>NC_068430.1:32699532-34092032 GCF_023373465.1 Oncorhynchus keta | reverse complement strand
GATGGTTTCACTTCAGCAGCAGCAACATTAGAGAATTCCCTCTGACAGAACCTCTCTTCAGTGGAAAAACCTCTGCACTGTAGCAAGCCTGTGAAACACTGGCAGCCTCTCTCTCTCTCTCTCTCTCTCCCTCTCTCTCTCTCTCCCTCTCTCGCTCTCTCTCTCCCTCTCTCACTTTCTCTCTCCTTCTCTCTCTCTCCCTCTCTCTCTCTCTCTCTCTCTCTCTCTCTCTCTCTCTCTCTCTCTCTCCCTCTCTTTCTCTGTCGCTATCGCTGTCTCTCTCCCTCTCTGTCTCTCTCCCTCTCTTTGTCTCTCTCTCTCTCTCACTCTCCCCCTCTTTCTCTGTCTCTGTCTCTGTCTCTGTCTCTGTCTTTGTCTCTCCCTCTCCCTCTCTCTGTTTTTTGGGGTTGGGTAAAACCTAAAGGCACCTTACATACCTGTGCTCTGATTGGTGGAGGCCTGGGCCAATCAGAGCAGCCAGTTCATAGCACTTTCTGGGGGTGTTAGAATCAGGAGGCAGACGTTAGCTCGAGTGATAATGCCGCTGTCACTTTTTGCTCTCCACCCTCTCTGTTTCCCTCTCCCCCCTATCTTCCCTCTTTCCTCTGTTTCTACCATCAGTGGATCTCTCTCTTTCGCTCTTTCTCTCTCTTTTGCTCTATTTAGGGGTTTTTAATCTTCCCTCTTACCCTCTGTTTCTGACAGCACAGTATCATATAATAGTCCGAATTATCTCAGTTTCCCATTTCGAATACTTATTTCTTACTGTGTGTGTGTGTGTGTGTTCATTTTAGTGTTCATTTTCACACTTTTGCTGTGTCTTTATGCATCCACTCTGAGGGAATTTCATACTGTGTGAAATTGTTAAAAGGTTTCTGTAACTCTATACAGAGTAGAAAACTAACACTGGCTGTGTGAAATTCACTCTACACTGGAGTGAACTAATAGGCATTTCACACTCGCTGTAGTGAACTAATTAGTATTTCACTCTACTTTGTATTGAAATAAAATGCACTCACTCTACTGTGTGGTGAATAATCACACAATTTAATGAAATATAATGAAATGGTTTATGGTGTAAAGCCTAAGTTGCACATTCCCCAGGGTGCCTTTTCTTTTTGAGGCAATTGTGGATTTACCACCCATAACTTTATTTGTTAGTGACACGGACATGGATGTTGAATTTTTTCTTTTAATTTTACCAAGTGAGTTCCTAGGCGAATGTTATCATTAAAATGAAACTCTATGACAATATACATTACATATATCATAAGGCCTTTGATGGCCTAGTTTTTTCCTAACTCAGTGGTGTTAGGAAAGTCCTGGTTTACAGTCCACATCAGACCTGCAAGTCACTTTATGTTGTCTTGCAAAGTAATGTGTAATTCCTATTGGAATCCAGACAGTTAGGATATCCAACAATTTTGTATTCACCCATAACCCCCATTCAGAATGACTGTCGGGATAGTGGAACTTGATTAAGGTGACTACCTAAAACATTTAAACTGCAACAACCATTTCAGTAACAGGTGCAATAAATCTAACTAACTGATTGGATTCATTTAGGAAAAAGTATGTCATTAATCATTCTGTGGTTACCATGGCAATTTGAGGTAACCTAGGCAGAGAGCTCTTTAAATATTGTATATATTTTATCGTTTATATGTGTTGTTGTTTTTTCCTTTTATTGAATCAACTTTTTTTGTTTTTAATAACTTGTTAATAGATGAACTGAAATATCTGGTGGTGTTCCACAGAATTGCAGGACTGATAATGGCTGGTCAGTTTATATTTCGCTTGGCTAGCTAATATGATCTGAATGATGCTCAACAGCATTGGCTTTTTAGCCTCCTGCCCCAGTTCCTAGAGGGAAGTGTACTGCGGCGTGAGGGGAGGCAGAGGCTCGCTTCATCTAGGGCTTTTCTGTACAACTGCTGAGGTGTGGTGGTCTTACTGGAGCTTTTACAGTCGCCTAAGCATCGCCCAGGTGGGTGCTACATTTCAGTCGTGGATGATCTAGCCTACCAATGGAGGAGGAGCTGAGACTACCGAAGACGACGAGGTGCCCATTGAGGAACATCTGTCTGTCAGATGTCTCTACCTTCCTGCCTGGCTCTACAATCTATGCTCCCTCCTCTCAAGATACATTATTTTATATTTGTTTTGTTAAACTGTTTTTGGTTTATTTTGTTTTTAAAGCGACTTTGATGTTCTACTTGGTATGAAAAGAGTATATAAAATATATATGTATTATTATTTTATCTTTGTGTAGCATAAGATTAATCAATCAATGTACACACAAATACATAGATATTAAAGACAATCCTAAAAAATCTACAAGCAGTAGAGCATGCTGGGAAATATGATAATGCTGGGTGTGGTTTTTACCCTCCACAGTGTAAAACAATAACTCTGGTTATTAACAGCAACAATAGGGGTTATTGTATACCGCTGAGTGTTATTTTCACTCGTACAGAGTGAATTTAACTTCTGAATCAAGACTAGAAATGTAACACTGAAAAATCAACACTGGACAATTTGCTGTGTAGTCATACTGAATGTACATGTAGCATAGTAGAATTGTGTAGACAGAACAATGGAAAGAAAAGAGAGGTAGAGATGGGATGGTGAATGACAGCTTGAAAGGCTGGTGGAGGGGATGACGGAGGGGAGGTGAGATTGAGATAAATGCAAACTGATGAGGGATTAAGGGATAAGGTGGAAGGAGGGAGAAAGATGAACTGGTATGGCAGAATTAAAGAAGAGGTTGACAGCGGTGTGACAGGCAGAGGTGCTGGAGATTCATTCCTCTCTATAATTATTGTTCTCTTATGGGAAATACTGACATCAATGTCCTGTCGTCATCAAGTAAATTATTACATTTACGGCATTGTAATACATGCACACCCATTGTGTTCAATCAACCATTTACTTACAAACAATGTTCCCAAATCCCTCACGAATCTACCATCTGACCCCTATTGTGATTCAGCATGGAGTAGTCCATCTCTGAGTCAGACCCTTTCTCACTTTGATGTGGCCAAAACACATCAGTAAAATATGTCTATAGTCTATAGTGTGTGTGTGTGTGTGTGTGTGTGTGTGTGTGTGTGTGTGTGTGTGTGTGTGTGTGTGTGTGTGTGTGTGTGTGTGTGTGTGTGTGTGTGTGTGTGTGTGTGTGTGTGTGTGTGTGTGTGTGTGTGTGTGTGTGTGTGTGTGTGTGTGTGTGTGTGTGTGTGTGTGTGTGTGTGTGTGTGTGTGTGTGTCTGTGTCTGTGTCTGTGTCTGTGTCTGTGGAGGCTATAGGGTTTCCTTATTAGTAGAGTCAGTTTGAATAATGCAGGTAGGGTTGTTGTTGTGGCCAATGGTCCAGGTGCTAATGGAGCTGTCTCTGGGCCGAGGGACAGACACTGTACGACTTTAATGGATGTCACCATGAGAGCCTGAAACCATACCTCTGGGCTCAGGTGACAAAGCAGGGAGATTTTTTGTGTGTGTTTGTACTGTGTGTGTGTGTGTGTGCATATCTGTGTGTGTGTGTGGTTTCACAGGAGTTTTAAGTAGGTCTGTGGCGGTCAAAACATTTTCTCAGCAGGTTATTGTCATGCAGAAGACTGCCGGCCTCACGGTAATTTACTGTTAATTGACATAAATATGTTTCTCACCTCCACACATACAAGCCAGATACAAGCCGTTGACGTGTGCCTTTGGAACATCAAGATTAAAAAATGTCTAATAAGGGTCTCCCGAGTGGTACAGCCATCTATGGCACTGAATAGCAGTGCTAGAGGCATCACTACAGACCTGGGTTCGATCCCAAGCTGTATCACAACTGTCCGGGTTAGGGGAGGGTTTGGCTGGGGGGGGCTTTACTTGGCTCGTCGTGTTCTAGCGACTCCTTGTTGCGGGCCAGGTGCCTGCAGGCTGACCTTGGTCGTCAGTTGAACAGTGTTTCCTCCGACACATTGGTGCTTCTGGGCTAAGTGGGCGGCTGTTAAGAAGCTTGGTTTGGCGGGTCATGTTTCGGAGAACGTATGACTCTACCTTCGCCTCCCGAGCCCGTTGGGGAGTTGCAGCAATGACACACAAACGAAAACGGGGAGGAAAAAGGGGGTAAAATACAAAAAATATATAATAGTAAATAAAATAATAGTAATAATAAATACATGAAAAATGTCTAATAAATCTATGTAATATATACCATCACAATAAATCTATTATTTATTTAGGCAGGTTTAAAAAAAAAAAAACATGATATAAAGAAAATGTATTTCAGAAGAACAGAATATGACTTGGCTTACTGCATTGCGCCACGCCATAGGCTGCATGCTTGTTCAATAAGCAGACAAGATATGCTTATACACTGTAAGTCCCCTGCATATATTTTATATTATATAGTGGCTATGTTGAGAGTAAAAGTGATCATTTGAAACAGGTCCTATAAACTAGATTTAGAGTTATTTGGCAGGTTTAGTTGAGAATGATAAAAACCTTAGAATGTCTTAGAAATCAAAACATATATGGGCTACATAATATAACTATAGACTATTAATGATTTGAGAAAGTCGCAAAAAAAAAGCTTGTGCTCTGTTCCTTCAGCTTTCACATGGGATTGCATATAGAAATGTCTGGATTTATAACAAAATAACAATTATTTCACTTCACACATCAACCACTGTTTCAGGAGCATGCACCCTCTCGCTGCATGACAAGTGATATTCCTGTAGCTAAAGGTAATACAGTGGGGCAAAAAAGTCTTTAGTCAGCCACCAATTGTGCAAGTTCTCCCACTTAAAAAGATGAGAGAGGCCTGTAATTTTCATCATAGGTACACTTCAACTATGACAGACAGAATGAGAAAAAAATCCAGAAAATCACATTGTTAAGATTTTTAATAAATTTATTTGCAAATCATGGTGGAAAATAAGTATTTGGTCACCTTCAAACAAGCAAGATTTCTGGCTCTCACAGACCTGTAACTTCTTCTTTAAGATGCTCCTCTGTCCTCCACTCGTTACTTGTATTAATGGCACCTGGTTGAACTTGCTATCAGTATAAAAGACACCTGTCCACAACCTCAAACAGTCACACTCCAAACTCCACTATGGCCAAGACCAAAGAGCTGTCAAAGGACACCAGAAACAAAGTTGTAGACCTGCACCAGGCTGGGAAGACTGAATCTGCAATAGGTAAGCAGCTTGGTTTGAAGAAATCAACTGTGTGAACAATTATTAGGAAATGGAAGACATACAAGACCACTGAAAATCTTCCTCAATCTGGGGCTCCACGCAAGATCTCATCCCGTGGGGTCAAAATGATCACAAGAACGGTGAGCAAAAATCCCAGAACCACACGGAGGGACCTAGTGAATGACCTGCAGAGAGCTGGGACCAAAGTAACAAAGCCTACCATCAGTAACACACTACGCCGCCAGGGACTCAAATCCTGCAGTGCCAGACGTGTCCCCCTGCTTAAACCAGTACATGTCTAGGCCCGTCTGAAGTTTGCTAGAGAGTATTTGGATGATCCAGAAGAAGATTGGGAGAATGTCATATGGTCAGATGAAACCAAAATATAACTTGTTGGTAAAAACTCAACTTGTTGTGTTTGGAGGACAAAGAATGCTGACAAGGATCCCAAACACATCGCCCGGGCAATGAAGGAGTGGCTTCGTAAGAAGCATTTCAAGGTCCTAGAGTGGCCTAGCCAGTCTCCAGATCTCAACCCCATAGAAAATCTTTGGAGGGAGTTGAAAGTCCGTGTTGCCCAGCAACAGCCCCAAAACATTACTGCTCTAGAGGAGATCTGCATGGAGGAATGGGCCAAAATGCCAGCAACAGTGTGTGAAAACCTTGTGAAGACTTACAGAAAACGTTGGACGTCTTTCATTGCCAACAAAGGTTATATAACAAAGTATTGAGATAAACTTTTGTTATTGACCAAATACTTATTTTCCACCACAATTTGCAAATAAATAAATTAAAAATCCTACAATGTGATTTTCTGGATTTTCTTTTCTCATTTTGTCTGTCATAGTTGAAGTGTAACTATGGTGAAAATTACAGGCCTCTCTCATCTTTTTAAGTGGGAGAACTTGCACAATTGGTGGCTGACTAAATACTTTTTTTGCCCCACTGTATGTCAGCCTTTTAATGATGGAAATATACAAAATGCCCTATTACTACACTATTCAAAATCAAATACAAATGATCTATAAGTGTAGACTAAATGAGTAAGACAGTCAATGAACCAACAGCACAGACTAGGCCTATACGTTTTCTCCCAGACTCGTGGATAGAAAGGTTGGAGCGTAGCATAAGGTAACCAGTCCATTCAGTATGCATAATAATAAAGTCCACACTCGAAGGCCATTACAAGAATTAGTTTCATTTTGGAGTATAGGCTAGACCGATTACGTACGTAATTAAGACTTAATTAAATCAGTTTTTTAAAAGTTTTTTTTTGTGTGTAATATGTGTTAGGCTATGTATTATATATCTGCACAATCATTATTTTAAGAAAGTTTTTGTTGTTGTTCGTGCTTGGGTTCATCAAAATCAAATCAAATCAAACCAAATGTATTTGTCACATACACATGGTTAGCAGATGTAAATGCGAGAGTAGCAAAATGCTTGTGCTTCTAGTTCCGACAATGCAGTAATAACCAACGAGTAATCTAACTAACAATTCCAAAACAACTACCTTATACACACAAGTGTAAAGGGATAAAGAATATGTACATAAAGATATATGAATGAGTGATGGTACAGAGCGGCATAGGCAAGATGCAGTAGATGGTATCGAGTACAGTATATACATATGAGATGAGTAATGTAGGGTATGTAAACAAAGTGGCATAGTTTAAAGTTGCTAGTGATACATGTATTACATACAGATGCAGTAGATGATATAGAGTACAGTATATACGTATACATATGAGATTAATAATGTAGGGTATGTAAACATTATATTAAGTAGCTTTGTTTAAAGTGGCTAGTAATATATTTTACATCAATTCCCATTATTAAAGTGGCTGGAGTTGAGTCAGTGTGTTGGCAGCAGCCACTCAATGTTAGTGGTGGCTGTTTAACAGTCTGATGGCCTTGAGATAGAAGCTGTTTTTCAGTCTCTCTGTCCCAGCTTTGATGCACCTGTACTGACCTCGCCTTCTGGATGATAGCGGGGTGAACAGGCAGTGGCTCGGGTGGTTGTTGTCCTTGATGATCTTTATGGCCTTACTGTGACATCGGGTGATGTAGGTGTCCTGGAGGGGAGGTAGTTTGCCCCCGGTGATGCGTTGTGCAGACCTCACTACCCTCTGGAGAGCCTTACAGTTGTGGGCGGAGCAGTTGCCGTACCAGACGGTGATACAGCCCGACAGGATGCTCTCGATTGTGCATCTGTAGAAGTTTGTGAGTGCTTTTGGTGACAAGCCAAATTTCTTCAGCCTCCTGAGGTTGAAGAGGCGCTGCTGCGCCTTCTTCACGATAATGTCCGTGTGGGTGGACCAATTCAGTTTGTCTGTGATGTGTACGCCGAGGAACTTAAAACTTACTACCCTCTCCACTACTGTCCCATCGATGTGGATAGGGGGGTGTTCCCTCTGCTGTTTCCTGAAGTCCACAATCATATCCTTAGTTTTGTTGATGTTGAGTGTGAGGTTATTTTCCTGACACCACAATCCGTCCGAGGGCCCTCACCTCCTCCCTGTAGGCCGTCTCGTCATTGTTGGTAGTGTCGTCCACAAACTTGATGATTGAGTTAGAGGCGTGCGTGGCCACGCAGTCGTGGGTGAACAGGGAGTACAGGAGAGGGCTCAGAACGCACCCTTGTGGGGCCCCAGTGTTGAGGATCAGCGGGGTGGAGATGTTGTTACCTACCCTCACCACCTGGGGGCGGCCCGTCAGGAAGTCCAGTACCCAGTTGCACAGTGTGGGGTCGAGACCCAGGGTCTCGAGCTTGATGACGAGGTAGGAGGGTACTATGGTGTTAAATGCTGAGCTGTAGTCGATGAACAGCATTCTCACATAGGTATTCCTCTTGTCCAGATGGGTTAGGGCAGTGTGCAGTGTGGTTGAGATTGCATCGTCTGTGGACCTATTTGGGCGGTAAGCAAATTGGATTGGGTCTAGGGTGTCAGGTAGGGTGGAGGTGATATGGTCCTTGACTAGTCTCTCAAAGCACTTCATGATGACGGAAGTGAGTGCTACGGGGCTGTAGTCGTTTAGCTCAGTTACCTTAGCTTTCTTGGGAACAGGAACAATGGTGGCCCTCTTGAAGCATGTGGGAACAGCAGACTGGGATAAGGATTGATTGAATATGTCCGTAAACACACCAGCCAGCTGGTCTGCGCATGCTCTGAGGGCGTGGCTGGGGATGCCGTCTGGGCCTGCAGCCTTGCGAGGGTTAACACGTTTAAATGTTTTACTCACCTCGGCTGCAGTGAAGGAGAGTCCGCATGTTTTGGTTGCGGGCCGAGTCAGTGGCATTGTATTGTCCTCAAAGCGAGCAAAAAAAGGTATTTAGTCTGCCTGGGAGCAAGACATCCTGGTCCGTGACGGGGCTGGTTTTGTTTTTGTAATCCGTGATTGACTGTAGACCCTGCCACATACCTCTTGTGTCTGAGCCGTTGAATTGCGATTCTACTTTGTCTCTATACTGATGCTTAGCTTGTTTGATTGCCTTGTATTCGGTCATGTTTCCGGTTACCTTGCCCTGATTAAAAGCAGTGGTTCACGCTTTCAGTTTCACACGAATGCTGCCATCAATCCACGGTTTCTGGTTTGGGAATGTTTTTAGCGTTGCTATGGGAACGACATCTTCAACGCACGTTCTAATGAACTCGCTCACCGAATCAGCGTATTTGTCAATGTTGTTGTTTGACGCAATACGAAACATATCCCAGTCCACGTGATGGAAGCAGTCTTGGAGTGTGGAATCAGATTGGTCGGACCAGTGTTGAACAGACCTCAACGTGGGAGCTTCTTGTTTTCGCTTCTGTCTGTAGGCAGGGAGCAACAAAATGGAGTCGAGGTCAGCTTTTCCGAAAGGAGGGCGGGGGAGGGCCTTATATGCGTTGTGGAAGTTAGAATAGCAATGATCCAAGGTTTTACCAGACCTGGTTGCGCAATCGATATGCTGATACAATTCAGGGAGTCTTGTTTTCAGATTAGCCTTGTTCAAACCCCAGCTACAATGAATGCAGCCTCAGGATATGTGGTTTCCAGTTTGCAAAGAGTCAAATAAAGTTTGTTCAGAGCCATCGATGTGTCTGCTTGGGGGGGAATATATACGGCTGTGATTATAACCGAAGAGAATTCCCTTGGTAGATAATGTAGGCTTATAGGCTTATGGGTATGCATAAACTCTAATACACGAATGGGTGTTTTTAATTAATTTAATTAATCTTAGAAAGCGCTGTCCATTTTGTTGTGTTAGGCTTTGTAACAACATTAACAATGCCCATGTCTTCCACTCAGTTTCAACTTGTTGTTGAACTTATTTTTTCAAATTGATGATCACAGTGAGGTGTTTTAACAGCACAATACTGTTTGGATGATAATGGTTTTATGTGATTTTTGATTTCATTTGCGTTGATGTTAGTCAGAGTGGTTAGAGAGACAATAGAGAGTACCAGGCCATTAGGACCTGATGGATGTTAGCAAGGTGGATACTACCAACGCATGTCCAGAGTTCACAAAAAGAGATGACCATGACTTTCATGTGGAATTTGACTGTGGTCATGACTCGTGACTGCCGGTGTGGCGCTAAGATTGTCACCGCTACAGCCCTAGTTTTAAGATCGGTGAGAGTGAGAAGTGAGGACTTGGGGTTTTCCGCTGTAAAATAATAAATAGGTTTCAAAAATAGCGACGCGTTGGAGTATCTAGACCCCAGCCTGAATGACTATCTCAGTCCAAAACGTTGTAAATTAAGTACATTTTGTGTCTTTGGTTTCATATAATGTCATCTAGAGTTGTTGAGGATTACCCAATTAAACCTTTGAAAATGTGTTATTGGATGCCTTGATATGGTTATCTATGTGTGCGTTACTCTTTTTACCATTAGCCTCTCTTTTTACTATCCCTCTCTCCTCACCATATACCTCTCTCCTCACCATATCCCTCTCTCCTCACCATATCCCTCTCTCCTCACCATATCCCTCTCTCCTCACCATATACCTCTCTCCTCACCATATCCCTCTCTCCTCACTATATCCCTCTCTCCTCACCATATCCCTCTCTCCTCACCATATACCTCTCTCCTCACCATATCCCTCTCCTCACCATACCTCTCTCCTCACCATATCCCTCTCTCCTCATATCCCTCTCTCCTCACCATATCCCTCTCTCCTCACCATATCCCTCTCTCCTCACCATATATACCCTCTCTCCTCACCATATCCCTCTCTCCTCACCATATCCCTCTCTCCTCACCATATCCCTCTCTCCTCACCATATCCCTCTCTCCTCACCATATCCCTCTCTCCTCACCATATCCCTCTCTCCTCACCATATCCCTCTCTCCTCACCCCTCTCTCCTCACCATATCCCTCTCTCCTCACCATATCCCTCTCTCCTCACCATATCCCTCTCTCCTCACCATATCCCTCTCTCCTCACCATATCCCTCTCTCCTCACCATATCCCTCTCCTCACCATATCCCTCTCTCCTCACCATATCCCTCTCTCCTCACCATATCCCTCTCTCCTCACCATATCCCTCTCCTCTCTCCCTCATATCCCTCTCTCCTCACCATATCCCTCTCTCCTCACCCCTCTCTCCTCACCATATCCCTCTCTCCTCACCATATCCCTCTCTCCTCACCATATCCCTCTCTCCTCACTATATCCCTCTCTCCTCACTATATCCCTCTCTCCTCACCATATCCCTCTCTCCTCACCATATCCCTCTCTCCTCACCATATCCCTCTCTCCTCACCATATCCCTCTCTCCTCACCATATCCCTCTCTCCTCACCATATCCCTCTCTCCTCACCATATCCCTCTCTCCTCACCATATCCCTCTCTCCTCACCATATCCCTCTCTCCTCACCATATCCCTCTCTCCTCACCATATCCCTCTCTCCTCACTATATCCCTCTCTCCTCACCATATCCCTCTCTCCTCACCATATCCCTCTCTCCTCCCTCTCTCCTCACCATATACCTCTCTCCCTCACTATATCCCTCTCTCCTCACCCTCTATATCCCTCTCTCCTCACTATATCCCTCTCTCCTCACCATATCCCTCTCACCTCACCATATCCCTCTCTCCTCACCATATCCCTCTCTCTCCTCACCATATCCCTCTCTCTCCTCACCATATCCCTCTCTCCTCACCATATCCCTCTCTCTCCCCTCACCATATCCCTCTCTCCTCACCATATCCCTCTCTCCTCACTATATCCCTCTCTCCTCACCATATCCCTCTCTCCTCACCATATCCCTCTCTCCTCACTATATCCCTCTCTCCTCACTATATCCCTCTCTCCTCACTATATCCCTCTCTCCTCACTATATCCCTCTCTCCTCACCATATCCCTCTCTCCTCACCATATCCCTCTCTCCTCACTATATCCCTCTCTCCTCACCATATCCCTCTCTCCTCAACATATCCCTCTCTCCTCACTATATCCCTCTCTCCGATTGCAGTGATAAAAGCCATAACCACGTGGACAAGCTTGTTAAACTCTAATTTTATCCCTGGTCGTAAACAGATGGTTCAGAAGAGCCGGACCAAATCTTAATCAAGACCTCATCTGACAACTAAAGCAACCTGGACTCAGGGGTTGACCTAACATAGTAAACGAAAATCCAGGACACACAAATTCGTATGATATGTTATGTTGGGTATGGTACGTATTAATTTGTGGATGTCCATTATCCATTTCGTATGATATGTTAAGAATTACAATTCAAATGATATGTTATGAATTACAATTTGCATGATACACTACATGACCTTAAGTATGTAGACACCTGCTTGTCGAACGTCTCATTCCAAAATCATGGGCATTAATATGGAGTTGGTTCCCCTTTTGCTGCTTCAAAAGACTCCACTCTTCTGGGAACTAGATGTTTGCTATGGGGACTTGCTTCCATTCAGCCAAAATCATTATTGAGGTCGGGCACTGATGTTTGGTGATTCGGCCTGGCTCACAGTCGGCGTTCCAATTCATCCCAAAGGTGTTCAATGGGGTCGAGGACAGGCCTTTGTGCAGGCCAGTCAATTTCTTCCACACCAATCTCGACAAACCATTTCTGTATGGACCTCGCTTTGTGCACCGGGACACTGTCATGCTGAAACAGGAAAGGGCCTTCCCCAAACTGTTGCCACAAAGTTGGAAGCACAGAATTGTATAGAATGTCATTGAATGCTGTCACATTAAGATTTCCCTTCACTGGAACTAAGAGGCCTAGCCCGAACCATGAAAAACAGCCACAGACCATTATTCCTCCTCCATCAAACTTTACCGTTGGCACTATGCATTCGGCCAGGTAACATTATCTAGGCTAGGGGTTAAGGTTAGGGTTAAGGTTAGGGTTAGGGTTAGGGGAAGGGAGACCAAAAGTAGTAAGTAGTTGCAAGGTTTCTAATTTGCCAAAATGCTAAAGTTGTCCTTGAGACATTTGCGTTATACAGCCACCAATCCAACCCAACCAAACACCCACATTTTTGCCTTGGGTAACCATACCAAACTTAACATATCATACTAATTTGAGTGTTCGGTATTTTTGTTTACTATGACGTCTAGTCTATGAGACCAGGCTGACTAAAGACGTGTAATACAAGTGAACTATCTCCCAAGGCCTGACAACTCCACCACATGTCTTTGATCCAGAATGAGCCAGACCAAAGCTAATGCAACATAAGTCCATCATAGCAATGCCTTTGAACAATACTCTGTCTGACCCACTAAGAATGCCATCAGTGCAATGGGGTTAATACACCGAGTAGGTATTATGAGCAGTGATAGGGCTACGCACCACACCTCAAGTCTAGTGCCACACACACTTAACCCTTATTTTACCAAGTCAGATGACATATATATTTTACAGCAACGACCTGGGGTTAGTGTGGGGATGATTAGGTCGCTGGGGATGATCCCGAATGGCGCAGTGGTCTAAGGCACGAGATCTCAGTGCAAGAGGTGTCTTTACAGTCCCTGGCTCGAATCCAGATTGTATCACATCCGGCCGTGATTGGGAGTCCCATAGGGCGGTGCACAATTGTCCCAGTGTTACGCGGTATTGGCTAGGGTAGGCCATCAATTGTAAATAATAATTTGTTCTTAACTGAATTGGCTAGTTAAATAAAGGTTCAATCATTTTATGTTTTTGAAATGTGGCCATGATTGTATGAGTACCAGATTGGGAATTTAGCCAGGACATCAGGGTTAACACCCCTACAATAAGTGCCATGGGATCTTTAGTGACCAGAGAGAGTCAGAACTCCTGTTTTAACATCCCAATCTGAAAGACAGCACCCATGCATGACAATGTCCCTTTCACTGCACTGGGATCTATTGAGACTAGAGGGAAGTGTGCCCCCTACTGGACCTCCCGCACCACTTTCAACATCATCTGGTCTCCCATCCAGGGACCAATCCTGCTTAGCTTCAAGAAGAAAGCCAGCAGTGGGATGCAGGGTGGTACACACACAGCATACACACTCATCAACAAACTCACATACATACTGTATTTAAAACAAATATGCATACATCGATTCTTAGTTTAATACATTCTTGCATACAACACTGCTTCAGCCTATATGCCAATGATCACCATGGGAACAGCCCTGAGATCACCCTGATGATCCTGTGACCCGGTAGGTGTGTGAAGCAGGTTCATGTCCCAATCTTCCCTCTATACACCATAGCACCTCGCCTCTTATAGAGTAGTAAGCTATTTTTATTGGTTAATCTTTTCTGTAGGCGAGTGTTAAATAACCGTTCGTTGTAGAGTTTACTCCCCCCTAGTGGTGTGTTTAGACCAGTGTCAGGCTTCTGTGTCACCATGGCACCCCCAGCCCATTTCCTGGGTTATAATAAGAGACAGACAGACAGAGAGACAGGAGGTTTAAATAGGTGTGACCAGATGGAGACCTGAAGTCACTGTAAGTAAATACAGACACAGAGAGCTAAACATATCTGCCTACTGTCCACACACAGTAAATAACACAGGACTAGGACATAACTTCCAAATGACATACCCACATGATGTACTGTGGCATGGGCTTAGCCTGCTCTAAGAGAATGGCGAAACTGTTGAGAACTGCTTGTTCTGCTGAGCACTGTACAAGTGACTGTTCAAATGAAATCAAACCAGATATTTACACTATCAGAAATGTACCTTCAGCTTTTCAGGTGACACATATTGATATTTTGCTATGCTACAGACACGACATTAAAGTAGTTAGCCATACATCTACAGTTTAAGGTGCATTACATAGGCTTATATGCACAATTATAAGTGACTTCCCATCGTCTGTATCTATTGCTCCCCCTCATAGACAAAACACACTGTAATTTCTGCTTTCACACAGGCATGTTACGTCTCCCTGCACAGTAAGCAGTGCTCTCAGAGCTCCTGCTGTGTAGAATGATAACACCAAGTGGCAACAATACTACAGCCAATGCCATCAGAGTATATTGTGTAGATAGTGTTGGTAAGGCCACAACTTGGGGTTATTGTTATACAGGTGAACACAGTTCTTGACTAGGGTCGGTACACACCAGAACTGAGTTCCGGCACCTAAATATAAACAGTACCTGCACCCAAAATGTGTACCGGTACCTATTTCAGTCCAAGTCAAGCGCTGGGTGTACGGACTGGTGATTCAGCCACACCGAAAGGAGCCTTGTGTGACGTGCTTCTACAGTAGGTTCTCCTAATTTGCTGTGAATGAGACTACGCTTAATTATGCTATCTCTTTCTCACACACTCTCTCTCCAATGTATCCCTCTCCTTATGCCACATCTACACATATTGCAGGTGTTCTTGCAGGTGTAGCGAAATGCTTGTGTAAAAAAACAAGTGTTTTTGTCATGTCCCTGTGAACCACAGAATCCTCTTCTCCCTGACTTGTTGTTAAGGGATGTGTTTCTTAGGTCTATAAGGTGGTCTATCCAAAACAGGTCTATCTCTGTCCGCCTCATTCCCCTCTCTTTACTTTTCTCCCTGCTTCTCTCAATGTGGTGATGAATGTAGAGTCTGCTAGAGAAAGGTGAGAATGAAGGCAGGTGTATTGTGTAAGTTCAGCCATAAAGGGTTGCCTATGTCTCATCAAAGATTGACATTCTCAGAAATCACACACAAACAAGCATGCACGAACACACACACAGTCGCACAGTCGCACACACAGTCGCACACACAGTCGCACACACAGTCACACACACACACACACACACACACACACACACACACACACACACACACACACACACACACACACACACACACACACACACACACACACACACACACACACACACACACACACACACACACACACACACTAACACTCTACTGTGTAAAACACACACCCGTGAGAAGGCCTGCCACAGTCACCAGACACTTTGAAAAATGACTCACTGCTCACAGATATCTCTCACTCTTGATTCTATAGACTATAATATGTGCCATAGCTATAGATTTGACCCCATAGCCTCATACATGATGTAAAATTGAAATATTATATTCGCATACCCATACTGTCACAGACAGGCTGTTGCCTGGACCATATTCCTCCAATGCAAACTGCCAGACCACATATTGCTAAGTGTCAGTATATTGGTGAATGTACTACTGACAAATAACTGTGTCAGTATATTGGTGAATGTAGTATTGACAAATAACTGTCTCAGTATTGTGGTGAATTACTGTAGTATTAAAAAATGACTGTGTCACTTTTTGGTGAATGTAGTATTGAGTTATAACAGTGTCAGTATTGGGGTGAATATAGTTTTGACAAATAACTGTCTCAGTATTGTGGTGAATGTAGTTTTGACAAATAACTGTCTCAGTATTGTGGTGAATGTAGTTTTGACAAATAACTGTCTCAGTATTGTGGTGAATGTAGTATTTCAGTAACTTCAGGGGATAGTCAGAACAGCCATTCATTAAGGCAATCTAACCACAGTACCACACTTGGAATTGTTTTTAACTTACCAAGGCTAGGGTCATTACTGTATTTTACACTAAATAGTCTAACAGACCCTAGAAAATGTGACATCATAAAAGTTTTTAGGTAACGCTTGATCTCCTCGTCATAACATTTTATTACGATGTCATAAACATGTCGTAAAGCTTCATAGCATATGTCATAACTTGTCATAACTTGACAAATATAAATGATGGCAATGCTATGACATGTTATGACATGTGTTGTGACATATTGGGATATTTTCTAGCCTTATGACACTGATAATATTATGCAGTAAACGAAGATTAGTGCACAATAGTGTCAATATTTCCAATATTGAAGTGTTCTTACCTGAGCCCCACATTGGCAGCTCCTCTCCTCCTTGGTTGAATGGATCTAGTACTTCAAAATTGTACAGATTTCCCAGAATTAACCGGTGTAAATGAGGAGAGAAAATGTTGTCCTCTTGTTCACAGAGGGATGAGAGTGAAGGAGCGAATCCAAGCAGAGATCCTATAGAATCGCACGTAACTGTAGGAGAACATATGAATCACAATACTACAGAGAGCTTACCACATAAAAACAAACACACTCAGAGTGAGTGAGAGAGAAAGGGTGAGTTAGAGAGAGATGAGAGAGACGTAGAGTGTACGCAGCCACGTGCCCACAGTAAAGCAGAGATCAAACACCAGGCTTATTCACACTCTCTCTCCCTCTCTTACCCTCACACTCTCTCTCTCTCTTACCCTCACACTCTCTCTCCCTCTCTTACCCTCACACTCTCTCTCCCTCTCTCACCCTCACACTCTCTCTCTCTCTCTCTCTCTCTCTCTCTCTCTCTTACCCTCACACTCTCTCTCCCTCTCTTACCCTCACACTCTCTCTCCCTATTTCTGTCTCGCACTCGTTTTGCCATAACTCTATTCACTTACATTTTCTTTTCCTCCCCTCTCTTACTCCCTCCCCTCTTTTTACTCCCCTCTCTCTCTCTCTCTCTCTCTCTCTCTCTCTCTCTCTCTCTCTCTCTCTCTCTCTCTCTCTCTCTCTCTCTCTCTCTCTCTCTCTCTCTCTCTCTCTCTCTCTCACGGCTTCCTTTCCTTTACTGTCACTATTTTTCCTCCTCTCACTCTTCATACCTTCCTTGCTTCCCCACCCCCGGAGAGAGAACGGAACAAGTGCACAAGATTCCAGCAGCTAATTCTGCTTCTTAAGACAGGGAACTTAATATGTGAGGACAACTGTGAGGACGGAGGGAGAGCAAGTGAGGAGGGGGGAGGGAGGGCGGAAGGAGGGAGCAGGGACAGAATGAAGGATGGCAAATTCAAAGAAGAGAAGTGGATAGAGGGAAGGAGGGGGGGGGAGTTAAAACTAAGAGTCATTGACATTAGGGAGAGCGAAAGAGGAAGGGAGAAAGGAAGAGAGGGAGAGGATTTGGAGATAGAAAGAGAGAGAGAGAGAGAGAGAGAGAGAGAGAGAGAGAGAGAGAGAGAGAGAGAGAGAGAGAGAGGGTGTTGAGGGAGTGAGGGAAGTGAGATTGACAGTTGAAAGCATAACACAGGGAGAGGAGTGTTTGTTTTGTTTGACTTAGAGATGAATTCACACACTAGTTTTAACTGCCTCCCAAATGAGCTCCTATGTCAGCCACACTAGAAGTTGTGAATGGCTGGGGCTCCTTCGGGACCTGTGCATCATAACTAGACATTACCAACATCCATCGTCACTGTAATTAATTGAACACACCATGGCGAGAGAAGAGGTAATACAAGTACCAGTCCATCTCAATGTCTCCTCTATGGCATCTAAGATTGTCATCTAAGCTTATAAAACTCCCCTAGATAATTCCTTGCCCCCACTACCTTAGACTAAAACAGAGGAGTATTTTTAACACTTTCACACCCTGATCTGCTCATCATTTGCACTATTCCTTTTTTGGATGTTATTTTTATGGAATGGTCTGCCTATCCATGTGAGAGACGCAGACTCGGTCTCAACCTTTAAGTCGCTATTGACGACTCATCTCTTCAGTGGGTCATATGATTGAGTGTAGTCTGGCCCCGGAGAGTGAAGGTGAACGGAAAGGCACTGGAGCAACGAACCGCCCTTGTTGTCTCTGCTTGGCCGGTTCCCCTCTTTCCACTGGGATTCTCTGCCTTCCATACCGTCTCTGCCTTCCATGCCGTCCATATGACGCCCCCCATCCCACCCCCCCCCTCCCCCCCTTGGGTTCGTGCCGTGGGGGAGATCTTCGTGGGCTATTCTCAGCCTTGTCTCAGGATTGTAAGTTGGTGGTTGAAGATATCCCTCTAGTTGTGTGGAGGCGGTGCTTTGGCAAAGTGGGTGGGGTTATATCCTACCTGTTTGTCCCTGTCCGGGGGTAGAGTCGGATGTGGCCACAGTGTCTCCCAATCCCTCCTGTCTCAGCCTCCAGTATTTATACTGCAATAGTTTGTGTTGGGGTGCTAGGGTCAGTCTGTTTAATCTGGTGTGTTTCTCCTGTCTTATCTGGTGTCCTGTGGGAATTTAAGTATGCTCTCTCTAATTCTCTATTTCTCTTCATCTCTCTCTTTTTCTTTCTTTCTTTTTTTCTCTCTTTCTTTCTTTCTTTCTTTCTCTCGGAGGACATGAGCCCTAGGACCATGCCTCAGGACTACCTGGCCTGATGGCTTCATGCTGTCCCCAGTCCACCTGGTCGTGCTGCTGCTCCAGTTTAAACTGTTCTGCCTGCGGCTATGGAACCCTGACCTGTTTACCGGACGTGCTGTTTTCAACTCTCCAGAGACAGCAAGAGCAGTAGAGATACTCTGAATGATCGGCTATGAAAAGCCAACTGACATTTACTCCTGAGGTGCTGACCTGTTGCACCCTATACAACCACTGTGATTATTATTATTTGACCCTGCTGGTCATCTATGAACATATGAACATCTTGGCCATGTTCTGTTATAATCGACACCCAGCACAGCCAGAAGAGGACTGGTTACCCCTCATAGCCTGGTTCCTCTCTAGGTTTCTTCCTAGGTTCCGGCCTTTCTAGGGAGTTTTTCCTAGCCACTGTGCACCTGCATTGCCTGGTTCCTCTCTAGGTTTCTTCCTAGGTTCTGGCCTTTCTAGGGAGTTTTTCCTAGCCACCGTACACCTGCATTGCTTGCTGTTTGGGGTCTTAGGCTGGGTTTTCTGTGACATCAGCTGATATAAGAAGGGCTTTATAAATACATTTCATTGATTGATTGATTTGAGTTGTAGTTCATTTGCGGTAGAGTTGCTGTAATATAATGGGATCGCCTGCTGTTTTTTTAATTAGATTATGTCATATGAAATGATACACTGATATGAAGACGAACACAGAACTCCTAATCCATAACAAGTTAACTCCTGATATTGCACCGACAGTAGTTTACAGGAAATGTAGATCCGATGTCATGAAATGTGCTTGCGGGGTGCCATATAAGAGAGGCAAGGGAGGAGGGGGTGGAGGGTGGCGGAGGAGGGTGGAGAGGGAGTGAGATTGACGCATGGTGCAATGTCGAGTAAATGTCAGTCTAAATCTGATGTGCTAAATGGCCTTCTTAGAAGTCAGTTCTTCCCCTCTGCCCCTCTTCAGTGTCTTTTATCCTGCCAGTGAAATGACATGTGGATTGACTGGCATTAGATAACAGAGTGTTGTATATCTCATTATTTATTGTAAGATGTTTAAGTGACATATTTAACATGAGGGCCAGTTTCCCACACACAGATTAAACCTAGGCCTGGACTAAAATGCCTGCTCAGTGGAAAAAGTTATTTGAAGTAGTTTTTTACTCTAGGACTAGGATTAACCTGTCCCCCCAAAATGCTACTAAATATATCAGAATAGTAGTACTGTTGAGTTTAAGAATTAGTCATGCATGTATTTATGTGTATTAGTATTATGGTTATTATTAGTATTATTAGTTATTTAGTTGCCTGTAGGAGTTCCTAAGGATGAAGTAAAAGGGTATTTATGTGGATGTATATTCCAGGATTATGTCTGAGTGTTTGATGGAGGCAGTAAAAGCTGTAATGTGTCGGTCCTGTTAGGCTTGGCAGGGCCCCACGGTGTGAATACTGAGCAGGAGAGCGTCCATGTAAACTCATATCCATGTGTCCAGGCAGGTCAGACAGCCGTCCTCTTCAAAGTTTACGCTGACCTATGGACACACACACACATTCATAAATCACAGACATGCACATGCATATGCTCTCGCTCTCTCTCACACACACACACACACACACACACACACACACACACACACACACACACACACACACACACACACACACACACACACACACACACACACACACACACACACACACACACACACACACACACACACACACACACACACACACACACTACCACCCCTTCTGCATCTGCCTCTGGCCCCCTTCCATGGCAGGGTAGGGTTGGGGGACAGTAAGGAAGGGCAACAAACTGGAACAGTTAGCACATTTCACCATCTGAGAACGTTAGGATAGAGTTACAGGGGCACACACTCCCTATCTCTCCCTCCCATCCCCCTCACAGGCACTCCTTCTACTCCACACAGCTTGCTTGTCTGCCTCCTTTCTCTAATAAAATGTTTACAAGAATAGTGGTGGCTATTAAATATGGCAACTTAACGAAGGATGTCTTAGTTCTCCCTGACTGAGCTGCATTTGGCCCTTTACATATGTCTTTTATATCTCCCCGCTTGACACCTACTGGTACCAGCATACCAACATGCCAAACGTCCAAGATGTTATTTCTTACACTTAGTTGCCTTTTCTTTCTAATGAAACTGGTAACTGGAAGTGTAATTCTTATGGCTGGAAATGACCATAGGTGCAGGAAAACAAGTTTGGACAATATTTTGTCCAACACATGTTCAGAACCCAGCTATTTTTTTCTCACAAAACCTAAGCTTCTGGTTTTTGAAAATTCTATATCCATAGTCTATTTTAAACAGAAAACTATTTTTGTGTAAACTGTAAAGTGTGCAAACTTAGATATAACTATCTACCATACACTCTATCCTTATTCCTTCAAAGTTTCCTTTGAAGATGTAATCCGTGTGAGTTCGTGATGAATCCTTTTTCATGTCTGACCACGGTAATTAATCATAGATTCTGATGATAGCGCAGGACTGTATGCAGATTTCTGTTAGAGTCTATTCCCCAGCTAGCTTCATTAGTCTAATTATTCCATAAAATAAGTATCTCACTTCATCACTCAGTCTACATGCAAATGAGATAGATGCTCCACTTCTACAGTAGGGAACGTACGGTAGTCCCATGTCTAATTGAAGAGATTCTGAGATACCCTCCCACTCCCTCCTCTGATCCCCCTCTCCACTCCCACTGTTTTCACTCGTCATGGTCACAGCTGAAGAACGTTGAAAGTGGTTGTGAATATTAATCGCTAGATCACTCTGCAATAGGCTGTGCCTTGTCCTTCTTTGCTGTGTTGTGTTCTGACATGAAGAGACGGGCTGTCGTGTTTATAACATAATAGATTCATGTTGATGGACAAAAAAATAGTATCCCTACGCCATAGTGCAAACCAACGTCGTTATGCTTTCCCACTTTAGATCGCGTCTTATCAAATAACATTATCAAAAAGTTACAACCCCATCGTATTGTCTGTATATTTGAATTGCCTTGTTGTCTTAATTTCATCATCAACCTGAATGATGTTGTTCGAGGAAATGTATCATTGTGCAAGGATTCTCCACTAATAAATCTTTGTTTCACCAGTAACACCATCAACATTAGACTACTAGGGCCATCTTGTGGCTAGGCTGCTGAACAGCCTCAGTTCTGATCTACAATGTAAAAAGATTGTAGGACTGCAGTCTCACGCTAGGTGGCACTGTGACTCTATTATTGCAACTTGTACAAGTACTTGGACGACATTTGAACTGGACAATGTATTTATTGGCAATGCCATTTCTCAAGATTGGCAGTGAATGTTACTTTAGATTATAGTACAAATTGTGTGTAGAATCCATGAGTGTAGAACCATGTAACCATCAGGTATGTTTACTCTACTCTGAAAACAGTTTATGAAGCTACCAATTACTACACACTGGAGGAGGTTAAGCTACACTAAAGATACTCTTCAGAAAAATATAGTTTAGTTAACAAAATATACTTTGAAAAGTAGTTCACCACATCCAAACAACTTTGTGAAAAATTCTGGTATCTAAATCTGACCACAAATTGAAAGAACAGATTGCTCTGGAGGCAGATGTTAACAGAATGTGTAATTCAGCATATTAAACACAAAAACTTTAAGTCAGAATTAGGCAGGCCTGATGCCTACTTCACCATATCTCTTCTGTTCTCTCTTACATGGAACAAAAAAAAGTAATTAACTACTGAAAACACTACCAATATTTTATTTTATTTTAACTACCACCAAGCTACTGCAAAATGTAGTTAGATGTAGTAAACTACTCCCGAACACAGGATGTAGACCAGTATCAACTTTATAATGGCTTCATCTGCAGGCTTTGTAGTACTGTTTATTTTTCAAGCTTTTTGTTGTCATGTTGAACAAATAAGTGAAGTATGTGTGTGTGTGTGTGTGTGTGTGTGTGTGTGTGTGTGTGTGTGTGTGTGTGTGTGTGTGTGCGTTTGTGGTGCGTGCGTGCGTGCGTGCGTGCGTGCGTGCGTGCGTGCGTGTGTGTGTGTGTGTGTGTGTGTGTGTGTGTGTGTGTGTGTGTGTGTGTGCGTTTGTGGTGCGGATGAGGGTATTTGTGGTGTGTGCTTGTGTGTTATTGATGAGGATTGTGCAAAGCTGTATTATTGAACAATGAGTAAGTATGTTCCATTGCAGTGTACTTCATGAGAGAGGATGAGGAGTTTCCTCCCCTACCCCTCTTCCCTCTGTCAGGATTAGTGTGGTAATGCAGCGATTCGGACACTGAGCTCTGATCAGCTGCTTAATACTGCTTTATCCCTCCAAACAACAACACACACACACGTAATGTATGTAAATGTAACACATATAAACTGTCAACTGCGTTTATTTTCAGCAAACTTAACGTGTAAATATTTGTATGAACATAAGATTCAACAACTGAGACATAAACTGAACAAGGTCCACAGACATTTGACTAACAGAAATTGTATAACGTGTCCCTGAACAAAGGGGGGGTCAAAATAAAAAGTAACAGTCAGTAGCTGGTGCATCCAGCTACATTAAGTAGTGCAGTGCATCTCCTCCTCATGGACTGCACCAGAGTTGCCCGTTCTTGCTGTGAGATGTTACCCCACTCTTCCATCAAGGCACCTGCAAGTTCCCGGACATTTCTGGGTGGAATGGCCCTAGCCCTCACCCTCCGATCCAAATGTTCCCAGAAGTCCTCAATGGGATTGAGATCCGGGCTCTTCGCTGGCTATGGCAGAACACTGACATTCCTGTCTTTCAGGAAATCCCGCACAGAACGAGCAGTATGGCTGGTGGCGTTGTCATGCTTGAGGGTCATGTCAGGATGAGCATGCAGGAAGGGTACCACATGAGGGAGGAAGATGTCTTCCCTGTAACGCACAGTGTTGAGATTGCCTGCAATGACAACAAGCTCAGTCCAATGATGCTGTGACACACCGCCCCAGACCATGACGGACCCTCCACCTCCAAATCGATCCCGCTCCAGAGTACAGGCCTCGGTGTAACGCTCATTCCTTCAACGATAAACGCAAATCCGACCATCACCCCTGGTGAGACAAAACCACGACTCATCAGTGAAGAGCAATGTTTGCCAGTCCTGTCTGATCCAGCGACGGTGGGTTTGTGCCCATAGATGACGTTGTTGCCAGTGATGTCTGGTGAGGACCTGCCTTACAACAGGCCTACAAGCCCTCAGTCCAGCCTCTCTCATCCTATTGCGGACAGTCTGAGCACTGATGGAGGGATTGTGTGTTCCTGGTGTAGCTCGGGCAGTTGTTGTTGCCATCCTGTACCTGTCCTGTAGGTGTGATGTTCGGATGTACCGATTCTGTGCAGGTATTGTTACACGTGGTCTGGCACTGCGAGGATGTTCAGCTGTTTGTCCTGTCTCCCTGTAGCACTGTCTTAGGCATCTCACAGTGCAGACATTGCAATTTATTGCCCTGACCACATCTGCAGTCCTCATGCCTCCTTGCAGCATGCCTAAGGCACGTTCACGCAGATGAGCAGGGACCCTGGGCATCTTTCTTTTGGTGTTTTTCAGAGTCAGTAGAAAGGCCTCTTTAGTGCCTTGAGTTTTCATAACTGTGACCTGAATAGCCTACCGTCTGTAATCTGTTAGTGTCTTAATGACCGTTCCACTGGTGCATGTTCATTAATTGTTTATGGCTCATTGAACAAGCATGGGAAACAGTGTTTAAACCCTTTACAATGAAGATCTGTGAAGTTATTTTGATATTCATGAAATGTCTTTGAAAGACAGGGTCCTGAAAAAGGGATGTTTCTTTTTTTGTTTAGGTTTATAATTGTGTACAATCCTAAAGGTGGTACGGTAGTGTCCCACTTGTAGATGTAGACTAACCTGTGTACAGAGTCATCATGACATATCATTCGAGCTGGCTGTAGCCTATTCGGGGACCTAAGCGAGATTTGGTCTGTTTTGGTGGGATGGAGTTTTGGCCCTCCATGGTGACATCACTATGTGGTACATTAGTTAATAGACCAATAAGAAAAAGTGTTCCACACCTGTCTGCCAATAACATCCCGGACAGAGAAATTGCTCTTTGCTAAGAAGCTTTTTTTTATTTATTTTTTATCATTTTAATTGGAAACAATCACAATAAGGTTCTTAATTGTTACCCAGAAATGATTTAATAGTGAAATTTTGAAAAAATTGGCTGCATTGGACCTTTAAAGCTATTTTATAACATATTTCCTGCAATTCTACTCATTTTGCTATGTGGCAGAGAGATAATTTTTTGTTTGTTTTACTGCTAATTTCCTGCAATTCTACCCATTTCGGAGAGAGAAATGTTGGAGAGAAATGTTTGCAGTTTTTAAGCAAGTTTTCTGCAATTTTACACAATTTGCAAGTCATTACAAAAGTCATTACATGCCATGTTACAGTTTTCAGTCGCTTTGGTGCATTTCTTAGATCAAAAGTGCAATTCTTGATACTACTTGTACAAATTCCAAATCATCTAGTCACTTGTGCACATCATTAAAGCAATTTCTTATTCCTCTGAACAAATTGCATTTGATAATGTACAAGTGTCAGCTTTTTTCCACATTATCAATTGCTCATGTCATGTTGATCAAAATATAATAGATGGTTCTCTGTTGAATAGTCTTACCCCTCAAAACATCTAGGCATTAGTTCCTTGCATAAGCCATTACATGCTAAATTGTTGAACTATTTGTCATAAATTGTCAAGCATAGTTTTACACATTTCTATTAGAACTTTTGTACAAAATCGTGCAGGTGAAATTGACCCTCACTCATGAAGGAATGTAAAGTGTTAGTTCAACCAACAATCAACCAGTTGTCTAAATTGCTCAAAGGTGCATCTCATGAAGAATCAATTGGCAAGCATATATAGACAGACCACAACACAGAGTTGCAATTTTCCAATAATGGATGGACCAGGACACGAACAGGTCAACAGCCAAGAGGAGGAAGAAGAGGAGCAAGGATGCGTGGTGGAAGGCAAAACAGAGGAAGAGGCAGAAGAGGACATATGTGCATATCTGATGACATAAGGGCCACTATTGTAGACCATGTTGTCAATCATGGCCTTACAATGGCTGAGGCGGGTCGAAGGGTGCATCCGAATATTGGGAGATCAACCATGTTCTCAATAGTTCAAACGTTTCGAAGAGAGAACAGGTATGTCCACCAATGTACAGTGCACTGTTACTGTATATAAGCAGTATACTGTATACTTCCTACAATGTTTCATATTACAGTAGTCCACTTGTATTTCACAGCATACAGAGATATACTCTATACATATACATACTGCACCTTACATGCACCCACCTGAATGTTCTACAGTAAAATGTGTGTTCGCATAGTTTTTGTCTATGTGAAAGTGTGCGATGCATCACTGCATATTTCCCCACATAGGACTGCAAGATTACCTCAAACCAGTGGCAGAAGACGCCTTTTCACACCTCAACAGGAGGAGGCTATTTGCACCATGGTCCGAGCAAACAATGCCATGAGACTCAGGGAAATACAAAGGACCATTATAGAAGACAACGATGTCTTTGAAAACATCCATACGGTTAGCATCTCAACCATCGACAGGGTGCTGCATAGAAACCAAATGAGTGTGAAACAGCTGTACTGTGTACCATTCCAAAGGAATGAGGACAGAGTTAAGGAGCTACGGTACCAGTATGTACAGGTAAAACATATATCTATGTAACTACTTTACAGCAACATTTTATAGTGATACATTGTACAGTAAGCATAAACTGCACACATTTCCATTGCTGTGGAAGGAACATGCAATATATGTACATGTTATGTCACTCTTCCTTAACAAAACAAATTCAACTGTGTGTTCTGGGATATATAGCGTATAATGGAGTTGGAATCAAGTGAACCCTCTCACAACCTTGTATACGTGGATGAGGCTGGCTTCAACCTGACCAAATGCAGAAGCCGGGGTCGGAATATCATCCATCGGTCACAGAGCTACTGTGGATTTGCCAGGCCAACGGGGAGGAAATATCACCATGTGTGCTGCTATTTCGGAGCATGGTGTCCTAACCCATATCCCCCTTATAGGGCCAATACAACACCCAGCATCTACTCAACTTTTTAGAAACTCTCTACAGGGCTCTCATCCCTGATGAGAGGGGTCTGTTTAGAGAGGATTTGCCAAAGTATGTGGTCATTTGTGATAATGTGAGTTTCCATCAATCAAACATCATAAGGCAATGGTTTGTGACCCACCCGAGGATACTCATAGAATTCCTCCAACAATTTTCACCATTCCTTAAGCAAATTGAGGAGTTATTTTCAGCATGGAGGTGGAAGGTGTATGATCGTCAGCCACACACACAGATTACCATGCTGGCTGCAATGGATGCAGCATGTGAGGACATCACAGTAGATGCCTGCAGAGGATGGATAAGGCATTCCAAAAGATTCTTTCCACGTTGCATTGGAAGGGAAAATATCCGGTGTGATGTGGATGAGAATATGTGGGCCGACAGACAGGAACGTCTGGATGTGTAGAGACAGCACAACAGTGCTGCGGGCAAAGTTGTGCCTTAGGGGTAGTTTCCTGCTTTTCTTTCTAATTTAGTTTTTTTCCCTTTGTGCCCCTTGGGTTGTCCAGTCTCTTTCAATCAATAACCCACATACAGTAATATGTAAATAGTACTGTTGAAATTGATATATGCCATAGAAGTGCAGCCTTGTGCATTTTCAATACAGTAACTGTCATCCAAACTGTAGCCTAAGTTTACATCAGGTTATACTGTCAAAATACACAAAGAGAGCGAGAGTACACAGTCATTGTTCATGAACAATGACTCAATGACTTATCATTCTGATGACACTGACATGAGCATTGGCATGAATATTTACTTTTGAGAGATGTACTAAGGATTTTTAGTGACAGACTAGCTTTAGAAACATATCTATTGTATATTGCAGTTTGTTCTGAGAAATGCACTTATTATTTTGCACATGTTAAGGATGATGTGAAAAATGCACCAAAGTGACTGAGAAAAACTGTAATATGATATCTGAGTTAGAATGACTAACAAAATCAATTTGGCCCCCTGGAGGTCAGGGCCCCTGGGCACATGCCCTGCGTGCCCAGTCAGTATTCGGCCATGATTACTGCAAGTTTAGATAGCTGGCTAGACTAACTACCAATCAAATACATTTTAGCTGACATACTGTAGCTAATTGAGTGACTGTCAGTGACTGACATAACAAGAGAAAAACTGGTAATGCACAACCAAATTTCAATATTGCTCCTTGTGTATTGTACTATTATCACTCTCAATAGTAAGTTGAGACCCTGACAGAGGTAAAAAAAAAAATAAACAAATAAAAACTATCAGCCGGGGGCCCTAAAAGACCACTTATGCCTGGAACCGGTACTGCATATCATATCATTTAAATACACAACAACAAACAGATGTCACCAGCCAATATTTCACTCAGAGAATTATGAATACAGGACCTCTAAACACAATGGCCCTGCACAATATGTTACTCCAAGACCAACAATCTAACTTCATTCCCCCACATTCACCTCTCTATCACTCCTCCCTCCTCTTCCCCTGTTTTCTCACATACTGATCAGCCTCTGTCTCTGATCAGAGTGATCAATAGTCAATGTTGACTCTGTATGTGTGTTTCATTGTGCTTGAAGTTCAGAAGAGCAAGCATCAGAGCTAGCACATTTACCCCCCCCCAACAACACACACACACACACACACACACACACACACACACACACACACACACACACACACACACACACACACACACACACACACACACACACACACACACACACACACACACACACACACACACAGAGGCTTATGTTAATCCTTGTAAAAACAAAGCAATATATTTTGCTCAAGCCAAGCGTAGGATGTCCGTTTATATCAGGATTACGGTTTCAAATATATCTCCTCTGCTCCATCATGATCTAATACTGAACTGACATCTATATTGGACTGGGGGCACATTTGATGTAAATATTGTGTAACAGCATAGATTGTTAGTACTCAACTGGATGATGTGATGAAACTGACCACCAAGAAGCTCTTAGACCACTCCCACCCCTGACCCCTGAACCCAGATGACCTAATAACCACAGTAAACTGACCTCTCAGTGGGTGGTCTCATCTCAAGCCAGTACAGAGGTTGGACAGACAGACAGACAGACAGACAGACAGACAGACAGACAGACAGACAGACAGACAGACAGACAGACAGACAGACAGACAGAGCGAGCGAGCACTGGGCCTCAGCTTGGAAAGAAATATAGTGCCTTGTGAAAGTCTACACACCCCTTGCTCTGTCTTTACATTTTGCTGCCTTCAAATTTGATCTGAAAATGGATTAAATTAGATTTTTTTTCCTACAGATCTACCAAACCTACTCCACATTTTGAAAGAGAAAACTATTACAGAACATTTTCCACATCAATAAAAAAACGTATTGTAAGACATGTCTTGATTGCATTTGTCTTCACACCCCAGAGTGAATACTTAGTGAAAGCGAAGCAGCTTTGGCAGCCAATACAGCTGTGAATAATTTTTTGTAACATTCTACCAACACTTAGGGCAACATATATACATTTTTTTGTCAAAATTGCTCAAGCTCAGTAACTTGGTTGGAAATCATTGAAGGACAGCAATATTCAAACCGCGTCTCTGATTTTCTAGCAGATTTAAGATCATTTCCATTCAGGAACACTCATCGCCTCTTTAAGTGTCTTTAACATTTGTGTAACTGTCCAATTGAAAAATAAAACTATCCCAGGGTTAGATTTTCAGCAGACTGAAGTGGGTTTTCCTCTAAATATGTACATTGGCTTTGCTCCTTTAATATTTATTTTGCTCCCAAACTTCCCAGTCCTTGCCGGTGACAAGCATACCCATAACATGATGCTGCCACCACAATACTTGAAAATACAGAGGGTTTCTCTCTGTTGTTGTCACGACTTCTGCCGAAGTCGTTGCCTCTCCTTGTTCGGGCGGTGCTCGGCGTTCGACGTCACCGGTCTTCTAGCCATCATTGATCCTTTTTTCATTTTCCATTGGTTTTGTCTTGTCTTCCCACACACCTGTTTTCAATCCCATTCATTACCTGTTGTGTATTTAACCCTCTGTTTCACCTCATGTCTTTGTCAGAGATTGTTTATTGTCAGTGTAGTGTTGTTTGTTGTATAGGTGCGCGTCGGGTCTTCGTACCCATTTTTTGTTTATGTTCTTTTCCTGTTTAGTGTCATGGAGCATGTTACTAGGACATTATTAAAAGACTCCATTTTACACTCCGTTTGACTCTCCTGCGCCTGACTTCCCTGCCACCTATACACATATGCCTGACAGTTGTATTGGATTTGACCCAAACCTGTAGTTTTTTATTTAGGCCAAAACGTTGTATTTGCCATGTTGTCTTCTTAATGGCCTTGTTGAAAACAGAGTGAATGATTTGGAGTGATGTTTTGCAATGCAATGTTGTTGATCCTCTGTATTTTCAAGTGTTGTGGTGGCAGCATCATTGTTTTGGGTATGCTTGTCACTGGGAAGGACTGGGGAGTTTGTCAGAATCAAAATAAATACAGATGTAGGATCTTAATTTGAGCCAGTTTACTATAGCAGGAAAAGAATCATGCAGCAAAAAGAAATGCAAATTATTATGTGGATTATAATTAATAGAGATTTTTGTAGGGGTTGATACATTCATAATGAGGGCAAATCAAGTGTGACATTATAAAGTGTTATAAACTTTAGAAGCCTTTTTAAAACTAAAATACACCACAAGTTCGCATTCAAATTAAGATCATACATCTGTATAAATGTGCAACGCCCAGGTAGAAAGTTAGAGAAAAACGCGCCATCATTTTCTGAAAACCTAGAGAGTTGTATTTTTCACTTTTAATGCAGAGACACACCAGAATGGCTTTCCAAGTGGTGTTGGGTGTTCTTGAATGGTCCAGTCTCAGTCCTGACTTAAATCTGCTTGTAAATCTGAGACAAGGTTTGAATATTGCTGTCCATCGATGATTTATAACCAAATTTTCTGAGCTTGAGCAATTTTGTCAAAAGCAATGGATATACACTGAGTATACAAAACATTAAGAACACCTGCTCTTTCCATCACATACACACCTAAAATAGTTATTTGGCTGTCCCCATAGCAGAACCCCTTTTCATTCTAGCTACATGGAACCCAAAAGAGTGTGTCACGTTGGCATGAAGAATCGGGAGACAGGTGCAGGAATGCGTAATAGTTTTTTCTATTGTACCCAAATTACGGCGTGCCGTCTAAGGGCACAGGGATGAAGACCAAACAAGCACGTACACAAAACACCGGGTTGTAACCCAAACAAAAGAACGAGGAGTACCTCGAATAAATAAAAAGCCCAATGGAAACCAAAGGGCACACGTGTACAAGTACTAATCAGTGGGAATAGGGGACAGGTGTGCTTAATGAAAGTTCCGGATGGATCCGTGACAATCTGAAACCAAAAAGGGTTCTACCTGGAACCAAAAAGAGTTATCCAATGGGGTCAGCTGAAGAACCCATTTGGAACCCGTGTAGACTGACCAGGTGAATCCAGGTGCTCTAAGAATTGTGCAAGGTTGGTAGAAACGTATGAAAAATGATTCACAATTGTGATGTCTGCCAAAGGTGCTTCCACCATATGCACTAAATACATCTGAATTATTATTTTTTTTTTTAAATTTGGAGTAGGTTGTGTAGATTGCTATGTACATTTTAGATTCAATTTTAAGGCAGCAAAATGTGATTACACTAGCGACTGATTATAGACCTTATACTCTTTCCCTCTATTCCACTCTTTCTCTCTCTCGCTTTCACATTCTCTCTCTTCTCTTATCTCCCTTTTACTCATCCCTCTCTTACTCATCCCCACAGTGCTCATGTGTTCATGTTAACTCTCCCTCTCTCTCAGGTCTTCTCTTCTCATGCCTCTCCATTGCTTTCCTGCAGTAAAAGTGCCCATCTGTCCCTTCTCTCCTATTCCTCTTTCGGTCAATTCTACAGTGAAGGAACTGTGGGGCGGAGGGGGTCATCAGGGTCAGAGTCAACACGCCCCGCTCCCACAACCATTCACAGCTCTTTAACACCTAAACCCTTCTCACCCCACACACGCACACACACCCTGCACACCGTCCCTGCCCCCTACTGCCTCATCCCTGTGTTGTGCCCCCAACCCCCCAACCCCGCCTGTGTGTTATCACCCGTGTGTGTGTGTGTGTTGTGTGTGTGTGTGTGTGTGTGTGTGTGTGTGTGTGTGTGTGTGTGTGTGTGTGTGTGTGTGTGTGTGTGTGTGTGTGTGTGTGTGTGTGTGTGTGTGTGTGTGTGTGTGTGTGTGTGTGTGTGTGTGTGTGTGTGTGTGTGCGCTTGTGTGTGTGTGTGTGCGAGAGAACTGAGCCCAGTTGAATAGTACACGATTATTACAACCAGGATAGCCTCCACCTCTGCCCTATGAGGCCAGCCATCTTAATCACCAAACTTCATCCTGCTGCAATCCAGCCTCCGCACATCCACTCTTTCATTAAGAGCTAGCCAATGGATTAGTGTAGCTAAACCAAAAGATTGAGAGAGAGATGAGAGATGAAGTTGAGGGAGGAGAGTGGGAAGAGTCGAGAGGGAAAGAGCGGGAGCGGGTTGAATGGTGTAAGAGAAAAAAAGGAGGAGGGCAACTTGCCTTGTCTGTTGATATTTCTTTGTAAAGTAAGATTTCATAACCTTCACTCTGCCTATCAGTGAGACATACAGTGAAGGTATAATATCTATTGTCTGCTCGGTATGAAATATTTGTTCACGAGGTTTCTGATCTTTATACTCAGAGTGAGTGCAGATGGACTCCACTGTTAGTGACAGTGTCATCATGTCTCTCAGTGAAGAGTGAGCAGGGACTCTCTCCGTCTCCACCATTCTCTCTCGCTCTCTTTGTTTTTTTCTCTCTCTCCTCCTGTCTTCCTGTCTTCCTCTCCCCCCCAATATATTGTTGGCTGGCTTGCTATCAAGACAATCTCCTCATCCTTCAACATTCACCCACAATAACCTTTATTGTCTTCTTGAGAACCACACAGCTTTTTAGAGGTTTCAATTGTTCAAATGCCAGACAGCTTCTGAATAATGTCTGCCCAGCAATACACACCCATACACACACCCTCGCACAAATACTCGTTGCATCACCATCTTCCACCTGTCTATGTATGTGTGCATGTGTGTGTGCATGTGTGCCTATGTGTGTGTGTGTGTGTGTGTGAGCAAAGTTATGTGTCATTCCAATGCTGAATGAAGAGGGATGGGATTGGTTGGAGGCGGGTTTATGAGGGGGTGTAGCTCACCCTCCTGTGCATTTGCCCCCCCTAGCTGTCTGTCAGAGAAATGTCCCTCCCCTCTGTTTCTCCCAGCTGTCTTTCCCTCCAGAGCCAGCAACCTCAGCACAATGCAGGGTCAGGGGTCAAGAGAAAGAACAGGCTGCGTTTACAATGGACCCACAGTGGCCATTTAACAGCAAAACTCCCCTTTATGCATCTCCATTTTTCATGTCTCTCTCTTTCTCTCTCTCTCTCTCTCTCTCTCTCTCTCTCTCTCTCTCTCTCTTTATCGCTCTCTCCTTCTCTTTCTCTTTATTGCTCTCTCTTTATCTCTCTCTCTCCCTCTCCCTCTCTCTCTCTCTCTCTCTCTCTCTTTATCGCTCTCTCTCTTTTTCACTCTCTCTCCTCTCTCTCTTTATCGCTCTCTCTCTCCTTCTCTCTCTCTTTATCTCTCTCTCTTTATCTCTCTCTCTCCCTCTCTCTCTCTCTCTTTATTGCTCTCTCTCTCTCCTTCTCTCTCTCTTTCTCTCTCTCTCCCTCTCTCTCCCTCTCTCTCTCTTTATCTCTCTCTCTTTATCTCTCTCTCTCCCTCTTTCTCTCTATCTCTCTCTCTTTATCGCTCTCTCTCTCCTTCTCTCATTCTCTTTATTGCTCTCTCCCTCTCTCTCTCTTTATCACTCTCTCTCCTCTCTCCTCTATTTCTTTATCGCTCTCTCTCTCTCTCCTTCTCTCTCTCTTTATCGCTCTCTCTCCTCTATCTCTTTATCGCTCTCTCTCTCTCCTCTCTCTCTTTATCGCGCTCTCTCCTTCGCTATCTCTCTTTATTGCTCTCTTTCCTCTCTCTCTTTATCGCTCTCTCTCCTCTCTCTCTTGATCGCTCTCTCCTCTCTCCTTCTCCCTCTCCTCTCTCTCTCTTTATCTCTCCATCTCCTTCTCTCTCTTTAGCGTTCTTTCTCCTCTCCTCTCTCCTTCTCCTCTCTCTCTCTTTATCTCTCCCTCTCCTTCTCTCTCTTTAGCATTCTTTCTCCTCTCTCTCTCCTTCTCTCTCTCTCTCTCCTCTCGCTCTTTATCGCTCTCTCTCCTCTCTCTCCTCTCTCTCTTTATCGCTCTCTCTCCTCTCTCTCTTTATCACTCACCTCTCTCCTTCTCCTCTCTCACTCTCTTTCTCTCCCTCTCCTTCTCTCTCTTTAGCGTTCTTTCTCCTCTCTCTCTCCTCTCTCTCTTTATCTCTCCCTCTGCTTCTCTCTCTTTAGCATTCTTTCTCCTCTCTCTCCTTCTCTCTCTCTTTATCGCTCTCTCTTTATTGCTCTCTCTCCTTCTCTCTCTCTCTTGCATGCTCGTTTCTCACTCCCTTTCTGGTCTCCACCTGTAGGCCTAGGGGTGTGTGTGTGTGTTTGTGTGTGTGTTTGAGTGTGAGTGCATGTGTGTGTGTGTGGGAAAAGGATTTTCTCAGGGGTGGTAGCATAATAACTGTAGTCACAGAAGTACTCTCATTTGAAACACACCCCCCGTCATCTTCTCTACTCCCTCTCACCTCTCCCATTGTGTTACAACCTGTGAATACTCTCACACATCACCCCCTCCCACTACCTGCAAACACCCTAATTGCAGTTGGTCCTTGACTGTCTTTTGACCTCACAAGACAGTTTTTTCATCTAAGCAAACTCACTTTCAGAATTTCACACAAAAAAAATTACGTTTACATTGTTTTAATTCATAAAATGTTTGTTAAAAAATACAATCCAAATGTTTTCAGCTCGAGGAACATTTGTACATTTAAAGGAACATATTTGGCAATGGAGAAAGTGTCTGGACAGAATATTATACAACATATACATACAGTATATTTGATCTAGGAATGTCCATTCATAAGATCCACCTGGCTGATAGTTCAACTTCAATCACATTTTGGAATTTATATTTGTTCTATTCATTAGAACAGCAGACATTTCTCATTTCCTCATGGGCAGTGTTCCCCTTGGTCATCAGCAACATTACACTAGCAATATTATATGACAATCTCTTTTCAGTGTGAAACAGGAAAGAACACACAACAAAGGAGAAATGGACACAGAGAGATAACAGATACACTGTCAGAGTCCGTCAACAATGTAACAAGGACAGCACAAATAGAGAAGGCCAAGACCAAACACATATAAAACGGATAAACACAGCATTACTAACAGCAGTTCATATAAATATTAAATAAGATAATAAATAAATGTATAATGCATTAATGTGAATGATCTGTTTCATGTTCCCAGTGCTGGTCAGAAGTGCTCATAATGTGCTCATAATGTGCTCATAATGTTGTCATAATGTGGTCATAGCGGTCAAGCTGAAGTCCTTCTTCAAGACAGACTTTCCACCAATAGGAACTAGGAATAGGAAATGGTCATGGAAATGGTCAAGTTGTGGGTGCCTTTTAACCTAATCAGCATTCAGAAACAACCGCAGCAAACAACTGGTTTAAAGTCAATCATGAGCAGACTTTGACAGTGTTGAGCCCTAACCTTTACAGTACACAAATGTAAACAACAGTCCACAACAGCACTACCCAGTTGTTCACAACGATGGGCTGCTTTCACAGTGTTCAGTACCAAAGTCTGATTTCTCCCAACACCTCAGTCATAGGTTAAGATGAAGCCAGTTGGGGCAGGGTGATTGTTGTGTTGTTGGAGAGAGTAACATCTGCCCCATCTGTCCTCTCTGGCCCTTAATCCCCATAGACAGTTCCCATCTGCGGGGGTGCCATGTGAGGAGGGTGGTACGAGTCATAGGGCATCTCCAGGGGCAGCTCATAGCGGGCGCTCTGGTACAGGCCCATGGAGGAGGGGGGGTAGTGGTGAGGGGGGAGGTAGTGGGGAGAGGACTGCTTGGGCACCAGGTTATTGCCGATGCTGAGCGGGGGTGTTGGGGGGCCATCGTAGGGAGGGGTGTTACAGTCATTAGGGGAGTGGCTCTCGTAAGCCCCTCCTTTCATTTCCCTCAAATGGAGCAGGTGGGCGGAGTCCAATGTGCCATAGGGCGGGCTGGGCAGGCCGGGGGAGGAGTAGCTGATTGGTCTAACAGCCATCCCCACCCCTCCCAGGACTGTGGGCCCTCCTCTCCCCCATTCCTGTCCTCAGGCCTCTCCTCAACAAAACCCCCAGGCCCGAGCTGCAGACAGCCAGCCACCAAGTTGCTGGTAGGCTGGGAGAGGCCTTCACACAGGGTATCCATGAAGGCCCTGCTCTCCGTGGACTGGTCCCCTTCCAGGGCTTCAGACAGGGCACAGATGTAGTTGCGCGCCAGCCGCAGAGTCTCGATTTTGGACAGTTTCTGAGTCTTGGAGTGGCAGGGCATGATGCTGCGCAGGTTCTCCAGCGCGTCGTTCAGCCCGTGCATCCTTGAGCGCTCCCGGGCGTTAGCCTTCACACGTCGCGCCTTGAAGCGCTCCTGCCGGGCTTTGGTCATCCTTTTCCTTTTGGGCCCTCTGCGTTTGGGAGCGTTCCCGTCTCCCTGGCCCTCCTCTTCCTCCTCCTCCTCATCCTCCTCCATATCCTCGCTGCCCAGCTCCCTGCCCAGGTGGCCCATTCCGCCTGGTCTGTAGCGCTGCGCTTTGATTGGCTTGTCTACGTCTGGGGAGCTCACGTCATCATCCATCCACTCCAGAGAGCTGACTAGCTCCGCCCCCTCGCTGGGCCTTCCGTACGAATTGGCCATCATGGTCTCCTGGAAACAACACACCAACATTAGCAATAGTTCTGACCTTAACATATACACTTTTTATCAAATATTTTGTACTAAGAAAACGAGGCTCATCACAACTTTACCCTTTGACTTGTTTTGTCTATCCTGTCCAAAGCTGATGTGAATTGAGAGTAGGTTTTCTACTGATAGACCTACTGATGCTGGGACATTGACCCAAGCTGGTCTTGAGGACCAGACCAGTCTATTTATAGCAGTTTTATCCCACAACCTAATGAGTTTTAATGACCTTGTGTGGCCTATTGTAGTAGGCTCAAGGTGAGCGCTAGATCAGGACTGATCTCGCTTGACCCAGAACAAAAATCTCACGTAATTTAGTTTTGTGTTTATGTTGTCTGTTCATGAGAGATTAGGTCAGGACTAGCCTTAGCCTGCTTACTCTACAATCTACTTAGAACCACAATCAATTGTCTAAGCTAAGGCCTTTGATTACCGGTTTGGTGCAATGCTTTGGAGGTTCTTTGAATATTTTAGGGATTTTATGTTTTAAGATTTTCATGAAACATGCTGCTTTCATATGTAATCTGTTTGTCTGCAAACAGCGTGCGTAGCCTACAAGGATTATTTTAATCCGAGGGGAGACTTGATCTCGGGGGACTTCAAAACTCTGTAATTCCTCGCTTTTAGGTTGCGGCGGACACCGGGATGCACTCTCAATCTGGGCCATTGCGGGATTTGCTCCCTCCATGGATGAAGCGGCAACATGGGATTAACTCAAGGTTAGACTACATTCCCGGATCAGTAACAGGGAACTCAGAAAAATCTATTTATAACTCTGCAACAAATTGTTTTTATGATTATGGCGATGATAGGCTAGATTTCACTAGGAGTTTTAACTGTAGGTTTGCCCATAAATTATCTATTTGGGGAGTTCTAGAAAATGATCTTAATTTAGCCTATTAGATCCTCTATAGCAGGGGTAGGCAACTAGATTCGGCCATGGGTCGATTTTTGTCGAAGTGGATGGTCGGGGGGGTTGGAAAATAATTTGCACACTGCAAATTGACCACAACTAAGCTCAAATATATATATATTTGAAAATAACAATAATTACCTTCATTTATATTGAGACACAATCACGTCTCTGTTTTTATTCGTGGGAATACTTTGGTGAATTCCTGGTGATTGTACAGACCAAAAACTTTAAATCTTTTTTTTTGTTGAGGCAAAAAAAACATTTGGGGAGAAAGAAAAATGTCTGTTGCCGATCCCAGATCTATAGGCCTATTTGAAACTAGGTTTTAAGTGATTTGTCCACAATTTTGTGTGTGTCATTGATTTTTATTCCACACCATAATTTAGTTTGATGAATGATAACCTATAGCATAAAGCTACTTTCATACAATTATTAGCCTAATATGGTAAATATGTTGTTTCTTTATTGAGATATTTCCCAGCTATGTCAGCAATGATTACGACCATTTTAGGAACAAGCTGATGACCAAAGTGATTCTGAAGCAGGCTGACCAGGTGGGGTAACCCAGGTTTAGGCTGTCTTTGGATAAATAATCCCTGTTTCGATTTAAAGGGAAAATCTGCAGTTGCCACATCCATTCTTTGGACTTATAAATGAATGATATGTACCCATTGATTCTTGAAGAATATAAATTATAAATGCCTCATGAGCTTAGTTCAACTGCCACACCCCTTCAGAGCCCAAAATATATGTTTGTTTAACTCCAATGTTTTGTAAACAAAGTAAATGTAAACAAACACTCTATAGCTTCAAAACATGGTTAAAACTATCATTTTGATATCATAGATGCTCAGTCCTTGCATTCATAGCTCTGTCTATGAATTTGAGATTGGTTACATTTCTGCAGCCCCATCCGTCAGCTTTTTACAGAAACAGGGGCGAGGACAGGGCTTTGTTATTGTTTCAACTGCTGATTGTCACTTTAAGTAGGCTTACACCTGTTAACGTTTTCCCTTAAGATTATGCCAGGCACATTTTAAGAACAGCAGCCTAGTGCCTAATTGATCATGTTGCAGTTCTTAAGAATCCTAAATTGATAACTATTTATTAATCTGGCTGTAGCCTATCTAATTAATCTGTCTGTAGCCTATGCCTCATTCCCGTTACTTAGCCGAATAACCTATGGGCCTAACCCAACATTTAGAAAATGTCAAATAATAACCTACTAGGCTACCCTACCAATTTAGAAGTGGTCAACATTTCAACATTTCACATTCAACTTCACATAAATATTATTAAAATATTTGAATTGTCAATTATTACTATTCCAATGGGCCTATGCTATTCGAAATAGACTATGGTCTTTGGAGAAAGAAACATTGACATTCATTCGAAATTAAACATGAGGTTGGCCTACCTGATATTTGAAATAACGCTCCCTGGGACCTCCTGTAAGTTGTTATTGGCTGTTGAGCGGATTTAGCCTACAGGTATCTCAACTAGCCTAAAGCACTCAATCTTGAACTTTCTCCCCTGCGTCTCCTTCGCAAGTTGTCAGTGTTCCATCCCAGAGTGACGCCTCTCTGCAGTTCACTCCGCGGGGGCCCGGGGTTTTAGCGTCCAACCGTCAGACAGGCTCCTCCTCCCGCTCTCTCATCCTCTCGCATCCAATTCATCTGCGCTCGAGCGCCGCGTGGCCCGGCCCGTGGCCAATGTCATGAACAGAAAAAGTTCACTAGTTCTCTGTGTGTGTGTGTGTGTGTGTGTGTGTGTGTGTGTGTGTGTGTGTGTGTGTGTGTGTGTGTGTGTGTGTGTGTGTGTGTGTGTGTGTGTGTGTGTGTGTGTGTGTGTGTGTGTGTGTGTGTGTGTGTGTGTTCGTGCGTGTGAAACAAAATCGTTTTAATTAGATTGATAGCCTGCAGGCCTAAGCTCTTATGGCACATAACATTATTGCGCCACTACATTAGAACATGTTGCAATAGTTGCAATAGTTTTATTTGTGCAATTTGTATTATCAGTCTGTATCAACAAATAAGCAGTGCAACTTTAGCATGGAGTGAGATGCTCTGCGAGTTTAACCGATTGTGACAGCTTGCGGTTGCGCGTGAGCAGGTGTTTGCGCCATTCCCCCGTAATTCATACATCCGCGTTTGCTGAACCGATATTGGCGTCGGACGTGAGCTCATTGCACCCAATTACGCTAATTAAATAGGGCTCCAGAGACACCCCTCACGAGACGGGACAGGCGCGGCGCCTGCATAGAGAAGTCTGGTGAAAGACAGAACAAACTAACCGAAAGGAGACAGGTCATCTAGCTACAAGTGGGCTGTTATTTGTGTAGCAAGTTGGCCTACTAATTTAGCCAACTCTACAAGTAGGTAGGTTATACCATAGAAATATAATGACTCTAATTATGTGGGTTATACAGAGCATTTCATTTCCTCATTCTGTGAATTATTTTACAATTATGCTTTTAAAGGGTATGTTCATCTCTGTATAGACTTGACGTTCAATAGATACACAGTGTGCAGTGTGATTGGGTGAGGGAAAGATAGAGAGAGATGGAGGGAAGTGCTACTGTCCCATGAGAGAAAGAATCACATGTGCTCATGCTGGAGGGAGCGGTGAGTGAGGGGTTGGATGGGGGGACTGTCTGTGCACCCAACGGATGTGTCTCACACTCCCCAGCCGACCCCCCCACCACCACCACCACCACCCCCTTCCTCTCCCTCTCCCTCTGGGTCAATGCCTGTCCTACTCCACACCTGCAAACCAGAATGGAAATAACTGAGCCAGGCCTTGCTCTTCCCCAGAGTGGGAATAGCCTCACTTCGGCAGACTCAAAAGCAAACTATGGGTGACACAAAACAAGACAAAAATAAACATATGCCATTTAGATATGAAGACAAGCTGCCACTTTTCTCACATCCAATTCATCATTTTTTTGGTTCTCTTTAATTTTCACACATTTCGATTTATCTGGAGCAAAATATAACTGGATCAACATTAAAGAGGGAGAAATATCCCTATTCCACAAGTGGTAAAGATGTAGATATGATTGCTGTCATGTGCCTTAGTCCCCTTGGTGTTGGTCATGCACTATGAACTTTTCTGACAGATGGCTCATACTTCTTTCCTCTTCCCCCTTTTTTCTCGTTCAGTAACTATCTGCTAGCGGCTCAGATGCACCTGTATTCTCACCTGACCTAACATTGACCCCTAAGGACTCTCCCTCCTCACCTTTCCTTGCATCGGTATGTTTGTATGTTTGCTTGAGAGGGCAGCAGTTTCAGCTGCAGAAAGCAGAACCCCCCCACACACACACACACACACACACAAACACACACAGAACCTCTTCCTGAATCCCCAGCGCTCCTGTTTTCAGTTACAGTCGGGAGAGGGGGCTGTGTCCATCTGTCAGACAGGGAGTCCTATGAGAAATCTTGATACCCTGGTTGGGAATGAGGAGAGAGCTTACATGTGTGTGTGTTGGTGGGGGGTTGGGTGTTGCAATTTGTCTGTAAAGACTGCATGTGCAACTATAATCAAGTTGCAAACACTTTTATATATATCACGTATCAGAAATGATGCTATTACAATGTGCAATAGAGTTTTTTGTTTGTTTGTTTTTTTTACAATTGATTTGAGAATAACATATCACATTCACCTCTTTATGTAATACTTGTGGGCCCAACCATCCCATCACCGACATTCTCTCCAAATACTTTTGATGTTTTGAGTAGGGAGGACAATAGGCTGATCATATTGTTTATTATTGCGCGTTCAGAAAGACAAATAGACCTCCAGAGAATGAAAGTTACTCTGAGTTTCATGGTCCCTCATCAGCTTGGAAGTTACATTGAGCCACACTTGAACCTCCCTCGAACCTAAGCCCTAAACGTTCTGGTGATCTGGACCATGTGTCCTTATACCAACCATCCCATTGATGAGGCCACTCCACAGGGCCACAAAAATAGACACCCCCCAGCTACACCCCAAACCCTCTTAACCCTTCCCTAAACCCCCCGTTGGCCCCCTGCGGTGCGTGCTCATTGGCCGACCGCCTTCAGGCGTCCCTTTTCCACGAGCCTATTGTCTGGCCCCATAAGCAGCTTTGTTTCTGCATGTGCAGCTGGACTGGCCCGCTCAGCCATTAGCCACGACACGCTAAAGAGAGCGGGATAATATAATTACAAAACAAAAGTCAGGTGGCTACTATATCTGCCAGGGGGAGCCCATTTGGGGGGCTATCTGTGGTGGGGGTTGGCGGGTGGCCAGCTATAATTCGATTATGAAGTTGTGAGAGCGACAACAGGAACAATTGAATCTTTTTCTCCCACTCGCCCCACTGTGGTTTAATTTGATTCCATTTCGGGTATAAAAAGAGAGGACATTTACTCTTCTACTTTTCAGAGTCGCCGGCCCAGAAAATGTAATATGGTCTGACAAAACTGAACTGGGGAAATTACTCACAGAGCGTATCGTTATTGTCAGATCGATGTGAGACTCAGCCTATTTATTGAGGCCCAAATCAGACGAATTCCTGAAAGACGTGTTTTTTGTATGAAGTGACTGGCCTTGTGTTCTCACTTGGCACGGACGCACACATACCGGGGAACAATGGGATCTAAGGCAGATCCATCTCCTCTAATACTTTCTTTAAACAGGGGTGCAAGTGTGTCCCCCTGTCCTGTCGGCAGACCCAGAGTTTATCCTGTTAGTCACCCTGGATGAGTGAATGGGTAAACTCGACCCCCCATCCCAGCTGGAAGCAGCCTCACACACGCAGATCCTCACCCCCAGCTGGGGTGGGACACACAGGGCTTTACGGACAGCTGATAGGAACAGGTTTAGCTAGTGGGTACTGTTTGGAGTAGGTCAAGCAGAATTGGATCTGCTAAATGTGTTTTTGTTTCCATTAGTTTCCATTCGTTTATCGGTGAGGAGTGCAGGAGACTGCTTATTTTTTTGCTTTATTTTTTTGGGGGGGTAAGACAGTAAGCGGTTGTGTCAGATGCACACATGCTCTTTGTGGTGGGGTGTCCCCATGTGCCCGCTATAGGCGGGCACATGGGGAGCGTGTAAATGCCAATTTTCAGCCCCGTTGGGCATAGTTTGATCATGCCCTCAGGAGTGCATGGGATTCTCATACCCTGCAGATTTCTTCATTGCTTGACTAAGGGCTATATTCAATATGTATTGCTGAAGCTATAGATTGTGCAATAGACATGCCAAGGTAATTTCCGATTGAGCAGATATATACAGTGTTTACAAAATGCAGTCTCCGCTGACACAGGAAATTTGCCTTCAAATATCAATCTGAATGCTGAATGTCTGCAATACATTTATAGTGAGCGCAAAACATTCATACATGAACTGTCCCATTTACAAAAATGGAACCCATTTACAAATACAAATAATGAAATGCTCTTATGTATCAGGACTAAGATCGGACATTGTTGAGTTTGATGCAGGATGTGATTGACAGACTGTTGCTAGCTTGTTGAATGCTGAGTGGCTGCTGTGTGCTTCAGTTCTAGGGCGTGGCAGGGAAGGCAGAGCCGATGTACTTCTTCCCATTCCCATAGGAGGAGTTTTCCCAGGTGTAGGTCTGGATCACCAGTGGCTTCCCTCCCAGGCTCTGTTTACACCTGGACAAACCAGATGAAATCATAACACTCAATGGCAACAAGCACAAACACACATATACACTACACAAGCATAATGAGACATAATGGGATATGTACACATAAGTATATGGATAAGCGATGGCCGAGTGGCATAGGCAAGGTGCAGTAGATGGTATAAAATACAGTATATACATTACATTTACATTTAAGTCATTTAGCAGACGCTCTTATCCAGAGCGACTTACAAATTGGTGCATTCACCTTATGACATCCAGTACATGTGATATGAGTAATGTAAGATATGTAAACAATATTAAAGTGGCCTTGTTTAAAGTGACTAGTGATCCATTTATTAAAGTGTCCAGTGATTGGGTCTCAATGTAGGCAGCAGCCCTTCTGAGTTAGTGATAGCTGTTTAACAGTCTGATGGCCTTGAGATATAAGCTGTTTTTCAGTCTCTCGGTCCCAGCTTTGATGCACTTGTACTGACCTCACCTTTTGGATGATAGCGGTATGAACAGGTGAACCGGGGTCTGTAGTGACGCAGTGGCTTCGACCGCTGCGCCTCTCGGGAGGCCCTTTAACATATGACGGCTTGGAGAACAGAGATGCCTCGTCCAGGAACTGGAACAGCCTGGATGGAAGACAACACAGTCAGGATATAGGTCAGAGAGAGAGAAAGAAATAGAGCAAGGGGCAGAGAGAAGGGGGAGGTTGGACAGTGACAGAAACAGGGGTGAAGATATAGTGAGAGAGAAAAAATAACATAAGAGACAGAGGAAGAGAGGAATAAGAGAACAAAGGTCGTTCTGGGAGCAGGTCTGGGAGACAGGCACTCTGGCCTGGGAGTCAATGATCAGCTATGACGCAGAGGGCTTGTTGGAGTCCAGAGCATACAGAGCTTTAGACAGAGACTGAATCAGTGATGTTACTGCCGGTATCTCCACCACCAGAGCATAACAGACACAGGAAAGGAGCACTTTATTTTAGGGACTGCTACCCATAGAACCTAAAATAGCCTACCACCCATAGAACATACAGTATCAGAACCATGGGGAACAGTTTACATGAATAATCATTGTACTGTTGTAGCACAGAGAAGTAATGACATTGTTTTGACATTTCATAGGTCATTTCGATGTTGTTGTGGGGTCATTAACTCATTATAATGTACTACAGGACAAATACAGTACCAGGGTTGTAATCAATTTGGTGTAACAATTAAGCCATTTCCACAGAGGGAGGTGTAGTTGCTGCAGCAGTTGTGATCTCTTCACTTGGTGTTGCATTGGCACTTGTTCTGAGAGTTGTATTTCTCCCCACGGCGGCCCTGGCAGGACAATCCTGGAGCGGGTGCTTAAAAGAGAAGTCATAATTAATATGTTTTAGCTTAAATTGACATTTTAACAATAATGTCTAAAAGTGGTATGAACTGCTGAGTCCTGTGTTTCACATATGGAGCCTATTGAAGATTGTCACTAATCATGCACATCACAACAATTTACACTACACAACAATGACCTCTACTGGCCAAACACACATCCTGCTGTAAAAGACTGAGGGCACCCTGATTCAAACACTAGTGAACCATCCTGCCACTATGGCCCACAGCAAGGTGAATAGCTGACTGGTCTAATATTGAGCCGGTATGTTCATTTTGATTTTGTTCACAAAGGTTATGTAGTAAGGACTCTTTGAGATATGATGCAGGAGTATCTGTATGGTCAACTGTGATCGACCTTGACCACTATGTGAATTTCACCAGTTGTGGATAATTGCCCGGGATGTAAAAAAGGCCAGCTCAAACTAATAACAGATTCAAATGAACTGTGCCTAGGTGTAGTACACAGTGGGATGTGTTTCAGGGACATGGTTTTATTTTCATGCCTCCAGATCAGAATGCCACAGTACCCTCTCACCATTACAGAGGGCTGCATAGTCATTGCAGCAGTTATCATACTGGGAGCACTTTGAGTTGCAGTGGCACTTGTTCTGAGAGTTGTACTTCTCGTCACAACGGCCCTTGCAGGATGTGGAGCAAGGTAGAGAAAAGGAACAAGAGAGTGAAATAACTATAATGTGCTAAGCTTTTGGCTAGTTTGGTAGAGTTCATATACAATTTAACTAGGCTTAGAGCCAATAAACAAAGGAATACTTCACAAACAGATGATAAACTATTCTAACTAACTGACTATCAAGGTGAATTGCTTAGAATAGAGTTGGACACTTCCTATTAACTGCCTAATGTATTGATAATTCAATACATTAGGCAGATTTCTTTCAGACAGTTTTTACCATCATAAAAAAAACCTTTAAGATCTAAATAAAAATGTATTTAATTCGTTTTGGGTGTGTTAGGCAAAGGCCAGAGTGACAACCCACAAGACAGCAGACCCCCAGGGCCAGGACTGAGCAGCCCAGCAGCTAGGGATTTCCTTAGTTATCTCCCCTGACGTGGGCATGTTTTCAATACAGACTCCTTTATTCGTACTGAATTCTGTATAAGGTAACCAGACCTTATGAAAGATGCCCCTTAATCTTGTAATAAGTCAAATATAGTGATACATACAGCTGAAGTCAGAAGTTTACATACACCTTAGCCAACTACATTTTAACTCAGTTTTTCACAATTCCTGACATTTAATCCTAGTAAAAATTCCCTGTCTTAGGTCAGTTAGGATCACGACTTTATTTTAAGAATGTGAAATGTCAGAAGAATATTTGAGAGGTTGAATTATTTCAGCTTTTATTTCTTTCATCACATTCCCAGTGGGTCAGAAGTTTAAATACACTCAATTAGTATTTGGTAGCATTGCCTTTAAATTGTTTAACTTGGGTCAAACATTTCCGGTAGCCTTCCACAAGCTTCCCACAATAAGTTGGGTGAATTTATTTTGGGCCCATTCCTCCTGACAGAGCTGGTGAAACTGAGTCAGGTTTGTAGGCCTCCTTGCTCACACATGCTTTTTCAATTCTGCCGACAAATTTTCTATAGGATTGAGGTCAGGGCTTTGTGATGGCCACTCCAATACCTTGACTTTGTTGTCCTTAAGCCATTTTACCACAACTTTGGAAGTATGCTTGGGGTCATTGTCTATTTGGAAGACCCATTTGCGACCAAGTTTTAACTTCCTGACTGATGTCTTGAGATGTTGCTTCAATATAGCCACATACTTTTACTTTCTCATGATGCCATCTATTTTGTTTAGTGCACCAGTTCCTCCTGCAACAATGCATCCCCACAACATGATGCTGCCACCCCGTGTTTCACGGTTGGGATGGTGTTCTACAGCTTGCAAGCCTCTGCCTTTTTCCTCCAAACATAACGACGGTCATTATGGCCAAACAGTTCTATTTCTGTTTCATCAGACCAGAGGACCTTTCTCCAAAAAGTATGATCTTTGACCCCATGTGCAGTTGCAAACCGTAGTCTGGCTTTTTTATGGCGGTTTTGGAGCAGTGGCTTCTTCCTTGCTGAGCGGCCTTTCAGGTTATGTCGATATAGGACTCGTTTTACTGTGGACATAGATATTTTTGTACCCGTTTCCTCCAGCATCTTCACAGGGTCCTTTGCTGTTGTTCTGGGACTGATTTGCACTTTTCACACCAAAGTACGTTCATCTCCAGGAGACAGAATGTGTCTCCTTCCTGAGCGGTATGACGGCTACGTGGTCCCATGGTGTTTATACTTGCAAACTATTGTTTGTACAGATGAACATGGTACCTTCAGGCGTTTGGAAATTGCTCCCAAGGATGAACCAGACTTGTGGAGCTCTAAAAAATAATAACATTGGCTGATTTCTTTAGATTTCCCCATGATGTCAAGCAAAGAGGCACTGAGTTTGAAGGCAGGCCTTGAAATACATCCACAGGTACACCTCCAATTGGCTCAAATTATATCAATTAGCCTATCAGAAGCTTATAAAGCCATTACGTCATTTTCTGGAATTTTCCAAGCTGTTTAAAGGCACAGTCAACTTAGTGTATGTAAACTTCTGAACCACTGGGATTGTGATACAGTGAATTATAAGTGAAATAATCTGTCTGTAAACAATTGTTGGAAAAATGACTTGTGTCATGCACAAGGTAGATGTCCTAACTGACTTGCCAAAACTGTAGTTCTTTAACAAGACATTTGTGGAGTGGTTGAAAATGAGTTTTAATGACTCCAACCTAAATGTATGTAAACTTCCGACTTCAACTGTAACTTAACATTGTGGGAGGATAACCAACCTTCCAATTAATGGCAATGCATTTCTTAGCCACTATAAATGCCTGGTTACACAGCTTCTTCAGATGACAGTCTCCAGTATAAACATTTCAAAGAAAACAAAAACAGGGATGAGGGAGAATCAGTAGACATACTGAGATAAAAGAACATACAATTGTCAGAATTCAGCCAGCCTTCACAAGACCATAACGGCTGTTGGTAGAAGAAGGTGAGGACCAAGGTGCAACGTGGTACGTGTTCATCTTTGTTTATTCACACTATATACAAAACCAACAAAGGGAATGACCTGAAAGTTGAAAAGAGAAAGGGGAAAAAAAAAACACTAAACAGAAATCAACTACCCACAAAACCCATGTGGGAAAAAGCTACCTAAGTATGGTACTCAATCAGAGACAACAATAGACAGCTGCCTGATTGAGAACCACACCCGCCAAACAACAAAGTAATACAAAACATAGAAAATGAACATAGAATGCCCACCCTAGTCACACCCTGGCCTAACCAAAATAACCAATAATAAAAGCCTCTCTATGGCCAGGGCGTGACACATATGCAAATATGTCCCCTTTGGTGTTTTACACCTCCAGCAGAGGAATGCCATTTCTGAGTACATGATATTCAGTTTCACTGGAATAAAGTACGTTCTATGAATGGTCTTAAACTGCAGTAATTGATGGCTGAGATGATATGAACATGACTGAGCATTCAAACATATCTGTATCCATTCATCACCATTCAAACTACTTCTAGCATATTGGCTGATATAGCCCTGTAATACAGATAGCCTAATATAAGGGCCATGTGAGAATCTCTGGTAATTGAAACTATTTCTTAAGTGATTTTTGCGCTTTTGACGTTCCCTATATGGTGCAAAATTGCTGGCAAGTGAGCTGCATCACAAAAGCCTTAGGGACAAGTTCTTGCAGTAGCGGGTGGGAGTCATACAGCGGGTGGGAGTCATACAGCGGGTGGGAGTCATACAGCGGGTGGTCCAGTGAAAGTTGCGTCACTGATTTTTATTTGTATACATACATTCTACACCGAAGTGAAGCCCCTTCGAACTATTGTGGGCTCAGTGTGGTAGGCATTCCAGTACGTTAGATGGCGCTAAACAAACGTTTATAGCTACATTTCCTGGCTCAAGTTTGTCCATGTTCCTTTGCTTTACCCGGCTAGGTTCAATGACATTCCGGCTTTCATAAGGAGAAATATCGAGGTTTGAATATATAAAAAGCTCCAAGAATGGCATTAACGTATGTTTTCAGATCAATCAGAACAGAGTTCTCAAAGGTAGGCAAGAAAAGGGTGCGCTGGCATCCAGCATTTTTTTTCTGCTTGTGCTTTCTGAAGCTAACTAGCTTCCAGTACCTAGCCTAGCTAACCACGTATGGGACAAGAACGTTAAAGTATTCCAAATTCTGCAGCTAGCCTTTGAGTGTTGTTGGCAACATCACAGTGAATTGAAATATATTCCCAGAACCAGAGGTCATCGTGGACATTTGATTTAATCTGTTAGCAATGATGATGGCTTCACTGAAATGTAACGTTCGATAATCTCATTTCTTGTCCAACCCAGGTCTGCACCGTTCATCATGCACAGTCTTTACACACAGGATTTCCAGTTCTGGCTGCAGAGAAAGCTCTCCTTATGAAACTACGCAAAAGTACTGGCTACACATTCATTAACTGCAAAAAAGCATTGGAGAAATGTGATAATGACATCACAAAGGTAAACATTGCTTCTTTCAGTACAGCTTTGCTTGCTGAGCAGGGCAGGGATAGATGTGTAAACTTGGCCCTGGAGAGGTGCAGGATTTGTTCCAGCCCAACAATAACAAATATGGTTTTAGTACTTTTCAATTTGGTGAGTTAGTGCTTGGTTGGAACAAAAGCCTGCCCTGCAGTGCTTGCACACAATGCAGGCCTCCTGGATCAGGATTGGGCAGCTGCTGACTTAAATGTAGTGTATATTTAGGATAATGTGTGTAATGTTTTTCTCCAACCAAGGCAGAGAGCTGGTTACATGAGCAGGCCCAGAAAGAAGGCTGGAGCAAGGCCAGCAAGCTGGAGGGGAGGAGGGCCAAAGAGGGGCTGATTGGTCTGTTTGTAGGAGACAAAGCTGCAGTTATGGTAGAGGTAAGCAGATCTCATTCACTCAATGAGATCCTATCACTCATCCTCCTCGGTGCAGTCTGCATACATTATTCAAGTTGAATAATACCTGCTTTAAGTTATCTTCATTTGTTTAGTTTGATCAAATGTAAAAATGATCAGAAGTATTTGTATCTCAATGTCCTCCACGTCTGTGTGTGTTGCAGGTGAACTGTGAGACAGACTTTGTTGCCCGTAATGAGAAGTTCCAACAGCTGGTGAAGGATGTGGCGTTCGCCACCATGGCTCACCACAGCAGTAAAAACCAGGGCCAAACTGGATATGTGAAGGTATGACACATTACCACACCATCCCCCACTCAGTAGCCACATCACCCTAGTATACCTGTTGGAATACTTAAAACTGCATTTATCTTTGTTGGTTTCAGAGTCTCCTGGCAGCAGAGGACCTCTCGAAATTGAACTTGGGTGAAGGTGCTTCTCTGGCTGATCAGCTGGCCCTTACAATAGGTGAGTGAGTAATAAAAATAGCCATTTAATAATTTAGTAGACTCTTATCAATATTGAGATGCTCTCATTGAATTTGAGCTTTAATAACCTCTATCTGCAACATTATTTCTTGCTTGGAAGAATTTGGAAATTGAAGACTACTCTGTTAGTGAAGTTGTAATTTCCTGTCCCGTCCCCTGTCAGGTCGTCTGGGTGAGAACATGTCAGTGAGGCGGGCGGTGACGGTTGGTATCCCTGCAGGCTGGCATATCGGCTCCTACATCCACGGTGGTGTGGCGGGTCAGTCTGATATGGCCATGGGGCGATACGGCGCCCTCGTGGTGTTCCAGGGGGGCAAGGACGGGGCGCAAGACACCCTGGGGAGGAAGCTAGGGCAGCACGTAGTGGGAGAGGCCCCTGTATCCCTGGGCAACATGGATGACCTGCCCTGTGGGGATGCGGAGACGCGCCTGCTGCCCCAATCCTTCCTCCCTGACCCTAGTAGGACAGTGGCCCAGTACCTGACGGAGCAGGGGGCACGAGTTCTGGACTTTGTCCGCTTTCAGTGTGGGGAGGTTGGCAGTGATGGGGCACATTGAAGGGTAGAGGAGAGCATCTCAGAGACCTTACAGGTCATGTTTTATCTGCCTTTTATTTGTTTCTAAATTAGGCCAAAGTGCAGACGGTTATTTGATGTCATGCAAATGCATTCAACCAATTTCAATGTCTCATGTTTTCATGCCTTGTGTGATAAGCTTAATATGTGTACCAAAATGACACATGCTGTAGGATAAATTAACTGAATCACCCCAACAATAAAATATATTTTAAACTGTAGATTACCATGTCTTCTGTACATTTTATATCTCACTAATTTGTCATATTGTAACTCTAGCTACAGTTTATATATTCGTACCACACGATGGCGCACTTGTTCAATCATACAAATGGTTTATATGACTGACTCGTATGATCGTCCACATGAAAGCTTCGATGGAATTGGCTAACAAATTATGTTTTTCCACCACCACAGCATACATACACCAATATGTATTTACTCGCTTTTAAAGAACAGTCAGGATTCCAATAAATTCACGCTTGGACAATTTTGTTGCGCCCATTTTCCAGAATTACGGTAAATAATCCGAAAAGGCAACGCCTGCCAGATGTGATTGGTTTGTACAGTGCATGAATTAAGGATGACGTCATGAGCATAGTTTTCTTAACGTTCGCGTCTATCGGTCTACATTCCCCTGACCTCCGCCCGTTGACAGGATTCGAACCAAGCCCAGAAATGGTAAATGCCTTTGCTTTGTTCTGTTTTAAAGATTTTTTTGTATGTGACGTGCAGTCTAAACTGTTAGGCTACCAAAATGTCGTTTTACATTCGTGTAGACAAAGCCAGTTAGTTAATCCAACGAAGACGTTTCACTGCTGGATTATCATACCGTGGCTGGCCAATGTTAGCTGGTTAATGTAGTTATCTAGCTAGCTACTTGTTCTCTTCATCTTCGATATTATTAATTTGTTTTTCCCTTTTCATTCTTGCCGTACATTTTAACCAGTCTGACTTCTCAGAAGACCAGATCATCGGTGAGTTTCAATCAGCTTTGTGACAGTAACGTTATTTGAAGGCTAACTAGCTACTGTAAAATGTTAGCTAGTTGCTAGTTTATCCCCTTGTTTCATCTGTGCCATTCATTGTGGAATAGCTCTACTTCTTTCCTGTCCCCTTTGTTGTGAGAAGCAGTTTCCCTGCTGACAAGTTGATATAAACTGGAGTTTATGGTGAGTTTTTTTTTTTTTTTTTTTTTGACGGACCAGGTTTTGTTTTTTCTAACCATTTTGGGAAGACCTTACATTATTAGAGGCGTCGTCGTCTGTCATGCACACATCAACGAATGGTGATATACAATTACAAAAATCTTGATTCACGGGTTGTCTATTGGCGCAGTCAATCCCTTCCTTTTGATCCCCACATAGCGGTTTGATTGAATGGTGTTTCATCAAATTAATGTTTTGTGTTGGATGTTACTGACCAACTAATTTTGCACTGAGTTCTGTGCCTGGTATTTTTATGCATGCAGAACAAAGTAAAGGGACACGTCAACATGTCAAGGCATTATGGCTAGTCATTATACGACCTGAGTGTTCAAAAGCCAGGCTACTTTGATGAAAGAGTTGCCGTTTAGTAATTCCATTTTAGTGTCGTTTTTTTTGCCAACATCAATTTTGGTATTTATCTGTTCCGTTTATTGTTGTGTGATGTCTAGTTCGGCTACCTAGCTACGTGGTTAATTTAGTAGAGGAACCGGAAGTTCTCAATTCTGGAACGTGAATTCATTCGTTCCCGATGCCAGAACTGTATCAAATGTCTAGATATATTATAGTGAAAATCAGGCCACTATATTGTCATTTGTTCCCAGTCCTTCACTGTTGTTGACTCGTATACATTGTGTAAACAAAAGGAAATGACTAAACCACTTATTAAAGAGTCGTACGCCTCGAAGGCGTGGCCGAATTAAACATCAATGGCATTTTTAGGAGTTTAGTTTCGCAGTTGCTAGATTTCCTTTGCGGTCTTTGGTTGATAGATTACACCACCAGCGCTTGCTGTCAATGCCATATATGGGTAAATGAGTGGCTGCTGTGCAGTTCCAGACGGGCCATCTCGGGATGCGCAGCATACCAGCGATGGAAGGCAAGCACCATAACAATGGCCCTGGGAAATTACCCTTATGTCAGAAACCATTCCAATAGAGGCCACCGAATTTTTACTGTAGATGACACATAATCAAAGAAACAACAAAACAAAACATCTTTGGATTCTCTTTCTTGACCATTTTTATGGGTGGGGGGTAAACCAAAATACATACACACTCAATCCAGCTTTGCTTTTTTTGTGCTTTTTTTTATGCCTTTCCTCTCCCCATCTGTCAGAGTTCAAGGAGGCCTTCCTGCTGTTTGACAGGACGGGCGATGGGAAGATCAGCTATAGCCAGTGTGGTGATGTCATGCGGGCCCTCGGCCAGAACCCCGTCAACGCTGAGGTCCTCAAGGTCCTGGGCAACCCCAAGTCAGAAGGTCAGCCCTACTTCTAGATGCTTACTGAACATTGACCATTAGTATCTATTGGCTGGATCAAACTTATAAAAGTATTACACACATCAGTTAACATTAGTAAGATTTTATTCCGGCATGGCATCGTCTTGTGTTCAGCTAGATTTAGGCCTATCCTCCAAAGCTTAGGGATGGTGTGTTTTTAGGTCTGTTGCTGTTTGTAGTCAACCTCTTCACCAAACCAGTTTGACTAATTCATATCCGGTTAGGTGGAAGATGTCAATTAATGTGCTTAAGCATCCAAGGATAAAACTGACGAAACAGAATGTTCTTCTGGGTATGACATTCCCATCCTATGGAGTGTGAACTTATCCTTGTGTGTAATCTGCAATTGTCAAGTACCACAGATGTTCTGTGTTGTAGTCACGCGCTGTGTGGGGTCCTGTTCTTACGTGTGCTAATTACACACAGAATAGATGCAGCTCATGTCAACAAGATCTGATAACGTAAAGATGATTATCAATTTATAGAGAAATGCAAGTTTACCACTAATTAGGAATTTATAAGGTTTGTGGATTTGTTCAGGTTTTTTACAAAATTCAAAATCAAATCGAAATTTTATTGGTCACGAACACAGATTTGCAGGTGTTATAGCGTTCCCACAAACAAAGTTAGGCTACACATAGTGGGACTGAGTACAGTAGTTTGTCCTTTGGGGATCTAAAAAATTCTTATCAAACCTCTCCTTTTTTTAATAAATACATTCCAAGCCATTATTTTTACTCTCAGTATGTGGGCCTAGATGTAGATATTTCATATGTTATTATATCTGTTCATAGCAAAGTAATAGTAGTTTCTATTAGTAGTATCTAATAATAGTTTTTTTTCACTCCCCAGAAATGAACCACAAAATGCTGGACTTTGAGCAGTTCCTGCCCATGCTACAGGCCATCGCTAAAAACAAGGACCAGGGCTCCTTTGAGGACTTTGTGGAAGGTCTGCGTGTCTTTGACAAGGAGGGCAACGGCACAGTGATGGGCGCTGAGCTGCGCCACGTCCTCACAACGCTCGGTAAGACCTCAGAACGATCTTATATAGCTTTCATGAAGCATTTGTAAGTGCTGTCACTGGCTAGGTTTACATCTCCCCTTATGAACAGATATAGAACTGCACCGTCTGTTTATTTCTCTTGTATTAGTGAATGGTTTATATTACATTATATAAGCCAACTGTTTATTTTTCATGTATTAGAAAATGCTTTATATTACACTAATATAAGCCAACAGTTTATTTATTGTACCTGAGAGCTCAACTTCAGCTTAAAGAGCAACTGCCCCTTAAAAACTAATTTCCCATTTAGAAACATCCTATGTGGCATCGATATGAGTCAGAAACATTTATTCTGTTAAAATTGATTACAAATTGTAAATAGGATAACTTTGGTCATAGTCAGTATTGTCCAAAACTAAGTTTGAGGCGTGAGGTCATGACTGCGTCACAACGTAAATACAGGTTGCGTTTGTTTCAATCCTGCCCACAGCTGGCAGCACACAAGTAATCCTCAATTTGGAGTGCAGCTGCATTGGACCCAATCATAATACCTGTAGTAAATTTGGATTAACTTTGGATATCCCTATGGGATAAGATCTGTAAATTACACAATGTTCATGGGACAATATGTTAAAATTACAATAGTGACAAATTTCAATGACTTAACCTCAAACAACTATAAATTGTAGAAATGAATATACAAATATTGCAAGCATTTAATGAGAACCTAAAAGGTGTGCAACATGAAAATATTCTAATTTATATTGTGTCGTGTATTGACGGTCCCTAACTAGCCCCGGAGATAGGCTTTCCAAATTCAAACTAATTTTGCCGCAGTTGCACACCAGCTTGCTGAAGCGAATTGGTGAAATAATTTGGCCAACTCTTCCCACCTGCAAACACACGAGACACACATCAAACCCGCACCCTGAAACCAGCTCCTGTTTGAATTCAGTCATAGCATTTCTTAATGAACCAACTTTTAAAACGAGGCCAAATCAGGGAGTGCATTTGTCATTTAACACTCCAGACAAACAGTACTGCAACCTGCCATGTGACGATGTTGGAGACATAAACCATTACCATTCAGCTCTTGACGGTTTTACCTGAAATTGAATTTGGATCAAGCGAAACGTTTGATCCACACAGTCCTGATAGTTTACCTCTTCTCCTTATCAACCACACCTGACTGTTGTACCAAAGGTCTTCATTGTCACTAATCAGTAATCACCTCTTAAACTAGTGACTCAATGCCCTACTGTATCCATATTGATACACTTGATTTGCATCCTGGATATCTTTCTTGTCAGTAAGGCGATTGGGCAATACAAATGACAAGATGTGGCTTTGTTGAGTCTCCCTGGTTAACTGTGTCAGTGTCCCTCTGGGGATGTCTGCTTGGTAGTGTAGGGATTGACATTTAAGGGTTGCAAGTGAACTTGGCAGCCATTAAAGTTAAACCTGCACCGAGGTTGCCTCATTGGGCAGGTGAAAAAGTGAAAACAACCGAACTGCAAATAATTCCTGTAGTCTAAAACTAATCTTATTGGTTCCCCCACACTTTTTTAGTGAAATAGACTATTTATGGATGTTGGGTAAGTTGAGCCTGCTCGGAGTTATAATATATATATATTTTTTACTGATAACAACCCAAATACAAAGAATTCCAGTCTTAAGCATTCTGATTTCTCTCCTATGTGTAGATGAAAGGCTGGCAATAAATGGCACTTCTGCGTGTAAATAGTTAATTTGCCTGAAATTATAAGTAATCATAATAGTAAGGGGGACCCAAAAAATACTCCTGACTTGTCTTTCAGACTTTGTCAATCCGTCTAGTGGCTTTTACCTTTGTAGAATGAAAGGAAAGATGGGATTCCCTTGCTGTACACTGTCATTTTGTCTATTTATCTGTTATGAGAATGTAAAAGAGCATTTCATTTGTGTTGCAGGTGAGAAAATGACAGAAGAGGAGGTGGAGACTCTGTTAGCAGGACACGAAGATGCCAACGGCTGCATCAACTACGAAGGTAAAGCAGAGTGGTGAACTGGATGGATATGATGGCTGTAAAGAGAGAACACTGAACCTCATCCTGTACTGTAGAATATATTACAATGCTTGAGGAATTACCCTTTCCCATAGTGTTTGAATAATGGAAGAATAATAAGACATGAATTGTAACAAAATACAATAACGAAATACAATTGACTTGAATGGGATGTACTTGTGTTTTGTGCCACGTAACCACAAAGCCCTATGATTATTAAGAAGGATTAGGCGTAGGACTGGCTGGAGTTTGTATTATTGGATTTCAGGTGTGTGTCCCCCTTGTGTTGTCCCTTCACTGACCTCCCTGTTCCTCTCCCACAGTCTTTGTCCGCCACATCATGTCCGGCTGAGCGGCGAGTACGAGCAGACCCCCTAAAGCCCCCCCCCCTTGTTGTCTCCTACCCCAGCAGTGGGCTCTCACCTGCTCTGGGAGATTTGTGTGTAGGGGGAGGGGGGCCCTCTTGTCAGCCCATCACTGCACAGAATGCTCCTACTCCTAGCTACTGTTACCGCACATATAGCCAGTAGTTTACTAACAGTTTTACTCTTTAATGTTTTAAAGTTATACTTGGTTGGTGTTGTGAAGGGGGACCGGGTGCTTCTAGTCTATCTAACACACTTGTTTAATAAGTGGCAGGCTGTTGTAGAGATGCAGAGTAAAAGCTATGATACTAATAGAGTAGGATATTGCTCTGTGCCATGATGGTGTTGTCAGAGGCTGCTGGGTTCCTGTGATGGAGTCAGTGGTTTGAATTTATGGTTTGATCTCTGTTCTCTTTAACTTTCTATCTTGCAGGGCCCTTCTCCTGCCCAGCTCCCTCGCCTCTCTATCCCTCCCCTGGCTGTTGCCTGCATGTAGCGTCTCTGCATGTGTCTAGGTGGCTCCTCTAAATTACCCCCATGGACACTGACTCTCCAACTGGAGGAGGGCAGGACACTGACGGGGAGGTCTGTTAGCTAGACTAGTTGGGTGGCAGTTCAACTCCGAATGTCGGGGAGAGAGGGGTTTGGATAAAGTGGTGTGCAATACTAAGGATTTCTTAATGGTTGAATTATCGTCCTCTACTATAATGATTTCTAACTGTTGCAGTGAGTAGCTCCATTTCCTTGGCTGGTGACTTCTGTTCCCTTGTACTGAAGGAAGCTGCTGCTGGTACTGTAGGCGTGCTAGAACCTTGATTTATTTTTTTCCCCTGCCTTTCTGCCAGATCCATCGCTCCTCCTCCTTCCTCACAGCTGTCCTTGTTCTCCTTTGTTAGAACAGCCCAAATAAGGAAGGGGGTTGCTAATCCTAACACATTCCAGGTCCTGAGGCCTGGCTGAGCAAATCCTTTGCTGTTCTGGCTCGCTAGGAGATAGTTTCTCTCTGTGTCCCTCCCTCTACAGTTACCCCTCCCTCGCTCCTGCCTCTAATGCTCAACCTTTTAATGCTGATTCTCTCTTCTGTCTGACTGACACATGGTGTCTCTGTTGATCAGATTCAGGCTTCAGCTTCCAGCTGAGAGCAGTGCTCATGTTGGGGAGGACTTACAGTGCATTCGGAAAGTATTCAGATGCCTTGACTTTTTCCACATTTTGTTACGTTACAGCCTTATTTAGTTTCCTCCTCAATCTACACACAATAGCCCATAATGACAAAGCAAAAGCAAGTTTTTATATATTTTTTGGCAAATTTAGAAAATAAAAAAACTAATCACATTTACATATGTTTTCAGTACTTTGTTGAAGTTCCTTTGGCAGCAATTACAGCCTAGAGTCTTCTTGGGTATGACGCTACAAGCTTGGCACACCTGGAGAGTTGGTTGTCCTTCTGGAAGGTTCTCTCATTTCCATAAAGGAACTCTGGAGCTCTGTCAGAGTGACCATTGGGTTCTTGGTCACCTCCCTGACCAAGGCCCTTCTCCCCCAATTGCTCAGTTTGGCCAGGCGGCCAGCTCTAGGAAGAGACTTGGTGGTTTCAAACTTCTTCCATTTAAGAATGGAGGCCACTATGTTCTTGGAGACCTTCAATGCTGCATAAATGTTTTGGTTCCTTTCTCCAGATCTGTTGCGTGACACAATCCTGTCTTTGAGCTTTACGGACAATTCCTTTGGCCTCGTGGCTTAGTTTTTGCGCTGACGTGCACTGTCAACTGTGGGACCATAGACAAGTGTGTGCCTTTCCAAATCATGTCAAATCAATTGAATTTACCCCAGGTGGACTCAAATCAAGTTATAGAAACATCTCAAGGATGATCAATGGAAACAGGATGCACCTGAGCTCAATTTTGAATCTCATAGCGAAGTGTCTGAAGTATATTTGTTGTATTTTTTTAAATGAATGTGTTAATATTTCTAAACTTGTTTTTGCTTTGTCATTTATAGGGTATTGTGTGTAGATTGATGAGGGAAAAAGCATTTAATACATTTTAGAATAAGGCTGTAATGTAACAAAATGTGCAAAAAGGGAAGGGGTCTGAATCATTTTCGAATGCACTGTACCTCTCCGTTGATTCATTGTAATTTCTCCTTGTAATTTTTAAATATATAGGTGTCTGTAGACTGTGACATCATTTGAGTGTGCTTTGAAAATGACAGCTTGGTGGGATAATGCTTAGGAAGGCTTTTGGTCAAATTTCTTTGCATGTAATAGCCCCTCCATCAATTATTCTCGGATACCCAGGCCATTTCATATTGAACCATTCAGTAATGAGTCACAGTATGAAGTCATAAGGAAAATAAGGCCCTCAATCTTCATGGTGAGTCTGGGGCTATTTGGGAGAGATGGGAGGCTATAGCACTGCTGGCAGATGCTGGAGGTGGGGTTTGCTCTAGGCTCTTCTCAGACACTGATGACCAAGCATGCTGCTGATGTTCCTTCTTCTTCTCTCCCTCAGAACTCGTCCGGATGGTGATGAGTGGTTGAAGATTAAGAACACATCCGGATCATTTTATTCCCAAATGTTTTTTTTCTTCTATTATATACGCAACGTCTGTCTCACCCCCATCCACTGTGTCATTCCCCACCCAACTCTTGTTAGCCCTCGTTTTGTCATATTTTTTGTATTTTCTTTCAGAAGTGCCTTTTCTGTGTCTGAGTTGAAGAGCCCCTTTTCATTTCACTTCAAAATATCATCCAACCACGGAGGCGCATGCTATCATGCCTGGCTCGTGGACAGAATCGGCAATAACATTCCCTTGATTATTCCATACATTCCCATCACCCACCCTGTCACTCAACCCTTGTCAGCCCCACCACCAAATAGCTGTTTTTTTATACGGAGGAGATGCATGTTCATTGGCTGAGACCATGCTGTAATGTGGGTTTTACCAGGCCAACCAACCAATCATGAAATTACAGATTTACTGTCATGTATATGTTATAACGAACGGTATTTAATAAAAATCCCCAGTTTCTGAAAATAATGTAGTTTTTCTTTTTAATAAAACGATGGTGAAGCAACATTCTTAATTTAGTTTAAGAGTCAGTGGAATTCTAATAAAGCAGCAGTGCAGTAATATACAAATGGATACATCATGTACTGGACCATTTTGGCCTAGTGTCCAGGATGGGCCGGATACCTAGCTATTCTGACTACACATCTGGGATGGCCAAGAGGATGCATGTTTTGAGTTGAGTTTTTAGTTTTGAGTTGGGAGTTTTTAGCTTTCTCTCATAAATGTATGTAAAGGTCATTTGAATATTTTAACAGAACTGTATAGGGCCTACTCAACTTTGTCATATCTTTTTTGCAGTAGTCCTTTATGGTAAGATGGGTATGTTCTATTGCAGTGGCCCTGTATAGTTCTATGATGTAGTTCCAGCACTTACACCAGCCCTTGTATGGTAATGCAGGTATGAGTCTATTTGCTCTGAGGCAGTAGGCCCTGTATGGTAAGGTGAGATATTTTCCTGCTGGATTGTTTGTGGTCTCTGCAGTATCTGTTTAGTACTAGGTGATCGTTCAGTGGAAAATTAGAAACGTACAGTATGTTCAGGATGCAGCAGTCTCATGCATAGAGGGGGGCTGTAAGTAAGACAACGCACACAGCCTGCCCTCTTGTGGTGCCTGCAGTGCAGACACTGACTTTAGGATTATTTCCATATCGGCCTAATGTCACATGAAAAAAGTGAAAGATCCTCAGTCTATTCCTCTATATAAAAGTTGTGTAAAGAAATAGCCTAGGAGTAATAGTTCTCTCACATGTAGGGGTCAAAATGATTGAAATCCCTTTTTTTCAATACCTCACCGTGCGAGGATAACGACACTGAGCCTTTTCCTAAAATGTTTTATGAGATTGGAGAACACACTGGGAGAGATATTAGACCTCAGTCGCCGGACTTGAACCCCATTGAAAACCTGTGGTTTGAATTGAAGAGGGCAGTCCATAAGCACAGACGAAGGATATCAAAGATCTGGAAAGATTCTGTATAGAGGAATGGTCTTAAGATCTATCCCAATGTGTTTTCCAATCTCAAACATGTCAAAAAAAGGCACAGTGCTGTTGTCCTTGTAAGGTGATGTATTGAAGTCAGGTGTCAATTTTGACCCCTGACTTCTTTTGAAAAAAATATTACTTGTTAAAGGTCCAATGCAGCGGTTTCTAACTCGATATCAAATAATTTATGGGTAACAATGAAGTACCTTACTGTGATTGTTTTCAATTAAATGGTCAAAAGGAAACCAATAGCTTCTTAGCTAAGAGCAATTTCTCAAGCAAGAATTTTGCAAGTGTAACCAGATGTAGTAGTAACTCTCTTGCGTTATGTATTTATAGAAAGGACTGGCCAGCCAGCGATCCCAGTTGATGGTGTTTATTCTGACGATAAGACACGTAGAAACACAGATGTACAGGACAACAGTATGTTGATGGCAGTATATTTGTGATTCGTCGCTTGCATGTCAATATCAGATGGGGTATTTTGTAAACATAACAATGACAAAAATAGTACAAAATACAATAAATGTAAGTGTCTGACGATAGACAAAAGGAAGCACATTAGATGTGCAGGACAACAGTATGTTGATGGTTGTATATTCGTAATTCATCTGTTGGCATGGAAATAACTCAATTAGCATGGAGCTAATGTGACCATTAGAATTAGAGCATGCTAGCTAACTCGCGCTTTTTTCTTTTTTTTTTTAGCAATTACGTACAAAAGCACATGCCAGAATGCCCCTGTTATCTAACAGGTACCGTGCACATATACACCGAGTATACAAAATATTAGGAATACCTGCTCTTTCCATGACAGACTGACCAGGTGAATCCAGGTGAATGCTATAATCCCTTATTGATGTCACTTGTTAAATCCACTTCGATCAGTGTAGATGAAGGGGAGACAGGTTAAACAAGGATTTTTAAATCGAGACAATTGAGATATGGATTGTGCATTAAGTGTCTTTGAACAGGGTATGGTAGTAGGTGCCAGGTACACCGGTTTAAATGTTTCAAGAACTGCAATGCTGCAGGGTTTTTCACACAACAGTTTCCCAACTTGACACAACTGTGAGAAGCATTGGAGTCAACATGGGCCAACATCCCTGTAGAACGCTTCCAACGAATTTAGGCTGTTTTTAGGGCAAGGGGGTGCAACTCAATAGGAAGGTGTTCCTAAAGTTTGGTATACTCAGTGTACATACATCAGGACATGTACAAAGTGAACTCGTACACATTGTACATTTGAAAATAGAATGCATTATTTCAGAACGTGAGCTCCTGCTTGCATGTTAATATCAGACTGGGAAGAATTGATATTCATGATCTATCTCCCCCTATCTGCAAGCGTTACGAATGGCATAACATTTTATTGATATGTAAAAACAACCAACCAATAAGAATACATAAACATCGAAAGCATAGTTCTGCAGTGGCAAGTGGAAACATAACCAACATTGTTACACTAGGACTGTCTGGGAGTGGTCTGAGCTGGGAGGGGAAAACTGAATGCTAGCTATTATTGGCAGAGAGGTTTGGAACTTTCTTTTTTATTGGTCTACAAACTAATTTACCACCTGGGGTTGTCACCAGGCAGTGCAAAACTCCATCCCACCAAAACAGGGTGAAATTTCAGGCGGTCTTTTATAGCCACTCTTAGACTAAAAGCGCATTATCACCATTTCCACAGTTTTACATTTTTTTTCCAACATCAATGTGGAAATATATATATAAAACTTAGGAAAAATCAGTTTTGATTGCACAGGGCCTTTAAACAAAATCTCTTTCTTTGAGCAATTGTATTAGTATAAAATAATATAATTAAAAACAAATATATTGCATACAATACAGCTCAGTATTTGAATTATTTATTTTATACTGTCATTTTTGCTCATCTTTATCCAGGGTGTCAATAATTGCGATCCCCACAGTAGCAACAATGACCCAACACGTCACGTCATCTTCATTTATTTGACTTTCCCCCCCAAAATGTAAGTAAAACCTTCGCATATATATATATTTTAATTCAATACGAACGGCAGAGCAACTGTTGACACTCATTTGGCAAGTGTTTGACTGAGGAAAGGTTCATTTCTACTGTATAATCAATGCAATCATTGCTATCGTTAGCAATCATGAAAAACAAACAGAAACAAGAAACTGAACATACACACGTATTTCATATCACGAAATCCACACAATGCAATAACAGAGACCAAAGCAGTCCATCCATGGTCACGACTGTAGTGAAGTTTCTAACACTGGCTATCTGGACACAAGTTGTATTATCAGAGTATATGTATGACACTGTCAGAGGAGTGGGTTTGTGTAATGTGTTGCTGTGTCATCATGTTCTACTTCTGTATGAGAACAATGAGCATCCCAATTCCTCAGCCGTTGTAACAATTCAAAAACAATGGCACAAGGGGGTTAGATGAAACTGAACTGAAGGAACAGTGGGGAAAACACACCCATGCTCACAGTCACACCGATTGAAAGGTCATGGAGGCCTATCAGGATCCCGCACATGACAATGAGGGAGGGCATTAGAGGTTACATAGATAATAAAATACAGCAATAAAATGCAAACAATAATATCAAAGAAACAAAAATGGAAAACCTGACAGTCAACTATTATAAAAATAGATAGGATACATAGAGAAGATATTGTTTACAGATATTAAAGGACACAATTCTCCTCTGTAAGCTGAACTGACTTCTCAGATTCCTTGATTTAGAAAGTTATTTTGTAACATTAAAGCCACTTCCATCACATACTAACAGCTTCATGCGAGTTGGACAGGTTATTGGAAAACACAAAACAAACTATAAAAATCAGTGGATTTCCAAATGTCCACATCCCACAAACTCATATGGAGAAAATTGCAAACCTAAAAAAATGAACAGAGTTGTGATGGTGAGGTGACACCTGCTATCTTTGAAGTTGCCAATAAGGTTCTTCCGGAGCTATATCCAGTCATTGTTTTAGAGTATAATCTCTACAATGGTATGATTCACTGATACTGACTAGCCATACTGGACATACTGACAAACACCATCTTATTTGTGCAGTTACTGCTTGGCTTATGATTATGCTCTGCTCTGAGCATGTGCAACTGTTTCAGAAGTGCTTCAGATGTTAAACTTTAAAAACAAAGCGCTCTATTCAATCTGTATTGCTGAAGTGTTACAGATTGCGCGATAGCAATGTAAAGGTCATTTCTGATTGAGCTGACATATGCAGTGTTTACTGTGAATGCCGTCTCTGCTAACATTGCCTTTACATTTCAATCACACTGTAACGCTAAACTTTTGCTATATGGATTGAATCCGAGCCCAAAATAGAGTTCAAATAAGTCCTTTTAGGACATTGTGTCCTAGAGGACACTGACTCTGGGGGTGTGGCCCTTCATCAATACTTTAAGTGGTTTCTAATGCTCAGTCATGGAGGGATTTTCTGTTCCAATTGGAATGAAACATTCGTAACAGAAAATCCAGTTTACAGTACATAGTCTTAATAACAAATGGCAGTAGGGCAAGATGAGACGGTTTCCACGTGGAATACATATCATTACAAAAGAGTAATACCATTCGTTCATCCTTTTTCATTTCCCTAACACATACTTTGTTTCAGTTTACGATACATCTAACCAACAGCCCAACCCCAATGCTCTATAACAGCACATTCACACACATAGGGCAACAAGCAGCCAAACCAATGAAATAAGGTGACCTAGAACTGAGAATCTCATATTTGGAAACTATGACGTCGTAGTAAAAGTTCAAAACAAGAGCAGCTAAGTGCTTCAGGTCAATTGAGTTAGGACTCTATTCAATCTGTATTGCTGAAGTGTTACAGATTGCGCAATAGCAATGTAAAGGTCATTTCTGATTGAGCTGACATATGCAGTGTTTACTGTGAATGCCGTCTCTGCTAACATTGCCTTTACATTTAAATCACACTGTAACGCTGAACTTCTGCAACGCCTATTGAATAGAGCCATTAATAATGCTTCATGTCTCTAGATATGGCCACCGGGGAAACATCTTTTCAAAGTGCAAATCTTTTTTTTCCTCTTTTATAAATTCCTACCAGGGGTACCGTGGGTGAATAGGTAGGTAGGTACCTCTGGGAACATGGTAGGACATCTGACTACAGTAAACTTTAACAGGAAACGAAAGCACCAAAGCACCACTGATCAAAGGACTGCTCAGACAAGAGCCTTTTAGTTCTCTTCATATCCTCAGGTCAAGTGGTGTATTTACATGACCATACTCTCTTGGTTTAACCTTGGGCTCTGATGCGAAAGGTGAAAGTCATTAGGCAATTTATGTCTGAAAAAATGCCTGGGGGACTGTTAGTTTGAAAACCGATAAAGTTCTTCATTGGTATTTTCTTGTTTAGTTGAAGGGGATCTTTATATTCACTCTGGTAAGGTAAGGTAGACTTCAGTGAAATGTTTTTGTTTTGCTTTTCTTTCTCATGTAAATCGTTCAAAATGTTAAACATGATCGAAGTTTGTTATATGTCCTTCAGTTTGACTTCTTCATTTTTAGATTAAACAGGCAGGATTCATAGGTACAAAGTGGTCAATGTCATTCAGTTTGCCAGGACCCTTTCTCTCACTCTCTTCTTCCCTCTCTTTTCACTGTGGAGGGGGAACTGGGGCTGAGGAGTGGTGTGTATCCTCAGGTAGAGGGGCACTAGGCTCTGGGTTCAAGAAAAGAGAATAACACACACACACACACACACACACACACACACACACACACACACACACACACACACACACACACACACACACACACACACACACACACACACACACACCAAAAACAATAAGTCACAGTAAAGTTCAAGTTGATTCCAGTGGCTCATGCGATTATTATTATTTCTTTTTAACCCCTTTTTCTCCCCAACTTTGTTGTATCCAAATGGTAGTTACAGTCTTGTCTCATCTCTGCAACTCCCGTACAGACTCGGGAGAGGCGAAGGTCGAGAGCCGTGCGTCCTCCGAAACACGACCCCGCCAAGCAGCACTGCTTCTTGACACAATACTCGCCTAACACAGAAGCCAGCCGTACCAACGTGTCGGAGGAAACACTGTACACCTGGCGACCGTGTCAGGCGCGTTGCGCCCGGCCTACCACCGGAGTTGCTAAAGCGCGATGGGACAAGGACAACCCGGCCGGCCAAACCCTCCCCTGACCCGGATGACGCTGGGCCAATTGTGCGCCGCTTGATGGGTCTCCCGGTTGAGGCCGGCTGCGAAACAGCCTGGGATCGAAACAGGATGACGCAACTACCACTGCGATGCCTTAGACCACTGCACCACTCAGTAGGCCCACGTGATTACTTTTGTACAGTATTAGCTAAATACTGAATTCACAGTTCGATAACACAAAGTGTGACTCACCGTGGAGTGTTGGGGTGGTGCTGGAGTGGGCCGTGGGGGGCTGGCCTGGCGGGCGGGGAGGTGAGGTGTGAGGACCACTGGGGGGCGGCTGGGGCTCAGCAGGCTGGGCAGAGGAAGGGATGGAGGTTGTAGGGGGTGCTGGGCTGGGAGCTGGCTGTGGTGCAGGGGTACTGAGGGTTGGCTGGGACTGGGTGGCTGAGGGGCCCTGGGGTGGGGGTGGGGGGCCAGTGGGGGCCGTGGCGGAGTGTGGGCCTCCAGTCTGGCTGTGCTGCTGGATCTGTTGGAAGTGCTGCTGACGCGCCCTCATCTCTGCATATTTCAGCTGCTCCATGTGGAACGACTGACGGTCTGCCAGCAGCTGCTGCCTCTGGTACTCCAACTACACACACAACACACACTCACAAAGGGTAAGAACATGTATATGCACACTCCAACCAACAAAGCAAAACAAACAAGTCTACTTAAACTACATCCCCCATAACCCTTCACTTCTCCTTGACTCACCGCCTCCCTCTCTCGGTCCATGATGGTCTCCAGCTCTTCAAAGTGTCTAAGTTTGATCTCCAGCTTCTTCATCTGAGTCTCCACCAGCAGAGCCACTAGAGACTTGATCTTCCTCTCCTCCACAGCAGCCAGGTGCTATGGAGAGAGAAACACAGAGAAGGATGGAGGGGGAGACAGAATGGAGACGGGGGGGAGAGAAAATGTATAGGGGAGATCGAGAAAGAGAGAGAAGTATGGATGTGAGTCATCTTTTCATGTGAAATGGCAAAGATATATTGAACAATCCCTGGTTGATAATCAGTATGAGAAACATAGGGTCAGATATGATTTAACCCCTGGGGGTTGGCTAGGAGAGCTGATCTAGGATCAAGTGCATCCTAATGTAATCTGGAATGAATTGCAAAAATATCTGAAGCTGGAGACTTATATTTCCCTCACTAACTTTAAACATCAGCTATCTGAGCAGCTAACCGATCACTGCAGCTGTACATAGCCCATCTGTAAATAGCCCACCCAATCTACCTACCTCATCCCCATAATGTTTTTATTTACTTTTCTGCTCTTTTGCCAACCAGTATTTCTACTTGCACATCATCATCTGCACATCTATCACTCCAGTGTTAATCTGATAAATTGTAATTACTTGCTACTATGGCCTATTTATTGCTTTACCTCCTCACGCCGTTTGCACACACTGTATATAGACTTTCTTTTTTCTATTGTATTATTGACTGTACGCTTGCTTATTCCATGTGTAACTCTGTGTTATTGTTTGTGTCGCACTGCTTTGCTTTATCTTGGCCAGGTCGCAGTTGTAAATGAGAACTTGTTCTCAACTAGCCTACCTGGTTAAATAAAGGTGAAAAAAAAAAAAACATTATTCATTATGATCCCAAAGGCAAAACTGACCCTACACATGTAGGATCTTAATTTCAGCCAGTTTGCTACAGCAGGAAATGAATCCTGCAGCAACAAGAAATGTGATTATAATTAATGGACCTTTTCTGTAGGGGTTGATGCATTTTTCGTTAGGGCAAATCAAGTCTGACATTTTAAAGTGGGAATTACAAACTTTAGAAGCCTTTTTAAACCTTAAACACACTTCTGTGCAAGAAAATCCTCAGCAGCAAAATAGTGATCAAATTAAGATCCTACACCTGTAGATCAGCACTCCTACTCTGAGAAGTTTGATAAATACAGCCCCTCATCCTAGATCTGTGATTAGGGGGATCATGCAAAACACGGGTCAGAGGTCAAACCTTGGCTTTGACGGCAGCAGCAGCTAGGGCAGAGGCAGCTGCGGTAGCCAGGTTCCCCTCTCCCACATCCCGCTCCACCTTAGCCTTCCTCTCTCCCTCACTCTCTCCTTCTCTCTGGCTCTCCTCCGAGCCCTCCTTCCCTTCCTTATCCTTCTCTCCATCACCTAATGCAGAGAGGGAAACATAGAAGTCACGCATAATTAAGTGTCTGTAAAAAACAAGAGACAGAGTTGACTATTTTAGTTTACAGAGATACATTCAAATTCAGTGACAGACATAAACATTACCCATCTCCGAGTCGGTCTTCTCAGCCTCTTGCTCTCCCTCTCCTTCTCCCTCTCTTCCTCTCTCCTCCTCCTTCTTCCCGTTTTCTCCTTGCTTCTCCCCCTCTTCCATGGCTCCCTCTTTGTTCTCCTGTTATCACCATGGGGACGGGGACAAGGACAATGGTCAACACTTGAGTATAAATCATCACAACCTAGACAATTCAGACCCAGACCGTAGCTGGTTACAGAAGACTCGACCACATAAACACAAGTAAAGTAGAAGTCCTAAAGACACCATACCTTGGTCTCCCTCTTCTCTTCACTGGATTGGCTGTCACTTTTACTCTCCTCACTGCTCTCTTCTGGAGGCAGAGAAAAGACAAATGAGTTGTCAGCAAGCCTAGTGTCCTAAGTGCACCCCACCGGAAACTCATTTCTCTTCATTGACATACAATACATGGAAATATGACCAAAGACAACTATAGTTTTAGATAATAGTAGATGGAAGCTGCACCAGGTTTTTCTCCCTCCTCCAGGCTGGTGCCTGCGATGCCGCTGCCTTCCAGGCCATAGAGGGGGTCCTGTCTGCCACTGGTCCGCGCCGCCTCTTCCACCCTCCTCACATGGGCCTCCACCAGTGCTGCTGGGACCTCCTCCTTCATACGGGAAAACTCCTCTGAGAGAGAGAGGAGAGAGGGGGGGGGGGGGGGGGGGAGGGAGGAAGGAAAGAGAGATAATGAAGGGTGGTAAAAGAAGCAGGGAGATGGTTCTGAACCGTTGAAGGCTACACCAAATACACACGCCACCTCTAAAAAGTATCTCTTGAGAAAAAAAAGATCCAAAACTTCCAAGACACTTCCTGGTAAATAAAGGTTAGCTAAACAGCTCTGACACAAATCAGGCCAGCCTGTACTCTGTGTGATCCAACGGTTATTTTGTGAGTTGACCTCTCACCCAGGGCAGATTTGGCGGCTGCGGAGGCCACGCGGGGGTCCACCACGGAGGCCAGGAAGGCCACGGTGCTCATGACAGGGTTGCCTGCCTGGCTGAAGGGGACGGGCTGGTAGGCCAGGGGGCCCAGGGACGAGGACGTGTCCTCCAGGTATGGGTCCTCGATGGGCAGACGCAGGAAGTGCAGGATACACTCGTCCTGGGTACGTGAGCCCACGTGCTCCGACACCTTGTTCCAGTCATCCTTGTACATCTCTAGACCCTGAGAGGAGAGGATATGATTGATATTAATAAGGATGTTATATTAAGCCCTAGGTTACATTTTCAGATAAGTTATTTGTGTGTTTTTGTTGTCGATCCTTTCAACACTGTTTCAAGGTTATTTGGATTTAAAGGGCATTCTATTGAATGGTAATAAAGTGGATGAGACAGAGCTGTGCTGTTATTTACCTCTAGCAGCAGTAGTGTCTCCTGTTCGGTCCAGTCTCGCATGGCGCTGGCAGCAGTCTTACTCTGCAGACAGGAAGAAGTAGCATCCCCGTAACACACCTCACTACTCTTTACAGATAGCTACACAGTGCACTATGATCCTCATCAGTCCTGCAGTGTTGTGAGCCATACCTTAGGAGGCCCAGTCTTCTTGCTGTACATGTCTGTCCTCAGGCCAAAGTTCTGCAGGTCGGCTGGCTGCTTCTCCTTCACCTTGTCTGGGAAGGACAGAATCTGCTGGGCCGCCGGAGTCTGGAGGGGACAGAGAGAAGTGGAGTGAAGCTACAGTCAAATAGAGGCATCTAGAACCAAAATATAGAAACAACCGGTCTGTGTGTGTCTGTGTACCTGGGAGGCCTTGGGCTGCAGGGGCACCAGGCTGGAGGGGGTGTCAGCCAGGACGTGGAAGTGGGAGGTGGGCGGGGGGCCCATGGGGGTGGGCCGGCTCTCTGAGTCCACCTGGTAGTTGATCAGACCCCACTGCTCCAGGAACGCATGCACCCTGAGGAAGAGGAAGAGGAGAGAGGGATAAATGGAGGCGGTAAATATTTCTGCATGAAGTAGATGAAAAGACAATGCGACTGTGGTAAATGTCCTGTGTGCACTGAGTCCTCCCGACCTCATGATGGCGCACACGTCTCCGGCCAGGTTCCTACGACAGGCGGTAGAGGTAAGGTACTCCTGCGGGTTCAGCCTGTAAGTGTCTATCATGAAGTTCCTGTAGGCCAGGTAACTGTGAAGAGAAAGAGAGACTCTCGTCATTGGTTATGCAGCTAAGTTACTCCAAACACCAAAGCTGTTGGTCTCTGTATAACACAGAAGAGTGTACATGTGTATTAAGCTAGGCATGTGTAATAATAATAATCATCGTAATAACATTATGAGCATGTGTTTACTCACATCTCAGGGGTTTTGGATTTGTTCTTGCCGTTGAAAAACTCTGGGAGGGCTCTACGCTCAATAGCATGGACACTGGAAAAGACAGAAAGAGGTCAAACATACATCATTGATCAAACGATCATCATTGATGGTCGGGAGAGACGCGTAGATGTGTAGCCTACCTGTTGTAGTCGAACCAGGCAGCATAGCTGGGGATAATGATGTGGTGGGTCTGCTCGGTCACGTTGTCCTCATGAAGGTCCGACCCTTTCACCGGCTCTCCCTTCACACTCGGAGAGCCCTCCTCCTCCTCCTTTCCTGCAGTTTCCATGGATTCATCCTCTTGCTCATCTGTTCAAGAGAGTGAAAATACAGATCAGGGGACATATAAAGGATGGAGAAAGCTAAAATATTGTAAGAAGTGACCTCATCCTGCAGACAGTGTATATACACTGAGAACTTATTAAGTTATTCAGGGAACTCACCCAGGTCTGTCATGGTACCTCCCTTTACTGGTGTTGACTCAGAGTCTTTCTTAGTGTTGGCTACACACACACACACACACACACACACACACACACACACACACAGGTACACACAGACACACGACACACAGGGGTACAGACAGAGAGAGAGAGGGGTATGGGGGGAGAAAGAGAGAAAGCGAGAGAGAGGGGTATGGGGGGAGAAAGAGAGAGAGAGGGGTATGGGGGGAGAAAGAGAGAAAGAGGGGTATGGAGGGGAGAGAGAGAAAGAGAGTGAGAGAGAGAGAAGGGTGTGGGGGGAGAGAGAGAGAAAGAGAGGGGTATGGAGGGGGGAGAAAGAGAGAGAGAGAAGGGTGTGGGGGGAGAGTTGCATTTCCTGTGATACAACAATTCAGTTCAACCCCTGACTTTGTCACAATGATGATGAATACTAATGTTTCAAGCAATGTAAATATCAGGAGGACAATCCAATTGGCTGAGTCTAAATCTTAGATATATATATACACACACACACACACGTGTGTGAGCATGTGTACCTGTCTTAGGTAGGGTGACCTCCTCCACTGCAGGTACAGGTGATGGTTCATCCAGATCTTTAGTCAGATCCTCCGGCTCCTCCTCTCTCTGGCCTCGCTTAGACTTAGTGTACGGGGTGGTGGGCCTACACACACACACACACAAAGTTAGTCATTATGTATATATCATTTTAAGGCTTATATTTCTTAGTCATTGTGTATTTCAGCAATCTACAGATCTCCCAATGTATTACACAGTAGTAAACAAAGGGTAACACACACCCACACCCTTTCTTTGTGTTCTTCTTCTTGCTCTCCTGGGGTGGTGGGGTGGGCGAGGGGGAGGGTGAGCGCTTCCTCTTCTTGGCACTGCCGGGCTTCTTGTCACGACGCTCGTCCCCTGGGGTGGTGACCTCATCCGTCAGGGTCTTGGCTGAGATTCTCTTTCTCTTGGGGCCCCCCTCCCCAACCTCATAGTCCTCCTCATTCATCCACTCATTAAACTGGTCAAGGTCCAGGATCCACTTGGCATGGACCTGAAGACACAGTTTATATGGTGTTAATTTAATGTAGTGAAATGTTATATATTGGCTATAAAAAAACACAAACAGAGAGGAGGGAGAAAGAGCGAGAGAAAAATAGAGACTTAAAGAGAGGGGAAGAGAGAGGATGTGTCCGAATCCTGTCTTGCCTACTACTTCCTAAAACAACATTCTGTGTACTCAATGTACTACATACTATTTAGAATGTACTGTTTAGTAAAAATGTATGCAGTAAGCAACAAATATCAACAGAGAATGCATCATCTAACGCGCAATTGCGTTGTTTCCCGCCATTTGTTCATTACGGTACAGCCCCGTCCCCTTATCTGACTATCAGCTCACACAGAAAGACACAGAAAGAGAAGAAGGAAGGATGTGTGTGCCGACCTTCCTGGGTTTCTCTGGGCTGGGCGCTTCTTCCACAGCAGCCTCCACCTCACTGGCTGAGATCCAGGTGTCATAGCTGAGCAGCAGGGGACAGAGGTCAGAGGATAGACTAGACTAATGTTTCTAGTGCACCACATATCATGGTGCTATAACACAGGCTGAGAAAACGGTGTGAAGCTCGAATGGTAAAGGAGATGTGGGTATGGGATAGAGAAAATGGTAAAGGAGATGTGGGTATGGGATAGAGAAAATGGTAAAGGAGATGTGGGTATGGGATAGAGAAAATGGTAAAGGAGATGTGGGTATGGGATAGAAAGAGATGTGGGTATGGGATAGAGAAAATGGTAAAGATGGTAAGATGTGGGTATGGGATAGAAAAATGAGAGATGTGAGTATGGGATATAGAAAATGGTAAAGGAGATGTGGGTATGGGATAGAGAAAATGGTATGGGATAGAGAAAATGGTAAAGGAGATGTGGGTATGGGATAGAGAAAATGGTAAAGGAGATGTGAGTATGGGATATAGAAAATGGTAAAGGAGATGTGGGTATGGGATAGAGAAAATGGTAAAGGAGATGTGGGTATGGGATAGAGAAAATGGTAAAGGAGATGTGAGTATGGGATAGAGAAAATGGTAAAGGAGATGTGAGTATGGGATAGAGAAAATGGTAAAGGAGATGTGGGTATGGGATAGAGAAAATGGTAAAGGAGATGTGGGTATGGGATAGAGAAAATGGTAAAGGAGATGTGGGTATGGGATAGAGAAAATGGTAAAGGAGATGTGGGTATGGGATAGAGAAAATGGCAGTGTACTTTCAATGCGTCTGCACCCCAAATTGTGACATTTAAGACACATGGTGCAATGAGGCCAGCAGAACACCACCCTGCATCCCACTGCTGGCTTGCTTTTGAAGCTAAGCAGGGTTGGTCCTGGATGGCAGACCAGATGCTGCTGGAAGTGGTGTTGGAGGACCAGTAGGGGTAACTCTTCTCTCTATTCTTAAGATCGAATCCCAATGCCCAAGGGCAGTGAAAGGGACACTGCCCTGCGTAGAGTGCTGTCTTTCGGATTGGATGGGATGTTTAATGGGTGTCCTGACTCTTTCTGGTCATTAAAGGTCCCATTATCGTATGAGTAGGGGTGGTGTCCTTGCAGAATTCCCAACCTGGCCCCATTTCCATCATGGCCACTTAATCATCTCCCTCATTCCTAGTTGGCATATATCACTCCTCACCATGCTAGCTGTTGTATGATGAGCGTTCTGGCACAAAATGGTTGCCATGCATCACCCAGGTGGGTGCTGAACATGTGGTGGATGAGGTGTGTTTCCCCCTTACTGTGTAAAGTGCTTTGAGTACCAATGTAGAAAGGTGCTATATAAATCCAATCCATCATTATTATTATCATCATCATCATCATCCTGGGTTTCCATGGTGTTAGAGCACCCTGTTCTGCACAAGGCTTTATCCGAAGGTTGTGTTGACGTTGTCAGGCTGAGGCCCCAATATGGACAGTCCCTACCTGTCAGGATAGTATCCCCAGTGGAGCAGCACCTGCTTGTCTCTCTTCATTACCAGACGCACCCACTCCTCTGAACCAACGGGGGAGGGGAGAGGAAGAGAGGAAAATGTCTCTGTGATCAATCCATTAGTCTAGTTAGCTAATAGACCAATTCACTTTCCAGGCATACATTCAGAACAAACATTCTGGCCACCAGATAACGTTTGATCCATAATGTTAGACTGACTCACCCTCCTCCAGACTGGCAGGGATGGGAACCACCACATGGGAGCTGGACGTCTTGTCTTCAGTCACTGAGCCCTGCGGGAGACAGCAAACACACTCTGCTTAACTGTGTTGTACTGTATTGTATTGTGCTGTATTGTATTGTGTTGTATTGTTTTGCATGAAGCTGTACTGTATTGTATTGTACTGCATTGTATTGTGTTGTATTGTTTTGCATGAAGCTGTACTGTATTGTATTGTACTGCATTGTATTGTGCTGTATTGTTTTGTATGACGCTGTACTGTAATGTATTGTGCTGTATTGTTTTGTACGAAGCTGTACTGCATTGTATTGTACTGTATTGTGCTGTACTGTATTGTATTGTTTTGTGTGAAGCTGTACTGTATTGTATTGTGCTGTATTATAATGTATTGTATTGTTTTGTATGAAGCTGTACTGTAATGTATTGTTTTGTATGAAGCTGTATTGTAATGTATTGTTTTGTATGAAGCTGTATTGTAATGTATTGTTTTGTATGAAGCTGTATTGTAATGTATTGTTTTGTATGAAGCTGTATTGTAATGTATTGTTTTGTATGAAGCTGTATTGTACTCTAATGTATTGCGCTATACTGTAATGTATTGTGCTGTATTATAATGTATTGTATTGTTTTGTATGAAGCTGTACTGTAATGTATTGTAATGTATTATTTTGTATGAAGATGTACTGCATTGTATTGTACTGTATTGTGCTGTATTGTATTGTTTTGTATGAAGCTGTACTGTATTGTGTACTCATACAGTTTCATCATTAGGTCAGTGAAGACAAGCCTACCTGGTGCCTCTTGATGATGTCCTTCAGTTTCCCCAGTAGCTTGGCCTCAATGTCAGAGCTCAGGTAGATCACTGGTCGACTCAGACAGTTGTTCTGATGGACAGATGCAGAGAAAGAGAGAGTAAATGTTTTAAAAAGAGAGCGACACAGACAAAGAAAATAGTTTTCCAAAGAAGACAAGGGCAGACGGACCTGTACTAGAGATTTCTCGATAGTCATGAACATCTCCACATTGCGGTCCATCCGAGAAGGATTCTGAAAGTCAAACCTGCGCCTGCCATGAAGACAGACAGGAGTTAAAAATCTCACACAACCTCATAAAATATTTCAATACAAATGCATCATTGTGAAAATGAAAACGTCTCAAGGATCAGTCTATTTGGTTTCATCTTAATCAGAACTTCTCAACCATACAACTTAGTGGGTTAAACTCATTTGAGGGGAGTGTAAGTGTAGTGAGCAAAACAAAATATGCAGGCCAGAATGAAACTCTTACCAGCCCTGATCGCTCTTGAACTTGTAGGCTGCAGCCAGAATGTGGCATAGAGCCCCACCAGACTTAAAGTCCAGGAAACTCTTCGTCTGAACAGAAAGACAGAGGGTCAGATACACTAGAACAGTGGAATAGGGGAAGCACAAGAGCAAATTGTGTGTGTGTGTCTGAGCACATGTATGCGTGCAAGTTCTCTCACCGGCAACCTGGTGAGAGGTGGGTTGCTGACATGTCGTCCGAACACCTCCTCCTGAAACTGCAGCAGCTGGACCACCAGGCTGGACAGAGACTTGTTGGTGGGGGGCTCCGCCTGGATGTACTGAGGGACAAGAGAGAGAGAGGATTTACATGGAAATATCAGGATAAATATACATTGTAACTATGTTGACATGCACATCATCATTATTCTGGTATTATCCCATATATTCAAGTATGGTGTGAGTGAGTGGGTCTTAGATAGATATTTGATAGTTGGAACTGTACAATTAACAAAAACAGAGGTAAATTGATGGTCAAAGAAATTATAGGTTCATCTATGTGAATCGTTGTATTCTTTCTGTCTGGCCCAGGTTGAAAATGGTGGGGTTGAGCGCTTCTCTGAGACAATAGACATGGCTTTTTTGGCAACACTATAATGAGAAAATCCTTCTCACCATCTGGGGGTAAAAGGAGCCGGACCATGAAAACTCATGGCGCTTATATTGCCTTAAAAGACCATGGAGTGAAATGGGGTGAAAGAGAAAACTGAAGGAGCCGGTAAAAAAAAAAAAAAACAGTTTAACATCTGGATTTGTGCACTTGCGCTGGCCGGAGTAGGCATCTGCAATCCATGAAATTACCGTTAGCTAGCGAGGCAGCTAGCTAGGTTCCCTCCCCTCCCCGACCAGCAACCCCCAACACAGGCCATTTATTTCCCTCTACTAAATGGGTGTAGAAACATCCACTTAAAACATATCAAGTGTCCATGTCCATCACGCGACACTTGCCAAGACGTTTCCTCAGCATCCTTTTGTTTCCGTCTCGTGAATGTGTGGATTAAACAACTGGACTATACTGCAACCCATCTCATCACACCCTCACTTGCCTGCCCACTCCTTCTACTGTTAAGATTGCCCTCTGTCATTTATGATCATATGAATGAATGTATTCATTACATTAACAAAATACAGCAGTACCTTTTTATAATTCTTGCCCAACCAAACGCGGACATTGTCGAACTGCGAGACTGTATCAGACGCTTCGAAATATTTTACGTTCGGGCCGCCGTCTTTCTTCCGCACCGCCATCTTTGTCTGCAGAATGTCGACGTCGACCGCCGCCCGGTGGTGGAAATGTGACATTGCAGCCAATGGGCCCATTAATACCGCTGTAGTTGCAGTAAATGTACTGCAAGCGGTGTTGTTGTATAAAGAAATTTCAGTTTAAAGGGCTTTCACCCAGCCAGCATATATATATTTACAGTACCAGTCAAAAGTTTGGACACATCTTCTCATTCAAGGGTTTTTCTTTATTTGTATTAGTTTCTACATTGTGAAGACATCAAAACTATGAAATAACACATATGGGAAAATGTCGTAACCAAAAAAGTGTTAGACAAATTCAAATAGATTTTAGATTTTTCAAAGTAGCCACCCTTTACCTTGATGACAACTTTGCACACTGTTGGCATTCTCTCAACCAGCTCGGAATACTTTTCCAACAATCTTGAAGGATTTCACACATTTGCTGAGCACTTGTTAGCTGCTTTTCCTTAACTCTGCAGTCCAACTCATCCCAAATCATCTCAATTGGGTTGAGGTCGGGTGATTGTGGAGGCCAGGTCATCTGATGCAGCACTCCATCACTCTCCTTGGTCAAATAGCCCTTACACAGGCTGGAGGTGTGTTTTGGGTCATTGTCCTGTTGAAAAACAAATAATACTAAGCGCAAACGGCGGCAAATGGTGCATAGCTGCAGAATGCTGTGTAGCCACGCTGGTTAGTGTGTCTTGCATTCTAAATAAATCCCTCACAGTGTCACCAGCAAAGAACCCCCACACCATCACACGTCCTTCTCCATGCTTCACGTTAGGAACCACAAATGCGGAGATAATCTGTTCACCTATTCTGCGTCTCAGAAAGACACGGCGGTTGGAGCCAAAAATCTCACATTTGGACTCATCAGACCAAAGGACAATTTGCAACGGTCTAATATCATTTGCTTGTGTTTCTTGGCCCAAGCAAGTCTCTTCTTAGTATTGGTGTCCTTTAGTAGTGTTTTCTTTGCAGAAAATCGACCATGAAGGCCTGATTCAATCAGTCTCCTCTGAACAGTTGATGTTGAGATGTGTCTGTTACTTGAACTCTGTGAAGCATTTATTTGGGCAGCAAACTGAGGCTGGTAAATCTAATGAACTTATCCTCTGCAGCAGAGGTAACGCTGGGTCTTCCTTTCCTGTGGCGGTCCTCATGAGAGCCAGTTTCATCATAGTCCTTGATGGTTTTTGCGACTGCACTTGAAGAAACTTTCAAAGTTCTTGACATGTTCCAGACTGAGTGATCGTCATGTCTCTCTAGGGGATCGGTGTCCCTCCTGCGAGACGGTTGAGCTAATGTAGGCTAATGTGATTAACATGACGTTGTAAGTAACAAATACAATTCCCAGACATGTCTGATATGGGCAGAAAGCTTAAATTATTGTTAATCTAACTGCACTGTCCAATTTACAGTAGCTATTACAGTGAAAGAATGCCATGCTATGGTTTGAGGAGAGTGCACAATTATGAACTTTAAAATGTATTATTAATATACCAATTAGGCACATTTGGGCAGTCTTGATAGAACATTTTGAACAGATATGCAATGGTTCATTGGATCATTCTAAAACTTTGCGCATACACTGCTGCCATCCAGTGGCCAAAATCAAAATTGCGCCTGGGCTGGAATAATACGTTATTGCCCTTCCCTTGCATTTCAAAGATGGCAAAAAAAAAAAAAAACAACGATTGTTTCTTCTTTGTATTATCTTTTACCAGATCTAATGTATTATATTATCCTACATTAATTTCACATTTCCACAAACTTCAAAGTGTTTCCTTTCAAATGGTATCAAGAATACGCATATCCTTGCTTCAGGTCCTGAGCTACAGGCAGTTGGATTTGGGTATGTCATTTTAGGCGAAAACTGAAAAAAAGGGTTGGATCCTTAAAAGGATAAAGTCATGATGGACTGTCGTTTCGTCTTGCATATTTGAGCTGTTCGTGCCATAATATAGACTTGGTCTTTTACCAAATAGGGCTGTCTTCTGTATACCACCCCTACCTTGGCACAACACAACTGATTGGCTCAAACACATTTAAGAAGGAAAGAAATTCCACAAATTCATTTCTAACAAGGCACGCCTGTTAATTGAAATGCATTCCAGGCGACTGACTACCTCATGAAACTGGTTGAGAGAATGCCAAGAGTGTGCAAAGCTGTCATCAAGGTGAAGGGTGGCTGGTGTGAAGATTCTCAAATATAAAATAAATTTTGATTTGTATAACACTTTTTTGGTTACTACATGATTCCATATGTGTTATTTCATAGTTTTGATGTCTTCACTATTATTCTAATGTAGAAAATGGTACAAATATAGAAAACCCCTGAAATGAGTAGGTTTGTCCAAACTTTTGACTGGTAGTGTTGGTGCACAGGTCGAGAGACAAATTGTGGTAATCAAGGTGACAGACAGTGACACATTCAATACCGCCTTGCACACTCTTGCCTGTATCCAGCTGATTTAGCGTGTAATCATTAGTCCAACAGTTTCTATTGGACAAATTCAGGTATGTTTATCCCCATTTAAATCCGGTTGCTTCCCCCTAGAATCTATTGACGCATGGGTGTGTTAATCTAAGTAACATAATAAAAAAATCCCCATCAAAATCTGCCAGTTTAAGCTACAGATATCCCATGTTTTTTGCATGGGCTACATCTCAATCTATAGCATCCGCCTATGGCGGCTTTCCGCATCTGTAGTAGAAGGTGGACAGCTACAGCGGTGGTTGTCAGACCATGAGACATCCCGAAAATCTGTTTTCTCATGAAAACTGCTGTACGGTTTAGCCTACAAACTAATGTGATCACTCTATGGAAAGATGAGACTCTCATGAACAAGACGGGACTCGTCTAAACTTAACACATACAAATGAATGGAAGTGTGGAGGTAGTTTTGCGCTAACAAAAATGTGGGGTTAAATATGTGTACAAATGTACAGTATATATTTCCTGAGCTTTCTTATGTCTCCTAGATATTGGACAGACACTTAAAAAATGTATTCCTTATAATTTAATTTTTGACTGTCTTTTTTTGCCATTTAGGCATGTGTTATTCAATGGGTTTCTATGGGATTTGGTAATAAATGCAAAATTCTAAATATTATAAAATATTTTTTGTACATATATTTTATGATAGCAAAAGGGGTCATAAAATTCAAAATCAAATAGCTAAATGATCTATGGTATGACCATCTTAAAACAATTCCAAGTGCCAGATTATAACCCAACACCACCCATCAATGTCTTAGACTCTAGAGAATTAAGAAATGTTTTTCAACAGAATTGAATACACCTCTGATCACATGCAAACACAATTCATTTTCATAGCAGCCAGATACAAAGAGAATTATCACTTTGCTTGTTGTATTGTCGCATTCTCGTGCTAGTCGGAACTAGGAAACTCAAACATGTCTGACTTGCTAACTGGTTGTAGTTATACATGTGATGCATTCAACGAGTTAGCAAGTAGCATACAATTAATTCTCGCATTTATGCGCTCTCCTCTTACCCTTTCCCTTCACTTGTGGACTTCAGTGCAAAACACATCAGCTGACTGTGACCAGGCTGTAAGGGGTACGTAACCGGTGGCAGGGAAGTCAGACACAGGAGAGCAGAACTTGATAATAGCCGGAGCAGTTTAATAGCAAAACCAACTGCATAAAAATAACAAGATATTTGGGTACAAAAACCCGTCGCGCACCAATAAACACGTGCACACGCACTTACAATAAACAATTCCACACAAATACATGGGGGAACAGAGGGTTAAATACACAACAACTGATTGGGGGAATTGAAACCAGGTGTGAGGAAAAACAAGACAAAACACATGGAAAATTAAAAGTGGATCGATGATGGCTAGAAGACCGGCGACGCCGAGTGCCGAGCGTCGCCTGAACAAGACTTCGGCAGAAGTCGTAACACAGGCAAAAAAAAAATCCAAAGCCAAATCTTCATATCATAACTGCTAACCGCTACACACAGCCTACATTATTGTCACTATATTAGCTAACAATATAGTCAACATGGCTACTAGAAGTTACGCGTTAGTGAACGCACTACAATTATGCTGTACAGTTCAAAATGTGGAAAAAGTCAAGGGGTGTGAATACTTTCTGAAGACACTGTATGTATATATATTAGGGGTAAACTGACTAGGCAACAGAATAGATAATAGACAGTAGCAGCAGCATATGTGGTGTGTGTGTGTGTGTGTGTGTGTGTGTGTGTGTGTGTGTGTGTGTGTGTGTGTGTGTGTGTGTGTGTGTGTGTGTGTGTGTGTGTGTGTGTGTGTGTGTGTGTGTGTGTGTGTGTGTGTGTGTGTGTGTGTGCGTGGTGTCAGTATGCATGTGTGTGCGTGTTATGTGTGTGTTGCATTTGTAGTGTGTGTGTGAGTGGTTCCAGACTCGGTGCACTCGTACCACTTGCTGTGCGGTAGCAGAGTGAATAGTCTATGTCTAGGGTTGCTGGAGACTTTGAACATTTTTTAGCCTTCTTCTGACACTGCCCGGTATAGAGGTCCAGGATGGCAGGGAGCTCGGTCCCAGTGATGTACTGGGCCATGCTCACCACCCTCTGTAGTGCCTTGCGGTCAGGTGCTTTGCAGTTGCCGTACCAAGCGGTGATGCAGCCAGTCAAGATGCTCTTAATGGTGCAGCTGTATGTGTAGATCTGAGGGCCTATGCCAAATCTTTTCCGCCTCTGGAGGGGGAAGAGGTGCTGTCGTGTCCTCTTCACAACTGTGTGGTTGGGTGTGGACCTTAGTGATGTGGACACCGAGGAACTTGACGCACTCGTTCCGCATCCACTATAACCCTGTCAATGTGGATAAGTGCGTGCTCACCCCTCCATTTCCTGTAGTCCACGATCAGCTCCTTCATCTTGCTGACCCTGGGGGAGAGGTTGTTGTCCTGGCACCACACTGCCAGGTCTCTGATCTCCTCCCTGTCAGCTGTCTCATCATCGGTGATCAGTCCTACCATCATCGTGTCTTCAGCAAACTTGATGGTGTTGGAGTCGTGCACATGGCCACGCAGTCGTGGGTGAGCAGGGAGTATAGGAGGTGACTAAGCACACACCCCTGAGAGGGCCCCGTGTTGATGGTCAATGTGGCGGATGTGTTGTTAGCTACCTCACTGCCTGGGGGCAGCCCATCAAGAAGTCCAGGATCCAGTTGTAGAAAGAGGTGTTCAGACCCAGGGTCCTGAGCTTGGTGATGAGATTGGAGGGGACTATAGTGTTGAATGTTGAGCTGTAGTCAATGAACAGCATTCTTACATAGGCATTCCTTTTGTCCAGGTGGGTGAGGACAGTGTGGAGTGCAGAAGAGGGTGCGTCATCTGTGGATCTGTTGGAGCGATATGCGAATTGGAGTGAGTCCAGTGTGCCTGGAATGATGGTGTTGATGTGAGAAACGGCCAGTCTTTCCAAGCCTTTCATGGCTATGGATGTGAGTGCTATGTGGCGATAGTCATTTAGGCAGGTTACCTTGGCGTTCTTGGGCATTCCGGGATAGGTTGAAGTTGTCAGTGAGACACTTGCCAGCTGGTCAGTGCATACTCTGAGTACGCGTCCTGATATTCCTTCTGGCCCCGCGGCCTTACGAATGTTAAACCTGTTTAAAGGTATTAAACACATCGGCTCCGACGAGCAAGATCACACAGTCACCCGGAACAGCTGGTCTCTCATGCATGGTTTAATATTTATTTCCTTGAATCAAGCATAAAAGGCATTTAGCTCGTCTGATAGGCTCACGTCACTGGCAAGCTCACGGCTGGATTTTCCTTTGTAATCCGTGATAGTTTACAAGCCCTGCCACATTCGTTGAGCGTCAGAGTCGGCATAGTAGGATTCTATCTTAATCTTACATCGATGCTTTGCCTGCTTGATGGCTAGTCGTAGCGGGATTTCTTATAAGCATCTGGATTAGTGTCCCGCTTCTTGAAAGGAGTAGCTTTAGCCTTTAGCTCATTGCGGATGTTTCCTGTAATCCATGGCTTCTTGTTGGGGTATGTACGGTCACTGTGGGGACGATGTCGTTAATGCACTTATTAATGAAGCCGGTGACTGAGTGGTAAACTTCTCAATGTTATTGGATGAATCCCGGAACATATTCCAATCTGTGCTAGCAAAACAGTCCTGTAGCTTAGCATCTGGTACAGTACATCGGACCACCTTCATATTGGTCACGTCACTGGTACTTCCTGTTTGAGTTTAAGGGAGGGCGAGGGAGGGCCTTGTATGCATTTCTGTGTGTGGAGTAAAGTAATGTAGAGTTTTGTCGCCTCAATTTGTACAGGTGACATGCTGGTAAAAATGAGGTAAAATGGATTTCAGTTTCCTTCCATTAAAATCACAGGCCACGAGAAAAGACGTCTCTGGATGTACATTTCTTGTTTGCTTATAGCCCTTTACTTCTCTTTGAGTGTGTTCTTAGTCCCAGAATCGGTTTGTGGTGGTAAATAGACAGCTATGACATTTTTGTGATGAAAACTCTCTTGGTAAATAGTGTGGTCTGCAGCTTATGACGAGGTATACTAACTCAGGCGAGCATAGCCTCGAGACTTCCTTAACATTAGACATTGCGCACCAGCTGATGTTAACAAAGAGACACACCCCTCCTCCATTCATCTTACCCGAGTCTGCCATCTGATCTTGATGATACATAGAAAAACCAGCAGGACATATATTATCCATGTCCTCGTTCAGCCGCGAAACATAGAATATTGCAGTTTTTCAGGTCCTGTTGACAGGATACATAAATGAACCGAAAATATATAAAAGATCAATCAAATATACTAGAAACATCAATTTCACGGTGTGCCAAATATAGACACACAGCTGTTTGGTGAACCGGGCCTTGCCAAAGACTATCATCTCTCTGACCTTTTTGCTCCTATTCTCCATCTCTGTCAGTCAAAGGCATACCCCTCATTAGCCCTGGGATAGGTGCATGAGTGTGTGCGTGCTTGCATGCGTGTTCAGTGTGTGGGTGCTTGTGTGTGTGTGGGGAATCATTACTGTTGTGTGTATTCATACAATATAGTGTTTATATGTGGCGTGAGTAATTGAAAGTTTACATTTCTGTCTGTCTTGAGTGTATAGGTGTGTGCATGTGACCAGACATTATGTATTTATTTCTGTTTGTGTTGCTGGTTTGTGTGTGGGCCTTCCCTAGACCGTGTGTGTGTGTGTGTGTGTGTGTGTGTGTGTGTGTGTGTGTGTGTGTGTGTGTGTGTGTGTGTGTGTGTGTGTGTGTGTGTGTGTGTGTGTGTGTGTGTGTGTGTGTGTGTGTGTGTGTGTGTGTGTGTGTGTGTGTGTGTGTGTGTGTGTGTGTGTGGTGCTGGAGAAAAGAGAGTGAAGCCTATTGATTATTTTAATCTTCCTATTTGTGAGTCTGTGATCCTCTCGGCTCAAGCTTCCAAGGGGGGATTGCTAATGGGCCCGAACGCTTCCCTCCTCAGCCCCTTCTCCCTGTCCAATTAACTTTACACTGGAATCAGCCAGGAGAGAGTGTGAGGAGGAGGGGAGACTTCCAATGTACACCCCAACCCTTCTTTTCTACACCACTATCCATCCCCCAAGTCTCCCATAGCCACCAAATTCAGCTAAAACAGTTCAATCCAGAATACTATTACCTCTCACCTTTAATTAAAGATCTGTCTGCTTGTTTTCACTCTGACAAGATGAGACCTCCATTCAGCCAATACTTCAATACCTCAGACTGGTTCACTAGGGGAGGGAGCAGAACAATGGTCTATTTTGTAATTGTAGAGTTTTGCTTGTAGTTTCAGTGGTTAAGTGACAGGATGCTGTCATTTTATATGAGTAAGGAATCACCTAACTGTGGTAATAGTGAGATTAAAAAATAAATAGATAAAGCCAACATTTTGGTTATTAGGTTTTTCCATTAAATTGTTGGGAGCATATATAGAGTGAGCGACTGTCTTTACTTATTTTTATACAGTTTACTCTTGGTTAGCCAGCACCTCTACAAACATTTTTAGGTGAGCATCAGCTCATGCTATGTTACTAAAATAATGGTGAAATGTGAGCTAACAGTAGCTATTTCAGTGGCAGCTGAGAGTTTAAGATGTAGTACACTGAATGCAATGTACATCCATAAATGCAATATTCGTCCTTAAGTCTGTAACATTCATTGGTTTTCAACTCACCACATAAACAAAGGAAAATAAATTACTGCAGTAACAAATTGACAAAGTTTTGGGATTGTAAATCATGACAGCATTAGTGTAAGTCAGAGAGTGACTCAGAGGAGTCTTCACATTGGTTTATTGTAGGTCTTATATATAGTCTTAGGGCTGAGTTTTTAGTATCATACATAAAATATACACATACAGCTCAGCTTGCAAGGTACAGTGACAACAATCAATTCATACTGTTCAAAAACAAGAATCAGGTTTCTTTTTCAACAGTAAGTTATTTAACATGGTTTAGTGCCAGGGAACACAGCAGAATGCAGCATGACACAGAGAGAGATCATGTACACTCACACACAAACTAATCTGTACATTACTTTGGTGTAAATGAGATGGTAGATGGTTGTTGCAATACTGTCCATTAAAGGTATAATACAGGAATAATGTTTTCATCTGACTGATGCAGTTTGATAATAACCAGTGTTCTGTCTCTAGATGAAGCCCAAAGCTCTGTCCTGTAGTTGGACCTGAGACTCGACACACAGCGACCGGTACACTGTGTTGTAACATTAATGCACACACATGGAGCAGCAGGATCATCCCTGCTGCAGCAATGGTTTATTCTGTGGTTTTCCTAATATAACTACTTGTTACAATAGAGCCATCCTCTGAAGTCCTGTAACATATACAACTACTTACATTAGATACATGTATGATGCTATAACTACAGATGCGTGTCGCGAGGATCTGTTTTTCATGGTATTGTCTAGGCAGGGCATTTACATTGATGTAAAGATGGTTGTATTTTGTTATGGTATGACAAGATAATAATGTCGCCACACTGAAATCGCCATGAAATCCATTCTGATCGATAACACAAGTGAAACATTATAGATTCTCGTTGCCACTGTGTCAAGTGTTTGCATAACATCTTTGACCGACAGCATCAACCTGAACCTGCATATTTGGATTGCATTTACAATTAGTAATGTATGGTACATTCAATAAAACACACAAAGATGCACATTTCCATTGAAGACACTCTACGGTAGCATATATTTGAAAATGTGAAACTAGTTCTGTACAAGATGAATCCTCAATGTCCATATCCACCATGTAAACAAACCGTCTGCTTTACCTTTGAAGAAAAGAAGACTCATCTATATACAAATAACCAGTATGATCTAAAGCTCCATCTCTGTGCATGCATTTGATACCCATTTTAAATTGCTATGTTATCAATTGAATGTAAAGTGAATATAGGAATAGTAATCCTATAGTAGTCCCGCCAACAGTTGAGGGTTTATACACAGGATGTCTGGGATCATTAGTGGAACATGATGATGCTCTATCATCCGCCATAAGGTCTGGAAAAATAGTGTATCTGTCTGCCATAAGCCTCATCATTGATATCCTGTGTGTTGGGGACCCCCCCATAGCTGTAGCCAGGGGCCATGTGGGTAAAACTAACAACAACATGATACTTATCTTTACACACACACACACACACACACCATACTGGATGATGTCCGTGATGTTGCGTGTATTATCAGCTCCGATCAATATATTCATGACTTTTCTCGTTTTGTGTCTTCAGCCATATTGGAAATCCATCTCAGAGCGAAGAAGGGAGGCGGGAGGCCCCGCAGCCAAGCTCGAAGTGTTCGATTTACAGTCTGCATTCTGAGACCATTTTACTCAATTCCACACTGGTGGTCGAAATGGTCAGCTCCTGTCAATGCAACACTAGATAGGGGAAGTCAATTAATCACTGTGTGTGTGTGTGTGTGTGTGTGTGTGTGTGTGTGTGTGTGTGTGTGTGTGTGTGTGTGTGTGTGTGTGTGTGTGTGTGTGTGTGTGTGTGTGTGTGTGTGTGTGTGTGTGTGTGTGTGTGTGTGTGTGTGTGTGTGTGTAATGCATGCGAGTCATGTATGCTTCCACGTACCTGATCATATACACAGATGTGTGTACATCGGAAGTGAATATACACACTCCACTCCATACGTATGTATTTGGACAGTGAAGCTGCATTTTTTTATTTGGCTCTATACTCCAGCATTTTGGTTTTGAGAACACATGTTTCATATGAGGCAACAGTACAGAATGTCATCTTTTATTTGAGGGTATTTTCATGCATAGGCTATCTCTTTTACCGTTAAGAAATGAAAACACTTTTTGAATCTAGTCCCTATTGGGCAATTTTCTCTCTCCAAAACACACACACACACACAAAAACGCAAATGCATACAACACGTTTTTAGAGTCACAGGCTTGATGTAGTCATTGTGTGCAAGGATTATGGGACCAAATACTTATAGCGTTTCACTACTTTAATACAGAATAAGTGAATTTGTACAAATACTTATGACTTATTCAAATAGATTAAAAAAAGTGCTTTGATACATAAGTGCTTTGATTTCTAAACGGTAAAACGGATATGTATGAAAATAACCCTAAAATAAAAGGTGACGTTCTGCACTGTCGCCTTGCATGATACATTCTATCTCAACATTCTATCTCAACATTCTATCTCAAATCTAAAATGCTGGATTAAAAATAAAATCTTTCACTGTCCACATAGGTATGGAGGGGAGTGTATGTAACTTTAAGAATATACACAATATCAAGATTATATCATTTTTTGTCTTGACATAATTCTTGTTTATCACCACATACTTACATGCTAGTTTAATTTAAATATCTGTGATTCAGGGATATCATGAGAATTACACAACACAGTAATATTAATTAAAAAAAAAAAAAATCTTTAGACCTGCAGGCGAACTGGACCTCCTGCAGTACCTCCGCGGACCCATAGCCGTGGGAAGTATGGGTGCTGCAGCACGACAAACAAATGGATGTGTATTTTTTCTTATTTTTTTTCATTTTACCTTTATTTAACCAGGCAAGTCAGTTAAGAACATATTCTTATTTTCAATGACAGCCTGGGAACAGTGGGTTAACTGCCTGTTCAGGGGCAGAACGACAGATTTGTACCTTGTCAGCTCGGGGGTTTGAACTCACAACCTTCCGGTTACTAGTCCAACGCTCTAACCACTAGGCTACGCTGCCGCCCCTATTAAATTAACATTTCTATATACACACTTGCACATTAGATGCCTTCTAACTGCACTTGGTTTGGAATGTTATGTTTAGGCCACTATCCAAACTGTTATAGACATAAAAAACACAGAGCAAATATACATATTCCTTTTCCCATTGCATCTGTTTCTTTAAATAATGTGTGTGTTTAGCAACAGAGAGAGAGAGAGAGAGAGAGAGAGAGAGAGAGAGAGAGAGAGAGAGAGAGAGAGAGAGGGTTTAGAGAATCAGGTTGGATCAGAATCCTGAAGAAGGTGCTGTATATGTTTGCCTGGGAGATTGTTTGTTTGTGTGGTTGTATGTTTGTGTGTGTGTGTATGTGTAACGCATGAATGCCATCAGTCAGGGTAGATGAGGAAGCCAGAGAAGGTGCTGTATTTGTTGGTGTTTCCTCCGTGGACTTTGCCCCCATCGAGCTGCACACACACTTCGTCCCCCACGTCCAGGTGCAGGATGACACTGTTGGAGGCATAGTCATAGTTCAGATCAGCATCCTGGGCTATGGCACTGGCCCTCACCTGAGAGAGAGAGGAACAAAGAGAGAAAGAGAGAGAGAGAGAGAAGCGAGACAGAGGCACAAAGAGAGAGAAAGAGACAGAGAAGGGGGGTGGGGTGGGGTGGTAGGTTGGAGAAAGTGACTAAGTAGACAAGTGGATAAATAATACAGACATGGAAAGCACATAATCTAATTGCATGTATTTAATCCAGAGACAAGACCTAATTCACTTGTCTGTGATGTGTTTATACATATACAGTACTATATAATGTTATATCTCAGCCTATGTCGCCCTTCAGTCCCCAAATGGATTTCCCCAGAGAACACTGTATCTCCAGCTGCTCTCTCCTCATCTCACTATGTTTTCTCACATAGTCCAAGAGCATCTGGTCCTCGTGGTGTTGGCACAGGGCTACTCATTTTTCCTAAATGTAGATTTGATCTTTTCCCCCTCTCTCATCTGTCCATCTCCTCACTTGAATTCCATGCTGTCACTGTCACTTGTCCACTCAAGCTTAGCATTGTTGTCATCTATCGCACACCAGGTGCCCTTGGAGAGTTCTTCAATGAGCTTGACACTTTGATAAGCTAATTTTCCGATGATGGCTCACCACTCATCGTACTGGGAAACTTCAACCTCCTGACTCCTGACTTCATCTAATTTCTTTCCACCTCTTTCTTTCCCCTCCTTGCCTCTTTTGACATCACACTTTCTCAGTCCCCTCCCACTCGCAAGGCAGTCAATACGCTTGACCTCATCCTTAGTAGAGGCTGTTCACCTACTGATCTCACTGCAACCCTCCCCTTCAGATCTCTGATCACTACTTTGTTTATTTTTCTCTCCTTCTCTCCTCCAACCTTACCCGCTCAGCTCCTACCCAGATGGTCATGTGCCATCAAAATATTCTCTCTCTCTCCCACTATTCTCTCCTTATCTATCCTATCATCTCTTCCTGCTAAATCCTTCTCCCTCCTTTCTCCTAACTTTGCCTCATCGAGCCTACTCTCCCTCCTTTGACTCTAACTGTTCCCTTTTCTGCCAGTCGGCTTGACCCTCCCGTCCTGCTCTGTGAATGAGTGACTCACTGCATACCCACAGAACAAGGCTGTGGCTGTTGGACAAAAATGGAGGAAAACTAAACACTGGCGGACCTATCATCCTTCCACTTCCTCCTCTCTACCTTATTTTCTTCTGTATCCACTGCTAAAGCCACTTTCTTACACTCTACATTTCAAGCCTTTGCTTCCAACCCTGGGAAACTCCTTTCCACCTTCTCCTCCTCCCTTAATCCTCCACCTCCTCCCCCTCCCTACTCCCTCTCTGACGACTTTGTCAACCAACTTTGAAAAAAAGTCCACTCCTCACACAGAACTACCATATGCCTTGACCTCTTTCTCCACTCATTCTCCAGTTGAAATCCTGTGACTATTGATGTCCAGTCACCCGACAACCCGACAACCTGCCCACTCAACCCCATCCTCTCTTCCCTTCTCTAGACTATCTATGGAGACTTCCCATTACTCACTTCCCTCATCAACTCATCCCTGACCACTGGTTCCATCCCCTCTGACTTCAAGATGGCCAGAGTCGCTCTCCTCCTCAAGAAACCAACATTCAACCCCTCTGATGTCAAAACTACAGGTATCCCTTCTTTTTTTTTCTCCAAACACTTGAGCGTGCGTCTCTGACCAACTCTCTCGTTATCTCTCTCAGAATGATCTTCCTGACCCTAACCAGTCAAGACGGGTCACTCAACTGAGACTGCTCTCTTCTGTGTCACGAAGGCTCTCCGCTCTGCCAAAGCTGACTCGCTCTCCTCTCTTCTCATCCTCCTAGATCTATCCACTGCCTTTGACAACATGAACAATCAGATCCTCTTCTCCACCCTGTCAGGGCTGGGCTTCTCAGGCTCTGCACACTCCTGGATGGCATCCTACCTGGCAGGGTGCTCTGCTGGTGTCCCCCAGGGCTCGGTTCTAGGCCCTTTCTTCTTTTCTCTATGCACCAAGTCACTCAGGTCCGGCATATCCTCTGATGGTCTTTCCTATCATTCCTATGTAGATGACACTCAACTACTTTTCTCATTCTCCCTTCTGACACACAGGTGGCGACATGCATCTCTGTGTATCTGGCAGATATCTTAGCTTGAATGTCAGCCCACCACTCCAAGCTCAACCTCGACAAGACAGAGCTGCTCTTCCTCTCGGGGAAGTCCTGCCCGCTCAAAGACCTCTCCATCACTGTCGACAACTCCACGGTGTCACCCTCCCAGAGTACAAAGAACCTTGGCATGATCGTGGACAACACCATGTCATTCTCTGCAAACTTCAAAGCAGTGACTCACTCCTGCAGGTTTATGCTCTACAATATCCGTTGAGTACATTCTTCACATAGGAAGCAGCGCAGGTCCTAATCCAGACATTTGTCATCTCCCGTCTGGACTATTGCAACTCTTTGTTGTCTGGGCTCCCCACTTGTGCTTATCAAACACCTGCAACTTATACAGAATGTAGCAGCCCGTCTGGTGTTCAACCTTCCCAAGTTCTCTCATGTCACCCCGCTCCTCCGTACACTCCACTGGCTTCCAGTTGAAGCTCGCATCCACTACCAGACCATGGTGCTTGTCTACTGAGCAGCAAGGGGAACTGCCCATCCCCAACTTCAGGCTATGCTCAAACCCTACATCCCAACCCAAGCACCCCATTGTGCTATTTCTGGTCTCTTGGCTGTCCCATCCCTACAGGAGGTCAGCTCCTGCTCAGTCCAGTCAAAGCTCTTCTCTGTCCTGGCACCCCAATGGTGGAACCATAGAGATCCTATTAAATAACTAGAGGGGCTATGTCATCCCACATGAAAAAATACTATTGTGTATACTCTGGTAGGAATACTGTAGTGTTTTTGCATACTTTACTGTAGTATTTACAGTTTACTATAGTATAAATACTGTAGTAAAAAAATAGTAGTACATACTATAGTAATTACTGTAGTGTTTTTGCAGACTAGTATTTACTGAAGTTTTTTGCGGACTGTAGTATGGTATGCTGTAGAATTTACTGTCGAGTTTGTGCAAACTGTAGTATACTGTAGTATTTACTGTAGTGTTTTTTGGGGGACACTACTGTAGTATTTACTAACGTGTTTGTGTATTATTATCTTTGACAATGAAGTGGGGGGCTTTCTCCTTGAGGATACCTACTGGTGAAATACTAAAATATCACATTTTCCATAACCTGTAGGTAGGTAACCTGTAGGGAACAAAATATATTGTCTATACTTGGGTTTAGGTTTCTCACTTACGGGTGGCACAAATTGTGATTTCCGGGGCTGAACGCACAGTGTATATGCAAATTAAATACTGTAGTATTTACTATAGCTGAAATGTTTTTGGGTTCTTGTGGACAATTCTGTAGTATTTACTACAGTATTTTTTTGTGTTGCTAATACTGTAGTGCTTAGTATAGTACACTACAAAATTCTATACAAAGTACTACGCACGATTGAGGTTTACTACAGTGTGTCATATAGTATCCTACAGTATACTACAGTTTACTACATAATTATATAGTAAGGACTGTAGTATTCTATAGTAAACTCAAATCAAATCAAATCACATTTTATTTGTCACATGCGCCGAATACAGCAGGTGTAGCAGCAGGTTCACCTTACAGTGAAATGCTTACTTACAAGCCCTTAACCAACAATGCAGTTTGGAGTCACGGATTGGATAATTTTTCGGATCAGCAAAAAAAAAAGAAGGGAGACCAATTAAACTTTGCTTTCCATTTATTACTTAAAGAACACTTAAAGCAAGGAACTTTTCAATGTTTAAATAACATTTTTAAATAAAATATTACAATACGCAATTGTTAAATTAAAGTGCAATATGAGGCATGACACCTTCTTCCTTTGAACAATAGTGCATGTAAAAATAGCTTGTGTCTTCATCATCAATACAAAGTTTTTAAAAAAGAACGAATCAAAGCAGACCTGAGCTTATAACTTATTTGTCAAAAAGATGATGTCTACATTGTCTGGGGAGAGGGAAGACCTCTTTACAGTCACTATGTCCCCTGCCGGACACCCTCTCGCTAGGAACTGAAGTGCCAGGCACAGCCAGGTAGCATCTTGCCATCATGGCAATGTGAGGGTATTTTCACTCATTGCGTTCCACCATGCCAGTGGATCACCATCCACTGGAATGTCGCTTGCTGCCTTATAGGATGCCACCTCCTCTTTGATGGTGTTGGCAAACGTCTAATAAAAAATTATGAGTCTAATAGCAATAGCATAGACTTAGATTAGACTGTAGTATATTTATTATTTAAGTAATTCACTTTCATTTATTTGTTTACCTCTTCAGTGGCCTCAATGTCAGTGGTGAGATCACTGTATGTCCTCTGGTGTAGGGCAGGGTCTAGGTGAGACAGGGACTTGAACCTTGGATCCAGTGCAGTAGATCTATGAAGGTAGTCCTGTTCACTAGGGGGGTATCTGGGGTTCAGGTCCTGTCTAAAGGCAGCCTTGACATCTTTAGTTTTTACGCCTGTTGTCGGAAGGCATGGACCAAAGCGCAGCGTGGTAAGTGTTCATGATTTTTATTTATCAAAACACTCTAACAAAATAACAACGTGAAAGACGAACAGTTCTGTAAGGCAAATAAACTATACAGAAAACAACTACCCACAAAACACAGGTGGGGAAAAAAGGCTGCCTCAGTACGATAGACAGCTGCCTCTGATTGGGACCCACACTCGACCAAAAACAAAGAAATAGAAAACATAGAAATAAAGAAACTAGAATGCCCACCCTAGTCATACCCTGGCCTAACCAAAATAGAGAATAAAAACCTCTCTATGCCCCCCCCAAAGGTGCGGACTCCGGCCGCAAAACCTGACTCTAAAGGGGAGGGTCCAGGTGGGCATCTCTTCACTGCGGCAGCGCCGCTGCGGGACGTAGTCCCCCCTTCGCCCGCAGATCCCTTCGCTTTGGTGGCGGCCCTAGTGCATGGACCTTCCCTGGCGAAACCGGGCCGCAGATCATTGCTGGAGGAACTGGTGACCGTCGCTGCAGGCTCTGGACTGGGAACCGTCACCGCAGGCTCCGGACTGGGAACCGTCACCGCAGGCTCCGGACTGGAGACCGTCGCTGGAAGCTCCGGACTGGGGACCGTTGCTGGAGGCTCCGGACTGGGGACCGTCGCTGGAGGCTCCAGATTGCGGATCATCACTGGAGGCTTCGTGCCATGGATCATCACTGGAGGCTTCGTGCCATGGATCATCACGTGGAGCCGGAACAGGTCACACCGGACTGAGGAGACGTACTGGCAGCCTTGTGAGTGGAGCTGCTTGCTCCTCCTCGGGCGAAAACCTGAGAAAAATCCAACCAGGAAGTGGGAAATCTGAGGTTTGTAGTTTTTCAAGTGATTGCCTATCCAATATCCAATGTAAATGGGGTCGGATTGCACTTCCTACGGCTTCCAGTAGATGTCAACAGTCTTTAGAAAGTTGTTTCAGGCTTCTATTTTGAACGGGGAGCGAATAAGAGCTGTTTCAACAAGTGGTCACTCTGAAAGCCATTAGTTGTGTCTCGTACGTGGCCTTGAGCGCGCGGTCGTTCTCTTTCCTTTCTATTGACAATGGAATTGTCCGGTTGGAAAATTATTGAAGATTTATGATAAAAACATCCTAAAGATTGATTATATACATCGTTTGACATGTTTCTACAAACTTTAATGGAACTTTTTTGACTTTTCGTCTGGACTTAGTGCCCGCTCTTTGTGCATTGGGATTAGTGAACTAAACGCGCAAACAAAAAGGAGGTATTTGAACATAGAGATGGACTTTATCGAACAAAACTAAAAAAAAATTGTGGAACTGGGATTCCTGGGAGTGCATTCCGATGAAGATCATCAAAGGTAAGTGAATGTTTATAAAGCTATTTCTGACTTTTGTTGACTCCACAACTTGGCGGGTATCTGTATGGCTTTTTTTGGTGGCTGAGCTCTGTATTCAGATTATCGCATGGTGTGCTTTCGCCGTAAAGCTTTTTAAAAATCTGACACAGCGGTTGCATTAAGTAGAAGTTAATCTTTAATCCTATGTATAAAACTTGTATCTTTCATCAATGTTTATGATGAGTATTTCTGTAAATTGATGTGGCTCTCTGCAAATTCACCGGATGTTTTGGAGGCAAAACATTACTGAACATAACTTGCCAATGTAAACTGAGATTTTGGAATATAAATATGAACTTTATCGAACAAAACATACATGTATTGTGTAACATGAAGTCCTCTGAGTGCCATCTGATGAAGATCATCGAATGTTATTGATTCATTTTATCTCTTTGGCTGGAAAATGGCTGTAGGTTTTTTTGTGACTAGGCGCTGACCTAACATAACCGCATAGTATGCTTTCACCGTAAAGCCTTTTTGAAATCAGACACTGTGGCTGGATTAACAAGAAGTTTATCTTTAAAATGGTGTGTAATACTTGTATGTTTGAGGAATTGTAATTATGAGATTTCTGTTTGAATTTGGCGCCTTGCGACGCTACCCCAGACAGGTTTTAAGCATATGAGCGGCTGTTGTGCTTCAGTGGAAAAAGGAAACCACCTTCCTAATCCTCCAAAGGAGGCGGTCCATCTGGTTCACTGAGATTCCCCTTTGGGATGCTAAATTGATCACATGTTCAAAACAAGCTCTCTGTGGCCCCAGTCCAGCTTCTAACACGGCATTTACCTGGCATTATCTGTGGTGATTGGGATATTGCTATCGGGCCTTTCTAGCTTCCACTCTGCTACTGCTCCGAGCAGTACCTGCGCAAGATTTGTGCCTGTGTGACTCTCATTGAGGGGGCGTGTCTGTACCACCGGACTTCCTATCTCCCACTCCTCTGTGGTGTAGTGAGCAGTCACAGTCACGTAGTTTTCCGTTACCCTGGAGGTCCACTCCTCTGTGGTGTAGTGAGCAGTCACAGTCACGTAGCTTTCCCGTTGCCCTGGAGGTCCACCCATATGTGGTGAGGGAAACAGAGGATGCCTTGGATAATTTGGTGACAATTTTGATATTTTCCTGTCCATTAAGATCTGGCATGATCTTCATACTGAAGTGGGTGGGTGAGGGGATTTCGTAATGTGACTCAAGTACTTTCACCATATTTTTAAACCCTTTTTTTCCACAACAGAGTATGGCCTCATATCTGCAGTGATAAACATCCCAATAGATTTGGTGATGGCTTTAGTCCGGTCTGATTCTGCAGCAAAGGGCTTAAATGGCGCGGTGAGAAGTTGTCTCTTGGCTGAGTTGGCTCCCGTCACTGACACACCAGGGTGATGACGCTATAAATATGTGGCCACGCTCGATGTATTTCCATGATCATACGGCTTTCTTGTGGCACAATGCCTACACACCGTAATGGTGTTATCCACCACCCTTCTTCCATCATCATATTTGACAGGGAAGCCAACATGCTCCCATACATGAGATTTGAATGAAGCGGGAGGCTTTTCCAGTTCTTCAGCTCCTCCGCTAGCCATGGCTGTCACTGCTCTTATTTCTTCTTTGCTTTTTGTAACGTGAGCATCCGCGAGTGATTCATTGGGATTCAACATGCCTCGTTCACGTGAACAGTACACACAAAATAATCAAACCTTCAGGCTTCAGAGTAAAACACAGCATACATCTGTCTTGTCTTTATCTTCTCACTGCAACTCTGCATCGATATTTAGGGAATTATTACTTTTAAAAAGTAACAGCGACAGTAAAACTGTATTTCACACTATGATGGTTAAACTTTGCAAATGATCTGCGGTTCACATGCCGAACCCGTGGGGGGTGATCCTCACAGATCAACTAAGGTCCGTTACACCACTAGAAAATAGCTAAAAAAGTAAGAAATAAAAGTAAGAAATAATGAAAGAGCAGCGGTAAAATAACAATAGTGAGGCTATATACAGGGGGTACCGGTACAGAGTCAATGTGGAGACTATATACAGGGGGTACCGGTACAGAGTCAATGTGGAGATTATATACAGGGGGTACCGGTACAGAGTCAATGTGGAGACTATATACAGGGGGTACCGGTACAGAGTCAATGTGGAGACTATATACAGGGGGTACCGGTACAGAGTCAATGTGGAGGCTATATACAGGGGGTACCGGTACAGAGTCAATGTGGAGACTATATACAGGGGGTACCGGTACAGAGTCAATGTGGAGACTATATACAGGAGGTACCGGTACAGAGTCAATGTGGAGACTATATACAGGGGGTACCGGTACAGAGTCCGTGTGCAGGGGCACTGTGGTATTTTTTATGTGGGATGAACCTTCAAAGTTCCATAATGGGGCATTTTACTTATGTAATAAAATAAAAGTAAGGCATGCGATATATCAGAGATTGTGTAATAGAATTATTGTCAACTTAAAATATTGTCATATAATTATAAATACAGTTTATGTACGTTTCTGTGTAAATAGCCTCTAAAATATTTTTCAACAGAATGTATAAATTGTTTTTCTTGGAAAATGTCAGTACTTGTGTCATTTACAACTTGTCTAAGCCCTATCATCAACTGAATTCAGTCAGTGTATGGCTGTGGATTCACTGCATTGTTTGATTGGAATGCTGGTATATTGGCGGTTAATTTGAAGTTAAACTGTCTGGCTAGATAGCTAACAAATACACAGTGCAGATAAATACATCAAATTCATAAGACTATCTTAAATAAGACATCTGTCTTATCCCATCCCACACCCATTTCCTTGCACTCTTCTCCTACGAGCACTGACTTTGCTGATAATTTCCTTATTGAGGAAAAATGTAGTTACTATGACTGTGATATGTGGTTGTCTCACCTAGAGCGATGAATGCACAAACTGTAAGTCACTCTGGATAAGAGTGTCTGCTAAATGACTCAAATGTAAACATGGAGACTCTTGCACTCCCACACCCCCATGTAAACCCTTCCTGTTGTCCCTGCTTCCTCATACACCACCCCACCACAGACAACCTTGCCCACTGGCCCGGACCCATTTCTCCCACTGAGCAACCACTCTAATTCTCCTCTCTGTGGTACATTAGCCTCATGTCTGTAATGTAATCATGGCCTGAGGTTGAGCCTTGGTCGTCATGGTCATCTAAATGTTCATTACTGGGTGAGAAGGACACGGGGGAATATGGGCCGATTATGGCTCCTCCCTATGTGTTAATTTACAACTACCCCTCCAAGACTATCTCCCCAACACACATACACATACTGTAAATCATAAATATTCACTACTAATGGCCCAAAAGAAGGAATATGTGTATTTCCCCACTGTCTTTATTTCTTATTTTTACCTCTCTCTTCTTCTCAGCTTCCCTCCTCCAATCTTCCCTCTATCCATCTTTTATCTCTCCATCCCTCTCTCTCTCTACTCCCATTTCTCATCTCATTCTCTTTTCTCTCTCTGAGCCGTGTAATGTTTTTTCCTCCTTCACTCCGGGGTCTTTGTGTAATGTCATCGGTACAGAGGCCTTCCTGTCCAATGTATTGCTCTAAATAGAAGAGCTGTGTATTGGCCTTTGACCCAGAGCCTTCATTAAGAACACAACCTCACACTATCGATTTATCGGGATGTCCAGCACCTATTGCAGTGGAAGAATGATAGAGAGCGCCTCCTAGATGGTTTAGTTGGGGTCAGGGTAGACATGCTTCAACAGAGCATCAATCTCAATGTTCCTCATAGTCATAATATAGAAATCAGCTTAACGTGATTAGAACATGGTTTTAACTGATCTTTGCTTTCCTATTTAATAATGAAGTATTTTACAAACTCTCAGCAGTCATGAATTTATATGTATGCCTCAAACAATTATACAAGTATATTCCATTTATATTCATTATACATGGTAAAACATAGGAAAAGACACTGCTCACGGTATACACATTTTGTGTACACAAATGGCCTATAAAGAGTTGCACTACATCTTAAGTTGTGCCATTTCTTAATTGTCTGTTTGTAGCCCTAATTACTAAAGCTGCATATAATGAATAGTAACATCACCAGATAAATAGCCAACTGCTCAAGCATGGGATCCATTTAATCGTGGAAAAATTAAATACACTAGCGCATCTATATTAATTAATGCAAATCTGATACCCTCACTCCATCCTTGTCTCTCTCCTAGGACCTAGGCCTGGCTGAGGATATGTTCCATCATCTCAACCTGTCACCTACTCCCTGTCCCCTGTGATCGGTTAGACATATCAAATGAAACTAACCATTTCTCCACAACCTGGTTGGCAATAATGTTTTTTTTTTTTTTTTTTGCACATATCATCAATTTAACTGATTAGGCTACTCACGGAATTTTCCCATATTCTTAAAGGCCAGAATATCTCTTTCCATGTACAGCTTGTTGCATGGGCCTTTTTTCTTCTTGCCAAAGACTCACATGAATCGATCCGTTCCCTTTGTTGTTTTTAATTCAACTCACATCACTCTATTAATTGTTCTGTCTCTCCCTCTCCGCCTAACACCCCCTCCATCATCCTGCCTCCGTCCGCACCCCCTCACTATCTCTTCATTCTGGACTCATCTATCCATCTTTTTTTGTCCTTTCCCCAGAATGAGATGCAGGTCACGCTTGCGGATTCTTCCCCTGCCATGGCAGTGTTGGCGGGAGCGGCGGCTAAGCGTGTCCCTGTCCGGTCTAAATTGGATTGATTAACGGCGCGCTGCTGTGCCAGGTCTCCCGGGACCCCCCCCAACCCCCCCCCCCCACCCCCACCCCCTAACTCCAGAGGCTACAGGGCTCGGTAATTGGTAGTCGAACAGCCATGGCAGCTCCCTCCTTAATGGCTCCCACTCCTCAATAACTCCATACAATCACAATAAATGGGGCCACAGAATAGGCTACTGCGGTCAGATGGTCTCCTGAAACAGTGGCGGGAGGTCAGAATAAAAATCCATGCTTGGCTACACACACTGTTGTCTATAAAAGCTGCTGGACTAGTAGTATTTTCTTTAGTAGTCAATTTTTTTTATGTATCTCAGGTAGTCTGGAGACACATAAAGGAATTGCATCTTTTAAAGATCGTTTGGCATCTTCTATAGACTTCCTGGTCTCTGGGAGAAATGAATGACTCCCGTGAGGAGGATCTGTGATGTGGTTTTGTGTAAAACTAAATTGAGAACGGAGAGGCTGACTTGCTGTCAATCCCAACATCTGTCTACATGGTTGAGTGGCATTAATCCCCTGACATTCTCTGAGTTGTGTTTTGAGGGGCGGGCAAGGAGGAGAACCTTTCCAGGAGAACCTTTTTCCATAGATGTATAGCTAGGCGGCTTATGTTAATCTACACTGGGTTGTTGTGGTTTAGGGTTAAGGTTAGTATTATAGTTTGGTATGGGCCTTGCCACATCCTTCTGTCATTCTCTCTTGGTAGCACTTGGTCATTCCTGGTTCACAGGTGGGACATTTGTGTAGAACTGTGGTAGCAATACAACTACGAACCAAAGCTAGTCAGTAGGGATGTCATGATTGTTGGTCATATTGGTATCATACGATATATAGTCTAATAAGTATCAGGCGATATCATTAATAGTATCAGACGATATATCGCCATATCAGTATCGGACGATAATGGCAACAACAAAAAATAACAGCATATAAAGGGTTTCTGAGAATCTTTTTCATAAGAAATATGAAATAGTAAAACATCTTATCGAGCAATTGGCCAGCTTTTACTTAACGTATGCCACTGCCCAGTTTTGAATTCAAGGTCAAAAGGCATGATAGTTCTGTCTATTTGAATATCCCAAAGCTACCAATATGCTACCTTTAACCTCCTTCAAACTGCATGCAGAGACATCAAAATGGTATACATGAGTTGGTCTGACTCCCAAGTCCAACATACCAAAGTATCCCTTTAAAGGGTCATAACAAGGGCTGTGACAGTGCTGGTGTGTACCCCTCCTCCCTACAGTGACCCTTTAAACATGGCATTCAGCTAATTATATTTGCTAGCGATAAGGAGGCCTGGTTATTTATGACTTCTGGCACAGAGCCATAGGGGACATTACTTCACATTACTTCAGGCTCAGACAGCAGAAAATATATTCAGTCGCTGACATTTAATGTGTAATGTTTATGATTAATGTATAGTTGCATTGTACTTCATAATATAACCTAGTGGCTCAACAGCAATTCTGCCCAACAATGAAGCATCATGGTGTAACATTTAAAAACCATGTTGGTGAAACCAATGTATGAAAATGAGAATACATGTACCGATGAAGTCAAATATATTTCAACTTATCACTGCAATGGAGCGGAATGTTCTGTTTTTTCCTTTCAAAACTGGTTAAAATGACTACTTTTACCCTGTAGGCACCTGCGACTTACCACATGTGAGATACACAACACATTAAATTAGAATTATTCCCTCCAACCAATTTAGAATTTTGAATAATTGAGTCCTGGCCATTTCTTTGAAGTAAAAAAATATACATTTCAGTTTATATTTTATTTCTTGGTCCTCTGCAGTTCTAAATCAAAGAAATACTCTTGTGAACACGAAAGTTTTTCAATTTCAACTTATTTTAGAAGAAATAGTGAATCATGCAAAGGTGCATTTGTATGTAGGGTCTTATTTATGATGTTACCCTCAACTCTAAAGTAAGTGCATGGTCAAACAGCGACGAGAAAATAATAATTTGTATAAATAAATACAGCATACCAATTACAGAGCATATTGTAAATACTACCACCATAAATGTTACCGTACCAGAATTTCCACAAAGGGAACAGGCGGAGCAGTCTGATTAGAGAACCAGAGCAGTGAATCTCAGTTTGGGCTCTCACCCAGTAACTATCAAAATGAAACCTTGTTTTCTCTAAGAGGGGAGGAGGGGGAGCAGTGGGAGTGTGAAAGAGAGAAAGGCAAATCGGGATTATTGTCAACTGCAGTGGAGATTGATATCGACAAGGGAGTGAATTCCTGTCTGTTGGCCAAATGCCGTGCCGACTTGAGCTGCTGCTGGGGAGAGCGAGGGCCCGCGGGACGACAGGGAGGATAACACTGCCTCCACTTTTCATTATTGGGGCACCATTAAATAGGAGAGGGAGAGAGATAGAGAGAGATGGACAAAGGGAAGGAGCTAAAGACACAGAGAGGAGAGAGGGAGGTGGAGACAGAGAGTCCGTGGAGAGCAGAAGGCAGAGAAGGAGAGCCGGGAGAGTACAGGGGAAAAGGGAATGGGGGAAAGAGAAAATAGAGGAGAGGGATGGTGAAAACGAGGGTAAGTGAGAGAGATTTAGAACGAGACCACAGGAGGGAGCAGCTGCGTGCCACTTTAACAGTCCAAGCACAAGACGGGTGAGGGGAGCCAAACTGGAGGGGGGCTGGAGTATGTGGAGGGAGGGAGTCCATTGGGTAACAAACTGATCAAGCGTGCCGATTTCAGGGGGGCAAGAATGAGACTGGGGAGGTGGGGGTCTGCGTAGTCTCTGTTATTTTGGTGTTTTTCAGTGGTGCCCTGCTCCTCTGGTAATAAAACTGACAGGATTCATTCACCGTGATGTACAGACCTCTCAGAGCGGAGCGAGAAGATTGAGAGGGGTCTCTTAAACTCACCTGTGGGACCACTATGGGCAGAGAGGCAGGGGTCGAGGAGGGGGGAGAACTGATGGAAATATCCAGTTTATGCAATGCTATAGCGCTCTGTCTGTCTGTCTGTCTGTCTGTCTGTCTGTCTGTCTGTCTGTCTGTCTGTCTGTCTGTCTGTCTGTCTGTCTGGCTCTCTCTCTCTCTCTCTCTGGTCAGCGTTAAGGTGTGCTCTGTTACCATTAGGGTGGTGGTTGTGGAAGCCCTTGAGCAACCATGTGGTCTGACCCCTAATTGGCATGCTAAATGCTAATATATTGCCATGACACTCTGGACCTAAGGTGAAGATTTTGATTAGAAAGTCCCTAATTGGCTCTGGGCTGGGACGTACCAATGGTGGAGACTGTTCAATTGGATATAAAGGGGTTTCAGCTACAGACGACTCTACCTGCAGAGCATCAACTATAAAGCAGCAATAGATTGAGCAATGACATTAAGTTAAGTGACAGTCAGTCACAGGTAATTTGCTACCCTCTATTGACAATTTGGACATGATGAATATTGGGATCCTTGCGATATTTACCAATACAAACACGTATGCTGGCAGGTAGATGCACAAGTATGCACACAGGAAGGCAGACACAAGCATGCATGCTCACAAATAGGCATGCGCACATACAGGCACACACGCACATACATTTCCTTGGACCTTGCTAACCAGTGTTTTCTCCTACATATCATCTGATTACAATGCTATCTGTGTGTGTGTACATAGCCCATCTGTAAATAGCCCATACAACTACCTCATCCCCCATACTGTTATTTATTTTGCTCCTTTGCACCCCAGTATCTCTACTTGCACACTCATCTTCTGCACATCTATCACTCCCGTGTTGAATTGCTTTATTGTAGTTATTTCGCCACTATGGCCTATTTATTGCCTTACCTCCCTAATCCTACCTCATTTGCACACCCTGAATATAAACCTTTTCTATTGTATTATTGACTGTATGTTTGTTTATTCCATGTGTAACTCTGTGTTGTTGTTTGGGTCGCACTGCTTTGCTTTATCTTGGCCAGGTCGCAGTTGTAAATGAGAACTAGTTCTCAACTAGCCTACCTGGTTAAATAAAGGTGAAATAAAATAAAATAAATAAAAGTGTGGTTGGGTCTTGCAAACATCACGTGACTGATTAAACATTTACTTCACATGTTCAGCCAATCCAAAGACATCTCACACCACTGCCATTTCCATAGAGGGATCAAGCTGTCGTGGTGGGGAGATATTCTTCATTGGCTACCTTTAGTTCCCACATTATATAATACCATGAGTCATGGGTTAATGCCATACTTTTAGCCTTCACTCTCTATTCTGGCAAATGTTATGCTTCCAACGTCATATACACGTTCAGGATCTCTATGGGCTAAATGCTCTATATCCTCCCGTACCAAGAAAATGGTCTTTATCAAACCCATCCTGACATTTGAACACTCCTCAATGAGAAAACCCAACCTTTGGGATGAACTATTGAAGTGTGAGGCAAAATGAGAAGGAAAACAAAGACAAGACAAAAGACCGGAAAAGGAAGAGAAGGGAGGCCTATTAGTCTGCACTGTATAAAGGCCAGTGATGATTAGAGAAATGCATGGACATATAGTGTGTGTGTGTGTGTGTGTGTGTGTGTGTGTGTGTGTGTGTGTGTGTGTGTGTGTGTGTGTGTGTGTGTGTGTGTGTGTGTGTGTGTGTGTGTGTGTGTGTGTGTGTGTGTGTGTGTGTGTGTGTGTGTGTGTGTGTGTGTGTGTGTGTGTGTGTGTGTGTGTGTGTGTGTGTGCGAGGGAGAAAGAAACACACAGCAAAACTGCATTTGTGGTGTACGGACTCATGAATGTCCTCCTGTGCGGCTCAGTTGGTAGCGCATGGTGCTTGCAATGCAAGGATCCTTGGTTCAAACCCCAAGGGGGACAAGTGCAAAAACACATACCTTTTTTCATAAGTCAAATGAATGACAAGAACCATTGCATGGAAAATGTGCCCTAACATAAAACGCAGCGATGTCATTTCCAAGGAAGTGTTATGAATATACACTTATACCAACGCTTTGCTGTTGCAGTTTCAAACCACGTGTATGTTCTACAAACTCCGGATGACAAGTAAGGGAACATCAAAACAAATATAGTCATTAAGTCCTGTGTAGCAGACAGTATCTGGAAGGCTGTACTAAACTAACACCTCCACTGAAACCGATGGTAATTAGTAGCCGCTAATCCTGACAGCGGATACGTCAGGCCCACTAAATGAGATCTAGCGCTTCACACAGTTGTCCAAAAATGAGCTACTAGCATCATTAATTAATGAGCTAATTAAGTTGATGTTGGACCGGATCCCTTCCGAAGTGAACATGACTATGTTTAGGATCAGAATGGTATAACTACATTGATATGTATAGCCTAAAGTTGAACGGAATGGAAAAATACTCCCTCTCGTTCTCCAGTAGCCTATGTCCTCTGTGAGGTGTGCAAAGGGCTGAGCCGTGCGAAGTGGGAAGCGGGCCGCGGTTCCAATGTTGTGTTGGGCTTAATTAGTGCTCAGTCTGTCTCCAGGTCTCTTTCTCCAATAGGTCAAATCAAACCAAATGCCACAGTCCTGTAATGGGGACACAGTCTCACAGGAGGCACAATGCTACTGAGCAGTCATGTTGGGTCTAAATGGTTTAGCAGCAGCTCTTTAAACACTGTACTGGACTCATCATAAACTATTATATAGAAGAAATATGGGGCCAACATGGGACAGGCAAGGCCTAGACACTCCCAAAATGACCAATCCATGCATTCCATACCGGCAATAAATATTAATGATAATCCCACTCCCAGCTCATCATCGCAAAGGGCAAAATCTATATTGGTTGTAAATTATAGATCCATGGGAAAGGTCACTTACTTTAACAAAAATCTGTTGGTGGCTCACGAAACATGGAGAGAGGAGATCTGACAGCTCACTCGGGTATGCAGGCTTGTGAGCTGTGATCAGACATAATATAACGTCCTTCAATAGATGTCTAATAGGTACACTGGACACACTGGACAATATGTCAAGAAGCACACGTGAAGGATTCATCATCCATCGAGCAATATCAGATATTCAGAGATTTACGACTGTCAAGGTCTTTAATCATTTGAATTTCTTCCACCTTTCTGACACTGGCCCCTCTCTTTCACGCCATCGCTCCTCATCTGTCTTCTTTATGTTGATCTGATCCAGTGCTCTCATGTTGGCCTCGCTGTAGCAGTGTGTCTCTCATCCCGTATGTCCGCTCTCCTTTGTTTATCCATCCATCGTTCTCTCCTCCCTTGATCTCTCTGTCTCCCCACTTGTCTGCAGCCTGCGTCCCGCTTACCTACCCCAGCTGTGTGGTAATCCCACCTCCCTTTGATTTACCGTGGATAAACCGTATCTCTGTGTCAACGCCACAGCTGGGGGTGGCGTTGACACCTAGATCTGCCCTTTGAGTTATAGTCAATGTAAATCACACGTACATCATTTTTTGCCCTGCACATGCTTCCCCTTAGTGACATCATAACATTCAGTTTCACTGCTCTGCAGATGACACACAGCTTTATTTACCAATCAGACCAAGTGGCCAAGCTAGCGTGGCTATCCTCCACAAGTGTCTTGCTGGCATCAAATGTTGGATGTCTGACAATTTTCTCCAGCTCAATGATAAGAAATCGGAGGTTGTTTTATTTGGCCCCCACCTCGCTAGAACCTAGATTGTAAATAACCTTGGTCATTTGTCCACCAAAGTAAAGTCTACGGCCAGAAACCTTCTTTGACCCTGACTAAACCTCGAACTGCATGTAAAGAATGTTGTCCAGTTCTGCTTTTATCATCCAAGAAATAAAGCTAAAGTCAAGTATTTTATTTGAGTCACTGATCTGCAGAAAGTTATATATGCTTTTATTTCCTCACGCCTAAATTACTGTCACTCTTTGTATACGTCTCAGTCAGAAATCACTCCATCGTCTACAGGTAGTATAAAACTCTGCATCTGAGCTTTTACCAGGCACCAGGAAATGTAACCACATCAGACCTATTGTAGCTTCTCTACACTGGCTACCAGTCACTGTTAAAATAGATTTAAAACGTTCAAGTCTTGGCTTGGTTTAGCCCTATCGTCTATCTCAGATATTTTATCTCCCTATGAGCAAAGATGCAGCCTGAGATCCTCTGGCAGGGCACTTTTGATCATTCCAAAGTCTAGTTTGAAAACGAAAGACCAGGCATGTTCCATTAGGGCCCCTAGACTTTGGAATGGTCTGTCAGAGATGCATTTAATGTATGATTTTAATTAGCTATATTTTTCATTCTCTATCCCCTGGTCTGTTGCTTTGTTAGTACTTTTATTTTATTATTTTATGATATGAAGATCTTTTACGTGTATTGAAAAGCGCTATACAAATAAAGTTATCATTATTATTATTACATAATTATTACATACAACTACAGTTTGACTAGGAAACTCAGAATGACAGGTACAACAACTTAAATGGAACATCACAATGGACACATCACAATTTTGAATTTCTGACACAATCCAAACAGTATGCCTACACAATGCAACTACCAAACATTGACATTGATATTGGTACTCCTTGCTGTAAATTTGATGTTCATCCGTTTGTCTCTAGCTTTGGCTATACGATGTTCTCCCAGGGTTGTGTTTTCTAATTGACCCCATCGGTTAGCTCCCCTACGAGAGCACTTGTCTATTCACTGCAAAGTGGGACCACGAAGTGGAGTGGGCCTCTGAAGGGGGGATGGGCACTGAATTAGATTAAATAATTCAGTTGATGGAAAAAATAATTAATGGGCAAGCCAATAGACAAGCCAGAAGAGACCAGAGGGAGGGAGGGGGGGGGGGCACTTGTGTGTATGTGTGTGTGGTGTGTGTGTGAGGTGTGTGTGTGAGAAGGGACGCACAGGTGGAAGGGAGAGGTTCTAATCTAAAGGCCATGAATGATTTAACAGCGGGAGAGGACAGGAATGACAATTTCAGTGACGGCACACGACAAACCAGGTCTGCCAATTATGCCTGGCATTTTCCTGTCTTCTTTACTGTGTACTTTATACACCCACTGTCAAATTGATGACTGGGGAGGCAGTGCGGAATCTACCTCTTAATAGACCTGCTCAAATAAATAGCCCGTGTATTGGGGAAGCTGGGAGAAGTGCCAAGGTGGTACAGGATTCCTGTGAAATTAATGGTAACTAATCAAATGTTTAAATACTGTATGTGCCTGACCTGAACTCATCCATTCCACCACCAATTGGGTAGGTAACATTAATACTGAACACAAATATAAATGCAACATGCAAGCCATGGGTGGGCCTGGGAGGGGCATAGGCCCACCCACTTGGGAGCCAGGTCAACCCACTGGGGAGTCAGACCCAGCCAATAAGAATCAGTTTTTCCCCACAAAAGGGCTTTATTACAGACATAAATACTCCTCAGCACCCCCTCAGACAATCCCGCAGGTGAAGAAGCCGGATGTGGAGGTCCTGGGCTGGCGTGGTCACATGTGGTCTGCGGTTGTCAGTCAGGTTGGACGTACTGCCAAATTCTCTAGAACTTGTATACATTCAACCCAGTGAAAACTGTCTGATGAAGACAGGTTAGATCCCTTACACTTAGATCTGGTTGTTTGTACTAGTTGACAAGGTGTAAAAAATCTTGAGACTAAAGGTAAGAAATCTTCAATTCTAGCATCTCCATGGAAGACAGTTTTACAGACATTTTTTGACGGATAGTTCAAGTTGTCCATGCCTACCAATCTTTCATGAAAAAGCAGTAGCTATCAGGGTCGCGGTCGACTCAGTAACACACCGCTGCCTGACTATACAGCCTGTAAATGATGTGTAAAGAGACCAAACACCAGTGTTTCATCCAAACACACTGGCTGGTAACAATGAGTCTAATTCTATTCCTCTCTGGTGAAGCCCTCTGTGTCGTTCTTCTGTTCCACACCACACATGTCAAAATCGAACCTCATCGAGTCAGGGTTTAATCCCTCAAGCTTGTCATGCATCTCCAGATGAGCAACTTTCAAGCCTTTTTGGGGGCTTTTTTTTGTTGCTTGTTTATTTATTGATGTTAAAGCCGGAGATCCTCAGAGGACAGTAGCCAGCTGTTGCGTTTTGGCGGCACTCCACAGAGATGTGGAGGATCGTTATCCTGTTGATCGCTTAGTTGTCACGGCATTCTCTCTCTTTCTCTCCTGCTGCCCAAATCAGGAGGTGGAACCTGACAAAGCGTAAAACTTGTTTATCTTCTATTAAGTGAGGGCTTACTTGTTCTTACTCAAATGGCGAATTAGTTATTTTATTCTCATAATAATCTCTACTTCAACATTCCTTCTTTCCCATTTTTATGTTTAATCTTGATTGCTTTGCTTAAGTCATCCTTCAAACATCTTACCAACAATAGAATCCTCGGCCCACCTCATTTGGACTAGCAATATCTACATAGTTACTGTTGAGGGTTTAGGACGTTTAGGCCTAGCATACTTTGAAGTTGATTGGGATATGTAAGAGTTCCACTGTTCTTACCTGTGCCTTCATGTTTGAACAATAATATTCTCTGCGTGTACCTGTGTAAAATGCAGGTCCTCTGGTTAAATTTCCTACCAGAATAGTTTTTTTTCAAGGTATTTGGATATTTAGTTAGGAAAACAAGTTGATAAATCCTTTCCTTTAATAATATAATAATAATGACACTTTTATCCAAAGTGACTGACAGTCATGAGCGAACACATTTGACATATGGGTAGCCCCAGCGGGAATCGAACCCACGACTCTTGGCATTCGTTACAAGCACCATGCTTTACTGACAGAGACTGATGACACATATGCATACAACTCTAACAATATACCCATTATAACCCTTTCTATTTTTCAGAGAGGCCTATGACAAGGAGAAACACATTAGAGAATAATGGAAGAAGAAGTGATTCAAGAAGGCATAGGCAGATCAGGGGGTTCTCATACTATTATAGAACTTTTGAACTGTTTTAGTGTAGGAACAATTGAGTGCTCATCTGTCTAGAATACATTCTTCCATTTTTTATGGAAACTTTAGTGACATTTATTGAGAAACTGACACGGGTACGAGCAGCCAATTCCCCCAAATACACACGCACACACAACAATTACACTCCTCTCCGACTCACCTGTCCATTCTTCTTCAGGTCGGCCCACATGCTGGTGCCATCTCCGCCCCTCATCAGGACATGGTAGGTGAAGAAGTAGATGCCAGGCAGGGGGCAGGTGAACTTGCCAGTACTGGGTTCATAGTAGTTCCCCACATTGGTCACCACATCGTCAAACCTCAACACTTCACTCCCTTCATGCTGTTTACGGAGGCCTGCATAGAAGGCAATCTTGGGGCTGTAGAAGGAGGGGACATAGCCCCCTGGGCCAGGGCCAGCGGGCCCAGGGGGGCCTGGCTTGCCTGGTTCTCCAGGGGGACCTCTGGGGCCTGGGGGGCCAGGGGGTCCAGGGCTCCCACGAAACCCAGATTTGCCCCTTCTCCCTGTGAAGTCTGGGGGTTGGGGGGAGACAGCAGTCAGCTCGTGGCTTCCCTGTGGGGGGGTGAAAGAGTCGCACACCATCTTGCAGCTGCCGAGCATCTCATAATGGGTGCTCCCGCCCCCAGACGCGCCCCCTTTGGTGGTGTGAACCAATAAGGGGATGGCAACCAGCAGCACCAGCACCATGGCCACGCCCACTCCTGCCCCGATGACACGTTTCCTGCGGCTGAGCCGGGTGGCGGCCAGCGTAAGGAAGTCCTCCTCCCCCTTGGCCGGAACGGTGGTGCCGGCCAGAATGAACTCTGGGATAACCGGGACTAAGTGGAAAGATGGTGAGAGAGAGGCGCTGAGGGGGAAAGGGGAGGAGGCAGAGAGGTTCTACACCGCGAGTAGGTGGTGAGGTAGTTAGGTCAAATAAAGGGAAAGAAGGGGTAAATGAGGGAGAGTGAAAGGGTAAGAGGTTTATGAGGAGAGACTGGAAATTCAGGAGATTTCAATGTAAAGAAAGGAATGAGATGCTATAGGACACTGAAGGAACAACAAAGCTCAGGAGTTGTTGAAGTCAAATGTCAGGAGGAGAAACATGTTTTTCCCTTCCATTAAATAAAAATAACAAAAATGACTAGGTTTATCTTTGGATTTCTCAACACCTTTTTCTTCACATCTATTTTTGAAGATTGGACTTTTCGTCCGCAAAGCAATATTTATTCACGTTTTTCATCCCTATTTTCAGTAAAGATCTCACTGATATCAAAAGTAGTATGTTATTATCTTTGGAGGACTAGAGGTGAAACCAGCCAGTTGAGTGTGGACACCTTCTCCGTGTTGCATACATGGGTTGAAACGGACTAAGTCACACATCCAGTTCTTTGGAAGGATAAATACAAGGGTTTTCCCTGGGATAGAATATAGTAGATTGTAGATGGTTCTAGAGGGTTCTTTAAAAATATTAATATTTTTCAGACAAAATGTCAGCAGAATCTCCTGTTGAAATGTCCTTATATTTCTCAGTTGGAGAGCTGTCAGGTGGGGTCTGCTGCTCCAGTATTCCCACTGGAGTCCATCTCACCCAAGGCGTTCAGTGAAGGACACTCACTTGTCTGGTCCAAGGATCAGTGGAAGGGAATGAAAAAAAATGTTTAAATCTCTGGTCTTTTTTCCTTCCTCTTTCCTTGTGCTTCTCTTTCTCTATGTATTTTAAATTTGCTTAATCCTGGGTGTGTTTTCCTCATGGGTAGACTAACACATTCCCCTCTCAGATATATATATATTTTTAAGTCAGTATTTATCAAAACACAGTTTTGAGAAAATGTTCTGTTCCTCATGAAAACTTGTTCCTCTGTTTTTTTTGTGGCGCGCTGAGTCGTAGCAGAGAATATCTCAGGTTCCACTGTTTGCTTCCGAATCAGACATCTTGTGCCAGGAGCATTCTATTGGGGGAAGGAAATATATTTTGAGATTGACCTGACTAAATTAATACAGTATTTTTTCACTATGGGCTATGGTTATGCCATAGTTATCAATGATCAGATACAATGAAGGGTAGATAATATCTAACCATTATCACAAATCAACTCACTAACACAATTACTGCAAAGCAGTAAAGTGTTTCAATTATCCTATTGGGACTGAGCTACATTTGATGTAAAAAAATAAAATAAAAACGCAAGAAGTGTAAAGTAACATGATTTAAAACCATATTCCTAAATGGTTACATTTGTGCAAGATTGAACATTTACTTTGTGGATAAACGTGAGACTATTTGTTCTTTGGAATAATAATAGTAATAATCAAATAAATAATAATAGCCAGGCCTAATAATAATTTTAAACCAAAAAGGTGCTTTGCATAATAAACTGGATTCGTAAATTCTTTGGACATAGGATAGTCAATGAATTATCAGTAACGTAACTTTATTCAAGCATTCAAACACATTTCGATATTTCATGTGACCATTTACATGTATTATGTTCCTAAAAATGAAAAGATCTATGAGCGATAGAGGCTAATTTAAAACAAATATGTAAAACGTTTGTAAAAATATATACATAAATCGTTGCTCACCTTTTCCTCCTCGCTGCTCAATAGAAGTGTCGATAATCTGCGATACGACGTGGTATGGTGATTTTCTCAGCCAAGTGCAGTCAGACTTTCAACGTGGTCGAGAAATCTGTGAGGACAGCTCATCCTCACGTTCGCCTTGGTGAGATGCCAAGCTATAGAGTAGTCCGACGAACTCGAAAACTAACAGCAAGTCCACTTTCCGTTTTTTTCTAATTTGACCAAAATTGTTGTCGTAAACCACAAACTATTCACTTTGATTAAAGGCTAGCCTGCAACAATGAGCCGTCGTGCGCCAATCGTTATTTGTTTTAAGTCAGTGCGTAACAGATCACCCGGCCATCAACAACCGAGGCTAATAGACAGTGACTTAACTAATAGACAGTGACTTAATTCATTAACTTTTCACGTCCTTTTTATGGTCTAAAATATTCTAACGATACATTTTGTAGATTTTCATCTTGAAATCTACTGGTAAACGTCTTTACCGAAATGCAACAGTTCTCTCACTTGTTAGATTTCCTCTTTTCTCTGACAGTCTTGCGCTCCTCTCCCCCGCCCCCTCGAACAATGATTCTGCACGGTCCCATTCGCACACGGTCCCATTATTTGTTGACCTTTGGGCTATGTAGGTGCCACTATGCTCTTATTAGCGCCTTGATAACGTGTTTTCTTACCTCTTTGTGTGTGTGTGTGTGTGTGTGTGTGTGTGTGTGTGTGTGTGTGTGTGTGTGTGTGTGTGTGTGTGTGTGTGTGTGTGTGTGTGTGTGTGTGTGTGTGTGTGTGTGTGTGGGGGGGCTTGAACAGAACTCTCACATTCTAGTGACATGACTGTTTAGGCTACCATACGTCACACTAATGTACAGCATATTGTCATCAACACAATAGTGACATTTCGATTGTGTCCTACCCTGGGCTAGACATAGTTTACATGCAGGAAAAAAAAATGTGTGTGTAGGCCTAATAGTGTGTGTAGCCTACTGTGTATACAAACGTATTATATTCTGATTATGAAAGCAACAGGATATAATGACCGAGGTCTACATTTAGCAAGGTCTATTTTCAAACCAACATCTATGTCTGTGTTCAAGTGTTTTTTCTGCCTTGTACATTTTCAAAGCTTGTAACCGATATGAGCAAACAATTAGCAGGATATTTGTATAATATAGGCAAGTATGTTTTGTTTTTTTTGGGGGGGGGGCAGTTAAAAAAAATGGAGACTAGCGTGGATAGGATATGTACTGATTATGTGAGACTGACACGGTGTGAGGAATGACAACATGTGTGTGTGTGAGAGAGAGAGAGACAGAGAGAGAGGAGAGGGGTATTCTCATGGCTGGTGTCAGTGCCTCTGTTTCTCCAGCTTTCAGACCTCATTAGTGGTGGAAGACGTTGATACTGACAACTTTTTGTCTTTCTTTCATTCATTCCTCCACTCTTCCTGGGTTTCTAAACATTGTATACCTTTAGCCCCTTCACTGTTAATGTCAACAGGCTCATCCTCTTTGTTCTGTGTCATTTATGCCATATCACCCTGCTCCACACTATATCTGACCTTTTGTTGAGATTTCTATATTCTCTACCAAAAAGCCTATTAATTTAAAACGGTATATGTTCTCTAAACTGAAGTCTATTAAAACATGTTTGCCAATGAAATTGATCGAAAATAATTTAGTCTGAGTAAATTTGTTTGTGCAGGAGATCTAACAAGATTGGCCTCTTACCATTAGGCAGAAGAGGCAATTGCCTTAGGCCTCATATCATCAAGGGGCCTCGTGAGCCGGGCATAATATTTGTTTTTACAAAATACTAGTTATAAACATTTTTTTTATCTTAATGAGGCCACATTGTTGACAAAAAAGGCCTTCAAAAAGTAAATGAATCCATGCAGCTGATTAATAATTCATTATAGATCAATAATTTATTTCCATACATATACATATATTTCATATCAATATTAATATAATCCAAGTTTTTCTCAAAATAGTAGAAACAAATGTCATTAATCACCCCTGGACCAGTTCATAATAGTGAACTATTTCACCTTGACAGAGTTGCCATGCATTGTTTCACGCAATATGATTGCAAACGTGACTTTCATTGAAATTAAGCTGCAATAATGAGGCACTTTCAGAGCAGGGCGGAGAAAATAAAAAGAAAGGAAGTTTTAATTTTAACAGAAAAATCTAACTGTCTTCTGCCTGGGGCCTCCAAATCACTAAGTCTGCCCCTGATTCGCCTAAGTCAGCCTTTTGTGGCCTAAGTGTGGGATGTACTGTCACTTCTACACTTTATTTATTCATTGGCCAACTTTACTGAGGGGGAAAGTGTAGCACATATTGAATATGGATCAATGGATCACTCCCCGGGATGCATACTGTCAGCTGCCTAAGCCGCTGGGCACCAGAAAAGCCTCTGGTTACATTAGCATATGCAGGAAAAAAAACTAGAGCCAGACTGTTTTGTTTTTTTGGGTCCGATACCGATTCTCCTTTTTGGGCGACAAACCTTACTGTCACCGACATATCTGCCGATATACTGTTTCATAGCAGGGAAAGGAAAAAGTTGAATTCTCATAAATTGCTATCCAAAAGAGTAATTGTCCAAGTGATAAATGCTTTAAATGTTGATTTCTTACATTATGAAAATGTGTTCAGATAAGCATGAGATTCCCTTTTTTCATTCTATTTATTAAATATCGGTTATTGGTGAAATTAACGCTACTTGCCCAAATGCATAGTGACAACTGTAAAGTTTGGTGGAGGAGGAATAATGGTCTTGGGACTGTTTTTTATTGTTCGGGCTAGGCCCCTTATTTCAAGTGAAAGGAAATCTTAACGCTACAGCATACAATGACATTCTTGACGATTCTGTGCTTCCAACTTTGTGGCAACAGTTTGAGGAAGGCCCATTCCTGTTTCAGTATGACAATGCCCCCATGCACAAATTGAAGTCCATACAGAAAGGGTTTGTCGATATCAGTGTGGAAGAACTTGACTGGCCTGCACAGAGCCCTGGCCTCAACCCCATCCAACATCTTTGGGATGATATGGAACGCCAAATGTGAGCCAGGCCTAATCCCCCAACATCAGTGCCCGACCTCACGAATGCTCTTGTGGCTGAATGGAAGTAAGTGCCCGCAAGCAATGTTCCAACATCTAGTGGAAAGCCTTCCCAGAAGGGAGGAGGCTGTTATAGCAGCAAAGGGGGGACTAACTCCATGTTAATGCTCAGGATTTTGGAATGAGACATGCAATGAGCAGGTGTCCACATACTTCTGGTCATTCAGTGTACCTAGCACTACAAAACAATACACACAAAATCCCAAAAGTAAAAATATATAAATGAGGAAATATCGTTACGAATCCAATTAACAAACCAAGTAGCACTGTAACAGTAATGTACCTACAACAGATTAATTTACACAAGATATAGGCTACTAGGAATTATATGTACAGCAGTAGTTATGTCAAGAATCCAGTATATAAATAAATATGTGGTGTGTGTAAACAACAGGAGTAGAAATATTAGAATGAGCTATTTTGAGAATACAGTATGTAAATGCAGAGTACAAAAACCCCATAGCAAAATGGATAGAATTGCAGGAAATTAGCTTCCAGACCGGAATATAAATAATGTACTGTATATGTATGTGAATGGTGTGTATAGCAGTAGTTATATAGGATGAGCCATGACTAGAATAGAGTATATACATATAAAGTGACTCTTATGTTCATAAGGCAGTGTGGTCTCTAAGGTACAGGGTAGAGTACCAGGTGTTATCCAGCTTGTGACAGTATCTGAGGTTCAGGGCAGGGTATGGGGCGATCACAGAATGGCAATTGATCCAGACAGATAAACTCAGCTACTGATCTGTTCAATCGTTGGGCATCTTTTGAATTCAGTGTCATGGCATTTTAAACATTTTATGACAATTATTTTGAGACAGCCATGGACAGTATGCATTAATCAATCAATTATACAATAATACAATCAATTTGACTTCGTTTTTACCAATCTAACTACAAAATAACAATGGTAATCATTTATTTGAAAGGTAAATCTCTGTTAATTTTTTAATATTTTTTTTTACTAGGCAAGTCAGTTAAGAACAAATTCTTATTTTCAACGACGGCCTAGGAACAGTGGGTTAACTGCCTGTTCAGGAGCAGAACGACAGATTTGTACCTTGTCAGCTCGGGGGTTTGAACTTGCAACCACACTGTTACTAGTCTAACGCTCTAACCACTAGGCTACCCTGCCGCCCCATAAACTGTGTAAGTCAATATGTAGCCTAGGTCTATTCATAATACAGGTGAATGCATATTATTCAATGGGAGTGTGTGCATGCATTGAGTTATTGAGCTTGTTTTAGATGATTTCATGGGGCTACAGATGACAAACAATCCTTTCCATTTAGGACTTATTTCATTGGCTACTGCTAGGAGAACATATCATTTTATTGCAGTGATCAACAACATTTGAATATAATCTCTTCTTTTATAAAAGTGTGCGCAGTCTCTTTAAGAAAGTAATGACATCATTTGCTGAGGCTGTGAATGTGTCTGTGGAATCTGATTTTGTGGCTATGGAATCGAGTGGAAACCAGACCTGTGGCAAGGGAGATGAAGAATTGAATGAGTTTTTGGTGGTGAGGGAGACGGAGTGAATTAATGAAGGTTTTGGTGACAATTAGCTTTGAAATCAGCATATTTTGTGTTATGGTTTGCATATTATCACAAACAAAGCACTAGGGTAGTGGAGTGATGGTGCTTCAGCTGTAAACTAGCTAGGAAGCCTACAATTAAAGTTGGAAGCTACTGTTATCGTCTTGCATTGAATAAGTGTTCTAACCTGTATAGACATTGTTTTGCGAACAGTAATGAACAGTTTCAACCTTTCTATATGCAGTGTTGCATTATTCAAGTGTGTTAATTTCTGTGCTGCATGAGTGGGGAGCTAACAATGCAGCCCAGACAGCTCTAGCAATGAATCAGTAAGTAGAGCAAGCACTTTGCTGATAGACAGACTTGATCCTCTCTGTCACGTGAGACACATTTGACAGAGGTACCGAACGTAACAAAGATTGTAGTATACCGTTTCGGTATACGGTGCAACACAAGTTGCCACGCAGTCACGGGTGAATGAGGGGTATAGGAGGAGGCTGAGCATGCACCCCTGCGGGGCCCCCTTGTTGAGGATCAAAGTGGCGAAGGTGTTGTTACCAACTTTGGGTCGGCCCGTCAGGAAGTCCAGGATCCAGTTGCACAGGGAGGGATTCAGACCCAGGACCCTAAGCTTAGTGATGAGCTTGGAGGGCACTATGATGTTGAAGGCTGAGCTGTAGGCTGAGCTGCTGTGGTTGAATGCGTTGGTTCGGGCTTTCAGTTTTGCGTGAATGTTGCCCTTTATCAACAGTTTCTGGTTTGGATAAGTTCTAATCGTCACTTATCCTCTTCCTGATGAATCCAGTCAATACTTCAATATTATTCCCAGAGGTAACCCGGAACATATCCCAGTCCGTGTGATCAAAACAATCTTAAAGCATAGATTCCAACGTTAAACAGTCCTTACCACGGGTCCTTCTTGAGTTTAACAAGTTTTAAGCAAGCTATTGCTACAAAATGTATGTTGAGTAACTCTCAATAATTGTCATTAAGGGGAATAGGAAGTTCAGCTACTTAGATAGAGAGGGGGAGCGGGTGATAGACCACTAAGGTGTGTTCTTTGGAGCTCTTCTTAAAAACAATCAACAAACCAATCAGGTCTTGAGCAGGAGGCTAACATGTGATCCGGGAGGTTACCACCTTATTAACCAGGCGATGGAAAGGAAGAGAGAGAGTGTGTGTGTGTGTGTGTGTGTGTGTGTGTGTGTGTGTGTGTGTGTGTGTGTGTGTGTGTGTGTGTGTGTGTGTGTGTGTGTGTGTGTGTGTGTGTGTGTGTGTGTGTGTGTGTGTGTGTGTGTGTGTGTGTGACAGCACCCAGGCCAAATTATCTGCTTTGGAAAGGGCCTGACCTGACCCAAAAGCTCATAGGACCGAGAGACAGAAAGAGATTGAGAGGGAGGGCAATACTGAAATACAGTGCAGGCATGGTGCCATGTTGTCTATGACAAGGCTTAGACATATTTTTAGATTTACCAAGCATTTCTGTATAAATCTTACTCTTAGTGTGTGTGCATCTGTGTGTGCCTAAGAGCGTGCAAGCTCTCACACACACACACACACACACACACACACACACACACACACACACACACACACACACACACACACACACACACACACACACACACACACACACACACACACACACACACACACACACACACACACACACACACACACACACACACACACACAAGTGAAGGCATATGTACCTCTGCCTTTGTGTATATCTGATTATGGTCTCTGATTGCGAGTGACAGTGTGCAGATTGAGTTGCACAGCCTCTCTAATTCTCTCTATTAATGAGCAACGCTCCACACTGCTGCCCCGGACCCCATCTATTAATCACAATTTGTCATCTGCCTCATGCTCCCTCCCTCCCACTCCCTCCCGCCTTCTTTCTCCCTCCCTCCCACTCCCTCCCGCCTTCTTTCTCCCTCCCTCCCACTCCCTCCCGCCTTCTTTCTCCCTCCCTCCCACTCCCTCCTGCCTTCTCTCTCCCTCCCTCTCCCTCCCTCCCACTTCCTCCCGCCTTTTCTCTCACTCTCTCCCTCCCACTCCCTTCCGCCTTCTCTCTCACTCTCTCCCTCCCACTCCCTCTCACCTTCTCTCTCTCTCACTCACTCTCTCCCTCCATCCCACTCCCTCCCGCCTTCTCTCTCACTCTCTCCCTCCCTCCCTCCCTCCCACTCCCTCCCGCCTTCTCTCTCACTCTCTACCTCCCACTCCCTTCCACCTTCTCTCTCACTCTCTCCCTCCCTCCCACTCCCTCCCGCCTTCTCTCTCACTCTCTCCCTCCCTCCCACTCCCTCCCGCCTTCTCTCTCACTCTCTCCATCCCACTCCCTCCCGCCTTCTCTCTCACTCTCTCCATCCCTTGCTCTCCACATCTTGTCCCCACCTTGCCTCCTCTCTCCAACCAAATATGTCTGCTTTTCTTCTCAACATCTATTCTCTGTCCCTCAGTCTCAGTCTTTGTTTCTGTGTTCATTCAACTCAATCTCAGTCTTAGTCTCTGTGTTCATTCAACTCAATCTCAGTCTTAGTCTCTGTGTTCATTCAACTCAATCTCAGTCTTAGTCTCTGTGTTCATTCGTCTCAGTTCGGATAGTACAACAAGGGAAAAGTGGGGACATTTCGCCGGTCCCCACAAGGAAAATACTTTTTTTAGGCTCAGGGTTAGGGTCTCAGTCTTTGTCTCTGTGTTCATTCATCTCAGTCTCAATCTTTGCCTCTGTGTTCATTCATCCCATTCTATCCTATATCATCTCATCTCTTCTCTTCTTCCAGTTTGTCCATTCTTTCCTTCTCTCCCTCCATTTTTCTCTCCTCTTTCACATATCTATTTTTCCCTCTCCGTCTGCCTATCCCTTGCTCTTACTTCTTCCTCAGCTGGGGAATATGGTCAAGCATACTGAGAGGGTTTCTCACTGAAATTTCACATTTTAATTCTGCTGACACTCTCAAGGTTAAGCAAACTGTTTCACACCAGCAAAAAGTGATTTATCGGCCCAATTCAGGCCTGTATCGATACTCTGTAATTACATATTTTGTGTAGTGTAGTTGTTGTTGTTTGGCAAAATGAAAATATTGGACAGTATGGAAGGGGCGACTGGTATTGGGTGTATTGCGGCCAACTTTTATGTTGTTGCTGATGATTGTCCTGTGTCATACAGTCATTATTGTTGAATGGACATAATGTAATGCCAGGGTAAGGTAGAGTACATTAATTTACAATGGGGCAGAGCTCTGGGTAAACCAGAGTGCATGTGTTTGGTTTTACAAGGAGATTAAAACCAGGAAAATTTGTGTAGTACAACAAGGAAAAAGTGGGAACATTTCGCCGGTCCCCACAAGGAAAATAGTTAGGGTTAGGGTTAGGGTTAGAATTATGGTTAGAGTAAGAATTAGGGTTAGGAGTTAAGGTTAGGGTTAAGGTTAGGTTAAAGGGTTAGGTTTAGAGTTAGAGTTAGGGAAAATAGAATTTTGAATGAGAATCAATTGTTTGGTCCCCACAAGGATAGTAAAACGAACGTGTGTGTGTGTGGGTAGTAGTGTGGACAGGTGGAGCCTTGTAATTTGCTGGTATAACCCGCAGTATTTACATCAGTACCCAAGCTGTGCATGCCCCAAACATTGCTCATCAATTTTAAAAATACGATGTTTGCAAGATACAGTATGCGGCTTTCAATACATGCATGAGGGCTTGTAAAATACAATATAAGATTTGTCAGTGTGTGTGTGACTGTGTGTGTATGAAAGAGAGTGGAAGACAGTGGGAGAGAGTGCCCTGTACAGTTCATCACCAATTGATCAAAGGTATCTACTGAATCCCTCCAAAACAATTTGTATCAGACATTTTCAACTCCCCCCCCATAGTGAAGTATTAATTTAAACTCTTGTCTCACCAACCCTCCCCTCCCTCCCTACTCATACCCCCAAAATATATGTCTGCTATGTGGATAGACGCGAGAGGCGTTGGAGAGGGGACACTTAGAGAGGGATATGAAGAGAAAAATACAATGGAATGGATAAAGAAATGAAGAGAAAGCTGAAAAACTCTTAATGCAATTCCTATATTCTAATCACAATATTTATTTCTTACCTGAAATTATCATGTATTGATTTGACCCTATTTTTCCCCTTATTAAATTCTGTCATTATTTTGTGTATTGTACTGCTTTGGCAACACTGGATCATCCCTTTCATGCCAATAAAGCCTATTTGAATGTGAAAGCGGTAGGGTGATTGAGAAGAGAGGGAAAAGGGTCAGTTTCTATTGCCAATAGACTATTCATGCTGCGGCCATGATTGTTCTCACTCCAGGCCAGGAGTCAGGAAGCGGAAGTGCTCCGTCGTAGTGTATAGAACAGCTCAACCTTTCCTCAAGTTCAACCTTTAAACTACAGAAACAGACAACTAATAAACCAACCAAGGGAAGTAACATGTCACCTATATGCAAATCCTGGCCAACGGCTGATTTAATGATCAATACATTGATTTAGCATAAATATAGCTGCACACGATGTATAACACCATTCAGATCCTCCCTGTGAATGCTGTCTATGACACAGTTTTACAGTGCTGTTATAGGTGTGTACGATTTCCTCATATACAGTACTGAGCTGGCCTCCGACTCGAACCCTTTCTTGGCCTTCAGTGACAGCCACGAGGCTGCACTAATGGCTGATTAAATGGACTTTTTTAGTCTGTGTGAACATGGGAGAGAGAGAGAGAGAGAGACAATGTCGTCTTTAAAGGCTGACGTCAGTCACATGTATATTGAGTTACTGGGACGATAAACCAAAAAGTATTGACACCGACCATACCAATCACATATCACAGGCATTTTGCTGATATCGTTCATTACAATAAGTAGCCTATACTAGAGAAATGTGAAGTTTGAAATGAAATACGTTTTATAATATGGGTGTTAGTGGGACAATTGATGGCTGTAGTAGTAAACTGTGGCGCACATTATTGTTATAAACATATCCTTCTATTCATTGTTATCGCCTCAACTCAGGCCAATTATCGCGTTATTGATTTTAGTCCATATTGCCAAGCTCTACTCCTTAACTTGGGTCTCACCCCACTCACACTCCTAAAGCAACACACCACTTCAGCCCACACAGAGGTTTAGGGATGTGTGTGAAACAGCACTGCTGTTAGGGGTTTAAACCAAAAAACTGTACTGATTTTCATGTGCAAATGTCAGTCATGAGCAATCAGAGATCTACCATCCTGGAGGAGGCGGACACACACACACACACACACACACACACACACACACACACACACACACACACACACACACACACACACACACACACACACACACACACACACACACACACACACACACACACACACACACACACACACACACAAATGTACAGACCGGAGGGAGAAGTGTGTGCTGAATAATTGAAAAGAGCCACTCCTCTCGCTGTTCACAGGTCACAACCTTTCTAAAACGATGACAGGAGATGTATCCCCTGACCCCCTCAAGTCTCTCTCAGTACGTCTTATTCACTGGAACTAATACCACCCACTCAGGGAGTAGCCTGAACTGGAACCCTTATGTTTGCACCCTAAATACCAGCCTTATGCACATGCATGAGCTTTACATACACTTTACAGGTTGATATTGGTGTTGTTGCCAAGAGAGTGGAATACCATTTTGAAAGAGTTCAAAGATAAGAATCTTAAGGTTGGACATCACAAACAGAGAGAAGAAAGCAGAGAAGGAACATCAACCCATGACGAAGGACAGAAAGACAGCAGGGGAGAGAGTGTTGGATCATCCACCAGGGATGACAAGGGCAGCAGAGAGAAGAGAGGAGAGAGGGAGAGTGGAGCGAGACATCCGTGACCCTTTTTTTTAGCTCTTAAACCACGCTGTCCATGCCAATGCATCACTGCCAGACAACACCTCCTCCTATCCCACTACAGACGACAAGAACATGACAGCCTGTCTCATATACTGGACAGTACTCACCAACACACACACGCAGACACACACACACTCAGACACACACGCAGACACGCACACACACAGACACACATGCAGACACGGACGCACACATACGCACACACACGCACGCAGACACACACGCAGACGCAGACACACACACATACACGTGTATGCCACACATACAGACACAGAGGGATCGTTCCCATCAACTAAAAGGGCATGTGACACAGTAGTGGTGCGTGAGTGAGTGAAATCACAGGGGAAGCCACTGGGGAAGCCGAGCCAGTAAAAAAGCCCTATTACAACCTATGTTGTGATAATTGTGGCTTTTGCTCTAAAACCCATTCATTCATACACCACCGTGATACACTGTAGGCCTACAATAAGTCTGTGACAACAAAAAGACAACAGTCACACAGTGTAGGAATAAATTCAACTACACATACGTTTGTTTCATCACAAAACCGGAGAGTAACAAAGCAAATATTGCCCGTAACAAACATTTATATGACATGCATCATGGTCACACAAGTTCATGTTTTGGACAGTTTACTAAATGACTACTGATTTAGAAGCACAGAGTTACCGCAAGTCAGCACAAAGGAAACAGGAGAACTGCCTCCGCTAATTCCAGCACCATTTCAACTTAAACATTTAAACATCATAAAATCAACAAGGCTATATATGCTTATTTTAATACACTGAAAACAAACTTAAAGACACCAAAAACAATTTAGTCCAATCAATGTTGCTAAATATCATGTGGCTGTCCATGGTACTGATTTCTCTGTGTGTGTGCGTACATGCGCAAGTTAAAAAACAATTGTGACTCTTTCATGTTGGCAAAACAGTATATGGCTTGGTATGCTTTTAGTTATTGTTTTCATAGGCTACCTAGCCTAAATGCTTGTTAGCCTAACTTCCTAACTTCTCTGCAGCACTCCACCAATCAGGCCTTTACGGTAGAGTGGCCAGACGGAAGCCACTGCTCAGTAAAAAGCACACGACAGCCTCCTTGGAGTTTGCCGAAAGTGATTAAAGGACTCTCAGACCAGGAGAAACAAGATTCTCAAGTTTCTCACATCTGGATGAAACCTGGCACCATCCCTACGGTGAAGCATGGTGGTGGCAGCCTCATGCTGTGGGGATGTTTTTCAGTGGCAGGGACTGGGAGTAAGGATCGAGGGAAAGATGAACGGAGCAAAGTACAGAGAGATCCATGATGAAAATATGCTTCAGAGCGCTCAGGACCTCAGACTGGGGCGAAGGTTCACCTTCCAACAGGACAACGGCTCTAAGCACACAGCCAAGACAACGCAGGAGTGGCTTTGGGACAAGTCTCTGAATGTCCTTCTGTCCTTCAGTGGCCCAGTCAGAGCCCGGACTTGAACCTGATTGAACATCTCTGGAGAGAGCTGAAAATAGCTGTGCAGCGACGCTCCCCATCCAACCTGACAGAGCTTGAGAGGATCTGCAGAGAAAAATTTGAGAAACTCCCCAAATGCAGGTGTGCCAAGCTTGGTGCATTATACCCAATAAGACTTGAGGCTGCAATCGCTGCCAAAGGTGCTTCAACAAAGTACTGGGTAAAGGGTCTGAATACTTATGTAAATGTGATATTTCAGTTTTTTATTTGTAATACATTTGCAAAAAATCTATAAAACTGTTTTTGCTTTGTCATTATGGGGTATTGTGTGTAGATTTAATCCATTTTAGAATAAGGCTGTAATGTAAAAAAATGTGGAATAAGTCAAGGTGTCTTAATACTTTCCCAAATGCACTGTATCTTTAGGAAGTTCTTTAATTCAAATGGATGTCCTCTCCCTGAGACCCCCCTCACCACCACCCTGTGATTCCCATTTCGGAAAGCCCTATATTGTCTTGTCAACACAAACAAGGCTGTAACACACACACAGTGTGCCCAAACACACTCTGTGGGCCACTCTAGATAAATATCCATATTATCTTCTCCATGTACTGAGGCTAACTGGCCATCCATCTTCCTTTATTAGGCTTAAATGTGCAATATCAGTGTGTGAAAAGCCATCCATCTCAGTATCTGTCAGTTTCTCACAGTGATTCTTCCATTCTGGCTCTACCCTGCTGTCTGTCTGTCTGTCTGTCTGTCTGTCTGTCTGTCTGTCTGTCTGTCTGTCTGTCTGTCTGTCTGTCTGTCTGTCTGTCTGTCTGTCTGTTCCCAGACAACTAGCTTTTGTAAACAAGAAGCGCTCAGCACAATTACAAATCTTTCTCTCTCCTACTATTTGTATTCCTCTCCCACACTATCCCCCGCATCCCCTGTCTTTCATTTTCCTCTGGCTTACTCCTTCTCTTTCTTTCTCTTTCTTTCTTTCTTTCTTTCTTTCTTTCTTTCTTTCTTTCTTTCTTTCTTTCTCTCTCTCTCTCTCGCGCTCTCTCACTCGCTCTCGCACTCTTGCTCTCCCTCTCTCTCTCTCTCTCTCTCTCTCTCTCTCTCTCTCTCTCTCTCTCTCCCTCCCTCTCTCTCTTCACATAGCGAGTAGTGAGGTGGCCTCGTTTGTTTTTATCTTGCAGCTAACAAGCTCTCATTTAGCCTCTGCTGGGCAGGAATGGCTTGGTAGACCTATCAATTTCCAGAGCAGTGTTTGTGTGTGTGTATTATGCTGTACTGAGACATCACCAATTTTACACCAGCAGAGAAAGATCAGGGTCTATAAAATAAATAGCATCATTACAACACCATACATTGTGGAAGCCTAACGAGATTGCCTTTGCCCTATAGAAAACAACGAGAGAGAGAGAGATTGGCAGACTGACAGATGGAGAGGCAGAGAGAAAATAAATAGTGATTGAAGTTTAATTGTAATGCAAAAGAGCACTAGTCCTTCACTCACCTACTTCATGACCTTGTTTAAATTCTTCCACCCACATCCTAAAGCTTCTGGTAATGGGAGAGAGGCACAGTCCCCGTTAATGGTTCATTGTAGAATGTACAGTTATTTTGGAAAGCAGACATCTTCACTTTTTCCACATTTTGTTACAGCCTTATTCTGAAACTGATTACATTGTTTTTTCCCCTCATCAATCTACACACAATACCCCATAATGACAAAGCAATGTATAATTTTTTGGGGGAAATATCACATTTACATAAGTATTCAGACCATTTGCTATGAGACACGAAATTGAGCTCAGGCGCATCCTGTCTCCATTGATCATCCTTGAGATATTTCTACAACTTGATTGGAGTCCACCTGTGGTAAATTCATTTTTTTTAATACCTTTATTTAACTAGGCAAGTCAGTTAAGAACAAATTCTTATTTTCAATGACGGCCTAGGAACTGTGGGTTAACTGCCTGTTCAGGGGCAGAACGACAGATTTGTACCTTGTCAGCTCAGGGGTTTGAACTTGCAACCTTCAGGTTCCTAGTCCAACGCTCTAACCACTAGGAACACACCTGTCTATATAGAAAGGATTGTGTTGGATTGTGTTGAGGCACAGACCTGGAGAAGGGTACTAAAAATGTCTGCAGCATTGTAGGTCCCCAAGAACACAATGGCCTCCATCATTCTTAAATGGAAGAAGTTTAGAACCACCAAGACTCTTCCTAGAGCCGTCCGCCTGGCCAAAATTAGCATCGGGGGAGAAGGGCCTTGGAACCCGATGGTCACTCTGACAGAGCTCCTGAGTTCCTTTGTGGAGATGGGAGAACCTTCCAGAAGGACAACCATGTCTGCAGCACTCCACAAATCAGGCCTTTATGGTAGAGTGGCCAGATGGAAGCCACTCCTCAGTAAAAGGCACATAACAGCCCTCTTGGAGTTTACCAAAAGGCACCTATTTTTTTATTTAACTAGGAAAGTCAGTTAAGAACACATTCTTATTTACAATGATGGCCTACTGGGGAACAATGGGTTAACTGCCTTGTTCAGGGGAAGAACAACAGATTTTTACCTTGTCAGCTCTGGGATTCAATCCAGCAACCTTTCGGTTACTGGCCCATCGCTCTACCCACTAGGCTGCCCGCCGCTACCTAAATGACACTCAGATCTTGAGAAACAATATTCTTTGTTCTAATGAAACTAAGATTGAACTCTTTGGCCTGAATGTCAAGCGTCACGTCTGGAGGAAACCTGACACCCTCCCTATGGTGAAGCATGGTGGTGGCAGCATCATGCTGTGGGGATGTTTTTCAGTGGCAGGGACTGGGAGACTAGTTAGGATCGAGGGAAAGATGAAATGAGCAAAGTACAGAGCGATCCTTGATGAAAACCTGCTCCAGAGCGCTCAAGACATCAGACTGGGGGCGAAGATTCACCTTCCAACAGGACAACAACCCTAAGCACACAGCCAAGACAACACAGAAGTGGCTTTGGTACAAGTATCTGAATGTCCTTGAGTGGCCCAGTCAGAGCCCGGATTTGAACAGGATTGAACATCTCTGGAGAGACCTGAAAATAGCTGTGCAGCAACACTCCCCATCCAACCTGACAGAGCTTGAGAGGATCTGCAGAGATGAATGGGAGAAACTCCCCAAATACAGGTGTGCCAAGCTTGTAGTGTCATACCCAATTAGACTTTAATACATTTGCAAACATTTCTAAAACCCTGTTTTTGCTTTGTCATTTTGGGGTATTGTGTGTAGATTGATGAGGGGGAAAAACAATTTAATAATTTTTTTAACAAGGCTGTAACGTAACAAAATGTGGAAAAAGTCAAAGGGTCTGAATACTCTCTGAAGGCATTGTACAGTATTTCCCAAGTTAATATTCCTTTCAGTCACATAATTGCTTTTTACTTTCAGATACACCCCTTTAACTTATGGCGTGGCATACCACTGATACTCCTTTCACAGTCTAGCACTTTTATTTAGTGTTTTTACATGTTGGCTTCCATAACTAGTTATTGATCTAGTGCAGGGTTATTCAACAGGGGGTCTGTTCAAAATAATGTTTTTATTAATATCGCTAGCAACAACAGAATAAACAAATGTTGCATTACATACCTACAGTAGAAAATATGAGAATATCCTATTTCTAATTATATCAACTTTATTTCTTGAAAAAAGTTAAACAAATTACACTCCTTGGAGCCAATTACACTCACACACCAGCTAATAGGCTACCAGTGTGGCAAGTGCCACTGGCTGCTGGTTAGTTTTCTTAACTTAGACATACGTTTTTGCCAACACATGGCTAACCTTTATTTAACCAGCTGCTAAACAGCTGCTCTTAGGGAAAATGTGTTTGGAGTTACCTTTCGAGCTAATTGGCTTTCGAGCTAATCAGAGTTTACACTTCCTCTTCCAATTATAATGTGGGGAGGTCAAAATAATGAGAAACTATCTACCAAATCTATTCCTTTTAAAATGTTGATTACTTTTTCATTCACCTGATGGTAAGACAATACATCAAATGTACATTTGTTTTTACAAATCTAGGATGGGGGTCCCTGGGTCGCCCGTTTTCCAGGGGGATCCATGGAAAAGAAAAGGTTGAAGACCCCTGATCTAGTGGGTTGATCACTTTGAGACAGTTTTTAGTTGTTGCATTAAGCAAGGATCAAAGATTCCATTAATGGTTTAAATGTCCCCAACTGCTACTGATGTGTAATTATTACTTAACGAGAGCAAATTACCATTTTGTGCCATTTTGCAAGTGTCGTTGACTGAACCGTGACACATTCAGGCCTATTTGTCACTTATTAGTTTGTGTGTGTTCATGCGTGCACATGGTGCACTTTTCAGCATGGTCTGGGTATTTGAAATGGTAATCTTCTGATGTCCCCCCTTTTCATCAGATTCTCACCATTTCTCCTCTCCCTGGTATGTCATTCCTGTAAAGCCATGTTTTAATATTTAAATGCACTATTTCCTTCATTGAGTTGAAGCTTAGTGTATCTAAGGAGGGTTTGAATGATGGCTAGAAACTGCAAAGAAGAGACACATGATTTAATAAATATATCGAAAGAGCTTAGCGGGTGACTTATCTTCCCTGCATTCACAGGCATAACAGTAAATCGCAAACGACCCAAGTTGCTCCCCTCTCTCTTTCTTTCTCTTCATCTATCTTTCCAGTGACACCATTTCCCCATTGCTCCTAGTCTGCTAGTGTAACTCTTTTAGCAGAATAATGAGTTTGGTGTCTGTAACTTCATTTTAGGAGATCAGCAGATGTCATCAACTGTTGCCGTATTTATCTATTTGCATACGCATGTGATCTAGTCTTCATATCAGATCTTTCTGATCTTTCTGCATTCCCCTTTCAACATGTCAAACAACACAACATACAACATATAGCAGCATTTCCCCCTGGTTTCTGAGTTTTCCTCGTTTTTTCAAGGCTTCACTCTCAAAATCATACTTTATTTTAATAGACAAACGACACAAACGTAATGTTCTAAGTCTACAACAATCCTTAAACCACATCAGGAAACCACTTTTGAGGCCTGGGAACAATCAACAACAACAAAACGTTGGTTAATGTAGTTGCCCTTTAATTCAATTGTGTGCCTAGCAAGTTACCTTTGTGTTTTACTAGCAGTGTTTGTATGTAAAGTGTAGGCTACATGTCATAGCACAGTTTTCAAATCACAGCTTACAAATAATCATGATGTCAACATTGCTTTGCTTGGAACCTTTGCTTGGAAAGCCTTTAGAAATGTTCATTCAAACATGATGACTGGATTGCACATCGTAAAGACTCAACCAAGACTTTGGACCTGCATACCCATTGCTGTTTGAATAAATCTTGATAATAAAAAATAAAAGCAAATTGTGAACAAAAAAGTAACGTAACCAGATTTTTTGACCAATAAGAAATTGGTGTCACATTGCCAAGTCAAGGAGTCGCAAACGTTTTAGTCGCAGTTTTGAGCCGTCACAGGCATAAAGTGCATTCGGACGGTAATTCAGACCCCTTGACCCTTTTGTTACGTTTACAACCTCACTCTAAAATGGATGAATAAAACAACACCTGGTTGTAGAGGGCTTTCCAAATGGGAATCACAGGGTGGTGGTGAGGGGGGTCTCAGGGAAAGGACATACATTTGAATTAAGGGACTTCCTGAAGATACAGTGCATTCGGGAAAGTATTCAGACCCCTTGACTTTGTTCACATTTTGTTACATTACAGCCTTATTCTAAAATGGATTAAATCTACACACAATACCCCATAATGACAAAGCAAAAACGTGTTTAGATTTTTTTGCAAATGAAATATAAATAAAAAACTGAAAAATCAAATTTACAAATTTACATAAGTATTCAGAACTCAGTACTTTGTTGAAGCACCTTTGGCAGTGATTACAGAGTGTTCCTGGGTATGAAGCTACAAGCTTGACACAGTTGTATTTGGGGAGTTTCTCCCATTCTTCTCTGCAGATCCATTTCAGCTCTGTCAGGTTGGATGGGCAGTGCCGCTGCACAGCTATTTTCAGGTCTCTCCAGAGATGTTCAATCGGGTTCAAGTCCAAGCTAGTTAGCGGTGGTGCGCGCTAATAGCTTTTCAATCGGTGATGTCAGTCGCTTTGAGACCTTGAAGTAGTGGTTCCCCTTGCTCTGCAAGGAACGTGGCTTTTGTGGAGCGATGGGTAACGATGCTTGGTGGGTGACTGTTGTCTGTGTGCAGAGGGTCCCTGGTTCGAGCCCGGGTAGGGGCGAGGGGACGGACTAAAGTTATACTGTTACACCACCACCATGCTGTAGGCATGGTGCCTGGTTTCCTCCAGATGTGACGCTTGGCATTCAGGCCAAAGAGTTCAATCTTTGTTTCATTAGACCAGAATATCTTGTTTCTCCTGGTCTGAGAGTCCTATAGGTGCCTTTCGGCAAATTCCAAGCAGGCAGTCATGTGCCTTTTACTGGCTTCCGTCTGGCCACTCTACCATAAAGGCCTAATTGGTGGAGTGATGCAGAGCTGGCTGTCCTTCTGGAAGGTTCTCCCATCTCCATAGAGGAACTCTGGAGCTCTGTCAGAGTGACCATAGGGTTCTTGGTCACCTCCCTGACCAATGCCCTTCTCCCACAATTGCTCAGTTTGGATGGGCGGCCAGCTTTAGGAAGATTCTTGGTTGTTCCATTTAAGATTGATGGAGGCCACTGTGTTCTTGGGGACATTCAATGTTGCAGAATGTTTTGGTACCCTTCCCCAGATCTGTGTCTTGACACAATCCTGTCTCTGAGCTCTACAGACAATTAGTTCGACCTCATGGCTTGGTTTATGCTCTTACATGTACTGTCAACTGTGGGACCTTATATAGGCAGGTGTGTGCCTTTCCAAATTATGTCCAGTCAATTATATTTACCACAGGTGGACTCCAATCAAGTTGTAGAAACATCTCAAGGATGATCAATGGAAACAGGATGCACCTGAGCTCAATTTCGAGTCTCATAGCAAAGGGCCTAATACTTATGTAAATATGGATATTTCTGTGACATTTGCAAAAATGTCTAAAAACCTGTTTTCGCTTTGTCATTATGAGGTATTGTGTGTAGATTGATGAGGGAAAAGTAATAATTGAATACATTTTTGAATACGGCTGTAATGTAACAAATGTGGAAAAATTCAAGGGGTCTGAATACTTTCTGAATGCACTGTACTGTTTCTACATGTGCCAATGTCACGACTTCCGCCGAAGTTGGTGCCTCTCCTTGTTCGGGCGGCGTTCGGCGGTTGTCATCACCGGCTTTCTAGCTGCCACTGATCTACGTTTCTTTTTCTATGTTGTTTTGTCTTGATTGTACACACCTGGTTCCCATTACGTTAATATTGTTTTCCCTATTTAACCCTCTGTTTCCCAATATGTTTTGTGTGTGTTTGTTCCTTGTTGAGTGTTAGAATGCTGTGTTATGGTGTGTTTTTCCCTGCGTGGAATTTATGGTTGTTTCTTTTCGAGTAAAGTACGTTATTTTACTCAGTTCTGTGTCCTGCGCCTGACTCCATCCTGATTTTCGATATGAATAAATATTCAGCATTTTGACACATCCCGCAAGGATCTCCATCAATGTTAAGCTCTAGCTTTTTTGTTGCTTTGAAAGTAATTTCTGAAGATGATTATTTATTTCATGTGATTAGTGACTCATTTATGTTTCCCACTAATTTTAAGGTCAACCCTGTGATGTGAACTGAACTCTCTTTTTAATATTGTGAACCTATTCCTTTTCAAAAAGTATTTTCTAAAGAAACATTGGGCATCTAATAGTGAAATCATAGTGTAAAAGCAGGTGAGCTGGTTCTACAATTTTTTGCCATTTTCTGGTGTTTTGTGGTGGAAAAATGCGCGGTAATGCGCGATAACCGGTCAACATTTTTACCCATAGATAGACAAGCTAGTAAGTTTTAACAAGTACATTTATTTTTGTGAAGAATGCATTAACTTCTTATGGCTGCAGGGGCAGTATTGTGTAGCTTGGATGAAAGGTTCCCAGAGGTGCCCAGAGTAAACGGCCTGCTCCTCAGTCCCAGTTGCTAATATATGCATATCATTATTAGTATTGAATAGAAAACACTCTGAAGTTTCTAAAACTGTTTGAATGATGTCTGTGAGTATAACAGAACTCATATGGCAGGCAAAAACCTGAGAAGAAATCCAAATTGGAAATGGCAAATCTGAGTTTGGTTGATTTTCAACCCAGCCCCCATTAAATACACAGTGGGATATTGGTTATGTTGCACTTCCTAAGGCTTCCACTAGATGTCAACCATCTTTAGAAACTTGTTTGAGAATTCTACTGTGAGTGGGGACTCATAAGGGTTGTTTGAGCCAGGTATCTGGCAGATTGCCACAGGCTCTGAGGCGAGGTCACAAGAGAGTTAGCTCTCGTTCCATTGCTTTAGGAACGAGGAATTAGGAATTAGGAACATAGGAATTCTCCGGTTGGAATAATATTGACGTTTTATGTTAAAAACATCCTAAAGATTGATTCCATACATCGTTTGACATGTTTCTACGGACAGTAACGGAACTTTTTGACATTTCATCTGCAACTAGGGAACGCGCTTCATGACTTTGGATTTGTTTACCAAACGTGCTAATAAAAGTAGCTCTTTGGACATAAATGATGGACATTATCGAACTAAATCAAACATTTAATGTGGAACTGGGATTCCTGGGAGTGCATTCTGATGAAGATCATCAAAGTTAAGTGAATATTTATAATGCAATTTCTGACTTCTGTTGACTACCCAATATGGCGGATATCTTTTTGGCTGCTTTGTTGTCTGAAAGCGGTACTCAGATTATTGCATGGTTTGCTTTTTCCGTAAAGTGTTTTTGAAATCTGACACAGCGGTTGCATTAAGGAGAAGTGTATCTATATTTCCATGTCTAACAATTGTATTTTCATCGACATTTTATAACGAGTATTTCTGTAAAATGCTGTGGCTCTCTGTTTTTGGAACTAGTGAACATAACGCGCCAGTGTATACTGAGATTTTGTTATATAAATATGCACTTTGTCGAACAAAACATATATGTATTGGGTAACATGAAGTCCTATGAGTGTCATCTGATGAAGATCATCAAAGGTTAGTGATTAATTTTTATCTCTATTTGTGCTTTTTGTGACTCCTCTCTTAGGCTGGAAAAATGGCTGAATTTTTCTGTGAATTGGCGGTCACCTAGCATAATTGTTTGTGGTGCTTTCGCTGTAAAGCCTATTTGAAATCGGACACTTTGGTGGGATTAACAAGATTACCTTTAAAATGGTATAAGATACATGTATGTTTGAGGAATTTTAATTATGAGATTTCTGTTGTTTGAATTTTGCGCTCTGCACTTTCACTGGCTGTTGTCAGATCAATCCCGTTAACGAGATTGCAGCCCTGAGAAGTAAATGGCCCCCTCCCTGTTAAAGACAACAAGTTTCCATTCACTCTGTCACAAGGAGATTTAAGGCTGATCATCAACCCTGTTACGGTTAACCCTGTTACGAACAAACCTGTTACTATATTTTGCACTTAATAGGAACGTACTATATTTACCCCAGGAAAACTTGTTTTTTATTAAGTTGAGCATGTACCTTTAATGACAGAATGTTAAAATTAGGTGAAATCGGTGGAACAAATCCAACTGTGAATATCTCATTTACTGTATAGTGTAAAAAGAGTGAATGAATAATGCATGCCTAGCGTAGCTGTCCATATTCATGTCTATATGAGGCTGTTTTAAATACCTGACTGGCTTAAGACTCAGAGGCTATGAATCATTAATTGACGTTGATTAAAGTTTGCCGTTAATTAACCCTCACCCTCTCACAGTAATGAGGGTCACTGACTGCCCCCCATCTCATCACACCCTCATGTCTCTATTCTTGTCCCTGTAATTATACTTTGATAACTCATTGATACACCGTGTGTGTGTGTGTGTGTGTGTGTGTGTGTGTGTGTGTGTGTGTGTGTGTGTGTGTGTGTGTGTGTGTGTGTGTGTGTGTGTGTGTGTGTGTGTGTGTGTGTGTGTGTGTGTGTGTGTGTGTGTGTGTGTGTGTATCGATGTGTGTTCAGTCAAACTGGGTTACAAACATCTATGGAAAACAGCAGGTTCTGTGTAACATGTACACTTAGTGTACAAAACATTAGGAACACCTGCTCTTTCCATGACATAGACTGACCAGGTGAATCCAGGTCATCCCGTATTGATGTCATCTGTTAAATCCAGTTCAATCAGTGTAGATGAAGGGGAGGACACAGCTCAAAAAAATATTTTTAAGCCTTGAAACAATTGAGACATTCAGAGGGTGAATGGGCAAGACTAAATATTTATGTCCCTTTGAACAGGGCACGGTAGTATGTGCCAGATGCATCGGTTTGAGTGTGTCAAGAACTGCAACGCTGCTGGGTTTTTCACTCTCAACAGTTTCCTGTTTGAATCAAGAATGGTCCACCATTCAAAGGACATCCAGCCAACATGACAACTGTGGGAAGCATGGGAGTCAACATTGGCCAGCATCCCTGTGGAATGCTTTCGACACCTTGTAGAGTCCATGCCCTGACGAATTGAGACTCTTCTGAGGGCAAAAGGGGGTGCAACTCAATATTAGGAAGGTGTTCCTAATATTTTGCGCACTCAGTGTATATATATATATATACACACACACAACACTGCTCTGAATACTACATCACCTAAAAACTCAGTTTTTACATTTTCATTCTAGTTCTCTAATCTCTTCAGAATTCTCACCACATGTATGTGACTATACAGTACAATCGCATCTATTTGAAAAGTGTGTGTGTGTGTAATTGCCGTGACGAGACAAGATGTTGAGAGCTCACTATGCGTGGAATCGGAGCGCTTGAACGCTCCACAGATGGCCCGGAGAGAGGAGGAACTAGGGAGAGACAGAAGGAGGGAGAGAAGATGAGAGAGAAAAAAATGAAAAATAAACGAATGAAAAACAATAGGAAAGATATCCCTAGCGAAGACGTGTTAGGAGTGATGTGTGGTGTTGATCTGTCAATATTGATCTGGTGTCTGTCTGGGTTTGGGAGTGCATCGGGTCAGATCGGTACAGAGATCCCAGGGTAGGTTGGACTGGGAGTCAGTATGTGTGTTTACAGCATGTGTTTTGACTGTGATTGGTAGAATGATAATATGTGCAGACAGTGTTTGTGTGTGTGTACGAGTGAATATATATTATGTGCATGCCTGTGCGTGTATGTTTGTATTTACGCTATTGTATGTGCACGCGTGTGCGTGTGTGTGTACATTGTTGTGAGAGTCTGTAAAATGGGCATGGGCCTCTAGTGTGTTTGTCTCATTCATTACCCAGTTAATATTATCACAGTGAGCCCATGCTCTCATTGATATTTGCCCTTTAAGTGCTCTGCCCCCACTCAATTTATACACACTTTACATGGCCTAATTGGACTGAGCCAGAGGGGGGGGGGGGTAGAGAGAACAGGCAATAGGAATTAGAGAAATAGGCTTACAATAAACATCCTCTGCAGTGATGGACACACTCACGCACATACGTACGTACGCACCCACACCCACGTTCTAGCATGACAACCTGATCCACAGACCTAGGCCCTGACTTGACCTGTAATTCCTCTGACACTCCACCTTCTGTAACACAGACCTTTAACCACGATCCATTTCCACCTAGAACACACAGCTATCACCTCAAACCCATTCTTCTCTCTCACTCTATTTCTCTCTTAACATCCTTTCCAGTCACTCTTCTCTTCTAACCTTCAAAGCTCAGTGGAGAAAAAGGAAGAAGAGGAAGCAAAGGAGTCGAGAGGAGGATAAGGAGGTAGGCAGGGCACTATAGGGGCACACACAGTGGTTATTTGATTCTAAGGCCAGGGGTATGAGACGGGCTGACAGGGGCCAGGGCTGGGGCTGGGGGGGGTGACAGGCAGTGACGGTGGGTACACAGCGTAACCTTTAGACTGGAGCCACAGGAGCATGACGGCCAGACTCCAAGGTAACAGAGAGAGAGAGAAGGAAAGAGGGTGGGAGAGAGAGATGGAGAGAAAAGGAGATGGGGGTTCTGTGTGGGTGAGCCTCCACGTGCTTGTGTCAGCTGTCTGTCTGTGTCCCTAGTGTGTTAACTAGCCAGCAAGTACAATGTGTAGAGAAGAGTAATAGACTGTTTCGGGTCGGCCTCTAAATAGGAGCATTTATCTACAGAGCTGACATATTTGTGCATGTTTGTTGTGTGTGTGATCAGTACATCAGTGTAGTATATTGCTGCAGTATCAGTATATGTGTGTGTGTCTCGAATGGCCTCATGGCTTAATTAATTATATAGTCTTTTTCGTTTTGTATTAAAAATATATATATAATTTAGGGGGTAGATCAGCTTTAATATTTAATATTGTAGCTTCCATCAATATAATTGTCTGCATCAACACAATCCCCCATATATTTGTTTTCAAATATATATATATATATATATATATATACACACATACATACACATGCATACATAAATAGATACATACTGTATACACATACATACAGTACATACATATAAATACATACACATATATTTTTTTTATATATTTCCTTTATTACCCTCCAACCCTACCACCCCTCCCACAATTGGAGTAAACTAGTGAACAACAACGCTTAGGCCTGTATTTCCAGGTTATACATACTATATACATTTTATATACTAAGTCTGTTTTATAATAGTTATATTTTGTTTGTTTTTACTCCTGTTTTTCCTCTACCCTCAACCTCTCCCATCTATTTCTGATGTCCATCCGGTTTGATTTATTTTTTCCATATCTTTTCAAACTGTGCTCTTTCAAAAACGTTCTCAGCCTATGTACGTTTACGGGCACAGTATGTTTTACATGAGTTATCTTGTTGTTATTGGTCCCAACCTTCAGCTCCATTCAACCCCTCCCATCTATCTCCTAACACCATCCAGTCCCAACCTTCAGCTCCATTCAACCCCTCCCATCTATCTCCTAACACCATCCAGTCCCAACCTTCAGCTCCATTCAACCCCTCCCATCTATCTCCTAACACCATCCAGTCCTAACCTTCAGCTCCATTCAACCCTTCCAATCTATCTCCTAACACCATCCAGTCCCAACCTTCAGCTCCATTCAACCCCTCCCATCTATCTCCTAACACCATCCAGTCCCAACCTTCAGCTCCATTCAACCCCTCCCATCTATCTCCTAACACCATCCAGTCCCAACCTTCAGCTCCATTCAACCCCTCCCATCTATCTCCTAACACCATCCAGTCCCAACCTTCAGCTCCATTCAACCCTTCCCATCTATCTCCTAACACCATCCAGTCCCAACTTTCAGCTCCATTCAACCCCTCCCATCTATCTCCTAACACCATCCAGTCCCAACCTTCAGCTCCATTCAACCCTTCCCATCTATCTCCTAACACCATCCAGTCCCAACCTTCAGCTCCATTCAACCCCTCCCATCTATCTCATAACACCATCCAGTCCCAACCTTCAGCTCCATTCAACCCCTCCCATCTATCTCCTAACACCATCCAGTCCCAACCTTCAGCTCCATTCAACCCCTCCCATCTATCTCCTAACACCATCCATGGTGGATTTCTATTTGCCATATATGTTTCAACTGTGCTGTGATGTTTCACAAAAGTTCCGAACCTTTCTTTTTTCATTGTTTCGACAGATTGTACTTTTTTTTGTGTTTTTTTTTTTGCAAAAAGTATTATTATAATATTGATTGATTGACTATGACTTTTCAGATCGCCCAGTAGTGCTATCAGCAGGGTTAGCTACAGGTAAATATTGCAATTTTTCAGCCATTCCTGGACCTGTGACCAAAAAACAATCTAATGATTCTGCTTCTTCGCAGAAAAATCTGCAGAGCTGGGAAGGTTGTATCCCCCACATAAATAATATTATATTTGGCTGCTAGAATTTTGTATAAGAATTTCAATTGAAAAATTCTACGTTTTGAATCCGGCGTCGTTTTGCGTATCAGTTCATAAACCATGTGCCATGGAATCGATACGTCAAAAATCTCTTCCCAACTATTTTCAATCTATATGGCACGGCTGTACATTTTTTGGTCTTTAAATGAAACTAGTTTACATTTGTATTTATCACAATTTTCTTTAACCAATTATGGTCTTTAATGCAGGGCCGACAGACAAGTTCCTTACTTTTTCCCCCTTCCACTTTCCTCTTCCATTTTTGCAGAAGTGCTGCAATTGTAATTTTTGTAATTGTTGTAATTTGGTTGTAATTTTGGGTAGAGAAGGCATTTCCATATGTTTTTGTTAGCTGCATGTATGACATAATTCCAACAGTCCTATTTATGATATAATTTACTAAGATTATACCTTTTTATTTAAAAAAAACCATATTCATTATAGAAATAGGCCCGTTTAGTTTAGTCTGGCTTGCCATTCCAGTTTTTTCTCATATAATTTTAAAAAGTTTGCTAGGTGTAGGCAAGACCGTAAGCAAATAAATAAACTGGGATATGACTAACGACTTAATCAGAGTGATTTTTCCACAAATAGAAAGGTATTGGCCTTTCCATGGTAGCAAGATCTTATCTATTTTTGCAAATTTTCTATTAAAATGTATTGGAGTAAGATCATTCATTTATTTTGGGATATGTAGTGGGGCAAAAAAGTATTTAGTCAGCCACCAATTGTGCAAGTTCTCCCACTTAAAAAGATGAGAGAGGCCTGTAATTTTCATCATAGGTACACTTCAATTATGACAGACAAAATGAGGAAATAAATCCAGAAAATCACATTGTAGGACTCTTTATGAATTTATTTGCAAATTATGGTGGAAAATAAGTATTTGGTCAATAACAAAAGTTTATCTCAATACTTTGTTATATACCCTTTGTTGGCAATGACATAGGTCAAACGTTTTCTGTAAGTCTTCACAAGGTTTTCACTCACTGTTGCTGATATTTTGGCCCATTCCTCCATGCAGATCTCCTCTAGAGTAGTGATGTTTTGGGGCTGTAGCTGGGCAACATAGAATCAAAGGGAGTGACATATATAGGGCAGGTAATCAAGGAAGTGATGGAGTCCAAGTGAATCTGACGACACGCAGGTGCGCATAACGATGGTGACAGGTGTGTGCCATAACGAGCAGCCTGGTGACCTAGAGACCGGAGAGGGAGCACACGTGACAGTACCCCCTCCCCGACATGCGGCTTCAGCCGCAGGACGCAGACTAAAATGATGATCCCGGGGAACAGGAGCGGACCGGTCACCTCTGCAGAGGCGCAGGAAACCCGTCAATCTGGCTGAGTCACAGGAACATGGCGACCTAGAGCACCAGAGCGAGATAGAGCATAACTGACGGTACCCCCTCCCCAGCATGGTCAGCTCCAGCCACAGGACGCCAACCCAAGGGACAATCCCGGGGATCAGGAGCAGACCAGTCACCCCCACTGATACGCAGGAACCTGTCGCCGGCTGGGACATGGGAACCTGACAGACCGGCTGAGGCAGTGGAACCTAACGAGCCAGTGGAAGCAGGGGAGCCAGGCGATCTGGCTGAGGCATGAGAGCCTGTCGATCCGGCTGAGGCATGAGAGCCTGACGAGCCGGCGGAGGCAGGGAAACCGGGCATTAAATAAATGAACAAAACAAGAAATGAACAAAACAAGAAACATAAACAGTGCACCGACATGAAACAAGAACAGAAACAATGATGCCTGGGGAAGGAACCAAAGGGAGTGACATATATAGGGCAGGTAATCAAGGACGTGATGGAGTCCAAGTGAATCTGATGACGCTCAGGTGCGCATAACAATGGTGACAGGTGTGCGCCATAACGAGCAGCCTGGTGACCTAGAGGCTGGAGAGGGAGCACACGTGACACAGTGCTAGCCTCTCTACACTGGCTTCCTGTTAAGGCTAGGGCTGATTTGAAGGTTTTACTGTTAAACTACAAAGCGTCACATGGGCATGCTCCTATCTATCTTTCCGATTTGTTCCTGTCGTACATACCTACACATACGCTATGGTCAGAAGACGCAGGCCTCCTTGTTGTCCTTAGAATTTCTAATCAAACAGCTGGAGGCAGGGCATTCTCCCATGGAGCTCAATTTTTATGGAATGGTCTGCCTATCCAAGTGAGAGATGCAGACTCAGTCTCGATCTTTAAGTGTTTATTGAAGACTTATTTCTTCAGTAGGTCCTATGATTGAGTGTAGTCTGGCCCAGGGGTGTGAAGGTGAATAGAAAGGCACTGGAGCGACGAACCACCCTTGCTGTCTCTGCCTGGCCGGTTCTCCTCTCTCCACTGGAATTATCTGCTATTACGGGGGCTGAGTCACTGGCTTTCTGGTACTCTTCCATGCCTTCCCTAGGAGGGGTGCGTCACTTGAGTGGGTTGAGTCACTGACGTGATCTTCCTGTCCGGGTTGGCGACCCCCTTGGGTTCGTGCCGTGGGGGAGATCTTCATGAGCTATACTCGGCCTTGTCTCAGGGTAGGAAGTTGATTGAAGATATCCCTCTAGTGTTGTGGGCTGTGCTTTGGAAAAGTGGGTGGGGTTATATCCTGCCTGGTTTGCCCTGTCCTGGGTAGCGTCAGACGGGGCCACAGTGTCTCCCGACCCTTCCTGTCTCAGCCTCCAATAATTATGCTCCAATAGTTTGTGTCGAGGGGCTAGGGTCAGTCTGTTATATCTGGTGTATTTCCCCTGTCTTATCCGGTGTCCTGTGTGAATTTAAGTATGCTTCCTCTAATTATCTCTCTCTCCCTCTTTCTCTTGCTCTCTTTCTTGCTCGTTCTCTTTCTCTTCTCTTAGAGGACCTGATCCCTAAGACCATGCCTCAGGCTACCTGGCCTGATGAATCCTTGCTGTCCCCAGTCCACCTGGTCGTGCTGCTGCTCCAGTTTCAACTGTTCTGCCTGCGGCTATGGAACCCTGACCTGTTCACCGGACGTCCGACCTTGTCCCGGACCTTCTGTTTTTGACTCTTTCTCTCTACCGCACCTGCTGTCTCTAACTCTGAATGATCGCTTATGAAAAGCCAACTGACATTTACTCCTGAGATGCTGACCTGTTGCAAGCTCTACAACCACTTGGATTATTATTATTTGACCCTGCTGGTTATCTATGAATGTTTGAACATCTTGGCCATGTACTGTTATAATCTCTACCCAGCACAGCCAGAAGAGGACTGGACACCTCTCAGAGCCTGTTTCCTCCCTAGGTTTCTTCCTAGGTTCCTGCCTTTCTAGGGAGTTTTTCCTAGCCGCCGTAATTCTACATCTGCATTGCTTGCTGTCTTTGGTTTAAGGTTGGGTGTCTGTACAGTCCTTTGTGAAACTGGCTGATGTAAAAAGGGTTTTATAAATACATCTGATTGATAATAGCTAACATTTCGATTGCCATAATAAATAGATATGCCGATAGTGAACCACCTTGTTTTGCTCCTCTTGACAGTTTAAAACTATCTGAGAATAGCCTCAGAATTGCTTCATCCAATGTTGGATCGTTTTCATTGTCGCTCTCGTCACTTTCATCCGGAGGCAAGTACCCCGCTGAGCTCATGCTGCCCCTTCAACACACAGCAGTCCAGCCTTTCGAAACCCGTTGATGATAGTGGATTTTTTGACAATGCTCCACGCTGTCAGGACGCACTGGCAGACTTGACCATAAGTTGCTCTTTGCATGCGGCCCGTTTTAGTGAAGGGTTTCTCCCCACTTGTCATCCAAGCCTCCCACTGAACACAGAGCGCCACCTTAAATGCACGATTTACACTGATGTCGAGTGGCTGCAAATACTTTGGGCCATCTGCTTTTCTTCCCTCTGAAAGGTTTGTTGTCTTTTTGCACTAAGTCAGTTCCTCACGCTGCTGTTTACAAAGTCGTATAATTGACTCATTAAGGCCAAGCTCCCATGCAGCAGCTCTATTTCTTTTTCCAACAGCCAGATCGATCGCCTTCAACTTGAAAGCTGCATCATATGCATTTCTCCGTGTCTTTGCAATGATGAGGGTGACAAAATTACTACCGTAATCAGAATGATGGGAAGTTTGAGCGCGCTCGATTTACGTCACATTATGTGACGGTGCTCCGTTTTTTGGCGGCGGCATGAATCTTGCGAAAGCGGGAAAAATCCATAAATTAGCTGCGTCATTGTATAAACCGCGAGGTTCAAAGTGTGGGAATAAAGTAGCGGCTTATAGTCCAGCAATTACGGTAAGTAAAAATAAAACAAATTGAAATAATAATAATTAAAGAGCAGCGGTATAATAACAGTAACGAGGATATATACAGTATGCAGGGGGTACAGAGTCAATGTGCAGGGACACAGGTTAGTCGAAGTAATTGAGATAATATGTACGTGTAGGTAGAGTTAAAGTGACTATGCATAGATAATAAACAGAGAGTAGGAGCAGTGTAAAAGGGGGGAGGGTGACAATGCAAATAGTCTGGGTAGCCACTTGATTAGCTGTTCAGGAGTCTTATGGCTTGGTGGTAGAAGCTGTTAAGAAGCCTCTTGGACCTAGACTTGGCGCCCCGGTACCGCTTGCTGTGTGGTAGCAGAGAGAACAGTCTATGACTGGGGTGGATGGAGTCTTTGACAATTTTTAGGGCCTTCCTCTGACACCGCCTGGTATAGAGGTCCTGGATAGAAGGAAGCTTGGCCCCAGTGATGTACTGGGCCGTACGCACTACCCTCTGTAGTGCGTTGCGGTTGGAGACCGAGCAGTTGCCATACCAGGCAGTGAGGCAACCCGTCAGGATGCTCTCATTGGTGCTGCTTTATAATTTTTGGAGGATCGTAGGACCCATACCAAATATTTTCAGTCTCCTAAGGGGGAATAGGTTTTGTCGTGCCCTCTTCACGACAGTCTTGGTGTGTTTGGACCATATCCATGACATTCATGATTTCCTTAAGAGCATGAGAGTGATAGTTTGTAGTGTGATTTCCTTTACGGTATTTAAAACATTATTATAATCTCCCACCAAAATAATAGAGTATTGTATTGCTTGCAGGGTTGTCATTTGCCTACGATTTGTTTCTTGGTCAAACGAACAAGAGACAGCCCATTTCTTCAGGTCTCCGACCGGATATTTTGGTTGAGCTTTACCCGGACATTATTTCCAGACGTACAGCTATAGAATATACATCGCCTCGTGATCAATTTGATCACTTATTAACGTTTACTAATACCTAAAGTTGCATTACAAAAGTATTTCGAAGTGTTTTGTGAAAGTTTATCGTCGACTTTTTGAATTTTAAAAAATGACGTTACGTAATGAAATGCTATTTTTTTCCGTTTATCTTTTTCCGGTTTATCTATCTCTTTAAAATTAAAAAAGTTGACGATAAACTTTCACAAAACACTTCGAAATACTTTTGTAATGCAACTTTAGGTATTAGTAAACGTTAATAAGTGATCAAATTGATCACGAGGCGATGTATATTCTATAGCTGTACGTCTGGAAATAATGTCCGGGTAAAGCTCAACCAAAATATCCGGTCGGAGACCTGAAGAAATGGGCTGTCTCTTGTTCGTTTGACCAAGAAACAAATCGTAGGCAAATGACAAGACTGTTGACATCGTGTGGAAGCTGTAGGTATTGCAACCTCGGCCCCATTTAATGTGGTTCACCTTTATCAATCGGTTGAAGTGGCACATGGATATATTTTTCAATTTTCAGTGATCAGATTTTCCTGCACTTTTCGATGAAACGCACGTTCTGTTATAGTCACAGCCGTGATTTAACCAGTTTTATAAACGTCTGAGTGTTTTCTATCCACACATACTAATCATATGCATATACCATAGTCCTGGCATGAGTAGCAGGGTGCTGAAATGTTGCGCGATTTTTAACAGAATGTTCGAAAAAGTAGGGGGTAGGAGTAACAGGTTAATGCAGGGAAACTTAAATCCATTTGACCTATTTTCTACCAGCATGTTAAATGTGCAACCAGAGGGGAAAAAACTCTAGACCACCTTTACTCCACACACAGAAATGCGTATAAAGCTCTCCCTCGCCCTCCATTTGGCAAATCTGACCATAATTATATCCTCCTTTTTCCTGCTTACAAGCAAAAATTAAAGCAGGAAGCACCAGTGACTCGGTTCATTAAAAAAGTGGTCAGATGAAGCAGATGCTAAGCTACAGGACTGTTTTGCTAGCACAAACTGGAATATGTTCCGTGATTATTTCACTGGCATTGAGGAGTACACCACATCTGCCACTGGCTTCCTCAATAAGTGCATTGATGACGTCGTCCCCACAGTAACTGTATGTACATAATCCAACCAGAAGCCATGGATTACAGGCAACATCGGCACTGAGCTAAATGGTAGAGCCGAAAGCGTTCAAGGAGCAGGACTCTAACCCGGAAGCTTATAAGAAATCCCGATATGCCCTCCGACGAACCATCAAACAGTCAAAGCGTTAATACAGGACTAAGATTGAATCGTACTACACCGGCTCCGACACTCATCGGATGTGGCCGAACTTGCAAACTATTACAGACTACAAAGGGAAGCACATCCGTGAGCTGCCAAGTGACACAAGCCTACCAGACGAGCCAAATTACTTCTATGCTCATTTCGAGGCAAGTAACACTGAAACATGCACAAGAGCGTCAGCTGTTCCGGATGACTGTGTGATCACTTTCTCAACAGCCAATGTGAGTAAGGCCTTAAAAAGATCCAACATTCACAGGTCAACAGACAGATTACCAAGACGTGTACTCCGAGCATGCCCTGACGGACTGGCACGTGTCTTCACTGACATTTTCAACCTCTTCCTGTCTGAGTCTATAATACCAACATGTTTCAAGCTGACCACCACAGTCCCTGTGACCAAGAATACTCTAAGGTAACCTACCTAAATGACTACTGATCCATAGCACTCACGTCTGTAACCATGAAGTTCTTTTAAAGGCTGGTCATGGCTCACTGTCACGTTCTGACCTCTATTTCCTTTGTTTTTTCATTATTAAGTGTGGTCAGGGCGTGAATTGGGGTGGGCAGTCTATGTTTGTTTTTCTATGATTTGGGGATTTCTATGTTTCGGCCTAGTATGGTTCTCAATCAGAGGCAGGTGTCATTAGTTGTCTCTAATTGAGAATCATACTTAGGTAGCCTGGGTTTCACTGTTTGTTTGTGGGTGATTGTCTATGTTAGTTGCTTGTGTCAGCACAGTTCTCATTATAGCTTCACGGTCGTTATTCGTTTATTGTTTTGTAAAGTTTGTATTCAGTGTTCAGTGCTTTCTTTAATTAAAAACTTCATCATGAACACATACCACGCTGCATTTTGGTCCGTTCCTTACGACACTCACATCAACACCATTATCCCAGAATCCCTAGACCCACCCTAATTTGCATACCACCCCAACAGATCCACAGATGATGCAATCTGTATTGCACTCCACACTACCCTTTCACACCTGCACAAAAGGAACACCTATGTGAGAATGCTATTCATTGACTACAGCTCAGCGGTCAACACCATAGTGCCCTCATCACTAAGCTAAGGACCCTGGGACTAAACACCTCCCTCTGCAACTGGATCTTGGACTTGCTGACGGACCGCCCCCAGGTGGTAAAGGTAGGTAACAACACATCCACCACACTGATCCTCAACACGGGGGCCCCTCAGGGGTGTGTGCTCAGTCCCCTCCTGTAGTCCCTGTTCATTCATGACTGCATGGTCAGGCACGACTCCAACTCCATCATTAAGTTTGCAGATGACACAACAGTGTGTGATCACCGACAACGACGAGACAGCGTATAGGGAGGAGGTCAGAGACCTGCCCGTGTGGTGCCAGGACAACAACCTCTCCCTCAACGTGATCAAGACAAAGGAGATGATTGTGAACTACAGGAAATGGGGGACCGAGCACGCTCACATTCTCATCGAAGGGGCTGTAGGTGAGTAGGTTGAGAACTTCAAGTTCCTTGGTGTCCACATCACCAACAAAGTACATCATGGTCCATGCACACCAAGACAGTCATGAAGAGGGCACGACCAAACCTATTCCCCCTCAGGAGACTGAAAAGATTTGGCATGGGTCCTTAGATCCTCAAAAGGTTATACAGCTGCACCATCGAGAGCATCCTGACTGGTTGCATCACTGCTTGGTATGGCAACTGCTCGGCCTCCGACCACAAGGCACTACAGAGGGTAGTGCGTATGGCCCAGTACATCACTGGGCCAAGCTTCTTGCTATCCAGGACCTCTATATCAGGAAGTGTCAGAGAAAGGCACTACAAATTGTCAAAGACTCCAGCCACCCTAGTCATAGAAAGTTATCTCTGCTACCGCACGGCAAGCGGTACCGGGGCGCCAAGTCTAGGTCCAAGAGGCTTCTAAACAGCTTCTACCCCCAAGCCATAAGACTCCTGAACATCTAATCAAATGGCTACCCAGACTATTTGCTTAGCCCCCCCTCTTTTACGCTGCTGCTACTCTCTGTTATTATCTATGCATAGTCACTTTAATAACTCTATTTACATGTACATATTACCTCAATTACCTAAACTAACCGGTGCCCCTGCACACAGACTCTGCACCGGTACCCGCTGTATATAGCCTCGCTATTGTTATTTTACTGCTGCTCTTTAAACTAATTACTTGTAAAAAAAATGTTTTTTTGTACTGCATTGTTGGTTAAGTTGGTAAGTAAGCATTTCACTTTATTCGACAAGTACAATTTGGTTTGATTTGGTATGCAACCATTTACTTTCTCACTCCCTTATTAACACCACGTAATGCCACACTTTTCCAAACTTCAAAAACACACTCCTCACCTTCCATGACAATACATTCACACATACCCACATACTGTGCCTTCTATGTCTTCTGTTTGCTGTGTTTTTATCTCCACCATGTTGATTGAGTACTTTTGTGTTGCAATTAGTTATATTTGAAAATGTATCATTTTGCTAGTTATCCTTTCTTCTAATGTCGTCTTATCCATTTATAAAATACTATAAATGGAAAATGGAATACTAATTATTTTACAACATTCCCTATCTTGAAAGGTACAGTGTAGTTGTACTTTATTTAATTAACAATTTTATTTAATTGTTTTTCTCTCTATTTTTTTTATGGCTGGTATTGGGTGTTACATTATTTGACTCTATGAGAACTTTGTCATTTTTAGAATAGCCATGTGGTAGTCTTTCTGTCTCGGAACATTTGTGTGTCAATATACAGTTTATCAACTACGAGAGCTACACACTTCCCTTTTAATCTATTCTCCTTGAAGATTGGATACAGAACTTTGCTCCGTTCTGAAATCTCCCTCGGGAATTGATCATTCATGCCTATTTTTGTGCCAGCGAGTCTTTTACCCAGGCTTTTAACCATTACTTTATCCTTACAGAAAACAAATTTGGCGATGATTGGACGCTAATATCTCTGTCCTCTGTCCGAAAACGTTGTACACGTTCGAGTTGGATTTTATCGACAGCATCTAATGGGATTTGATGCGCTGTAAGAAAGAATTCTTTCACTACGTTTTCGGGAACTTCTCTTTCTTGGATGCCCGTAAGTACTAGATTTTCTCTCATAGATCTAGTCTGTATGTCTAGTAAGGCTTCTCTCAGAAAGATGCTCTCCTTGACAGAGAGTCTTAATGATTCCTCATGTCCAGCGGCGCTGCTTGTAATTATGGTCTCTGTAGGAGAAAACATGAGTGTCTGACATATCACACACACACACGCGCACACACACACACACACACACACACACACACACACACACACACACACACACACACACACACACACACACACACACACACACACACACACACACACACACACACACACACACACACACACACACACACACACACTCACTCACTCACTCATACATACGCATGTTATACTCTCACCTCACACACTCAGTCATGCACAAACCCACACACATGCATACATTTACTCACACACCACACACGCACATATCACACACACACCATACACACATGCATAATTACTTTTAGCAACTATTTCCTCATTAGGACTGTCATTCAGGGTTGTGTGAATAATTCATAGTTATTGGAGAAAAGCTGGACTGAGAGGAGAGCGTGTGTCCATCTCAAGTCCCTGATGTGAGTTTTTAAGCTTACAGAAGTCACAGGGGTCTCTCTGTCAATACTGTCAGCCTAATATGTCCTGTCCATTCTCATTGACAAGGCAAACACACACAAACACACACACAGTCACGCATACAGATACAGTGGTCCTCTGTAGCTCAGTTAGTAGAGCACGGCACCTGCATCACCAGGATAGTGGGTTTGATTTCCAGGACCACACATACGTAAACAATGGAAGCACCTATGTTTCTTTGGATAACAATGTCATGTATTATTATTATATTATACCACACACACACGGTGACCCACACACAAGCACACACACCTGTGACTGTGACAGGCCATGCTGTCTGCATCTCCTCTCAGAGTCAGGGGAAGGAAATGGAGAGGAATGCTAAGATCTAGGAGAAGCGAAGCATACAGATTCATTCTGGGGGGGGGAGGGGTGGAGGCGTACGTCTCTAACATAAACTCTCTTTCTTTCTTTCCTTCTCTTCTTTCTCTCCTCACCATTCTCTCTCCGTCTGCAGAGACCATGTGTGTGTCAGCCAGCCAGGCAGTAGAGCATCCCATCTGTCTCTCTGTCTCTCTTTTCCTTTTTTAACCTCTCTCTCCTTTTTCCCTTTCCACATCCTGGTCTTTCTCTCTCTCCTTTTTCCCTTTCCACTCTCTAACCCCGTTTTCTGACTCTGTGAGTCCTTGTTCGCATTATTTGGGCGTTTAAAAGTTCCACATACTTCCGTCCCCAAATGTGGAGGAGGAGAGAAAGGCAGAGAGAGGGTATGGAGGTGTTCAGTTTTGATGTAAGAGGTGGGAGAAGGAGAGAGGGAGAGGAAGAGAGAAGGACTAGTTTAATTGGCTCAAAGAGATGGTCCTAATAAGGCAGAGAGAAGGATGTGGAGAATTCCAATGAGCTCGAGAGAGGGAGAAGGGAGGGATGGGATAAGATTAAAGCAAAAACTGTGGCCTTAAAGACCAGAGAGATGGATAGAGAAGATAGGTGAGAGAGAGAGAGAAATGCAGAGAGAAAGAAAGAAACAGTCCTGGTGAGTGTGTCCATTTGTTTACAAGTTCTCCTGCGGCAGGTGTCAACAGAAGAAGGAAGAAGAAGAGAGAGGAGGGAGAGAGAGAAGGGAGAGAGAGCGGTAGAGCGAGAGAGACATCGAAGAAAAAAGGCAATTACCCAGGCCGGTTTGGAGCGTTTTGTTTTGTTTGTGGAAGCAGCATTGTGTGTCTGGCCACTAACGAGGCCCACAGAGCTCGTTAATAATAAATTGGGGAGAAGGTGACTAGAACAGGAGAGGAGGGGAGGACATTCAGGCTGAATATGGTACCACGGTGTGATATTTGATATCTGAGCACACACACACACATACGTGCAAACATACAGGTAATTGCCAAAATAAAGGAAACACCAAAAAATAAAGGAACTGCTTAAGGGCGTTGGGCCACCACGAGCCAGAAAAGCTTCAATGCACCTTGTCATAGATTCTACAAGTGTCTGGAACTCTATTGGAGAGATGCAACACCATTCTTCCACAAGAAATTCCATCATTTGGTGTTTTGTTGATGGTGGTGGAAAACGCTGTCTCATGCGCCGCACCAGAATCTCCCATAAGTGTTCAAATGGGTTGAGATCTGGTGACTGAGACGGCCATGGAAAATAGCTTACATCGTTTTCATGCTCATCAAACTATTCAGTGACCACTCGCACCCTGTGGATGGGGGCATTGTCATCCTATGGGGGCATAGCCATGGTAGCCAAAATAATGTCCTGCCTAGCATTTTTATACATGGACCTAAGCCTGATGGGATGTTAATTGCTTAATTAACACAGAAACCACACCTGTGTGGAAGCACCTGCCTTCAACATACTTTTTATCCCTCATTTACTGAAGTGTTTTCATTATTTTTACATACACGCATGCAAATACACACACACACACACACACACACACACACACACACACACACACACACACACACACACACACACACACACACACACACACAGACAGACAGACACACACACAGACAGACAGACAGACAGACAGACAGACAGACAGACAGACAGACAGACAGACAGACAGACAGACAGACAGACAGACAGACAGACAGACAGACAGACAGACAGACAGGCAGACAGACAGACAGACAGACAGACAGACAGACAGACAGACAGACAGACAGACAGACAGACAGACAGACAGACAGACAGACAGACAGACAGACACACAGACACACAGACACACAGACACACAGACAGACACACAGACAGACACACAGGCAGATACACAGCTTTTCCCAGAGCATATTGTACTCAGACTTTAGTTAACCGGTTATAAAATGTGTCTTACCTGTATGTGTCCATTCCCCATCCATTGTTTTCACTCTCCTACTCCTTTATCTCACACTCATCCCCCTGCCATTCCTTCCCTCATTCGATCGGTCTCATGCTGTGGGGCTGAGAGGAGAGAGGGGGGAATTAAGCTGGATTTGCTTCTCTGGATCTGATGAGACAGCTGACCACCATGATAAGGACATCCATTCCCACTCTTTCTCCCATTCCATATCCTACAGTATGTAATGATTTAGGGGTTTGTGTGTATGCTCTGTGTAATGCCGCATGGCCACCGTTTGTTCCTCTACGTTACAGTAAATATATGGATAGCTGTTGGTAGGTACTGTGGAGTATACACCTTTCAACTTATACAGCATGGAAGATCTATTTACAGCTTGAAAAGACTTTACACAAGCTTGAAATGTGTTTGTGTGTGTGTGCGTGTGTGTGCGTGTGTGTGCGGTGGGGGTGGTGGGGGTGTGGGGGGGGTGGGGGGGGAGAATTATTACTCCCCTCACAGTGGTGTCCAAATGAAGCCCCTTAGATTCCTCCAGATTTACACCCCCCTGAGGAGAGATGGGGATCAGACAGTCTGCTAGAACCATGGATCACTGAGGGTGTGTGTGTGTGTGTGTGTGTGTGTGTGTGTGTGTGTGTGTGTGTGTGTGTGTGTGTGTGTGTGTGTGTGTGTGTGTGTGTGTGTGTGTGTGTGTGTGTGTGTGTGTGTGTGTGTGTGTGTGTGTGTGTGTGGTTGTTTCTAGTTGATGGAGGATGGGAGAGCCAACCATAGTGACAGTGATAATATGGCTACTTCTCCACAGTTTTACCTTCAACTGTTTCCACACTCTCCAACCCATCCTACTCCGTCTCTTCTCCTTCTCCCTTCAACTGTTTCCACACTCTCCAACCCATCCTACTCCTTCTCTTCTCCTTCTCCCTTCAACTGTTTCAACACTCTCCAACCCATCCTACTCCTTCTCTTCTCCTTCTCCCTTCAACTGTTTCAACACTCTCCAACCCATCCTACTCCTTCTCTTCTCCTTCTCCCTTCAACTGTTTCCACACTCTCCAACCCATCCTACTCTTTCTCTTCTCCTCCTTTCAACTGTTTCCACACTCTCCAACTCATCCTACTCTTCTCTTCTCCTTCTCCCTTCAACTGTTTCCACACTCTCCAACCCATCCTACTCCTTCTCTTCTCCTTCTCCCTTCAACTGTTTCCACACTCTCCAACTCATCCTACTCTTTCTCTTCTCCTCCCTTCAACTGTTTCCACACTCTCCAACTCATCCTACTCTTCTCTTCTCCTTCTCCCTTCAACTCATCTTCTGCATTGGGACCTTCCACTCTCCCTCCGTTACTAGGTACTGTCATACGGAACAGTCCTCTATCTCCGTCAGTGTATCATACTGTGGTTAAAGGTATTGGGCTGTTGTTTATGTAGCTGTCTTTTTTGACACTCCCATCCCCAATTCTTCCTTCTATTTCTCTCTCTGTGTTTGTGTTTCTCTCTCTCTCTTTATTTTCTCTCTCCCTTTATTCTTTCTCCCTCTTTACTCTCTATATTCCTCTCTCTCTCTGTCATCCAGTCTTTTTGCCTGCCTTCTGCAGACACTGGTAGCAGTCTTATTTGGAACAAGCTTGTATTCCTCCTTCCAGCCATTTAGCCTCTCTCTTTCATGTCTCCTTTCATTTCTCTCCTTTTCCTCCCTCGTTCCTGTCCATCCTAACAAAGAGGACGTGAGATGCATTTTTCCCCTGGCCTGCCTAGTTGCTTATTTATTTGCCTTGTGCAAAGGTCTTACTCCCCTCCTCCATCTCTCTCTCTCTCCCTTCCTCTCCCTCTCTCCTCATCTCTGTCATGATTTGAGATGTGTCTTTTCTAACTGTCTGTCAAGGAAACAGATCATATTATTTATGGAACATTCTACAGAGCTCCCTACAACTAGATGTACTGGTGCCTATTGGGCAGTTCAAATGGTTGATTTGGGATCTCGTTGCTCGGGAATGTGATAGTTTCTCTTGAGTGTGTTCTGTAATTTAGTATTTTGTTGTATTTGTATATTGTGTATATGCAGTACTCCCTTGTAAAAGAGACCTTGGTCTCAATGGGACCCATGATTAGAGGTCTTCACGGGTCCAAAAATGAATCCGTGGCTTTCCCACCCAACCCGATATGCATAAATAAAAAATGTAATAAAAAAACAGAAACCTGTTCCAAATGGACAGGAGTACAGTCAGACGAATTCCGAAAAGGCCCGTGGAAAAATAGACCCGTGAGATCCAAGAGATCTGTTCAGATCCAAGAGTAGAAAGAGAGAGAGAAAGAAACCTCCTACCGGATGCTGCCAGCGCCATCAATCAACAAGCAATATTGGCCAAATGATCCACAGTTATGTGTATAGGCCTAAGTGTCCACTGTATGATATTAATATTTAAAATATAAATATAAGGGAAGATAAGCTTAAGCCTAGCCCTGGAGCGACCGAGCTAGAGATATGTCGGCGCCATGTTCCCGACACCGATATGCATTTTATACTTGTCAGATACTAATGCTATACAGATATAGGCATACAGAAGGAGGTTAATTCGTACATTTTCGATCCAAATATTTTTTATAAAGATAAGCATGATATTGTTAGATTAAAAACCTCATTGGAATAGGCGTACGCTCGGCCTCGACAACATTCGGTGAAATTGCAGAGCGCGAAATTCAAATGACAAAAATTGTAATATTAAACATTCATGAAAATACAAGAGTCATACAACATTTAAAAGATTAACTTCTTCTTAATCCAGCTGCTTTGTCAGATTTCAAAAAGGCTTTACGGCGAAAGCACACCATGCGATTATCTGAGGACAGCGCCCCGCACATAAAAGCATTACATACATTTTCCAACCAAGCAGTGGCATCACAAAAGTCAGAAATAGCGATAAAATAAATCACTTACCTTTGGAGATCTTCATCTGGTTGAAATCACAAGGGTCCCAGGTACATAACAAATGGTCCTTTTGTTCAATAAAGTAATTCTTTATATCCCAAAAAAGTCAGTTTACTTGGCGCACTTGACTCAGTAATCCACCGGTTTCCCTCGTTAAAAATGCATACAAATGAATTCCGTAAGTTACCAATAAACTTCTTCCAAACAAGTCAAACAACGTTTCTAATCAATAATCGTACCCTAATATGTAAATAAACAATACAATTTAAGATGGAGAATAGTATGTTCATTACAGGAGATAAATAACGAAGTGCGCACCCTCACCTTTACGGCGAAAGCATACCATGCGATTATCTGAGAACAGCGCCCAGGAGACAAATCATTACAAACAGTTACCAGCAAAGTAGGAGTTACACAAGTCAGAAATAGCGATAAAATTAATCACTTACCTTTGATGATCTTCATATGGTTGCACTTACAAGACTCCCATTTACTCAATAAATGTTTGTTTTGTTCGATAAAGTCCCTGTTGATATCCAAAAACCTCAGTTTTGTTCGCACGTTTTGTTCAGTAATCCACAGGCTCAAACACAGTCACAACAGGCAGACAAAAACTCCAAATAGTATCCTTAAAGTTCGTAGAAACATGTCAAACGATGTTTATCGATCATATTTCAACCCGACAATAACGTCGTCAATATAAAAGAAAGGCGCGCTCTCGGTCATGCACATAAAAAAACCTCTGGGACACTGTTTGGTCCACACATGGCATTCAATAGAAAACTACAAACATTTAAAAAATCCCACTTCCTGGATGGATTTTTCTCAGGTTTTTGCATGCCAAATCAGTTCCGTTATACTCACAGACATTATTTTAAGTTTTGGAAACGTTAGAGTGTTTTCTATCAAAATATACCAACTATATGAATATCTCAGATTCTGGGCCTGAGTAGCAGGCAGTTTACTTTGGGCACGCTTTTCATCCGGAAGTGAAAATATTGCCCCCTACACTACTGAAGTTAAACAGCTTGGAAAATTCCAGAAAATTATGTGATGGCTTTAGAATATTCTGAAAGGCTAATTGACATAATTTGAGTCAATTGGAAGTGTACCTGTAAAACTCATCCTATATCAACATAACCTGAAAGGCCACTCAGCAAGGAAAATGCCACTGCTCCAAAACCGCCATATAAAAGCCAGACTACGGCTTGCAACTGCACATTGGGACGAAGATTGTACTTTTTGGAGAAATGTCCTTTGGTTTGAAGAAGCAAAAATAGACCTCTTTGGCCATAATGACCATCGTTATGTTTGGAGGAGAAAGGGGGAGATTGCAAGCCAAAGAACAATCATGAAGCACGGGGATGGCAGCATCATGTTGTGGGAGTGCTTTGCTGCAGGAAGGACTGGTGCAATTCACAAAATAGATGGCTTCATGAGGAGGGCAAATTATGTGGAGATATTGAAGTAACATCTCAAGACATCAGTCAGGAATTTAAAGCTTGGTCGCAAATGGATCTTCAAAAATGGACAATGACCCCAAACATTCTTCCAAAGTTGTGGCAAAATGGCTTAAGGACAACAAAGTCAAGGTATTGGAGTGGCCATCACAAAGCCCTGACCTCAATCCTAGAGAAGATTTGTAGGCAGAACTGAAAAAGATTGTGCGAGCTAGGAGGCCTACAAACCTGACTCAGTTACACCAGCTCTGTCAGGAGAAATGGGCCAAAATTCACCCAACTTATTGTGGGAAGCTTGTGGAAGGCTAGTTAACCTGTTACTCCTACCCCCTACTTTTTCGAACATTCTGTTAAAAATCGCGCAACATTTCAGCGCCCTGCTGCTCATGCCAGGAATATAGTATATGCATATGATTAGTATGTGTGGATAGAAAACACTCAGACGTTTATAAAACTAGTTAAATCACGGCTGTGACTATAACAGAACGTGCGTTTCATCGAAAAGCGCAGGAAAATCTGATCACTGAAAATGGAAATATATATCCATCCGCCACTTCAACCCATTGATAAAGGCGAACGGCAATAAATGGGGCTGAGATTGCAATACCTACAGCTTCCACACGATGTCAACAGTCTTGTCATTTGCCTAGGCTTTGTTTCTTGGTCAAACAAAGAAGAGACAAGCCATTTGTTCAAGTCTCCGACCGGATATTTTGGTTGAGATTTACCCGGACATTATTTCCAGACGGACAGCTAAAGAATATACTTTGTCTCGTGATCAATTTGATCGCTTATTAACGTTTACTAATACCTAAAGTTGCATTACAAAAGTATTTCGAAGTGTTTTTTGAAAGTTTATCGTCAACTTTTTTAATTTTAAAAAATGACGTTACGTTATAAGACGCTATTTTTTTCCATTTATCACACAGTCTTCATAGATCGATATCTAGGCTATATATGGACCGATTTAATCGGAAAAAAATACCCAATAGTGATTATGGGACATCTAGGAGTGCCAACAAAGAAGATGGTCAAAGGTAATGAATGTTTTATATTTTATTTGTGCGGTTTGTGTAGCAACGACTATGCTAATTATTTTGTTTACTATGCTCATTTATTTTGTCCCCTGCGGGTCTTTTGGGGTGTTACATGCTATCAGATAATAGCTTCTCATGCTTTCGCCGAAAAGCATTTTAAAAATCTGACTTGTTGCCTGGATTCACAACGAGTGTAGCTTTAATTCAATACCCTGCATGTGTATTTTAATGAACGTTTGAGTTTTAACTAGTACTATTAGCATTTAGCGTAGCGCATTTGCATTTCCAGTTGTCTAGATGGGACGCCTGCGTGTCAGGTAGGAGCAAGAGGTTAAACAATTTAAATTCAATGCTTCCAAATACTAATTGAGTGTATGTAAACTTCTGACCCAATGGGAATGTGATGAAAGAAATAAAAGCTGAAATAAATAATTATCTCGACAATTATTCTGACATTTCACATTCTTAAAATAAAGTGGTGATTCTAACTGACCTAAGACAGGGCATTTTTACTCTGATTAAATGTCAGGAATTGTGAAAAACTGAGTTTAAATGTAGTTGGCTAAGGTGTATGTAAACTTCCGACATCAACTGTAGGTTTTTGGATCTATTAGCTGTGTCCAACATAACATTCAACTTTTACTTCCGGCGCCGACAGAGATGGCCGCCTCGCTTCGCGTTCCTAGGATACTATGCAGTTTTTTGTGTTATTTCTTACATTAGTACCCCAGATCATCTTAGGTTTCATTACAGTCGAGAAGAACTACTATAAGATCAGCGTCAACTCACCATCAGTACGACCAAGAATATGATTTTCGCGACGCGGATCCTGTGTTCTGCCTTTCAACCAGGACAACGGAATGGATCCCAGCCGGCGACCCCCCAAAAAACGACTCCGTAAAAGAGGGAAACGAGGCGGTCTTCTGGTCAGACTCCGGAGACGGGCACATCGTGCACCACTCCCTAGCATTCTTCTCGCCAATGTCCAGTCTCTTGACAACAAGGTTGATGAAATCCGAGCAAGGGTAGCATTCCAGAGGGACATCAGAGACTGTAACGTTCTTTGCTTCACGGAAACATGGCTCAATGGAGAGACGCTATCGGAGGCAGTGCAGCCAGCGGGTTTCTCCACGCATTGCGCCGACAGAAACAAACATCTTTCTGGTAAGAAGAGGGGCGGGGCGTATGCCTTATGGCTAACGAGACGTGGTGTGATCAAAGAAACATACAGGAACTCAAATCCTTCTGTTCACCTGATTTAGAATTCCTCACAATCAAATGTCGACTGCATTATCCACCAAGAGAATTCCCTTCGATTATAATCACAGCCGTATATATTCCCCCCCAAGCAGACACATCGATGGCACTGTACGAACTTTATTTGACTCTTTGCAAACTGGAATCCATTTATCCGGAGGCTGCATTCATTGTAGCTGGGGATTTTAACAAGGCTAATCTGAAAACAAGACTCCCTAAATTTTATCAGCATATCGATTTCGCAACCAGGGCTGGAAAAACCTTGGATCATTGTTACTCTAACTTCTGCGACGCATATAAGGCCCTGCCCCGCCCTCCTTTCGGAAAAGCTGACCACGACTCCATTTTGTTGATCCCTGCCTACAGACAGAAACTAAAACAAGAAGCTCCCACGCTGAGGTCTGTCCAACGCTGGTCCGACCAAGCTGATTCCACACTCCAAGACTGCTTCCATCACGTGGACTGGGATATGTTTCGTATTGCGTCAGATAACAACATTGACGAATACGCTGATTCGGTGTGCGAGTTCATTAGAACGTGCGTTGAAGATGTCGTTCCCATAGCAACGATTAAAACATTCCCTAACCAGAAACCGTGGATTGATGGCAGCATTCGCGTGAAACTGAAAGCGTGAACCACTGCTTTTAATCAGGGCAAGGTGACTGGTAACATGACCGAATACAAACAGTGCAGCTATTCACTCCGCAAGGCTATCAAACAAGCTAAACGTCAGTATAGAGACAAAGTAGAATCTCAATTCAACGGCTCAGACACAAGAGGTATGTGGCAGGGTCTACAGTCAATCACGGACTACAAGAAGAAAACCAGCCCGGTCACGGACCAGGATGTCTTGCTCCCAGGCAGACTAAATAACTGTTTTGCCCGCTTTGAGGACAATACTGTGCCACTGACACGGCCTGCAACGAAAACATGCAGACTCTCCTTCACTGCAGCCGAGGTGAGTAAAACATTTAAACGTGTTAACCTTCGCAAGGCTGCAGGCCCAGACGGCATCCCCAGCCGCGCCCTCAGAGCATGCGCAGACCAGCTGGCCGGTGTGTTTACGGACATATTCAATCAATCCCTATACCAGTCTGATGTTCCCACATGCTTCAAGAGGGCCACCATTGTTCCTGTTCCCAAGAAAGCTAAGGTAACTGAGCTAAACGACTACCGCCCCGTAGCACTCACTTCCGTCATCATGAAGTGCTTTGAGAGACTAGTCAAGGACCATATCACCTCCACCCTACCTGACACCCTAGACCCACTCCAATTTGCTTACCGCCCAAATAGGTCCACAGACGATGCAATCTCAACCACACTGCACACTGCCCTAACCCATCTGGACAAGAGGAATACCTATGTGAGAATGCTGTTCATCGACTACAGCTCAGCATTCAACACCATAGTACCCTCCAAGCTCGTCATCAAGCTCGAGACGCTGGGTCTCGACCCCGCCCTGTGCAACTGGGTACTGGACTTCCTGACGGGCCGCCCCCAGGTGGTGAGGGTAGGCAACAACAATTCCACCCCGCTGATCCTCAACACTGGGGCCCCACAAGGGTGCGTTTTGAGCCCTCTCCTGTACTCCCTGTTCACCCACGACTGCGTGGCCACGCACGCTCCAACTCAATCATCAAGTTTGCGTACGACACAACAGTGGTAGGCTTGATTACCAACAACAACGAGACGGCCTACAGGGAGGAGGTGAGGGCCCTCGGAGTGTGGTGTCAGGAAAATAACCTCACACTCAACGTCAACAAAACTAAGGAGATGATTGTGGACTTCAGGAAACAGCAGAGGGAACACCCCCTATCCACATCGATGGAACAGTATTTTTATTTGATTTTATTTCACCTTTATTTAACCAGGTAGGCTAGTTGAGAACAAGTTCTCATTTGCAACTGCGACCTGGCCAAGATAAAGCATAGCAGTGTGAACAGACAACACAGAGTTACACATGGAGTAAACAATTAGCAAGTCAATAACACAGTAGAAAAAATGGGCAGTCTATATACAATGTGTGCAAAAGGCATGAGGTAGGCGAATAATACCATTTTGCAGATTAACACTGGAGTGATAAATGATCAGATGGTCATGTACAGGTAGAGATATTGGTGTGCAAAAGAGCAGGAAAGTAAATAAATAAAAACAGTATAAAAACAGTATGGGAATGAGGTAGGTGAAAATGGGTGAGCTATTTACCTATAGACTATGTACAGCTGCAGCGATCGGTTAGCTGCTCGGATAGCTGATGTTTGAAGTTGGTGAGGGAGATAAAGTCTCCAACTTCAGCGATTTTTGCAATTCGTTCCAGTCACAGGCAGCAGAGTACTGGAACGAAGGCGGCCAAATGAGGTGTTGGCTTTAGGGATGATCAGTGAGATACACCTGCTGGAGCGCGTGCTACGGATGGGTGTTGCTATCGTGACCAGTGAACTGAGATAAGGCGGAGCTTTACCTAGCATGGACTTGTAGATGACCTGGAGCCAGTGGGTCTGGCGACGGATATGTAGTGAGGGCCAGCCGACTAGAGCATACAGGTCGCAGTGGTGGGTGGTATAAGGTGCTTTAGTGACAAAACGGATGGCACTGTGATAGACTGCATCCAGTTTGCTGAGTAGAGTGTTGGAAGCCATTTTGTAGATGACATCGCCCGAGGATCGGTAGGATAGTCAGTTTTACTAGGGTAAGCTTGGCAGCGTGAGTGAAGGAGGCTTTGTTGCGGAATAGAAAGCCGACTCTTGATTTGATTTTTGATTGGAGATGTTTGATGTGAGTCTGGAAGGAGAGTTTGCAGTCTAGCCAGACACCTAGGTACTTGGAGAGGGTAGTAAGTTTTAAGTTCCTCGGCATACACATCACAGACAAACTGAATTGGTCCACTCACACAGACAGCATCGTGAAGAAGGCCCAGCAGCGCCTCTTCAACCTCAGGAGGCTGAAGAAATTCGGCTTGTCACCAAAAGCACTCACAAACTTCTACAGATGCACAATCGAGAGCATCCTGGCGGGCTGTATCACCTCCTGGTACGGCAACTGCTCCGCCCACAACCGTAAGGCTCTCCAGAGGGTAGTGAGGTCCGCACAACGCATCACCGGGGGCAAACTACCTGCCCTCCAGGACACCTACACCACTCAATGTTACAGGAAGGCCATAAAGATCATCAAGGACAACAACCACCCGAGCCACTGCCTGTTCACCCCGCTATCATCCAGAAGGCGACGTCAGTACAGGTGCATCAAAGCTGGGACCGAGAGACTGAAAAAGAGCTTCTATCTCAAGGCCATCAGACTGTTAAACAGCCACCACTAACATTGAGTGGCTGCTGCCAACACACTGACACTGACTCAACTCCAGCCACTTTAATAATGGGAATTGATGGGAAATTATGTAAAATATATCACTAGCCACTGTAAACAATGCTACCTAATATAATGTTTACATACCCTACATTATTCATCTCATATGCATACGTATATACTGTACTCTATATCATCTACTGCATCCTTATGTAATACATGTATCACTAGCCACTTTAACTATGCCACTTTGTTTACATACTCATCTCATGTGTATACTGTACTCGATACCATCTACTGTATCTTGCCTATGCTGCTCTGTACCATCACTCATTCATATATCTTTATGTACACATTCTTTATCCCCTTACACTGTGTATAAGACAGTAGTTTTGGAATTGTTAGTTAGATTACTTGTTGGTTATTACTGCATTGTCGGAACTAGAAGCACAAGCATTGTGACAAATCAAATTTGATTTGATTTGATTATCAACGAATTTAATTTATTCCTGCACCATGCAATCATTTATTTGTTAGAAACATGTGTTTTTCTTCTCTATGCTGCCTTCAGCATGGTCTATTTCCCTACAGGCGTAATATATGACAGGTAGTTGTTAGTCTGAACACGTCTCTGGAGCATGTATCAATCCTGCTGCAGGACTCATCGCAGCCGGCAGACCAAATGAACAACTAAACTATTTCTCTCTCCTCCTTCCTCTCCCTCTCTCCTCTCCTCTGTCATGATTTGAGGTGTGTCTTTCTAACTAGATACCCTAGATGCAGTTGCACCCCTAAAAACTAAAAACATTTCTCATAAGAAACTAGCTCCCTGGTACACAGAAAATACCCGAGCTCTGAAGCAAGCTTCCAGAAAATTGGAACGGAAATGGCGCCACACCAAACTGGAAGTCTTCCGACTAGCTTGGAAAGATGGTACCGTGCAGTACCGAAGAGCCCTTACTGCTGCTCGATCATCCTATTTTTCTAACTTAATTGAGGAAAATAAGAACAATCCGAAATTCCTTTTTGATACTGTCGCAAAGCTAACTAAAAAGCAGCATTCCCCAAGAGAGAATGACTTTCACTTTAGCAGTGATAAATTCATGAACTTCTTTGAGGAAAAGATTATGATTATTAGAAAGCAAATTACGGACTCCTCTTTAAACCTGCGTATTCCTCCAAACCTCTGCACAACTCCGCCAGGACCTAGGATCAAGAGAGACGCTCAAGTGTTTTAGTACTATATCTCTTGACACAATGATGAAAATAATCATGGCCTCTAAACCTTCAAGCTGCATACTGGACCCTATTCCAACTAAACTACTGAAAGAGCTGCTTCCTGTGCTTGGCCCTCCTATGTTGAACATAATAAATGGCTCTCTATCCACTGGATGTGTACGAAACTCACTAAAAGTGGCAGTAATAAAGCCTCTCTTGAAAAAGCCAAATCTTGACCCAGAAAATATAAAAAACTATCGGCCTATATCGAATCTTCCATTCCTCTCAAAAATTTTAGAGAAGGCTCACTGCTTTCCTGAAGACAAACAATGTATACGAAATGCTTCCGTCTGGTTTTAGACCCCATCATAGCACTGAGACGGCACTTGTGAAGGTGGTAAATGACATTTTAATGGCATCGGACCGAGGCTCTGCATCTGTCCTCGTGCTCCTAGACCTTAGTGCTGCTTTTGATACCATCGATCACCACATTCTTTTGGAGAGATTGGAAACCCAAATTGGTCTACACGGACATGTTCTGGCCTGGTTCAGATCTTATCTGTCGGAAAGATATCAGTTTGTCTCTGTGAATGGTTTGTCCTCTGTTTGTCTGTTTGTCAACTGTAAATTTCGGTGTTCCTCAAGGTTCCGTTTTAGGACCACTATTGTTTTCACTATACATTTTACCTCTTGGGGATGTTATTCGAAAACATAATGTTAACTTTCACTGCTATGCGGATGACACACAGCTGTACATTTCAATGAAACATGGTGAAGCCCCAAAATTGCCCTCGCTAGAAGCATGTGTTTCAGACATAAGGAAGTGGATGGCTGCAAACTTTCTACTATTAAACTCGGACAAAACAGAGATGCTTGTTCTAGGTCCCAAGAAACAAAGAGATCTTCTGTTGAATCTGACAATTAATCTTAATGGTTGTACAGTCGTCTCAAATCAAACTGTGAAGGACCTCGGCGTTACTCTGGACCCTGATCTCTCTTTTGAAGAACATATCAAGACCATTTCGAGGACAGCTTTTTCCATCTACGTAATATTGCAAAAATCAGAAACTTTCTGTCCAAAAATGATGCAGAAAAATTAATCCATGCTTGTCACTTCTAGGTTAGACTACTGCAATGCTCTACTTTCCGGCTACCGGATAAAGCACTAAATAAACTTCAGTTAGTGCTAAATACGGCTGCTAGAATCCTGACTAGAACCAAAAATTTGATCATATTACTCCAGTGCTAGCCTCTCTACACTGGCTTCCTGTCAAAGCAAGGGCTGATTTTAAGGTTTTACTGCTAACCTACAAAGCATTACATGGGCTTGCTCCTACCTATCTCTCTGATTTGGTCCTGCCGTACATACCTACACGTACGCTACGGTCACAAGACGCAGGCCTCTAATTGTCCCTAGAATTTCTAAGCAAACAGCTGGAGGCAGGGCTTTCTCCTATAGAGCTCAATTTTTATGGAACGGTCTGCCTACCCATGTCAGAGAAGCAAACTCGGTCTCAACCTTTAAGTCTTTACTGAAGACTCAAGACTCATCTCTTCAGTGGGTCATATGATTGAGTGTAGTCTGGCCCAGGAGTGGGAAGGTGAACGGAAAGGCTCTGGAGGACGAACCGCCCTTGCTGTCTCTGCCTGGCCGGTTCCCCTCTTTCCACTGGGATTCTCTGCCTCTAACCCTATTACAGGGGCTGAGTCACTGGCTTACTGGAGCTCTCTCATGCCGTCCCTGCAGGGGGTGCGTCACCTGAATGGGTTGATTCACTGTTGTGGTCATCCTGTCTGGGTTGCCCCCCCCCCCCCACTTGGGCTGTGCCGTGGCGGAGATCTTTGTGGGCTATACTCAGCCTTGTCTCAGGATGGTAAGTTGGTGGTTGAAGATATCCCTCTAGTGGTGTGGGGGCTGTGCTTTGGCAAAGTGGGTGGGGTTATATCCTTCCTGTTTGGCCCTGTCCGGGGGTGTCCTCGGATGGGGCCACAGTGTCTCCTGTCCCCTCCTGTCTCAGCCTCCAGTATTTATGCTGCAGTAGTTTGTGTCGGGGGGCTGGAGTCAGTTTGTTATATCTGGAGTACTTCTCCTGTCCTATTCGGTGTCCTGTGTGAATCTAAGTGTGCATTCTCTAATTCTCTCCTTCTTTCTTTCTCTCTCTCGGAGGACCTGAGCCCTAGGACCATGCCCCAGGACTACCTGACATGATGACTCCTTGCTGTCCCCAGTCCACCTGGCCATGCTGCTGCTCCAGTTTCAACTGACCTGAGCCCTAGGACCATGCCCAGGACTACCTGACATGATGACTCCTTGCTGTCCCCAGTCCACCTGGCCATGCTGCTGCTCCAGTTTCAACTGTTCTGCCTTACTATTATTCGACCATGCTGGTCATTTATGAACATTTGAACATCTTGGTCATGTTATGTTATAATCTCCACCCGGCACAGCCAGAAGAGGACGGGCCACCCCACATATGCTCTCTCTAATTCTCTCTTTCTTTCTCTCTCTCGGAGGACCTGAGCCCTAGGACCGTGCCCCAGGACTACCTGACATGATGACTCCTTGCTGTCCCCGGTCCACCTGACTGTGCTGCTGCTCCAGTTTCAACTGTTCTGCCTTGTTATTATTCGACCATGCTGGTCATTTATGAACATTTGAACATCTTGGCCATGTTCTGTTATAATCTCCACCCGGCACAGCCAGAAGAGGACTGGCCACCCCACATAGCCTGGTTCCTCTCTAGGTTTCTTCCTAGGTTTTGGCCTTTCTAGGGAGTTTTTCCTAGCCACCGTGCTTCTACACCTGCATTGCTTGCTGTTTGGGGTTTTAGGCTGGGTTTCTGTACAGCACTTTGAGATATCAGCTGATGTACGAAGGGCTATATAAATACATTTGATTTGATGATTTGATTTGTCAATGAAGCCGATGATATTACCTATGGAACAATCTACAGAGCTCCCTACAACAAGCAACGCATGACTCTCGAGTCATTAAAGGCACAGTCAACTTAGTGGATGTAAACCTCTGACCCACTTGTGTTATGCACAAAGTAGATGTCCTAACCGACTTGCCAAAACTATACTTTGTTAACAAGAAATTTGTGAAGTGGTTGAAAAACGAGTTTTAATAACTCCAACCTAAGTGTATGTAAACTTCCGACTTCAACTGTATACAGCCTCTGCTCAACAAACTCAAACTCGAGTACGAATAATTTGGGGGTGTTCACAATCTAGTCCGGTTGCGGACACAGACCTTTCTGTTTCAAATGTTACCTCTATGTGTATTAGGTTGGATTGCTACTGTGTGTGTATTTGTGTCTCTGAATGTTAGGCTCTGTCACTGTCTGGTGAAAGAAGGTGACCTGCTGTTAGAGTAGGATACATGGTGGAGCCTGGAGGGCTGTAACTCAATGTCTGTCCTGCCCCTACACCTCCTCCCCTCCCTTCCCTGGCTCTGGAACCAGTGTGAGGAAAACATTTGTATTACCATTACTTTAAATGATAGCTATGTACAATTCTGTTATTCTGGTTGTGTAAATTGCTGTTTTCACTCTGTACCTAATCCACCACGGCTGTGCACATCTTGTGTTCTACCCCCACCCTCTGTACTCTGAAACCTGTCTGTTTCAAACAAAGTCTCTCCTCATCCTCTATTCTAAGAACAACCCGTTCTTAGTACTCACATGAGAACACAGAGGACTCTGAATATTTGGCCACCTCATCCAGTAGATATCGGTTGGTTCGACACATTGAGACATTTGTGGTGGATCCAGCCATGACTAAGCATTTACAGGTCTACTATTTAAGACCTCTCTTTATTTCTGTATGTCAGAGCTTTCGGCCCAACACTCAAGAGGGTAGGGTCGACCAGCCTCATTATTGCAGAGCTCTCAACAAATCACTTACGGGTGGTTCGTCGACCAGCTTTATTATTGAAATTGAAATAATTAATCAATATCAAATAAAGATTGATTGTTTGAAAAATTATCCAAAAGTCCATGGCCATGGCTGGTTGATCTCAGCAGGACTGGTGAGGTTGTGTAAGAACAAAAGTCCAGTGCGTGAGTTTCTCCTGAGTGGGTTTCTTTGCCTGGTGAGTTCATTCCTGTTGTGTTTTTATTGGTGTTTTTAGTTGTGTTTGAAGGGTATGCCCTGGGTTACATTAGTAAGGTGTTATTGTGAATGTTTCCCTTTACCTGGTACATCTCCTGTGGTGGAAATTAGAAAATATGAATTAAGACTGGATTTCTGGAAACATGTTACAAACTTAAGTAGAATACATGGGTACTCAGTAGGCAGTGTTGTGTATTTGGATAGGAATGGAAGACGCCACACTACTGTGATTGCCGTGGGTGACGAGCTTGTGTGGAGACAACATCCTGCATTTGGGCCTTTAACCTGTTGAGTGTAGGGGGCAGTATTTTGATGTTTGGATGAAAAACGTACCCAAATTAAACTGCCTATTTCTCAGGCCCAGAAGCTAGAATATGCATATTATGATAGAAAACACTCGAAGGTTTCCAAAACTGTCAAGATATTGTCTGTGAGTATAACAGAACTGATATTGCGGGCGAAAACCTGAGGAAAATCCAACTAGGAAGTGCCTCTTATTTTGAAAACTACCTGTTCCATTGCATGCATTCCCTCCATTTAAAGGGATATCAACCAGATTCCCTATGGCTTCCACGTGGTGTGAACAGTCTTTAGACATAGTTTCAGACTTTTATTCTGAAAAATGAGCGAGAATGATCACTTCGCGTCAGAGGATGGCTGGGTGCCAGCAGGGTTTTGTTTGCGCAACAGCTTGAAGCAGACATTTTCTCTCTCTCTCCTATTGAAAAAGCTACGGTCCGGTTGAAATATTATCGATTATTTATTGTAAAAAACAACCTGAGGATTGATTCTAAAAAATATTTGACATATTTCTACAAACTTTACGGATACTATTTGGAATTTTCATCTGCCCCGTCGTGACCGCTTGAGCCTGTGGATTTGTGAACAAAATGCACCAACCAAATGGAGGTATTTTGGATATAAAAATAATCTTTATGGAACAAAACGCACCAACCAAATGGAGGTATTTTGGATATAAAAATAATCTTTATGGAACAAAAGGAACATTTACTGTGCAACTGGGAGTCTCGTGAGTGCAAACATCCGAAGATCATCAAAGATAAGCGATTCATTTTATTGCTTTTCTGACTTTCGTGACTACTTATGCTGCTAGCTGTTTGTAATGTTTTGTCTGCTGAGAGAGATGTCCTTACATAAACGCTTGGTTTGCTTTAGCTGTAAAGCTTTTTTGAAATCTGACACGCCAGGTGGATTAACAACAAGCTAAGCTGTGTTTTGCTATATTGCACTTGTGATTTCATGAAAATTTAATATTTTTAGTAGTTTAATTTGAATTTGGCGCTCTGTAATTCAGTGGTTGTTGATGAAAATGATCCCGCTAACGGGATGGGTGCGCCAAGAAGTTAATAAAACAATATTTTAATGGGGACACAACTACTCACCTATGGCTCGGTAGAGTCTAGTTAGCAGAAGAAAAATATATTATAACCCTTTCATGCGTGAGTTCCAAATATCTCTAACGGTCGCCCCAGCGTGAGTTTTTTATGCACGTGATGTTAGAATGTTCTCTCCATTCCACAATGTGATTGATACGTAACAGTACATTTTATCCGCGCTGCCCTCAAACTTAAGCACGCAGCAGTTTATATTTATAGGCTGTTTCAACTTCAATTTCAAATGATTTTCCAACAAGTTTTTATTTTCTAAAACCAGTTTGAATTTAGGTGTGTTCCACCTCCTCATTCATTCACATAAAAAAAGTAATTTGTACTTTTGTGGACAGTTACATTTTTGGGACATTTCTGGCACGGACAAAATTCCCCAAGCACTTCCCAATAGTTTGTGCAGTTCACGTCTGCAGACATTTGCTCATCTCCCGTCAGAACAGGATCTGCACACGTGTTCACATTTTCCATTTTCCATTCCACATTTATATTGTAGTGTACTGTATGTATGGAGCATTATATATTTGTGTATATTCCTTATAACCGCGGACACGTGAGGTAACATTACTCATTTTATAACCTTTATGGTGTTATAGTCAATCATGCTTATGAAGCTACATTCTTCTATTAGCTCTGTAAAACAATGCTAATTGCATCAGAGAAGAATTATCTTGTGTTGTATTTTGAAGCTACATGGCCTTATGACTCCCAAGTGGCACAGCACATCAGTGCTAGAGGCGTTACTTCAGACTCCCTGGTTCAAATCCAGGCTGCGTTTCTATCAAAGTAAGTGCCTTATTACATTATAATAGTCTCCATATGCCATTTCTGCTGTAGCTCACTGTTACGTTCCCCAGTTTATGTGTTGTAGTTTGTATGTTTGCATGTGTTTATTTCAGGAAATGGCTTCCTGAAATCCCTCAAGCAGCTGATTGGTCGACTCCATGGCTAATTGGAGAGCTGACCCCGCCCCCTCGTCAAGACACAGCTGTCTCCAATTACCCATTCCTTCAGAAGCTATATAAAAGGCAGTGTTTTGTTCAGAAGGGAGAATTTTGCTAGAGATTTTGCTGGAGGTAGATTTGCTAGAGAGATTTGCTAGAGAGATTTGCTGGGAGGTCATTGCAGAGATTTTGCTGGGAGGTCATTGCAGAGATTTTGCTGGGAGGTTATTGCAGAGATTTTGCTGGAGATTTGCTGGGAGGTCATTGCAGATATTTTGCTAGAGATTTTGCTGGGAGTTCATTGCTGAGAGTTGGTATGTTTTGTGAGTTTGTTGCTCAGATGGAGCTTATTTGATGTCCTTTGTTTCTTAGTTTGTTTGTGAAATTGTTTAATATTCTGTTTCATTTGTTCCCAGGGGGGAGGGAGTACTTAGGCAAGAGGCCCGCGGGCATACATATACCCGTAGCATATTCGCTGTCTAGGCACACTAGGTAAGACCTGGGCGGACCACCCCTTATATTTTAGATAGGGCACCAGGTGATAGGAGAGGGGGGCTTTGAGATTTACTTTCTTTGCTTTGGTTCCGTCCAGCCCCTTTTCCCCATATTACCGTGTGAAGGAATAAAGTCCTTGTAAACGGTACCACATTCTGCCTGTCATTCTTACTTGCACCTACAGTCCATGCCGCAGGGTGTTGCGTTCCCTCTTCATAGAGGCGTGCGTAACACTCACTATATGTATGGATCATAATATATTCCTTATAACCGCAGACACGTGAGGTAATGTTACACATTTTATTATCTTTCTTTAACTAGGCAAGTCAGTCAGTTAAGAACAAATTCTTATTTTCAATGACAGCCCAGTGGGTTAACTACCCGGGGAAGAACGACAGATGCCTTGTCAGCTCAGGGGTTTGAACTTGCAACCTTTCGGTTACTAGTCCAACACTCTAACCACTAGGCTACCCTGCCGCCCTGCGTTTATAACCTTTATGGTGTTGTAGCCAATTGTGCTATTAGCTCTGTAAAACAATGCTAGTTGTGTCAGAGAACTATTAGCTTGTGTTGTATTTTGAAGCTACCCTGGCCTTATGACTCCCAAGTGGCGCAGCGGTCTATGGCACTGCATCTCAGTGTTAGAGGTGTCACTACAGACACCCTGGTTCAAATCCAGGCTGTATCACAACTGGCTGTGATTGGGAGTCCCATAGTGCAGCGCACAATTGGCCCAGCGTTGTCTGGGTTTGGCCGGAGTAGGCCATCATTGTAAATAATAATTTGTTCTTAAATTACTTGCCTAGTTAAATAAATAAAAAATATGACCATGGTTGGTTTATTTAGTCTATTCAGCATAGCATAGCTCTGTTCTGCCCTGCCTTGCCCCCTTGTGGAGCTCAAAAGTTCAATATAACTGGAGCTGGACATCTTTGGAGCTGACTGACTGATCACCACCAGCATTTTAAAAGGGACCTGGTACTTCGTCAGTGGACAAGGGAAATTCAGATTCAGGGTTCTCTATGGCTACAAGGTTGGGGGGCAGCTCCTCACTGTCACTGTCAGAATCTGATTCCTGACTTTCATACTCGGACTCATTGTCAGAATTTTTTTTTTTATCTCCAGAATTTCCACATTTGTGAGTTGTCTCCTTTTGAAAGACATTGTTAATGCTACAGCTTAGCTCACTAGCTACATACATAAACAACACTGAATGGCGCAGAGTGGAAGGTTACGTGGTTGACTGCCGGCACGCGCCACTTGTATCAATAAATCACGATCAGAAAATGTTTTGTGTGGCAATTATTTGTGTATTCACGGTTTTAATCACGTTTTCAATTCTAGGTGAAAAATCATGCATTCCGATTCTTGCACAGATTGTAATGGGCACATATGTGTGTAAAATACTTTTTTGAGGGTTGTACTGATTATGATGAGCTAAGCTAATTCCAGCTGTGTAGCCATGTTTGTTGACATACAATGCATTCTGTGTCTCACGTCTGTTTGACCAAAGATGTTATAACAAAATGAGGTGAGTAAGAGTTCACAAATTTTTTTGAGGACTTCCGGAAATTAATGGTGGGATGTGAACGAAGGTAGATGACACACACCTTCAACATGCATACTACAAACAGACCAAATTCCTCTCATCTTCTCTTATCTTCGGTTTCTGTGAGGAAAAAATGCATGGCTGTGCACTGAAACTAATCGTCGGATTACTTTCGATTTCTATTAAGTGTTTTACCTAGTTATTTCGATCAATGGTGAGCTCACACGTGAGTTGATTAATTATACATAGAAATTGCTATTACCTAATTCATATTGTAGTTTATGTCAGAAGAGAGTTAGAAAATATGACTGCTTGTGTTGGGTCAATCTTTCCTCAGTTAGCGCTAGGACAAATGTAGCCTACCTTTTTCCGGTTAGGATGATTGTGTTATGCTATATATACTTCTGTGAATATCTGAACATTGCATCCAAAAATAAACTGCTGACATTCTGGACATAACTTTGTAAGGACTGTGTTTGTGTAAATAGTTTCTGAAAAAAGTGTGGCCAGCTCAAACGCTGATTGTTGCGTCATTTCAAACTGGCCGTTCTAAATGAGCATTCTAAACGAGTGTTCTAATCGCACAGGGTGTGATCGTACGCTTCAGGGACCACTGTGGAACGATCACACCCGTGTGATGGTACGTGTGAAAGGGTTAAAGACGTTTTTTTTCTGTTCCGTCTGTATGTGTTCTGTGTTATGTGTTTGTGTGAGCATGAAACAGAAACCATGGGAGCACAAGGGAGCAAAGGAGTCGGCCTGCCAAACCCCCTGACGGGACCCAGATAAGTGGGGCAGATAAGTGGGGAAGGGACGTTCTGGACCAGGTGCAATTGTGGCTTAGGGAAGGTGGTTTTCCATTGACAGTAACACTGAGTGTGACACTGTTAGAAGAAGTAAGGGGAAGACTAACAGAACATGAGGGAAAGAAAAAGGGAAAAGGGGATAAAATAGACTGGGCTAAATTTAGGAAATGGGAGAGAGCGGCAGAAAGGCGTAAAGAAAGACAAGACCCATTTAGGGGTCTGCCGCGTCAGAACATGGCAATACAGACTGAGGGGGAAGATAGGAAGGGGAAAGAAGAAACCATGAGGAAGAATAGGAAAGATGATGAGAGAGATTTTCCCCCTCCCTACTCTTCTCCTCCTAACCTCTACCCAGTGTTGCCAGTGGACAATGGGCTGCCCCTCTCTCCTCTTCCGCCTGCCCTGCTGGACCCCCTGCCATCTACTGCACCAGTGCTTACACCCCCGCCCTTACCGCAAGCCACCTCCCTGTTGACAGATGTGGTGGCCAAACCACTCACTGGCCTGGCAGACATGATGGGAGGAACTCCAAAGCTGTCAAGAAATAAAGAAGTTGCTGAGGGAGCCAAAGGAAAGAAAGAGCATTAACCCCTTCCCCCAGATGGGAGGCCCGAGCAGCTCGGCTGTGGAGGACGGCAGCGACACACCATCACAGTCGGGGTCAAAGTCATCTCCTCCCCCAGCGAGTAAAACCAGACTACAGAAGAAGTTGACACCAGAGAGGAGAGGCAGGACACACGTTTTGACAGCCTGTCGTGTGGATCCAAAAGACGTGGAAGAAGAAGGAAGAGAAGGTGACGACCCAGAAGCTACAAGCTGCTCATTTGACTTTCTACCAAGGCCAGGCGCCAGCCAAAGGAGGGGCCTCGAAGGGTTGTGGGGGTAAGACTAAGCATGTAGGCAACCTGGCCATTTCTCAGCTCAATGTGATCAAGCACTTCAGACTGGAGCTCAGATGGGTGGAAGAGGTCGAGGCAGGAGTGGACCAAGAGGCAGAGGAGCCCCAAGGGGGGCCCCTAGAGGACATGGGCCAGCATTAGCTTCAGGACTGTGGCATCCCGCCACCAAACTAGTGGCCTGGGCCACCCCCTCAATCTCAGCCTCAACAGCAGTGGCGGCCCCAAGAGGGCCCCCATGGAAGAGGCCGACCTGGGCAATGGCAGTTGGTCCCGCCTACACAGATGACCCTGTATAACCCAGGGCCAGGCCAAGAACAGGAGGGAGAATATTGACGTGATGATGAGACATGGACAGACGAAGTTGAGCTAACAGAAATGACGGAACAATTGTTTTTAAAGAGCTACACTCTCCCTAGAATTGAGCCAACAGTGGGGGCTTGCGTCAATGGTGAGTCAATCATTTTTCTTGTTGATACTGGGGCTGCAATGTCTGTGATTAACTGTAAAGCTATGATGAAACCTCCCATGTCTAGTGAAACAGTCAAAACATTAGGGGCTTTGGGTCTCCCTTTCAGGGAACACGTTACCATGCCCTTGCCAGTCTCATTTTCTAAGGAGCAGTGCCAGCATCAATTTCTCTACTCTGACCACTGTCCTGTCAATCTGATGGGCAGAGACCTCATATGCAAATTGGGTGTTAACATAACGTGTGGACCCACTGGGCTCACAGTTATACATGAGGATGAAGAAGGGGAGCAATTGATGCTGATGTCTGAGTTTTGTGACTGGTATTATGCATGTGATGTTAACGATGAGGTGCCCAATATTGCTCGTGTTTTCTCAATGGCAACAAGCTTTTGGGGCCACGAGTGCAGTTTCATGTCTGAGACAGGCTTACATTGCACTTCCCATTTCTCACCATTGACAAGGGATTTATGCTATGAGAAGGAATGGTTTTCACAGAGTGTAGATGAAGAGCCAGTGCAGTGTGAGGGGTTGTACTGTAGCAGTGATTTTTGTTCTTTAGAGGTTAATTTAACCCCTGCACAGAAAAAGCTCTACCTGTTTGAAGGCAGTACTCCTTATGTGTCCCTTGCTAAATCAAACAGAGTTGAGCGGGCGGATACTGGGGTATAGATGAAGGATCTGATGGGATCTATAGAAATGCATCCAGATGTGTCAGCATCTTCACCCAGCACACTAACATTTTGTTACCCGTTCAACTGGGATACTCCAGTTGAGAGGGGTGTACATGGACTTCAGCAACCTCCATCCGCCACATACATCATGCTTTTGAGTGAGGACTCACCCTTGTTGAGAGGGGTCCTGACTGATTATGGCAGTAGACAAGTGTGATTTTGGGAAGTGGGTGGAACCTCTTGTGGTAGCACCTAAAGGAACTCACCGGCCCTCCAAAGCACAGTATCCACTCAATCAAGGGTATTCAATCAAGGGTATTCAATCAAGGGTATTACCCCTGTCCATGCTTAATTGGTAGAGAAGGGAGCCTTAGTGCTGTGTCCAGAGTCACCTTGCAATACCCCTATCTTGCCAGTAAGAAAAGCCTCAGGGGATTGGTGTTTTGTTGAGTTTGCCAGTTAATGAGGCTGCCTATGCTTGTGCCCCAGTGGTTCCCAACCCAACTACACTGTTTGGCAGCCAAAGCAGCAGCTGTGTCACTCGATTTGCCTGTGTTGCAGATGATTGCGGTTCCTGTTCAGAATCTCTTCTCTCCTACTGACATCTTTAACTTGCAATCCTCTGTCCTGTCGAGTTGAGGAAGTAGAAGAGGTTGTGTACATATGACAGGTTGCAGAAACTGAGGTTGGGTCCGGCTGGGCTCCCAACCCTACCATGTTCGTGTTTTTCCTACCTGGCAAAGTTGGCCCATGGCCAGGACCATGTGTAAAAGGGGGGAGGGGTAGATTTTGTAAATCATTTTTGGTTTGCACCTGGATTTTCTGTTTGCTGAACAATATTGTGCAAAATGTGTGATTTGTAGGAATAACAATGCAGGAAGGGGATTCCCATGCCTGTGTCTGCCCAACCCCAGAAGGGCAATTTGAACATGTGATGATGGATTTCATTGAGTTGACACCATGCCAGGGGTACAAATACTGCCTGGTCAGACCCTAAAAATGTACATGGTGAAACTCATGGCAGAGACTGGCCTCCCCTGGGTCACAGTAATGCCTCTGACACTGATGTTTATGAGGGCAAGCCCACAGGATGACTGGGTTAGCACCTCATATGATACTGACTAGCAGACCTATGAGAATGCTAAACACCCCTTTCCCACTGAACAAGCTGACCCTGTTGGTCTGCGATGATGTTATGGTAAGTTACTGTACTGCTCTAAACAACGTTCTGAAGGCTATTTGTCCCAGGGTGAAAGCATCGTTGCCTCAGCCATTAGTGGGGATCCTGTGCCAACTACAGCCAGGTGATTGGGTGGTAGTCAAGGATCTGAGGAGGTGGACTGGACCATTCCAGGTATTGCTGACCACTCCAACCACTGTTTGTGTGTCTGAGAGATCTACGTGGATCCACGCCAGACACTGAAGGAATGTGCCACATGATCCAGCTGAGGATGTACCAGAGGAGGAGCCACCACCAGGTGCAGTCTAGATGGTCATGGGAGGACCAGGACCAGACTCTACGCATCATGTTTGTTGCTTCCGTTTTCATCCTCCTCATTACAGCTGGAGTATGGGCGCTTGGAACAGGCAAACAACAGAGAGCAGAAAAGCTGAACTCAACCAACTTGACCGCAGTCCCATGGAGGACTAAAATATCAGCCACTCTCGCCCTCCCTGGGGTGAAGCCACAGGAAATGCGCTTTCTGCACCATCGCCATGATTGGGAGGACACTGGGTTATTTCACCTGAATCACACTGCTCTCTAGCTGTTAACCTGACAGACTGGTATGTGTGTGGGCATGTCCCCTTAGCTACCCGAGTAGGAGTTCCATTTAGGGGAGTAGAAGTACATGAGCCAACATTCAAGAGTGTGGGGTCGACCAGCCTCATTATTGCAGAGCTCTCAACAAATCACTTACTGGTGGTTCGTCGACCAGCTTCATTATTGCAATAATTTATTGATATCAAATATAGATGGATTGTTTGAAGAATGTTTCAAGTTTCTCTCGCTTGTTTAGAACTTCCAAGACGCCAGGTCTTACCACAGAGGAGGGTCTCTCAATCTGCGGAAAGGCATAACCTGAACACACACCCGCACACACCCACACACACACACCCGCACAGACCCGCACACACACACACACACACACACACCCCTGGGGTGGGTAGATGAGAGCTGAGTGGACCAGGTCAGATCAGATTGTGTCTATTCCCTCTTCCCCCCCACCCCTCAGCATGCCTCTTTTCCACTGTTCCTCTTTGATGACACGAAAATCCCCACTGGTGCTCCATCAGACCCCCTCCCTCAGGGCTTCATCAGAGTGACTGACAGCTGTCAATCAAAGTCAAGCCCACAGCATTACGAGGGATGTAACGGCCATTGTTGGTAGAAGAAGGTGAGGACCAATGCACAGCGTGGTATGTGTCCATCTTTTTAATAAAGTAAATGAACACTGAACAAAAACAACAAAGTGAACCAAAACAGTTCTGTCTGGTGCAGATACAAACACTCAACAGACAACAATCACCCACAACTCAAGGGAGAAAACAGGCTGCCTAAGTACGGTTCTCAATCAGGGACAACGATCGAAGACAAAGACATAACAAAAGAACTAAGGTCAGAACGTGACAGTACCCCTCCCCCCAAAGGTGCGGACTCCGGCCGCAAAATGGGCGACTCTGGCAGTTCAGGACAGACGGGCGACTCTGGCAGCTCAGGACAGACGGGAAACTCTGGCAGCTCAGGACAGACGGGTGACTCTGGCAGCTCAGGACAGACGGGCGACTCTGGCAGCTCAGGACAGACGGGCGACTCTGGCAGCTCAGGACAGACGGGCGACTCTGGCAGCTCAGGACAGACGGGCGACTCCGGCAGCGCTGGACAGGAGGGAGACTCCGACAGCGCTGGACAGGAGGGAGACTCCGGCAGCGCTGGACAGGAGGGAGCACCTGGAAGAAGGAGACGGAGAGACAGCCTGGTGCGTGGGGCTGCCACCGGAGGCCTGGTGCGTGAAGGAGGCACCGGATAGACCGGACCGTGGAGGCACACTGGAGGTCTCGACCACCGAGCCTGCACAACCTTTCCTGGCTGGATACCTCCCGTAGCCCGGCCAGTGCGGCGAGGTGGAACAGACCGCACTGGGCTGTGCTGTGCTGGCGAACCGGGGACACGTGCGTAGGGCTGGTGCCATGTACCCCGGGGTGAGGACACGCACTGGAGACCAGATGCGCTGAGCCGGCTTCATGGCACCTGGCTCGATGCCCACTCTAGCCCGGCCGATACGAGATGCTGGGAAGTAACACACCAGGCTATGCCTGCGCACCGTGGACACAGTGCACTTCACTGCATAACCCGGTGCCTGCCCGGTCCACCTCTCTCCACGGTAAGCACGGAGGGTTGGCTCAGGTCTTCTACCTGACTTAGCCACACTCCCCGTGTGCCCCCACTCAATACATTTTTGGGGCTGCCTCTCGTGCCTGTTGCGCTGCCGTGTTCGTGTCACCAACTCCATTCTCCTGTAACCCTCCTCGCACTGCTCCAGAGAATCCCAGGTGTGCTCCGGCACTCTCCCTGGGTCGACCGACCACCATTCTATTTCGTCCCAAGCTGTCACATAGTCCAGATCTCGCTGCTGGCTGATACCACACTGCTTGGTCCTTGGTTAGTGGGTGATTCTGTAACGGCCGTTGGTGGTGGAAGAAGGTGAGGACCAATGCGCAGCGTGGTATGTGTCCATCTTCTAAATAAAGTAAATGAACACTGAACAAAAACAACAAAGTGAACGAACGAAACCGAAACAGTTCTGTCTGGTGCAGATACAAACACTCAACAGAAAACAATCACCCACAACTCAAGGGTGAAAACAGGCTGCCTAAGTATGGTTCTCAATCAGGGACAACGATCGACAGCTGCCTCTGATTGAGAACCATACCAGGCCAAACACAGAAATACCAAACATAGAAAAAGACCATAGACAGCCCACCCAACTCACGCCCTAACCATACTAAAACAAAGACATAACAAAAGAACAAAGGTCACAAAGTGAAAAGGGAAGAGTTGATGGACACCCTGAACCCCCCTCCTGGTGTTTCCCTGTCAGAACTGTTGTCATTGTCTCATTGTTCTTCTCTTGTTTATTGTAGGTGAACACTCATTCTACTGTGTGGCTCTGGTACATTTAAAAACATTAGGGTAATAAGGCAATCTACAGCATAGATTAAGAGTATGTTGTTAAGTCTGATGGAAATTATTTAAAGGATGACACCGTCACTTATTTAGTAGACATCTGTTTGGTAACAGCATTCCCAAGCAACAGTAAAACATAGTGAAATAGTAGCTAGACAATTATTATTATTCAACTTTTCCCTCCTGAATTCACTACTATTGCTATTTTAATCAGAATTACCAGCTAGCAAGCATAGATATTGAATAAAAATTGAACATGACATCAATCGAAGCTTGATTGTGTGACATGTTAGTGATACTCTCATTCTTCTCATGGCTGCCAATGAAATGTTTACTGCTAATGAACATCTCCATAAGCTTTGTAGGAAGTGTGTAATTAATTAGGCCTTAATTGGACTTGACTGCCGTTATCGTGCTGAGCGTGTTAACTGCCCGGTCATTAACTATGGGAAACTGTGATTGAGCTATTGTGGTCCGTGCTGGTGTGCGTGGGTGCGTGCGTGCGTGCGTGCAAGTGTGTGTGTAACGTCAGAAATGACACCAGGACCAGCTATGATCCATAGACTGATTCTGCTTTGATCAGGGGGATTTGGTCCAGACCTCCTGCGGGTCCTGATGAAGATGAATAGGCTAACAAGACATTTCAGAATTTCTTTATAGAAGGGGGGTAAGTGCATTGTGAAAGTGGGATGGGGGATTTATTGTTTATTTATCGTTCTGACCAGTGGATAGCCGCTGCCGCCTCATCTTCCCTCCCCAGTTCCTCCCAGGACCCTTGTTCTTTAATTACAGTTCCAACCAAGTTCTTATTAGCATCGACATACCAACCACCGTGCATCATTGTACTGGGGAGTTGGGGTGTGATAGGGGTGTCTAAAAGGGGGTAAGGGAGGTGGGGGGACTAAAATGTCACAGGCATGTTGATTTTGCATTCCATTACGCCTACACTGCCTGGGAGGGGGGTGACAGCCAGGGAGGCAAAGATGAATAAGGGTGCGATTAAGCAGTGTAGATGATGGGAGCGAAGGATCAGGGATGACAAATGGAGAAATGGAGAGAGCCACAAAAAGAGAAGAAGGGGTGGGGGGTGAGAGAGACATTAGATGGTGTGGGAGACCTAGAGGTGGGGTGGGGACCAGTGTTTAAACATGAGAGGAGAGGAGAGGAGAGGAGAGGAGAGGAGAGGAGAGGAGAGGAGAGGAGAGGAGAGGAGAGGAGAGGAGAGGAGAGGAGAGGAGAGGAGAGGAGAGGAGAGTGCAGAAGGAAAGCAGAGGAGAGGATTGTAGAAGGACAGCAGAAGGAGAAGAGAACAGAAGAGAGGAGAGGAGTTGAGAGGAGAGGAGTTGAGTTGAGAGGAGAGGAGTGGAGAGGAGCAGAGAAGAGAGGAGTGCAGATGGAGAGGAGTGCAGAAGGAGAGGAGAGGAGTTGATAGGAGAGGAGTTGATAGGAGTTCAGAAGGAGAGCAGAAGAGAGGAGTGCAGGAGTGGAGATGAGAGGAGAAGTATAGAAGAGCAGAATGAGAGCAGAGGAGAGAGGATACAAGAGGAGAGGAGAGGAGACGAGAGGAGACGAGAGGAGACGAGACGAGACGAGACGAGACGAGACGAGACGAGACGAGACGAGACGAGACGAGACGAGAGCAGAAGGAGTGCAGTGTAGAAGGACAGCAGAAGGAGAGGAGTGCAGAAAGTGTGGAGAGTAGAGGAGACGAGAGGAGAATAGAGGAGAGGAGAGCAGAGGAGAGGAGAGGAGACGAGAGGAGAAAAGAGGAGAGGAGTGCAGAGGAGAGGAGAAGAGAGGGGAGGAGAGGAGAGGAGAAGAGAAAAGAGGAGAAGGGGAGGAGTGCAGAGGATAGGTTAGGAGAGGAGATGGAGGGGATTGTTGAGGTGAGCAGAAGGAGAGTGTGAGAGAGGGATGACTGACTTATTCAAAACATATATTTGCCTGTTAACATTAAATACACAATGAAACCCCAGTCCAGGTACACACATTAACTCTGAACTCCCCTGTCTTGCTCTGCTGTGAGAGAAATGGATACAGAGAGAGGAGGGGTGGCCATACATCTCCAACACAATTTATCACCGCGTTGCCGTTCCCACTCTGAAATATCGGCCTATTAAAACATTCATTGAGTTGATTAAACTGCAATAAAATCTAACATCATTTGTACCGACAGTTTCAGGGTCTGATTTATTAGTCTGGCGCTTTGTATCCTCTCATATCCCACCCAGACCTGCCACTGTCAGAGACTTTCCACACACAGGATAGCAGTGGGGAAACAGCAGATCTTGCTGCCACCCATTGGTGGCTTTAGAGTGCTGCAGCTGCAAGCCCTGGAACCCAATAGCCTGTCTATTGCAAGCACAGACAGATTACACTGAGTGTACAAAACATTAAGGATACCTGCTCTTTCCATGACATAGACTGACCAGAATAGTCCCAAAGGACATCCAGCCAACGTGGCACAACTGTGGGAAGCATTGGATTAAACATGGGCCAGCATCCCTGCGGAACACTTTAAAGCACCTTGTAAACCATGTCCCAACGAATTGAGGTCGTTCTGAGGCCAAAAGGGGGTGCAACTCAATATTAGGAAAGTGTTTCTAATGTTTTGTACACTCAGTGTCAATTGTGAAAATACTAATCTCTCGTTGGACAGATGCATGTAACATAACTGGTATCGTGTAGGATGCGACTACTGACAAGAAACGTTTTCTTCTGGTGAGCAGATTTCTTGTCACTGATTATTTGAACAAATCCTGTTTTCGAAGATGTTTGCATCGGAAGAATATTTTCTAACACGTCTTCATCCAGAATTGAATCGAGCGTCTGACACAATTATGCCTGATTTTAGTTTCTGTGATTATGAAAATATTAGCTACTAGGATCTGTGTTGAAGAAAACCTCCTAAGCATATTTATCGTAGTATAGCCAATTTCATGACTAGAAATATAGTAATTTAGCCGACGACCTAACAGCTGAACAGCTTGTCTTTTGCACTTGTTGTCTCAATGAATAAAATAGCAAAAAATATGTTTTAGAGTGCAACCTCTCTACCAACAACTAGAAATGTAATCATGTGCTATGGTATTTCATGCTATAGAGCTTGTCACATTTATGGCCACCCTAAGCCTAAATACTCACCAAGTCCATTACATTCATCCCACTTAGCCTTGTCTAAAAGGGCTCTAATACAACAACATACTGTATGTACAGCGCATTCGGAAAGTATTCAATACTTTTTTTTATGTCACATTTACATAAGTATTCAGAATCTTTATTCAGTACCTTCTTGAAACAGCTTTGGCAGCGGTTACAGATTTGAGTCTTCTTGGGTTTGCCACTACAAGCTTGGCACACCTGTATTTGGGGAGTTTCTCCCATTCTTCTCTGCAGATCCTCTCAATGTATGTCAGTTTGGATGGGGAGCATTGCTGCACACAGCTATTTTCAGGTCTGTCCAGAGATGTTCGATCGGGTTCAAGTCCGGGCTCTGGCTGGGCCACTTAAGGACATTCAAGGACTTGTCCCAAAGCCACTCCTGTGTTGTCTTGGCTCTCTGCTTAGGGTCATTGTCCTGTTGGAAGGTGAACCTTCACACCAGTCTGAGATCCTGAGCGCTCTGGAGCAGCTTTTCATCATGTATCTTTCTGCTCAGTTTATCCTACAGATGGCAACCGAAGTCAGCCTGCATGCACCCGGCGCGCCACTAGAGTGCAATGGGACAAGTGACTTCCCCGGCCAGCCAAACATTCCCATAACCCGGACGACTCTGGGCAAATTGTGCACCAAACTGCGACACAGCCTGGGATCGAACCTAGGTCTGTAGGGACGGTTTAGCACTGCGATGCAGTACCTAAGACCTCTGCGTAAATCGGGAGGACTGACCTCTATTTCGAGTCTCATAGCAAAGGGTCTGATAACTTATGTAAATAAGGTATCTCTGTTTTTTATGTTTAATACACGTGCAAAAATATTTAAAAACCTGTTTTGGCTTTGTGATGAGGGGGGAAAGTATTTAATCCATTTTAGAATAAGGCTGTAACATCACAAAATGTGGAAGAGTCTAGAGGTCTGAATACTTTCCGAATGCACTGTATATATTCAGATATGTATTCATTAACATATTTTTGAAGGAAGCAGGTTAAATTGTTAGGTGCTGTATACAGTTGAAGTGGGAAGTTTACATACACTTAGGTTGGAGTCATTAAAACTTGTTTTTAACCACTCCACAAATTTCTTGTTAACAAACTATAGTTTTGGCAAGTCGTTTAGGACATCTCCTTTGTGCATGAGACAAGTCATTTTTCCAACAATTGTTTACAGACAGATAATTTCACTTATAATTCACTGGGTCACAATTCCAGTGGGTCAGAAGTTTACATGCGCTAAGTTGACTGCGCCTTTAAACAGCTTGGAAAATTCCAGAAAATTATGTCATGGCTTTAGAGGCTTCTGATAGGCTAATTGACATCTTTTGAGTCGATTGGAGGTGTACCTGTGGATGTATTTCAAGGCCTACCTTCAAACTCAGTGCCTCTTTGCTTGACACCATGGGAAAATCTAAAGAAATCAGCCAAGACCTCAGAAAACAAATTGTAGACCTCCACAACTCTGGTTCATCCTTGGGAGCTATTTCCAAACGCCTGAAGGTACCACGTTCATCAGTACAAGCGATAGTACGGAAGTATAAACACCATGGGACCACGCAGCTGTCATACCGCTCAGGAAAGAGACGCGCTCTGTCTCTTAGTACTGTGGTGCGAAAAGTGCAAATCAATCCCAGAACAACAGCAAAGGACATTGTGAAGATGCTGGAGGAAACAGGTACAAAAGTATCTATATCCACAGTAAAACTAATCTTATATCGATATAACCTGAAAGGCCGCTCAGCAAGGAAGAAGCCACTGCTCCAAAACCGCCATAAAAAAGCCAGACTACGGTTTGCAACTGCATAATGGGGATAAAGATCGTACTTTATGGAGAAATGTCCTTTGGTCTGATGAAACAGAAATAGAACTGTTTGGCCATAATGACCATCGTTATGTTTGGAGGAGAAGGGGGAGGCTTGCAAGCCCAAGAACACCATCCCAACCCTGGAGCACGGGGGTGGCAGCATCATGTTGTGGGGGTGCTTTGCTGCAGGAGGGACTGGTGCACTTCACAAAATATATGGCATCATGAGGAGGGAAAATTATGTGGATAGATTGAATCAACATCTCAAGACATCAGTCAGGAAGTTAAAGCTTGGTCTCAAATGGGTCTTCCAAATGGACAATGACCCCAAGCATACTTCTAAAGTTGTGGCAAAATGGCTTAAGGACAACAACATCAAGGTACTGGAGTGGCCATCACAAAGCCCTGAACTCAATCCTATAGAAAATCTGTGGGCAGAACTGAAAAAGTGTGTGCGAGCAAAGAGGCCACCCAACCTGACACCAGCTCTGTCAGGACGAATGGACCAAAATTCAACCAACTTACTGTGGGAAGCTTGTGGATGACTACACGAAATGTTTGGCCCAAGTTAAACAATTTAAAGGCAATGCTACCAAAAACTAATTGAGTGTATGTAAACTTCTGACCCACTGGGAATCTGATGAAAGAAATAAAAAGCTGAAATAATCATTCTCTCTACTATTATTCTGACATTTCACATTCTTAAAATAAAGTGGTAATCCTAACTGACCTAAGACAGGGCATTTGTACTAGGATCAAATGTCAGGAATTGAAAAACTGAGTTTAAATGTATTTGGCTAAGGTGTATGTAAACTTCCGACTTCAACTGTATGTCATAGTAATTGGCCTCAAACAATAATGGGCTCTGTGTGTGTGTGTGTGTGTGTGTGTGTGTGTGTGTGTGTGTGTGTGTGTGTGTGTGTGTGTGTGTGTGTGTGTGTGTGTGTGTGTGTGTGTGTGTGTGTGTGTGTGTGTGTGTGTGTGTGTGTGTGTGTGTGTGTGTGTGTGTGTGTGTGTGGGTGGAGCCAGGTCAAATGTTCTATGGAGAGGACCTGAATTGACCCCAAAGCAAATAGAACATAGAGAGAGGGGGCAGGGAAACAGAAATGTGAAAGTTTTAGCACACAATCATATTAAAATGCAACCAAGTGAGTTGTTACGGAATAAGTTATTTTAATTACTGTACATTTTTCAGGATGGTCTGATGAAAACTGTATAATTCCATATTTCCCAGCATTAGTTCCCTGTGGTTAGGAGTGGAAGTGTTGTGTACAGAGCTGGGGGGTCTATTGATCCACATGCTTTCTTACCCTACACTGGGAGTGTTAACACTGTCCAGGAAGATGGGAGGGGAGGATCACCTGGAAATGGTGCTATCGATCCCGGCTCGCTGCCATGGGAAAGGCTTCTATGACGGAACATCCTCCAGGGATGTGGGATCGGGAAGATCTACCAACAGAGAACAGCGCTGCACAGGGACACAACACATCTGGCATGTGTTGGGTTTTTGGGGTCCGAAGGGACATCTAGCATTTAGTCTATTTTATGTGGGGTTTTTGGGGGGGGAGAGTTTTGTGGTGTCTCAGCTAGCGTCCCATATGGTACCTTATTCCCTAAATAGTGTACTACTGTTGATCAGGGTCCATAGGGAATGGGGTGCCATTAGGGATGTAGCCTCATTTGTCATGTCTGCATCGTTGACCTACTCACTGTCCAGACACCATGATGTGACCTATTGGCTTATTAGTTGTCATAACAAGTGCCTCGGTGCAATTTACCGTAAGTCAAATGAAATTGCCTGTTTCATCATGGCCTGTCTTAACATATTGTCATTCATTTTGTAAATTAGTGCCTTTATATTGCACATGGTGAAGAAATGCTTGACAGCATCCAAAACAACTGGAACAAAAGAGCGTGCCATATAACACAACAAGACAGAACTTCACATATGTGAAACATGATCTCGCAAAATGGATTCTGTACATCTGCTGCATCTGCTGTCCAACTGCTGCAAATTCTGCAGTGTAAATATAAAGACCAGGCTGCACCTAGAATATAAATAGTATGGAACCCCCTGGAATCAAATTAGTATAATCATTTAATCACCATTTTATTCAACAATGTACGTGACTTCAAATCAAGAGACTTCTGGGTTTTTGCACGGGCTGCATCTCATGCCACTACATCCGCCGGTGTCGGCCATTCGGCGCTGTGGTGGAAAACGGCAGACTTACCAAGGTGTTTGTGAGACCAGGAGACATCCCGGAAACAGGTCTTCTAACTGAAACGTCTGTAAAGGCAGAACGGTTTGAGCTAAAAAAAACTCTGAACAGCTGAGACACTTATGAACACGTCATCCGTTTTGCTCTATGACGCCCACCAGCTTCACAGTACTGGTCCAAAGGTCATCTGGTGACTGACTGTACAGTAAAAATGACATCATAGGTGGAGGGGTCATTCCACTACATAAAATGTAATAAAACAATTCCTTCGCTATCTCTCAGATATAAGAAGCATATTTCAAAACATACTTCCTTTTGATGTATTTTTTGACTATCGTTTTTTTTCTTCCATGCATGGATGTGTTGTTCAATGTGTTTCTGTGGGCTAATAGCAATAAATTCAATGTTTCATCAAATCCTTTTTTGAGATATATTTTTTTTTATACTTACAAGGGTCCTAAAATTGTAAATCAAATAACTAAATGGTCCATGGTATGAGCATCGTAAAATAATTCCACATCTTTGATTGGTGTGGAACTTGTAGCGAGTCAGTGACAAGTGGGAAGAGGACGATGCCAGGAGCAACACATGCTAGACACCAGGGTCATAATCAATCAAATGGACTGAAACATTACTTGGACTTGTCCAAAAGAAAGCACTCGTATTCACTTTCCATTGCACTTTCTTTTTTTAAAACATTTTCCATTGTGTGCCCTGATGAATACAACCCCGTTCCTCTGGGGTCATGTATGGAGGGTGTAAACCCTGGCAGACTGACAGCCTGGCTGGCTGGCTGACTGTTATACTGCACTCATCCCCATACCTCACTGGACTCCAGGCCTCTGCTATGTCAGGCTGCTCAAGCAATCCACTGTCAGAGCCAGTTTGCCCTCTGCTGGGGTGAGTGGAATCAACAATGTCAATACTGTCTCAGTCTATTCCACAGATAAACAACAACCCAAATAGACACTTAAACACTGCTGTATCATGGTACAATTGCTGTCATCTTGGACAGCCCATCTCCAGTTCAAGCAAACCCCTTTGGCAGGCCAGGCTTCACCTGAAGCATCTGAAATCCCCAGGATAATGACTCTGTGATGAAGTCAACTCCTATCAGTTGGGGGGAATCTGGGTTCTCTCATTTGGACTGGTGGCCTTCGTGGGGCTCTGGGTTCTCTCCTTTGGACTGGTGGCCTTTGTGGGGCTCTGGGTTCTCTCCTTTGGACTGGTGGCCTTCGTGGTCCGCTGGGTTCTCTCCTTTGGACTGGTGGCCTTTGTGGTCCGCTGGGTTCTCTCATTTGGACTGGTGGCCTTCGTGGTCCGCTGGGTTCTCTCCTTTGGACTGGTGGCCTTCGTGGGGCTCTGTGTTCTCTCTTTTGGACTGGTGGCCTTCGTGGTCCGCTGGGTTCTCTCCTTTGGACTGGTGGCCTTCGTGGGGCTCTGTGTTCTCTCATTTGGACTGGTGGCCTTCGTGGGGCTCTGGGTTCTCTCTTTTGGACTGGTGGCCTTCGTGGTCCTCCGAGTTCTCTCCTTTGGACTGATGGCCTTCGTGGGGCTCTGGGTTCTCTCCTTTGGACTGGTGGCCTTCGTGGGGCTCTGGGTTCTCTCCTTTGGACTGGTGGCCTTCGTGGGGCTCTGGGTTCTCTCCTTTGGACTGGTGGCCTTCGTGGTGCTCTGGGTTCTCTCTTTTGGACTGGTGGCCTTCGTGGGGCTCTGGGTTCTCTCTTTTGGACTGGTGGCCTTCGTGGGGCTCTGGGTTCTCTCTTTTGGACTGGTGGCCTTCGTGGGGCTCTGGGTTCTCTCATTTGGACTGGTGGCCTTCGTGGGGCTCTGGGTTCTCTCATTTGGACTGGTGGCCTTCGTGGGGCTCTGGGTTCTCTCATTTGGACTGGTGGCCTTCGTGGGGCTCTGGGTTCTCTCATTTGGACTGGTGGCCTTCGTGGGGCTCTGGGTTCTCTCATTTGGACTGGTGGCCTTCGTGGTCCGCTGGGTTCTCTCCTTTGGACTGGTGGCCTTCGTGGTCCGCTGGGTTCTCTCTTTTGGACTGGTGGCCTTCGTGGGGCTCTGGGTTCTCTCTTTTGGACTGGTGGCCTTCATGGGGCTCTGGGTTCTCTCTTTTGGACTGGTGGCCTTCGTGGGGCTCTGGGTTCTCTCCTTTGGACTGGTGGCCTTCGTGGGGCTCTGGGTTCTCTCTTTTGGACTGGTGGCCTTCGTGGGGCTCTGGGTTCTCTCATTTGGACTGGTGGCCTTCGTGGGGCTCTGGGTTCTCTCTTTTGGACTGGTGGCCTTCGTGGGGCTCTGGGTTCTCTCATTTGGACTGGTGGCCTTCGTGGGGCTCTGGGTTCTCTCATTTGGACTGGTGGCCTTCGTGGGGCTCTGGGTTCTCTCATTTGGACTGGTGGCCTTCGTGGGGCTCTGGGTTCTCTCATTTGGACTGGTGGCCTTCGTGGGGCTCTGGGTTCTCTCATTTGGACTGGTGGCCTTCGTGGTCCGCTGGGTTCTCTCCTTTGGACTGGTGGCCTTCGTGGTCCGCTGGGTTCTCTCCTTTGGACTGGTGGCCTTCGTGGGGCTCTGGGTTCTCTCTTTTGGACTGGTGGCCTTCGTGGGGCTCTGGGTTCTCTCTTTTGGACTGGTGGCCTTCGTGGGGCTCTGGGTTCTCTCCTTTGGACTGGTGGCCTTCGTGGGGCTCTGGGTTCTCTCTTTTGGACTGGTGGCCTTCGTGGGGCTCTGGGTTCTCTCATTTGGACTGGTGGCCTTCGTGGGGCTCTGGGTTCTCTCTTTTGGACTGGTGGCCTTCATGGGGCTCTGGGTTCTCTCCTTTGGACTGGTGGCCTTCGTGGGGCTCTGGGTTCTCTCCTTTGGACTGGTGGCCTTCGTGGGGCTCTGGGTTCTCTCCTTTGGACTGGTGGCCTTCGTGGTCCGCTGGGTTCTCTTCTTTGGACTGGTGGCCTTTGTGGTCCGCTGGGTTCTCTCCTTTGGACTGGTGGCCTTCGTGGTCCTCTGAGTTCTCTCCTTTGGACTGGTGGCCTTCGTGGGGCTCTGGGTTCTCTCATTTGGACTGGTGGCCTTCGTGGGACTCTGGGTTCTCTCATTTGGACTGGTGGCCTTCGTGGGGTTCTAGGTTCTCTCCTTTGGACTGGTGGCTTTCGTGGTCCGCTGGGTTCTCTCCATTGGACTGGTGGCCTTCGTGAACCGCTGAGTTCTCTCCTTTGGACTGGTGGCCTTCGTGGTCCGCTGGGTTCTCTCCTTTGGACTGGTGGCCTTCGTGGGGCTCTGGGTCCTGAAGGCGGTCCGTCTACGTCCAAAGGCCACCTCAGTTAAAGGTAGGTATCATGATGTTAGTATGTGGTGGTGAAGGTTAGAATCTGTCTGTCTGTCTGCCGGGTTCATGAACAATGTGTACTAGAATGTAAAGTATGTGTATTTTTGAATTGGTAGGTCTATGGCTACGTATATCTGTGCATGTGTGTGGTTAGTGTGTACAACAGGAGGCTGCTGAGGGGAGAACGGCTCATAATAATGGCTGGAAGGGCGCAAACTGAATGGCATGTATTTGATATCGTTCCACCCATCCACTCAGTCATTACCACAAGCCCATTCTCCCCAATTAAGGTGCCACCAACCTCCTGTGGTGTGTACGTCTGGTGCTTGTACAGTATATGTACAGTACGTATCTCTGTACTATACCATTTGTGTTGGGTGTCTGTGTTCTCCTGTTGGCAGGCCTTGGGATGACTAGGCAGTTTTAGAGTAATGACAGCAAGTGGTGAGGGAGTAAGGGTAGGGGAACTGCACTTCATAGATAGCAGGCTTGTATCCCAGTCAAGCTCAGACATCCTGTGTCTATTTAAAGATGACTAATAAATACTCTAGGACAGATTTGTGATATGGACATTCTGATTTTATATTCAAGTATATTATACAATATGTTTGTATCAGCATATAAAAATATATTGAAGTAAACCATCTACAAGTACTTGCAATTGTCTCAAATTAGTACCTTTATTTTTTTAGTTGTATTTTTGTTACATGTCTCTATTTGGACTTCTATTGCTATTTAATTCTTAGCTGAAAACAAAGACTGTCTTGTAGTACATGAGTAAGTACAGTTTAAGGACTCCTGCATACACTGCAGTCCACAGACAGGGGTGGTCCTCCTGAGTTACTCCTCCCTCATTGCTAGTTAACACAATAGACACACATCTCAGATCAAATCTGTTTCCCACCAACTGACCCACTGAGACCCTAACAGCACATGAATAATCAAACAGTTCTGAAACATTCTGGAGCGTGCACACAGACTCACAAATACATACACACACACACGGTGGGGTAATGTGTCTACTTTCTATGGTAACGAATGAGGTGGAGGGTGTGAACCACTGAGACAGACAGACAAGATAATGACTGGCTTGACACTCACAGACAGGGTGTGTGACGATATTAAACACATACACCGTCTTCAAAAACAAAGCAATGGTTTTAGAAAACTAGTTTGGAAGTGGGAACAGTCAAAAGAAATGCTAGATAGATTTGTTGGCGGTAGAGAAGGCATACCCGGGTGTATCGTGACTCAGGAAAAGACCCAGATGCAGACATAGGAGGCAGATAGTTCGAATTGCAGGCAAAAGGCAGGTTGAGGGCAGGCAGAGGTTTGCAATCCAGGAGAGTCAGGCAGGTACAGGACGACAGGCAGACTCAGAACTGGAAGTTTAAAAGCAAAAACTTGAGAAACAGAAAACGCAGGTATAAATACACAGGGAATAATAGGGGAAAAGGGGAGACACCTGGTGGGGGGTGAAGACAACCACAAGACAGGTGAGACATATCAGGGTGTGAAAGGGTGAGATACTTAGTTGATTCTTCCAGTACATAGCAACATCTGATGTAATGCATTTGTCATGGCATTAGCAATCTAGTTAGTGAGCAATTAGGAAAATTAGAAGACTAAATGACGTCTATTGTGGGAGTATTGTATTTATGCATGCATTTAGAATCAATTAAAGATTTTATTTCTACCTGCTGTAATGTTTTTATGAAAAGTTATCAAAAGACAAACAGTACATTTATGCTTCAATTGATAGGAGTTTGATTTGAGGGTACCCATGCATTCTCTCATACACTCCCGCACACTCTCATTACAGTAACCTCTCAAGTTAATTCTCAACGAAGATCTCTATTCTAACCAACTCTCATGCATGCTGTGTATTGATAAGCTCGGTGTAGCCTTGGACAGCATATTCGGTGATTGCTGCCGACCAAGCTTATTTATTTGTATGAAGGCATAGGCTGTGACGGTGGTTAGTTTTATAATTAGTTTAGAGTGAAGAGAGGTGTGTGTGCGCATTTGCACACAAGTGTATGTGCGAGTGATAGGGTGTGTGTGTGTTCTCATCACGCGCATGCATCAGATTCCTGCCAAGCAGGGTGGTGGATAAACTGTGTCCCACTGTCCCATCCAGTCACTTTCCCAGTGAGCCAAGCAGGGAGAGTGAAGGGAGAGGAGAGATAGACATTCTACTGCACTACCATACACAGCAGGGCTACCAGGATCAAGGCTAATTATTATCTGCTGTCTTTTCCTTCCTTCCCTTTTCTGGTCACAGGCAGTTCCAGGACCATGACACACCCTAAAGACCACAGCAAGATGGGCATCGGCCGCTCCATCGCCGTGCTGACCTCTGGAGGCGATGCCCAGGGTGAGTGGGGCTGGGCGGACCAGGGTAGGTGGGTGCCAAGGGACTGTTCAGGGGAAGTACCAGTTAGAGGGGCAGACAGTCCAAGGGAGGGCAGACAGTCCAAGGGAGGGCAGACAGCCCAGAGGATTGTTGGTAAGCAGCAGGTGGCTGCAAGTTATATAGGTCTGTGGGAACAGTTCCCATGTGGGGGCAGCAAACAATGAGATATTACTTTATGTCAACAATTCCCATAATTCCCATTCATGCTCAGAGCTTGTCAATGAATTTGGAGTAGGGAAACAGAGGAGTGTAGTGAGGTAAAGTAAGAAGTGATTTATAAACATAATTTGTGTTGTCTGAAGTTATGGCTGGACTTTAAGGGTGTTGCATAGACTGACTGGACTACAGAAATGCATACATTTTGGTTGAAAGTCAGATGAGTCACAGCACATAGAACTAATAGAAAACATGCCTCTTATTTGTGTGGTTTGAAATTCAACTGTGTTGACATTTTGTTTTCAGTCACAGTTCCAGTCACACAGTTTGCCACAGCCACCACCACGGCCGAATAAAATGTAAAGATTGTGGAGTTCTGACATTGAAAGTTCATATCGTGTTGGTGGCTGTGATATCACATTATTGAACATAGCTTCACATAGAGACCCCTTCTCTCGGTTGTCGCTGAGATATCTTATCACGCTCAAAAAGGGCAACATGAAGTCTTCCATCCGAGGAGGTTGCCAGGGTCACCAGAGCATTTGCAGTGGGTGCCTCCCAATAATATCTCCTTCCTTTTGAAGTGTGCACTCTTTCACTACTCCCCCCAAATGTAAAATGATTGGATTGGTGTAGGCATGGGTAGAGGGAGTTTCCGTATACCAATCATTTCGATTGAAATCGAGGAAGGGAAGTGAACATGCACACACTTTTGGAGAAAGGAAAGATTATTGGGATGCACCCAACAGTCTTCCCTCTGACCTTTAACTGGATGATGAATACCTCCCCTTTGACCTTTTGGGATGTCTGCCACTGACCCCACATGACCTTCTGATTGGAGCCTGTGTCAGGGAGCTGTCTGCCTGTCTGAACTTTACATCATTATGGAGCTGTCTGCCAACAACTAAGTAGCTCTAGTTGGCTAGCTGCTTTTCAGGGTTCTCTCTCTGTTCTCTCTTTTATTTCATGGTTTTTTCTTTCTTGTTTTCTTCCCATATTCTGTACATACACCCTGGCTACTCTGTCCTTTAAATATTCACCCATATCTTTATGTTTCCCTCTATTTACCTCTCTTTCCCTCCCGCTGTCTCTTTTTCCCTCTTGTTCCTTCTCGTCTCTCTCTATTTTTTGAAGTGGTGCTAATTTTAGAGGCGTGACCTTTGTCATATGACATGGAGAGGAGGAGGAGGAGGAGATAAGTGGGCCGAACTATCCCTCCCTCATATCCCTCCTCAATCCTCTTTCTCCTCTTCCACCTAAACCTTTTTCTCCCTCCATCATGTTGAAAGGGGAGACACTCTTGGCACGTCAATACTATCCACATGTGTTGCCCTTTAGAGTGGAGCTGGTGTGTTGAGACAGTGAGCTAGTTACATTTCCTGTCTTCCCTGTCTGCCCTACCCACCTGGTCTGCCCTACCCACCCACCCTGTCTGCCCTACCATACCTGTCGTCTCTGTCCACCCTACCCACCCTGTCTGCCCTACCCACCCACCCGATCTGCCCTACCCACCTGGTCTGCCCTACCCACCCACCCTGTCTGCCCTACCCACCCACCCGATCTGCCCTACCCACCCACCCTGTCTGCCCTACCCACCTGGTCTGCCCTACCCACCCACCCTGTCTGCCCTACCATACCTGTCGTCTCTGTCTGCCCTACCCACCCACCCTGTCTGCCCTACCCACCTAGTCTTCCCTACCCACCCACCCTGTCTGCCCTACCCACTCTGTCTGCCCTACCTACCCACCCGGTCTGCCCTACCCACCTGGTCTGCCCTACCCACCCACCCTGTCTGCCCTTTCAGATCCCTGCTAGTTCACTGAAACAGGAGTGCTCTTCATTATTCCACTATGCTATGCTATGCTATGTTATGTTTCCCCATCTGCCATACATCCTGACCATGTGAACTCACAAGAAAAATCTCTGGACCCTATTACATAATGATTATGATGAACTGGTTTATGTACACATTACAATTTTTTTGTTCTGCAAAATCACTAAAATGAGACAATGAATCTGTTAAAGGTCCAATGCAGCTGTTTTTTAAAATCTCAATATCAAATCATTTCTGGGTAATTAAGTACCTTACTGTGAAAACAGACATTTCCCCAGCAAGAATTTTGCTAGTACTGTCTGGAAGTGGTCTGAGTGGGGAGAGGAAAAGAGAAAATGAATTGTTATTGGGTGCGTTCATAAATCCACTCTGGCTATCTACTCCGATTTCTGAGCACACTTGTCTGAGTGTGCCAGAACGCAGAATAATAGATTAATTTACGAACACAGAATAATAGATTCATTTACGAACGTGCAACACCCTTTGAATATGACTTGTGTCAGTAAACGTCGGCATAAAAATGAATGAAATTGTTGCCGGCTGCACAGTTACAGTCACTAACACTCTAGATAAAATTCAAACCGCCTAACCAGCTCTTTTAGGGTGATTTAAAATAGTCAGAGTTTTCTCTCATTTGTGTCTGGAATTAGCTAGCAAGCTAACCAACTTTAGCCAGTTAGCTTGGGTGCTTGACTGCCGCTGTGAGATCAGAACATTTGGATCAACCCAACTCCTCCGGCCAGAGCGTCCAGTGTGCGCTCTGAACGCGCCGAGAGCGAAATGCTCAGAATTTATGAACAGGCAATCTGACAACGCTCTGAATTTCTGAACGACCCAAAGCACACTCTGACACACTGGAGGCAATTTACCAACGCACCCATTGGCTGAGATGTTTGGAATTCTCTTTAATATTGGTATATTAACTAATTCACTGCATGGTGATGTCACCATAGAATGCCAAACTACATCCCACCAAAACATGCTGAAATTTCAGGTCTATTCAAACAGCTCTTACACTAAAAGGGCATTATCTTAATTTTCACAATTTCACAGTATTATTCCCAAATCATAAATATCTATAAAACACAGGAAAATCGAGTTTTTTACTGCACTGGGCCTGTAAGAATGAAGTGATACCGTGGAGAGATATACTATATATATACAAAAGTATGTGGACATCCCTTCAAATTAGTGGATTTGGCTATTTCAGCCACACCCGTTGCTGACAGGTGTATCTAATTGAACACACAGCAATGCAATCTCCATATACAAACATTGGCAGTAGAATGGCCTTACTGAAGAGCTCAGTGACTTTCAATATGGCACCGTCATAGGATGCCATCTTTCAGTTTGTCAAATGTCTGGCCTGCTAGAGCTGCCCCGTATGTGCTGTTATTGTGAAGTGGAAACGCCTAGGAGCAACAACGACTTAGCCGTGAAGTGGTAGGCCACACAAGGTCACCCAGTGTGCTGAAGAATGTAGCTCGTAACATGTGTCTGTCCTCGGTTGCAACACTAACAACCCAGTTCTGCCTCTGGAGCAATGTCAGCACAAGAACTGTCCGTCGGGAGCTTCATGGAATGGGTTTCCATGGCCGAGCAGCCGCATACAAGCCTAAGATCGCAATGCCAAGTGTCGGCTGGAGTGGTGTAAAGCTCGCTGCCATTGGACTTTGGAGCAGTGGAAACACGTTTTCCTCTGGCAGTCCAACGGACTAATCTGGGCTTGGCAGATGCCAGGAGAACGCTACTTTCCAACTGTAAAGTTTGGTGGGGAAGGGTTAATTAGCTGGTGCTGTTTTTCATTGTTCAGGTTAGGTCCCTTAGTTCCAGTGAAAGGAAATCTTAATGCTACAGCATACAATGACATTTTAGATGATTATGTGCTTCCAACTTTGTGTCAAGAGTTTGGGGAAGGCATTTTCCTGTTTCAGCATGACACAGCATGTGAAAGTGTGTGTGAGTGTGTGGCGTCTCTATGTATGTGTGTGCATGTTATTAGTGTGTGTGTGTGTGTCTGTTGGGCAGTCTGTTTGTAAGTATGTGTGAGTGTGTGGTTAGAGTCCAGTGTGTATGCATAGTCAGTGCAAGACAGTTAGTTAATACAAAAAGGGTCAATGCAGGTAGTCTAGGTAGCCATTTGATTCATTATTTAGCAGTCTTGTTCAGCAGTCTTCTAGCTTGGGGGAAGAAGCTGTTCAGAGTCCTGTTGGTTCCAGACTTGGGACACTGGTACCACTTGTCATGCAGTAGCAGAAAGAGTCTAGGGTCTTCCTCTGACACCGCTTGGTATAGAGGTCCTGGATGGCAGGGAGCTCAGCCCCACCCTCTGTAGCGGCTTGCGGTCAAGTGCCCTGCAGTTGTGGAACCAAGCGGTGATTCAGCCAGTCAAGTTGTCTGCATCCCCTATATAATCATTCATATGTCAAGTTTGTAGCACACAGCATGCCAACTTAATCATAGCAGCTACACTGTGTTGTGTCATAGTTCAAAACCACCTGTGCAGGTGGGACTGTGTCAATGATGTTCTAACAGCCACTCTGTGATGCAGGTATGAATGCTGCTGTGAGGGCCACAGTCAGAGTGGGCATCTACACTGGGGCCAAAGTCTACTTCGTTCATGAGGTTAGTACCTGACTTGTATCCCCCCCATCTCATCAACCATTTTATGTTTCCCATTAGCCCAGAACTGTTACTGTTCCCTTTTTATGATTATTATAGTCTACAGCAATCAAGGCATTCTTAGTCGATCACCAATAATTTCTGTAGAAAAGCCAACAATATAAAGGGATTTGTTTTTGTATTTTTTTTTTGAGCTCTTGGCGGTAGGTGCACTTGATTCAGAAGCCCTGCGCACCGGGTAGGCAAAGTGTTCCCATTTTCAACCATTTCATTCAAACTCAGCTTACCCGGCAGACAGAGAGATCTGTGGCTTAATTCGTGTGGCTACTGTGCTGGCCAATCTTATAGATCAAATTACAGTGCCTACAGCTTCCACGACCCAGTCCATCACAAAGTTTGATACTCACCTACTTGAAATTTTCTTAACTTTTAAAACCATGACCAGAGAGAAACTGTCAAAGACTACAGCAAAGAGCTGCTGTTTTTATGAGTGAATTCATGTCAAAGTTTTTATTCAGCACTGTCAATACTGTTTTTATTCAACATTACTACAAAACGTAACATTTGTAGAAAACTGTCTAGACTTCTGGCTTCAAATAAGTATGATATGTTAGGTATGGTTACATTAGACAGATGGTTACTCAAGTCAAAAGTGAAAGTAGGGTAGCTGGAAAGGTGTATAATGCGAACGTCTAGCAACCCGAAGGTTGTGAGTTTGAATCTCATCACGGTAATTTTAGCATTTTCGCTAATTAGCAACTTTTCAACTACTTACTACTTTTTAGCTACTTTGTAACTACTTAGCTAAGCCTTCCCCTAACCTTAACCCTTTTAGCTAACCCTTCACTTATCCACATATTTAACCCTTTAAGCTAACTCCTAAACTTAACCCTAACCCTAGCCTAGCTAACATTAGCCACCTAGCTAGAATTTGTAACATATCATACGTTTTGCAAATGTGTAACATATAGTACGTTTTTCAAATTTGTAAGATATTGTATGATGTGTAAATTCGGAATATATGGTATGAATTATAATTCATAACATATCATCCGAAATAGGTGATGGACATCCACAAATGAATACACACCATACGAAATGTAACATATCTTACTAAATGGAGTGTCTTGGATGTACGTATAGAATAAATCCAAATCCATGATTAGAGGGGACAGGATGTAAACCAACAGAGCTACGGACAGCAAGGCCTGGATTTGGAAAGGTGATCTGGAATGAGCCTCTTACAACCTCATATTCCTTTTTTCTTGCCTGTTACCTTACCGTAATGGTCTGTCAGCTAAGCCACATCAGTTACCTCGGGTTCTCCCGTAACTGTGAGTGACAGGTTTGTGTGTTCGTCTCCAGGGTTACCAGGGTTTGGTGGATGGAGGTGACAATATCAAACCTGCCACCTGGGAGAGCGTGTCTATGATGCTGCAGCTGGTGAGCACACATACAGTATACACATACACACTTTATCAAATTACCTCCCCCTCACTCTCCTTTAGTTTCTAACCAAATGTAACCTTTCAGTGAAAAGGGTGGGATCCATCCTCTGAAACATGAACTGGTCCTAGATCAGTGACCCTCTAGTCAGTAGGAGCTAGTCAAATGCCAGGGTTCACTGGATTTAATGGGCTTCAGAATGATAGGCTGGGGTTTCACCTCCCTCCTTTCCTCCTCTTCCCTTCCTCCTTCCCTCCCCCTTGGTCTCTCTCCTTCTTGCTCTCTCTCGCTCTCACACACACTATTCCTGAACCACAATCTCTCTCATCCCTCTCTGCCTATAGCCCACATCCTGTCCTCTACTTCCTCCTCCATCTCTCCCTCTTATTTAGCCCAACTGAATGTGTTCTGTTGGCATGTTGTCTCGTCTCAGGGTGGCACTGTGATTGGCAGTGCCCGCTGTATGGACTTCAAAGAGAAGTGGGGGCGTCTTAAGGCCGCCTGCAACTTGGTCAAACTGGGCATCACCAACCTGTGTGTGATCGGTGGTGACGGTAGCTTGACTGGTGCTAACCAGTTCCGTACAGAGTGGAGCGAGCTGCTGGCTGACCTGATCAAACAGGGTGAGATACCTAGGCCACCAACAAGACTACATTACCCAGTACCCTTCACTCCAAAGCACCCAACTACCATAAAACATAATGTAACCCACTACACTTATGTAACCCTCCCAGTCACTTTTTAGATGATCCTAAGAGGGGGATTAGGTCATTATTCATTATGATCTTAAAGCCAAAAATGATCCTAGATCAGCACTACTACTCCAAGACAATTTCTGAATACAGGCCCAAGCATCTGTATGGTCTTTGACATATCTGGCTCGTTACACTGTACTTTAATGCCTCCTTGTGGACCCAAGTCATATAAGCAAATTAATTTATCCAAAGCAACTTAGAATAGTGTTTGCATACAATTTGATATGTGTGGCCTCAGTGGGAATTGAACCCACAACCCCAGCATTGCAAAGGCCATGCTCTAGCAACTGAGCCACATAGGACTACAAGTATTGTGTTAAATGTGAGAGCTGACTGCTAGTTTGTGTGTCCACCACCAGGTAAGATCACGGCGGAGGAGGCAAAGCGTTCTTCTCACCTCAACATTGTGGGCATGGTGGGCTCTATAGACAACGACTTCTGTGGCACTGACATGACCATTGGCACTGACTCCGCCCTGCACCGCATCATAGAGGTGGTGGACGCCATAACAACTACTGCACAGAGGTACACACACACACCAATATTAAGTCATTTGTAAGCATCAGTAAATCATGATTTTGGGGGGGATTCTTGTGTTTTTCACATATTTCTGTTGACAGTCACCAGAGGACCTTTATCCTGGAGGTGATGGGCAGACACTGCGGGTGAGTGCCTGACTGTGTGTGTATGCGTGTGTGTGTGTATGTGTGTGTGCGTGCATCTGTGTGCACATGTGTCTGTGCGTGCTTGTGTATGTATTGACATTGCTGTCTGTCCTCACAGCTACCTGGCCCTGGTGACTGCTCTGGCCTGCGGTGCTGACTGGGTGTTCATCCCAGAGATGCCCCCAGAGGACAACTGGGAGGAGCATCTGTGCAAAAGACTGATTGCGGTACCACACCTCCTCTCCTGCTCCCTCTATCCCCCCCCCATCCTTCTATCCCTTCTCCACCTCTTCTGATTGACCCTCTATATCTCTTTGTCCCTCTCCCTGGTTTTCTCTCTCTTCCTCATATAATAACACACAAAACAACGTTCTCTCTCCGTCTCCCTCTCAGCAAAGGGAGCGTGGTTCTCGTCTGAACGTCATCATCATGGCAGAGGGAGCCCAGGACCGTAAGCAAAAACCCATCACCTGTGACCAAGTCAAAAATGTGAGCGATGGCATTACACAGTCAATAGAATTTGTCCCTAACCACTGAAACAGTGTCCCAAACGGCACCCTATTCCGCCAGTCCGATATGTTTCATCCCCCTAATGGTAAAGGTTATAAGGGGCTAGGGTAATATCACCTTTGATCAATCATCTAGCTCTGATCTGACAGAGGACTGATGCTGTAATCTCTCTGTGTCACTCTGTACAGCTGGTATCCAAGAAACTTGGCTTCGACACCCGTTCTACCATCCTGGGACACGTACAGAGAGGTGGCACCCCCTCTGCTTTCGACAGGATCCTGGTAATCCATCTGTCTGTCACCACTTTGTGTCTGTCAATCCGTCTGTCTGTGCCGGTATCGTTTTTACTCTGTTGTCCACTCTTTCTTGACCTTCAGGGTCATTTACGTAGCACCTATAATATAATGCTATGATAATCGATCCTTTGTTCATTCATTCATTCATTCATTCATTCATTCATTCTCTCCCTCCGTCCCCCAGGGTAGCAGGATGGGTGTTGAGGCTGTGATGGCTCTGTTGGAGGCCACCCCAGAAACTCCAGCCTGTGTTGTCAGTCTTTCTGGGAACATGGCCATCAGGCTGCCGCTCATGGAGTGTGTCCAAGTTGTGAGCTATATTCCTATATTCCTATTCCAAACTGCATTATTTCCTCTCTCATTGCTGAGAAAGCATATTATGGACATGGTCTTTTAAAATGTCTTCCTCTCTCTATTGTCCCCCCCTCTCTCACTCACTCTCTCAGACTAAAGATGTGACCGTAGCCATGGCTGAGGGGAGATTTGAAGATGCTGTGAATCTCAGGGGAAAGTGAGCCTTTATTTTGCCTATTTTCTTTCCTTCCATGGCTGGCTTGTCATTTGGACTAAGTACTGAGATGAAAACCATTGGTCATTTTCTTGTTTGTAGGAGCTTTCAGAATAACTGGAACACATACAAAATGCTGGCTCACGTGAACCCCCCAGAAGTGAAGGTGAGTAACTGTATCATTTTCATCAGGTTCTTTTTCTTGCTATCTTGGTCTGATATTTGGGCAACCTGTTTGCACATTTGAAGGCATTATAAGGTTGCACCCAAAATACATCCTCTCTCTGTCTTGTTCTCCCCCTCTCAGAGCAACATCAATATTGCCATTGTAAATGTGGGCGCCCCCTGTGCTGGGATGAATGCAGCAGTGCGTTCAGCTGTCAGGGCTGGTCTCATCCAGGGACACCAGATGCTGGCTATACACGATGGCTTTGATGGCCTGGCTAATGGACAGGTGGGACATTCCACCAGGAAATATGCCCCTGAGGATTTCTTGTAGTGGATAACTTGTATGTTATTTTACATCTGATCAGATGAATGGCACCATCAGGAACATCAGTTCATTGCCAAGTTGAGCTCCACCTGCACAGATCAACACAAATAACACACACACACACACCATACTAATCTCCCTTTCCTCTTCCTCAGATTGAGCCTATCACTTGGGCTCAAGTGGGTGGATGGACTGGGAAGGGAGGGTCCAATCTCGGTACCAAGAGGTGAGACATCTCCACAGAGCACACGCACCAATGCTTAGGGCCAGGGAAAGCTCACAGTTGTTTGTTTAGGAGGAACCCAGGGTCTTACTTAGAACAACAGAAACCTCTATTGACAATTATAACTTTCAATGTTTCTCCTCTCTGGTGTGTAGAAACCTGCCAGGTAAAAACATTGAGCAAATCAGCCTGAACATTGCCAAGTTCAACATCCATTCTCTGATCATCATTGGAGGCTTTGAGGTGAGGATCGAGGGGTTGGATCAGAGAGTATTCGGATGGTTCACTTGTCCACTGTCCAATCATTATTGATTGAACATATTCATTGAACATAAGCACAACAGTTGTAAAACGAGTATCATGAATATTGTCTTGTCTGTTGATGCCTAGTCCAGATATACATGGTATTGTGTGTCTCCTTGTCAGGCGTTTCTGGGTGGTCTGGAGCTGGTAACAGCCAGGGAGAAGTACGAGGAGCTGTGTATCCCCATGGTGGTCATTCCCGCCACCGTCTCCAACAATGTTCCCGGATCAGACTTCAGCATCGGCGCTGACACCGCCCTCAACACCATCACCACGGTAAGACAAACACACATGCTGTACCCCAGACACACACACACATTTTAAATACTCTATTTGAATCCACAAATTACATTAAAGTCGAGAAGGATTCAAACATTTCAAAGGACAAAGATATCTGGATGGATATAAAAAGCACCTTCTCCATACAGCAAAGCTGCCCATGACCGCTGACACAGAGCATTACCTTGTTAGCTACTTTGCCTTTGTCCTATGCAAGCCTGCATTCTGAAGGCCACGTACAGTCAGCCTATGTACTGTACATGGGCAAGACTCCCAGATATCAGCACCACAAGTTTGCACTGATAACTAAGGCTGTTCAGGCGTGACACATGGAGATGGTATTTCAGCAACTTAGCAACAAAAGGTCTGCTCCATGTAGGAGTCAAAAGAGCAACCCACATCCAAAATATACACCTCCCTCCAGCCTTCCCCACAACAACAATATCTGGTATATTTGGGATACAAGAAAACACCTCATTATCAAACTTGCCTCCTCTGACAGGAGAAAGTTTGTGGGGGACACACACTTTAGTCATTTAGCTGACACTCTTATCCAGAGCAATTAGGGGGTTAAGTGCCTTTCTCAAGGACACATCAACAGATATTTAACAAGTCGCTCTGGGATTCAAACCAGTGACCTTTTTGTTACTAGCCCAACACTCTTAACTGCTATGCTAGCTGCTAGGCTACCTGCCTAACATATGACAATACCCAGACACACATCCCTCCTCATACTAGCCTTTCTTTCTTTCTGTCAGACTTGCGACAGGATCAAGCAGTCTGCTGCTGGCACCAAGAGGAGAGTGTTCATCATTGAGACCATGGGAGGATACTGCGGCTACCTGGCAACCATGGCTGGCTTGTCATCTGGGGCTGACGCTGCCTACATTTATGAAGAGCCTTTCCATATCCATGACCTGGAGGTCAGGGGGCACACTGACAGAATAACAAATATGGATGGATTCTGTGTTATATTTCAAGCACAAAACATGGGGACATTGGGATGTTGAATCATCTGTTGTATTGTTTTGTTGCAGCTGAACGTGGTGCATCTGATAGAAAAGATGAAGACCTCAGTGAAGAGAGGTCTCATTCTCAGGTAGATGTGCTCTCCTCAAAAACACATCCTGTCTGATATCCCTCAGACATTATCGTTCTCTTGTTTCTCTTGTTACTGCAAATCCTCCTCCTGCCCACAGGAACTCCAATGCCAACGACAACTACACCACACAGTTCCTCTACAACCTGTACTCAGAGGAGGGCAAGGGCACGTTCGACTGCAGGATGAACATCCTGGGACACATGCAACAGGTCTGATGGACACTTCTTCTAACTGTTTAATGGGCTCAACTCTAACCCTGTGGTAATATAAGGAACCAATTCATCTATATATTCATATGGAAATACATCTCTCTAACCATCTCTCTCTCTCTTTGCTCACGACCAGGGTGGAACCCCCACTCCCTTCGACAGGAATTTTGGCACCAAGATGGGAGCCAAGTCTGTCCTGTGGCTGACTGACAAGCTGAAGGAGTGCTACAGACACGGTGAGGATCATTTGGTATTTTATTAGGATCCCCACTGCAAAAGCAGCAGCTACTCTTCCTTGGGTCCACACAAAACATGAAACATGACATAATACAGAACACTAATAGACAAGAACAGCTCAAGGACAGAACTACATCAATTAAAAAAGAAAGGCACATGCAGCCTACATATCAATACCAAAACATACACAAACTATCTAAGTCAAATAGAGGAGAGGCGTTGTGCCGTGAGGGGTTGCTTTATCTGTTTTTTTGAAACCAGGTTTGCTGTTTATTTGAGCAATATGAGATGAAACGGATTTCCATGCAATAAGGGCTACATATAATACTGTACGCTTTCTTTAATTTGTTTTGGATTTGGGGGACTGTGAAAAGACCCCTTGTGGCATGTCTGGTGTGGTGAGTGTGTGTGTCAGCTGTGTGTATGCTGACTATGCAAACAATTTGGGATTTTCAACACATTCATGTTTCTTATAAAAATAAAAAGTAATGCAGTCAGTCTCTCCTCAACCCATAGCCAAGAAATACTGGCATGCATAGTATTTATATCAGCCCTCTGATTACAATGAAGAGCAAGACGTGCCGCTCTGTTCTGGGCCAGCTGCAGCTTAACTAGGTCTTTCCTTGCAGCACTCGACCACACAACTGGACAATAATCAATATAAGACAAAACTAGAGCCTGCATCTCCCCATCTTTACAACCATTGAATCTATATGTTTTGACCATGACCATTTACAATCTAAGGTAACACCAAGTAATTTAGTCTCCTCAACTTGTTCAACAGACACACCATTTGTAACCCAATTCAGCTGAGGTCTAGAATTTAGGGAATGCTTTGTACAAAATACAATGCTGTTAATTTTAGAGATGTTCAGGACCAGTTTATAACTGGCCACCCATTTCAAAACATACTGCAACTCTTTGTTAAGGTTTCAGTGACTTCATTAGCTGTGGTTGCTGATGCGTATATGGTTGAATCAGCATCATACATGGACACACATGCTTTGTTTAATGCCAGTGGCAGGTCATTGGTAAAAAATTGAAAAAGGTAGAGGGCCGAGAGAGCTGCCCTGCAGTACACCACCCTTTACGTGTTTGACATTAGAGAAGCTTCCATTAAAGAAAACCCTTTGAGTTCTATTAGATATATAGCTCTGAATCCACGATAAGGCAGAGGTTGAAAAGCCATAACACACACGTTTTTTCAACAACAGGTTATGGTCAATAATATCAAAGGCTCCACTGAAATCTAACAGTTCAGCTCCCACAATCCTCTCATTATCAATTTCTTTCAATCAATCATCAGTCATTTGTGTCAGTGCAGTACTTGTTGAGGGCCTTCTTTATAAGCATGCTGAAAGTCTGTTGGTAATTTGTTTACAGATAGCATTGTATTTGTTCAAACACAATTATTTCCAACAGTTTGCTAAGAGCTGGCAGCAACCTTATAGGTCTGCTGTTAGAACCAGTAAAGGCCACTTTACCACTCTTGGGTAGAGGAATTAATTTGGAGGACAAATACTTTCCTCTAAGCTCAGATTAAAGATATGACAGATAGGAGTGGCTATAGAGTCAGCTACCATCCTCAGAAGCTATCCATTTTTTAAAATTTTTAAATCTTTTTATTTAACCTTTATTTAACCAGGAAGGGCTCAATGAGATTTAAAATCTCTTTTTCAAGAGCGTCCTGGCCAAAAAGAGATGCAAAGGGACACAAAAAGGGCAAATCCTCCTCCTGCCCACAGGAACTCTAATGCCAACGACAACTACACCACACAGTTCCTCTACAACCTGTACTACCCTTGGCCTGGTCCTAGATAGGTGTTTTATCCAACTCCTCTGACTATTGTTGTCCTGCTATAAGAGATGAGCTGGATAAAGCCCATACAGACAGGTCTAGGACCAGCCAGGCTACTGCCCTCCTATGTTGATGCTAGCTCTCTTTGTGTCACCAGGTCGTATCTTTGCTAACACACCAGATTCTGCCTGTGTGCTGGGCATGAAAAGGCGATCCCTGATCTTCCAACCCCTGGCTTCCCTCAAGGAAGACACTGACTTTGAGTAAGTCCTAATCCTCCCTCTGTTTTCACACCTCCTTCTCTTTCTCTCCTCCTTCTCTTTCTCTCCTTCTCTCCTCTCTCTTGTTTGTGACTCTTCATCGTGTGTTCCACATTGAGTTCAGCTGTGTTTTAATGCTGAGCAGTGGTAGGTAAGTGCTGTTGTTTGTAAGTATGTGTCAGTCCAATCAGAACCATTGAACCAGTCCAGCTCTTCCTCTGTTTCCTGTTTTCTTTCTCTGATCCCACTCTTATTATCCTCCTCCTTCACACTCCCCCCTTCTACCACCCTTTCCCCTCACTCCAACCTTCTCTCCTCCCTCCACAGGCACCGTATCCCAAAGACTGAGTGGTGGCTGAAGCTGAGGCCCATTCTGAAGATCCTGGCCAGGTATGAAGCTGTGAAAATAGACACCTCTGAGGTGGCTGCCATGGAGCACATCATCAAGAAGACAGGAGAAATCAAGGGGGGAAAGATTTAAACAAACCAAATAAACACACACATCCTCACATAAACACATACATACACACCCTTAGTCTTGCACTTAGACCTGCCCGCACCTATGAGAAGAAAGGAACCTGAGGATCTGTCTTTTTCAACCATCTATTTCCTGTGTTTGAGGGGTGCAAAATCCATTTGTCACTTAAATCTGGCTGGATTGATTGCTTTCATTTTAATCTTGTGACTCTTTCATATTCTTGCTTGTGTCTGTCGTTCTTACCCGTTAACGTTACGACCGTGGAAATGTTTGTAATGACCTGTCAAACACATCCCGGTAATGGCTGAAAGGGGCTCAATGGAAAACATTGTATTTCCGTTGTATCTATAAGAACGCTAAACTTTGTCTGAGATTAAACGCATAGTCTCGACACTTGCATCACAAGAAAGAGAAGAAAGATAACGTTATTTGATGGGTGTACATTTTGTGCGGCGCTGATAAAAGTTAGAATTGAATCGTTTTGAAATGTTTACAAAAGAGATGCTCTAAAATGAAAGCAATTTCCGAAAAGGAACACTCGGATTATAGTAATACTATTATGTCTGATCTCGCAAACGATGTAAAGTATGTATAGATAGGTGTCATCTATTCTAAGACATATTGAAATTTGACAATAAATGTAATACCTAAATTCCCACCAAAATCCCTGAACTCCATTATTTGTCCTTGCCAGTCAAATGTTTTATGTGCTATAATTCAGTCAATATATAATGGATACATTTTCTTCAAAAAGTTTGGCGTTTCTTCATCCATTGTCCAACTGTTGCATTTATTGGAATCATTTTTAAAACCTTTTAACAATTTTGTTAGTAACTAGTAGTTAGTTTCTCAACCATTCAGTCAACTGATGGGTGTATCATATCAGTACAGTACTAGTGGTTATGAGGAAAATACTGTACATACAGTTTGTTGTGTGGAGCTTCGAACTATTCTACATCACAGAAGTCATTCTACATCATTCTGCAGCTGGCAACCCTTCAACAATACTGTGCACATCTCTCTGCAAAGTCAGAGTCTAACACTTATCTGAAAACCACAGACACCCACAGTGTTCTGTTTCCTGTGTCTGGTGTATTGCCTTCTCCCCTGTTTGTATGGCAGAACAGTTGAACACCGAATACTTCTTTCTTCCATTGAAACTGAACTAGAACATGTAATAAAACAGTCTGTTTAGTTTTCTGGACTATTTAACATTTTACATCATGAAAGATAATTTCGAAATTGACTAGGTTTATTGAAAATAAAAAATATTGAATGTTTAGGGATATGAGGGTATCAATGTATTGCAAAGAAAATGTAACTCATTTTGTGGTGCTTTTTACAACAATAACTTCATTTTCTTTTATTAAATTATGCCTAATAGGTTGACTAAGTACAGTCTACCCCAATAATAAAGTTGTTATGCATTTAGTCATTTAACAAACACAAAATGTAAGGTGTGGCTAAAAAGAATTACTCAAGGCTTGACGGTACTACACTGATTGGAAACAGAGATGATGATGACTGACAGAAGAAATTAAGATTGTAAGTCGCTCTGGATAACAGCCTCTGCTAAATTGTAAAATGTCAAAATGTAGACCATGGCACCTACTGCAAGTTCCCCCGGTTTCTGTTGTATAAATCATGACAGCTTAACCATGACCATGACCATTTTCCTATTTACTCTTTCTCCCTTAGTTACAAATGTTACTGAGCGTACCAAAGGAGTGTGTGTACACAATAGTATGCCCTCTTTGGGGGGAATTCAGACCAGAGTTACACGCACCTAAATGGAAATGAATTCCTTTTTATACCTTTTCTTTCAAGGGGAGAGTGGGGTCTGTTGAGCCATTTTTTACATTCAGCATCACTCTGTCAAGGGAAATATGGTATTCTTTTTAACGAAGATATCTACATATATTTGAGGATGTTGTGTATCCCTGGAAATAATCAGAATTCATGTAAACATTACAGTTTTGAAAACATAGCTTGTCCCAAAAAAGTGGTATCTTGGCACAACTTACCCTGGGTAAATGGATCCTCAGGGCAGGGTGAGTTACGCCACCTACACATTTCTGTGCTGAATGAAATATTACCACTACCTTTTTAAAACTATCTTTATTTCCCAAACACTCTTCAACACAATCACAATCACCATCTTTTAATCATTTTAAGCACATTTTAACACAGCACCAATGACATTATCTCTCCGCCCGAAACTCAAATCAAAATGGTGCATATAGCTATATCTGCAGTAACACCTAAAAAACACTGTACCTTTTTAAAGACTTTATCATGGGCCACGCCATGTTGTTACATCATATCCCAGAAATAATGCTTTGCATTAAGCCTGGGAAGAAAACACTTACATTTGCTTAACTTACCCCAAGGTAAACATTTTGAGTATATTAGCCCACACAACTACAAGGATGCACTTTCATGCTAGGTTTAGGACATTGAAGCATATAGAGACCCAAACTGTTAAAATGATCTACTTTGGTTTAGATACAAGCATCATGAAACCTCTAACACAATAGATTAATTTTACTTGGGCCTAACTTCCTTACCACTCTTCAGACTCCATGAAATTATGACCTCTTCCTAAATATTTGGTCAAATTATACATTTTGTGTATGGTTTGCTAGAAAAAAGGGTGGCTTAACATACCCCTTTGGCTCAATTTACCCCAGTCTCCCATATGCATATTCTGACCTTGAATTTAAAGGGGGGCTGAACTTCCTGATTTAGCCTCAGTTTCAATTCACCTCATTAGGAAATGCAACTGAGAACGATTTGGGTTTTGGAGGCGTGCTTTGGTGTAGGTGTCTCTTGTGTGTGTGTTTGAATGTGGGAAGTGTTTGTACTTTCACTCTGCCAAAACAGTACACAGTTACAGTCTAATCAGGTCTTGTGTCTGGAAGTAGCCTAGACTAGCTAGCAAGCTAGCCAACTTCTTTTGCCAATTCGCTTCAGCTGGTTGGTGTGAGACTGGCAAAATTGGTTTGACTTTGGATAGCCTATCTGTGGGGCTAGTCAATAAATTACACAATGTAAATGGGACAATATTTTCATGTTGCACACCTTTTAGTTGTCTCATTAAATGCTTTCAATATGTGTACATGCATTTCTAAAATGTATGTTTGGTTTGAGGTTTTCAAGTAATTGAAATGTGGAGCTATTGACATTTTTAAATTATATTGTGTAATACTGTTGGTCCCTAACTAGCACCATAGGGAAATCGAATGTCAAACCAAATTGACCGTGGGCATTATGATCTGGTCGCATGCAGCTGCGCTCCAGATTGATGATTACTTGGGTGCTGCCAGCTGTGGTCAGGGTTGAAAACCCAACTCAAAGAGAAAACTGTTACAATAGGCTTCATTCCATGACATACACATTTTTCCTAAATATCACCAAATCTCCGTTTTGGACCAGACTGACTTTATGACCAAAATAATACTATTTACACTTTGTAGTACATGCTGACACTAAAATAAATGTTTGTGACTCATATCGATGCCACATAGACCGTTTTCAAAACAAGAAGTTGCTTATTACGTTCAGTTGCTCTTAAAGCATGGGACAATGCCAATGCCAGCCAAATACACGTTTGGGATGGAGACTTAGCCACAGGAAGTAGGGGTGCTGAGGGTGCTGCACCCCCTTAAAAATCTGAATAAATGTATATATATATATATATATATATATCATTTTATTTGAGGAAAAAAAAATATTTACAAAAGTAGTACACTGAGCCTTCATTAGTACTGTATTAGCGGACTGATATAGCCTTCTGTATGTAGCGTGAGCAAAGAAAATGACAGATTTCTTTCAGTAATTATCAGTTGGAGGGCAGTTCAGGCGCACATTTCCTAAGGTCACAAAGGAGCCGTAAAGTCTGAATCGGCCCCTTTGTAACCAAAGGCTGTCACCCAGCCAGTCAGACAAGCTGCAATATTTCATCTGCGGTCTGTAGTTTGTGTTAATCAACGCCTGACCCATTTCAGACACCAGCCAACTTCCTTCCCAGAACATCTGCAGCGTGTTTATGTGTGTGTGAGAGAGAGAGAGAGAGAGAGAGCATATCTTTATTGAAGCCCATAGATTTGAGGCTATGATGCCCTAAAGACAAGTTCTAAGCAGGCCTTGAAATGTATGTGTAATGTATGTACAGTAGGTGGATGAACGTTGGGTGTACAGTAGGTGGATGAACGTTGGGTGTACAGTAAGTAGGTGGATGAACGTTGGGTGTACAGTAGGTGGATGAACGTTGGGTGTACAGTAGGTGGATGAACGTTGGGTGTACAGTAAGTAGGTGGATGAACGTTGGGTGTACAGTAGGTGGATGAACGTTGGGTGTACAGTAGGTGGATGAACGTTGGGTGTACAGTAAGTAGGTGGATGAACGTTGGGTGTACAGTAGGTGGATGAACGTTGGGTGTACAGTAGGTGGATGAACGTTGGGTGTACAGTAGGTGGATGAACGTTGGGTGTACAGTAAGTAGGTGGATGAACGTTGGGTGTACAGTAGGTGGATGAACGTTGGGTGTACAGTAAGTAGGTGGATGAACGTTGGGTGTACAGTAGGTGGATGAACGTTGGGTGTACAGTAGCTGTGGATGAGAAAGCAAGTGTTTGTAAGCGTAAGAGTGATATTCAAATCACTACAATTATTTATTGAATCATAACAGTATTGGAAGCTCTAGGGAACGTTTCTGAATTAGAAATAAGGTTTGGTTTAGCTTTGAGTTTTATTTCTCACATTAAGGAGACGGGAGAAAGCCTCTGGTTTCAATCTAGTGGCTCAAAATTAGTTAGTGATTATTTTTCTCGTTTCCAAGAGGGTCTACAAGAAAACATGAGAAAATTAACATTGTGGGGTGTGTGGTTGACAACTTGTGAGAACTCAAGGGGAAGTGGCCTGTCTGCTGTGTTCTGTGCCCGCCTCCTGCTCCCTGCCTTCTCACGATGCTCTCTTCACTTTCTCTTTCTAGAAGAAGACCCTCATCCACTTGGTCTATCGCTCACTCCATTTATATCCTCAGGCAATGGTTGGGATCTTTATATTAGGGACCTTTCTCTTGTACTGTGTGGGACAGAACCAAATTCAAGGTAAGTGCACTGCCATCTACAACTACTAGTCAGGGTTGGGGGTATCCCATTTTAATAGAGGAATTGACTTGAAATTATTTTTCAATAATTAGAAAGTGTTATTTCTAATGTTGATTTTGAAATCGTTGAGTAAGAATTCACTTCTGGAATTGACAAGCATTGACCCCAACCCTGGTACTGGTACCTGGCACAAGGCAGACATGGGAAATGGCAGGTCCATTATGAGAGCAGTATTTCCCCTATATTAATTTAGCAAACCAAAGGCAAAATTGCCACGGGGAACAGGCCCTTGCTTTAACGGTCGACTTTGGGCACGAAAACAGTCCAACTTTCAAACAGAAATAGGGTGTGCCTTTGGTGATTCATCAATGTGTCTTTCTGGTCATGCAGGCCACAACCAACGTAGCTAGTTCGTTAGCTAAGATAGCCACTTGTAGCTAGCCAGTAACTCCTCCAGTATGTGTTGACGCCATTTCACAGGATTGGTTTTTGGATGGAAGCTGTAGAGATCGTTAAGAAACACAGGAGGTTGGTGGCACATTAATTGGCGAGAACGGGCTCATGGTAATGACTGGAGCGGAATTAGAGGAATGGCATCAAATATATCAAATACATGGTTTCCAAGGTTTCCAGGTGTTTGATGCCAATTAATTCGCTCCGTTCCGGCCATTATCATGAGCCGTCCTCCCCTCAGCAGCCTGTGGTAAGAAATGACAGATACCTTATATATTATTCATCTATTTACTTTAAGCGTTAAATGACCTGGTATGACGGTGCATTGATCAGTTTAAATACTTTTTTATTTAGCTTTACGTTTTTGCCCAACCTAAAAAAGTCAACCTAAAAAAAGGTAACTGTCCAGTGTTTCCAGATTTCTATGAAATATGACTTATCATTAATTAGAATATGAGTGAAATTGTTTTCTTTTCAAAAAATGGTAATTAATTATGTTCAAAAGCCACTTTTCTGTGTTAGAATGGTGTGGTAGTACCCCAATCACAGACGGGTGTGGGCGTTTACCGGTCTGTTTGAGATATATGTTTGTTTTCCCTCCAATTTATACTTTGGCTACAAATACGAGTATAGGGTCAACAACATTATTTAGGTAGGACTTTAAAACTGCAACATTTTTCTCTCTGCCCCATGGCAAAATGTGTTGAAATGCAGGAAGTTTGCTGTTTGTCCACCTACCCAGAAAATGAGTTTGGGGGCCTCCCGGGTGGCACATTGGGGGCGGCAGCGTAGCCTAGTAGCCTAGCCTAGTAGCCTAGAGCGTTGGACTAGTAACCGGAAGGTTGCGAGTTCAAACCCCCGAGCTGCCAAGGTACAAATCTGTCGTTCTGCCCCTGAACAAGCAGTTAACCCGCTGTTCCCAGGCCGTCATTGAAAATAAGAATATGTTCTTAACTGACTTGCCTGGTAAAGGTAAAAATAAAAAATAAGAAATTGGTCTAAGCCACTGCATCACAGTGCTAGCTGTGCCGCCAGAGATTCTGGGTTCAAGCCCAGGCTCTGCCGCAGCTGGCCGTGACCGGGAGGCTCATGGGGCGATACACAATTGGCCCAGGGTTAGGGAGGGTTTGGACGGCAGGGATATCCTTGTCTCATTGAGCACAGTGTACGCTGACCAGGTCGCTGGGTGTATGGTGTTTCCTCCGACACACTGGCTTCCGGGTTGGATGTGTGTTGTGGCTTGGTTGGGTTGTGAATTTGTGCCTGAGAGAGTCAGGGATCATTAATGTTGTATTTCTGTTTCAGGGGTCCCCCAAGGATGTGTGTCCCAGCCCTCATGTTCAGCTTGCCTGAGGAGCCCTGGATGTGCCTGGTGCAAACACAAGGTCAGCTTTATCATGCATCATCTGGCTTGCTGCTGCTTCCTCATATCTTTGTTTCAAACTGTTGCATGTTTTATCCTTGAGTGTTGCTATACATTGGACTTGATTGCTTTGTGAGTTGGCTTCCCTGTGGACAACATGTGGGACGACGGCATTAGGCCATTCACACTGTAGGAGTTACTTACAATAGGATCAAGTACAATTATTTGTCACATGCGTAGTAAACAACAGTGAAATGCTTACTTACGCGTCCTTCCCAATAATACAGAGAGGGAAAAAAAGATAAATAGTAGGGAAAAAGAAGAAGAAAAACAAGGGTTAGTGGGTCTTCACTGCAGGATGAATGGTGAAAATCTTTTGCAACTTGGGTGAGATCATAGACAATGATGTCCCATCAAGCTCATGTAAGATTTTGTGGATGTTATATTTTCAACATTTTCAATAGCTTCTACAGTTCAGCAGACATTTTACTTACAGTTATGGGTTTAATTATACAGGACCTTAAATTTAATGGTGGAAGAGATCACGTGACGTGTCAAACACTTTACCTCCTTACCTCCTGGTGATAAGAGGTGTGAAAGGTTAGATTGATGGAAAGCCCGTTAGGTCAAGTGAATGTTTACATTTGTCCTTCACATTGTCATACATTTAGAGGAAAAGTTATTTTCCAATCGTTTCATTCTGAACATAACATATTCTTTGTTCTGTTCCACTGTTCGGACCAGCAAAATAAAGTTCTGAACCAGTTCAAACCAAAAACAAGTAAAAATTACATTTAGTTCAACATTAAATTACTTTACCAATGGATAGAGCAGTTTCTGTGGAGTGGGCAAGCTATGTACATGCATTGGTCAGAAAGGTGTAGTGTAGAGTGTAACATTCCAATAGAATTTTGCGTGTGAGGAGAGTGCTGGGCATGAAGCGCTGGGCATCTTGTTGTTATGACATGCATTATCTGAATTAGGCCCACAGTATTATACCTAAAGAGGAGCGGCTTCTATGAAGGAACTTTGAATGTCTTTGAACTTCAGAGAGTTGGCTTAACTAACATTGGACCAGAGCTAGCTGTTGATCATGACTCTCAGTTCCATTACATTACACATAATGCCACCTAGAATTTTCGAGAGCTAACAAGCTAGCTAGCTAACTAACAAGCTTGTGTGTGCAGAGCGGCACCATAATTCAAATAAAAACAGCTTTTTGTAGTTAATAAATCCAATGTGAAACGTGAAATCTATAGTATCCTTAACTAGCATTGAAAAGATAATCCATCGTTCTCTAATTCAAAATCTCTCTCCCTAATTTCTGAATCACACCTGTAATGTCAGTAGTTACAGTAGACTATGCATGGTTCGGAGGGGGGGGAGGGGCAGGTAGCCTACACACACACACACACACACACACACTGGCAAAGATTTACAGCTGGCAGGAAGACACTGGAATAAGTTTATGAGTGACAGTGAGGTCTTTGTGTGGGCATTTTTTTGCATGTTTTGTGACTATAAAAAAAAATTACTTGAACGTAAAATTACTTTTCTGATCCGGAACAGTATATATCACTTTTGTTTTAATTTCTGATTCTATTCCTAGAAAAATGTAATAATTTTCAGGTTTTCTTTCTGTTCCCTGAACCGGCTCCAACCCCTGGCTATAACTGTTAGAATATCTTCTCTTTCTAGATCCTCAACCATTTATACTAGTGTCAAATTACAGACATATGGCACTGCATAGGTTCTTCACCATAGCACTACTCATTAAACAAAGTGTAGTGGCTCGGTTCTAAGATTCCAAAAGGACACTTCTATAGACCAGACCTGGGTTCAAATACTATTTCAAATATCTCAATTACTTTCACATACCTTTTGAAGTAAATATTCAGATATCTTTTATGTGAAAAAACAAGTAGTTGAATAGTATAATGTATTTGGAAATAGACTTGGAAGGTTTTTGAAAATACTCAAATACACTGACTCAAATACACTCCCATGCATTTAACCCAGGTTTTTGAAAATACTCAAATACACTGACTCAAATACACTCCCATGCATTTAACCCAGGTTTTTGAAAATACTCAAATACACTGACTCAAATACACTCCCATGCATTTAACCCAGGTTTTTGAAAATACTCAAATACACTGACTCAAATACACTCCCATGCATTTAACCCAGGTTTTTGAAAATACTCTCAATTTGGTAGACTATTTGTTTTTTAAAAAACAAATAATCATTCCAAATACTCAAATAAAAGTACTTGTTGTGGGTTGTGTATTTGAGAATTCTCAATGTTTTTATTTACATACAGTGGCAAGAAAAAGTATGTGAACCCTTTGGAATTACCTGGATTTCTGCAGAAATTGGTCATCAAATTTGATCTGATCTTCATCGAAGTCACAACAATAGACAAACATAGTGTGCTTAAACTAATAACACACAAATTATTGTATTTTTATTGTCTATATTGAATACATCATTTAAACATTCACAGTGTAGGTTGGGAAAAGTATGTGAACACCTAGGCTAATGACTTCTCCAAAAGCTAATTGGAGTCAGGAGTCAGCTAACCTGGAGTCCAATCAATGAGACGAGATTGGAGATGTTGGTTAGAGCTGCCTTTCCCTATAAAAAACACACACAAAATCTGACTTTGCTATTCACAAGAAGCATTGCCTGATGTCAACCATGCCTCGAAACAAAAAAGATCTCAGAAGACCTAAGATTAAGAATTGTTGACTTGCATAAAGCTGGAAAGGGTTACAAAAGTATTTCTAAAAGCCTTGATGTTCATCAGTCCACAGCAAGACAAATTGTCTATAAATTGAGAAAATTCAGCACTGTTGCTACTCTCCCTAGGAGTGGCCATCCTGCAAATATGACTGCAAGAGCACAGCGCGGAATGCTCAATGAGGTAGAGAACAATCCTAGAGTGTCAGCTGAAGACTTACAGAAATCTCTGGAACATGCTAACATCTCTGTTGACGAGTCTACTATATGTAAAACACTAAACAAGAAGGGTGTTCATGGGAGGACACAAAAAAAAAACATTCCTGAACATCTGAAGTTTGCAAAAGTGCACCTGGCTGTTCCACAGTGCTACTGGCAAAATATTCTGTGGACAGATGAAACTATCGTTGAGTTGTTTTGGAAGGAACACGCAACACTGTGTGTGGAGAAAAAAAGGCACAGCACATCAACATCAAAACCTCATCCCAACTGTAAAGTATGGTGGAGGGAGCATCATGGTTTGGGGCTGCTTTGCTGCCTCAGGGCCTGGACAGCTTGCTATCATCAACGGAAAAATTGAATTTCCAAGTTTATCAAGACATTTTGCAGGAGAATGCTAATTATATCTGTTCGCCAATTGAAGCTCAACAGAAGTTGGGTGATGCAACAGGACAACGACCCAAAACACAGAAGTAAATCAATTACAGAATGGCTTCAACAGAAGAAAATGTGCCTGCTGGAGTGGCCCAGTCAGAGTCCTGAACTCAACCCGATTAAGGTGCTGTGTCAAGAGAGCAGTTCACACCAGACATCCCAAGAATATTGCTAAACTGACACAGTTTTGTAAAGAGGAATGGTGCAAAATTCCTCCTGACCGTTGTTGAAGGAAGAGTACCAAGATGGCTGCACGGTGGCTTCAATGGATAATTGATTTGAACCCAGGTCTGCTACAGCCACTTTTACAAAGACTGGTTCCAACACATTTTCCCCATTTAAAGACTTGAGAGAGTTATTGTTCAAGTTGCTATTAAAATGTAATTTATTACTCACAAATAGGTCCAGGTTTGTCACAGATTCCAGTTGATGAATGGTAAAACAAAGCAATAGATTCTGGGTGTTCTAAACAGATTCCAGGTAATATTGATGAAGTCACAAATGTATAATGCACAAAGGTAAAAAGGATGAAAAAAATATATACATGAATGATTAAGTAAATGGTTCCAATGGTTGAAAACGGTATGTCTTTCGCATCTTCTATACAGATTTGTAACAACTTTTCCAATTAAAAAATACTAATCTCAAAACTAGACATTTTGCAGATATAGTCTGCAAGGCTTTATAGTCTCAAGCCCTGATTATACATATCATAGGTTCTGGTCCTCTTTTTAAATTATTTAGATTTTTTTTCACCACAATTTCAGACGAATTGCCAATACATAAGCTTTTTTTATGGTAAAAATAAATAAATACAGGTGCCTTAAAGTGTTGGTCCTGTGTTTCATGAGCTGAAATAAAAGATCCCAGAAATGTTCCATACTCACAACAAGATTATTTCTCTGAAAATTGGTGCACAAATGTGTTAACCTCCCTATTAGTGAGCATTTCTCCTTTGCCAAGATAGTACATCCACCTGACAGGTGTGGCATATCAAGAAGCTAATTAAATAGCATGATCATTACACAGGTGCACCTTGTGCGGGGGCTAATAAAAGCCTACACTCAAATGTGCAGTTTTGTCACACAACACAATGCCACAGATGTCTCAAATTTTGATGGATTGTGCAATTGGCATGCTGACTGCAGGAATATCCACCACAGCTCTTGCCAGATAATGTTATGTTCATTTCTCTACCATAAGCCACCTTCAATGTTATTTTTGAGAATTTATCAGTACGTCCAACCGGCCTCATAACCGTAGACCACATGTATAGCGTCGTGTGAGTTTGCTGATGTCGACATTGTGAACAGAGTGCCCCATGGTGGCGGTGGGGTTATGGTGTGGTTAGGCATAGGCTACGGAAAACCAACACAATTGCATTTTATCAATGGCAATTTGAATGCACAGAGATACCGTGATGAGATCTTGAGGCCCATTGTCGCGCCATTCATCTGCCGCCATCACCTCAGGTTTCAGCATGATAATGCACAGCTCCATATCACAATACTGGGAAGCTGAAAATGTCCCAGTTCTTCCATGGCCTCCATACTTACCAGACATGTCCCCCATTGAGCATGTTTGGGATGCTCTGGATCGACAGCATGTTCCATGTACGACAGCATGTTCCAGTTCCTGCCAATATCCAGCAACTTCGCACAGCCATTGAAACCGAACATTCCACAGACCACAATCAACAGCCTGATCAACTCAGAAAGTAGGACAGCATCAGAAAGTAGTACAGATTTCATTGCACGCTTATGTTGCTTAGATTTTTGAAGATTATCAGTGAGGCTCTTGCTCACAATTAAAAACGGTTTTATTGTTTCAAGTTAATACTTCAAGTCAGCTGACAAATCCCACTGGGCACAGGTGTCAGTTCAAGGTCAATTTCACATTGTTTAACGTAATTTCATTGAAATGAATGGAAACAACATTGAATCAACCCGTGTGTGCCCAGTGGATTGTCTTATTCAGAATCAGTAAACACACTGTCTTGCTTGGGTGCTCATGTCTTACACAACATGTGTATGTTCCCTATCCTGCTCTCAGTTTGGGGTTGATAATTGAATGGTGTATTGTGCTGCTGCAGCGCTCTGTGGTTTCCTAAACTAGTCGTGCAACTGATGTCAGACTCACTTCCCTCTTTCTATTCTATTTCCACATGCATTTCCTGTTCATTTATGTGGTATATATTTTGGTGAAGATATTGGTAATACATTCAAATGCTTGTTGGCTTTGACTTTCTTACATCTGTCATTTCTCCCTGCAACCAAAACCCTCTTCCCCAAAGCAACAGTCTAATTTATAGGTCCTATCTATAATAATGACATGTCCTATGTATCTTTAAAGATAATAATTATACAGAGATGTACCCCCATCTGTTGGATTGACAGCAGGTAGGCCCGCATGATAATCTGGCAACCCACGTGTATGATTCAGTGTTTAATTTTCTCTATCCTTAGTCCGACACACTGAACTAAGACCATAATACACATCCTCCTGACAGGACTTTTTGAAGTCTGGAGAGTCCAGTGAGCGGAGGTGTGACACTGCTGAGTCTCTGAGGACCAGGCGTTGTGAGCAGATGGACATCATCAACCCCCGATTAGATCCAGTCTTTCTGAAGAATAATGATCTCAGCAGCAACTCAGACAATGTGGTCCAGCTTAAGCCACAAAACCTCCTCTTCAAACTCAGAGTCGGTGAGAGTTATATGACTCTTCCTAAAAGGAAGTATTTCTCAGAATACAAACAGGGACAGGTCTGAAATCTGAAATACAAACAGGGACAGGTCTGAAATCTGAAATACAAACAGGGACAGGTCTGGAATCTGAAATACAAACAGGGACAGGTCTGAAATCTGAAATACAAACAGGGACAGGTCTGAAATCTGAAATAAAAACAGGGACAGGTCTGAAATCTGAAATTCAAACAGGGACAGGTCTGAAATCTGAAATTCAAACAGGGACAGGTCTGAAATCTGAAATTTGTAGTGGTGCTTTATAGATTATTTTTGAAGCCGTGCAAAGTAATAGAAATAACGACATCATGTGAAGTATTGTAGTGATGCATGTATTTGCAGTTAATAACTGTTCTAGCTGACCCGTTTGTTTCAGGAGTCCCTCAGACCTTCAATGTCTCATTCAAGAGAGCCGAGGGCTACCCCATAGACCTGTACTACCTGATGGACCTGTCCTTCTCCATGAAGGACGACCTGGACACCATCAAGAACCTAGGCCAGGACATCCTCTCTGCACTGAAAAAAGTCACCCAGAAGGTCCGCATTGGTGAGTGCTGAGGAGACAGACTTTTGCAGAAGATAGGATTTCATGTCAGGATTTCAATCAACTGTGTGTAGTCATCCGAATATGCCACCTCTCCTCATCCTGTCCATCTTTATCCCTCTCCTCTCTCCGCTGTCAGGCTTCGGCTCATTTGTAGACAAGGTGGCTCTGCCATACGTCAGCCAGGTGAAGGCCAAGAAGAATAACCCCTGTCCCAACCGCCTGAACATCTGTCAACCTGCCTTCAGCTTCCAAAATATTCTGAGACTCACAGAAGACGTGGACGAGTTCAAGACCAGGGTCAGCGACCAGATCATCTCTGGAAACCTGGACTCCCCCGAGGCAGGCTTTGACGCAATCATGCAGGCAGCTGTCTGCCAGGTAGTGTCATACATAACCAAACACGGTCACCTCCACTTTCTAGATTGGAGGCAAGGATGTCTAGAACATCCATATTTATTTTTCTATCGGTTTTTCCTTCTTTCTTTCTCTCTCTTACTTGCCTCATACCATCTTTGTCAATCTGTGTCTCTCTCTTTCCTTCCAGAGTGTGATTGGTTGGAACAATGTCACCCGGATCCTGGTCTACACGTCAGATGACACCTTCCATATTGCCGGGGATGGCAGGCTGGCTGGTATATTCGAGCCTCATGACGGCATGTGCCATCTCAATGGCACTGGCTTCTACGATGGCACTAAATATGTGAGTTATCAAGAGAGAAGAAGGGTGATCAACACTTAGAAGACGTGAGCTTGTTTCAGTGATAGGGGCTAACATTTATTGCAGGGGAACGAACTGGGGTACTACAACATCGTTCTGTGGTTATTTAATCCACTTCCTGTATGTGTCTCAGGACTACCCATCGGTTGGCCAGCTTGCCAGGGTCCTGGCAGCCAATAACATCCAGCTCATCTTTGCTGTCACCGAGGACAGTGTTCCTGCCTACAAGGTCAGAACTGACAGGAGAGGTTGTTTGTAAGAGCAGATTACAAAATGTCACAAAATGTTTATCAAATAGCCCTTCTTACATCAGCTGATATATCAAATTGCTGTACAGAAACCCAGCCTAAAACCCCAAACAGCAAGCAATGCAGGTGTAGAAGCACGGAGGCTAGGAAAAACTCCCTAGAAAGGCCAAATCCTAGGAAGAAACCTAGAGAGGAACCAGACTATGAGGTGTGGCCAGTCCTCTTCTGGCTGTGCCAGGTGGATATTATAACAGAACATGGCCAAGATGTTTAAATGTTCATATATGACCAACATGCTCAAATAATAATAATCACAGTAGTTGTCGAGGGTGCAGCAAGTCAGCACCTCAGGAGTAAATGTCAGTTGGCTTTTCATAGCCAATCATTGAGAGTATCTCTACTGCTCCTGCTGTCTCTAGAGAGTTGAAAACAGCAGGTCTGGGACAGGTAGCACGTCCGGTGAACAGGTCAGGGTTCCATAGCCGCAGGCAGAACAGTTGAAACTGGAGCAGCAGCACGGCCAGGTGGACTGGGGACAGCAAGGGGTCATCATGCCAGGTAGTCCTGAGGCATGGTCCTAGGGCTCAGGTCCTCCGAGAGAGAGAAAGAAAGAAAGAATTAGAGAGAGCGTACTTAAATTCACACAGGACACCGGATAAGACAGGAGAAATTCTCCAGAAAAATGGCCCAATAGTAAAAAAGGCCCAATGCATTTTACAAACAATCACAGTAAGGTACTTAATTGTTACCCAGAAATGCTTTGATGTTGAGATAAAAACAGCTGCCTTGGACCTTTAACCTCAGTATTTATACCTCCTCCCACCTCTCTCTATTGTGCCCATACCTAAACACACACACACACACACACACACACACACACACACACACACACACACACACACACACACACACACTTCTCTAGGCATTGAGTAAACTAATCCCTCAGTCAGTGGTGGGGGTCCTGAAGAACGACTCCAGCAACGTGGTCCTGCTCATCTCAGAGGCCTACAGTGTGAGTATCTCAAGCTTAGAATACAGTTAACAAGCTACTGCAAAATGGCGAATGGCTGCAATGACCAAAAAATAGGAATGCTTTATTTGAAACAGAGATGCTGAAGCTGGAAATAAAAGCATGTCTGTGGTTATGCTCATGAGTCACACTGCAGACTAAAAGGGTAGAACCTACTCATACGTATTTTCATTGGAAACCACGGCATCATGGTTACCTACTGACCTACAGTATATAGTGTGCGCTGTCCTCTCACAGGTCTAAAAATAGGCTATGGCAAATTATGTCTAAATCTTCCTAGTGGGGACTTCAAAGGTTTCATACATGATAGACCTACATTTCTCTAGATAGGAGTATGTTAAAATAGAGAAATATATACTACTTTTGCAAATGCATTACTTACAAACAAAAGTGGCTTTGCAATGAAATGCCATTTATTGGACACATAGACATAGATGTAACATCATCAGCAGTTCTATCTGGTAATGCATATCTATTCACAGAACCTGTCCTCCACCATCTTACTGGAGCACCATGAAGCTCCCTCAGATCTGGATGTGACCTACAGATCCCACTGCACCCCTGAAAAAGGGGACAACACCCATTGGCAGAGGAGGGGCGAGTGCATGAACGTCAAGCTCAACCAGCAGGTCTGGCACAAAGCAGGGGCGGGGGAAGAGATCATAATGTGAATAAGAACAGCAAAGTTCATGTCTTCAAAGGATTTAGTCATGTAACTTGGACTGAAAGAACATTTTGTTGTGTATTATCCCCTCTCTTGCTCCCAGGTCAACTTCACGGTAAGCCTGAACATTTCAACATGTCTAAAGGAGAAGCAGACGTTTTCCCTAAAACTGCAGGGCATCAGCGAGACCCTGAAGGTCTCTGTGGAAACCCTGTGTGACTGTGACTGCCAAGACAGAGAAGAGCAGTCCTCACACTGCAATGAAATTGGAACGCTCACCTGCGGCATCTGCAGGCAAGTCCTAAAATTAGGACTAGAACTCACAGCACCTCCTGTTTGGTGAGATAGAGAACTGTGCTTACAAACTGCACAGAGTGAGGGAAACAGCTGCAGTCTGCAGTCTGACTGTTACCATAGAGCAGTAAACTAGTTTCTGTAGTCAAAGAAATGTATCATCAAAACTTCAGGTGATTAAAGCCAATTGTTCTCCAGAGAAAGTGATTAAAGTGTTGTTTAGATACTAATGAGTAGGAATAGGAGTCTTCTCTGATCACGTAACCTGACCAGAAACAACTCCTGGCCCAAAATAGGCTATAAGTATCAGAATTTCCCCTGTTATTTTGTTGTTTTCCCCTGGCTTTTCATAGTTTTTGTAAAATACTATGCCCTTTAGCTGTGATGAGGGTCACCTGGGTCAGAGGTGTGAGTGTGAGCGGCCTAAGGACATGACCTCTGCCGAATCTATGGCCGCAACATGTCGCCAAGACAACTCCTCGCAGTTGTGCAGCGGGCATGGGAGCTGTGAGTGTGGCATGTGTATGTGTCAGGGCACCCACCGCGGCAATTTTTGCCAATGTGATGACAACAGCTGTGCCCGCCACAACAACATGCTCTGCGGTGGTGAGTAAACTCAAACAGTTAGTTCCTGCCATGTAATTTGATTGGCTGAAGAATGTGTTCCTTAGTTGTATTTTATTGCAGCCCATTTTTCAGCCATGTAATGTCTTCTGCAGGTAATGGGCAGTGTGAATGTGGAACATGTAAGTGTAATGCCAATTACACAGGCTCTGCATGTGACTGTTCCACCCTCACCGACCAGTGCAGGACTGCTGGGAAGCTGTGCAATGGCCAGGGAACATGCCAGTGTAACCAGTGCCAATGCAACAAAGACTTCTTTGGCATAAACTGCTCAAAGATTGCTAACGCATGCCCAAAATTCCTGTGAGTACAAGACAATAACTTAAAGTGAGTTTGGATTGAGCTTCCAGGTTGACAAAGCTTAGGTCTTGAATAGTGACTGTACAGCAACAGTTTACTTTTTGCTACAATAAAATCCCCAAAAGTCCCCACAAGGATAGTAAAACAAGGAAAATTCTCCCTCGTGGGGATATTTCCCCCGTCCACGTGAGGACAAATTCTATTATAAGATCAGCGGTTAGAGTTAGGGTTAGAACTGGGTTTGGGTTAGAATTAGGGTTAGGGTAAGGGTTAGGAGTTAGGTTTAGGATTTAGGTTAGGGTTACGGGTTAAGGTTAGGTTTAGGGTTTAAGGTCAAGGTTATGGTTATTCTAAGGGTAAGGGTTAGGTTTAAGGGTAGGGGTTAAGGAAAACAGAATTTTGAATATAAATTAAGGTCCCCACGAGGATGGAACAACAAAACGTGTGTGTGTGTGTACCTTCAGTATGTCTGTTAACCTGTCTTTATGTCCAGGGACTGTGTGACATGTGAATTGGACAATAAAAAGATTAGCGGCCTAAAGAGTAACTGCAGCCAACTCTGTGGCTCAGTCAAGCTCACTTGGATGAAGGGACCCCAGGAGTTCCCCTGCAGTAAAGACACCATCTCCTACAAAGTGGAGCTGTCGCATGATGGCAACATCCTGATCTTCTACGCAGATCTGCCTCGTGAGACCTTAAATTTATCTCTAATCATCATCCTTTAGTTTCATTTTATGTTCTAATGTTTTCACTTATTCGGATCTCATTGTAGCAATTTATAATATTACTAGTGTTTAGGCTCACCTAAAAAAGACTATTCCTATTATGTATTTTTTCTGCCCTATACTGCTATAGTTGTTTGATCAAATATTATTTACATTAGACAAAAAGTTTGTTCAATATTTGAAGCTGTATTATAATTGGGGTTTTCCTTACCATGTGACCTGACCAGGGAAACTGGGGCCCAGTCAGGACACATGTTTTACTACAACCGCTTCCTCTCCACATTCCTGGCAGGCTCTATTGACAAGACTTACGTGATCATCGGCAGCTCTGTGTCCAGCATCATCTTCATCGGCATCGCAGTGATCCTCATTAGCAGGCTTATGCTAGAGCTCCACTACCGGAGAGAGTATGACAGCTTCCTCAAAGCAAAGGAGGCCGAAGTCTGGCAAGATGTGAGAGAAAGAACAGCACACACATGACAATGAATCACCATGACGTGAGATAGGCTAAATGTCCCTGCAATAACTGGTTGCTTGTCATAACCAAATAACTTTCTATTATTCTGTTTCATAGTTTTTTATATGAATAGCGGATTTCATCATTGTTTGTGTGAATATGTTTGGTCTTTTTGTGGTTGTTTAGTATTGATCTTAAAGAAAATAATCAACTTAATGAGTCTTTAATGCAAGATTTGTAAGGTTAGGTGTTGAAAGTGATTGATGATAACATGATGCTCCCTCTGTACTAAACTGCTCTCTTGTTTGGTCCTTTTGTGTTTCAGATGAAAAATCCCTTGTTCCAGGATGCCACGACCGTGGTCATGAACCCCATGCACGTTCAAGAGGACTGATCCAAACCATTAGACTCTAAAGCCAACAAACACTTTCATTCCAGAAAACCTGTGATCTACTGTAATAAGTTAAAGCCAGACCATAACTGTATGCCGATCATAACTTCAGGGAACCGCAAGAACCGTCTGTTGCTAAGAGGATCAAAGACTTTGTCATGAGAACATTACATTCTATTTCCCTGTATTTCAAGGCCAATACGTATTTCAGATATGATTTGCAGCACGTTTATTCCCATACTCACTTATTGGTTCTCTTCAATTTGATTGCTTCCTCTTGTTGTACAGGAGTAGTAGTGAGACCACTCCACTCTCTCTCTCAACTTTCAGTCTTTTTCTCATGATGAAGTCCCCCATCTCCTTATGTCCTCCTTCTCCTCTGCATTTGTCTGTTTATTTAAACATTTGATAGTTCAAATGTTCTGAAGTTGGTATGAATGATTAAGTCTTGTGAAGGGTCATTCGTTTTTAGTATGTGCATTTAGTTTGTGTTGCATTATATTCCGTTTTTCTTAATGAATTATTTTCGAATAATTATTATCAGCTGAATCATATTTCAAATGATTCTCTGTACAGTGTATTAATTAAGTAGGCCTATGTGAGCACTGTGTGATTGAAATGATATAGTACCGTGTTTAATTATATCAATTGTAATAAAGTAATTTGTAGTGTAATGAGCAGGCAATAAAGGAGGGAAAAACATGAACCAGACGGATGTCAAAATTATTATTAAACTAAGATTAGTCTCTCGTCAGACTCCACACCGTCTATGAGAAAAAAAAGTGGTAATTCACTGTGCTGGACAATAAGGCTGGTGTTTTTATAAGGCTAGACATTTTCCAATCCTCACTCAACCAGCAACACGTGCCAGTATTGTGGAAAAACTCAATAATTATACCCAATTCCTCTGTGCTGAATGACTACCGCCCTGTCGCCTTGACATCCTTAGCAATGAAATGCCTTGAGAAAATTGTGAAAGTCATATTCTCAGTGTCCCCCAGAAGCTTCTCGACCCATTTCACTTTGCCTATCAGCCTAGCAGAGGAGTTGATTATGCCATTCTTACCCTCCTTAACATGGTCTATAATTTAATTATCTTTTATTTTACCAGGTAAGTTGAATAAGAACACATTCTCATTTGCAGCAACGACCTGGGGAATAGTTACAGGGGAGAGGAGGGGGATGAATGAGCCAATTGTAAACTGGGATTATTAGTTGACCGTGATGGCCCGATTGGGAATTTAGCCAGGACACCAGGGTTAACACCCCTACTCTTACGATAAGTGCCATGGGATCTTTAATGACCGCAGAGAGTCAGGACACCCGTTTCACATCCCATCCGAAAGACTGCACCCTACACTGGGCAGTGTCCCTAATCACTGGCCTGGGGCATTGGGATATTTTTTAGACCAGAGGAAAGAGTGCCTCCTACTGGCCCTCCATCACCACTTCCAGCAGCATCTGGTCTCCAATCCAGGGACTGACCAGGACCAACCCTGCTTAGCTTCAGAAGCAAGCCAGCAGTAGTATGCAGGGTGGTATGCTACTGGCTAGACATCTGGAGGGTGCCAAATCCCATGTCAGGGTTCTGTTTGTTGACTTTTCTTCTGCCTTCAACACAATCCAGCCTTACATTCTGGCACAGAGACTCATTCGGGACTTCTCCATAGATTGGGGGCTGGTTTTGTGGCTGTTGGACTTCCTGAGCCAACGCTCACAGCGAGTCAAAATAGGTCCCCACCTGTTGGATACACGCAATACCAACACAGGCTCTCCTCAGGGATCTGTTTTGTCCCCACTCCTGTACATCTTGTACACTAATAGTTGTGCTAGTTCCCATACTGAGAGACACCTCGTTAAGTTCGCTGATGACACTGCCTTGATCAGCCTGTTGCATGATGACGAGGAACATCATGGCCCGGTCCTAGATGACTTTGTAGAGTGGTGTGAGGAATCACACTTGGTCCTCAATACCAACAAGACAAAGAGATGTGCATTGACTTCAGGAAGCATACAACACCTACCTCTGCAACATCTATCAGAGGTCAGAACATAGAGATTATAGAGGAATACAAACATCTGTGTGTCCTTTTGGACAATAAGCTTCAGTGGTGTAAATGTACAAACCTGATCTACAAAAAGAGACAACTTTCTCAAAAAGCTGGATCTTAAGTAGACTGTACTATATTGACTCTGTTTTACAAATATTTTATTGAGAGTATTTTAACTTTTTGTATTGTTTGTTGGTTTGGCAATGCCACTGTCAGCCAGAGAAATATGTTGAGAAGGATTATTACCACAGAAAGCAAGGTACTTGGAGTCAAACAGTCAGGCCTGGATGAGATCTTTAAGGTCAGGGCCCTCCGTAAGGCTCACAAAATCATTTTAGACCCAAGCCATCCCCTGTACCTGGACTTTGAACTACTCCCCTTTGGGCGCAGGTATGGGCACCCGTCAGCAGGAAAAACAGAACTAGACAATAATTTGTGCCAGGTGTGATATCCCTCCTGACAATAAAGTCAGTAAGTAAGTAAGTAAGTAAGTAAGTAAGTATGAGAATGACCTAAACAATTGATCTATCTGTTACATAGACTGTATACAGTATTTACAATTCTGCTGCTGCTGTGTATTTTGGGCATGAAAATACATTTCTATATGAACTAGACTACATTAGGAAAGGAACTATGTCGCTATATCGCTCTCCAACCACTGTGCATGAATTGTGAAGATGTTCAGCAACTTGTGTGCAGTTGAAGTTGCTCAAATATTTTTCGGCCCTCATCCACTGAGGTCAGGATTTATGAAGGAGGCTTTTATAATGAGGGAGTTTGAAGGTTCATCTGTGCTGCTCGGTCTTATTGTCAACAACGCAGCATGGTGCATCATTCAGAAACATACATCTCTTTTCCATAAAGTATACTGTATGTTCACATTTTCAAAATAGGTTTCTTTGGAAAGGCAAATAAAGGTTGTACATGTACAATATAACATTTTGTTTCACATTTGTTTCTTTTTTGGGGGACATTGTGTGTGTGTGTGTGTGAGCACACTTAGGGAGAAGGGTGGAGAATTGGGACGTCGTCCTCGTGTGCTCTCTCAACCACCTCTACCTCCAGATCTGTACTGAAGGCTACGGCGATATTACAACATAACTATTCCACGGCATGAGTTAAAATGGAATTATATTCATATTGTAGTCCCATCCTCCCCCACTGAGTTCTTGTATGTGACATTTTGTTTGTTGCAAGTCAAGCTTTTGTTTCATACCAGTAAATATTGTCTATTGTCAACAGTGGGGACAGTACCAGAGACTCCGAAAGGGGGCTGATCTATGATATGGAATGGAATTAGTCTGATTCATTTTCATTTTCCTGTTGTGATATTTGAAGATTACAAACGTTATTTTTTGGAAGAAAATACTTTTCTATATAAGTTCATTTGCTCCAGACCTGACAGTGTGCCTTTCAAATAATCTATTTTGTGTTCCAACCCTCAGGAAACTATGAGAAGGTAGTGGTTCCGCTGACCAACGGCATTGTTGTGTGCGGGCAGCCCCAGCATCTTCTCTAGCAGATGCTGCCCCCTCCTGTCTTTCAGCTGCTGCTGACCAAGTTACCCACCATCAAACAGATTCTCTCCCACGGGTGCAAGATGTCATTTAAGGACCATTGACCACTATTGTTTTCCCTATATATTCTACCTCTTGGGGGCGGCAGGGTAGCCTAGTGGTTAGAGTGTTGGACTAGTAACCGGAAGGTTGCAAGTTCAAATCCCCGAGCTGACTCCCCTGAACAGGCAGTTATTCCACCTGTTCCTAGGCCGTCATTGAAAATAAGAATTTGTTCTTAACTGACTTGCCTAGTTAAATAAAGGTTTAAAAAAATTGGTGATCTCATTCAGACACACAATGTCAACTTTCACTGCTATGCAGATGACAAAAAGCTGTACATTCTGATGAAACAGACCATATTTCAGACAACAGGATGGTGACAAATGTTTTACTTTTAAACTAACATAAAACAGAGATGCTAGTTTTACGTCCCAAGAAACAAAGAGATCTGCTGTTTGATCTGACAATAAATCTTGATGGTTGTACAGTCGTCTCAAATAAAACTGTGAAGGATCTCGGTGTTACTCTGGACCCTGATCTCTCTTTTTGAAGAATATATCATGAATATTTCAAGGGCAGCTTTTTTCCATCTTCGTAACATTGTAAAAATCTGAAACTTTTTGTACAAAAATTATGCAGAAAAGTTCATCCATGCTTTTGTCACTTCTAGATTAGGCTACTGCAATGCTCTACACTCCAGCTACCTGGATAAACTACTAAATAGACTTCAGTTAGTGCTAAATACAGCTGCTAGAATCTTAACTAGAACCCCCAAAATAAATCATATTACTCCAGTGCTAGCTACTCTACACTCTAGGGTTGATTTCAAGGTTTTACTTGCTAACCTACAAAGCATTACATGGACTCGCTCCTACCTATCTCTCCAATTTGTTCCTGCCGTACATACCTACGCGTACGCTATGGTCACAAGAGGCAGGCCTCCTTTTTGTTCAGTAGAATTTCTTAGCAACCAGCTGGAGGCAGGGCTTTCTCCTACAGAGCAACATTTTTATGGAATGATCTGCCTATCCATGTGAGAGACATAGACTCAGTCTCTTCAGTAGGTCCTATGATTGAGTGTAGTCTGGCCCAGGGATGTGAAGATGAACGGCAAGGCACTGGAGTGACGAACCACCCTTGCTATCTCTGCCTGGCCAGCTCCCCTCTCTCCACTGGGATTCTCTGCCTCTGACCCTATTATTGGGGCTGAGTCACTGGCTTACTAGTGCTCTTCCATGCCGTCCCTAGAAGGGGTGCATCACGTTGTGCCAGGCTTTTTTCGCTATACTCAACTTGAGTGGGTTGAGTCACTGACCTGATCTTCCTATACGGTCGGGCGGAGGAAAACTTTGTGGGCAATACTTGTCTCAGGGGAGTAAATTGGTGGTTTGTTGATATCCCTCTAGTGATGTGGGGGCTATGCTTTGGAAAAGTGGGTGGGGTTATATCCTGCCTGGTTGGCCCTGTCCGGGGTATTGTCGGACAGAGCCACAGAGCCATAGGAGACATGGGCAGCCGCCTAGGGCCGACAAATGGTGGGGGTTTTGGTGGGTTGCTGTGGAGGGTGCCGGGCAGTTGACCGGGGTAGGGGTAGCCATGTGGAAAGCATGGCCAGCCGTAGAGAAATGCTTATTGAAATTCACAATTATAGTGGATTTATCGGTGGTGACAGTGTTTCCTAGCCTCAGAGCAGTGGGCAGCTGGGAGGAGGTGCTCTTATTCTCCATGGACTTTACAGTGTCCCAGACATTTTTTGATTTAGTACTACAGGATGCAAATTTCTATTTGAAAAAGCTCGCCTTAGCTTTTCTAACTGCCTGTGTATATTTGTTCCTAACTTCCCTGAAAAGTTGCATATCACGGGGGCTATTCGATGCTAATGCAAAACGCCACAGAATATTTTTGTGCTGGTCAAGGGCAGACAGGTCTGGAGTGAACCAAGGACAATATCTATTCCTAGTTCTAATTTTTTTGAGAGGGGCATGCTTATTTAAGATGGTGAGGAAGGCACTTTTAAAGAATAGCCAGGCATCATCTATTGACGGGATGAGGTCAATGTCATTCCAGGATACCCCGGCCAGGTCGATTAGAAAGGCCTGCTCGCAGAAGTGTTTCAGGGAGCGTTTGACAGTGATGAGGGGTGGTCGTTTGGTCGCAGACCCATTACGGATGCAGGCAATGAGGCAGTGATCACTGAGATCTTGATTGAAAACAGCAGAGGTGTATTTGGAGGGCAAGTTAGTTAGGATGACATCTATGAGGGTGCCCGTGTTTACTGATTTGGGGTTGTACCTGGTAGGTTCATTGATAATTTGTGTGAGATTGAGGGCATCAAGCTTAGATTGTAGGATGGCCGGGGTGTTAAGCATGTCCCAGTTTAGGTCACCTAGTAGCACGAGCTCAGAAGATAGATGGGGGGCAATCAATTCACATATGGTATCGAGGGCACAGCTGGGGGCAGAGGGAGGTCTATAGCAAGCGGCAACAGTGAGAGACTTGTTTCTGGAAAGGTGAATTTTTAGAAGTAGAAGCTCAAATTGTTTGGGTGCAGACTTAGATAGTAATACAGAACTCTGCAGGCTATCTTTGCAGTAGATTGCAGTAAATTTTCTATTTTATACATTTGTGTGTTCTATGTTTGTGCTTTTCTAATAACCGTTTTCTGTGTTCGTGGAAGTGACTGATTGAACAAATCCTCTGTAATTTTTCAGTTTGCCCAGAACCTTTTTTTCACCTTTATTTATCCAGGTAGGCTAGTTGAGAACAAATTCTCATTTACAACTGCGTCCTGGCCAAGATAAAGCAAAACAGTGCGACACAAACAACAACACAAAGTTACACATGGAATAAACATGCGTACAGTCAATAACACAATAGTAAAAAAGAAAGTCTATATACAGTGTGATTCAGAGAGGTGCGGGGGTTAATTGTGTTAAATTTTTATTTTATCTTTATTTAACTAGGCAAGTCAGTTAAGAACAAATTCTTATTTTCAATGACAGCCTAGGAACAGTGGGTTAACTGCCTGTTCAGGGGCAGAACGACAGAACGACCTTGTCAGCTCAGGGGATTTAACTTGCAACCTTCCGGTTACTAGTCCAACGCTCTAACCACTAGGCTACCCTGCCGCCCCTGGAAGATGCATTCAGTTGTATAACTAACTAGGTATCCTCCTTTTCTTAAACCCCCTTCTTCCATTGGTCGTTAGTTACTCCCTTTCATTGACTTAAGAGCAATGGTATAATCATGGCCGGAGGCAGTTCCACCATATTCCTTACACCATCAGTCCATTCATTTTAATATTTTTAAGCCCATGACGGTGATTGTATGTGAGCTTACTTCGACTTAGCGGTCAAGGGTAGGCTTGTGTCCTGATTGTCCACCCTTCTCCCAAAGTTTGCACTGCCATGGATTTTAAAACGATGGAAGCTCCCTTTATAGCCAATGACTACACAAATCCAATGTTTATAAAGGGTGGTGAATCGGGAAGCAGATAGTCATATTCACCCTTCCTTTGCCCTTGTCCCTCTTAGTGCATTAGACTGACCTCTTCTGGAATAGTTGTGCCAATAGTCTTTAGTCTAGTTCAGAGTTTCCCAAACTCAGTCTAGCTCAGTGTTCCTAATTCTTGGTCCTAGTGGGAAACAGTGTGTTAATTGTCATCCCGACCTGTGCTATAACTACTTAATAAGTGAATTAATGCTTGGAGCGTACAGTTATTGCAAACAATAAAAAAAAGTAGGGTATTTGAATTGTGACTAGTGCAATTGACACAAGTTGTACATAATCAGTTTTAGGCTTCCACACATGTTAACCATTGCATAATATGCACTACTTTTTCGCAGGTGGTTCCAGCTGATGACCTGTCGCCATATCTGAGAGAAACCGAGGAGGAATATCACTTTGTCCCCAATGCTGCTACTAATGTTTCTAACTGTACTGATGAAGAAGAAAAGGGTAGACTTATCCATTGTTGCTAAACTATGTTCAGTCAAATTGACAGTGCCACTTTGTTACCAGAAACTATTCACATGTTCAATAAGGTATTCTGCAAATAGAATTACAGTACAAAAATGTTCTTGCTCCTCAGTGAAGTTCTGCCAACCGTATGTTGGAAACCATTATCAAGGAAACCTAGTGGAATACTTTGTGTGAATTGTAACATTCTTGAACACCAGTGATACTCAGGACAAGTATAACTGTGCTACCTGTATGACAATATCTCTATCACAGGTCGCTAATAAAATAATTTGTTAATTGTGCAGACTGATTGCTATGGCTTGGGCATGACAAATCAATGAACTAATTAAACTCTGTTATTGGCTATTATGCCTCAAATTCCAGTCATCATTGGCAAGGAAGAAGTCAATATGCAGTATAGCAATACCTATGGCTAGCAGCTTTCACAGTATTGAGTCAAGCAACAGCTTTACTGTTTCAGAAAATATGATGTCACAGTGCTGGAGGGGCAGAGCAGGAAGGTGGGCTTCCTATCTCCTGATACCCTGACGATGCACACTGGTAGAGATGACAACCAACACTATTTGTAAAGACTGTCTCACCAAGGATGAATACTAAGACTGTAAAGGCCAAAGGTGTCCTTCTCCCTCTCTCACACACACACAAAATCACTGTGTGCAAAAAAAAAGTATTTTAATGTGTTCAACCAGAATGATTGCAGTAGGTTATGTCCATCTTCTCAAAACAAATGTAATCAACACATTCCCAAAGCATTAATATAACTCCCTCATTTAAACTACAGTACCTCCTATGGATTCAGGCAGGGTTTCCACGAGTTACCAGAGCCACAAAGTCAACATTTGCGATATTGTAGAAATGTATTAAAACAAAAAAGTGATTTAAAGAGGATAAATTGAAGAAATGGACGGGGTTTATGACTTTGTGGCTGTGGTAACTAGTCAGGTAGGGATAAATCACAATGGGAATGCAAAGCATAATGTGATTGTTCAATGACAAATCTGTAGACGTTATACTGATTTACATTTGTTGAACTACATTACCCAGCGAGACTTCAGTAAGTATGCGGATGTGCAATCTGATTGGCTAGATACCGATTTTAAAATACAGTGCGCGAGTTTTCGCCTTTGAGTGGTGTGGTTGTCATTTGACTTTTTTTTAACCTTTTAAGATAAATGTTATATGTAATATTTTAGAAACTCGTTAGAACTGTAGTATAAGACGAGGATAAAAGGATAAATTGTCGGTTTAACGTGGTAAGTAGCTAGCTTGCTAACGTTACCGTTAACTGAGCTGCAAAAATAGCCAACGTTATTCAATAGCGAAAATATGCATTAATTTGTTTTGCAGATATGAAAATGAAGTGCTTAAAGGTTGACGAATACATCAAACGGACAGCGTGTCCAAAAGAGACAAGAGTTCTACATGAAGAATTAGAGGTGAGTGTGTTTTAGCTAACGTTAGGACAATTTGCTAAATAGCTAACGTTAACTGTTAATTTTAGCTAGTTTACTAACCACTGTAGCTAGTTAATCTTTGCAACTGACCTTGCCCTGCAGTGTGGCTATTAGCTAGCGCTTGCTTGGTCTCAGTGGACTCTGTCATCATTCGTCATCTCATCAGTTAAATTTAGTTAGTTTGGTAGGTGTAAAATATCCACCTAGCAATGTTCTGACCATGGATAATAAATGCCTGTGGCCAAAAGTTTCATTTGCATACTTTGTCCTATATTTCCTACAGACTTACATGAGAAATGGACCTGGGCCACAAGGTCGAACATTGTATGACCGAGTTGTCAGGGCCTGTAATCACCAACTTGGAGTTGGGCCCCCGGACAGTGACCATATTGCTGGACTCATAAAGCTGGTGGAGCTTGCACTCAGAGGGTATGACATCTCAGGGGAGCTCGGTGTGCAAAGCACCCCTTTGTATATGGAGAAAATCACCTTTCACGTACTCAAGAAACTGGCCTCCTTGGGAGTGTACCATCCATGTAGCTACTTGGGAAGCCTACTCTACCAGAGGTTGGCTCCAGCTCCACAGGTAAAGGATGGATGATAGAGTATTGTTACAGTACTTCCTATTATAGTAACTGTAGTCAGCTGTTTTTTACATCTTTGATTGTGTCTTCTCAATCTCTTTTTGAATATGTCTTCCTTCCTCTTGTGTGCCCCATAGACAGAAGACTACTGTGTGCTTGTACGCAGCTGCTTTGCTGTTTTGTGGAATGGACTTTCTGCAGCACAAGATGGCACCTGCCTTAACCCCAGGGACAAATTCTGCTGCCAGTTGCAAGCCCTGAGCTTCCTGCTGCTGCTGGACAGGGAGAGAACTTCACCCCCCTCCTGCTCCAAAACCCCCATATACGTGGAAGATGCCCTGACTGAGTTTGAGAAGGGCTGTGGGACCCTGACTAGGGAGGATGCCTCCTTGATCTTGGAGGAGACCCATCGTCATCTCCTGTCCCCCTGGGCTGGGGGACGGGGCAGGGATGGGCAGCCTTCGGGGCGGCCCTGCCTCTCTACACTCTGTGAGGTGGTGCTGATCACTTCAAAGCTTCTGTCTAAGGCAGGTTTCTGGAGCCTAGCTGCAGGGCTGGTGGGTGGAGCCCTGGGAAAGGTCAGGAACTCAACAGACGGCCTCAGCCCAGCTCTGGTGCTTGGCAGGCTGGCATTAGACATCCACCGTTCCATGAGCTCCGGAGAGGAGAGTGGACAGGCTTTTACAGAGTGTGCCCGGACCCTCCGATCTCTCCCTAACACCCTTGGGGACCGGGAGGCCCATGTGATCCTGGAGGGGTGCAGTCTGGTGGTATGGGCAGTGGAGGCAGGGCAGAGCAAGGGGCTAAGTGGCGCTGTGCTCCTGGCCTGGTTCTCATTTCTGGAAGAGCATCAGGAACTCATGCAGAAGAGATTACAGAAGGTTAGTGTCATTCACTTATCATTGACCAGAAAAAAACATTAGGGAACATCTCTGCTGTCAATTATGTTTGACAAATGTTACATTGTGTGTGTGTGTGTCACCCCGGACAGGACTTGGGATCACAGTCTGAGGAGAGCCGACTTCAGCAGTCCCTATGCTTCAGCATGTACCAAGGCTTTGTGTTTTCTTATGAGAGCATGCTGGCCTCACAGGTAAGGAGGGTTTCACCCCAAACTAGTTTTATCCTTAAATTACAGAGAAGTACTGTTTCAGTAGCTGCTAGTCATCGGGTGTACACATTTATCTCAGGTTTAGCCCTGGTCTGTCAGTGTAGCTAGTAAAGATATTTAGATTTGACATGTGCATTATTTGACTGTTGACACAATATATTAAATGTATTGTAGCTGGAAAATACTGAGACCCTGGACAGAGTACTGCTGTACTGCCAGGCAACAGCTGGCCGGATGATGACTGAGCTACGCAAGCTGCCCAGTGACAACATCCTCATCAAAGCAGGTATACTAACTGATAGCTCTGATTTCTCATTTTTACAGGCTTCTTAAAAGAGTGCACTGCAGATGTTGTGATAACTGTTGTAATGCTCACCATATCATTGTAAATGATCTACGTAAATCTACGTTATCGATTATTATAATAATATTCTCTCTCTTGCTTCCCTATCTGACTCTGTGTCACTTCATCTCCGCAGTGACCGCGGTCAGTAACCTGGTGTGTGGTCTTTATAACCGTCGGCTATACGACCAAGCATTCACCCTGGTGGAGATCCTGTGCCAAGAGCTATGCAAGAACTGCCCCCCCTCTCTGTCTGTGGACAGGGTAAGATACCCACCCGCTATCTAATTGGTTCACTGTGTGTAAAGTGTTGGTCCCATGTTTCGTGAGCTGAAATAAAAGATCCCAGAAATGTTCCATGCAAACAAAAAGCTTATTTCTCTCAAATGTTGTACACAAATTTGTTTACATCCCTGTTAGTGAGCATTTTTCCTTTGCCAAGATAATCCATCCACCTGACATGTGTGGCATATCAATAAGCTGATTAAACCGCATTATCATTATGCAGGTACACCTTGTGCTGGGGACAATAAAATCCCACTCTGAAATGTGCAGTTGTCACACAACACAATGCCACAGATGTCTCAAGTTTGATGGCGTGTGTGATTGGCATGCTGACTGCAGGAATGTCCACCAGAGCAGCTGCCAGAGAATGTAATGTAAATTTCTCTACCATAAGCCACCTACATCGTTTTAGAGGATTTTGCAGTACGTCCAACCAGCCTCACAGACCACGTGTAACCACACCAGCCCAGGACCTCCACTTCTGGCTTCTAAACCTGTGGGATCGTCTGAGACCAGCCACCCGGACAGCTGATGAAACAGGAGTTTTTCTATCTGGAATAAAGCCCTTTTGTGGGGAAAAACTCATTCTGATTGGCTGGGTCTGGCTCCCAAGTGGGTGGGCCTACCCCTGCCCAGTCATGTGAAATCCATAGATTAGGGCCTAATATATTTTATTTCAATTGACAGATTTTCCTTATATGAACTAACTCAGTAAATTAGTTGAAACTGTTGCGTTTTATTTTTGTTCAGTATAGTTTTTGGTGGGTGTTTGGCTTTCATATAAAGTGCTTGGAGAATTGCAAAAAGTGCTATAAAAAGCACTATTTATTACAAATGTAATTTGTTTCTATTATGTAATCTGAATAGTCCTCTATTTCCCCTTTAGTTGAGCCGGGCCTTCATGCTGGCGGTGCAGAGCTCGAGGCGCGGTAGTCATCTGGAGCGGGCGCTGGACTGGGTCATCCTGTGGCTGCAGACCCTGGGGCCGGGGGAGCGGCTCACTCAGCACATGACGGAACCTGTGTCCCTGTGGGTCAGGACCAAGGCTGACGCCGCCCGGGCTGGTCAGGAGGACACACGCCTCAGGTAGGCTACACTCAAGAGACGTGACCGAGCCATGAGCTCTCGTCTTCACATCAGATTTTCCTCATCCTTCACTGGGCTGCTGCTAAATAGCATAACCGCTTTTGCATTTTCTATGCATATATGAGCTTAAGTTGAAGGCTATTTCTGCCATTGCCACACAATTTAAAAACAAATATTATTTGTCTCATTTAAAAACATGAATTTTCCTCTTTCTGAGTACTCTGACAAGTATATCTCTCTCTCAAACTACCAGTCAAAGGTTTCAGAACCTGCTCATTCAAGGGGTTCTTTATTTTTACTATTTTCTACATTGTAGAATAATAGTGACGATGTCAAAACTATGAAATAAGATATGGAATCATGTAGTAACCATAAGTATTGAACAAATCAAAATATATTTTAGATTCTTCAAAGTAGCCACCCTTTGCCTTGACAGCTTTGCACACTCTTCGCATTCTCTCAACCAGCTTCACCTGGAATGCTTTTCCAACAGTCTTTAAAAAACAAAACGTTTTTTTATAAGTTTTACAACTCCCGTACGGGCTCGGGAGAGACGAAGGTCGAACGTCAAGCGTCCTCCGATACACAACCCAACCACCCCACACAGCGCGCATCCAACCCGGAAGCCAGCCGCACCAATGTGTCAGAAGAAATACTGTGCACCTGGCACCCTTGGTTAGCGTGCACTGCGCCCGGCCCGCCACAGGAGTCGCTGGTGCGCGATGAGACAAGGATATCCCTACCGGCCAAGCCCTCCCTAACCCGGACGACGCTAGGCCAATTGTGTGTTGCCCCACGGACCTCCCGGTTGCGACAGAGCCTGGGCGCGAACCCAGAGTCTCTGGTGGCCCTTAACCACTGCGCCACCCTGGAGGCCTTGCTTTTCCAACAGTCTTGAAGGAGTTCCCAGATGCTGAGCACTTGTTGGCTGCTTTTCTTTCACTATGCAGTCCAACTCATCCCAAACCGTATCAATTTGTTTGAGGTCAGGTGATTTTTGGAGGCCTGGTCATCTGATGCAACACTCCATCAGCCTCCTTCTTGGTAGCCCTTACACAGCCTGGAGGTGTGTTGGGCCATTGTCCTGTTGAAAAACAAATGATTGTCCCACTGAGTGCAAACCAGATGGGATGGCATAAAGCTGCAGAATGCTGTGGTAGCCAGGCTGATTAAGTGTGCCTTGAAGTAAATCAGACAGTGTAACCAGCAAAGCACCGTCACTCCTCCATGTTTCACTGTGGGAACCACACATGCGGAGATCATCCTTTCACTTACTCTGCATCTCACAAGGACACGGTGGTTGGAACCAAAAATCTCAAATGTACCTGTATTTGTGGAATAATCACCCTGATTAACTCTTTAGTCTTATCACAGTTTACCTATTTGCTTATGGTTTTGCCTACACCTAGTGCCCTGCTTTTTAAATTGTATGAACAAAAAAATATAATATTTTATTTTGAACGGCAAGCCAGACAAAATTAAAAGGGCCTATTTATATAACGAATATGAATTCGGAGGGCAGAAATGATTAAATATTCAAGCATTAGACCTCTCACTAAAGGCATCAGTCATACAAAAGTTAGTGGGGCAAAAAAGTATTTAGTCAGCCACCAATTGTTCAAGTTCTCCCACTTAAAAAGATGAGAGGCCTGTAATTTTCATCATAGGTACACTTCAACTATGACAGACAAAATTAGAAAAAATCCAGAATTGTAGGATTTTTAATGAATTTATTTGCAAATTTATGGTGGAAAATAAGTATTTGGTCAATAACAAAAGTTTATCTCAATACTTTGTTATATACCCTTTGTTGGCAATGACAGAGGTCAAACGTTTTCTGTAAGTCTTCACAAGGTTTTCACACTGTTGCTGGTATTTTGGCCCATTCCTCCATGCAGATTTCCTCTAGAGCAGTGATGTTTTGGGGGCTGTTGCTGGGCAACACAGACTTTCAACTCCCTCCACAGATTTTCTATGGGGTTGAGATCTGGAGACTGGCTAGGCCACTCCAGGACCTTGAAATGCTTCTTACGAAGCCACTCCGTTGCCGGGCGGTGTGTTTCAAATCAAATCAAATCTTATTTGTCACATACACATGGTTAGCAGATGTTAATGCGAGTGTAGCGAAATGCTTGTGCTTCTAGTTCCGACAATGCAGTGATAACCAACAAGTAATCTAACTAACAATTCCAAAACTACTGTCTTATACACAGTGTAAGGGGATAAGGAATATGTACATAAGGATATATGAATGAGTGATGGTACAGAGCAGCATACAGTAGATGGTATCGAGTACAGTATATACATATGAGATGAGTATGTAGACAAAGTAAACAAAGTGGCATAGTTACATTTACATTTAAGTAATTTAGCAGACGCTCTTATCCAGAGCGACTTACAAATTGGTGCATTCACCTTATGACATCCAGTGGAACAGTCACTTTACAATAGTGCATCTAAATCTTAAAGGGGGGGGGGGGTGAGAAGGATTACTTATCCTATCCTAGGTATTCCTTAAAGAGGTGGGGTTTCAGGTGTCTCCGGAAGGTGGTGATTGACTCCGCTGTCCTGGCGTCGTGAGGGTGTTTGTTCCACCATTGGGGGCCAGAGCAGCGAACAGTTTTGACTGGGCTGAGCGGGAACTGTACTTCCTCAGTGGTAGGGAGGCGAGCAGGCCAGAGGTGGATGAACGCAGTGCCCTTGTTTGGGTGTAGGGCCAGTTCAGAGCCTGGAGGTACTGAGGTGCCGTTCCCCTCACAGCTCCGTAGGCAAGCACCATGGTCTTGTAGCGGATGCGAGCTTCAACTGGAAGCCAGTGGAGAGAGCGGAGGAGCGGGGTGACGTGAGAGAACTTGGGAAGGTTGAACACCAGACGGGCTGCGGCGTTCTGGATGAGTTGTAGGGGTTTAATGGCACAGGCAGGGAGCCCAGCCAACAGCGAGTTGCAGTAATCCAGACGGGAGATGACAAGTGCCTGGATTAGGACCTGCGCCGTTTCCTGTGTGAGGCAGGGTCGTACTCTGCGGATGTTGTAGAGCATGAACCTGCAGGAACGGGCCACCGCCTTGATGTTAGTTGAGAACGACAGGGTGTTGTCCAGGATCACGCCAAGGTTCTTAGCGCTCTGGGAGGAGGACACAATGGAGTTGTCAACCGTGATGGCGAGATCATGGAACGGGCAGTCCTTCCCCGGGAGGAAGAGGAGCTCCGTCTTGCTGAGGTTCAGCTTGAGGTGGTGATCCGTCATCCACACTGATATGTCTGCCAGACATGCAGAGATGCGATTCGCCACCTGGTCATCAGAAGGGGGAAAGGAGAAGATTAATTGTGTGTCGTCTGCATAGCAATGATAGGAGAGACCATGTGAGGTTATGACAGAGCCAAGTGACTTGGTGTATAGCGAGAATAGGAGAGGGCCTAGAACAGAGCCCTGGGGGACACCAGTGGTGAGCGCGCGTGGTGAGGAGACAGATTCACGCCACCTGGTAGGAGCGACCTGTCAGGTAGGACGCAATCCAGTTAAAGTGGCTAGTGATACATGTATTACATAAGGATGCAGTCGATGATGTAGAGTACAGTATATACGTATGCATATGAGATGAATAATGTAGGGTAAGTAACATTATATAAGGTAGCATTGTTTAAAGTGGCTAGTGATATATTTACGTCATTTCCCATCAATTCCCATTATTAAAGTGGCTGGAGTTGGGTCAGTGTCAATGACAGTGTGTTGGCAGCAGCCACTCAATGTTAGTGGTGGCTGTTTAACAGTCTGATGGCCTTGAGATAGAAGCTGTTTTTCAGTCTCTCGGTCCCAGCTTTGATGCACCTGTACTGACCTCGCCTTATGGATAATAGCGGGGTGAACAGGCAGTGGTTCGGGTGGTTGATGTCCTTGATGATCTTTATGGCCTTCCTGTAACATCGGGTGGTGTAGGTGTCCTGGAGGGCAGGTAGTTTGCCCCCGGTGATGCGTTGTGCAGACCTCACTACCCTCTGGAGAGCCTTACGGTTGAGGGCGGAGCAGTTGCCGTACCAGGCGGTGATACATCCCGCCAGGATGCTCTCGATTGTGCATCTGTAGAAGTTTGTGAGTGCTTTTGGTGACAAGCCGAATTTCTTCAGCCTCCTGAGGTCACGACGCTTCTTCACGACGCTGTCAGTGTGAGTGGACCAATTCAGTTTGTCCCTTTAGGATCATTGTCATGCTGAAAGACCCAGCCACGTTTCATCTTCAATGCCCTTGCTGATGGAAGGAGGTTTTCACTCAATCTCATGATACATGGCCCCATTCATTCTTTCCTTTACACGGATCAGTTGTCCTGGTCCCTTTGCAGAAAAGCAGCCCCAAAGCATGATGTTTCCACCCCCATGCTTCACAGTAGGTATGGTGTTCTTTGGATGCAACTCAGCATTCTTTGTCCTCCAAACACGACGAGTTGAGTTTTACCAAAGTGTTCTATTTTGGTTTCATCTGACCATATGACATTCTCCCAATCTCCTTCTGGATCATCCAAATGCTCTCTAGCAAACTTCAGACGCCCCTGGACATGTACTGGCTTAAGCAGGGGGACACGTCTGGCACTGCAGGATTTGAGTCCCTGGCGGCGTAGTGTGTTACTGATGGTAGGCTTTGTTACTTTGGTCCCAGCTCTCTGCAGGTCATTCAATAGGTCCCCCTGTGTGATTCTGGGATTTTTGCTCACCGTTCTTGTGATCATTTTGACCCCACGGGGTGAGATCTTGCATGGAGCCCTAGAACGAGGGAGATCAGTGGTCTTGTATATCTTGTAATGCCCGCTATATTTAGTCAGCCTCCAATTGTGCAAGTTCTCCCACTTAAAAAGAGGAGAGGCCTTTAAATTTCATCATAGGTACACTTCAACTCTGACAGACAAAATGAGGGGAAAAAATCCAGAAAATCACATTGTAGGAATTTTTAATGAATCCAGTGTTGGATGGTATAGAATACAGTATATAGAGATGAGTAATATAATATGTAAACATCTTTTTAGCCTTCCTGTGACATCTTGTGCTGTATGTGTCCTGCCGGGCAGGTATATTGCCCCCGATGATGTGCCGTGCTACCCTCTGGAGAGCCTTGCGTTTGAGGGCGGTGCAGTTGCCGTACCAGGCGGTGATACAGCCCGACAGGATCCTCTCGATTGTGCATCTGTAAAAGTTTGTGTTTTTAGGTGACAAGCCAAATTTCTTCAGCCTCTTGAGGTTGAAGAGGCACTTTTGCACCTTCTTCACTACGCTGTCTGTGTGGGTGGATCATTTCAGTTTGTCTGTAACATGTACAACGATGAACTTAACTTTTCACCTTCTCCACTACTGTCCCGTCGATGTGGTGCTCCCTCTGCTGTTTCCTGAAGTCCACAATCATTTCCTTTGTTTTGTTGGCGTTGAGTGAGAGGTTATTTTCCTGACACCACACACCAAGGCCCCCCTGTAGGCAGTCTCGTTGTTGTTGGTTATCAAGCCTACCAATGTAGTGTTGTCTGCAAAATTGATGATTGAGTTGGTGTGCATGGCCACGCTGTCATGGATGAACAGGGAGTACAGGAGAGGGCTCAGAACGCACACTTGTGGGGCCCCAGTGTTACGGATCAGCAGAGTGGAAATGTTTCCCACCTTCTCCACCTGGGGGCGGCCCGTCAGGAAGTCCAGGATACAGTTGCACAGGGCGAGGTCGAGACCCAGGGTCTCAAGCTTAATGATGAGTTTGGAGGGTACTATGGTGTTAAATGCTGAGCTGGAGTCAATGAACAGCATTTTTACAGAGGTATTCCTCTTGTCCAGCTAGGATAGAGCAGTGTGCAGTTTGATGGCGATTGCATCGTCAGTGGACCTATTGGGGCGGTAAGCAAAATAAGATAATTCTCTTGGAAGATCATTCGGTCTGCATTTGATTGTAAGGAATTGTAGGTCATTTTTATTCATTTTTATTCATAATGCCCATTGTTATGTTTGGAGGAAAAGGGGGAGGCTTGCAAGCCGAAGAACACCATCCCAACCTTGAAGCACGGGGGTGGCAGCATCATGTTGTGGGGGTGCTTTGCTGCAGGGGGGGTCTAGTGCACTTCACAAAATAGATGGCAGCACGAGGCAGGAAAATTATGGGGATCTATTGACGCAACATCTCAAGACATCAGTCAGGAATTTAAAGCTTGGTTGCAAATGTGTCTTCCAAATGGACAATGACTCAAAGCATGCTTCCAAAGTTGTGGCACAATGGCTTAAGGATAACAAAGTCATGGTATTGGAGTGCCATCACAAAGCCCTGACCTCAATCATTTGGAAAACTTGTGGGCAGAACTGAAAAGGCGTGTGCGAGTAAGGAGGCCTACAAACCAGCTCTGTCAGGAGGAATGGGCCAAAATTCACCCAATTTATTGTGGGAAGCTTGTGGAAGGCTACCGGAAATGTTTGACCCAAGTTAAACAATGTAAAGGCAATGCTACCAAATACTAATTGAGTGTATGTAAACTTCTGACCCACTGGGAATTTGAGGAAATAAATAAAAGCTCAAATAAATCATTCTCTACTATTATTCTGACATTTCACATTCTTAAAATAAAGTAGTCATCCTAAGTGATCTAAGACGGGGATTTGTACTATGATTAAATGTCAGGAATTGTGGAACTGAGTTTACATACACTTTAGCCAAATACATTTAAACTAGTGACTTCATCTCTCTTGCTCGCTCGCTCTCTCTCATATTACTCAGCAAAAAAAGAAACATACCTTTTTCAGGACCCTGTCTTTCAAAGATAGTTCATTAATATCAAAATAACTTCACAGATCTTCATTGTCAAGGGTTTAAACACTGTTTCCCATGCATGTTCTTTAATTGTTTATGGTTCATTTAACAAGCATCTGTGGAACGGTCATTAAGACACTAACAGCTTACATACGATAGGCAATTAAAGTCACAGTTATGGAAACTTAGGACACTAAAGAGGCCTTTCTACTGACTCTTAAAAACACCAAAAGAAAGATACCCAGGGTCCCTGCTCATCTGTGTGAACTTGCCTTAGGCATGCTGCAGTGAGGCATGAGGACAGCAGTTAATATAATTGCACTGTCTGTACTGCTTATGTCCTGTCTCCCTTTAGCGCTGTCTGTCCTCGCAGTGGCCGACCACCTGCACAGGATCGGTACAATCAGAACATCACACCTGCGTGACTGTTACGGGATGGCAACAACAACTGCCCGAGTTAACACCAGGAACGCACAATACCTCAATCAGTGCTTAGACTGTCCACAATTGGCTGAGAGATGCTGGACTGAGGGCTTGTATGCCTGTTGTAAGACAGGTCCTCACCAGACATCACCGGTAACAATGTCGCCTATGGGCACAAACCCACCGTCGCTGGACCAGACATGACTGGCAAAAAGTCCTCTTCACTGATGAGTCGCAGTTTTGTCTCACCAGGGGTGATGGTCGGATTCATGTTTATAGTCGAAGAAATGAGCGTTACACTGAGGCCTGTACTCTGGAGCGGGGTGAAGGGTCTGTCATGGTCTGGGGCGGTGTGTCAAAGCAGCATTGGACTGAGCTTGTTGTCATTGCAGGCAATCTCAACGCGGTGCGTTATGGGGAAGACGTCCTCTTCCCTCATGTGCTACCCTTACTGCAGGCTCATCCTGACATGACCCACCAGTATGGCAATTTGTGGTTAACCGATTATGATATTTCAACTCCGATACCGATTAATCGATTGGCCAATTTTTTTTTTTTTTTTTGTATGTGTGTATATATATATATGCGTAATAATGACAATTACTATAATACTGAATGAACACGTTTATTTTAACTTAATGTAATGCATCAATAAAATCAATTTAGTCTCAAATAAATAATGAAACATGTTCAATTTGGTTTACATAATGCAAAAACAAAGTGTTGGAGAAGGAAGTAAAAGTGCAATATGTGCCATGTGGGGGGAAACTAACCTTTTTAAGTTCCTTTTGCTCAGAACATATGAAAGCTGGTGGTTCCTTTTAGAGGTCGACCGATTAATCGGAATGGCCGCTTTAATTGGGGCCGATTTCAAGTTTTCATAACAATCGGTAATTTTGGATGCCGATTTTTGCCATTTTTTCTTTTTTAGGCAAGTCAGTTAAGAACACATTTTCAATGACGGCTTAGGAACGGTGGGTTAACTGCCTTGTTCAGGGGCAGAACGACCGATTTTTACCTTGTCAGCTCAGGGATTCAATCTTGCAATCTTGCTGTTAACTAGTCCAACACTCTAACCACCTGCCTTACGTGGAGCCCGCCTGTTACACAAATGCAGTAAGAAGCCAAGGTAAGTTGCTAGCTAGCATTAAACTTAATCAATTATAATCGCTAGTTATAACTACACATGTTTGATGATATTACTAGTTTATCTAGCGTGTCCTGCATTGCATATAATTGATGCAGTGCGCATTCCCGAAAAATGGCTGTCGTTGCTCCAACGTGTACCTAACCATAAACACCCATGCCTTTCTTAAAATCAATACACAGAAGCATATATTTTTAAACCTGCATATTTAGCTAAAAGAAATCCAAGTTAGCAGGCAATATTAACCATGTGTAATTGTCACTTCTCTTGCGTTCATTGCACGCAGCTTCATGGTATATGCAACAGTTTGGGCCACCTGGCTCATTGGAATTTTACGTGACTATGACATAACATTGAAGGTTGTGCAATGTAACAGAAATATTTAGACTGGATGCCACCTGTTAGATAAAATACGGAACGGTTCCGTATTTCACTGAAAGAATAAACATCTTGTTTTCGAGATGATAGTTTCTGGATTTGACCAAATTAATGACCAAAGGCTTGCATTTTTGTGTTTATAATTAAGTCTATGATTTCATAGAGCAGTCTGACTGAGCGGTGGTAGGCGCCGGCAGGCTCATAAGCATTCATTCAAACAGCACTTTTGTGCGTTTTGCCAGCAGCTCTGCTGTTTATGACTTCAAGCCTATCAACTCCCAAGATAAGGCTGCTGTAACGATGTGAAATGGCTAGCTAGTTAGCGGGGTGCGCGCTAATAGTGTTTCAAACGTCACTCGCTCTGAGACTTGGAGTGGTTGTTCCCCTTGCTCTGCATGGGTAACGCTGCTTCAAGGGTGGCTGTTGTCCATGTGTTCCTGGTTCGAGCCCAGGTAGGGGCGAGGAGAGGGACTGAAGCTATACTGTTACACTGGCAATACTAAAGTGCCTATAAGAACATCCCATTTGAAATACAAATGGTATAGAGAGAAACAGTCCTATAATAACTACAACCTAAAACTTCTTACCTGGGAATATTGAAGACTCATGTTAAAAGGAACCACCGGCTTTCATATGTTCTGAGTAAGGAACTTAAATGTTAGCGTTCTTACCTGGCACATATTGCACTTTTACTTTCTTCTCCAACACTTTTTGTTTTTGCATGATTTAAACCAAATTGAACATGTTTCATTATTTATGAGGTTAAATTGATTTTATTGCTGTATTATATTAAGTTAAAATAAGTGTTCATTCAATATTGTCATTATTACAAATGTAAATTATTGGCCCATTTTTTTAAATCGGTATCGGCTTTATTTGTCCTCCAATAATCGGTATCGACGTTGAAAAATCAATCGACCTCTAGTTCCTTTTAACATGAGTCTTCAATATTTCCAGGTAAGAAGTTGTAGGGATTATATAACTATTTCTCTCTCTACCATTTGTATTTCATATACCTTTGACTATTGGATGTTCTTATAAGCACTATAGTATTGCCAGCCTAATCTCGGGAGTTGATAGGCTTGAAGTCATAAACAGAGCAATGCTTCAAGCAAACGAGCGCGAGCTCCTGGCAAATGCAGGAAAGTGCTGTTTGAAGGAATGCTTACGAGCCTGCTGCTGCCTTCCACCGCTCGGTCAGACTGCTATATCAAATCTTAGACTTAATTATAATATAATAAACACACAGAAATACGAGCTTTAGGTCGTTTAATATGGTCAAATCCAGAATCTATCATTTTGAAAACAAAACGTTCATCCTTTGTGAAATACGGAATAGTTCCGTATTTTATCGAATGGGGGGCATCCATAAGGCTAAATATTGCTGTTACATTGCACAGCATTCAATGTTATGTCATAATTATGTAAAATTCTGGCAAATTAATTACGGCCTTTGTTAGGAAGAAATGGTCTTCACGCAGTTCAACGAGCCAGGCGGCCTAAACTGCTGCATATACCCTGACTGCTTGCACAGAACGCAGGAGAAGTGACACAATTTCCCTAGTTAAAAGTAATTCATGTTAGCAGGCAATATTAATTAAATATGCAGGTTTAAAAATATACTTGTGTATTGATTTTAAAGGCATTGATGTTTATGGTTTTTCGCGAATGCGCTTGATAAATCATCACCCGTTTGGCGAAGTAGGCTGTGATTCAATGATAACTTAACAAGCACCACATCGATTATATGCAACACAGGACAAGCTACATAACTACACATGGTCGACGATATTACTAGTTTAACTAGTGATTTATGTTAAGTGTAATGATAACTAGCAACTTGCTCCTTGCTGCACTCGCGTAACAGGTAGTCAGCTTGCCACACAGTCTCCTCAGAGTTCAATGTAATCGGCCATATCGGTGTCCATAAATGCTGCTTACCGACTGTTATGAAAACTTGAAATCGGCCCTAAATATTCGGCCATTCCGATTTAATCGGTCGACCTCTAATGACAATGCCACCAGCCATACTGCTCATATGTGTGATTTCCTGCAAGACAGGAATGTCAGTGTTCTGCCATGGCCCGCAAAGAGCCCAGATCTCAATCCCATTGAGCATGTCTGGGACCTGTTAGATCGGAGGGTAAGGGTTACGGCCATACCCCCCAGAAATTTCTGGGATCTTGCAGGTACCTTTGTGGAAGAGTGGGGTAACCTCTCACAGCAAATCTGGTGCAGTCCATGTGGAGGAGATGTACTGCAGTACTTAATGCAGCTGGTGGCCACACCAGATACTGACTGTTACTTTTGATTTTGATCCCCCCCCCCCCTTTGTTCAGGGACACATTCAATTTCTCTTCGTCACATGTCTGTGGAACTTGTTCAGCTTGTCTGTTGAATCTTATGTTCATACAAATATTTACACATGTTAAGTTTGCTGAAAATAAATGCAGTTGACAGTGAGGATGTTTCTTTTTTGGTGTGTGTGCACAACTGTTCAAATGTTTGGGGTCACTTAGAAATGTCTTTGTTTTAGAAAGAAAAGCAAAAATTGTCCATTTTAAAATAACGTACAATTTTATCAGAAATACGTTGTAAATTACGATTGTTGCTGGGAATGGCTTTTTACATTATTATTATTATTTTTTTTAATGGAAATCTACAGAGGCCCTTTATCAGCAACCATCACTCCTGTGTTCCAATGGCATGTTGTTACCTAATCCAAGTTTATCATTTTAAAAGGCTAATTGACCATTAGTAAACACTTTTGCAATTGTTAGCACAGCTGATTAAAGACTCAATTAAACTGGCCTTCTTTAGACTAGTTGAGCATCAGCATTTGTGAATTTGATTATGCTGGCCTTCTAGGCAGAGTTGCAAAGAAAAAGACATCTCATACTGACCAATAAAAAGAAAAGATTAAGATGGACAAAAGACCACAGACACTGGACAGAGGAACTCTGCCTAGAAGGCCAGCGTCCCGTAGTTGCCACTTCACTGTTGACTTTGAGACTGGTGTTTTGCAGGTACTATTTAATGAAGCTGCCAGTTGAGGACTTGTGAGGCTTCTGTTTCTCAAACTAGACACTCTAATGTACTTGTCCTCTTGCTCAGTTGAGCACCGGGGCCTCCCACTCCTCTTTCTATTCTGGTTAGGGCTAGTTTGCACTGTTCTGTGAAGGGAGTAGTACACCGTTGTTCGAGATCTTCAGTTTCTTGGCAATTTCTTACATGGAATAGCCCTAATTTCTCAGAACGTGAATAGACTGAGTTTTGGAAGAAAGTACTTTGTTTCTGGCGATATTGAGCCTGTAATCAAATCCACAAATGCTGATGCTCCAGATACTCAACTAGTCTAAAAATGGCCAGTTTTATTCCTTCATTCATCAGAAGTTTTTCAGCTGTGCTAACATAATTGCAAAAGGGTTTTCAAATGATAAACTTGGATTAGCTAACAACGTGCCATTGGATCACAGGAGTGATGGTTGCTGATAATGGGCCTCTGTATGCCTATGTAGATATTCCATAACAAATCTGTAGTTTCCAGCTACAATAGTAATTTACAACATTAACAATGTATATACTGTATTTCTGATCAGTTTTATGTTATTTTAATGGACTCATTTATTTTGCTTTTCTTTAAAAAACAAAAATTTCTAAGTGACCCCAAACTTTTGAACGGTGGTATGCATGCATGCATACAGTGCCTTCGGAAAGTATTCAGACCCCTTCACTTTTTCCACACAAAAAAATAATTCTCAGCAATCTACACACACTATCCCATAATGACAAAGCGAAAGCAGGTTTTTATAATAAACATTTTCTTATTTACGTAAGTATACAGACCCTTTGCTATGAGACTCAAAATTGAGCTCCATTGCATCCTGTTTCCATTGATCATCGTTGATGTTTCTACAACTTGATTGATTCTACAACTTGATTTACCACCTGTAAATTCAATTGATTGGACATTATTTGGAAAGGCACACATAATCCTGTCTATATAAGTTCCCACTGTTGACAGTGCATGTCAGAGCAATAACCAAGCCATGTGGTCGAAGGAATTGTCCGTAGAGCTCTGAGACAGGATTGTGTCGGCACAGATCTGGGGAAGGTTTCTGAAGCATTGAATGTCCCAAAGAACACACTGGTCTCCATCATTCTTAAATGGAATTAGTTTGGGACCCACCAAGACTCTTCCTAGAGCTGGCTGCCCGGCCAAACTGCGCAATCGGGGGAGAAGGGCCTTGGTCAGGGATTTAAAAAAACTTTGAAGATAAATACACAACGCAGAGGACTAAAGGTTAAGAGGGAATTAAAGATCAATGGAAATTGTGTGTTTTTGTAATAGGCAATTTGTCTATACATTGAGCCTGAAATAGGATACTTGTTATTTGGGCATTGGTCCAGTTTTATTGCAAGGAATTCTAATTGGGCAACCACGGTCTAGGGTTGGGTTATAAAACTTTTTCTGTGGAGAGAATCACTGAGGACAGGGGAGAATGAACATCTTTCTCTCAGCGTAACATCTATGATTTTTGTCCTCATTCAATATATGTATTTTTCTCCCACTGATTTGCTTTGGGGTCTGTGTTATTGAAGAGTAACATCAACTGCTAACAAGGAGGTGACCAAGAACCCGATGGTCACTCTAAAAAGAGTTCTAGAGTTCCTCTGTGGAGATGGGAGAACCTTCCAGAATGACAACCATCTCTGCAGCACTCAACCAATCAGGCCTTTATGGTAGAGTGGCCAGATGGAAGCAACTCCTCAGTAAAATGCACATGACGGCCAACTTGGAGTTTGCCAAAAGGCATCTAAAGACTCTCAGACCATGGGAAACAAGATTATCTGGTCTGATGAAACCAAGATTGAAGTCTGTGGCCTGAATGCCAAGCGTCACGCCTGGAGGAAACCTGGCACCATCCCTACGGTGACGCGTGGTGGCAGCATCATGCTGTGGGGATGTTTTTCAGCGGCATGTACTGGGAAACTCGGGTTCAGAGAGCTCCTGGATGAAAACATGGAGTCCTTCCAACAGGACAATGACCCTAAGCACATAGCCAATACAACGCTTAAGTGGCTTTGGGACAAGTCTCTGAATGTCCTTGATTCACCCGGACTTGAACCCGATCGAACATCTCTGGAAAGACCTGAAAATAGCTGTGCAGCATTGCGCCTCGTTCAACCTGAGAGAACTTTAGAGGATCTGCAGAGAAGAATGGGAGAAACTCCCCAAATACTGGTGTGCCAAGCTTGTAGCGTCATACCCAAGAAGTCTCAAGGCTGTGCTCGCTGCCAAAGATGCTTCACCAAAGTACTGAGTAAAAGGGTCTGAATACTTGTAAATGTGAAATTTCAGTTTTTTTATTTAATACGTTTGCCCAAAATTATTACCTGTTTTCACTTTGACCTTTGTGGTAATTGTGAGAGAAACCAAATGATTTAGTCAATTTTAGAATAAGGCTGTAACGTAATAAAATAGTCACAGGTTCGAAATACTTTCCGAATGCACTGTATACTGGTGTACGCTTTCAGACTCCAAAACAATTTCTACACAATGTTTTCAGCATAGGGAAGCCTGATGAGGATAATTTAGTTGTGAATGTTTGATAAATTCCTCTTTACCACTTAAGAGACCCCATTCGAGTATGACTGTCCCTGTGCTGTTGTGTTGTCAGGACCCTACGTGATGGCTTTGGGCCTGACGTCCCTGACGAGGGGGTGATGCTGTGCCTGTTAGAGGAGGAGCTGCGTGCCTACAAGGAGGTGGCCGGGGACAGCACTCAGGAGCGCTACAACACCCTGTGTGACTTGCTGGACATCTGCCACGAGGACAGCCACCACTCACACCTGCGTGCCGTCTACCTGTGTGAGATGGCCCAAGTGGTGTGCTTTCAGGATTTCAGTGAACAGACAGACTGGTAGGACAAAAGATGCTCTACTGTGGAATGGCAATACTACTGTAACTAACTTATTCTGCTTCAGATGGACTGATAGGAAACAAATACTACTCAACTGTGGAATGCCAATGCTATTAATATAACTTATGCTGACGTGCTTTAGTAGTTCTTCAGCAGTTTATTTTTGTTGCGTTGCCATGGCAGCTCTGCCGTTGATTTTACCCACGAGGCCCTGAGACTGCTGGAGGAGGAGCCAGAGACGGAGGAGAATGCTGATAGGCTGAAGGACGACAAGGCCCACGCCTCTCTGTGGCTGTATGTCTGCACCCTGGAGAAGAACCTGCAGGAGGTGGGTGGTAATGTGTTTGAAAATATTTAATTTCTCATTATTCATGACATCTAGATTTCACCCCGTTACATTTTAATCTTAAATTTGACATTGTAATTGCTAGCCTTTTGTTTCTTGTATATTCTCAGTTGAACAGATTTACGTGTGGTTCTAGATGTTTTGATAGCCTGTTTATTGATTCGCTGCCATTTTTATATGAACCACTCTTCCCTTGACCAGGCCATAGATAAGGAGAAGAGGCTGCAGAATGTGCGGCAGCAGGCAGGGGGCGACACCAACCCTGTGGAGACCAATGACCTAGATTACGAGGACAAGCAGAAGCAGCAGGACAGCAACCTGGTGTACGAGGGCCTGCGCTTCAATCTTGCTGCTGAGAGCAGTAAGGATCTTCTTTCACTTCCCAATCATCCTTGTCCAGTAGAGCTAATTTAGATTGACGTTCACTGTATTCTTTACATTGTAAGTATTTGGCTCATACACCATGCAGTTAGAATCCACCACATGTGCCTATGCTGGATTCCACTTCCCATAGTTGTCAGTGTATGAGTCTATGGCAGGTTGACCATTGCTGTTTCTCACTCAGTAACGAGTGAATTACTGAGTGTGTGTTTCTCTACTCAGAGTTGAGCCAACCTCTTGACAAGGCTCTTGGGGAGTGGGCCTCTCTACTGCAGAGGAACGAGCTGCCTTCTGTAAAGAACCCTAAACAGACCTGCACCTCCATCGCCCTCACTGCTGCCCTCTACAAACTCATGGGCAAGGTAACACTAACACCTGAAGCTTCTACACACTGTAGTCCTTGACAGGGCTAGTATTTACTTCCTAGTATCTACGTCCTGTTCCAGCCCGTATGACTGGCCCTTCATATATCCATCTTCCAGTGTTTTACATTAACGCCAACTGTTGGCTAATCAGCCTGTTCCCACAGTTGTGTGAAGTTGGCTGGATGTCCTTTTGGTAGACCATTCTTGATACACATTGAAAATTGTTGAGTGTGAAAAACCCAGCGGTGTTGCAGTTCTTGACACACTCAAACCGGTGCGCTTAACACCTACTACCATACTGTTTTAAAGGAACTTAAATCTTTTGTCTTGCCCATTCACCCTCTGAATGGCACACATACACAATCCATGTCTCAAGGCTTAAAAATCCTTCTTTAACATGTCTCCTCCCCTTCATCTACACTGATTTTGAAGTGGATTTAATGAGTGACATTAATAAGGGATCATAGCTTCATAGTCACGGAAAGAGTAGGTGTTCCTAATGTTTTGTGCACTGTAATACTTCAGTCTATCATTTGAAATGTTTTCAGTTTAACATTGAATTTACTTTTCAAGAGAATGTAGGCTATTTGTAATTTTTTCTGTTTTAATAATACGTCACTTGATGAACAAACGTGGCAGTTCATATCTTGAAGTAAATTGTAAATAAGACTTTAATCTCACGAGAAAGGTTTGTCATCTCACTATGAAAATGATCCTGATCATTTAGGCCTAGACCCAGAAGCCACCAAAATAGAGCTCCTTCGGCCAAATAGGTTTACCTCTGGGAGCGCCTGGCTGGCTACTTTTTCTATTTGACTGGCTACTCTATGTCATTTTGGAAAACACTTATCTTCCTCTCCTAGCCTCTGCAGGCCCTGGAGGCCTACCAGTTGGCTTCTGGCCTTTCCCGTCGCCTTGGTGATGCTCAAGGCCATGCCTCCTCCCTGTGCCACTCTGCCAGGCTGCTGCTGGAGCTGGGTGCCCCTGAAATTGCCCAGGTAACCCACCTGCTGATTAAATGTTTACGTTTGAAATTGTAAGCAGTCAGGAATGTCATGTACTGAATGTTACCCTTAGATGCTGTGCTCCTTTGTAAAGTGTATGTTTATTGTTTTTAACGTTTCAATACTGTGTGTTTTAGGCCCAGCTGGAGGAAGCAGAGAATTGTCTGATCCCCGATCCCAACACTGGGGGCCCCTCCCTTCTCTTTGTGCTGGCCAAACTGCTGAGGGCTCAGCTCTGCTACAGCAAAGGACAGGTAACACACAGAGTATTAGCCACAACACAGAGGGAGCTCACAAAGTGACAGCACTAGTGTTGCTACCATCTGAGTCTACCCTAAGCCTTTTTTGTCAATAGTCATCCGTTAACTCTATTCCCCTTCTCTCTATATCTCCACAGGTGGCACAGGGTGTGCCTTACCTATGTGAGGTTCTGAAAGAGGTGGGAGAGCAAAGGCACTCTAAGAGCTGGTACCTGCTGCGTGCACGGGCACTACAGACCAGTAGTGTATACCTGAGTCTGGACACAGCCGCACTGCCACCGGCACTGCGCCAACGCATCACCCAACATGGTCTGCACCCTTTACTAATCTAGAGTCTAGACCCTTCAAACTCTGGACCTCAAAGCCAGTTCCACTGCATTTGTTCATTGTTCCCCTATAATCAGGGCTGATTTAGACCTGGGACACCAGATGTGTGTGCAGTTAATTATCACGTAGAACAAAAAAACAGCAGGCTCTGGACCTCGTAGCGTCGACTGATAGATGGCATGTCACGTTTCATTTGTAAATGTCACTGTTCTTTGGACACTACAGGTACTACATTTAGCCGTTTGTCATGTTAGTGTGTGACCCCGTACATTGACTCGGTACTGGAAACCTTGTATATAGCCTCGTTATATTATGTCATTTTATTGTTACTTTATATTTTCTTCACTCTATTTCTCAAACTGCATTTTTGGTTAAGGGCTTGTAAGTAAACATTTCACGGTAAGGTTTACCTACACCTGTTGTATTTTGCGCCTGTGACAAATAAAATTGGATTGAATTTGACTGTGTGTTGCAGGGCTGAAGACCCCAGACACTGCCCTGTATGAGAGCCTGAAGCTTCTGTGTAGTCTGCTGGTGACTCTGGTGGGAAATGGCCTGTATGGAGCCTGCAGCAGCACTGACACACGCTTCATAGACCAAGGTACTGTACGGCTGGCAGCTTCCACTTGTTCTGAAGGATTAAACCGTTTTCTCAGTGGGCCTCGAGCTTTTGATTGTTGCCTAAATTAATGTTTTTAATGGTGAACAAGCGTTGAGCTTTTTCAAAGATTATCCCATTTTTGGGGGGTTGCACCTTGACTTGCGTTGATTGTGTTCCCTCCACTTCTTGCCATCAGTGGCCTTATAGCCGTTTGGTGTCAAATCAACATGACCCAGGTAAAGCTGTAAGACTGGTCTACTTGTGTCTTTGTACTTTTCCCACACACCCACCATAACCTACCAATTCAGCCCCCATCTGAGGTAGATGCCATTCTATCATCTTTGACCTTTGACCCTCCCTTCCTAGGTGATAATCTGGTGTTGAAGTGGCAGCTGCTGTCTGAGCTGCTGGGCTGTTCTGTGAGAATGGTGTCGGTGAGGAGCAGCAGTGGAGCCGTCCATGAGGCCAAGCTCCAGTGTCTAGAGGCCCTCAAACTGGCCACCAAGCTGCAAACTCTCAGCCAGTAAGTGTCTGTCTCTGCTTCCTCCACTACAGGAGGAGTTCTCAAAAGTTCTCAGAAATAATTGAGGCCTATCCATGTTGTCATTTTTATTTAATTTTTTATCATCACTGTATGTCTAATAAATACATGTTTGTTTATTGAGTGACAATAACTCTAAAAAAAAAATTAAAATAATTTATTTCCCTCAACCTCCAGTATTGATTGTGTAGGCGTTAGGAAACAAATCTGAAGATATTTCCATACTCAGCCCTAATTGGTTTATAGGATGGTGTTTGAGCCCACCACCTTACCCAGACAAACAGTCATTGGTCTATTATCAGATCATGATGTGGGATCTGATATGTTCCATCCCACCTGAACAGGGTAAAATTCCAGGAATTTTTTCAAACCGCTCTTACACAAAAAGGCATTATCGTCTTTTTCATAATTTCAGTGTTATTTTGACCTCTTGTATGTGCATAATATACAATACATTTTGGGTGTTTCAGAAACTCATATTGTGTGTGTTTGTAGGTGTGCCGAGCTGCTGGTGATAAAGGCTGAGCTGGAGCTGATGAAGGGGGAGAGGGAGGAGTGTGGCTTTGACTTGGACAAAGTCAGGAACCTGCTGGAACTCTGCACCGGTACAACTTTACATACATATTCAAATGACTGTGAATTATACATAATGTTGGTGGAAGCATTTGAGTCTTGCTGCCATTCTTTGTAACAATACCACTGTCAACCCTCCTCTGGACTCCTCTAGACTTTACTAATGGGGCGCAGAAGGCGGAGGTGAGGATCCAACCGAGGAAAGGCCGTCCGGCTCCGAAGCCAGAGTCTCCCCTTCCCAGTGTTGAGGAGGACTGTAAGGCCTTCCTGAGCACCCGCTGGTTCCCCAAGGAACCCATCGAGCGGGACCTGGCCAGCTCCCCTCCCCTCAAAGCCAGGGCCCAGCGCTTGCTGTCTTCCCTGGGCCATGTGGCCGACTGCCAATGCCCCTGCTGCTCTGAGCCCAGCCTGGGAAGGGTGACTGCTCGTTGGGCCACCACACAGGCCGACCTGGCCCTCCAGCTAAGCCCCACTGAGGTCCGAGCCAGTCGTAACCTCCACCTGGCCGCTCTGGCCCGCTGCAAGAGCATCACTGTGAAGTTGGCCACCAAACTGACCAAGCTCTTCCCCCTCAAGACCCTCCCACCCAAACCCTGTTTGCTCCAGGATCTAGAGGCACGGGTGTACCTGCGCATTGCCATGTCGGGTCTGGAGCTAAGGATGGGGAAGGCTGCAGATACCTGGAAAGTCCTAGAGGCTGGTTTGGCGTTTGTGGCCTCCAAGCCTTCTCCGGAGCTGGGGCCCTTTAGGGCCAGGCTTCTGGGGGCCAAAGCCCAGGTCTCCTGTCTGGCCCTGGCCACCCAGAGAGACTGCCCCCCTGAGGAGCTTTTTTCTGCAGCCTGGGCCTGGAACCCTCCACCCAAAGGAGCTGTGGAGGTGGACCACAAGCCTAAAACACTACCCCCACCTCCAACCCCACTTAAGAAGTCCAAAGACCCAGTGGTCACAGCTGCTAAAGCTAAAAACACCAAGAAGACCAAAGACCACATCCCCAAGATCAAAGTGAGTTTCTCCTCCAAGGGACAAATGTCTTTGGTCCCCAAAACACCTGTGGTGGTCAAACAATCCAGGGCCAAGTCGTCTGTGGGGGAGCTTAAATCATTTGAATTCAACACAGAGGTGCCCACAGTGGCATGCACCCCCGTCCAGAGGGTCAAGGCTCCCTCCTCTGCTAGGCGAGGAGCAGCCAAGGTTGCCGCTAATCTGCCCTTCCAGGTCTATGAGGAGCTGTCACCATCTCAGGATAAACCACAGCCTGTACCTGCAGCCCCCAAACGCACCAAGAAATCTCGCTTTAAGGTACAAATAGGGGACAGGCTGCAAGACCAGATTATTCGTATCTATAGTTATAATAAATGGATTGTATGCACGGATGAAAATTGGTATGGCGATGTACTTATTAGTGTGGGTGTTGGCCATAGGGTGCAGCCAGGTACTAATTTTTGTCTCCTGGTATAGGTGGAGTTCAGTGATGAGAGTGACACTGAATCCAACCCCAAAGTGGAGCTCAAAGAGAAACCTGTGGTCTCCAAAAAGCGCATCACCTCCACCAGGACACTCCGTGCCCCAAAAGAAGTCTCAGTCCCTGACCCCCCTACAGCCAAGGCCCCTCCTAAGAGGGGCAGGAAGGATGCTGCCGCCCCCCTCTCCTGCACCTCCTCTGAGGACGAGCTGGTCGCCTCTGTGTCATCCTCCTCCCAGTCTGCCCCGGCCAGGAGAGGCAGACCCAGAAGACAACAGCCTGGGACAGGGGGACACAGTGAGGCGCCAGAGAGGATGAGGACCATTGAAGAGGAGATGGATGGACTTAATATGGACTCCAGTATCGAGGAGCTGAGGGCGTCAGACACCGAGACTGAGGAGACTGGTGCAGCCAGTAAGAGTATTTCATGTTGCTCGTATACTCCATAGACTAGAACTGCCTGCCTTCGCATGCAGTGGGTATCCAATTCAAGCTCTAAGGAATAGGGACTTGTATTCTACTGTAATTCAATAACTTTTTAACCAATGGTATTTTGCTTATTCTCTGTCTACAGGCATGGTGTTGGACGGCCCAGACACAGACTTTGAGGTCCTGAGGAGAGACTTGTGTGGTGATAGAGAGCGAGACTGTCTGTCTGAGCTGAGGCGTGAGGGTCACCCAGGGGGGGCCCTGCAAGCCCAGGCCCAACTCCCTCACTCTAACACTGGGCCTGGTGAGGCTGCTGGCTGCACCTTGTACAGTGACAATGAACAGTTTTAGGGTGAATAGAAGTGCTCAGTTTGAACCTAACCCTCTTTCCCTTGTTCTACTCTCTCTGTTCTCTCCATAGACTGTCTCTCTGTGGAGGCAGTGCAGTCTTTGCTTCGCTCCGCCTGGTTGGCCCTGCAGCATTTCCCCCCGCCCACCCTCTACCCCCGCCTCTGTGGCCTGCTGGCCCTGTCGCTGGGGCAAAAGGATTCTGTCACTACGGCGATGCTCCACGTCCAATCCCTGGGTGTGACCTCCCGCCATCACATGACACGGCACCTGGCCAATCGCCTCAAGTAAGTCATCATACTTTCTCTGGATCAGGCTGAAAACAACCCCTGGGTTACCCCTACTATATTCACAGATCTGAAGGAACTGGATACATGTGGATCTAAACCTATACGAGGCTAGGTGGAGAAATCAACATGTTGCTTACATCATTCTGTCCCCCCCCCCTTTCAATCCTGTGTGCTTAAAGATGAAATGATTCCTTTGCTGTGTCCCTCCTGTAGAAAGCTGAAGAAGAGTTCATCTGAGCTGGCAGACAGACTGGGTTCTCTGAGTCTAGAGGAGCCCTCGAGCCAGACTGGGAACCCTATAGAACAGAGGCTGTCTCAGCTAGAGAAAATCTTCTCCTTCCCCACAGCTGAGCCCTCTGTCTTCCCACAGCAACACTGCCAACAGTTCATCACACAACTACAAGACCTCCCCACCGGTACCACAGGCAGATTTCAATGTTTTATTGTGGCAAGAAAAATATTTCAGTTAAATAACATTGGTTATCAGGGTTAACTATTTTGTGATGGAAATTAAATTGTATTTTGAAAAGTGGCAATATACTCCCTATTAGTATTTTTTCGTGCTGGAAGATTAAATGTAATTGACCATAACCCTGAAGTCCACAGCCTGTGCATTAGATGGACTGCAATGGATGTATGGTGTTTTTCTAGTGGCAACAGTGATGTGGTGATACTTTGTCCCCTCTTTAGGGGTGACTGTGTGTGTGCTGTCTGTGCTGGGGGTGCACCCAGGGGAAATTGGGGACACCGTCCTGCTGTCCCGGCTGGAGAGGGACTCCGATCCTGTCACCGTCCGCATCCCCACGGCCCAGCGAGAGGTTGGGTACCCACCCACCCCCCAAGCACACATATATTTATATTATCCTTGTATTCTCTTGCACTCTATTTCTCTCTCCTCTTGCTCTCTAAACCTTTTCTCATTTTCTCAACCTGGGTTCCTACACAGTATATTTAAACGCATGCATTGTGAGTGACTTCTGTCTTCCCTGTGTATCATCAGCACCCTATGAGCTGGCTGGTGCAGGAGATGGACAGTGTTCAGAAGGAGCAGAAGGCTGTGAGCTGTGTGTCTGAGAAGGTCAAGTGGTGGGAGGGGAGGAGGGCCCTGGACACACGCATGGAGGTAAGACTGGTGGGAAGGAAAGTACATCTGGGTTTGGGTGAAAAGAGATCATGTAAAATGAGAGGTTATGTTGCTGCAAGAAGCATATTCATTCCAAAACATATGTTGAAGGAATGCTTATACTGTAGGTAAGATTGAAGGTGGTTATGATAAATAAAGTAAATGCAAAATGGTGTAGTATTGATTACAACATCTCTTTATGGTAATGAGAGAATTTTGGTATGTCCCTAAACATCCCTTTCTCTCACTCTCCCTCACTTTCTCTCGCTTTCCTCAGAGGCTGCTGGAGGAGATGGAGGGGTTGCTGGGCTGCTGGCGGGGGCTCCTCCTACCCCTGACCTCTGACCCTGAGCTGTCTGTCCAGGCCCAGCACCTCCAGAAGACCCTCGCTGCCTGGGGGGCACAGACCTCAGAGGAGATGTTGAAGGTGCTGCTTCCACATGCCTTCCCATGTATATCTTAGATATCACATTTGTCTATAAAGCCCTTTTTACAGCAGCAGTTGTCAGTGCTTTCACCATAACCAGACCATGACTCCAAAGAGCATGCAGAGGCACATTGGCCAGAAGTACTAAAATAACTTATTTTAACCCTGTGTGTTCCAGGCTGTGCTGTCTGCCTCTCCTCTGCTTTCCCAGTCCCAGCTGCAGTGTTTTGCCCAGGGAGTGTGTGTAGAGCGGGGGAAGCAGTGTGTGGACCTTCTGCAGACCGCTGCGGCTGTACTGGCAGAGAGGCCCGAGCCAGAAGGCCACGTGGTGCTCATCTTGGACAAGGTTGGTTTCTCTCGCACTAGTCTTGCACACAAACACTTTCTCCCCACTCTATCCAACACTCAAATCGACTCGTGTGCCAAGCAAGATCAACGTACAAAGCAAAACAATGCACACTCTTTGTTTAGAGGACGATTGGGGAGAGTCTTGCATAACGTGAACACATTGCCTGTGAGTGTGACTATTGTGGTAAAGCCAGGTGTAATGTCGGTCTTGTCCTCTCCTGCAGTACCTCCAGAAGTTGCCATGGGAGAGCATCTCCTGCCTCAGGCCTTGCTCTGTCACCCGCATGCCCTCTCTACACTCACTGCTGGGCCATTGTGCTCTAAAAGAGGTCAGACCACACACCCCTATGGCCCAAATTTATTCCACAAAGATTAGTTGTTAAAGTTGAATACTGATGTCTGCATGTCTCTCCTGGCCCTCAGTCTGACCTGGGTGGTGTCCTGAATGGAGGTGTTGACCCTAAGCAGGTGTTCTACGTGCTCAACCCTGACGCCAACCTGGGAGACACAGAGGAGCGTTTCAAACAGTCGTTCACCAGGTGAGTGCAGCACCAACGACACTGTTTGAGGGCTTTAATCGTCTTCCTCGTCTGTGTCCTTTAGAATTTGATGAATCTCTGACTCTCGCTCTGTCTGTCCTAAGTGAACAACATTGGCAGGGTGTGTGCGGTGTGGCTCCTGACCCAGATCAACTGCAAGATGCAGTAACTGCCAAAGACCTCTACATGTGAGTCTAGAAGGAAGTTAAGTGTCCTGTTACGGAGAAGATATATTAGTTATCGTTCACCTGTATGACAGCAAAGCATACCCTACCAACATGTCTTTAGGCTTAGTTGTCAATTAATTGCCTTATTACACAAACAAATGTAGTTTAACATGAAGTTTGACTGTCTTTAGTGTGTGTTGTCCACTTGTCTTGCATTATGCTAGCTGTGAGATGCTTTGAATTGGTGTCACAAATCACCAGATCTTACTTCACTTGTTTCTGATTACTTGGGTGCTGAAGAGTCTGGTTCACATGCCTCTCACTGTCTCTGTAGTTACGTGGGTCATGGGGCGGGAGCGCGGTTCCTGGATGGGCAGAGGATCCTGAAGAAGGAGATGAGAGCTGCCTCCCTGCTCTTTGGTTGCAGCAGTGCTGCTCTGGCTGTACGAGGGGAGCTGGAGGGGACAGGAATCATCCTCAACTACCTCATGGCTGGCTGGTAAGACTGGTGCACACACCTGTAAAGATTGAGACACCATGCTTTCTTCATCTTTTTTGTTGTTGAAATAAATGCAAATGTTAGATGCTGTAAGGGCATTTCATGTGTTCTGTTTTACTGCCATACACTGACTAAAAGTCCTAGATTAACTTGCCTGTCTGTTTTATTTTTGCCTGTGTGATTTTGACATGTATATCATGCCTATCTGTCTCTTCTCTGGCCTGCAGCCCATTGATTCTGGGGAATCTGTGGGATGTAACGGATCGGGACATTGACCGCTTCACCAAGGCTCTGCTGGAGTCCTGGCTGTCTGCAGGTCCTGGGGCTCCACTCCTGGACCACATGGCCCTGTCCCGCCAGGCCACACACCTCAAACACCTCATAGGGGCAGCACCCGTGGTCTACGGCCTCCCCATCCATCTGCGCTAGGATAAGAGGACATCTTGCCAAACACACACAAAGCCATTGATCCCCAACACATGAATTGGATATGATTTTAAACTTGGCTGTATTATCTGCTTCACAGGGCTGCTGCCTTAAATGTCAACTAATGTTGGTGATCCTTTATTTTTTTTATTTTGGATATGGTGAATCGTTTTAGATATATATTAATTAATGCTTGTCAATAAAATGAAGTATTTGCCAAACAATCCCTGTGCTTTGGTGTTGAAAGGAATTGCATGTATGCTCCAGCTCAGTAGGGGGCAGTATGTCACATCTTCACATTTGTAATGGAAAGGGCGTTTTCTCAACCTGGAAATACTTGTACTGGAAGGGTAATTTCTCACATTTTCTAACATGGCGGTGAATCTGACAGAGCTTTCTCTTCCTCAGTTGGAGGGACTAAAGACTCAACTTGAGCAGGTAACACGGCGATATTGACTCTTTCTAGTCGTAGTTTAAATGTAACCTCAAGCTGGGGACATTTTCTATTAGCCCAAGTGTTTCCTTGTCCCAGCCCAGCTGATTAGCTTGCTAGCTAGCCAGTCATGCCATTCTGAGTTACGTTAGCGGTTCCATATGTAGCTTTTTTTGTCGTGCTTAATTTACTTACCTACTGCAGTGCTTAATTTGAGCAGGATCCGGCATCTCTCCGTTTTGTACCTCTCACCTTTTGCAATGTAAGAATTATAATGCGATCAAAGTTAATTCGAGTACGTTATTTGTTAATTATCCTGCACCAACAAAAACACGTAATGTGAAAAGTACAATTTCAGTTCGGGCCTAATATTCTAATAATTGATTCGGTTTGGGCCGGCCCTGGTTTCTGGTTTGCGCAACATTGTACAGCTAACACGTGGCTGTAACTCATAACTAGAGTTAGATTTTTTTTTAAATATGTGTATATATAATATATCTGCACTGATGGACATGAGTTGCAGCCTGCAACTCATCTCACCAGCTTTGCACTTCATTTACAGTGCAATCGGAAAGTATTGTTTTCACATTAAACGTTACAGCCTTACTATAAAATTGATCAAATTAAAGCTAACTCGATCTACACACAATACCCCATAATAACAATGCAAAAAAGTTTAGAAAAACTAGATACCTTAAAATAAAGCATTCAGACCCGTTGCAAACTCGGGTTCATCCTATTTCCATTGATCATCCTTGAGCTGTTTCTACAACTTTAAGTCCACATGTGGTATATTCAATTGATTGGACATGATTCGGAAAGGCACACCGGTCTATATAGGGTCCCACAGTTGACTGTGCATGTTAGCGCAAAAACCAAGCCATGAGGATGAAGGAATTGTCCATAGAGCTCCAACACAGGATTGTGTCACGGCACAGATCTGGGGAAGGGTACCAAAACATTTCAACATTGATGGTCCCCAAAAACACAGTGCCTCCATCATTCTTAAATGGAAGAAGTTTGGAACCACCAAGACTTCCTGGAGCTGGCCAAACTGAGCAATTGGGGGAGAAGGGCCTTAAGAACCCAAATGCACACTCATCTGATCTGATAAAACCAAGATTGAACTCTGGCCTGGATGCCAATTGTGACATCTGGCAGAAACCTTGAACCATCCCTACGTGAAGCATGGCGGTGGCAGCATAAGGCTGTGGGGATGTTTTTGAGCAGCAGGGATTGGGAGACTAGTTGGGATCGAGGGAAAGATGAACAGAGCAAAGTACAGAGATCCTTGATGAAAACCTGCTCCAAAGCGCTCAGGAACTTCGTCTGGAGCGAAGGTTCACCTTCCAACAGAACAACGACCCTAAGCACACAGCCAAGACAACGCGGGGGTGGCTTCGGGACAAGCCTCTGAATGTCCTTGAGTGGCCCAGCCAGAGTCTTGAATCCAATCATATACATGTAAGCCAAGCTTGTAGCATCATACTTGATTCTGTAATCACTGCCAAAGGTGCATCAACAAAGTACTGAGTAAAGGGTCTGAATACTTATGTAAATGTTTTCATTTTTTTTCTCTATTTTTATACATTTACACACATTTCTAGAAACCTGTTTTTGCTTTGTCGTTATGGGTTATTGTGTGTAGATGAGTGGGGGGGGGGAACAATTTCATCCATTTTCAAATAAGGCTGCAATGTAACAAAATGTGGAAAAAGTCCAGGGGCCTGAATACTTTGCGTATGCATTGTATTTTCTTATAGAATCATTCCTGCGCAAAGAGTCACAGCTACTGCTGTGTTCATAAATAAAATAATTCAGAAAGCCTACTATACCCTGAAGGCCTATAATTTAGCCACAAAGGAGCAATAGCTTCTTTTTTTTTATTGCCTGGTTGTGAATTGTAGCCCAATAACAAGGAATAGCCTACAGTCAGGAAGAAAACAGGCATTTCGCAGTATTTCAAATACAATCGAAGGGGAAAAGGTTGGGGAGTAAATGCCTCCTGCAGAAAAAAGACCATCTGTGTTGTAGGCTACCAAAATATTTGATCAACTTCCAAATATTGCTTTACAAAAGAGGGAGGCTTTTGGCACAAAGGTATCGGCCATCACCAGCAAGTGAGCTGCGCATCATTGGGCGAGTAAGTGAAACTGGAAAGCATTTTTACGACTAATTTCCTCCTTACATCGTAGCCTACAATATGTCTCCACACACCGAGACCAAGGTTATTGATGGATTCAAGACACGGTCGTTTTTATTCATCTAATTTTGTCAGTGTCAAAGTAGCCTGCCGTTTCAATTATTTGTGTGGTATTAAAAAATATTATACCAAAGTCTCCAGTCATGTAAAATGACCAAGAATTGCTTGAAATGCGTTTATAAATGTTCCCAATGTGTGTAAATTATGTAAGTGCCTCTACTGCTCTATGCCACTACGCAAATGCGATGATATGCATGCAATGCTTTATTATAAAGGTCCTTTTTTTGTGTGCTTTCCGGTACCTCAGAACTCCCCCGGGTCACCCCCCTCTCTCGCTCACTTTTTGTTCCGGTACATCTCGATTTACAAATTAAGCACTGCCTACTAGAAAATACTAGCCCGCCTGGTCTTATGTAGTGCCTGCCTGGTCTTATGTAGTGCCCGCCTGGTCTTATGTAGTGCCCGCCTGGTCTTATGTAGTGCCTGCCTGGTCTTATGTAGTGCCTGCCTGGTCTTATGTAGTGCCTGCCACATTTTACGAGAAGTGTTCATAATGTAAATAAGTTGTCTCCATTTATTGCCAGCATGCTTGCTACTCTGGTAGCCAGTTTGCAGCACAGCGCTTGCTAATAATAATGTCTTGGAAAGCTGTCAACTAGTGTCCATTCATTAGGAAACAAACTTAGCAGGATCTCAGCTTCCACATTCAGTTTATTTCAGGCCAGTATTCGTATAAGCATTCAATGCGATATATTTGGGCCAGGCATACTTAGTTCATCAATGGTCATTAATGAAATTACTGCAAAGAATGTGTCTGGTGTCTGTCTGATAAGTTGGTTCATCAACTGGTTCTTCCCATGTTTTGCAGGAGACAGAGTTTTTGACCTCTTCTATAGGTCAGCTCAAAGTTGTCCAGACAAAATATGTAGAAGCTAAGGACAGTTTAAGTGTCCTCAACAAAAACAATGCAGGTGAGCTGCTCAAACTACGTTGGTTTATAATAGACTTTAAAAAAAAAACTTTATATGCATTCTGTGCTTTTGTTTTCTATGGAAGCTTTTATAGATACAAAAATCAATTGATTGAAATGATCTTTGCAGATCTCACTCCACATTAGTGTTTGAAAGTATGATACACTTAAATTGTTGACTTACATTTTACCTTTATTTTTTCTGGTCCTCCTTTTAGGAAAAGAATTGCTGGTGCCCCTCACAAGCTCTGTATCCTTATGTTACTGATCGGCGATGCCAAAAACCAAGGGTTTCATTAGACTCTACAAACATACCAGGAAACACATTCTCACATTCAACATACTTGAGGACTAATTTGAGATTGATTGAAAGTGCATTGTTAAATACAGTTTGAATGTAAATGGGACCACAGCACCTTCTCTGCCATTATATTGTTGCAACCTTAACCCAGTGTTTCTTAATCCTAGTCCTGGGGACCCGAATGTGGTGCATATTTAAGTTTTTTTCCTTAACACTACACACCTGATCCAAATAATAATCTTATTATCAAGCCATTGGTACTGGGTCTGAGTGGAATCGGGTGTATAGTGTATTATTTGCACCCTTTGGTTCCCCAGGACCGGGTTTAAGAAACTGCACTTAACCCAATACCAAGTCCCTCTGTGGCGATGTTTTCCATTAACTGTAAAGCATAGCCACATACATAGAAAAAAAACGAAAAGTCCCTCGTCTGTCACAAATGTTGAATAAAATTATATTTGAACTTACTCTGCCCGACTGTCCGTGGGGTTGATCCTTCAGTGGGCTGAAATGTTTGTCAAAATAGGAAAATATTATTAAACAGACAAGACGAAAGTGCATGCATGCAAAGTAACCGAAGTCTTGCAGGTGTTAACATGGTTTTGCTCATGTGCCAGGTGATGGATATTTCAATGGCAGTACAAGCACTCTAAAAAGTTGGGTAAATAATAGTTTCCTGTGAAAATAGTATACAATTTGGACCCATTGAAAGACCAACCACACAGACAACCGGTAGAGTAAGTTCAAATGTAATTTTATTCAACATTCTGGCTGGCAAAGAACTTTGACTGTATACCATGAATTGGTATCACAGTCTGACTTTTCTTAGGAAACCCAAAACCAAACGACCACGTCGAGATGTTTGGGACCTCTTGGTGTAACAGTTAAGGTGTTGGCTTGACAGTCGCTGGAACCAGGTCCCGTTCGTGGCTACGCTCCAAATTCACTACATTTGTGTAAGAAGTGGGATGGTGCCTGTGAGGCCACTGGGGCGACATGTATACATGAGGGACTTGGTATAGAGAAGTGTGGGGACATGCTCTCCCGAAGTTTGGGGGTAGTGTAGCGACCTTAACCCAACACTTAGTGACCTCGTCAAGAGGTTTCGATTTCTTGACATAGCTGTTAAGGTGTTGGCTTGACGGTTTCTGGACCAGTGTTCGAGTCTTTGGGGGGGTGGGGCTACCCCCAGAATTCGCTATAATATCTTCAGTATGCTTTAATTTAATAGTATTGTTGTTGAAGTTTCCTGTTGTGTTTTTTAACATCACTTGCTATTAGATGTACGTCCCTGGAACACTTGATGACGTGGAACATGTCTTAGTGGATGTGGGGACAGGATACTACGTTGAAAAGGTGGGCAGAAAAGTAATTGATAATATCCTTCATTGTACAGTCGACTCATGATTTGCTCTTTGGGTAAGTACTCTGTTTATAGTTTTCCAGTCCCAATTCAATTTGTTTCCATTTAATTGCTCTGTCTGAGCAAGCTTATCTTCCAACTTAGTGTACGCTGACATGTCCCAACCCTTTGCATTTATCAGGGTTGTGTTCATGAACGCACACCATTTTCTTGTTTTTTAAATTCACAGATAGTCAGGGGCACACCAACACTTAGACATAATTTTAAAATTAAGCATTTGTGTTTAGCGAGTCCACTAGATCAGAGGCAGTAGGGATGACCAGGGATGTTATCTTGATAAGTGAGTGAATTGGATCCTTGTCCTGCTAAGCATTCAAAATATAAAGAGTACTATTGAGTGTCATGGAAAATGTATGGAGTAAAAAGTACATTATTTTCTTTAGGAATGTAGTGAAGTAAAAGTCGTCAAATAGTAAAGTACAGATGCCAAAAAACGACTTAAGTAGTATTTTTACTTAAGTATTTAACACCACTAAGTACATTTTAATTGCATGTTAGTACAAATATTTGGAAATCTGAGTTTGAGCCTCATTTGAACTATCTCTGCAGAATGTCAATGATACAAAGGAGTTTTTCAAGCGCAAAATAGACTTCCTCACCAAGCAGATAGAGAAGATTCAGCCGGCTCTGCAGGAGAAATATGGCATGAAACAAGGTAACACACACAAAAGTTTGTATTATATTAAGTATTTATGTTAAATGCAATAAAACCTCACGTGTATAGTTTATGTTGGTCATTCCTTCCTGTCTTTGTTCTGTTTTCTAGCTGTGATTGAGGTGATGAACATTAAGATCCAACAGCTTCAGAGTCAACAGGCGTCACAGTCGGGGACCACCAAAGCCTAACCAGTTGAAGATGGGGCTTACACCAGTCTGCTTTTGTTCTTCATGATTGGGGGTTGAGTTACTGAAAACAAATTCTGCATGAACTGTTAATGGGTTGAGCCAAGATAAAACTGGGCAAAAGACAAAAATGTACTCTACAACGCAGAACCTAAATTTGTGCTGCCAACACTAAAATGGTGAAGGGCAGCCAATGTTAATGTTGTAACAAACTCTCCTGGAAAATGTGAGTCTTTATTTTTGATTCAGTTTATGTTCATTAGCCGGGTTGCAGAAATAGAACTGAAATGTAGGTATTTATTTGTGTACCTTATGTTCTGTGTAGCAGTTTTTGATGCTTGTGTTGCAATAGTTAATTTGAATAATAAAATAGGCTCCTCTGGTCATTGTCTCAGATTATAATTTCTGTTGACATGAAGTCTGCAACAAATATTTTGAATGGAGAAAAACATTTGTGGCCTCCTATATTACACGTGTCTTTCAGGTTTTGCTCAATGACTATGGTTCACTGAAACACAGTGCTTATCGCGAGGTGCGAGTGACCAGCGGAGTTCTGAGGTACCTGAACGCATTAGCTTCTTTTTTAAAACCGTTATTATAAAGCATTGAATATATATCATCGCATTTGCGTTGTGGCATAGAGCAGTAAAGAGGCACTTACAGAATTTACACACATTGTGGCCGAAAATTGTAGCCTGGGGTCAGAGGAAAATCTTGGCTTTTATAAACTAATTTCATGCAATTCTACGTCATTTTACATGAATGAAGGTTTTGGTGTATTTTTTTAAACATCACACAAATGGCAGGCTACTTTTGACACTGAGAATCTGAGATCAATAAAAACGACCTTGTCTTGAATCCATCAATAGCCTTGGTGTGTGGAGACATATTTTAGGCTACGGTGGAATTTATAGTCCTAAAAATGATTTCCAGTTTCACTGACTCGCCCAATGATGCGCAGCTCACCCGCTGGTGATGGCCGATAGAAAAAAATACAGATACAAATGTATCTCTTGTAAAACAATATTTGGAAGTTGATCGAATATTTTGGTAGCTTACAAAGATCAGAGTTGCAGGCTCATGTCGATCAGAGCGGGTAGAGACATTTTTTATGATATCTCATTCTGCTGTGAGAGATACTGGCGCGCTTCTCACACAGCCACCACCAAACAAAGGTTACAATGTTGCGCTAACCATAAACCCGGGTCGGCCCAACCCAAGCAACTTTTAGAATATCAGCCACCGGGCTGAAAATCTACTTTTTCACATTACGTTTTTTTTGTGGGGCAGGAGAATTAACGAGGAAGCAACGCGAATTAACTTTGATCGCTTTTATTATATTTTTTACATTGCAAAAAGGTACAATTATTTTTCATGCCTCGAGAGGTACGGATAGGGTGTGTTATTTAACAATAGGTTCTAGAACAAAACAGTCCAAAAACAGAGGTGCTGGATCCAGTTCCGGCATGATCCTGCTCAAATTAAGCAGTATACACCTCAGTGGAGGTTTTGGCATACCATGGGATTGTTGTATGGTCGTTTTTTAAATGTATTTGATTATTTTTCATTTTAGGATTTGAGCAAATAGTAAAGATACGTTTCATGTTCCAGCAGTGTACTACTGTACAATGGAACCTGGTGCGCGTTCTGCAAGACGCACCGTTTTAGAACGTTCAGATGGAAATAGGCTATGTAGAACAAACATGCATCTGACGTCGAATAATAACGAATCACATTCGGCTCTATTCGTGGTTTTATCTGAAAGGTTTCGTAACTGAACGTTGCCCTGGAAGCGGAAGTGTGCGGTCCACGTGGTGCGATGTGCTGTTTTTGAGTTCATTCATTTCTGGCATGAACAATGAAAAAATAATATAATTCAATACTAGAAGTTAAAAACCTAGTCTAACCTAAATCAGTTAGTTAGTTTATTAGTCCGTGTTTTCTTGACTATCTAGTGTAAAGTGAATACATTTATTGTATAAAATATCAAATCATTTGCATTGCAAACACTTGCGTGAATCTGACTACGCTAGCTTGAGTGAATCTGACTCAGAGTTGCCTGATGAAAAGTACAGTAAATACCAATATGATCAAGGAAAACCGATGGAACATACCCCCAAATGCCCCTGCGTGCATGGAGAAGCATTTGGACTCGGTGCAGTACAGGGCAGGTAAGCAAAGTCACAGCTTGTAAGTGATGCCTGCCTTGTGTGATAATGTAGGTCCAGACACATAGGCATGTAGAAAGACCTAGCTAGACGTGGTGGTGTCGCGGGAATACTGTTGTATAAACCAGATATTCGATGGCTTATCACATACGTTTGAGTATCTATGGAGCTTGCTTCATTAACAGCAACAATGACTGGCCCTAGCCTGATGGATAGGTAGCTGCTAAAACGAACTTGTCACTTCGAAGAGATGTCGCCTGTGTCCTTTAGCTAGCTATCTGGCTAACCACCTCAAGTATAATCTAACAATTGGAGCTAGCTATGCGTTGATTGTAAAATGACCTGTCAAAAGACACACCATGGCGTTAAGCAAGTTAGAATGGTAGATTCCCTAAAAAGAGAAGAGCTAACTTAGCTACAACTGTCAATTAAGACGTCACTGGCGTCCAGGCTACAGGCCGTGTTTCTACAGGGACCAAAAAACGTTATTCTCTGGGACCCAATCATATGGCACTTTCACACAAGACCGCAGATGATTCAGCTATTGACATTTCTCTATTTTCTTCCCCTAGATGGCACCCTGTTGCTGGGGGCCTCCAGTCTGACGGGCAGATGTTGGCTTGGCTCCATCTGGGTCTACAGTGACCCCAAGCAGTCTCCCAACGAGGGCTTCTGCAAGGCTGGTGTGCAGACAGAGGCTGGAGTCACAGAGGCAAAGTGGGTTTCAGAGAGGGGCATCCTAGTTGCATCTGACTCTGGTAAGTAGGAATGACAGTTATTGTTACTCATGCATATTCAGCTGTAAATAAGGCTGTTCAACCACAAAGGGAAATATCTGTTAAAGTACAATGATTACATTTATTTCAGGCCACATTATCACTTAGATTGCTTGGTATACAACAGTGTGGGTGCAATGGGGTTTGACTGGTGTCTGGGTGTTGTAGGTGCTATTGAGCTGTGGGAGCTAGCGGAGGATGAGAGTCTGCTGGTGAATCGGTTCACTAAACTCGAACATGATCACATCGTCACCAGCGTGAGCCCTGCTGGGTCAAACCACGCCGTCAGCGGCAGTATGGACTGCCGGTCAGTGGGGGGCATTCTTTGATTTTGTTTGTGTGTGTCACGCACATCTTGTATTTTGGATATGACATAACAGACCTTAGGCCCTCAGTGTGACCAGCCTGGCTTTGAGTCTGTTTTAACAGCTGCAGGTTATGGAGTGTTTTGCAGCCTGGTATACATTTCCTGGTAAAGATTTAATATAATTTTGTATGCTGTGAACGGCCTATGTTTTGCTCAGTTCTTTCTCTTTTCTTCATGCTGCAGAATCAAAGTCTGGGACCTTAGTCAGGGGGAAGTGGTCAGCACGTATAACGGTAAGGAAACTACATCTTTATATCGCTGTATCTTGAGCTGCACATTGACTCTACTTTTAAAGTGTCAGTTACCATGTTTCTCCTGTTTTATATAGCCTGTCTAGTTAATCGTTAGTCCAAACAATTGCAGAAGGTTTTGTAACTAAAACAAGTTTCTATTGGACAAATTCAGGTAGGTCCCTAGGTTCCATTTTCTTCCGTTTTAAGAAATGTTTTGCTACAGAATCTGTATAATTCATACATTCCTGATCTGTCTCATGTTCCACAGCTCACTCTAAGCCAGTCACTTGTGTGTCCTGCAATCCATCCGATGACTCCCTCTTCCTCTCATGTGGCCAGGTAAGAGCCAAGACTGATTGGAGGGTTGTCTGTTTGAATCACTTGTTCAGATTGGAATGATGTGTGGCTTATATATTGTGTGCTGTGCTATACAAAAGCTATATACAGTAGTAGGTTGTAACTTACTGTACAATGGAGAACCTAGTAACAGTATGAAACTGTTAGTACACAGTCTCTCATTTCTCCATTCCCCTTCCCTCAGGATGGCCGTCTGTTGCTTTGGGACAGGAGGAAACCCACCAAACCAGCTTCTAGATTAGGTGAGTAGAACCAGTCTGAACTGCACAGCCAGTGAGGCAGCAGGGTTTTTCTGAGCCAAGATGCGTGGACTATTCAGTTGCCAGTTGATTGACACCTGTGATGTTAATCTTGGATTGTCAGTGGGTCTTGTAGTTTTTCAGTATTGGCTAAGGAGTGTCGTTTTTAAGGCTGCCTTTGATTCTGTTGTCGAAGTGTACGTCCACGAGTAAAGCAATATTATACAATTCAATTCTGATATCTGCATGTCAGGTCACTGCAGTAGAAACTCACACCAACATGTCCTTGATAATCAATGAGGCTTTTCTTTCTATATTTCCTAAGCAACTTTTCCAGCAATCCTCGTAATTTTATTAAAGCTGTGTTAGGACAATAATTGTGTACATTTTGTAAACATCCACGCCTCAAAAGTTTCCTGACTTCTGCAGCACACCAAAGTACCCATTCACTCTGTTCAAAGTACACATTCAGTGCATGTGAATAGTCTATTTTTGAAAGCATGTACATAGTCAGGTGTGGACAACCATGTTGTTCAGTCAGTGCATGTTGCTCTGCTAGGTTCTTTCCCAGCTAACTTTGGAGATTTGATCTTGTCTCAGAGGTAGAGCCCAGCTGTTGCCCTACCTCAGTGGCCTGGCATCCCCACCACAGGACCACAATTGCCTACGGTAAGGACTAGCACTACATTTACCGTAATGCATAGTGGTCCAACCACGTCATTGTTCTAAAAGATCAATCTTCCAGGCTTCAATGATCGATATTTGTTGACGATTGTGTTGGGTCAGGTGACGAGCTAGGACGCGTGACTCTGAAAGACTTTCAGGGCACAGAGCCTGCCCAGACGCAGAGCACCCACAGCCGTAGGGTCTCCAGCCTAGCCTTCTCCTCACACAGGTAAGCACCAGCTCACCTCACACACATCCATAGCAGTAAGTGGTTTGTCAGACTGGGCTAACACAATGATCTCTTACCTTCTACCACAGTGCCCCTTTGCTAGCCTCCATCAGTGATGACTGCTCTGTTGCTGTGATGAACTCGGAGCTTAAGGAAACGTGAGTCCCAATATCTATGGGCTTTTGTTCACAATCTCTCCCTAGCTGATCCTTTTGGCTTGTCAACTCAGCCCTATTAAATTAAAATAGTACATCATTCACCACTTAATAAGGTGGCTCTGCTCTTCCTGTCCAGGTTGAGAGACAGGAGGCACCAGGACTTTGTTCGGGGTGTCTGCTGGGCCCCTGGTGGTTCTGACACACTGACCACCGTGGGCTGGGACCACCAGGTCCTCCACCACATCACGGGACAGGATGGACCGGCCACTGGTGACTCCACGTCCCCACCGTAGACCCACCACCCAGCTTGGGTCAGGGGATAGGGGAAAGGTGGTGGTGGAAGTATGGGGTTTTGTAGAAGGGGGGATTTGATGGGTTGGCATGAGGGTAGAAGTTGTCAATACCTACCACACTGGAACAGAGAACAGGGCAGTGTACTGATGGTTTCCCCCAATCCTAGTCTCAAAGTACCCATGTTCATGCAGGTTTTCTTTCCAACGGATTTATAAATCAATTCTGTGTTAAGGTAGAGTCAGCAATGTACCAAGTCAATCAGGACGTTTTCTGCCACCAACTAAGAGTAACATTTCAACTTTTTTCGTCCTGCAGCTATCACGTTGAGGCAGCACATGCGCATTTGTCTTGTGGCAGCCATGTCTCGCGCTGCAGATTTGAGGTTCATCCTGTTGCTCTTAGCGATGTCATACGCTGAGTCTCAGTTCTAGGTTTATTAGCCACTTGTAGGACATTACCTGTGGTGTGCAGTTGTTTGTTCTTGGGGAAATTAACTAAGTGATGGATTGGGGTAGTTATCGTGTGGGTTACTTGAAGACTTGGGTTTGGGAATGCTGCCAAAGGAAATGGTCATCTTTAATCTAACGAACCCATCTGATCACGTTTATAGTCCAACCCCATGTAACCTTTGTTTACCCACCCAGGGTGCTGTATTACGTGGCATGTAAGCCAGTCTGAGAAGTGTGAGCCACTGGCTCTTTGGATAACAAGATTATGTGGGTGAATTGGATTTACTAGTCAATTATACAGTGGCGCATTCTGATATAACTGGTCTGGAATAACCTGGTTCAAGTTGTGACCACACAATCAATGGCATGAGCAATTTGTTTTCCAAATGAATGAAGAATTTATGTACATTTGAAAAGTCTGTAAATCTTCACTTCAGGGCTTGTTTGGACCAGTGCTTCCATTCAATATTCTCCCTTGTCCTTGGCAGTTTCTTTTGTTTAATGTTCTCATTTCTCTCACACGTGTACCAGAAACAGAAAGTGCTGTCCTTAACGGTTTTCTTCCACACAAAGGCGTTCCTTGGATTGTATGTACAGTACATGTCTGGTGGTGCTTTTTGGAAGTCGGAGGAGTACAACTTAACTGACATAATCAACTTTTTCCATTCTTCAATAAAGTTTGTGTCTGAATACTGTATATTTGCGAGTTGATTTTACTTTTCCGAACGCATGAATCTCACTATACTTTCAGTCTTCAGTAGGAAATTATTCTCAGACAATTTGGTGGAAACAATTCACGACTTTAAAAATAGATTTTATTACATAACCCCAAAAAATAACCAAACAAAGGAGTGGTCTGTGCCCTGGTATATTTGGCATAATTTTATGTTACAAGGAGAAATCCAACAGACCACCACATGAAAGACAATTCAGGGTAAAAGGACTTGACCAAAATTAGATGTCCACGAACACTATTCTTCCTCCAATGTCATTTACCAACCCTTACATTTTCACATCCAGTATTTGAGGCATCATGGTTTTAATTAGATTACATTTGGATGGAGATATATATGAGCAGCTTTAATAATGACTGACGCAATAGCTAGACTTCAGCACAAATGTAAAAGTACATTTTTAATGTCATTGTGGCAAATGCCTGACAACTTTTGTTTTTATTTAGTGATCCATTGTTTGGAACAAGTTTAGTACAGTGAACTATATACAGTATGTGTGTTCTAAATGTATTCTAGTAGGCTACATTTCAATTCCGTATGTTAACATATACAGTATATACAGGTACTGTGGCACTCAACCTATAAGCAAAACAATTTGTACGTCCTTTTACAATAACATCCTGTATATATTAAGACTGGCAATTCACAGCTGCTAGTTTGAAAGCAGACTGTGCTTTTGTTTTTAAATCTATTAGGTCTGCCTAAGATAAATAAGGCAATGTATACTATCACACACTGATTAAACTGCAGCAGTCAAATATACTGTTGAACAGAGTACTAAAAATCATTGGAGAAAGCCAGGAACCCCTCAGTGACGTCTATAAATAAATATAAAATAGTGAGGAAGAAGTGGGAACAAATAGCCTTGGACATTACGCACACACTCCATGACCAGTATAGCCACCTACCCTCAGACATAGATCTCTGGCATACACATCTAAGAGGGCAGCTTCTAGTTTTGTGCCAACATCCATAAAACTCAACTCTTGTATTTCTTGTTTTTATTTGTATCTACAGAACCAGTCAAATGTTTGGACACACCTATTCATTCCAGGGTCTTTGTTTTTTCTATTTTCTACATTGTAGAATAATAGTGAAGACAAAACTATGAAATAACACATGGAATCATGTAGTAACCAAAAAAAGTGTTAAACAAATCATAATATACTTAATTGCATTCCAGGTGACTACCTCATGAAGCTGGTTGAGAGAATGCCAAGAGTGTGCAAAGCTGTCATCAAGGCAAAGGCTGGCTACTTTGAAGAATCTAAAATATATTTTGATTTGTTTAACACATTCTATATGTGTTATTTCATAGTTTTGATGCCTTCACTATTATTCTACAATTTAGAAATTAGTAATAATAAATAAACTCTTGAATGAGTAGGTGTCCAAACTTTTGACTGGTACTGTATGTGTATATATAGCCTGTGGTTGCATAGATTGCTCCTAATCTATTACACTACGTTTGTGTTCTATGTTGCTATTTTGTTATTTGTCTTGTACAGACCCGTCACCACACATATAGTTCCCTCTGGAAATAAAAGTTATTTTAATTGAATTGAATTAAATTGTATGTGTGGTATAATTTGAAATTGGCTCCTCATGATGAGACCCCTTTGCTGACAACAGTTATTGGTTGTTTGGTTCCGGGTCGTACCATGAAAGTCATGCCATGTGCCTGCTTTGACTGTGGCCCATTGCTAGAAAGTAGAGGAAGAAAAAAATATTAGTTAAACTCTTGTCACATTAATCAATACATCTAGCTAGCATCATTCTTTACTGTGAGTCAAAACATGCAATTACGGACACTCCTAGATAAAACAAAATCATGCCAAACTTGTCACAACACCCTAAGCTTAAACAATAAAGTTGTACAATTTTGTGAAAAACTCAAACAGACAAAGATGAAGTAGAGAGAGCAAGGCCTACCTGATGGGTACTTTTGATGGAGCTGACAAACCCTGAGAATTCTTGGCCATTTTAGTCTCCAGCTCCTTCATGTCCAGGCCTTGTGTTCTGGCTGACAAGGTGGCATTCTTGCTCTTTGCGGTGATAACAGGGGTCTGCGGGGTGACCCTGGGGACAACAGGGACCATGGTCTCCTCAGACAAGGGAGAACCCCAGTCATCAGAGTCTGTCTTCATGGACAGCATTTTGTTGTCCATTTTGTGGTCCATTTCCAGCATCTTCTTCTGCAGGATGGTCAGGAGCGTGGCCTGGCTGGCTGAGAGGGAGGAGGACGCCTGGGTGGGAGGTGGCTTGGGTGTGGTCTGAACAGGTAGCTTGGGTTTGACCTCCATGACGGGAGGCAGGAGTTTGGGAGGGCTTGGCGGTTTGGGTTTTGGAGGAGGGGGGGGCGCAGGGGAGGGAGTTTTGACAGGAACGATAAGGCTGGCAGTGGGGGGCAGGACTGGAAAGGCAGGGGTGGGAATGGGGTCCAGGACCTTCTTTGGGGGAGGGTCAGGTGGAGGCGAGCTGGGGGGAGACTCCCGACATCATTATGGTCATCAAATTCGGGAGGGGGAGGGAGTAATGGCAAGCATAGGTCCTCCCTGTTCTCTTCATTCCTGACAAGGCTAAAGGGGGAAGAAATCCTCTGCTCTCCACTTTGTTTCTCCACAGCCAGGAGCCCCTGAAATACTGGATTTGCAATTGGCCTCTTTTCCACCACTGACTCAATGATCTGGGGTTTTGCTGGAGTCTGGATCACCACTGGGGGCTGCACTGGGACCACAGACTGTGGATTATCTTGTGAGGTCACCGAAGTGAATGAGGTGGACCTGGGGATGATGGTGAAAGAATTGGGATTGGATTCGCTGTGCTGGATGCTGGTGGATGGCTCATTACTCTTTGTGCTGTTTTCGCGTGACAAAGTGGACCTGTGCTTCTCTCGCTCTTTAGCCGCCATGAGAAGAGCCAGGGGGGAAGTGGCAGGACCCTCCCTTGTCCCAGTGACCGCACTGAACTTTAGGTTGCGCAGTTTACGGTCCAGCATTGGACTGAACTTGCGACTCCGGTTTGGAGACACTTTGTGTTTGACCTGGCTAGCCTCTATGTTTACAGGGGCAGTGACGACCTGAAGCATTGGTGATGCTTTAGTGGGAGTTTCGGCAGGTTTGTTGATAGCCTGCTGTGCTAATAAAGGCCCCACTTTCACTTCCTTCCGAGTCTCAGGTGGGGTGGGTTGGCCTTGAAGAGTGGCTTTAAAATTATCATTTAACTCCTTCAGGTCTTGCTCCAGCTGCATACCCGAGCTGTTTCTCCGGGCTGGCTTAACTGGCGGTGCCACAGAGGGGGCTGTCCCATTGACCAGGATAGAGTCAGTAGACCCAGGGTCATGCAGCAGTAGGATCTGCTTGTGCTTATTTTCACCTTCCACCTGCCTATCTAGAATGCCGGTCTTAGGAACACTGTAGAGCTTAGCTGTGTTCTGGGGGTTGAAGCTGGACGGTCTAGGGTTCTGTACAGGGGGTGCTGGGGCTGGAACCTGGGGGAGTTCACACATAATGGGGATGGAGGACAGCCTCATTGGCTTTGTAGGCGGTGTCTTCAGGGCTTTCAGAGCAGCTTGCCTCATGTCTGTAGGGGGCTGTGGAGGGGCAAACTTTGGGGGCTCTGTGATAACAGGGACAGTGGTTGGTGGTGGTGTAGAACTGGACAAAGAGGAACTAGAAGCACTGGAGGAAGTTGACGGGGGCTTCGGAGGGGCCATAGGTGGAAGTTTCATGGAGGTGAAAACATTCTTGTTCCCTTCAGAGGGGGCAACTGATGGGGGTTTTGGAGGGGGCATGGAGGGAGGCTGAATGGAGTCGAGGTCACCCAAGAAATCTGGTGGGGGAGGGTTGAATATGGGTGGAGGGGGTGGGGGGGCCATCGAAGGTGGAGGTGGAATAAATATCTTTCCCTCCACCAAATCAGGTACAGATACAGCAGATCCATTGGACAACCGTTCACCGTTTACTATAAAGAGAGAACAACCATCAGAGACACAAGAAAGTACAACTATACTGAACAAAAATAGAAACGCAAAATGAAAAACATCAAAGATTTTACTGTTACAGTTCATATAAGGCAATCAGTCAATGAAAATAAATGCATTAGGCCCTAATCTATGGATTTCACATGACTGGGCAGGGGAGCAGCCATGGGTGTGCCTGGGAGGGCATATGCCCACCCACTGGGGAGCCAGGCCCAGCCAATCAGAATGCGTTTGATAACTTATTGTTTAAGTAAATTATTTAACTTTTAGTTGGCTGGGCCTGGCTCCCCGTGCTTCTACACCTGCATTGCTTGCTGTTTGGGGTTTTAGGCTGGGTTTCTGTACAGCACTTTGAGATATCAGCTGATGTACGAAGGGCTATATAAATAAATTTGACTTGAGTTATGGTGAAACTGATTAAATTATATCTGATCTGTACCCTCCCGCTCTGCAAACATGTTTGTGAATGGCTGCTTGGATGCTTTCTAAAGTGTTATTGTCCAAGACCTTAGACAAACATTTACCTGCTCTATATATTTCAGCCTTTACGAAAACAGAGTTGCTTTGAATTTGTGATCAACTAGATCTGTCTAAAACCAGCACTAAGGCTTAAATTCACAGGAGTGTAAATGATTTAGCTACACAACTTAACTCCAGTATACACAGGACAGAGACCCTCACCTGCCCCGTTGATCTTTGGTCTGTTGAAAGGGGGGAGGACAGGAACTTTGGGCGTTGGTACATTAAACCCTTGTACAACATCAGAGGAGGACTGTGGGAAATAAGGACAAAAGACATCAGACTGTTGACGTTTCACTCAGATGTCAGGCTGTAGAGATTTTAAGTGGAACTGAATGTGAAAGAAAGGGAATGGATTGGAGAGCAGAGATAGCCCACTGGGCAAAAACTGGTTGAATCAACGTTGTTTCCACATAATTTCAACCCAACAATTCTATGTGATGACGTTGAATCAACGTGGGAAACTGATTGGATTTGCAGGTTAAAAGTTGAAAAAATAAAGTCCAATGAGTGTGAAATCTTTGGTTGATTTCACATTGAATTCACGTTAGTTGACAACTCAACTAAATGCAAATCTAACACTCAGGAAACAAACTGGTACGTCAGTAGTGTCAATTGCCAAAGACCGAGGAATGCCAGGCACATTCAATATGAAGGGCTTTTCATTAAAAAAATGTTTTTAACTGTAATCATAGTCTGGGCTTCCCAGCAAATGGTGTCCTTTTCTATAATGGCAAAATCCTCCTTGTGCAGTTTGAGGCTACAGGATCTCTTACATAGTCTCAAAGCCCACTGAGCACCCCCACCTGTAATGATTCAACAATAATGTCCTCCATTGCTATACTGTATCTAACCCCTTTCCAGACACTAGCTGCAGCTTACTGGCCCAGTTCTGGGCCTTCTTCAGAACATTACTGCCACTGTCATGCCTCATCCACAGACAGGGTGTAGTGTGGGCAAGGCACAGGCAACACTCCCATCGTTTCACCTAAGCAAACATTAAGTGGGTATGACTACCTCTGAGAAAAAGGGCTGTGCCGTCATGTTGCTGCCTGCTTGTGTGACTGACTGTTCTCATCACAGCCTAAACACCTCTAGAAATAAACACAGACTGTTTTGACACAACACAAGCCCTACAGACAGAACAGAGATATGCCCTTCCAAAGCTGATAGCACTGGTCAGAATCACCCTACATACAGTAGGGACTGAAAGTCACTCCTTTGGACCTAACCACACCATGACCAGTGTAATTACCCAATACTGGGCCCGAGGGCCTCCAATCTAGCAAAACAATCCAAAGTACGGTTCACCCATGTAACTATAAACTGTAATCGACTTACTGCCCTTATGGTCAGGCCGCAATCACTTGGTTTGTTTATATAGAACTTGCACATGGTACACGCTATATCCAAAATGCAGAGGACACATCAATAACTTTCATTCAGCTGTGGGAATATTAAGTCATTCGTGGAAAAAGTTCAGGTGTGGTCCATTCTCAAGAACCCTCAGTTACACTGTATCTTTAAAACAGCTCATGTGAACGGAACGCCTGCCTTATTTAATGCCTTAAATATGTCATGAATGCAGGCGTCATAGGGGCAGGCAGCTCCTTGCAACGGCACGAACATTTGACAAGAAGCGAAGGGTGTGGCATTCAATGCGGTTTCTGATCCACCTTAATTTCTTCTTTCTTTCCGTGACTCACGGGTGAAAGTCAAAGCAGTCAATCCGAACAGTCAGTTAGAGCAGTCCAACCCCTGTGCTGCTGGGTGTGCCACATCTAATACATGCCAGTGGAGCAGTCACATAGGACACTCCCCTTTCTGAGGTAGGCTTTCATACCTACAACAAAATGACAACGTAACACAACCTAAAAAATTCAGATACGGCTGGTCTTTTCTGGATCTACTACAGGGACACCATCTTGAATAGAAGGCACATGAGCTAGGTGCCATATGCCAGGTCCCAGACTGTACAATACCCAAGATTGTGTAAATCAAAGGTAACATTCTTATAGTAACTGTGTCCCCATGAGAATGTCTAAGTAAATAGGGTGTGAATTTCTGAGGACAAACTCTCTACAGAAATGACTTGAGAGGACTGGGTCAACACCCAAACAAATTGCATGCATCCTTGTCACATGGATAGCCCACTTGCAAATACATATGGGTTACTCCTTCTGTCATACATGTGAATAGCCTGTGCAAGTGAAACCTGCCGGTTAGAAAAGTATGCTTTCAAAGTGACAGGGTGTGAGTGATGGATGGGTCTGACTCTGCAGTGGCCACACAGAGATTAATGATTACAGGAACACCCTTCATGAGGCAATGCAGATTCTCTTTCAGGCACCACAAAGACCTTGTTAAGAAATAATTCACAATTTAGCAGACAGTTATGCAAATGAGACGTAATACGGGGCCTTCTGCATTCGCAAGAATTCGCAAGAAGACAAGCCCGGAAACAAGTTCCATGTGATAATCATCTTGAAGTGTTAGAGAACAATATCTTGAAGATTGACAAAGCTTGATCAGTCTCAACAAATGATGCAACACCGTCTTGAGTGTAGAAATGTAGTTTTGAAAGCTATTAATATTTCCGCACATCATGCAGAGTTACTGGAACTTACCGTGAAGTGCTTTACTGTGGGTCTGTTCCTCACTTTGGCAGTGCCTGATTCAGGAATGGCTGATGAATCCAACACCAGCTCAACATTGTCTGAGAAAAAAACAAACACACAACCCACCACTTTAGTCTATCAGTATAGATAAAAATCAACCAGTCTACCATTCAGCTGATCAGCACAGCTCTGGAAGGAGATGCAGTCTGGTGACTGCAAAGTTCAGTAATTAGGCATGTGCATAATAACAAGTTAAGGCTTAAGGCATTTTGTCTGCAGTTCTCAGAATTACTGACAAACTATTATGTAATGTTATGCTGTTTACTCTGTCAGGGGGATTTCTCTTGTTGACAGCAAATTAGCATTTAGGTTACAACTATTCAAGCTGACAACTATTCAAAGCAGTTCAATGATTGATTCTAATCAACAGAAGAGGTTGTCACCTTATTGCTCAAACACTGAAGCCTAAAATCATGTAGTTCCATAGAGTACAGAATACAGTGCTTCTCACAGCATCCATGAATCCCTATTTGAATCCCTATTTGCAACATTCATAACAATCCCAGGGGTCATGAGTCATGAGTGTTTACAGTTCAATAACACTGACTTCAGGTTATTCAAGATATGGTTATTGGGCTGAGGTTGGATTGAGGCATATAGAATGGGTCTAAATTAAAGATGGCGTGTGACACACACTCATTTGGACATTTGGCCACTCACCACCTGATTGATTTTCAAGTGAAATGTGACTTTTCCAGAGGTGGTCTATAATGTCTGTAAGTTAACAGGCTTTGACATTACTAGATAAACAGGCTTTGACATTACTAGATAAAGGAAAAAACATATTTGTAACTACAAAAAAACACATTAGCGGTAAATGGGTTTCTGTGGAGTAACTCTTGTGATTCTGTATGGCTCAGTCAGCCATTCCAATGTTAGGCATGTCACTGTCAAATAACTAACTGATGAGAGACATGTCATAAAGTGACTGCAGTTAGTGAGACACTGATCATGCTCTGCATTCACTTCAAGCACTGAGACTCAGACTGATATGACTATGAACAAAACATTATACAGCCCTTAAAAACAAGTATGGAAACAACAGCCAGTGTATAAAGTGTTTTGGCATCCACAGTTACATTTCCCAATGGGGCATAATAGGCATTTTCCTATTTAACACCTGCATAATGTAAAAATACAAATATCCCATCCAGTGGGATATAAATATCCCATCCATGTTTGCACTTCGCAACCAACCACCTCTCCATTGTTAGAGGTCTCATATGAACAGTTCAGCAAAGTTTTCAGAACTCTATGGGGTTTATTCATATTTATGTTTTAATTAGTCCCAACTCCCCAAAGCCTGGGGAACCCTTATGTCAGGTGCGTCGTGTTCTCCTTTCAGTATAACGACTCTGGCTCAAAATGATACGGTATTTGATCAGGGAGCAGTCTGTTTTAACATCTCAATCGCATACCTACTGGTAATAATATGTATAATGTTGTAATCATTTTTGATACAGACATGTTTTAAAATAATCGCAAGGAAAAAACGTAATTCCTATTCATGTGTGCATTTAGGACACATCTTTTCACGCACTTATCTGTCACAATAACAATTGCAAAGATCGGGACAGTCGTCAAAGAAAGAATGTTGATCACATGATAAATGAATAATTAAATTGTTAGTTTTATTTAATAGTTCAATATATGACAATAAACACTTACCCATCTCCTTGATTTTAATATTGGTGTCGAAAAGTGATTGGTTCTTTCGACCCAAAAAAAACGTTGACTTTTTCATTTCTATGTCCTATTGGTAGGCCTATTATCCAAACGAATCGTTAACACATGATGTTAAGCAGGAGCTTCCATAGACAGGCGTCAAAAACGTATTAATCTATTAATTCGGCTTAACGACAGGTGTATTACTGAATCCTCTGATTCTGTGAAAACTTCGAGAGGGAGAGAAAATGGCCACCGCCCCCTCTCCTGTGCCTCCCTATTTTGTAAACCGACAGGTAAGGCAGAGAGAGAACAAACACATCATGCCCCAACCCTGTGCCTCCCAACCAGCACGCCAACAATGTTTGACAGCAACATTCCAATGTCATACAAATCTTTCCAACTGTCCTCTCACTTCCCCCTGTTATGTCTCATTGTGGGTGTTGATGTGCTTGTTCGATATAATAATAGTATGATTATTTCTTTTAAAAGAACAGTGTGAGTCAGTTACACTCTTCAAGCCAAGGGCTGGTCATGATGAAAAGGTGCAAACCTCCATAGAGATACAGTTGGCTGTGTAACAAGGACCATGCTCTTCATTATAATCAAATTCGATTTATGCTGGCCGTTAGCAGCCAAAACCCAACATGTTTTACAATGGTGAGAGGAGAGTGTGTGAATTGAGGGCCAGAATTAGTGTAGTGCAAGAGGTTTTCCTTGACCTGATCCTGTTGGTTTCCTGCTCAACTCCGTAGAACAGGTTCTGTCGGTTACTAAGATTTTTTCTTTTCTTTTTTTCCATGATTTGATTTCCCTCCCTTGGCCCATTGCTGAATCAGAGTAGTGCATGATTGGTCATGGTTTGGTCTCTTGGTAACTGCCACAACACAGTTGTTTTGTAGCCAGAGGAGGATGATGAACCAATGGAGGATGGGCCCCCCTCTGTCTGGTTCCTCTCAACATTTCTTTCTTCCAGGAATACTTTTTTTGGAAAGTTGGCACTGTGCAGCTGCTACACCCCATGGCACAAAAGCGTTGCTACATTTGTCCTCGGATATATGGTATAACATAGGCCAGGGGTTCTCAAACATTTTGGGGCCCAGGACCCCTTTCGTGATAACAAATTCATCAGGGACCCGCTCATAATCAGAACAAACTTGAGTGTTACGTGGGTCGGAGCAGGTGAACCCAAGTGCAGACTCAGACGAGGAGACAGGGATAAAGTAACTAAGGTATTTATTGAAAAGCAGGGGGGAGTTGGGGTGCAGGCCTGAGGCTGAGGCAAGGGGAGTAGGGGCAGGGTAAGCAGGTCTGGAGCAGAATCCAAGGAAGCAGTAGAGCGGGTTCCAGGGCAGGGAAGCAGGACTGACGAGACAAGGGACTGGAGACAGGGACCAGAGTCAGAGCAGATGGAACTGTAGCAGAGAGAAATGCAGCGTCAGGCTAGGGGAAAAACAGGCACAACAGGATAACAAGAGCAGGGCAGGCACAACCGACTTGCCTCGAAGACTGACTGAGCAGAGGCTACAAACTGGCAGCATGGAAGTGGCAGGGCTGAGTATTTGTAGAGGCCTTTATTATGGAACAGGTTGCAGCTGGTGGGGATCTGCTCTGCCTCCAGCACACCTGTCTCCACTCACACAATCACATACACACAGAGATCGAGGGAGTGAGCTGGGGGAGTGGCAGCAGGTTAGGGAGAGTTTTACTATGACTTCGCAGTGCATAGCCAGCCTGCTCTGGAAAGGAACATTTGAAAGGCCTGCCTCTTGGCATCAGAAATAACATTTTGCAGTTAACAAGCTAATGTCCTGAAATTGTACACATTTTGTCATGGGACAGAGATATTTTTTGTTGTTGCAGCTTTAAAGCTAATATCTTGCAATTCTACACATTTTGTCATGAGGCAGAGAGAAAGGTTTGCTGTTTTAAAGCTCAGGTGTAAACCCATTTGAATTCAATAACTTTTTGACAGCATCCCTTCTGATTTAAACAACATTTTAAACAAAACGCCCATAGAAGAAGTGGTCAGAAAAGTAACTTTTTGGACCTGAATGTTTTTTCTCTGGTATGGTGGGGAATGCAAAATGAGTAAACTTTTAGCACCTTTATCAGGTGATAAAAGTGCTTGAATTTTACGCATTTTGCAGACCAGAGACATCCATGCATTCGTCACTGGAAAAGATAAACGGTTTGAAATCACTTTAAATCTTAGTGTTGTGAAAATATTTGATTATAACTTGAAAAAAATGCTTTAATTAAAATAGTCATTTTTAACCATTTAACAAAAATGATCTAAAAATGTGTAAATTCTTGAGTTTTTTTTCCATATTTGCATATAGCCAATTTAGCTGGTACACCATTGACATTTTAATTTAATTGAAACTTTAACTTCTAATTACTACCACAAAGATGGCCGTGGGTCCACCCACTGTCGAATGTCAACTTAAATGATCATGTCTATTCTATCATCTATGTTTCTAGGATTTGAATATGTTTTTTTATAGAGGATTGACAGTATAATCTAAAACAACAGAAATTCCTATTCAAGTAAACATTCTCTGATGTGTGAACCTCCAACCATTTTGTAGTACCATTTGAAAGTAGAATTTTCAATTTTATTTCCATTTTAGTTCATTTATCAGCCAAAACATGACACCCACCCTGTATTCAAGGGTGTGTTGTGTCTCAACCAAGGGCGGGCATAACAAAAAAACATTAGATTATGCAAAATAGGCGCTAAGCTACAAAATATGTGCATATGAAACAAATTGGAGTTATGCGTTTTTAGGTCATTTACATTAAAGGTGAAAAAATGTCATTTTTTCAGAAATGATCAAATAGTTTGAGAACCCTGTGTGTAAGCTTTTAAATTATATAAGTCTCAACCATTTATCTTTTCCAGTGATTAAGACATGGTTGTCTCATGGTAGGGTATGCAAAGTGGGTCAACATTGAGCACCTTTATCTCACTTTAAGTCACTGTCACCTGTACAGTCGGCAAATACTGCATGTATGGAATGTTTTGTTTCAATCAAAAGGGGTGCTGTCAAAAAATATTTGATTTATATTTACCTTTAAATTACAGTGCATTTATGTTTAAAAATGGGGAATACAAGAAGTATTGAGTTGATAACTGGATAATTGGTGGAGTACTGTGAATACCAATATCCCTATGAGCCCAGGCCCATGTTTCCCAGGGTTAAGAACATACATTGTAGAATAATTGAAAAATAGGGGTTTGATTGTAGAGAATCAAAAGACCATGAATGTAATAAGACACCTTAGGTGCTGGCTGGCTAGTAGCAACCACTATGGAATGTCGGGTCAGAACAAGGGTTAGTATTGACCCTGTCCTGGGTCCACATCTGGTCCGTGGTCCGGCAGTTGAGTATGGGGAGGGTTATACCATTCCACCAGAGGGTCTCCCATTTTTAGATCATGCAGACAGGCAAGTAGACAGGTAAACAGACACACAGACAGACAGGCAGACATACACCAAGATAGATTACATTCAGTCCAGTGAATTGGTAACATTGTTTGATTGTTTGGTTATTTCCATAAATCCCGTTATGGCAATTACTGTACCTAAGACTGCAGAGACATGTGGCCCAGGTAAGTAGACTAATGCACAAACACATGTATATGAAAACTGGTAAAGTAGATTATCAGTGTCTAGAGACACACATGGGTATGAATTCTGAACATCAATTTATGAATTTACAACCAATAGGATGTTGCCTGATCACTTGTAAGTAGGGTTACAAAGCTACCGGTAATTTACCAGTGTTACCAGAATCTTCAGTAATTTTAGTAAATAACAGGTACTGTAATATATGACAACTTTGGTAATTCATACTTGAATAACTATTAAAAAATGTATTAGTGTATAGTATTCATTTTTTACATCTGTATATTTTGACCACGGGTTTCGAGTGGATAGATTATATGGTTCAAGATATAATAGCCTAATTAATGAAAAATGCATCGAATCAATTACATTTATTTTTATTTAACCAGGCAAGTCACTTAAGAACAAATTCTTATTTACAATGACTGCCTACCCAGGCCAAACCCTAACGACGCTGGGCCACCCCATGGGACTCCCAATCACGGCCGGTTGTGATACAGCCTGGAATCAAACCAGGGTCTGTAGTGACGTCTCTAGCACTGAGATGCAGTGCCTGCTGCGCCACTCGGGAGCCCAATAATGGCATTCATGCTGAAACCCTTCTATTAAACACCAATGTTATTTATTACGTTGATGGTTTATATTTAGGATAATGTTTTACAGCTTTATCATTATATTGTTTATTTTAAAACCATCTCATTTGATTATTGTGTATATATATGACATATGATGAGGCCACACAGAGCGCCAGAGAAAATTACAGACACCTGTGGTAATCTGAAGTACCCAAATAGGCCTCTCGATGTCATTTGATAAAATTTCCCAAAAACCTTGAGCGTTACCAAAGTTCTGGTATTTTACTAGTAAACTTGGAATGTTTTCTGTAAAATACCCCCCCTTTGCAACCCTACTTGCAAGACTCCTGAGAATCTCAGGAATGTGCAGAAACACATTATATATACACTGCTCAAAAAAATAAAGGGAACACTTAAACAACACAATGTAACTCCAAGTCAATCACACTTCTGTGAAATCAAACTGTCCACTTACGAAGCAACACTGATTGACAATACATTTCACATGCTGTTGTGCAAATAAAATAGACAACAGGTGTAAATTATAGGCAATTAGCAAGACACCCCCAATAAAGGAGTGGTTCTGCAGGTGGTGACCACAGACCACTTCTCAGTTCCTATGCTTCCTGGTTGATGTTTTGGTCACTTTTGAATGCTGGCGTTGCTTTCACTCTAGTGGTAGCATGAGACGGAGTCTACAACCCACACAAGTGGCTCAGGTAGTGCAGCTCATCCAGGATGGCACATCAATGCGAGCTGTGGCAAGACGGTTTGCTGTGTCTGTCAGCGTAGTGTCCAGAGCATGGAGGCGCTACCAGGAGACAGGCCAGTACATCAGGAGATGTGGAGGAGGCCGTAGGAGGGCAACAACCCAGCAGCAGGACCGCTACCTCCGCCTTTGTGCAAGGAGGAGCAGGAGGAGCACTGCCAGAGCCCTGCAAAATGACCTCCAACAGGCCACAAATGCGCATGTGTCTGCTCAAACGGTCAGAAACAGACTCCATGAGGGTGGTAGAGGGCCCGACGTCCACAGGTGGGGGTTGTGCTTTACAGCCCAACACCGTGCAGGACGTTTGGCATTTGCCAGAGAACACCAAGATTGGCAAATTCGCCACTGGCGCCCTGTGCTCTTCACAGATGAAAGCAGGTTCACACTGAGCACATGTAACAGACGTGACAGAGTCTGGAGACGCCGTGGAGAACGTTCTGCTGCCTGCAACGTCCTCCAGCATGACCGGTTTGGAGGTGGGTCAGTCATGGTGTGGGGTGGCATTTCTTTGGGGGGCCGCACAACCCTCCATGTGCTCGCCATAGGTAGCCTGACTGCCATTAGGTACCGAGATGAGATCCTCAGACCCCTTGTGAGACCATATGCTGGTGCGGTTGGCCCTGGGTTCCTCCTAATGCAAGACAATGCTAGACCTTATGTGGCTGGAGTTTGTCAGCAGTTCCTGCAAGAGGAAGGCATTGATGCTATGGACTGGCCCGCCCGTTCCCCAGACCTGAATCCAATTGAGCACATCTGGGACATCATGTCTCGCTCCATCCACCAATGCCACGTTGCACCACAGACTGTCCAGGAGTTGGCGGATGCATTAGTCCAGGTCTGGGAGGAGATCCATCAGGAGACCATCCGCCACCTCATCAGGAGCATGCCCAGGCGTTGTAGGGAGGTCATACAGGCACAGGGAGGCCACACACACTACTGAGCCTCATTTTGACTTGTTTTAAGGACATTACATCAAAGTTGGATCAGCCTGTAGTGTGGTTTTCCACTTTAATTTTGAGTGTGACTCCAAATCCAGACCTCCATGGGTTGATAAATTTGATTTCCATTGATACTTTTTGTGTGATTTTGTTGTCAGCACATTCAACTATGTAAAGAAAAAAGTATTTAATAAGAATATTTCAGTCATTCAGATCTAGGATGTGATATTTTAGTGTTCCCTTTATTTTTTTGAGCAGTGTATTTTTGTCCCTTTAGGTAAACTTAATCGCTCTTGTAAGACAGTGCAGTCAATTAGTAGGGACTGTCTGCAGCACCTTCTTATGGTTGTCTTTGAGACAAGTACTGGACTGGTACGTCATGTTCCTATGTCCGCAATGGGAAGTCACCATGTCGACCGATGCTGAGACATTTTTTTTTAGAATGTGCTGGAAGGCTCTACCCATGCTCCCCCAGCTCTGAGAGCACAGCTATGTGTAGTCTATCAATGAAGACATGAAACACTGGATCAGCTGCAGCACCAGCAGCAGTGTTTCTGGACATACTTTGAATTACTTAATCCTAGTGGTGTAAAGTAACTCATTAAAATTACTTTGAAGTACTACTGAAGTCGTTTTTTTTGGGTACTTTACTTTACTGTTTATTTAGGACTTTTTCCTCCACTGCTCAATGCAAAGGACATTTTCCCAGAAACAAAACAAAGCCAAACAATATGACAGATTTATGCCTATAATGAAGTCAGATTCTATAAATCAGATTCTGACAGATTGCAGAACAGTATAGTTTGACAATTGTGAGTAATGGTCTTTGTGGACGTCAGATCTTATAGAATCCTCTGGATACAGTTAAATGGAATTCATTGAAATAATACATTATATGAACACCAGAGACATTATTAAAATCTCTGTGTTATGGTTGAAATTTCCCGCACCTATAAAGCCTGTTTATATTGATCATAACACAATACATCCCTATCTGTGATGACGGAAGGCAGTTTGTGATATGGCATGATGACTTCTGCATAACTTCTGCATTCATACTGATTATTTATACCCTGATTGTTTTATAAGTGTCCTGACATGTAAAAATTGTGAATGAGCCATCTTACTGATTACTCATAATTAAATTAGTATCTGGTAGCCAAAACATTAAAAGTCTGATTTAATAATCCTATAAATTAACATATCCGGTGATTAAACGAAGCACTATCACAGTAGGGGAGTTTAAACTTGGCCACAGAGAGTGGATTGTGGTTTGACTCAATGTATGGAACATTGTGGCCATAGAACTAGGTAATGATTAGTCAATTATAGTCATACTAATTCTATGCACAAAGGGAGTTGGATTGATGCCAAGGCTTCTGTCTGTGATGATGCCACCACACTGCATTGTGATATCATGGGCCCAAGAACAACAAGTCCTTTGGAGGTTGACTCTGAGGCCTTGTTAGCTCTATGCAGGGCCACCAGGAGGCAGTCTCTGTTTGTGGGGGAAAGAAGAAGGGGAAGTTGAGGCTAGACGCCCATCACGGTCTCTGCTCAGTCCAGTCACCGTTCAGCCACTTTCTCCCACCGTGATGGAGCTGACACCAGATGGAGGAGCCTTAAAGAGGTCTCAGGTAACTCAACAACTGTTGTAGACTTACAGCTGAATGGTTCACTTAGGGCTGATTGAGAGGATCTTGAGAGAGGGGGATTTGTGGGGGAAACGGACCAATAACACAAACACTTTAAGGCTTACTGAAATACTGGGCTGGTCAGTCGTCTCACTGACGTATTCTGTATTATGTAGAAGACTAATGTTGACTAATGATGTCTGTCAACAGTTGGACACCCGAAAATAAAAATAAAAGAGAGCCGCACACTCTAGGAGCTCAGATGCAAAAATGTAATACCAACGTTTCTACAGCCAAGCTGTCTTCATCAGGGTATACAGTTGGACACCCATCTAAAATGTCAAATGTACTGTATCTTAACTACATTCTTATCAGCATTTCACAGCAATAATGGATTATATCCTGAAATATTTTAGGATAGCCATACCCTCCCCACATTCTGATCAATATAAATCCGTACGGGATATGTAGCTATTTAAAATATATAGTTGTGCCTTTGATCCCCTCAGGTCCTGAGGAACCCACTGAAGACCCTGGTGCCTGTCAACGCCAGCACGAGCAGAGTGGCGGTTAAGCAGATGGAGCTCCTGGTCTTCTCCTGGCGGCAACGACAGCATGGGAGGGCTCTGCTGCCCCCCATGACCCACCCAGGCCATGCCACCAAGCCATTCAGTGGTCCCCGCTGCAGCCCGGATCCCTTGCCTCAGCTCAACGTGGGCTCGAACTCCCTGATGCCCTTTTACACAGTGGTGAAGCCCACCTGCGGCTACCGCTTCTCCAGGGAGACGGACCACAAGCGCCGGCACATCGGCATCCCTGCCAGCAACCCAGTCATGTGGAGGAGTTGCTATGCATTGGCCTCACAATAAACATGCAGTAGCCTAAAGCTGCCCTGTATAGACTAACAAAGTTAAACGTTTATATCATGAGTGATAAGAATATTCATTGTTATGACTGATATTAAAATGTAGCATACAAGACCTTATACAACCCCTTGATGCTCTGTCATAGTAACATTTGGGCAGTGTGTTTAAATAACCTGGTCTCATAGACTAGTAAAAGTAAAACCATTATGTTACATTTGGTATGGTTACTTAATTTTAATTCAAAAATTAAAGTAGAGTTGTTGGTCGAGGTGGGTCAGTGGGCATATAACACGAATATCTAGCAACCCAAAGATTGTGAGTTTTAATCTCATCACCTTAACCCTAACTCCAGCCATCTAGCTAACGTTAGCTACTTAGCTAGAATTCGTAACATATCATATATGTTTTGTAAATTCGTAACATATTATATGTTTTGCAAATTCGTAATATATATTACCAATTGTAATTCGGAACATATCATACGAAATTGGTGATGTACATCTATCTACAAATTAATGCATACTATATGGAACATAACATTTATGGCGTGTCTCAGATTTACTTACAGAATAATACGAAATCCTCTGAGACCAGGTTGGTCGAAACAGATCTCATTTGGCAGTTCCCACATTCCCATTCCCAAAAGGCCCTTTCACACTGCATTGTTCTTATCCCCAGGTTAAGGTTATCTTAGCCCCAGGTTAAGACTGGCCCTGGGGTAGCTTATGCTCTGTTCACACAGGCATTTGTTTTGTCACACAACACAATGCCACGGATGTCTCGTGTTTTGAGGGAACATGCAATTGGCATGCTGACTGCAGCAATGTCCAATAGAGCTGTTGCCAGATAATTTTATGTTAATTTCTGTACCATAAGCCGCCTCCAAAGTCATTTTAGAGAATTTTGCACTATGTCAAACCCGGCTTCACAACCGCAGACCACATGTAACCACGCTAGCCCGGACCTCCAGATCTGGCAACAGCGGGATCGTCTGAGTCCAGCCATCGGGCAACTGATGAAGATGTGGATTTTCACAACTAAAGAATTTCTGCACAAACTGTCAGATACAGTCTCAGAGAAGCTCATCTACATGCTCGTTGTCATCACCAGGGTCTGCTCACCTTCAATGACTGGCACACGGGAGAAGTGTTCTCTTCACTGATGAATCCCGCAAGGATCTGTACACAATTCATGTAAACTGAAAATGTCCCAGTTCTTCCATGGCCTGCATACTCACCAGACATGCCACCCATTGAGCATGTTTGGGATGCTCTGGGTTACCGTGTACGACAGCGTGTTTCAGTTCCCGCCAACATCCAGAGGCTTTTTTCACGCCCCCAATAGAAAACGTCCTCCCACGAGGGGTGTATGACGATATCCGGTTGTCGTCTGTAGTCTCGAAATTCGAACATCGAGTTTACCCAGTCACTGCTCAATTTGCCATGAGTGATGTGGCTAATATCGTTTACGAACATTCTCAGGTGAAGAGATCTAAACTTGATAAGGATACAAGTTCTTACACAAACAATATATATTCAACTATCAATGTAAGTTAGTACTTGAAGCGACCAGTTGAGATAGATAGCTAACTAGCCAACTTTGCTAGCAAGCTAACAGTAGCTAAGACATTACCAAATTGGTTAGCGCTAACGTTACTTATTAGAGGGCTTGCTTTTGTGTCACAAATCACCGAGCAACTGCATCAGACGCCATGTTGGAAGACCAAAGTCAGTCTGTTGAAAGCCCTTCAACAGTTCACATAGCTGGCTGGGTTGTGCTACCACTGGAAACATTGACTATTATAGTAATTCATTTTTCTAAGGACCCAGAAAACGGAAGCAGTGGGAGAACCTATTCTAGTGAGTAAATATATTTTGAAAATGATCAAAGATATGTATTATTAGCTAGCTAGCTTGCTACAGAAACTTAGTGTGCTGCCTCAGGCTAACTAAAATGAGCTGCTACGTAACGTATTGTTCGTCTAGTTAGCTAACTTTACATACTGTATATCTAGCTAAGTTAATTAAATATCACCCGCCTGCTAGCTTCATAGTATCTAGTTAGCCAGCTATCTTAAGTATTTATAGTTGTAACTCTAAATGCAATTGTGGCTAGATACCTAGCTATAACAGTAACAGCCAATGGAAGTGGGTGAAAGGATTCGCTAGCAGTTCTAGCTGTCGGAGAAGAGAGTAGGCTACTCTGGGTAGAGCAGGTACCTTTGTGGGAGGGCATTGTGAAAATATTCTCCAGTTACAGTCCCTAGGGAGAAAAACTACAGGGACAGAGATATATGTAGCAACATAATATTCAGTGCTTTCTAAGTAGAGTATATTGTAGCCTGTTTCTTTGTGTCCTCAGGTACAGAGCCTTAAAAAACCCTGTATGCAGATGAAGTGGTCCCAATGACTGTCTGAGAGAATGAGGGTACATCCTTCTATACCATGGATTATAAGTGTACCTATGTAAGCATATTTTGTGAACAAAAATCCAGTTTAAAAGTCACATACAATGTATAAACCTATTACAACTGGAGCAGGCCAACCTTGTAAAAACAATACCAGTAGACAATGTATTTGGGGCTAATTAATATACTGGATTTTGTACATGCCTTGTGCTCACATGAAATAGTTCAGTGCAAATCCAACCCTTGTAATCTAGGTGGTGAAATGTCTGGAAGCAGGAAATTATGTGATCATTATCTTAAAACATGAACACAACTAATACCACAAAGGTCAATGTCAGATACATTTCTACCAGGTCTGAGTGGCACTTGGAGGTGCTAATGTGATAATGAAGATGGTTTGCCTAAGACTACCACAACAATTACATTGTCTATGCTAAATGTGTTTAAACTGTAAAATAAATAAAATAGTTGGGCTATAAGAACTACTTTTTATTCAATGGCACTAGGCAAAGCAGAGATTACAACATACTTTTAATTTCACCCATACAACAATATAGCTAATTTATTAAAGTACAGTATGTTTACCATATCATAAACAATAGTTGTTTACACGTTCCAAATGACATTTTATATATAGGGTTTAAGGGGGCACTTTTGTCATGACAACAAGGTGCTCTACTCAAATGTAGGTTCATGCTCTACAACATCCGCAGAGTACGACCCTGCCTCACACAGGAAGCGGCGCAGGTCCTAATCCAGGCACTTGTCATCTCCCGTCTGGATTACTGCAACTCGCTGTTGGCTGGGCTCCCTGCCTGTGCCATTAAACCCCTACAACTCATCCAGAACGCCGCAGCCCGTCTGGTGTTCAACCTTCCCAAGTTCTCTCACGTCACCCCGCTCCTCCGCTCTCTCCACTGGCTTCCAGTTGAAGCTCGCATCCGCTACAAGACCATGGTGCTTGCCTACGGAGCTGTGAGGGGAACGGCACCTCAGTACCTCCAGGCTCTGATCAGGCCCTACACCCAAACAATGGCACTGCGTTCATCCACCTCTGGCCTGCTCGCCTCCCTACCACTGAGGAAGTACAGTTCCCGCTCAGCCCAGTCAAAACTGTTCGCTGCTCTGGCTCCCCAATGGTGGAACACACTCCCTCACGACGCCAGGACAGCGGAGTCAATCACCACCTTCCGGAGACACCTGAAACCCCACCTCTTTAAGGAATACCTAGGATAGGATAAAGTAATCCTTCTCACCCCCTTAAAAGATTTAGATGCACTATTGTAAAGTGGCTGTTCCACTGGATGTCATAAGGTGAATGCACCAATTTGTAAGTCGCTCTGGATAAGAGCGTCTGCTAAATGACTTAAATGTAATGTAAATGTAAATGGCACAACCATAATCATTCAGGAAGTTCAAAGCACAGCATATGACAACCATCTTATAAAACTGAGGGATGCCTCCTTTCATTTCTGGAAAAGGACGAAGTAGTAGAAGTAGAAGCTGATGATTCTGCAGCATTGCTCGTTTTCACAGTGGGATTCCAGTCGACATGGGTGTCTTGATAGTAGAGGTCGACCGATTAATTGTAATGGCCGATTTAATTAGGGCCAATTTCAAGTTTTCATCGGAAATCTGTATTTTTGGACACCAATTTGGCCTATTTTTTTTTTACACCTTTATTTATCCTTTATTTAACTAAGCAAGTCAGTTCAGAACAACACATTCTCATTTTCAATGACTGCCTAGGAACGGTGGGTTAACTGCCTCGTTCAGGGGCAGCATGACTGATTTTTACCTTGTCAGCTCAGGGATTCGATCTTGCAACCTTTCGGTTAATAGTCCAACGCTCTAACCAACTGATTACATTGCACTCCACGAGGAGACTGCCTGTTACACGAATGCAGTAAGAAGCCACGGTAAGTTGCTAGCTAGCATTAAACTTATCTTATAAAAAACAAGCAATAAATCATAATCACTAGTTAACTACACATGGTTGATGATATTACTAGTTTATCTAGCGTGTCCTGCGTTGCATATAATCGATGCGGTGCATATTTGCGAAAAAGGACTGTCGTTGCTCCAATGTATACCTAACCATAAACATCAATGCCTTTCTTAAAATCAATACACAAGTATATATTTTTAAACCTGCATATTTAGTTAATATTGCCTGCTAACATGACTCGTTGCGAACTGTGAAGACTATTTCTTCCTAACAAAGACAGCCAACTTCGCCAAACGGGGGATGATTTAACAAAAGCGCATTTGGGAAAAAATCACAATCGTTGCACGACTGTACCTAACCATAAACATCAATGCATTTCTTACAATCAATACACAGAAGTATACATTTTTAAACGTGCATATTTAGCTAAAAGAAATCCACGTTAGCAGGCAATATAAACCAGGTGAAATTGTGTCATTTGTCTTGCGTTCATTGCACGCAGAGTCAGTGTATATGCAACAGTTTGGGCCGTCTAATTTGCCAGAATTTTACGTAATTATGACATAGGATTGAAGGTTGTGCAATGTAACAGGAATATTTAGACTTATGGATGCCACCCGTTAGTAAAATACGGAACCGTTCCGTATTTTATCTGACAGAATAAATGTCTTGTTTTTGAGATGATAATTTTCGGATTCGACCATCTTAATGACCTACGGCTCGTATTTCTGTGCGTTATTATGTTATAATTAAGTCTATGATTTGATAGAGCAGTCTGACTGAGCGGTGGTAAGCACTAGCAGGCTCGTTAGCATTCATTCAAACAGCACTTTTGTGCGTTTTGCCTGCAGCTCTTCGCTGTGCTTCAAGCATTGAGCTGTTTATGACTTCCAAGCCTGTCAACTCCCGAGACTAGGCTGGTGTAACCGATGTGAAATGGCTAGCTAGTTAGCGGGGTGTGCGCTAATAGCGTTTCAAACGTCACTCGCTCTGAGCCTTCTAGTAGTTGTTCCCCTTGCTCTGCATGGGTAACGCTGCTTCGAGGGTGGCTGTTGTTCCTGGTTCGAGCCCAGGTAGGGGTGAGGAGAGGGACGGAAGCTAGACGGTTACACTGGCAATACTAAAGTGCCTATAAGAACATCCAATAGTCAAAAGGTATATGAAATGCAGATCGTATAGAGCAAAATAGTCCTATAATTCCTATAACTACAACCTAAAACTTCTTACCTGGGAATATTGAAGACTCGTGTTAAAAGGAACCACCAGCTTTCATATGTTCTGAGCAAGGAACTTAAACGTTAGCCTTGTTACATATTGCACTTTTACTTTCTTCTCCAACACTTTGTTTATGCATTATTTAATCCAAATTGAACATGTTTCATTATTTATTTGAGGCTAAATTGATTTTATTGATGTATTATATTAAGTTAAAATAAATGTTCATTCATTATTGTTGTAATTGTCATTGTTACAAATAAAATAACAATTAAATTGTCCATTTACTCGGTATCGGCTTTTTTTGGGGGGGTCCTTCAATAATCGGTATCGGCTTTGAAAAATCATAATCGGTCGACCTCTACTTGATAGGTCAGCTGGTGAACCTCAATTAGTACATAAACAAATGAAAAGCACTTCTGATGTTAAAATATCACTTCGGGGCACCTGTACCATCACTTAAGTGTTTGGTTGTGTTTAATTCATACAGGTGTTTTAGTGTCATATAAAGATGAAATGTATTGTTGGGCTGGAACAGCCAATAGTCACACAGCAGGTTGTTCTATGTCCATATATAATTCACTCTTATGAGTAAAATGTTCAACAAATTCTCAATGGGTTATTATGTGAATATATGATAACGACTGGAGTTTTTTGGACAATAATGTTCTCCAGGCTATATGGATGTCATATTGTACAATTTGCGTCTCCCATTTTCATGGTCATGGCTAGAAGTGATCCAGCTTTTGTCAAATTAAGTAATATTTAACATTTCGTAGCAGATTAGGAGAATTAACGTTGCTGGTTAGGAGAATTAGGTTTGGAAAAGGGTTAGGGTTAGCTAAAATGCACCCCCAGAAAGACTTTTGATCTTAATTTAACACAAACTGGATCCCTTCTAGCCAGGTCCACTTTTTGGCCTAGATTGGTAGCATTCAAGGAAATGTTGTTTTTATTGATCTGTTGTCAGTGTCAGTAGAGTAAGCCTAGGCTACTATCGTATTAAAAGAAAGCATATGTTAATGTCTCCAGTCATATGAAGTGTAGTAGATTTGCATGAAATGTTTATCAAAGGCCACATTTTTCCTGTGCAAAGCAAATAAACATCTCTGATATAGCCTATGCCATTACTTGCTTATTGATAGCTTAAATTGATAGCCTAAATTATCACTATCCAATGTACTCATCACATTAGGAATAGTAGCCTTACATTAGTCTGCACATGCGATGATAGGCATGCAATTCATTTCTATGGTAAAAATATATATAATCTCGTGACACATGCTATTAACATTAGCTGGTCTACAAGCTATCTCTAGCTAGCTAGCAAATTTTGGTTAGGTTACTGTTGTTGTTAACACCTGGTTAGCATAACAGCTAAACTAAACTCGAAATCGATCAGACTTGACTTACCAGTGATGAAATGATTGTCGCAGACCCTGTACTGACAGCTGTCTGGGTTCAGGTCTTGACTGGCAAACTTGTTTCTTCTTCTTTTCTGACAGTTCTTGAGTCTTCTCATATCACCTATAATGTTTCATGATTGCAGGGAATCTGTAAACATATTTTTTCCCGTTGTCTTTCCTGCCATGTTAGAGCAGCCAGATACTCCACAGAAAATGACCGTGGTGATGAATCAACTCGTTTTAGGCACTGTTATCACAGATAGAATTAAAACATCTTTGCTGTTATCATGAAGTTTGGGGTATCCACACGGCTGTATTTGTCGGAAGAATTAATGCAACATGGCCACCAGGAGGCGTCATACGTCAACTGCAACGCCTTTATATTTGTCACACTTAGCTAGCTAACTAATTAACGTTAACTATTTGTCCAGCCACTGTAATCTATTATTTGTTTCTAGCTAGGAATGTAGCTCGCTAGCTAGCTAGACAAATCTCAGTAACGTTAAGAGTAGCAATGTTAACTTACTAGTATACATCAATTGATTGTCAACATAACATTCAAATGTAGTACAGTAAACTTTTTTTACAGTTGGTCAGTTCCATTTTAATGTGAGAATTGAAGAGAAGGAACGATGACCTTGCTGCTGCAGATGTCATACACTGTTCTTGAACAACTATGTGATACATTTTTTCCCTACATTGCAAGCACCCAAGGAGCCCGTCATTGTAAACCACTTCTGTTCATGTGCAGCTGGGAGAGCTTTGTGCAATCTGGTGCCTCTACTCTTCCAGACTGCACATTACACCACAATGGGGTTGAAGACCGTGCCACCACCATTGCCTTGAACAGGGGTACTGCAGTCGTGGCACCAGCCAAGTTTTGAAATTGAGATCATTTTTCATATTGTCATAGAGAAGACACATTTAGCATTTTTGTAAACTCATATTACTTCACGTTGTTTTACATTCATCCTGAGTCTTTATTTTTTTGGACCGGAGCCCACTGATGAAATGCTTGTGAGGAAGCCAAGGACATCAGGCAGGAGTGGCATAAAATCCACTCTTTACCAAGCAATCCCTGGTGAGTTACAATTGTCTTACGCTCACACATTGGCTAAAGTTTACAATCTTGGCTGACATTCATTTCTTGTTTATGCTTTTTTTTTGTTTTTCAGGGACCCTTCCTGACATGACAGTGCTGTCTGCTGGACCAAGTTTGAGGAGCATGAGACCACAGCCTGCCATAGCCAAGGTGTTGCATGGATTGGAAGAAATTACTTTAAATTTGGTCCAGTGCTGTCATATCAGTGTCCCCTTACTGTCACCAGAGATTCTAATCCATCCAAGTCCCAGTAAAATAAACTGCCATTTAAATTTTGTCCCTACTTGCACTCAGTTTTACCACATGGAGAGCTTAAAGGAGCCACCATCATTGTCATCTGCTATTGAGAATGGCACAGTCGAGCAGTCTTTCCATCCACTATGGAAGAATTTAGGAAACCACGTGTGACTGCTACCCGGTTTAGTGAGGCATGCCACTTGCATGTGGTGTCATCTCGCCATGCCCTAGCCATGAGAATGCTTAAAAGTGAGCGGCAAACCGAAGCTATGAGAAAGGGGTTTGAGCCAGAGGTTCTATATAACTACTCTGAATTGTTTAATGTCTCGGTCAAACCTTGTGATTTCGTTGTGAACCCAGGTGCACCCCATCTTGGGGCATGCCCTGACGGGAAAGTTTATGACCCTTCTGCAGCGCCACCCTTCGGGCTTGCCGAGATCAAGTGCCCTGATGTTGAGTGTAACTGATGCGAAGCACATTGTTTGTCAATGGCCCGGCCAAGCTCAATCACAGCCACAAATATCACTGGCAAGTCCAGGGCCAACTGGCTGTAACCGGTTTAGATTGATGCGACTTTTACAAGCACTAGAAGTGATATTACAGTAGAGAGAGTTGAGAGATGATGCTTTGATAGCAGAGATGAGAGAATCTTGACTACTTCTACACCTACATGGATGTGTACTTTAAGATGTAGTGTAGCAGGTGAGCCAATCCCACTTGGCAGGCCACTGTAAACATTGTTGCCCAAGGCAATGTACATGTAATGTATTTAATCAAAATTGTATGTAGAGTAAATTATTTGAATGAATTAATTGTGTGATCTTGTTTGTCTATCACGTGTGGCTCAGTTGGTTGAACATGACGTTTGCAATGCTAGGGTTGTGGGTTTGATTCCCACAGGGGACCAGTACGTCGTGAAAGAATGAAAATGTATGCACTCACTACTGGATAAGAGCATCTGTTAAATGACTAAAATGTAAATGTAAGCAATTATTCAACTAATTGAATTGTTTGATATTTGTTATTTTATGACCGGCTTAACATAACATGTCACTGAATGAATAATCAAATGTATTTATTGAATAAAATCTTTAAATTAAAAAAGGATGTTCTCTACTAGATGAATGAATTATGCAAACACTAAATCCCAAAACACTCATCTTATTCATAAAAATGACATATTCAAATATCCACATTTCCCAAATTCATGTCTTGTCTAATAGATCAATTTATAATAATCACAAAAAAACACATAAAGCTGTTATTTATAATGACCTAATTAATTTAAATCAATCATTGATTTGTATTGTGTGTTTGCACTGCCTTGCTTGAGCATATTTTCACACTTTTTTATTTCTTTTTTTACCTTTATTTAACCAGGCAAGTCAGTTAAGAACACATTCTTATTTTCAATGACGGCTCTAGCCACTAGGCTACGCTGCCGCCCCACTTGCTTATCACCCTTGAGATCCAGAGGGCCCTGGTAGTTCATTAAGCAGCAGTTCGTCCACAGTTGACAGAGCCTGCCAGAATGAGTGGGATAATCATGTCCCAGATATGGTACTTCTTCACCCTCCTAATGACTCTCTCCACTAGCACTATCAGATGCGAAATAGCTTGCGTTCACTCAGTGTCCTTCCATGTTAGCAGTTGCTCTTTTGATTGGGGGAATGATGAGTGTTGCCCCACATCTGACTGCATCCTATCTATGATGTACCCCTTGTCTGCCATGCATCCATCACCAGGCTCAAACAGCTTGGGGATTCCAGAGAGACACGTGATCTCCTGATCAGAGATGGATCCAGTGATAAGCTTGGTGCAATCCAAATTAGGCCCTTAATAAAGGTGGTGTGGTTTTTGTAAGATGAAAAAGTCTCTGACTGTAATGTCAGAGAGGAGAGGTTGGCACATCTCAGCTCTGTGCAGTCCATGATAACTCTGACCTCTGGACAGAACACCTTGTACTTGTCAGGCATGGTATCCTGCACCTGCTTCCTGGACATCCAAATGGGCACAGAGCCCAAGACAAGATATAGGGAGTTGGTCCAGGTTATTTTAACGCAGCTCACTCTAGGAACACTCACACCAAAGATGTCCGCCAACACCTCCTTCACCCCAGCTGCTACTCGACGGCAGTAAAGCACTGTAGGCACACTCACACCAAAGATGTCCGCCAACACCTCCTTCAGCCCAGCTGCTACTCGACAGCAGTAAAGAAAAAAACTTGTCAATGAGTGGCAGCTTTCTGTTGGGGCTTGGTGATGCACTTCCCATTCCAGCCTTCTGGATCTAGATTAACCTGGAGGCAGAGGGGGCAATGGACTCCCAAAACACCATGAAGACCTCTGAGTGGAAGCGGATATAGAACCTGAAGTCCTCATTGGGTGCACAGAATCTTTGGAGCTGGAGATGGTGAACATACCTATAGAAAAGAAATGGGTAATTTATGTGGTAAAATTGTGCTATTATTCAGTTTGATTCTCAGTATCATGACACAGTAAACCATCTCTTACTTAGTTTAGGTCTCAGGACATATGTAATCAATCAAGTATGTTATGGTAGTGCTGAGAAATGTTGGTTCAAGGAACTAACGGGAGGGTGGCTTAAGTTGGAGAGCAGAGTGGGAAAACAGCATGCAAGCTGGCTAGCGAGTTAATAGTTTTGTTATTGTTATTTCAAAAGCTGATTATAGGTAATGCAATACCTGAATTATAACAACGGTTTGCAAAACTACAACTTGCAGGATAATGTCTACAATCCACTTTGAGAGAGGCTTTCCCTGTATCTACAAAGCACACAAACAGCTGATCAGAGTGACGGATCACCTGATTCCGCTCCATGTACTTGTTTAGGGATCTCACAGGACACAGAGTGCGTACATCAACATGAGCCCCAGGGGGCATGGAGGTGGATAAGGCTGTTAGCACCATTTCCCTGTTCACATGACCTGGGGGCAGGACCTTTGGTAGGAAGGCGGGATTAGGCCGCAGGGTAACGCTCGCCTTACCCGGCCCTAGCCGATAACACTCATTATTAATAGGCAAAGCATGGAGCTCGCCAACCCTCTTGGTAGAGGCGATGGCCACCAGAAATGCTGTCTTAAGAGAGAGATGTTTCAAGTCTTTTGGTTGGAAGGGAGGTCTGCATAGTACTCCAAGAACCAGATTCAAATCACATTTGGGAACTGAGGGGGCTCTTGAGGGGCGTAATCGACGGACTACCTTTAGAAACCGGGCCATGAGCGGGTGGCTGCCAAGCCGCCCATCCTACTCTTCATCATGACATGCTGATATGGCTGCTACATATACCTTAAGTGTGGATAAAGCCCTGCCAGCATCAAACAAAGACCTCAAGAGCAGGAACAAAGATCCTATGCCGCAAGATTCTGCCGCAACCCCCTGCTCTACACACCGCTGGCAGAACCCGTCACCTCATCTCATAGGTTGACATGGTGGAGGGGGCCCTGTCACTCTGTAAGATGTTAACAACAGAGGGCTCAAGATCTAAATTAGACCATTTTCGCTGTTCAGCAGCCAAGCCCACAGCTGCAGGCGGAGGGATTCGGATGCCACAATGTGCCCTCCGCCTGTGACTATAGGCCCGGCCCCACTAGGAGTGAGAGTATTGTGCTGAACCAGTGGCATCTCGGGGCAATCAGAAGGACCATGTGGCTCGCTTCCCTGATTCTGTTCAAAGTTGCTGGAATCAGCGGGATCCGGGGGAAGGCGTGTAGCCTCTTTCTCAGCCACTCGTTGGCAAAGGCGTCTAGACTGAGTGGTCCGGGGGGGTTGGATATCCTCTCTGAGCCAAACGTATCCACCTCCGCTTCCCCAAAGATTCCCCACATGCAACTCACTATTTTGGGATGTAGGCGCCACTCTCCTTCCGGAGGGCCTTCCTTAGACAGCATGTCCTCCTTCATGTGTTCAGAATCCCTGGGAGGTGTACAACTCTTAGTGAGGCCAGATTCTGTAGACACAGCAAAAGGGTATGTGCCATCTGGTGGCGGTGGATGGAACCCAGAACCCCTTGGTGGATTATGTACTCTACCACTGTGGTGCTGTCTGTACCAGCACATGTTTGTCCCACAGTTGTGGGAGAAAGTTGAACAGAGTTAGTTGAACTGCTCTCAACTCCAGCATGTTGATGTGGAGTTTGGACCAGCTGGGGCTCCATGTCCCACTGGCCGCCCTCCCCCACAATACTGCTCCCCAGCCTGTCAAGGAGGCGTCTGTTTGAACCAGTTCCCTCGATGGACTCTGCCCAGGCGTATCCCACCTGAAAGGAAATCCAGGGATCACCATCTTGCCAATGCTTGAGTACAGTCCTTTTACACAGACAGGCGACAATAGCTGTGTTCTATGGATATCAGAATATATTCGGGAAAATCCATTCACAATCCCCAAAAATGTATGTTTACATCCACACAAATCATTTGATATTAAACTGATTATGGCAATAGGCAGATTATGCAATAGTCATGTCAACACCTTACTCTGCTGATCTTAATCAAGATTAAAGCAGCTGGTTTTCTGAGCAATCTTCAGAATTATTAGAACACGTAAACACCTTAATCGGCGTTCCAGCGGTGCATTTGATCTGCACATGTGCTAGCACCAGCCGAGCAAGCCTCCCTCCCTCTATTTTAACTAGAGTATAGTATATAATGTTAAAGGCATACATGTTGCCATATACAGTACATATGAACCTATTAGCCATTGATAAATGTTTTGGAGCCTTTTTGTAGAAAGGTGTTTCATTTTTTTTGTGAGTATCCTGCTTCCATACTAGTCCATCCGTGCCATCAATGAAGTAAAGTATGAGATGTCAGCCGAGGACTTTGCCAACATGGTGTTTGACAAGATCGACATTAATGGAGATGGTAAGATTCTTCACCTCAATGTACAGGTTCCACATTCTATTAGTGCCACAGTGTTTACTTTTCATGACTTTCATGTAGATATGGTATATGTGCCTATCAATAAGGTGTGTGTGTGTCTGTCAGGTGAGCTGTCCCTGGAGGAGTTCATGGAGGGCATCCAGACTTATGTCAAGTATTAACGAGAGAGAGAGATGTTTATTTATTTTCCCTTTTGTACTTGAACTATTTGCATATCATTACAACACTGTATATAGACATTTATGACATTTTAAATGTCTTTATTCTTTTGGAGCTTTTGTAAGTAATGTTTACTGTACATTTTTATTGTTTATTTCACTTTTGTTTTATCTATTTCACTTGCTTTGGCAATGTAAACATATGTTTCCCTTGTCAACAAAGCTCTTTAATTAAATAGAGAGAGAGGATCCATTGATTAGACAAAGATCACCTACAGAAAGTAAAGCAAAGCATTAGGGGTCTGGTTCTTTCTTTAGGCCTTGTTGCAATGTTAAAAACTTGGCCCAGAGAGAGCGAGGGATAACCAAAATGTATACCAATCATATTAGTATATTTTAACATTTTTGTCTGTTTCGTGAGCTGAACCCGTTATCCTACATGGGCGTATCCAAATGTTGCATACAGTAATGACTGCCTCAGTTGTCACCTACACAACTTTTGTAAAAGTGGAGTACTCATCCATGTCCAATCAAAGTGCACTTGCTTGTATATATGGTTAGTATGTGTAGCACTGCTTTACCAATCAGAAGTAAATAACTAATTACATTTTGTCTATGAACAAGCATATCATATGTGTGTATGATACATCTGTTTATACAATTCTGTTGTCTGGAGTGATTGCATTCATGAGGAATTCTCTGATTCTACCTGTGAAATTAGACAGACACACTGTGTGAGTGGCTTCAGTGACTTGACTTCATCATGAATCTAGATAAAAATGTGTTTGCATAGTCTGTAGATGGTTTTCATGTTTTAAGTAGCCTATTTCTTAATAGAGACACAATCCAATATTTGGTTCCCGTGCTTCACTTTGCCCCTGTTTTTCGGTGAGATTCCCCTTTCTGTATCACCATCTCAAATTCTAAAGTACACAATAGACTTGGTTTGGAGGCCAACCTCAATTGCCTATGATGTCAGTGAAATGTTTTGGCCCTGAATAATCTGTTCCTTGTTTGGCCATTTCAATGCATTACAGAGAGACAGGAGCTTTGAGACTATGTGCAGAGCAACATCAAAAACATGGGATGTCCCTCACCACCAACCCTGACATATGAATAAATGTAGCCTATCAGTCATTGGTTGAGACCACTGTAATGACATCTAAAGCTAAATTGCAAAATACCAACAAAAAAAATTATTGTATAGACTTCACATGTTTAAATAAAGTAAATAACACGTATTTTCAATTGAATGGAAAAATGTGTTCTTTGCTAATAATGCTTTTTCAGTTGTATTTTCAATTGACCATCAGTCTTAAATCCTTAATCTTGAAAACTCTCTCTCTCACACACACACACTTAGGCTATCTGATCTCACTGGCCTATAAATATATGCACACGTAAGGAAACTGGGAAATTTCAGTGAAGTCCCCAAGACAAGAGCGCCTCGTGCGGTGAAGACTGCTCGCACGCACACATTGGGAAAAGGCCCGTGGGCAGTTTCTGGGTGTGACTGCACCATTAACAAGTGTGTATCGTAGAAATTATCATAATGTACTTGTTACAATGACAGTGTAAATGCGTAAAACACGCACGGCGTGTGCTAAATTAACATATTTTAATTAGGCTATAATAAAATGACTGCGCTCCAAACTGCTTATTTCAAATAGCTTTTGAAAACAACATACATAATTACATCATTTTACAGCATAATAGTCTTCATGGTTTTTATATGGCTAATTTAAAGAACCTATGGCAACAACATTCTAACAAATATTGTGAGTCATTTGGTCATCATGGTCACAAGAAGGCTCCACCGAAAGTAAGCTGGGTTTTTTCACCAGCTGGGAAGGTGTGCCGGGTGCCAAGAATGAAACGTATGTGACGTCACAGCTCTACCTGAGTTTCGGGAAGGGAGTCGAAAAGGGGTGGCCTGAACTAATGGGGACAAGATTATCAGAATTGTTCTCGCATGATAAGAAGTATACGTGAGTCATACAGTCTACTTTTACCTGGATTGCTAAGGACATACAAATTCCAACGTTTTGGAGAATAATATTTCCCTGAAATTGATTGAGGTTCTACTTTCTCCCGGATAGAAAGTAGCCTACTTCCTGGTCACATTCAACTGCAGGTACGTTTCGCAGCGGTCGGCTACATTTAGTTCGTTTCCAACCTTGAAATAGTTTAAAGTTCGTAACTAGATGGTTATTGGAAATCATTACTAACAATTTATCCGTGAAAAGTAGCCTATTTACTGGTCTTTCATATGGTGCTCAAATTTACAGTAAGAGCGAGCGAGGGGTTGCAACCAAGCATCAACAAAAGTCAAAGGTTTATCACAACAAAAGCCAGTAAAGTCATTGCTTGGTGGGGAAAATGTCATTTTATGGTTATGATTTTTGGGTAAATTAATGTAGCAACATTGGACATGGCTTTATTTCCATACTCAACAGACCTGTGAAACATGTCCTGCAGACACCAGGAGTATCATAAAACCAACCATAATTATGTACTTAGTGGCCCATGTCTGTTTGGAATCTTGATAACCATGTAATCTTGGTCATCATGTGAGTGCCTGCCTCAATCAAGATGTGCCAGCTAACCGTACAGCTCACTGTTTTCTTAGTACAGTGCTTTTATTAGAAATGTTTATGTTTTTAAATATCTTGGTCAGGATATCCATATAAGTATACCATATGGATAGTAGATATCTAACCCTCCCATGGTGGCCTCCTCCCCAGATTGAAAGCATGGCGGTGACCCCACGGCGTGTTCGGCTCAAGCCCTGGCTAGTGGCCCAGGTGGACAGTGGGCTCTACCCAGGTCTGGTGTGGATCGATCGAGACAACAAGCGCTTCAGGGTCCCCTGGAAACACGCTACGCGCCACACCCCCCAGCATGAGGAAGAGAACACAATCTTTAAGGTTAGTAAAGCAGATATCTGTTACAGCTTGTGAAACAATACATGTAGGTCAGTGGTCACCAACCTTTTCTGAGTCAAAATGCAGGCTGAGATCTACTGCTCAGAATAACAAAAAATGTATTCTTCATCTGTCCCCTCTCTCCTTGTATCAGGCCTGGGCAGTGGAGACAGGAAAGTTCCAGGAGGGTATTGATGACCCTGACCCTGCCAAGTGGAAAGCCCAGCTCCGCTGTGCCCTCAACAAGAGCAGAGAGTTTAACCTTGTCTACGATGGCACCAAAGAAGTTCCCATGAACCCCCTGAAGATTTACGATGTCTGTGACATCCCACAGCCCCTCAGTAACCCAGGTAAATGTCCATGGATGACATACAAATACAGTAGCAGTCAAAAGTTTGGACACACCGACTCATTCCAGGGTTTTTCTTTATTTGTACTATTTTCTACATTGTACAATAATAGTGAAGACATCAACTATAAAGTAACACGCATGGAATCATGTAGTAACCTAAAAAGTGTTAAACAAATCAAAATATATTTTAGATTTGACATTCTTCAAAGTAGCCACCCCTTTGCCTTGATGACAGCTTTGCACACTCTTGGCATTCTCTCAACCAAATTCATGAGGTAGTCACCTGGAATGCCTTTTGTGGAATTTATTTCCTTCTTAATGCGTTTGAGCCAATCAGTTGTGTTGTGACAAGGTAGGGTTGTTATACAGAGGATTTGGTAAAATACCAAGTCCATATTATGGTTAGAACAGCTCAAATAAGCAAATAAAAATGACAGTCCATCATTACTTTAAGACATGAAGGTAACAATCTGGAAAATGTCAATAACTTTTGAAAGTTTCTTCAAGTGCAGTAGCAAAAACCATCAAGCCCTATGATGAAACTGGCTCTCATGAGGACCACCACAAGAAAGGAAGTCCCAGAGTTACCTCATGAAGCTCCTTTGATATAATGCAAAGGTTGGCTACTTTGAAGAATCTCAAAAATAAAATAGATTTAGATTTGTTTAACACTTTTTAGGTTACTACATGATTCCATATGTGTTCATCATTTTGATGTCTTCACTATTATTCTACAATGTAGAAAATATAAAAAAATAAAGGAAAACCCTTGAATGAGTAGGTATGTCCACATTTGGACTTTAATTGACTTTTTTAAAGTACAGTTTAACAACAATGATGTTAGTCAATTTTATGTATTTTAAAAAAACATTTTATTTAACTAGGCACGTCAGTTAAGAACAAATTATTATTTAAAATGATGGCCAATGGTAGCAGCTTTGAAGCTTAGTTTTGGGTTTTGGAATCCCTTGCTCTCTTCATTTTTTCTTTTCATCTCTCTCACATCAGGATCCTCAGACTCTGGGTCCTGGACGCCGAATGACTGTGATGAAGATGAACCAGATACTCCAGAGCCCCTTCCTCCTTATCCAACATCCAATGGTTAGTCATGTCAATTATCTTTTATCTCTCTTATTTGTCCCTCACTAATACTGTTTTTCTGTGATGTTTACTATGTCATTTGTCCTAAACCACACAACAGTTCAGATCTAGAATCCAGATCATGTTTTCCAGTTTGCTTGGTCCAAAAACAACTGCCTAGTGCCCTTTTGTCTGTCTTACCCCCTGTTTTGATATCAATATCCCTGTATTGTTTTTGGCATGTCATCTAATCATGCTTTGTTTTCCCCTGTAACGACCAGGTACCAGCCCCACTCTAATGTGGTCTCCTCCGGGGTCAGTATCGCCCCTCCACCCCCCCAGCTGCCCCCCATCAGTTGAAGTGTGGCCCAAAGAGGAGGTTAAGCCGTGGCCAAAAGAGGAGCCTTTGGATGTGGAGATGCAGCCCTCCCCTGAGGAGATGGCGCCCCCTCCTCCACTTGACATGCCTTCCCCTTCCATGCCTGACATGATGTTCGCCTCCCCAGAGATGTGGATCAGCTCCTTGCCCAGTGAGTACACTACTACACACAAACTCCTCCATTAGATAAATATAGGACTGCATACATTGATTGTATATAGTATCACAGGAGTTTACCAATACAGACCAACTAATAAGAGTACCTCTCTTATTGAATCTTCATGTGTTTTTTGTCTCTTTCTCCCTCAGTGACAGACCTGGAGGTGCAGTTCCAGTACCGGGGTAAGGAGGTGTGTCCAGCCATGACAGTCAGTAATCCCCAGGGCTGCAGGCTGTTTTACGGGGACCTGGGCCCCATGGTCAACCAGGAAGAGCTGTTTGGCCCTATCAGCTTGGAGCAGCTGAGGTTCCCCTCTACCGAGCACATCGCCAACGACAAGCAGAGGGTCTTCACCAACCGCCTGCTGGACGTCATGGACCGAGGCCTCATCCTGGAGGTCAGTGGCCATGACATCTATGCCGTCCGCCTCTGCCAGTGCAAGGTGTACTGGTCAGGCCCCTGTGCACCCAACCCCAATGCACCCAACCTCATAGAGAGGCAGAGGAAGGTTAAGATGTTCTGTCTGGAGTCGTTTCTCAGCGGTAAGTACTGACTCCGATCCTACTGACCATTTTAGCATAGATGGACTCTAACCTTCCTACAGCAACAATGTTTTATACCACTCTTCTCAAAGCTTCTTGCTTATCGATATTTATATATTTTATTAGGCTGGGCCCTTAGGAGGTAGTGTGATAGTAGGGCATACACTAAGTGGAAAAAACATTAGGAACACCTGTACTTTCCCTGACAGACTTACCAGGTGAAAGCTATGATCCCTTATTGATGTCACTTGTTAAAACCACGTCAATCAGTGTAGATGAAGGGGAGGAGACAGGTTAAATAAGTATTTTTAAGCCTTGAGACAATTGAGACAAAGATTGTGTATGTGTGTCATTTAGAGGATAAATGGGCAAGACAATATATTGAAGTGCCTTTGAACAGGGTATTAGGTGTCAGGCACAATGGTTGGAGTGTGTCAAGAACTGCAACGCTGCTGGTTTTTTCATGCTCAACAGTTTCCTGTGTGTATCAAGAATGGTCCACCATCTAAAGGACATCCAGCCAACTTGACACAACTGTGGGAAGCATTGGAGTCAACAAGGGCCAGCATCCCTGTGGAATGCTTTCGACAACTTGTAGAGTCCATGCCCTGACGAATTGAGGCTATTCTGAGGGCAAAAGGGGATGCAGCTCAATATTAGGAAGGTGTTCTTAAAGTTTTGCACACTCAGTGTATGCCGTGAGACTGATTTGCTATGTGATATGATTGTGATTGTTTGATGTGTGCAGGTGTAATAGCCCATCAGAGGGGCCAGTCGGCCAGCCTTCCTCAGTTCGACATCAACCTGTGCTTTGGAGAGGAGTGGCCTGACAGCAGACCCAGGGAGAGGAAGCTCATTATGGTGCAGGTATGAGACGGTGCAGGCAATGATTCATAGAAAACAAATGAAACATTTGTTTTTCATTATTTTTAACTTTGTGTTTTGTTGTTGAGTCCCTTCACTGTAACTGACTCGTCTTTGGCCCTCTGCTCCCACCCAGATCATCCCTGTGGTAGCACGTATGATCACTGAGATGTTCTCAGGTGACTGCATGCGCTCCTTTGACAGCGGCAGCGTGCGCCTGCAGATCTCCATCCCGGACATCAAGGACAACATCGTTACCCACCTGAAGCAGCTGTACCGCCTGCTGCAGACCCACCAGGGCCAGGAGGGCTGGCCTCAGGCTCTGCCCCCGGGGGCTGGCATGAGCCTGCCCCAGGCCCTGCACGCCCAGTGAAGCTACCCAGTCCACCATGGCCCTACCAGGCCAGTCAGTCTCATACACAGCTCTGCCTGGACACTGTCTCCTTACTGCTGCCTCTACTGCTGGGTTATGTGGAGACCTGTAGTCAGCAAGCTAGTACTTATGTTTGTAGAGGCATGTTAATCCGAATAGGAAAAGGGAGAGGGATTGCTTCAATTTAGCCTTTTCCCTTTCTTTTGCTATTATGTTCTCTGAGAGGAGCCATGTATATATTGTGGTAAATGCTGCTAAACAGGCACTGTAAGACTACTACTGTGGCAGTCTGTAAAACATGGATAGTGTCTGTCTGCAGTTGTAAAGCCCCGAGGTCTTGTACTCAATATGGGCAGAACTAGAGGAGCATTGGAGGGCATTATGGGCAAAAGTCCTGTCAGCTGCAAGGCAACATTGAACATAGTCAATGAGTTACAGGCATAACCCTTGACCCAATGTTACAAAATAACAGTCAGTTATCAAGCTGTGTCCTGGTCCTTGTTGATCATGTCATTTTGTCTACTACCTGTTTTTATCCCATGAAGAATATGTTTGAGTGCTAAAGCTAAATATTTATATATTTTTTTTTCTTTTGGAGAAAAAACATGCAAGTGGTTAATCCATTATGTGAACTTTTATGATACACACTTTAATAGTTATCTTTCTATTGGTTATTATACATTTGTATCTCATCATGACTGCTGAGATCCATTCTAACTGTTCCTGCAAGATGTATCCTATACCCTTTACTGGTTTGTTTATGCTAATACTAGTAGATAAGATCAGGTCAAGGTAGAGGATTCGGTGAACCAAATGGATTGTTTATTTTCTGATAGACCGTATCACCATGTATAGCCTCCATTTATAATTTTATGGAATTTAAACCATTTGTTTTGGTCCATGAAATTAGTATAAGTGGTGTCGCTGCACTTTTGGGAGTAAATGGAGTCTTATGCTTAGATAGCATTTCATTTTTCAATAACTTTTATCCTAATGATTTGTATTGATTTTGTTGAAAAACGCCCATAATTGGGCAATTTTTTTTTTAATGAAGGGAACCCGCAATGAAATGTATTCAGTAATGAAAAAGGGTTTAACTCAAATTGACAAAGTTATACCTGCAAGTGTTTTATTCACTGGTATTTTATGTCAGTTTTACTGTCTAGTTATTAAAGTGGTTGTGTGTCAAATATACTGACACCATATGTATTTGATTATTATAAAAGGATGAAACGCGTATGCATGAACATGATGCAGTAACCATAAAATGCATTAGAAATACAAATTTACTTCAAGATTACATTTTCAATGGATGACAAATATCCCTTCGCTATAATGTTGACTGAGCTATACAGAAAACATTTAAAAGTAAAATGCAATAAACATATTTCCCAAAACTCTCAGAGCAAGTTCTTCAGAGTTTTGTCCAGTTCCCAGGTCTTGTCATATGGGCCTATAGCAATGCTGAGGTAATGTCATAGAGATACTTTTCTGTGCGTTCTTGTAGTACTTGATAAAGGTCCCACAGCTGTTTCCTTCTTGGGATATCGGCCAAGAACGTCAAAATGGCTGCCAAGTGACTACCGGGAACAGAGACCTCAGGATAAACCAGGGACAACTGCGTCTCTTGTTGGAAAAAAAGAACGATTCCATCAGTATCAAGATAATATAGGACTAAAAGCAAGCAGAGCCAATAAACATGTTGGAGACATACAGCATGAAGACAGTTGGGACAAACATTGACATAAATGTTTCTTCCTAGGTTTTGGCCTTTCTAGGGAGTTTTTCCTAGCCACTGTGCTTCTACACCTGCATTGCTTGCTGTTTGGGGTTTTATTGTGGGTTTCTGTACAGCACTTTGAGATATCAGCTGATGTAAGAAGGGCTATATAAATTGATTTGATTTGCTACACTGGTGCTCTGGGTTTGACATGACTAAGATGAGAAAGTGAATTGTAGACATATTCGGACCTATGGATGTTGGTTTCCATCATGCTTTGCTTTATGTTGCTGTGGTGTGACATAGCTGGATGAATCTGCTCATCTAAGGGACACTCTAGTGATGAGTTTATAATACATTTATGGACCAATAAATATCATGGTTAAAATAGAAGTTGAAACTCCTTTACCTACTACTACAGTAACACAATCCAACTTTTTTTTTCTGCAAGTGGGTGTGTAATATACTACACCTATGGAGTCCTGTTGCCGTCCTTTGACAATCTCCTGCTGTTTCTTGGTGTCTCCCTGCTTCTGTCTTCCATGTGTCTTGTGTCCTGCAGGTGTGCAGGTTGTGCTCCAGAAGACTGATGTTGAGATGGAGCTCAGCCTCAGTGTGTTGGTGCTGCAGCAGCTGGCTCTCCAGGGGCCTCCTGTCCTATCACTCCCTGGATGGATGCACAGGGAAATACATGATGGTACTGAATGTAGATATCTTATGTCACTCTAACAACAGGTCAGTGCTCTGTGTGTGTGTGTGTGTGTGTGTGTGTGCGTGTGTGTGTGTGTGTGGGGGGGGGGGATTCTCATGAAACCAGTTTTAACCATGTCAGTAGCAAATTGAGTTACAAAACAATGATGCATCTGCAAAAAGCGACTAACATTCCAAAGACTAAGATGCCTAGTTTATGGCACGGTGACTTATTTTACATATGTGGTACATTTTCACTCCAAATTATCATTACCAAAATGCGTCTGGATTCAATTCTCGTGTAATTTTATGCAATTTTACTTTAGAGAAACCCAGCTTATTTGAATAAAACACAAAAAGTGTGTCCATAAATCATAAGGCTATACTAATTTAACTTGAATATTAAACTATTATATAGTAGTTTAACTATAATAACATTAAACTGGAATATTTATTATGTAAAAACACAGTGTTTGTGAACATTTGTCATCACCGTAACACTTTTTCAAGTTCCTGTAAAAACTCCAAATAGTTTATAAATTCACCCATGGAGTTCCCAAACATTTTCAATCAGGCAATGGGAACATCCCGCGCCCCCCACATCTATTTCCATGGGCACAAGCAATGTTTTTCCAGGTTTTAAAGCTTATTTCCTGCTTTCCTTCCTTTATTTTGTTATGAGAACATTTTGCAATTCTATACATTTTGCCATGCCTTTTGCCATGTCTAATGTGTATTTATGTGATATTTGAGTGACTCAAACATTGTAACACAAACTATGGGCTTGTGCCTTTTTGCTAATACAACATGGCACATCCCACAGTTTGGGTACCACTGATCTAGAGGAGTAGTTATTAGATGAGCACAAGATCATTTAATATATTCCCTTATATGCATTCAGAATGAGGTTCTTATACTCAAACACCCCCGTTACCCCATTTGACCTTCTCATTACCGAAACGGCTAAAAAGCCCAAATTGGAAAAAAGTCAGAGGACCATAACCTTACAACCATGGTAGTATGAATAGGCTTCAGTGGTGGGGTCAATTTTTTGCTGACTCATAATGTCTGTCTCATATTATTTGCAGATGAAACTAAGGGCGTCTCATTACTAAAACACACATTTCTCAATACCATGTTATTTTCAGGTCCATTTCGGTAATGAGAACCATAATATCGGTAATGATAATACGGTCATTCTAATGTATAGTCAATGGGTGTGCTATGCTGGGAACTTATTTACTAGGATAAGTAATCTATGACTTTTTAAACACCAGTTATTTGATTAAGAAAGATTTGTCAAGAAATAATAAACCCCATTTAATTTACTTAAAGCCATAATTTGGAGTTTGTTTCAGCAAAGAGCAACCCCACCATTTTAAAGGAGGATATCCCCCATTTTGACATGTGTAACTGTTTTCACACTTATCTGTAATGGTGTTTGATATCCGAAGACAGATTTTAGATACTTTATAGGCATATATTATTGTGTTATGTAATTTGCCCATTCAATCCAGAAATACATGTAAATATATATATACATACATATATATGTGTGTGTGTGTGTACCTCGAGCTGGCTCTGTAATATGTTTATATTGTCTATGTTCTGCACCAGAGACTTCCTCATTTGGGTGCATTTGATCCTCTCCTCCTCAAATCGCTCTCTCCACTGTGATGACTGAACCTGTGCTGTCTGCAATGCCATCTGGGGACACATAAAATATACACGTGGTGAAACTGTCCTAAGATGTCCCTTCTTATTAATTCAAAACTCTTAAGAATCTCTTATTTCTCAAATTGAGTCACAAAAATGTAATTAATCATTGACTGTAATAGAACACAGTGCTATTTTGCATGATCCAGAATGCAGCCCTGTCTGACCCCTTACCTCCAGGCTGTGAGCCCTGTCCTGGGCCTTGTTCATCTGGTCAGTGACCCTCTGGAGCGCGGCTACAGCCATCTATCTCCTCCACCTCCTGCCTCTGCTGCTCTGACTGTAGCAGCAACATCTTGGCTCCATCCCTAGACAGCCTCTGAGAGAAACAGAGGATGAGTCAGCAAAATGACGATTGCTCTTTGTGATTTCAGCCTGGTGGTAATTTTGTATGAGCCATATACTCTAAGTAATAGGTACAGACGGTGTTCCTGAACACACCTGTCCACAGATCCTCAGCTGTGACTCTAGTGCCCAAATCTTTCCCTTTATCTTGTCCTCTTTACAACAGATCTGTGAGGGTAGAGAAAGATTAGATGTGTGAGAGAGATGAAACATACTGACAGTCAGGTAGAAAGACCGCAAAGCAGATAACAACTAGTAGACGGTGGCAAACGCCTCTTGTGCCATTTCATTTCTCTCTGTACATTTCTCGTGTTTCTCGATCAGCTTCTCAGTGACACGATGCAGGGTAGACCACAGCTCCTCCAGTAGAATAATGGTGCAAACGCTGTGAACTCGTCTCTGAAACCACAGCCTGTCTTAAACTAGATCACTGAACCAAACACAGTATTACCTAATTTAGAGAAGTGATGGACCAGACACCTTAAGGACCCTATGTCACAACACAACAGTTGCCAAGAACATTAACCTACTGTCCAAACTTTATGGCAGTCCCTTCATGAAACAGAATATGGTACAGAAATACAGTAATTCAATGTGCATACATGAGTATGATTGCGACATGGGCAAAGGTAGAGGGACATTTGTGGACATCACATCAGTGTATAAGAGATCCAGGTCCTAACCTTCCAGACATTGTCCTGTGAGAGCAGTATAGTAGAGGTGGTGTGCTGCAGTAGAGACAGCTTCTGTTTCAGAGAATCCTCTTGCCACAGAGCCTCCTATGGAAAGAGATACAATACAAGTGAGGTTGAGGTTCGGACTAAAAGGTATGTCTCAATTCTAGATTCAAATATGTTAGCATTAGTAAGGAGTCAGCAGAGCAGGATTCCACACCTGTAGATACTCTGCAAGTTGAAGGAGGTCCTAGATAGAGGACATAGAGAGAGCCAGAGAGAGAGTGAGGGCGTTTTCACAATAAGCATAAAGTATATTCCCAACGTGGAGCAAGGAGGGAGATCATATACAGTATATTGTTATTATGGGTGGTGAACCATGTATGTCTCATACACCCACAAGAGTTCAAATATCATAACATCAACTGTACGTTGCTATGCAACACAACTGATAGTGATGTGTTTTGTCAGAATGATGAATGATAATGTAGATGGAAACTGTGATTCATTGCTGTGGCTCATATTTGAATGAGAAAAATACATTGAAATCTAGTACAGAGATCTAGTACATCAGAGTTACTTACTGCCCCATTCACGGTGATATAGCCATGCCTGTGAATGATAGGGAGTGGGAGTCAGAGGTCAAAGTGTTATACATGACAGATAAGCAGTTCAACAGATTAGTGTCTTCATGTAAAGGTCAGTCGCTTACTCTGTCTGACAGAAAGCATTCCTTTGGTGGAGCTGGTTGCTTACGAGGCCACTCTTCTCCTGTTGAACTACTGACAGGGAGAGAGGAAGACGATGAAGTTCACCAACAAACTCAAAGCCTAAAACGTATGTTGAAATTGAAATACCAAAATAAGAGTTCTATATTTGACCTCTATCTCTGATATCCATACACTTCCTTAGTGTTGGTTTCTGTGAAGTGTGAGAGAATGTCTGGGAGAAGCCAGAGTGATGATGCCATGTTTTGTTTTGCCCTCCTCTCCCTTGTGGTGGTGAGGTGATCCACGATGCCTGATGAAACAGTTTTCCAACTGTGACACACCTTTTTTGTGTTTGACAAAACCGAATATTCCAGTATTTGTGTATAACAGACATATAATAACACAATGTCATACAGGAAATGTGTATTATTATTATTATGTCATACAGGTAATGTGTATTATTATGTCATACAGGTCATGTGTATTATTATGTCATACATGTCATGTGTATTATTATGTCATACAGGTCATGTGTATTATTATGTCATACAGGTCATGTGTATTATTATATCATACAGGTAATGTGTATTACTTTGTCAGACAGGTCATGTGTATTATTATGTCATACAGGTCATGTGTATTATTATGTCATACAGGTAATGTGTATTATTATGTCATACAGGTCATGTGTATTATTATGTCATACAGGTCATGTGTATTATTATATCATACAGGTAATGTGTATTATTATGTCATACAGGTAATGTGTATTATTATGTCATACAGGTCATGTGTATTATTATGTCATACAGGTCATGTGTATTATTATATCATACAGGTAATGTGTATTATTATGTCATACAGGTCATGTGTATTATGTCATACAGGTAATGTGTATTACTTTGTCAGACAGGTAATGTGTATTATTATGTCATACAGGTAATGTGTATTATTATGTCATACAGGTAATGTGTATTATTATGTCATACAGGTAATGTGTATTACTTTGTCAGACAGGTAATGTGTATTATTATGTCATACCGGTAATGTGTATTATTATGTCATACAGGTAATGTGCATTATTATGTTATACAGGTAATGTGTATTATTATGTCATACAGGTAATGTGTATTATTATGTCATACAGGTCATGTGCATTATTATGTCATACAGGTAATGTGTATTATTATGTCATACAGGTAATGTGTATTATTATGTCATACAGGTCATGTGCATTATTATGTCATACAGGTAATGTGTATTATTATGTCATACAGGTCATGTGTATTATTATGTCATACAGGTCATGTGTATTATTATGTCATACAGGTAATGTGTATTATTATGTCATACAGGTCAGGTGTATTATTATGTCATACAGGTCATGTGTATTATTATGTCATACAGGTCATGTGTATTATTATGTCATACAGGTAATGTGTATTATTATGTCATACAGGTAATGTGTATTATTATGTCATACAGGTCATGTGTATTATTATGTCATACAGGTCATGTGTATTATTATGTCATACAGGTCATGTGTATTATTATGTCACATGGCTAATGTGTATATATGGTTCTCATATATGCAGTGCATTCAGCTTTGAGCTGAGCTAAATTAAGAAAGAAAGCATGACTTTCGGTATGAATTAAATTAAAGAAATGAAGCGTGACATTCAAACACCTGCAGTATAAAGTCCTACTTTATGTATGTGAAGCTTCGCCATAATCAGAAACTAGCTGAAGTGTACGAGAAGGCTGCTGAGAAGCCTGCTGACTCAAAGCTGAGAGACGGATCACTAACAACATAAGAAACACCAGGAGGCAGATACATGACCAAAATCACAAAACATGAAGCCTTGTGAGTGTGATCATAGGAGTAGCAAAAACAAACCTGAACACATTCAATTAAGCTAACAGCCTATTGTCTCTCTATCGTCTCAACGTCTGTCTTCTTTGAATTCACTAACTGTTACTTCTGACTCTCTTTCATAACAGGAAATGAGAGAAACCACACTGCTGTTCCTCTATAATGACCCCCCACATTGTATCCTCACACTGGCATCACAAATGGGAAAAGCATAAGAGATGTGACAGTGGTAGGAACTCACATTTTGAGATGTGGTGTGGGAGAGTTGTAGGTCTGCAGAATGTAGTGGTACTGTGGCAAGTGATAAGCCCAAGCTTAAGAAGAGGGGTGGGGGGTATGCCTTATGATTAACGAGACGTGGTGTGATCATAACAACATACAGGAACTCAAGTCCTTCTGTTCACCTGACTTAGAATTCCTCACAATCAAATGTCGACCGCATTATCTACCAAGAGAATTCTCTTAGATTATAATCACAGCCGCATATATTCCCCCCCAAGCAGACACATTGATGGCCCTGAACAAACTTTATTTGACTCTATGCAAACTGGAAACCACATATCCTGAGGCTGCATTCATTGTAGCTGGGAATTTTAACAAGGCTAATCTGAAAACAAGACTCCCTAAATCTATCAGCATATCGATTGTGCTACCAGGGCTGGTAAAACCCTGGATCATTGTTATTCTAACTTCTGCAACGCATATAAGGCCCTCCCCCGCCCTCCTTTCAGAAAAGCTGCCCATGACTCCATTTTGTTGCTCCCTGCCTATAGACAGAAACTAAAACAGGAAGCTCCCGCGCTCAGGTCTGTTCAACGCTGGTCCGACCAATCTGATTCCACGCTTCAAGATTGCTTCGATCACGTGGATTGGGATGTGTCAAACAACAACATTGACGAATACGCTGATTCGGTGAGCGAGTTTATTAGCAAGTGCATCAGCGATGTCATACCCACAGCAACTATTAAAACATCCCCAAACCAGAAACCGTGGATTGATGGCAGCATTTGCGCAAAACTGAAAGCACGAACCACTGCATTTAACCAGGGCAAAGTGACCAGAACATGGCCGAATACAAACAGTGTAGCGATTCCCTCCGCAAGGCAATCAAACAAGCTAAGCGTCAGTATAGAGACAAAGTAGAGTCGCAATACAACGGCTCAGACACAAGAGGTATGTGGCAGGGTCTACAGTCAATCACGGATTGCAAAAAGAAAACCAGCCCCGTTGCGGACCAGGATGTCTTGCTCCCAGACAGACTAAACAACTTCTTTGCTCGCTTTGAGGACAATACAGTGCCACTGACACGGCCCGCTATCAAAACCTGCGGACTCTCCTTCACTGCAGCCGACATGAGGAAAACATTTAAACGTGTTAACCCTCGCAAGGCTGCAGGCACAGACGGCATCCCCAACCGTGTCCTCAGAGCATGCGCAGACCAGCTGGCTGGTCTGTTTACGGACATATTCAATCAATCCTTATCCCAGTCTGCTGTTCCCACATGCTTCAAGAGGGCCACCATTGTTCCTGTTCCCAAGAAAGCTAAGGTAACTGAGCTAAACGACTTCCGTCATCATGAAGTGCTTTGAGAGACTAGTCAAGGACCACATCACCTCCACCCTACCTGACACCCTAGACCCACTCCAATTTGCTTTCCGCCCTAATAGGTCCACAGACGACGCAATCGCAACCACGCTGCACACTGCCCTAACCCATCTGGACAAGAGGAATACCTATGTGAGAATGATGTTCATTGATTACAGCTCAGCATTTAACCACATAGCACTCACCAAACTCGTCATCAAGCTCAAGACCCTGGGTCTCGACCCCGCCCTGTGCAACTGGGTACTGTACTTCCTGACGGGCCGCCCCCAGGTGGTGAGGGTAGGTAACCACATCTCTACCCCGCTGATCCTCAACACTGGGGCCCCACAGGGGTGCGTTCTGAGCCCTCTCCTGTACTCCCTGTTCACCCACGACTGCGTGGCCATGCACGGCTCCAACTCAATCATCAAGTTTGCAGACGACACTACAGTGGTAGGCTTGATTGCCAACAACGACGAGATGGCCTACAGGGAGGAGGTGAGGGCCCTCGGAGTGTGGTGTCAGGAAAATAGCCTCACACTCAACGTCAACAAAACAAAGGAGATGATCGTGGACTTCAGGAAACAGCAGAGGGAGCACCCCCCTATCCACATCGACGGGACAGTAGTGGAGAGGGTACTAAGTTTTAAGTTCCTCGGCGTACACATCACGGACAAACTGAATTGGTCCACCCACACAGACAGCGTGGTGAAGAAGGCGCAGCAGCGCCTCTTCAACCTCAGGAGGCTGAAGAAATTTGGCTTGTCACCAAATGCACTCACAAACTTTTACAGATGCACAATCAAGAGCATCCTGTCGGGCTGTATCACCGCCTGGTATAGCAACTGCTCTGCCCACAACCGTAAGGCTCTCCAGAGGGTAGTGAGGTCTGCACAACGGATCACCGGGGGCAAACTACCTGCCCTCCAGGACACCTACACCACCCGATGTCACAGAAAGGCCATAAAGATCATCAAGGACAACAACCACCCGAGCCACTGCCTGTTCAACCCGCTATCATCCAGAAGGCGAGGTCAGTACAGGTGCATCAACATGTCAACATACTGACTCAAATCCAGCCACTTTAATAATTGAAAAATGTATGTAAAAAATGTATCACTAGCCACTTTAAACAATGCCACTTAATACAATGTTTACATACCCTACATGACTCATCTCATATGTATATACTGTACTCTATACCATCTATCTGCATCTTTATGCCACTAGCCACTTTAAACAATGCCGTTGTTTACTACCCTACCATCACTCATTCATATATTTTTATGTACATATTCTTCATCCCTTTACACTTGTGTGTATAAGGTAGTTGTTGTGAAATTGTTAGGTTAGATTACTCGTTGGTTATTACTGCATTGTTGGAACTAGAAGCACAAGCATTTCGCTACACTCGTATTAACATCTGATAACCATGTGTATGTGACAAATAACATTTAATTTGAAGGTATTTGTTTAGAATATATACAAACTTTGAGCCACATTTCACAATTCCAGGTTGTTCTCAACTGACTGATGTACAGTGCATTTGGAAAGTATTCAGACCCCTTGACTTTTTCCACATTTATTATTATTATTTATTGTAAAATTGATTTAAAAAACTAAATAATCCTCATTAATCTACACACAATACCCCATAATGGCAAAGCAAAAAGAGGTTTTTAGACATTTTTGCAAATAGATTAAACATTGAAAACTGGAATCTGTCCCGAAGCCACTCCCGTGTTGTCTTGGCTGTGTGCTTATGGTTAGGGTCCTCTTGGAAGGTGAACCTTCCACTCAGTCTGATGTCCCAGTCTGAGGTCCTGAGTGCTCTGGAGCAGGTTTTCATCAAGGATCTCTCTGTACTTTGCTCCGTTCATCTTTCCCTCGATCCTGACTAGTCTCTCGGTCCCTGCTGCTGAAAAACATCCCCACAGCATGATTCTGCCAACTCCATACTTCACCGTAGGGATGGTGCCAGGTTTCCTCCAGACATGACAATTGGCATTCAGGCGTTCAATCTTGGTTTCATCTTGTTTTTCATGGTCTGATTTCTTTAGGTGCCTTTTGTCATACTCCAAGTGGGTTGTCATGTGCCTTTTACTGAGGAGTGACTTCCGTCTGGCCACTCTACCATAAAGGTAGAGTGAAAGGTTCTTCTCCACAGAGGAACTCTGGAGCTCTGTCCCGATTGCTCAGTTTGGATGGTTCCAAACTTCTTCCTTTTAAGAATGTTGGAGGCCACTGTGTTCTTGGGAACCTTCAATGCTGCAGAAATATTTTGTTACCCTTCCCCATATCTGTTGCTTGACACAATCCTTTCTCAGAGCTCTACGGACAATTCCCTTGACTTCATGGCTTGGTTTTTGCTCTGACATGTCATGTCAACCGTGGGACCTTATATAGACAGATGTGTGCCTTTCCAAATCATGTCCATTTCAATTGAATTTGTCGCAGGTGGACTCCAATCAAGTTGTAGAAACATCTCAAGGATGATCAATGGAAACAGGATTCTCCTGACCTCAATTTCCAGTCTCATAGCAAAGGGTCTGAGTATTTCAGTTTTTTATTTGTAATAAATATGTAAACAGTTATACAAACCTGTTTTTGCTTTGTCATTATGGGGTATTGTGCGTAGATTGACGAGGCACATTTTTTTTAAATACATTTTAGAATAAGGCTGTAACGTAACAAAATGTGGAAAAAGTGAATGGGTCTGAATAACTTGTAGCTATCATACTGACAACAGATTGATAACAGGAGTGATTTACAGGACTTTGTATGGGAGGGTCCAGGATCCCTCCTTGACAGAGTCCTTTGCTCTGTGGGGATGCCGTCCTGAGTACCAGGCACACCCACAACCCTTGCCCTGGACCTGAGTATAAATGACTACGATTTTGTCATCTTCTCCCATAAGGAATTTGACACTCAGTTGAACAGTAACATGCTTATTGGATGCTTTCAGTTCTATGGATCAATGCACTTTTGAATCTGGACTTTGCCCCTGTCTTTTATGACGAAGTCTTGGTAGTATTTGTTCAGAGTTCCGCAATATAAACCCCAGGCCTGGAATATGAACGGTATCTGGAGAAGAGAGAAATAGATTTATCCATAAATAACACAGAAAATACATTGCCGGACACAACAGGTGAGGTACCTCGAACATCGATAAACTATAGGTAGGCATATGTTTTTTTCAATGTAATTCCTGCTGAGGGGTTGATCGGCTAATGTTTACATGATGAAAAGGGTAATAAGTGTTTTCCAGTGTTACATAAAAGCAATTAGTCTGAAAAGTAAAGTCTTTGAGCTAAATTTAGAATTCTATTACCGACTTTATTACAAGACTGACTTTTGTTATTATTGTGTGTAATTCATTAGAGGGAGACACTGGTTAACCCGACAAATAGGATACAGAGCTGTACATTTTTATTAAATATATGGTGCTGATTGAAACATTTTGTTTTATTTTAGCTAAACTAGGGTATGAGTATCTCAAATACTTATTTCTACTGCGTATAGGGTCATTTCCCCTGCTGTAAGTTGAATTATTTTGAAACTATGTAGCTAGCACTAATAAAGATTGAAATTGATGACTGAAAAATATGATGTGTTGCTTGCTGTCAATCCATAGTTTAACCATGATAAACCATCCTCTGACATTTGTCACGGATTAATTGTTCAATCATTGACTTTACTTAAAACAATAGCAACATTTTCAGCTGCTTGCGTTGCTCTTGTTTCAACCGGTGGGGCAGATGGGAAATGTAATGGAGTTTTGTTGTTTACACTGTTCATGTGTGTTTGCACATCTCAATCATATAAATTAAGGTATCACAGAAGTTCAAAGAGCAATGAGGTTTTTGGTTTCAAGTTGTTGTCCATTGGGAAAAATTGCAATAGGGCACAACTAATATACTGTAAATGACTAAACATGATTTAGGCTATGACTAAGGAAATAAGCAATCAGGAAACCACTCACCCAGAGGCAGCGCTCCTAGTGGCCGGGGACTTTAATGCAGGGAAACTTAAATCAGTTTTACGTCATTTCTATCAGCATGTTAAATGCGCAACCAGAGGGTAAAATTTTCTGGATCACCTTTACTCCACAAACACAGAGACGCTTACAAAGCTCACCCTCAATTGGGCAAATCTGACCATAATTATATCCTCCTGATTCCTGCTTACAAGCAAAAATTAAAGCAGGAATCGCCAGTGACTTGGTCTATAAAAAAGTGGTCAGATGAAGCAGATGCTAAACTACAGGACTGTTTTGCTATCACAGACTGGAACATGTTCCGGGATTCTTCCGATGGCATTGAGAAGTACACCACATCAGTCACTGGCTTTATCAATAAGTGCATCAAGGATGTTGTCCCCACAGTGACTGTACGTACATACCCCAACCAGAAGCCATGGATTACAGGCAACATTCGCACTGAGCTAATGGGTAGAGCTGCCCCCTTTAAGGTGCGGGACTCTAACCTGGAAGCTTATAACAAATCCTGCTATGTCCTCTGACGAACCATCAAACAGGCAAAGCATCAATACAGGACTAAGATTCTACACAGGCTCCGACACTTGTCGGATATGGAAGGGCCTGCAAACCATTACAGACTACAAAGGGAATTGCGATTCTACACAGTTGCGAGCTGCCCAGTGACACGAGCCTACCAGATGAGCTAAATCACTTCTATGCTCGCTTCGAGGCAAGCAACACTGAGGCATGCATGAGAGCTTCAGCTGTTCTGGACGACTGTGTGATCACGCTCTCTGTAGCTGACGTGAGTAAGACCTTTAAACAGGTCAACATTCACAAGGCTGCTGGTCCAGACGGATTACCAGGACGTGTGCTCCAGGCATGTGCTGACCAACTTCACTTCACTGGTGTCTTCACTGACATTTTCAACATGTCCCTGATTGAGTCTGTAATACCAACATGTTTTAAGCAGACCACCATAGTCCCTGTACCCAAGAACACTAAGTTAACCTGCCTAAATGACTACAGACCCGTAGCCATGAAGTGCTTTGAAAGGCTGGTCATGGCTCACTTCAACACCATTATCCCAGAAACCCTAGACCCACCCCAATTTGCATACCGCTCAAACAGATCCACAGATGATGCAATCTCTATTGCACTGTACACTGCCCTTTCCCACCTGGACAAAAGGAACAGCTATGTGAGAATGCTATTCATTGACTATGGCTCAGTGTTCAACACCATAGTGCCCTAAAAGCTCATCACTAAGCTAAGGATCCTGGGACTGAACACCTCCCTCTGCAACTGGATCCTGGACTTCGTGACGGGCTGCCCCCAGGTGATGAGGGTAGGTAACAACACATCTGCCACTCTGATCCTCAACAATGGAGCCCCTCAGGGGTGCGTGCTCTGTCCCCTCTTGTACTTCCTGTTCACCCACGACTGCATGGCCAGCGACGACTCCAACACCATCATTAAGTTTGCAGACGACACAACAGTGGTAGGCCTGATCAACGACAAGACAGCCTATAGGGAGGAGGTCAGGGACCTGGCCGGGTGGTACCAGAATAACAACCTATCCCTCAACGTAATCAAGACAAAGGAGATGATTGTGGACTACAGGAAAAGGAGGACTGAGCACGCCCCCATTCTCACCCCCATTCTCATCACACGGCAAAACCTATTCCCCCTCAGGAGACTGAAAATATTTGGCATGGGTCCTCAGAAGGTTCTACAGCTGCAACATCGAGAGCATCCTGACTGGTTGCATCACTGCCTGGAACGGCAACTGCTCGGCCTCCGACCGCAAGGCGCTACACAGGTTGTGCGTATGGCCCAGTACATCACTGGGGCTAAACTGCCTGCCATTCAGGACCTCCATACCAGGCGGTGTCAGAGGAAGGCCCTAAAAATGGTCAAAGACCCCAGTCACCCCAGTCACAGACTGTCCTCTCTGCTACCGCAACAGCTTTTACCCTCAAGCCATAAGACTCCTGAACAGGTAGTCAAATGGCTACTGTCGGGTTCACCTTGGGGTCATGATAGGGGCTGTATCGAATGTTTGATGTATTATAATAATTGGTTATGCTTATGTTGTATTAATAGAAGGGGAAGGGTCATAAGACCCCTCCCTCCTTACATTTATAGGGTCCTAGACTACAGATGAACAATATATATATTCATTATAAGGTTTAATATTGTTCCAGTCTTTTCTAGTCTCTGCCTCTTATAAAGAAACTGAGAGATGTGTGACTGAGAAAGAACCCTGCAGGGGAGTGAAAGAGATAAGAGACTAGTCAGACATTCCACTATAAATCAACTTGGAGAATGGACATTTACTGCTGAGCCTTTAGATAGCACTGAAACTCTTGTTTGTATTGCTGTGTATGCATGGGCTTGGTCTCATGAGTAGAAGGTAATGACGTAGGCCGTGACATCACTAAGGCTGGACTTCGGGCTTAATAAAATAACTTGGACCTTTAACTATTTTGCAGAACTTACTCGGAAACATGCGTGCTATGTTCCTGTTTTCAACTTCTGTTTGCAATTGCATTAATAAAGGTTTTTGATTGGTTTCATTAAAGATATTGACTGAATGCTAATTTCTATATGAGCCAATGATTGACAAGGAACAAGGAACGAACCCCAACACTACCCGGGCTATTTGCATTGTGTTTGACTACAGTCCACTATACAGCCTTTTATAACATAATGACTGACTAAGCACAGGGTTTCTGAGGTGTGATGACTAAGAGGTTTGTCGTCATGGTTCAGCTCAGCTCTGGACACTAATGTTACTCATTCATAGCTAGGTTTGCAAAGGGAGGGTATATTACTGGAAACCTTTGTTACCAAACTTTGTTAACTTTCAAGGTTTTTATTTTAACAGATGACATCTAGTGGCCTTTTTGGGTACTTCAGATTATTACAGGTGTCTGCAATTATCTCTGGCCCTCGGTGTGGTCTCATCACATGTAAAATATATCAAATAATCAAATAATATGATAAAGGTATAATAATAGAATGAGAAAGCTGTCAAACATCCAAAATATAAACCATCAAATTAGTGAATACCATTGGTGTTTAATATGAGGGTTTCAGCATGAAATATTCATTATATATATTTTTCTACACTTTTTTGTTGTTGCTGCTACGTCAGTATGTCTTTGTTGTAAATATTTTAGCGCCAAACTGATGGCAGTTGTGAAAAAAGTCCATCATTGGAGAGTTAATAATGCCATTGTTGATTAGATGCTTTTTTCATTAATTAGGCTTCCTAATTTCCTCTTTAACCATATGGTCTATCCACTAGAAACTCTAGGACAGTATGGACACAGATATAAATAAAATAATACTATGTATGAATAGATTTTTTAAAGTTATTCAAGTATAAATGACCAACGTTACCATCGATTGCCATATATTACCTGTTATTTACTAAAATAACTGAAGATTCCTGTCAATTAAACGGTAGCTTTGCAACCCTATTCATAACACATCCTGTATAATAACTCATGATAATAACTACAATGGTAGGTGATTGTTATTACGTTACTGTATCACTGGCTAATAAGGTAGGTGAAGTACCAGTTATGTTGGCAGCAGTAGTTATCACTGTATTATGCTCTTGTGGTTGATATTTGTGCCGAAATGTTTGTGTGTGTTTTTTGTCTCCTCATGTTACAGGTGTGTGACCCAGGGGTTCCAGGATGTACAGTCCTTATGGCTTGGACTCTAGCAGTTATGCAGGATCTGTCCAGTCCGTCCAGTCCAAGTAGGTGTTCTCTGGAGATTGCACTGTAGTTCTAACCTATTTTTATGTGTTTATTTCTTATTTACTTTTGAATATTTAGTCTCTGAAATCAAATCTCTATTATGCTATTTTCTCAATTTTCTTGTGGCAGTGGTCTTTCAGTGGATGATCGGTTATCACAGATATCAAATTTGTCCAGACCAAGTGCCAAGTCAATATACAGTAAGTAAAGAGAAAACCATAATATTGACCTGGAGCAGTTGAAACTGATTACCTAAAGCATTGTTTATTATAGGTGAATGTTTTGTGAAACGCAACTATGCATAAGATGTTAATCATCCCATGTGCCCCATCAGTGCAGAGGAAGGAGTATGCGGACTCTATCACCAAGATGATGAACAAATTCCAGTACAGAGTAGAGGTATTGTTTTGGTTAATCCAATATAATGATTGTACTATGCTAATCATTTAGCCTTGATAATGGTCTGCGTTTGATCACAATAGCTATGCAGCTATTTCTGTGATTCCAAATGCATGTATAACCCCTGTGTGTGTCTGTTCTCCAGCATCTGTTCACCTGTGACCTGGATGGTAGGGAGGTGCGTGATGTGAATGACTGTGTTGAGAGGCTAAAGCTGCTGGATGGGATGGGCCGGGTCTGGGGGCAGGACATGGTCCTGGAGGTGCGGGATGGGAACCTGCTGCTAACAGACATCGAGACTAAGGTTGTTGCACACACTTTATACTTGACAATAAAACATTGGGTGAGCATAGCTATACCCACAGTTTACTAACAGACATTGTGTGTTGTAGATTAGAGAAAGATCATACAGGAGGTGTCACAGGTATTTACTACCCTTGGATTTCATTACATTTGATTGTGTTACGAAGTGGGATTAAAATGGATTTAATTTTCATTTTTTTACCTAAAACACTCTGTAAAGTCAAAGTGGAAGAAATATTCTATGAGATTATAATATTGTCTTCTTTATTTCCCGATGGGCTTCATCCGAGTACCCCCTAGTGGCTGGAATAAAACCATATTAAGCCCTTTACACTTAGCTCCATGCCATTTATTTTTCCCATTTATTTTTTATCCCCAGTCTTTGCCAATGTCAAACATATCCATACCATGATGCAGCCACCATCACTGAGGCAGTTACTCAGTGATGTGTTTGTTGTGTTGGATTTGCACCAAACATTTTTTTTGCAGTATTACTCTAGTGCCTTGTGGCATATTTTGGAACAGTTTTATTCTGTATATTTGCATTATTCTTGAATCTTTCCACTCTGCCATTTAGGTCATAATTTCTTCCCATTACAGCCAATGAACTATGTAGCTGTTTTAAAATCACCAATGGCCTCATGGTTACATCCCTGAACAGGTTTCTTCTTGTCCTGCAGCTCAGTTCAGAAGGTTGACTGTATCTTTGATGTGTCTGGGGGGTTTAATACATCCTCCACAGCATAATTATTAACTTGACCATGCTTAAAGTGATATTCAATGTCTGATATATTTATTGTTACCCATCTACCAATCACTAACCTTCTTTATGAGGCTTTGAAAATCACCCTGGTCTTTGTAGTTGAATCTGTGCTTTAAATTCAATACTTGAATGAGGGACCTTACAGATGCTGTATGTATGGGGGACAGAGGCAGGGGTAGTCATGTCAACCCCTATTTTTTCACACAGTGACTCCATGTAACTTATTATGTGATTTGTTAAGGAACATTTTACTCCTGAACTAAGCGCTGTATTTAATCTGTAATGCTGAACCATTACAGATTCCGCAATAGATATGAACAGGTCATTTTATGATTGAGCCGACATGCAACTTTTACTGTAAATGTAGTCTACTCTAAAGCCTTTAAATTTCACTCACGCTGAACTGCCGCGATGTGTATTGAATAAAGCCCTAATTTAGTCTTGCCTAAACAAAGGGGGGAATGCTTATGCAACTACTATATTTGAATTATTTAACAATTGTACATTTGTACAAGTATGTGTAACTTGCTTTTCACTTGGACATTATGGAGTATTTTGCGTAGATCAATGACAAAAAAATCACAACAAATCTAGTTCAATCCCACTTTATAACGCAACAAAATGTGAAGAAATCCAAGGGGTTTTTGATTCCTGACCTACTATTTTCTCTCCCTCTCCCCTCTTCCTGTGTGGGGTTCAGGAGGAGCTGGAGTCCCTGGCTCTGAGCAGCATCATGGAGCTAAAGGCTGTGATGGACAGCTGTGTGTACAACTCCCTGCTGACTGCGACCGTCAAGGACCACAGCAAGAGGACCACCAGTGTCTTCATTTTCCAGTGTGAGGACCTCAGGGTGAGGAGAATGTTATGCATCCATGAACCTGTCTCCACACTGTATTAGGACCATTATGTTTCTCTCATGTTTCAAAATGGCTGTGCAAATGGATGTTAGTGATTTATTTCAGGCCGATTTCATAAAACGGGACCTAGAGAGAGTGCTCCCTCACCAGAGAGATGACGTTAACAATCACAGCAACAACAGGTAACAACAAAACAGTCCAAAACAACAGCAGTGCGTTTAAAACGGTGTAGCTTACCTTAGTATGTGCTCATTCTCACCTTTTATCTCTAGCAGGAGCAATCTGGAAGTTATGGCTGGCCATCAAATTGTTAGGAATCTTCAGAATGCTGACCCACCAACTGAGCAGAGAGAATGGACTCCTCCCGAAGATCCCTCAGCTCAATGGAGCGCTCCGGACTATGGTAAAACAATGGCATACTGCAACCCAAAGTAGTTATAGGAAACCATTGATCAAGAGGACTGTAACTTGTGAGGTCAGAAGGGCTTGCCTAGATCACTGTAAAAAAAAACTGAGACTATTAGCTCAAGGGTTTGTTTCCTGTGTTAATGACAGATAAATAGCTTTAGTCAAGGTTTGGTCAAATATCTTGAAAACAATAAATACTGTATTTCTAAATCTATGGGAAGTGGGAAACCAACCTGTTTCACTCCTATGTGTTCAATAGATGAAGATCCTACACCTGTACCTACGCCTACACCGCCCATGCCCAGAGAAGAGCCCCTCCCTCCCAGGAAGGAAACCCCAGTTCAACACCTCTTTATGGAGGAGGAGCATGAGCCTGAGCCAGCCCTTGTCTCTCCTCCACGCCCATACACAGAGACTAATAGGAATGTGGTCAGTGCTCTGCCTCTATCATTATATTATTAATGTTAGCAGTACTGTGGATGATAGCTTAAAGGGGCAATCAGCAGTTGAAACAATAACAATGCATTTGTCCTGCCACTGTTCCTGTAAAAAGCTGATGGATGGGGTGGGAGAAAAGTAACCACTCTCAAATTCATAGACAGAGCTATGGATGCAAGGACTGTCCATCCATGATATCAAAATAATAGTTTTAAGCATGTTTTGAGGCTATACAGTGTTTGTTTACATTTATTTTGTTTAAAAACATTGGCGTAACAAGCTTATATTTTGGGTCCTGAAGGGGTGCGGCAGTTGAACTAAGCTCATGAGGCATTTGTAAATGATATTCTTCAAGAATCTATAGATATATATATCATAAGTCCAGAAATTGATGTAGCAACTGCAGATTTGCCCTTGAAGGTGAATGTAGTGGTTTGCATATGGATATTGTATAACATGTTTTTTGTTTTCTACAGGACATCGTGAATCATATTTTCAATGACATTGAGATCTTTATGGGCCAAGTCGCCGCTGCAGCAGCCAAAGCCGAGAAGAAGAAAAAGAGAAAGAAGAAGAATAAAGATAAAGGTGTGTGTTTCTCCTTATTCCAAAGAAGGCTACACCAGTGGAGCCAGAGCTACCGTGTGGGTATACATTTATAGGTATTAACCAAAGTAAGGATCTCCCACATTTTGTAACAAAGCAGAGGGCTCAGTATAGCTCTGCAATGACATGATTGGTTGACGGTAGGTGGGGGCGGTATGTTGGGGGCGGGAGGTCCTGTATAAACACAAACTCAACTGCTCTGCTCTGTGAAGCACAAGAGGTATGAATACACTGATTTCTGCAGACACCGGATTGACCATGCAGAGCCTTTAATTTGGAATAACCTTAACATTTATCTTGGCTCCCCCACCTGAACCCCTGGGGATATCCCATATTCAGGTGCAACATGGCAGTGGGGAAACTGATCTGAGGTTTTTGTATTTTGATGCCATTTTGTTTTTTTAAATGTCCAAGGCATTAAAGGCATGCCACCAGCAGAGGAATTTGAAACCTGTCTCCAGAAAATCAAATGCGGGTTCAACCTTCTGGTGTGTATCAAAATATCTCAGCTATTTTCCTTGTCGTGTTGCACACTCATGATGTAATACATGCTAGTCATTTAATCTGAGAGCTTAATCAAAGTACCTTTGGTCTGTTCACTGTGACAGGGGGAGCTCAATGGAAAGATTAGTCATCCCAGCGCTCCGGAATTTGTCCACTGCCTCTTCTCCACCCTGGCATTTGTAAGTTACTCCTACTGTTTACTCCATCTTTGTTTTCTACGCAGCTCTTGACCCACCCATGAACCATTTTCAAAGTAGTGTTTTGAACCAGCCTAAAATAATTGACAGTACATGACACATCTTCCTATCAATGAGTTCAGAAGACTTGTTTCCCACCCTTAGCATTAACCATTTTCAAAGTAGTGTTTTGAACCAGCCTAAAATAATTGACAGTACATGACACATCTTCCTATCAATGAGTTCAGAAGACTTGTTTCCCACCCTTAGTGGCAAGTGCTGCTGTAGAATCAACTGCTAAAACAGTTAAAACCCAGTTACCTGACCGCCTACCGCTACCCCCTCCCTTCTCCAGGTGGTGTCCCACAGCCCTGAGGAGCTGCCCCCCACCATCGTGGCGCCCCTGCTGAAGCCTGAGTGTATCCGTCTGCTGAGTGAGGAGGCCACTCCCGAGGAGGACCAGCTGTGGCAGTCGCTGGGAGACGCCTGGAACGTCCCCAGGTGGGACACATGCATCACACCACTCACCAATGGGTATCTGGGAATGGGGAGTTACTGTCAGTCAGTGGTGCTCTAGGTACTTCCATACATTTTGACAAGGGCTCCCTGTATCCCTGATGTCTTAACAGTACAAAATGGCTAGAGGATGATGAGGACATCCCTACCTACACTCTGGAGTTCTATGATGGTTGGCAGCCCCTGGAGTTGACCCACTCTCTCCCAGGGAGAGAGCCTGAGGGAAGGCAGCAGAGTCAGAAACAGAGTCAGAGTCAGAGTCCGCGCTCCACCCCTGAAAAGGTATTTGCCCAGTGAGCTGCATCTTATAGTTCTGTACCGGCTGGGTAATTCCAATAAGGTTTTTTTCAATAAGTTCTTCCAAACTTTTCCCCTGTAGAGGTCGGCCCCATTCAAGCCTCCGCCACCACGGTATGCATTATCAAAGTATTATATACAATTTAAAAGCCATGAAATGATTATGGATACATGCTGGTCTGTGTGCGTCTATAGATCTATGTATGTGTTTTCAGTCCAGATGAGTCAAACCCCACTTACATGCGTGTGATGTATGACTTCACGGCAAGGAACAACAGAGAGCTGAGCATCTCCAAGGGAGAGGAGGTTCAGGTGAGCCTACTCAACACTACTACATGTTAACAGTACTCTGAAGTCTGTCTGCCCGCCCGCCCACCCAATAGGTTTTGACACAAGAGTGTGTACAGTATGTGCTCTGTGCATCCACAGCTACTGGACATGTCAAAGAAATGGTGGCGAGTAAGGAGCGACAGAGGAGAGGAGGGCTTCATACCCAACAATGTACTGGAGTCACAGGATAAGGAGCAGGAAAAGCAGGCAAGATACCCCAACACCCAGCAAAACTTCATACTGGAAAGCCTGCTGTGTATGATCCATGTGTATGGCGTTTACTGTATGAGTATGACATTATAGAGACCTTATCCTCCCTGTCAGGAAACCAGTGGTCCTCCCTCCCTAACCAAGAGGTCCAAGCCTGACCAAGTGAAGGCCTGGCTGGAGTATAAGGGCTTCAGTAAAATGTAAGAGCACTCAAACTCCCAATCACAATAGTTATAGCTTAGTGATCACTGTAGGCATACATGTCATTTACAACGACTGTAGTCAATCACAAGTGAGTATGAGAAATGACAGGATGAGTATTCTCTTTTCCCAGATTTGTAAAAATGTCTCCTTCACTTTCTCTCCTTCCCTCCCTCTCTCTGTCTATCAGCACGGTGCGCTGTCTGGGTGTGCTGAGTGGCTCTATGCTCCTGGGGATGACGAGAGAAGAGCTGAAGATAATGTGTCCTGAGGAGGGGGGGCGGGTCTTCTTCCAGCTCCAGACCATCAAGTCTGCCATGGCTGTAGGTCCCACACCACCCTGGCTTTAACTGTACAACTGTTGATTTATATTCTTGTACATGACAGGTAACAATCTGATTTCTAAATCCCAGTCCTATTCCTGACCTTGGTTTTTTTCTTTCCACTCCAGTTTGCCAGTGAGGTAAGGCCCATAGAGCCTTAGGAGGGGAGGAGACGGGAGTACCAGAGAGTCACAAATGTGTCGAGACTTTTAAAGGTTATCCCTTTTCGCTGTGCAATAGAACAATTCTGATTATAACTACTGAAAACACTGAGTAAGCTGAGTTTATTTAAAAGTATGTAGCGTGGAAGTATCAAAACTCTATATTTTTTTGTTCCATTTAATAATCCAATATTTAAAGAAAGAGTCTCTCTCTCTCTCTCTCTCTCTCTCTCTATATATATATATATATATATATATATATATATTCTGTGTCAGCTGCTAACTTCAGCACTATATTTAACCATATGTATTCTATAAAACCAGTGTTGATGCCACTTGATTCTATGATTGATCTTGAGGATTTTTTTAAAGTCACCATTTCTACATGCATAAATTAATGTTAAGTGTTACAATACTTTTTCTGTATAGTATCGTGTTGTTGATGTAATGTAATCAACCCACATATATTTTACTTCGGTAGTGCTATGTATGTACACTTCAATGAGTAAATCACATTATATCAAATCAAGTCAGTCTCTATTTTTATTTTATTAATTTTTTTATTTCACCTTTATTTAACCAGGTAGGCTAGTTGAGAACAAGTTCTCATTTGCAACTGCGACCTGGCCAAGATAAAGCATAGCAGTGTGAACAGACAACACAGTGTTACACATGGAGTAAACAATTAACAAGTCAATAACACAGTAGGAAAAAAAAGGGGAGTCTATATACATTGTGTGCAAAAGGCATGAGGAGGTAGGCAAATTATTACAATTTTGCAGATTAACAGTGGAGTGATAAATGATCAGATGGTCATGTACAGGTAGAGATATTGGTGTGCAAAAGAGCAGAAAAGTAAATAAATAAAAACAGTATGGGGATGAGGTAGGTGAAAATGGGTGGGCTATTTGCCAATAGACTATGTACAGCTGCAGCGATCGGTTAGCTGCTCAGATAGCAGATGTTTGAAGTTGGTGAGGGAGATAAAAGTCTCCAACTTCAGCGATTTTTGCAATTCGTTCCAGTCACAGGCAGCAGAGAACTGGAACGAAAGGCGGCCAAATGAGGTGTTGGCTTTAGGGATGATCAGTGAGATACACCTGCTGGAGCGCGTGCTACGGATGGGTGTTGCCATCGTGACCAGTGAACTGAGATAAGGCGGAGCTTTACCTAGCATGGACTTGTAGATGACCTGGAACCAGTGCGTCTGGCGACGAATATGTAGCGAGGGCCAGCCGACGAGAGCATACAAGTCGCAGTGGTGGGTGGTATAAGGTGCTTTAGTGACAAAACGGATGGCACTGTGATAAACTGCATCCAGTTTGCTGAGTAGAGTGTTGGAAGAAATTTTGTAGATGACATCGCCGAAGTCGCGGATCGGTAGGATAGTCAGTTTTACTAGGGTAAGTTTGGCAGCGTGAATGAAGGAGGCTTTGTTGCGGAATAGAAAGCCGACTCTTGATTTGATTTTTCATTGGAGATGTTTGATATGAGTCTGGAAGGAGAGTTTACAGTCTAGCCAGACACCTAGGTACTTATAGATGTCCACATATTCAAGGTTGGAACCATCCAGGGTGGTGATGCTGGTCAGGCGTGCGGGTGCAGGCAGCGAACGGTTGAAAAGCATGTATTTGGTTTTACTAGCGTTTAAGAGCAGTTGGAGGCCACGGAAGGAGTGTTATATGGCATTGAAGCTCGTTTGGAGGTTAGATAGCACAGTGTCCAAGGACGGGCCGGAAGTATATAGAATGGTGTCGTCTGCGTAGAGGTGGATCAGGGAATCGCCCGCAGCAAGAGCAACATCATTGATATATACAGAAAAAAGAGTCGGCCCAAGGATTGAACCCTGTGGCACCCCCATAGAGACTGCCAGAGGACCGGACAGCATGCCCTCCGATTTGACACACTGAACTCCGTCTGCAAAGTAATTGGTGAACCAGGCAAGGCAGTCATCCGAAAAACCGAGGCTACTGAGTCTGCCGATAAGAATATGGTGATTGACCGAGTCGAATGCCTTGGCAAGGTCGATGAATACGGCTGCACAGTACTGTCTTTTATCGATGGCGGTTATGATATCGTTTAGTACCTTGAGTGTGGCTGAGGTCTAAGCATGTATCTCAATGTTGGAACTGTCTATCCACATACAGTACAGTACCAGTCAAAGGTTTGGACACACCTGCTCATTCCAGGGTTTTTCTTTGTTTTTACCATTTTCTACATTGTAGAATAACAGTGAAGACATCAAAACTATTACATGGAATCATGTAGTAACCAAAAAAGTGTTAAACCAATCAAAATATGTTCAAAAGTGAGTTTGTGGAATTTCTTTCCTTCTTCATGCGTTTGAGCAAGGTAGGGGTGATATACAGACGATAACCCTATTTGGTAAAAGACCAAGTACATATTATGACAAGAACAGCTCAAATAAGCAAAGAGAAATGACAGTCCATCATTACTTTAAGACATAAAGGGCAGTAGCAAAATCCATCAAGCCCTATGATGAAATTGGCTATCAAGAGGACCGCCACAGGAAAAGAAGACCCAGAGTTACTTCTGCTGCAGAGGATACCTTCATTAGAATTAACTGCACCTCAGATTGCAGTCCAAATAAATGCTTCACAGAGTGCAAGTAACAGACACATCTCAACATCAGCTGTTGAATCAGGCCTTCATGGTCAAATTGCTGCAAAGAAACCACTACTAAAGGACAACAATAATAAGAATAATTGCTTAGGCCGAGAAACATGAGCAATGGACATTAGACTAGTCCAAATGTGAGATTTTTGGTTCCAAGCACTGTGTCGTTACGAGACGCAGAGTAGGTGAACAGATGATCTCTGCATGTGTGGTTCCCACCATGAAGCATGGAGGTGTGATGGTGTGGGGGTGCTTTGCTGGTGACTGTCTGTGATTTATTTAGAATTCAAGGCACACTTAACCAGCATGGCTACCACAGCATTCTGCAGCGATACGGCATCCCATCTGGTTTGCGCTTAGTGGGACTATCATTTGTTTTTCAACAGGACAATGATCCAACACACCTCCAGGCTGTGTAAGGGCTATTTGACCAAGGATAGTGATGGAGTGCTGCATTAGATAACTTGGCCTACACAATCACCCGACCTCAACCCAATTGAGATGGTTTGGGATGAGTTGGACCGCAGAGTGAAGGATAAGCAGCCAACAAGTGCTCAGCATATGTGGGAACTCCTTCAAGACTGTTGGAAAAGCATTCCTTATGAAGCTGGTTGAGACCATTTCAAAAGTATGCAAAGCTGTCATCAAGGCAAAGGGTAGCTACTTTGAAGAATCTAAAATATATTTTGATTTGTTTAACACTTTTTAAAAGTTGCTACATGATTCCATGTGTTATTTCATCGTTTTGATGTCTTATTATTCAACAATGTAGAGCATAGTAAAAATAAACAAAAACCCTTGAATGAGTAGGTGTCCAAACTTTTGACTGTAAATCAACTATATTAGTTGACTAAATGAGTCAATAAGCTGACTCAATGAAAAAAATGTATGACACCAGACAACACATTAGATGAATAAACATGCTTTATTTCAATCATCAGACATTATACCATAGTCTGTAAAACATTGGCATTCATTTAAAGCCATGATAGTGACTACAGTACACTAAGGGCTCTATTCAATCCACGTTGCAGAAGTTCAGCGTTACAGTGTGATTGAAATGTAAAGGCAATGTTAGCAGAGACTGCATTCACAGTAACCACTGCATATGTCAGCTCAATCAGATATGACCTTTACATTGCTATTGCGCAATCTGTAACACTTCAGCAATACAGATTGAACAGAGCCCTAAATCCAACAAATAAAAAGACAATGAAAACCATGTCAATATATAAAACGTGCAGAGAACCTTTCATGTAAAAACATGAAAATGTCTAATAAGGAAAACATGAATTGAGCACAAAATAATCACAAGTGAAAATCAAATTGTTTGAATTCAACATTATGAAGTGAAAAGAATACTAGGCAATTCTTCAATGAGAAAATCGATTGAACAAAGAACTAAACTCGCAGTGTGATGATTGACTGATTAACTGGTTTGTGTTCTGTGATGACAACACAGTGTCTATTACTATTACCCAAGACTCTTTGCACTACTGAAACCCGTTGCAAGAGAACAGCATTTTGGACTCAAAACGGCATTGAACTTTGTGTGCTCTTTCGATTGGGACAGAATTACATGTTTGTCTTTAGTGAAGTTTGAGAATACAACGTATGGTCTCTGAGTTATGGTATGTTACAGTAGAAACAATAGGTTCCCTAGCATTGTATTTTATAAGCAAACAAAGGAACTAAACTGATTGTACAGATTGAGACCACTGACAGGAGTTGGTGAGGTTTGACAGAACAGATATGTGAACTCTGATGGACAATCTTTAATGGATGGATGGAAATGAAAAGGTAAGGTCAACTGAACTGGAAACTGTGTCGTTGAGTCCCTTAGTGAGCCATACCTGGACCTGAAAATGGATGTCTGATCCTTTATCAACAATTACACACATTATCCTACTCCACACACGGAGACATAAACCCTTAAATTATACATGCATCCTCTAATTCCCTGCAAAATACTATTTTAAAGAATCAAATCAAAAGCTATAGTAAATGGTTGTTGCTGTTATAAAAGCCTTGTTTTTATCAATCAAAGAGTAACAACGGTCCAGTCTATGGCTGTATGTTTGTGGGAAGGATTGCAATGTCTGAGTGGGTGTTTTGGTGGGAATGTATAGCCAAATTACATAGGCAGCTCTGGTTGAGATAAATGGCAGGGATGGATACCCAATATGGCTCTTGGTACTACCATTTCTGAAGACCCTTCCAAATTACCCTGGTTAACTTGATCACCTTCACTCGATACTCTATTGAGAGAGAACTACATGCTAAATTAAACCGAGTTCAACAGTCCTAACACAAAAATCAACCAGAAAAACAAACAATGAAAATATCAAATAAGAAAAGACTATACATGGTTCTTTGTAGCTCAGTTGGTAGAGAATGGCGCTTGTAAGGCCAAGGTAGTGGGTCTGATTCCTGTGACCACACATATGTAAAATGTAAGTCACTTTGGATAAAAGTCCAATTGTAAAATTCTGTGAAAGTCAAGGCCAATAATTATGATAACAAAATAAATCTTTCAGCTTGAATAACCCCAGTTTATAATGATCTACAGCAACGAAACAAAGTTTGCAATCTAAATATTGATATACTCTTTATATAAACAGTTTATCTCTTTAGCCTTTAAGAAAAATACACTTTATATATTAAATTCAACTCTGAGGCTCACCCTATGTCCAACGCATGCCACCACTTCACAGTGAAACACCTCACTGTTGAGGAGCTACAGATCAGCATCCCAGTATTGAGATTAATGCATACAATTTCTCATAAAATATCTGGTTTCTCAAATATTTAGGGTCTATTCAATCAGATCCGCTTTAGCCGACATCCGCATAGCTGTTGTTTGACCGGTGTCAGAACGGCGTTAGAGCTGTCAAATCCACAAGCGGATCTTGGCATTATTGCTAAAGCGGACATTGCCATTGGCTGCATGGAGTCACATTAAGAGAAATCCCATGCAGCCTTGTTTATAAGTTAGAACACTGGAATGTGAGCTGTAATCTACACCTTGAGGATGATTTTCTATTTGTGCGTCATTATTTCTATATAGACTACACTTTCTCGTTCTGAACTTAACGAGAGTGGGACGGGTGTGGCTTCATGACAATGATAAAGAGCAGCTGCTCACCGATTTGACAGCTCCAACGCAGTTCCACTTCCGATGCCAAAACATCAGCTATGTGGGTGTCGGCTGTCGCCGGTTAACACTTGATCTGCTTGAATCTAGGCCTTCCTGTATATATCACGCTTCGATCTTAAGTTTTTAAAATGGCCTGGTAGATATAGTATGCAATGCATGGTGAACATTTACAACTTGGGCCCACTTATTCCACTGGAACAGTCTTGGCATCGAATAGGAGTGTACAATTAGAACAGTTATAACAATATCCAAGATGAATGCCCACAGTTTGAATCGGACATAGAAGAGGCTCTTTGTCTTTGGGCAAGATAATGGGGATAGGTGTGTACTTGTTTTGGTGACCATGACAACCATGGTGGTGGGGATGAGCTCATTTGTTCCCGATGACAACCATGCAAACATGTCCCTGCACGGTTTGAGCATTGCCATAGGGATGACAAGCTGAATGAGTTTGTTTTGCAGTACTCAAACTAACAACAATCATTCATACATGACAGTCGTTCAGCTTACTTGGATTCTCATGTGTTGCTATTTCACGTACATCTCACTTTAAACAGCTTTTCAGCCACTCCTGTTGCAGGGCTCCATGCAGGCATTCACAACATAAGATGCACGGTGGAAATGCAGCCAAAGCAGAGCATTGGTAAAACGGTTTCTTCCACTTCACTGGAAGGTCTGGGTAGGTAAGAGAGAAGGTACTTTAACATGCTGCATGGTTTCAGTCCCAATGGCATCATCTTGATGTTAGTTCAGCAAAAATGCTAATGCATGAAGAGAACAGATGCTGCGGTTGTTGTTGTTGTTGGTGATGAGGACTGAGGCGTTGCAGCAGAACATGAGAACAGCTTGGACTGTGACAGGCTAGCTAGTGCCTAAAATCAAAAGGCACTGGTAAGTCTGGTATGGAGCATACAGGGCACTGCATACAATGAACTAATAACCGACATAGTGGGTCCAGAGGCCAGTCCCTGGGGTCTGTTCTGGTCTCTTTAGAGGACCAAGAGGTGTGTGAGGGGTGGGAGTTGAATATACACACCCAATGGGGTTTGGAGGATCCATATCCAAGAACATGGTGACTGTTGAGGTAATGGTAGGGGGGGCTGGCTTGGAAGATGCTGTATTCATTCTTCTTGACTTGTGCTTGGAAAACAAGTTGTGGTTGATTGGTTCCATCATTCACATCTCTCAGCATCCACTCTACCACAGACAGATATATCCTTATATATATATATATACAGTCGGGCAAAAAAGTATTTAGTCAGCCACCAATTGTGCAAGTTCTCCTACTTAAAAAGATGAGAGAGGCCTGTAATTTTCCTCATAGGTACACTTCAAATATGACAGACAAAATGAGGGAAGAAAATCCAGAAAATCACATAGTAGGATTTTTAATGAATTTATTTGCAAATTATGGTGGAAAATAAGTATTTGGTCACCAACAAACAAGCAAGATTTCTGGCTCTCACAGACGTGTAACTTCTTCTTTAAGAGGCTCCTCTGTCCTCCACTTGTTACCTGTATTAATGGCACCTGTTTGAACTTGTTATCAGTATAAAAGACACTTGTCCACAACCTCAAACAGTCACACTCCAAACTCCACTATGGCCAAGACCAAAGAGCTGTCAAAGGACACCAGAAACAAAATTGTAGACCTGCACCAGGCTGGGAAGACTGAATCTGCAATAGGTAAGCAGCTTGGTTTGAAGAAATCAACTGTGGGAGCAATTATTAGGAAATGGAAGACATACAAGACCACTGATAATCTCCCACGCAAGATCTCACCCCGTGGGGTCAAAATGATCACAAGAACGTTGAGAAAAAATCCCAGAACCACACGGGGGGACCTAGTGAATGACCTGCAGAGAGCTGGGACCAAAGTAACAAAGCCTACCATCAGTAACACACTACGCCGCCAGGGACTCAAATCCTGCAGTGCCAGACGTGTCCCCCTGCTTAAGCCAGTACATGTCGAGGCCCGTCTGAAGTTTGCTAGAGAGCATTTGGATGATCCAGTAGAAGATTGGGAGAATGTCATATGGTCAGATCAAACCAAAATATAACTTTTTGGTAAAAACTCAACTCGTCGTGTTTGGAGGACAAAGAATGCTGAGTTGCATCCAAAGCACACCATACCTACTGTGAAGCATGGGGGTGGAAATATCATGCTTTGGGCTGTTTTTCTGCAAAGGGACCAGGACGACTGATCCGTGTAAAGGAAAGAATGAATGGGGCCATGTATCGTGAGATTTTGAGTGAAAACCTCCTTCCATCAGCAAGGGCATTGAAGATGAAACGTGGCTGGGTCTTTCAGCATGACAATGATCCCAAACACACCGCCCGGGCAACGAAAGAGTGGCTCCTTAAGAAGCATTTCAAGGTCCTGGAGTGGCCTAGCCAGTCTCCAGATCTCAACCCCATAGAAAATCTGCGGAGGCAGTTGAAAGTCCGTGTTGCCCAGCAACAGCCCCAAAACATCACTGCTCTGGAGGAGATCTGCATTGAGGAATGGGCCAAAAATACAACAGTGTGTGAAAACCTTGTGAAGACTTACAGAAAACGTTTGACCTCTGTCATTGACAACAAAGGGTATATAACAAAGTATTGAGATAAACTTTTGTTATTGACCAAATACTTATTTTCCACCATAATTTGCTAATACATTCATTAAAAATCCTGCAATGTGATTTTCTGGATTTTTCTCTCTCATTTTGTCTGTCATAGTTGAAGTGTACCTATGATGAAAATTACAGGCCGCTCTCATCTTTTTAAGTGGGAGAACTTGCACAATTGGTGGCTGACTAAATACTTTTTTTGCCCCACTGTATATATATATATATATATATATATATATATATATATATATATATATATATATATATATATATATATATATATATATACCCTGTAAACATCATGCATCTGTACTGGAATAGTATACATCTACTCTTTTTGGCTGCATATTCTATAACTAATGTGAAAATAACATCTATCTTAAAGTTAATTGAATGGAATGTTTGCAGTAGACCACAGTCACAGCACAGCTCCATGTCCTGAGGGCTGCTGCAGTGTCTCTGCTGGATGTCTTGCTTGCTTTTTAGTTTGAGCTGATTTAGATCACGGAGACTAGCTGAGAGGACTCCTTTAGCTATTTAAGCAATAGAAACTTCCTGAAGCCAGAAACAGATGAAAGCCAGCAGATACCCAGCAGCACACACAAACTGGAATTGTGCACAACTTCTGCTTCTAGACCACGCAGATTTGGTCCTTTGTTTGTTTTTTAAACTCAGTACGTCGTTACTTTAGAAAAGTGTTACCATGGTTTCCATGCCTCTCTAAGTTACATGCGACTGTTCCTCTCAGTGCGGAACAGGTGTTGTTGGAACAATGTAGTGTGGAACCTATGCATTGTGTAGTGAGGTAAGATGACCCATGGATAATACACTCATAATATTGCTGCTAAGTTGTATCTGTTTTCCTACTTCAAAAGTTATAACCATTATGAAAATATTACACTGGATGTTAATACTACACGAGATGATAATATTACACTAGATGTTAATACTACACGAGATGATAATATTACACTAGATGTTAATACTACACAAGATGATAATATTACACTAGATGTTAATACTACACGAGATGATAATATTACACTAGATGTTAATACTACACGAGATGATAATATTACACTAAATGTTAATATTACACTAGATGATAATATTACACTAGATGTTAATATTACACTAGATGTTAATATTACACTAGATGTCTAGATGATAATATTACACTAGATGTTAATATTACACTAGATGATAATATTACACTAGATGTTAATATTACACTAGATGTTAATATTACACTAGATGTTAAAATTACACTAGATGTTAAAATTACACTAGATGATAATATTACACTAGATGTTAATATTACACTAGATGTCTAGATGATAATATTACACTAGATGTTAATATTACACTAGATGATAATATTACACTAGATGTTAATATTACACTAGATGTTAATATTACACTAGATGTTAAAATTACACTAGATGTTAAAATTACACTAGATGATAATATTACACTAGATGTTAATATTACACTAGATGTCTAGATGATAATATTACACTAGATGATAATATTACACTAGATGATAATATTACACTAGATGTTAATATTACACGACATGATAATATTACACTAGATGTTAATACTACACGAGATGATAATATTACACTAGATGTTAATACTACACGAGATGATAATATTACACTAGATGTTAATATTACACTAGATGTTAATATTACACTCGACGTTAATATTACACTAGATGTCTAGATGATAATATTACACTAGATGTTAATATTACACTTGATGTTAATATTACACTAGATGTCTAGATGATAATATTACACTAGATGTTAATATTACACTAGAGATGTTAATATTACACTAGATGTTAATATTACACTAGAGATGTTAATATTACACTAGAGATGTTAATATTACACTAGATGTCTAGATGATAATATTACACTAGATATTAATATTACACTAGATATGTTAATATTACACTTGATGTTAATATTACACTAGATGTCTAGATGATAATATTACACTAGATGTTAATATTACACTAGAGATGTTAATATTACACTAGATGTCTAGATGATAATATTACACTAGATGTTAATATTACACTAGATGTTAATATTACACTAGATATTACTATTACACTAGATGTCTAGATGATAATATTACACTAGATGTTAATATTACACTAGATGTTAATATTGCACTAGATGATAATATTACACTAGATGATAATATTACACTAGAGATGTTAATATTACACTAGATGTCTAGATGATAATATTACACTAGATGTCTAGATGATAATATTACACTAGATGATAATATTACACTAGATATTAATATTACACTAGATGTCTAGATGATAATATTACACTAGATGTTAATATTACACTAGAGATGTTAATATTACACTAGATGTCTAGATGTTAATATTACACTAGATGTTAATATTACACTAGATATTACTATTACACTAGATGTCTAGATGATAATATTACACTAGATGTTAATATTACACTAGATGTTAATATTGCACTAGATGATAATATTACACTGGATGATAATATTACACTAGATGATAATATTACACTAGATGTTAAGGTGACACTAGATGATAATATTACACTAGATGTTAATATTACACTAGATGTTAATATTACACTAGATGATAATATTACACTGGATGATAATATTACACTAGATGATAATATTACACTAGATGATAATATTACACTAGATGATAATATTACACTAGATGTTAAGGTGACACTAGATGATAATATTACACTAGATGTTAATATTACACTAGATGTTAATATTACACTAGATGATAATATTACACTAGATGTTAATATTACACTAGATGATAATATTACACTAGATGTTAAGGTTAAAGCAGCATCACTGTGTGATGGAAGATAAGCAGCTTTTAGGACAGGAAAACTGCAATAAGTGTGTGTGTGTGTGATATATCAGTGATGGTTACAAACATGTCATTAAATCACAGGCAAACTGTGGGATCTTCCTTCCCATGCAGGGTCACATGACAAAGGAAATCACTTGGGGTGTGAATGTATGGAGGGTCAGGAGATACAAGTGACAGAGGAAGTGACCCAGGAACAGATCGAAGATCAGAAAATCTCCTCCAATATGAAATAAAACCTATCCAGGGAGCAATAGAGAGGAGTTGTTGATTTAGCGTCCTTCTGCCCCGATGGGAGCCATGGAGAGGGTGTCCTCCTCGTCGATGTTGTCCAGCTCCTTGGTGCGCACAGCGTGGGTGATGAGGTTGAGCTCCTCCAGCAGGGTCTCACTGCGGTATGCCACGCGGATGTCCGGGACGTTGGTGCGACGGATGTCGTTGCTCTCCGGGCCCTCTTTGCTGTATTTGGGCCCAAGCCAGTAGCTCTTTGCCTGGAGACAAGAAAGAACATCAGAGCAGAGCACTTGGCACAAAATGGCTGTGGATGAGAGGAGAGGAAGCAGATACCTTGTGGGAGAAGCCGCTCATAAGGACGCTGTTCCTGGCCAGCTCACACATGTCACAGGAGCTGAGCTTCCACACCTGTGTGGCAATGCTGTACTCCTCCATCAGAGGCTCCTGAGGACAAACACACAAAAGACAAACAAACATTCAATGAATTGTACTGATTGACTGTACTGACTCACCATTGCAGTTGTAGTGTGAATTGTTTTGCCTCTGTGTGTGTTTGTGTGTGTCTTGACACCACTCCCCTGTGCACTGACCTTCGTGAAGTGGAACTGTAGGGGGTCGTCAGTGGACAGAGAGACCATGAGGCCTCTGGACAGATACTCAGGCAGGGGGTTACGGTGGTAGCTGAGGAACAGGCTGTTGTTGCTCAGGGGGGACATGGCAATGCCAATCTGAGCCAGGTAGTACAGATACTGCAGCACTGGTGCCTGGGGACATGAGGAGGAAAGAGATGCCATATGATATAGTCTATCTTGTTAAATGCACAACTGCAGTATTCAAGGGGAAAGTGTCTGATTGTTCTTCTGAATTCTCTTAAATTTGCTGAAGTAACCTGGTGAGCAAAGTCCCAAAACCAAGACATCATTTAATAAATCAATCAATCAAACCTTCAGAGGTCACCTATGAACTGAACTCTACTATCTGTCTGTCGTGTTGTTGCCATGGTAGTGTGGCGTCGCTATGGGAAACGACGTGTGTGCTGACTGACCTTCCTGAGCAGCAGCCCGTGGGAGATGTTCTCTGAAAGCATGAAACCCGACACCAGGTGGTGGACAGGCCCCGCCTCCCCGCAGTGAGGGCGCAGCACAAACGTGTGGAAGCCACGCCTCCTGCATGTCACAAGCAAACAAATATTAGCTTCATAAAGTATATTCATTAACAATCCTTAATGTTTTCATGCGATTCATTCATCATTTATGTTATTAAAGGTCCAATGCAGCTGTTTTTATCTCAATATCAAATAATTTCTGGGTAACAATTAAGAACCTCACTGTGATTATTTTCATGGTAAAAAAAGAAACCAAAATAGCTTTTTAGCAAAGAGCAATTTCTCAAGCAAGAATCTTGCTAGGGCTGTCTGGGAGTGGGGAGAAGAACACTGAAAGCTAGCTGTTATTGTTATTGGCAGAGAGGTTAGGAACTCTGTTTCTTGTTGGTCTATTAATTAATGCCTGATGTCACCAGGCAGATCAAAACTCCATCACATCAAACAAGCTGAAATTTCAAGCAGCTCTTACAATAAAAGGGCATTATTATGATTTCCACAATTGTACAGTATTATTCCAACCTCATAGCGTGTATATATACTGAACAAAAATATAAACACAACATGTAACAATTTTTATGATTTTACTGTGTTACAGTTCATAATCAGTCAATTGAAATGAATTAATTAGGCCCTAATCTATGGATTTCACATGACTGGGCAGGGTTGCAGCCACGCGTGGACCTGGGAGGGCATAGGCCCACCCACTGGGGAGCCAGGCCCAGCCATTTAGAATGACTTTTTCCCCACAAAAAGGCTTTATTACAGACAGAAATACTCCACAGTTTCATCTTCTGTCCGGGTGGCTGGTCTCAGACGATCCCGCTGGAGAAGAAGCCGGATGCGGAGGTCCCTGGCTGACCTCTGCGGTTGTGATGCCGGTTGGGCGTACTGCCAAATTCTTCAAAACGACGTTGGAGGCGGCTTATGGTAGGGAAATGAACATTAAATTCTCTGGCTAAAGCTCTGGTGGACATTCCTGCAGTCAGCATGCCAATTGCACGCTCCCCAAAAACTTTAGATATCTGTGGCATTGTGTTGTGTGACAAAGCTGCACATTTTAGAGTGGCCTTTTATTGTCCCCAGCACAATGTGCACCTGTGTAATGATTACGCTGTTTGTTCAGCTTCTTGATATGCCACACCTGTCAGGTGGATGGATTATCTTGGCAAAGGAGAACATCTCACTAACAGGAGAGAAATAAGCTTTTTGTGCATATGGAACATTTCTGGGATCTTTTATTTCAGCTCATGAAACATGGGACCAACACTTTATACATGTTTACATTTTTGTTCAGTATACACTACCGCTCAAAAGTTTGGGGTCACTTAGAAATAACCTTGTTTTGAAAGAATAAAAAACACATTTTTTTGTTCATTAAAATAACATCAAATTGATCAGAAATACAGTGTAGACATTGTTAATGTTGTAAATGACTATTGTAGCTGGAAACGGCAGATTTTTTATGGAATATCTACATAGGCGTACAGGGGCCACTTATCAAGGGACATCAGAGACTGTAACGTTCTTTGCTTCATGGAAACATGGCTCACTCGAGAGACGCTAACGGAAGCGGTGCAGCCAGCTGGTTTCTTCAAGCATCGCGCCGACAGAAACAAACATTTCTGGTAAGAAGAGGGGCGGGGGCGTATGCCTTATGATTAACGAAACCGTGTATTGATGGCAGCATTCGTGTGAAACTGAAAGCGCGAACCACTGCTTTTAACCAGGGAAAGGTGACCGGAAACATGACCGAATACAAACAGTGTAGCTATTCCCTCCGCAAGGCAATCAAACAAGCTAAGAGTCAGTGTAGCGACAAAGTAGAGTCACAATTCAACGGCTCAGACACAAGAGGTATGTGGCAGGGTCTACAGTCAATCATGGATTACAAAAAGAAATCCAGTCCCGTCACGGACCAGGATGTCTTGCTCCCAGGCAGACTAAATAACTTTTTTGCCTGCTTTGAAAACAATACAGTGCCACTGACACGGCCCGCAACCAAAACCTGATTACCAACAACGACGAGATGGCCTACAGGGAGGAGGTGAGGGCCCTCGGAGTGTGGTGTCAGGAAAATAACCTCACACTCAACGTCAACAAAACAAAGGAGATGATTGTGGACTTCAGGAAACAGCAGAGGGAGCACCCCCCTATCCACATTGATGGGACAGTAGTGGAGAGGGTAGTAAGTTTTAAGTTCCTCGGCGTACACATCACGGACAAACTGAATTGGTCCACCCACACAGACAGCGTCGTGAAGAAGGCTCAGCAGCGCCTCTTCAACCTCAGGAGGCTGAAGAAATTCAGCTTGTCACCAAAAGCGCTCACAAACTTCTACAGATGCACAATCGAGAGCATCCTGTCGGGCTGTATCACCGCCTGGTTCGGCAACTGATCCGCCCACAACCATAAAGCTCTCCAGAGGGTAGTGAGGTCTGCACAACGCGTCACCAGGAGCAAACTACCTGCCCTCCAGGACACCTACACTACCCAATGTCACAGGAAGGCCATAAAGATCATCAAGGACAACAACCACCCGAGCCACTGCCTGTTCACCCCGCTATCATCCAGAAGGCAAGGTCAGTACAGGTGCATCAAAGCAGGGACCGAGAGACTGAAAAAGAGCTTCTATCTCAAGGCCATCAGACTGTTAAACAGCCACCACTAACATTGAGTGGCTGCTGCCAACACACTGACTCAACTCCAGCCACTTTAAAAATGGGAATTGATGGAAATTGATGTAAAATATATCACTAGCCACTTTAAACAATGCTACTTAATATAATGTTTACATACCCTACAATTCTCATCTCACATGTATATGTATATACTGTACCCTATAACATCTACTGCATCTTTATGTAATACATGTATCACTAGCCACTTTAAACTATGCCACTTTGTTTACATACCCTACATTACTCATCTCATATGTATATACTGTACTCGATACCATCTATTGCATCTTGCCTATGCCATTCTGTACCATCACTCATTCATATATCTTTATGTACATATTCTTCATCCCTTTACACTTGTGTGTATAAGGTAGTAGTTTTGGAATTGTTAGGTTAGATTACTCGTTGGTTATTACTGCATTGTCGGAACTAGAAGCACAAGCATTTCGCTACACTTGCATTAACATCTGCTAACCATGTGTATGTGACAAATAAATTTGATTTGAACATCCATCACTCCTGTGTTCCAATGGCACGTTGTGTTAGCTAATCCAAGTTTATCATTTTAAAAGGCTAATTGATCATTAGAAATTAGATTTGATTTGATCATTAGAAAACCCTTTTGCAATTATGTTAGCACAGCTGAAAACTGTTGTCCTCATTAAAGAAGCAATAAAACTGGCCTTTAGACTAGTTGAGTATCTAGAGCATCAGCAGTTGTGGGTTTGATTACAGGCTCAAAATGGCCAGAAACAAAGACCTTTCTTCTGAAACTCGTCAGTCTATTCTTGTTCTGAGAAATGAAGGCTATTCCATGCGAGAAATTGCCAAGAAACTGAAGATCTGGTACAACGCTGTGTACTACTCCCTTCACAGAACAGCGCAAACTGGCACTAACCAGAATAGAAAGAGGAGTGGGAGGCCCCGGTACACAACTGAGCAAGAGGACAAGTACATTAGTGTCAAGTTTAAGAAACAGAAGCCTCACAAGTCCTCAACTGGCAGCTTCATTGAATAGTACTCGCAAAACATCAGTCTCAACGTCAACAGTGAAGTGGCGAATCCGGGATGCTGGCCTTCTAGGCAGAGTTCCTCTTTTGCCCATCTTAATCTTTTATTTTTGTCTGGCCAGTCTGAGATATGGCTTTTTCTTTGCAACTCTGCCTACAAGGCCAGCATCCTTGGATTAGCTAACACAACGTGCCATTGGAACACAGGAGTGATGGTTGCTGATAATGGGCCTCTGTACGCCTATGTAGATATTCCATTAAAAATCTGCCGTTTCCAGCTACAATAGTCATTTACAACATTAACAACGTCTACACTGTATTTCTGATCAATTAGATGTTATTTTAATTGACAAAACAAGGACATTTCTAAGTGATCCCAAACTTTTGAACGGTAGTGTATATATAAAACACATGAAAATCTAATTTGACTGCACTTGGCCTTTATTTATTTTTTATAGCCGTCTTTGTGCTGAGGTTCGTTAAGCAGCCTGGTACCTGCGCAGGTGGTTGAGCACGGCCATGTTGGCGTAGGTGTAGTAGAGGTAGTAGGAGTAGGGAGGGTTGTCCTCCTCTGTCCAGTCGGCTGGCAGGGGGCTGTCCATGTTGAAGATGTGGTGCTCCGGCTTGGACTCGTCATCCACACTGTCAAAGCCCACCACCTGACAACATACAGTTAGTTATACAACAATAAGTTACGGTAAAACAGTACCTGGAATGTATGAATGAGGTGGGGCCCTAAGTTCTTTCTGACCGGAAGAAAATGCATCTCAAGTGTCTGGATATGTTAGGTGTAGGGAAAGGGAGAATCCTACTTTGTTGACTCACATGCTGGAGGAAGAGGTGCAGTTCAGGGTGGCTGCGGGGGTTAATGGTGACCTCAAACAGAGGCATGAAGATGTTCTCCATCATCTCCTGGAAGTTAGCCAGCTGCTTCTTGGTGCGGTACACATCACTGCAGTCAGAGGAGGGTTAATCATATGAAAGATTATTATCATTCACATTCATTGATAGTATTCATTCAAAGATAATACGTGTCACAAATACAAGGAGAGGTTTACATCCAAGAAAAGCTGATAAAAGGTCGATGTGTATAACTGCTTTGTTGATGCTGTAGTAGGTAGAGGTACTACTCACAAAAGGCGGGGCACTTGGATGAGCCAGCGCACGTTGTCAGAGTAGACTTGGTGTTTGACGGCCCACTGGGCCAGCTTGTCCCATTCGTCCCGGGAGCGGCCGTAGATGGACAGACGCAGCTCCACATTCTGGTACTTACTCTCCTCTAGGTCAGCCATCACCTCCTGATGGAACACCAACAACGCATTAGAGACATCAATATCATTGTATTAATGTCTGTGAATTAAGACTTCAAGGCCACATTTTCTCCTAAGATCAATGTGCATAACTATGTGGGGTGAACTAACACAAACACCACTGTTTGTATGGCTGTTTAAGGTAGCATGGGATGATTTCAGACCTTGATCATGTGGCCAAAGTATTTGCCCTCGATGTGGTTGTCTGTCTTGATGAAGATCTCTCTCAGGATGGATTCTCCGATGGGGTTGTATTTGGCATTGAACTTGTCGAAGCGATGGAACGTGTTGCGGTCCTGAGAATAGACAGGGGACACTTACGATGCCACTCTTCTTCCCCCAATTCTCCTACCCCTCCCTCTTTAAACAATTCTCCTACCCCTCCCTCTCTAACAATTCTCTTTTCCCCTCCCCTCTCCCCCTGCTCCTCACCGCGTGCATGTCCAGTGTGTCCACACTAAGGTCAAAGGCAGTCAGGTTCATGGTCTCAAACACCTCCATGAGGGTCTGTCCCCGCCCGTGCTCCATGTGGACTATCTCCCCAGGGTACTTCTTCATGGCTCGCTTGATAAAGCGCAGCAGGTGCTTCTGGTTCATACAAGATGAGGCATGGATGTGGGTGTCCACCTGGGGGCAAAGGGAGAGACAGGGTCAACAACAATGAGATGTTGAGGATGGATACCAGAAAGACAAAACAGAAAGCCTGAGTTAGTTAGCACTTAGCAGTGGTGTATCTTCATTGGTTACTACACCAAGGAAAAAGTGGGAGACTACTTCCAGATATATTTCACTCCAACAATGTGGAGTGACTAACTGATATTGAACACTTTGCAGGTTTTATAGAGATGTTGTAGATCAAGAAGCTGTTGGATGCTGTAGTGTTGTGAACGGTTGTTGTGTCAGTGTTGTTGTGTGTCACCTTGCGGATGTTGTAGAAGTCGCGGTGAGGAACCTTCTTCTGGGCTGCCAGCTCCTTCATCTCATTCAGCAGGATGTGCATCTGGAACTTAGAGCTCAGGTATTGCAGCCGGCGGTAGCAGAACGACTTTCTGCAACACACACACACACACACACACACACACACACACACACACACACACACACACACACACACACACACACACACACACACACACACACACACACACACACACACACACACACACACACACACACACACACACACACACACATATATGCCTCACTCTTGACATGTGTACACAGAATTTGCACAGTTTTGACATACACAGAGTACTAATGAGACAACAGATGTGACTAACGTTAACTGTAAGGCCAGTAACCAGTAACACTCACACTGGTCCGTTAATGATGAGAGCCATCATGACATTCATGTCAGCGATGTACTCCTTCAGGTCTGGGTAAGGCAGGTCCAACTCTGTACTCCTGGAAATGAGGATGGAGAATTTTGGTTACACACTCTCTCTTACACACACGTAGAAGCAGACTAGCCCATCACACACTTTACACCAAAAACTGAAAACAAGCAGACTCAAACACAAACCCACTTCTCCATGGGGCTCTTCTTGGTGTAGACATGCATGACCCCATCCACCATCTTACAGCTGTACCCTGAGTCTGCAGGCATGTTCTTGGTGTCCTGGTTTTCATAGGGGTGAGTCTCTGAGACAGGGGGGTGGACTGGAGCATCTGTGGGAGACAGAGGGGAAGGGAGAAAAGTTCACCATACTATTATACATCACAACTTCATTTTCATTCACAATTTCACAAAGTAACTAATTTGCTAAAGAAGAAAGGGGCAGAAACCCTACAGCTATGCCCTGTGTGTCTCAGTTTGTGTCATACCAAATGTGTCAGGTGTGTGAGTATGTCATACCTGCATCAACGGGGGTCTCAGGGATTTCCTCATAGATGCGTAGGTCCAGGGGCTTCTCTCCCAGCTCTCCCAGCTCGCGGGCAGTGGTCTTACAGAAGTTCTGAATGGACAGAGCAATGTACTTCTCCCTGATGAACAGGGCCTTTACCACACATTTAGCTGCATCCACCAGGTCTGTGAAGGGCACCTGGTCAGGGCAGAACGGTAAAAGTCAGGCATAGTCTACAGTGATTAAGAGTGTGGCTGAGTGGGTAACAATTTCACAATTCTAGACAACATGCTGTCCCCACTGGAGACCGGGGTTCACTAACCGGTCCAGGCTCTCATTTCTGAACTACTTCCTCTGTATATCCAACTGTCTAAATAAATAAGTCCAAGCACAACCAAACCCACCTCAATAGACTTGTTGACTGAATTGGTTTACCTTTCACAGTAAGCATGTGGCACACTGAGAGACCAACCAACTAGTACTTGGAATGAGAAACAACTGCATGATAAAACACTGATCAGGATGGACTGTGACTGGATTTATTCTATCAAGTTGTTTAGTCAGCGGCTCTCACCCCACACTTCTCCTCCCCTGATATTGAGACACGCTGGTACTCTCGCTCCATCGGTAATACTCTCTCCTTCATCCAGCCATCATCCGTCCTGTCCACACCACCCAGCTCATTCATAAACCTACAGGGAGAGAGAAGGGGTAAAGAAAAGATTAGGATAGGAGAGAGCATGGGGTTTAGGTATGACGTAGGGAAATAGAAATCTCATGTAAATAGTTTTGCAAAGCACCTATGAAAATATATGAATCAATACTTTATTGGCAGGTTTAGTTGGACATATGTCTCACTTAGAGGTCGACCGATTAATTAGGGCCGATTTCAAGTTTTCATAACAATCGGTAATCTGAATTTTTGGACACCCCGATCATGGCCGATTACATTACAGGAAGGAGTGCAGCAAGGAGCTAAGGTAAGTTGCTAGCTAGCATTAAACGTATCTTATAAAAAACAATCAATCTTAACATAATCAATAGTTAACTACACATGGTTGATGATATTACTTGTTTATCTAGCTTGTCCTGCATTGCATATAATCGATGCAGTGCCTGCTAATTTTATAATTGAATCACAGCCTACTTCGCCAACCGGGTGATTTAACAAGTGCATTCGCGAAAAAAAGCACTGTCGTTGCACCAATGTGTACCTAACCATAAACATCAATGCTTTTCTTAAAATCAATACACAAGTATATATTTTTAAACCTGCATATTTAGTTAATATTGCCTGCTAACATGAATTTCTTTTAACTAGGGAAATTGTGTCACTTCTCTTGCGTTCTGTGCAACAGAGTCAGGGTATATGCAGCAGTTTGGGCCGCCTGGCTCGTTGAGAACTGTGTGAAGACTATTTCTTCCTAACAAAGACAGCCAACTTCGCCAAACGGGGGATGATTTAACAAAAGAGCATTTGCGAAAAAAGCACAATCGTTGCACGAATGTACCTAACCATAAACATCAATGCCTTTCTTAAAATTAGTACACAGAATTTCTTTTATTTTTTAACCTGCATATTTAGTTAAATTAAATGTTAGCAGGCAATATAAAACTAGGGAAATTGTGTCACTTCTCTTGCGTTCATTGCACGCAGAGTCAGGGTATATGCAACAGTTTGGGCCGCCTGGCTCATTGCGAACTAATTTGCCAGAATTTTATGTAATTATGACATAACATTGAACGTTGTGCAATGTAACAGCAATATTTAGACATATGGATGCCACCCATTAGATAAAATACGGAACCGTTCCGTATTTCACTGAAAGAATAAATGTTTTGTTTTCGAAATTATAGTTTCCGGATTTGACCATATTAATGACCTAAGGCTCGTATTTCTGTGTGTTATTATATTATAATTAAATCTATGATTTGATAGAGCAGTCTGACTGAGCGGTGGTAGGCAGCAGCAGGCTCGTAAGCATTCATTCAAACAGCACTTCACTGCATTTGCCAGGAGCTCGTCGCTTTGCTTGAAGCATTGCGCTGTTTATGACTTTAAGCCTATCAACTCCCGAGATTAGGCTAGCAATACTATAGTGCCTATTAGAACTTAAAAGGTAGTCAAAGGTATATGAAATACAAATGGTATAGAGAGAAATAGTCCTATAATAACTACAACCTAAAACTTCTTAACTGGGAATATTAAAGACTCATGTTAAAAGGAACCACCAGCTTTCATTTGTTCTCATATTCTGAGCAAGGAACTTAAATGTTAGCTTTTTTACATGGCACATATTGCACTTTTACTTTCTTCTCCAACACTTTGTTTTTGCATTATTTAAACCAAATTGAACATGTTTCATTATTTATTTGAGACTAAATTGATGTTATTGATGTATTATATTAAGTTAAAATAAAAATGTTCATTGTTCATTCAGTATTGTTGTAATTGTCATTATTACAAATATATATTATAAAAATCGGTATCGTCTTTTTTTGGTCCTCCAATAAATCGGTATCGGAGTTGAAAAATCACAACCCGTCGACCTCTAGTCTCACTGTCTTTATGTCTCTCTGTGAATTGCGCCTCAGCTGTTGAATATTTGCAGTTATACGGAAGGATTATTTCGGTCATGAATACCAAGGCATGTCTAAGATTTGTTTTTAAGATATTTAAGATGAACATTAAAAGACCAGGGCTGTACCAATGTAGTGGAACCGTGGTGCAGGATTTCCATTAGGAAAATCAGGCGCTGGACAAGTAAGAGGAAATATTTTAATTTATCTGACATTTGAGAAATGTTCTGGTCATACATTTGCATTGGGTGCGTAACCTAATAAGGCGTCCACCCACACAGCTAGCGCCATCAATAAACCAGGGATATTGGCCAAATGAGCCACATTTTCATTCCTTAAAAACAGCCTATAACAAATTATAAAAACACTATTCCTTGTGTTTCCATTTATAGCCTATTGGTTTTTAATTTCCGAAAACAATAATTGTCCTCCCCACAGTTCAGCTGTCAGAGATTTGAGCACTAAACGCATTAGGGACCTGCATAGACCTACAGGGTTAGGTGTCCACTGCATGGTATTAATATAACAAATATACATAGAGTACCAGTCAAAGGTTTGGACTCACTTACTCATTTTTTCTCACTTACTCATTTTCTCACTTACTCAAGAGTTTTCTTTATTTTTAATATTTTGTAGATTGTCAAATCAAATCAAATGTGTCACATGCGCCAAATACAACAGGTTACAGTGAAATGCTTACTTACAAGCCCTTAACCAACAATGCTTTAAGAAGTTTTCAGAAAAAAAGAGAAAACAAAACTAACAAAGAATTAAACAGCAGCAGTAAAATAACAATAGCAAGGCTATATACAGGAGGTACGGAGTCAATGTTTGGGGACACCGGTTAGTTGAGGTAATTGAGGTAATATGCACATGGAGGTAGAGTTAAAGTGACTATGAATAGATAATAAACAGAAAGTAGCAGCAGCGTAAAAGAGGAGTCTGGGTAGCCCTGTGAAGAAGCCTCTTGGACCTAGACTTGGCACTCCGGTACTGCTTGCCGTGCGGTAGCAGAGAGAACAGTCCATGACTAGGGTGGCTGGAGTCTTTGACAATTTTTAGGGCCTTTCTCTGACACAGCATGGTATAGAGGTCCTGGATGGCAGGGAGCTTGGCCCCAGTGATGTACTGGGCTGTACGCACTACCCTCTGAAGTGGCCAAGCAGTTGCCATACATGGCAGTGATGCAACCAGTCAGGATGCTCACGATGGTGCAGCTGTAGAACCTTTTGAGGATCTGAGGACCCATGCCAAATCTTTTCAGTCTCCTGAGTGGGAATAGGCTTTGTCGTGCCCTCTTCACTACTGTCTTAGTGTGTTTGGACCATGATAGTTTGTTGGTGATGTGGATGCCAAGGAACTTGAAGCTCTCAACCTGATCCACTGCAGCCCCGTCGATGAGAATGGGGGCGTGCTTTTTCTTGATCACATAGAGGGAGAGGTTGTTGTCCTGGCACCACACGGCCAGGTCTCTGACCTCCTCCCTATAGGCTGTCTCATTGTTGTTAGTGATCAGCGTGGCGGATGTGTTGTTACCTACCCTTACCACCTGGGGGCAGCCTGCCAGGAAGTCCAGGATCCAATTGCAGAGCGAAGTGTTTTATTCCTAAGGTCCTTAGCTTAGTGATGAGCTTTGAGGGCACTATGGTGTTGAACACTGAGCTGTAGTCAAAGAATAGCATTCTCACATAGGTGTTCCTTTTGTCCAGGTGGAAAGGGCAGTATTGAGTGCAATAGAGATTGCATCATCTGTGGATCTGTATGCAAATTGGAGTGGGCCTTGGGTTTCTTGGATAATGGTGTTCATGTGAGCCATGACCAGCCTTTCAAAGCACTTCATGGCTACAGAGTGTTACGGGTCGGTAGTCATTGAGAAGGTTACCTTAGTGTTTTTGGGCACAGGGACTATGTTGGTCTGCTTGAAATATGTTGGTATTACAGACTCAGGTATAGACAGGTTAAAAATGTCAGTGAGACACTTGCCAGTTCGTCAGAGCATGCTCGGACTACACGTCCTGGTAATCCATGTTGACCTGTTTAAAGGTCTTACTCACATCGGCTAAGGAGAGTGTGATCACACCGTCGTCCGGAACAGCTGATGCTCTCATGCATGGTTCAGTGTTACTTGCCTCGAAGCGAGCACAGACGTAATTTAGCTTGTCTGGTAGGCTCGTGTCACTGGGGAGCTCGCGGCTGTGCTTCCCTTTGTAGTTTGTACTAGTTTGTACTAGTTTGTAAGCTCTGCCACATCCGATGAGCATTGGAGCCGGTGTAGTACAATTCAATCTTAGTCCTGTATTGACGCTTTACCTGTTTGATGGTTTGTCGGCGGGCATGGCGGGATTTCTTATAAGCTTCCGGGTTAGAGAATAATTGTAGAATAATAGTGAAGCCATCAAAACTATGAAATAACACATATGGAATCAAAAAAGTCTTAAACAAATCAAAACATATTTTGCATTTGAGATTCTTCAAAGTAGCCACCCTTTGCCTTGATGACAGCTTTGCATACTCTTGACATTCTCTCAACCAGCTTCATGAGGTTGTCATCTGGAATGCATTTCAATATACAGATGTGCCTTGTTAAAAGTTCATTTGTGGAATTTCTTTCCTTCTGAATACTTTTGAGCCAATTGTGTTGTGTCAAGGCAGGGTTGGTATTCAGAAGATAGCCCTATTTGGTAAAAGACCTAGTCGATATTATGGCAAGAACAGCTCAAATAAGCAAAGAGAAACGACAGTCCATCATTACTTTAAGACATGAAGTTCAGTCAATCCGGAAAATGTCAAGAACTTTGAAAGTTTCTTCAAATGCAGTCGCAAAAACCATCAAGTGCTATGATGTAACTAGCTCTCACGAGGATCGCCATAGAAAATGAAGATCCAGAGTTACCTCTGCTGCAGAGGATAAATTCATCAGAATTAACTGCACCTCAGATTGCAACCCAAATAAATGCTTCAAAGGGTTCAAGTAACAGACACATCTCAACATTAACTGTTCAGAGGAGACTGCATGAATCAGGACTTCATGGTCAAAATGCTGCAAAGAAACCACTACTAAAGGACACCAATAAGAAGAGACTTGCTTGGGCCAAGAAACACGAGCAATGGACATTAGACCGGTGAAAATCTGTCCTTGAGTCCAAATGTAACCAATGTCTTTGTGAGACACAGAGTAGGTGAAAACCTTAGATGATCTATGCATGTGTGGTTCCCACAGTGACTGGTGACACTGTCTGTGATATACTTAGAATTCAAGGCACACTTAACCAGCATGGCTACCAAAGCATTCTGCAGCAATACACCATCCCATCTGGTTTGCGCTTAGTGGGATTATCATTTGTTTTTCAACAGGACAATTCAAAAAGAAAATTTAAACCGTTATTTAACTAGGCAAGTCAGTTAAGAACAAATTCTTATTTTCAATGACAGCCTAGGAACAGTGTGTTAACTGCGTTGTTCAGGGGCAGAACGACAGCTTGGAGATTCGATCTTGCAACCTTTCGTCTACTAGTCCAAAGCTCTAACCACTAGGCTGCCTGCCACCCCAATGACCCAACACACCTCCAAGGTGTGTAAGGGCTATTTGACCAAGAAAGAGAGTGATGGAGTGCTGCATCAGATGATCTGGCCTCCACAATCACCTGACCTCAACCTAATTTAGATGGTATGGGATGAGCTAGACCGCAGAGTGAAGAAAAAGCAACCAACAAGTGCTCAGCATATGTGGGAACTCCTTCAAGACTGTTGGAAAAGTATTCCTCATGAAGCTGGGTGAATGAGTGCCAATAGTGTGCAAAGCTGTCATCAAGGCAAAGGGTGGCTACATTGAAGAATCTAAAATCAAAAATATATTTAACACTTTTTTGATTACTACATAATTCCATATGTGATACTTCATAGTTTTGATGTCTTCACTATTATTCAACAATGTAGAAAATAGTAAAATAAAGAAAAACCCTTGAATGAGTAGGTGTGTCCAAACATTTGAATGGTACTGTATAAAGGAAGATAACTTTTGGCCTAGCACCAGAGAGAGAGAGAAGGAGATATGCTGGTGGCATGCTACAACACCGACATCCTTGTCAGATAGGCTACGTTTGCTATACAGATACAGCCTTACAGGAGGCGGCTAATTCACCAATTGTTTTACGCGGCATCACTCAATAGAATTTTGAAAGATTACCTTCTAAAGTAATTTGCAGTACTTTATTAAAGTGTAACAGACTACTGAGATGTTATTGAAGAAATAAGTTGTTTCATGATCTTTTTGGACTGAATATCAGCCCTGCACCTCTATGACACTGCATCTCAGTGCAAGAGGTGTCGCTACAGTACCTGGTTTGAATCCAGGCTGCATCACATCCAGCCTTGATTGGGAGTCCCATAGGGCGGCAAACAATTGGCACAGCCTCGTCCGGGGTAGGCCGTCATTGTAAATAAGAATTTGTTCTAAACTGACTTGCCTAGTCAAATAAAGGTTAAATAAATAAAATGACTCAACATCACCTGTGATGACTATACATCATCAGTAGGGGGCAGCACACAGGGAACTCATATTTTGCTAATGGAGTTGGAGTGGAACATTCTCAATATTTAACAAAATGATACATTTAAAATTAAACTCTTCAGCAAATGAGCGCCAAGGACTGTACATACGTACAGGTAAAAACTTGACCTTATGCATTCACAAGATTGTTAGGAAAAGGCAAAAGATAGAGAGAGAGACTGAAAGTATAGCTCACTCACTCTAGGTCGGCAGCGCTGTCAATTTTCATGAACTCCTGTTTGATGCGGAGCAGGATCTCTGGCTCAAGCCTGGCGTAGTGCAGAGTGCATGGCGGCAAGGCCAGGTCAGAGGGGTACAGGTAAGACAAAGCACAAGGAAGGGGGAGAGGTGGGAGGGGGGGCACACACACATTTAAACACACAAGCACAGAAAGAAAGACAGAGAGGATGCAAATACAGTTACACAAACAAAACACACAAGAGAACAACAGTACCGCACATGACACACACAAAGGGGATCAGGGTGTGAAGGGTGATCAGATGAAATGGGACAAACAGAGAAACATGATCAGTTAGCAGTGGAACAGGCAGTATACCTTGGTCACATGACCCTGCTGCGGTGAGTAGAGCAAGGATTCCTAAGTGTGTCAGATCCCCCCCTGAGAATGGCTCAGTGGAACAGGCCATCACACCCCATCAACCCAGACAGAACCCCCCCCAGGCTGGAACACCAGGATGTGAATGCTACTGACTGACTCCATTAGCTGTTTACTTATGTTAGTCACCTGGCCTGCTTAAAAGCAACATGATGGAAGCTGTTGAGGGTGCTTGTGTGCCTGTGGGTATATGGAGGGTGTTTGGGTGTGTACGGGGGAGTTGTGTTGGTGTGTATGTGAGTGTGCATGTCTGCTGCTGTGTGTCCCTACTTGATGTCCTGGCTGATCTGCCTCTCCAGGCGTTGGCGTCTCTCCTCCAGCTGCTCGATGGGGCTGTCCTCAGGGAACTCATAAGGAGCGGTGCGCATCTCACTCTCCGTCAGGCTACGAGTGAACAGCTCCTGAGAGATACACAAACTTACATAAACATCATGAACATTTAACACCGACACACACCCCGACACACACCCCGACACACACCCCGACACACACACACACACACCCCGACACACACCCCGACACACACCCCGACACACACACACACACACCCCCGACACACACCCCGACACACACACACACACACCCCCGACACACACCCCGACACACACACACCCCGACACACACACACACCCCCGACACACACACCCACACACACACACCCCCACACACACACACCCCCACACACCCCCACACACCCCGACACACACACACCCCGACACACACACACCCCGACACACACACACCCCGACACACACACACCCCGACACACACACACCCCGACACACACACACACACCCCGACACACACACACACCCCGACACACACACACACCCCGACACACACACACACCCCGACACACACACACACCCCGACACACACACACACACCCCGACACACACACACACACACACACACACACACACACACACACACACACACACACACACACACACACACACAGAAAGTGCTTGACAGTGGTGGAAAAAGTACTCAGTTGTCATACTTTAGTAAAAGGAAAGATACCTTAATAGAAAATCACTCAAGTAAAAGTAAATGACACCCAGTAAAACCCTACTTGAGTAAAATTCTAAAAGTATTCGGTTTTAAATATACTTAAGTATCAAAAGGAAATGTAATAGTAAAAGTACAAATAACCTCAAATTCAAACCAGACAGCACCATTTTCTTGTTTTTCAAAATCACGGATAGCCAGCGGCACACTCCAACACTCAGACATAATTTACAAATGTTTAGTAAGTCCGCCAGATCAGAGCCAGTAGGGATGACACAGGATGTTCTCTTGATAAGTGTGTGAATTGCACCATTTTCCTGTCCTGCTAAGCATTCAAAATGTAATGAATACATTTGGGTGTCAGGGAAAATGTATGGAGTAAAAAGTACATCATTTTCTTTAGGAATGTAGTTAAGTAAACGTTGTCAAAAATATACAGTGGGGCAAAAAAGTATTTAGTCAGCCACCAATTGTGCAAGTTCTCCCACTTAAAAATCGATGAGAGAGGCCTGTAATTTTCATCATAGGTACACTTCAACTATGACAGACAAAATGAGAGAGAAAAAATCCAGAAAATCACATTGTAGGATTTTTAATGAATTTATTTGCAAATTATGGTGGAAAATAAGTATTTGGTCACCTACAAACAAGTAAGATTTCTGGCTCTCACAGACCGGTAACTTCTTCTTTAAGAGGCTCCTCTGTCCTCCACTCGTTACCTGTATTAATGGCACTTGTTTTAACTTGTTATCAGTATAAAAGACACCTGTCCACAACCTCAAACAGTCACACTCCAAACTCCACTATGGCCAAGACCAAAGAGCTGTCAAAGGACTTTTGTAAACTTTTGTTATTGACCAAATACATATTTTCCACCATAATTTGCAAATAAATTAATTAAAAATCCTACAACGTGATTTTATTTTCTTATTTTGCCTGTCATAGTAAGTGTACCTATGATGAAAATTACAGGCCTCTCTCATCTTTTTAAGTGGGAGAACTTGCACAATTGGTGGCTGACTAAATACTTTAGTATTTACAGTGGGTTAAAAAAGTAAAGTACAGATACACCAAAAAAGTACTTAAATAGTACTTCAAAGTATTTTTACTGAAGTACTTTACACCACTGTTGACAACACTGTGTCACTGTGCTCTCACCTCAGCGATCTCCTTGTACTTTCCGTCCATGGATGTACGCAGGTTGATGGGGAAGTGTTTGAGTGTGTGACTGATGGGTGTCCCAGGGAGGGAGCGCTGAGGATTCAGGGGCTTGGCCTGCCCTGCTACACCACGCAGATCTAGATGGAGGGGTGGAGAGGAAGATAGAGAGAGAGGCAGTGTTAAACAACAAATAATAAACATTCCAAAAAAGACAACAAAAAACAAAAAAACAAAGTTAAACAACAGTTAGGGAGAGGCAGATGGAGTGAGTTGTTATTGCATGGATTTGCAACATTTAAACACTGTCTGATATTTCACAGCCACAACTCTTGTGCCATCACCTCCAACATGGGACTACACTAGTATACTACACTCCGGCCCTCTTCTCTCTCAACTACAGCCTCGTCTCTCAGCAGCAGTGTTGTGCTCTGCATACAGCACAGAGGAGCTTCCTTACAGTATGACAGCTTCAGTGGTGTGTTAGTCTCTCCACAGCACTGCTGGCCCTTTGAGCTGTGTCTCTGTTGGCTGCCCACTGCATTGTGTGTCAGGCAGCAGCAGGAGTGGTGTCTGTGTGTGTGGCAGTAGTCTCTGTGGTATATAGCCCACCCTAAGGGTCATTCAGATGGATGCTCAATAACAAGATAAATGTTGTCAGATGCCAGACACCCGTTGCCATGGAGACCTGGTCTGGAGAGAGGGGAGGAGAGGTTGAGGGGAGGAGCACAATAACAGAACCTTCCCCTGAGACGGACGCTGCTGGGTGAGAGAGTACACACTACACTGGCAGGCAGGCAGGCAGGCAGAGAACAAAGACCCCACTGTGTATGTCCCGTTGAAAACAGAGAGAGAGAGATGGGGGATTAGTAACCAAAAGATGAGCGATGAGCTCAAGAGCCACGTGATAGTTTGCTAAACTGTGTGTGTGTGTTTTCAGAGAATGCTGCTTTGGCATGATGATCCCATAAGGTCTTTATACTGGAGGGGACTCCTGAGATGCAGAGGGTTACATTTTAAGACAGACAAGCCCTGTAAATGAGTGTGTCCCACAGCATGCTCTGCTACGCCTAATCACCCCATGAAAGATGCTAGAGCAACTGGACTCATCACAAACACTGTCATGTTATTATTATATATTTTAACTTATTTTTTTTCTGTCATGTGCCTTTAACTGAGGAGTGGCTTCCATCAGGCCACTCTACCATAAAAGCCTGATTGGTGGAGTCCTGCAGAGATGGTTGACCTTCTGGAAGGTTCTTCCATCTCCACAGAGAAACTCTGGAACGCTGTCAGAGTGAACATCGGATTCTCGGTCACATCCGTGACAAAGGCCCTTCTCCCTCGATTGCTCAGTTTGGCCAGCTGCCCAGCTCTGGGAAGAGTCTTGATGGTTCCAAACCTCGTCCATTAAAGAACTATGGAGGCCAATGTGTTCTTTGGCATCTTCAATGCTGCAGACAATTTTTGGTACCCTTCCCCAGATCTGTGCCTCTACACAATCCTGTCTCAGAGCTCTACGGACAATTCCTTCGACCTCATGGCTTAGTTGCTGCTCTGACATGCACTGTCAACTGTGGGACCTCATTTAGAAAGGTGTGAGCCGCAGGTGGACTCAAGTTGTAGAACCATCTCAAGCATGATCAACGGAAACAAGATGCACATAAGCTACATTTCGAGTCTCATAGCAAAGGGTCTGAATACTTATGTAAATAAGTTATATATACAGTTGAAGTCGGAAGTTTACATACACTTAGGTTGGAGTCATTAAAACTTGTTTTTCAACAACTCCACAAATTTCTCGTTAACAAACTAGTTTGGAACGTCGGTTAGGACATCTACTTTGTGCATGACAAGTAACTTTTTCCAACAATTGTTTACAGACAGATTATTTCACTTATAATTCACTGTATCACAATTCCAGTGGGTCAGAAGTTTAAAAACACTAAGTTGACTGTGCCTTCAACCAGCTTGGAAAATTCCAGAAAATCATGCCATGGCTTTAAAAGCTTCTGATAGGCTAATTGACATCATTTGAGTCAATTGGAGGTGTACCTGTGGATGTATTTCAAGGCCTACCTTCAAACTCAGTGCCTCTTTGCTTGACATCATGAGAAAATCTAAAGAAATTAGCCAAGACCTCAGAAAAATAATTGTAGACCTCCACAAGTCTGGTTCATCCTTGGGAGCAATTTCCAAACGACTGAAGGTAACACGTTCATCTGTACAAACAATATTACGCAAGTATAAACACCATGGACCACGCAGCCATCATACAGCTCAGGAAGGAGACGCATTCTGTCTCCTAGAGATGAACGTGCTTTGGTGCGAAAGGGCAAATCAATCCCAGAACAACAGCAAAGGACCTTGTGAAGATGCTGGAGGAAATAGGTACAAAATTATCTATATACACAGTAAAACGAGTCCTATATCGACAACCTGAAAGGCCGCTCAGCAAGAGAGAAGCCACTGCTCCAAAACCGCCATAAAAAAGCCAGACTACTGTTTGCAACTGCACATGGGGACAAAGATCGTACGGGGTGGCAGCATCATGTTGTGGGGGTGCTTTGCTGCAGGAGGGACTGGCACACTACACAAAATAGAATGCATGATGAGAAGAAAAATGATGTATGTAAACTTCTGACCCACTGGGAACGTGATGAAAGAAATAAAATCTGAAATAAATCATTCTCTACTATTATTCTGACATTTCACATTCTTAAAATAAAGTGGTGATCCTAACTGACCTAAAACAGGGAATTTTTACTCAGATTAAATGTTAGGAATTGTGAAAAACTGAGTTTAAATGTATTTGGCTAAGGTGTATGTAAACTTCCGACTTCAACTGTATATTATTATATATATACTTATTATAATTTTAAAAATGACATTTGCAAAAAAATCTGAAAACTTATTTTCGCTTCGTCATTATGGGGTATTGCGTGTAGATTGGGATTTTTTCTTTTCTTTTATCCATTTTAGAATAAGGCTGTTGTCACGACTCCCGCCAAAGGTGGCTCCCCTACCAGTTCGGGTGGCGCTCTGCGGTTGTCGTCTCCGGTCTACTAGCCGCCACCGATCCCTTTTCCCTTGTCTGTTGGTTAAGTCTTATTAGTTGCACCTGTTTCTTTTGCGTTTCTTGATTTCTGGTCTATTTAAGCCTGTTAGGCCCGCTTAGGTTTGTGGGTGATTATTTTGTGTTCGCTGTCGGTTGTGGATGTATTTTTTCTCCGGATCGTTTTGCCCTGTGTGTTTGGGCAGTGTCAGTGTTTCTGCGCCCTGTGTTTGGCGTGACCCTTTTTTGTGCCGGAGAAATAAATAATCTATTATTGAACCCTCTGCTCTCTGCGCCTGACTCCTACCTTCCACTCTTAGTAACTCGTGACAGCTATAATGTAACAAAATGTGGAAAAAGTGGTGGGCTACTACAAAGTAATGGTGTAATAAAACTAGTGCAGACTGCAGACACCGTGGCCCAGAGGATAGGAGTTGTAATATGGGTGACCCTGATTTAGAACACACAACACTATACAGCAGCTTAAAGCCTAGTTAGTGGTTGTTCTGGATAAGAACAGAGAGGGGCTAGTTTTAAAGGAGCTATAGTGATCTCAGAAAGCAGAAAAATAGACTACTGTGCTTAATGCAAACTACGATATAGGCCTAGTAAAAAGTATGATGCACAGAATAAACAGTGATATGACTGTAAATTCAGATACCCTCATCTAATTCATTCACAACGCAAGAGGATTTTATTTTATTAGGATCTCTTTTAGTCCTCATTTGGCCTAATCTTCCAAATGTCCTTAAACATTAAAATTCAATGTATAATACAAATCACATATAACACTGTTACACACAACAGGCATAATACACTGACATATTGACCAGATAAATACTTTAACAATCTGAAATGATAGTTTGCTTCCTTCATCTGCCATAGTCCTGCACAACCTCCCATTTTTTATATTTAAAAGGTTCTAAAGTATTGATTGAATGTATATATTGAAAAGTTTCTGGTTTGCTCAGAAAAAATTATTATATTTCTTTATTGCTCTGAATCAAAATGTTATTTAGCCTATTTCTCTTTTCTGCTGGGATAACACAGATGGTGAACAATCTATTCCTAGTATTGACTGGATGTCTGTCTCTTACCAACTGAATACTGATGTGAATGGAGTTAAGCCGTTTTAAATGGTGTACATTGTGAAATAAAATAAGCATATTTTTTTCAATTGTCTTGTTGAATGATGACCAACTAAGTGCATTGTGCATGACTACAACATAATAATCACATCACCTTAAAACAATCATTGCTGCTTTGTTCTGTGCAATCTGCAGCCTCCTAATTTCCCTTGCATGTCCCCAGACCACAGAACAGTATTTCCCCTGACTCTCAATTAATGCTTTCCCGGTAAATATTTAGCTATCCTTCTGATCATGCATGCATTTAATTTTTTTAAATTTATTTTTTTACATAGATGAGTTATAGGTGTAACCCCAAGTAGTTTGGTTTCTAACACTTCCTCAATTTGTACTCCCCCCATACTTAATTGCATCCCCATGCTGTGTTGGCCCTTTCCTGGTGGAACAGACCAACATAAGCTTGATTTTCTTGGCGTTCAAAACAAGTTTGTTCCTGAAAACCCACTCCCTGATATTTCCCAGATCTACTTGTAGAGTTTGCTGTAACTGTTGATATTCCACAGTTTAAAGCATGAGTGAAAGAAAACGACCAATTGATATACAGTTGAAGTTGGAAGTTTTTCACAATTCCTGACATTTAATCTGAGTAAATATTCCCTGTTTTAGGTCAGTTAGGATCACCACTTTATTTTAAGAATGTGAAATGTCAGAATAATAGTAGAGAGAAATATTTATTTAAGATTTAATTTCTTTCATCACATTCCCAGTGGGTCAGAAGTTTACATACACTCAATTAGTATTTGGCAGCATTGCCTTTAAATTGTTTAACTTGGGTCAAACATTTTGAGTAGCCTTCCACAAGCTTCCCACAATAAGTTGGGTGAATTTTGGCCCATTCCTCCTGACAGAGCTGGTGTAACTGGTTTGTAAGCCTCTTTGCTCGCACACGCTTTTCAGTTCTGCCCACAAATTTTATATATGATTGAGGTCAGGGCTGTGTGATGGCCACTTCAACACCTTGACTTTGTTGTCCTTAAGCCATTTTGCCACAACTTTGGAAGTATGTTTGGGGTCATTGTCCATTTGGAAGACCCATTTGTGACCAAGCTTTAACTTTCTGACTGATGACTTAAGATGTTGCTTCAACATATCCACATAATTTTCCTCCCTCATGATGCCATCTATTTTCTGAAGTGCACCAGTCCCTCCTGCAGCAAAGCACCCCCACAACATGATGCCACCCCCATACTTCACAGTTGGGATGGTGTTCTTCGGATTGCAAGCCTCCCCCTTTTTCCTCCAAACATAACGATGGTCATTATGGCCAAACGGTTATATTTCTGTTTCATCAGACCAGAGGACATTTTTCCAAAAAGTATGATCTTTGTCCCCATTGTGCAGTTGCAAACAGTAGTCTTACTTTTTTTATGGCGGTTTTGGGGCAGTGGCTTCTTCCTTGCTGAGCGGCCTTTCAGGTTATGTCGATATAGGACTCGTTTTACTGTGGATATAGATACCTTTGTACCTGTTTCCTCCAGCATCTTCTCAAGGTTCTTTGCTGTTCTAGGATTGATTTGCACTTTTCGCACCAAAGCACTTTCATCTCATTCATTTCCAGTTCTCTGCTGCCCATGACTGGAACGAATTGCAAAAATCTCTGAAGCTGGAGACTCACATCTCCCTCACTAGCTTTAAGCACCAGCTGTCAGAGCAGCTTACAGATCACTGCACCTGTACATAGCCCATCTATCTACCTACCTCATCCCCATACTGGTATTTATTTATTTTGCTCCTTTGCACCCCAGTATCTCTACCTGCACATTCATCTTCTGCCGATCTACCATTCCAGTGTTTAATTGCTATATTGTAATTACTTCGCCACCATGGCCTATTTATTTCATTAACTTACCTCATTTGCACTCACTGTATATAGACTTTTTTATTTTATTTTGTTCTACTGTATTATTGACTGTATGTTTTGTTTATTCCATGTGTAACTCCGGGTTGTTGTATGTGTCGAATTGCTATGCTTTATCTCGGCCAGGTCGCAGTTGCAAATGAGAACTTGTTCTCAACTAGCCTACCTGGTTAAATAAAGGTGGAAAAAAAAAAATCTCTAGGAGACAGAACGCGTCTCCTTCCTGAGCAGCATGACGGCTGCGTGGTCCCATGGTGTTTATACTTGCGTACCATTGTTTGTACAGATAACGTGGTACCTTCAGGCGTTTGGAAATTGCTACCAAGGATGAACCAGACTTGTGGCGGTCTACAATTTTCCGAGGTCTTGGCTGATTTCTTTAGATTTTCCCTTAATGTGAAGCAAAGAGACACTGAGTTTGAAGGTAGGTCTTGAAATACATCCACAGGTACACCTCCAAATGACTCAAATGATATCAATTAGCCTATCGGAAGCTTCTAAAGCCATGACATTTCCTGGAATATTCCAAGCTGTTTAAAAGGCACAATCAACTTACTGTATGTCAACTTCTGACCCACTGGAATTATGATACAGTGAATTATAAGTGAAATAATCTGTCTGTAAACAATTGTTGGAAAAATTACTTGTGTCATGCACAAAGTAGATGTCCTAACTGACTTGCCAAAACCATAGTTTGTTACCAAGAAATTTGTAGAGAGATTGAAAAACAAGTTTTAATGACTCCAACCTAAGTGTTTCAACAACTCCACAAATTTCTCGTTAACAAACTAGTTTTGGAACGTCGGTTAGGACATCTACTTTGTGCATGACAAGTAACTTTTTCCAACAATTGTTTACAGACAGATTATTTCACTTATAATTCACTGTATCACAATTCCAGTGGGAATTGACTGCCTTCAACCAGCTTGGAAAATTCCAGAAAATCATGCCATGGCTTTAAAAGCTTCTGATAGGCTAATTGACATCATTTGAGTCAATTGGAGGTGTACCTGTGGATGTATTTCAAGGCCTACCTTCAAACTCAGTGCCTCTTTGCTTGAAATCATGAGAAAATCTAAAGAAATTAGCCAAGACCTCAGAAAAATAATTGTAGACCTCCACAAGTCTGGTTCATCCTTGGGAGCAATTTCCAAACGACTGAAGGTAACACGTTCATCTGTACAAACAATATTACGCAAGTATAAACACCATGGACCACGCAGCCATCATACAGCTCAGGAAGGAGACGCATTCTGTCTCCTAGAGATGAACGTGCTTTGGTGCGAAAGGGCAAATCAATCCCAGAACAACAGCAAAGGACCTTGTGAAGATGCTGGAGGAAATAGGTACAAAATTATCTATATACACAGTAAAATGAGTCCTATATCGACAACCTGAAAGGCCGCTCAGCAAGAGAGAAGCCACTGCTCCAAAACCGCCATAAAAAAAGCCAGACTACTGTTTGCAACTGCACATGGGGACAAAGATCGTACGGGGTGGCAGCATCATGTTGTGGGGGTGCTTTGCTGCAGGAGGGACTGGCGCACTACACAAAATAGAATGCATGATGAGAAGAAAAATGATGTATGTAAACTTCTGACCCACTGGGAACGTGATGAAAGAAATAAAATCTGAAATAAATAATTCTCTACTATTATTCTGACATTTCACATTCTTAAAATAAAGTGGTGATCCTAACTGACCTAAAACAGGGAATTTTTACTCAGATTAAATGTTAGGAATTGTGAAGAACTGAGTTTAAATGTATTTGGCTAAGGTGTATGTAAACTTCCGACTTAAACTGTATATTATTATATATATACTTATTATAATTTTAAAAATGACATTTGCAAAAAAATCTCAAAACTTATTTTCGCTTCGTCATTATGGGGTATTGCGTGTAGATTGGGATTTTTTCTTTTCTTTTATCCATTTTAGAATAAGGCTGTTGTCACGACTCCCGCCAAAGGTGGCTCCCCTGCCAGTTCGGGTGGCGCTCTGCGGTTGTCGTCGCCGGTCTACTAGCCGCCAACGATCCCTTTTCCCTTGTCTGTTGGTTAAGTCTTATTAGTTGCACCTGTTTCTTTTGTGTTTCTTGATTTCTGGTCTATTTAAGCCTGTTAGGCCCGCTTAGGTTTGTGGGTGATTATTTTGTGTTCGCTGTCGGTTGTGGATGTATTTTTTCTCCGGATCGTTTTGCCCTGTGTGTTTGGGCAGTGTCAGTGTTTCTGCGCCCTGTGTTTGGCGTGACCCTTTTTTGTGCCGGAGAAATAAATAATCTATTATTGAACCCTCTGCTCTCTGCGCCTGACTCCTACCTTCCACTCTTAGTAACTCGTGACAGCTATAATGTAACAAAATGTGGAAAAAGTGGTGGGCTACTACAAAGTAATGGTGTAATAAAACTAGTGCAGACTGCAGACACCGTGGCCCAGAGGATAGGAGTTGTAATATGGGTGACCCTGATTTAGAACACACAACACTATACAGCAGCTTAAAGCCTAGTTAGTGGTTGTTCTGGATAAGAACAGAGAGGGGCTAGTTTTAAAGGAGCTATAGTGATCTCAGAAAGCAGAAAAATAGACTACTGTGCTTAATGCAAACTACGATATAGGCCTAGTAAAAAGTATGATGCACAGAATAAACAGTGATATGACTGTAAATTCAGATACCCTCATCTAATTCATTCACAACGCAAGAGGATTTTATTTTATTAGGATCTCTTTTAGTCCTCATTTGGCCTAATCTTCCAAATGTCCTTAAACATTAAAATCCAATGTATAATACAAAACACATATAACACTGTTACACACAACAGGCATAATACACTGACATATTGACCAGATAAATACTTTAACAATCTGAAATGATAGTTTGCTTCCTTCATCTGCCATAGTCCTGCACAACCTCCCATTTTTTATATTTAAAAGGTTCTAAAGTATTGATTGAATGTATATATTGAAAAGTTTCTGGTTTGCTCAGAAAAAATGATTATATTTCTTTATTGCTCTGAATCAAAATGTTATTTAGCCTATTTCTCTTTTCTGCTGGGATAACACAGATGGTGAACAATCTATTCCTAGTATTGACTGGATGTCTGTCTCTTACCAACTGAATACTGATGTGAATGGAGTTAAGCCGTTTTAAATGGTGTACATTGTGAAATAAAATAAGCATATTTTTTTCAATTGTCTTGTTGAATGATGACCAACTAAGTGCAGTGTGCATGACTACAACATAATAATCACATCACCTTAAAACAATCATTGCTGCTTTGTTCTGTGCAATCTGCAGCCTCCTAATTTCCCTTGCATGTCCCCAGACCACAGAACAGTATTTCCCCTGACTCTCAATTAATGCTTTCCCGGTAAATATTTAGCTATCCTTCTGATCATGCATGCATTTAATTTTTTTAAATTTATTTTTTACATAGATGAGTTATAGGTGTAACCCCAAGTAGTTTGGTTTCTAACACTTCCTCAATTTGTACTCCCCCCATACTTAATTGCATCCCCATGCTGTGTTGGCCCTTTCCTGGTGGAACAGACCAACATAAGCTTGATTTTCTTGGCGTTCAAAACAAGTTTGTTCCTGAAAACCCACTCCCTGATATTTCCCAGATCTACTTGTAGAGTTTGCTGTAACTGTTGATATTCCACAGTTTAAAGCATGAGTGAAAGAAAATGACCAATTGATATACAGTTGAAGTTGGAAGTTTTTCACAATTCCTGACATTTAATCTGAGTAAATATTCCCTGTTTTAGGTCAGTTAGGATCACCACTTTATTTTAAGAATGTGAAATGTCAGAATAATAGTAGAGAGAAATATTTATTTAAGATTTAATTTCTTTCATCACATTCCCAGTGGGTCAGAAGTTTACATACACTCAATTAGTATTTGGCAGCATTGCCTTTAAATTGTTTAACTTGGGTCAAACATTTTGAGTAGCCTTCCACAAGCTTCCCACAATAAGTTGGGTGAATTTTGGCCCATTCCTCCTGACAGAGCTGGTGTAACTGGTTTGTAAGCCTCTTTGCTCGCACACGCTTTTCAGTTCTGCCCACAAATTTTATATATGATTGAGGTCAGGGCTGTGTGATGGCCACTTCAACACCTTGACTTTGTTGTCCTTAAGCCATTTTGCCACAACTTTGGAAGTATGTTTGGGGTCATTGTCCATTTGGAAGACCCATTTGTGACCAAGCTTTAACTTTCTGACTGATGACTTAAGATGTTGCTTCAACATATCCACATAATTTTCCTCCCTCATGATGCCATCTATTTTCTGAAGTGCACCAGTCCCTCCTGCAGCAAAGCACCCCCACAACATGATGCCACCCCATACTTCACAGTTGGGATGGTGTTCTTCGGATTGCAAGCCTCCCCTTTTTCCTCCAAACATAACGATGGTCATTATGGCCAAACGGTTATATTTCTGTTTCATCAGACCAGAGGACATTTTTCCAAAAAGTATGATCTTTGTCCCCATTGTGCAGTTGCAAACAGTAGTCTTACTTTTTTTATGGCGGTTTTGGGGCAGTGGCTTCTTCCTTGCTGAGCGGCCTTTCAGGTTATGTCGATATAGGACTCGTTTTACTGTGGATATAGATACCTTTGTACCTGTTTCCTCCAGCATCTTCTCAAGGTTCTTTGCTGTTCTAGGATTGATTTTCACTTTTCGCACCAAAGCACTTTCATCTCATTCATTTCCAGTTCTCTGCTGCCCATGACTGGAACGAATTGCAAAAATCTCTGAAGCTGGAGACTCACATCTCCCTCACTAGCTTTAAGCACCAGCTGTCAGAGCAGCTTACAGATCACTGCACCTGTACATAGCCCATCTATCTACCTACCTCATCCCCATACTGGTATTTATTTATTTTGCTCCTTTGCACCCCAGTATCTCTACCTGCACATTCATCTTCTGCCGATCTACCAGTGTTTAATTGCTATATTGTAATTACTTCGCCACCATGGCCTATTTATTTCATTAACTTACCTCATTTGCACTCACTGTATATAGACTTTTTTATTTTATTTTGTTCTACTGTATTATTGACTGTATGTTTTGTTTATTCCATGTGTAACTCCGGGTTGTTGTATGTGTCGAATTGCTATGCTTTATCTCGGCCAGGTCGCAGTTGCAAATGAGAACTTGTTCTCAACTAGCCTACCTGGTTAAATAAAGGTGGAAAAAAAAATCTCTAGGAGACAGAACGCGTCTCCTTCCTGAGCAGCATGACGGCTGCGTGGTCCCATGGTGTTTATACTTGCGTACCATTGTTTGTACAGATAACGTGGTACCTTCAGGCGTTTGGAAATTGCTACCAAGGATGAACCAGACTTGTGGCGGTCTACAATTTTCCGAGGTCTTGGCTGATTTCTTTAGATTTTCCCTTAATGTGAAGCAAAGAGACACTGAGTTTGAAGGTAGGTCTTGAAATACATCCACAGGTACACCTCCAAATGACTCAAATGATATCAATTAGCCTATCGGAAGCTTCTAAAGCCATGACATTTCCTGGAATATTCCAAGCTGTTTAAAAGGCACAATCAACTTACTGTATGTCAACTTCTGACCCACTGGAATTATGATACAGTGAATTATAAGTGAAATAATCTGTCTGTAAACAATTGTTGGAAAAATTACTTGTGTCATGCACAAAGTAGATGTCCTAACTGACTTGCCAAAACCATAGTTTGTTACCAAGAAATTTGTAGAGAGATTGAAAAACAAGTTTTAATGACTCCAAAGTAAGTGTATGTAAACTTCCGACTTCAACTGTAGGTGGACTGTTTCCGGTCAGTTAGATATTAAATGTTACCTTAAATCCATAATGCAATAATTTTGTCAAAATAATTTAATGATACACTAAATCAAATGCTGCACCGAAATCTAAAAATAGTGCACCCACAAACCTGCCATTATCCATAGCATTAAGCCATTGGTCAGTCATATCAACCAATGCAGTGTTAGTTTTTTGTGATAAGCATGCTGATTGGCTGTGATCAGATCATTATTGCTCATATACTCTCATATTTGTCTACTCACAATATCCTCCAATATCTTACTGTGAAGGGAGTAGACTGATTGGTCGACTATTGGCAGGAGTAAGGGGTTCTTTTCTGTCTTTTCTGTCGGGATTGAACAAAGTTCAGAATGCTTCCATACATTTGGAAATTTCCCCTTTTCCAGTGACCAATTAAATATGTATTTCAGAGGAGCTGCAATCTGGGGAGCAGCATAGTGAAGTAAAAAATTGTCCATTAGCTCATACCATTTAGATTTGCCATTGGGTAATGACTTCAATAGGTTTAATCACCTCTTCTGACACCAGTTTATTTTGCTGATAATATAATCATCAATCCATTGGACAATAGCTTATTTGGAAGAATGGGTGTTTACATTATCTCTCAGTAAATTACTTTTCTTTGTAAAAAAAGGCAATATCAGCTGGTTTTGTTATTGTTCTCCCATCAACCTCCACACAAGATGGGCATGATGAGATAGATGTACCAAGATAGGTGTACACTATTCCATAAATGTATTGAATCATTGTTACAATCAATAAAAGCATTTTTGTAAAATATTTTTCTTCTTACGATTTGATTTAACTGCATAATTACATAGTGTTCTATAATTATGTTAATCAATTTCTAGTTCATATTTGGCTGCTAAGACTTTTGCCATGTTTATTTGAGAAAATGCCTCACCCAGTTCATCATCAATCCATGGTGATGGACAAATCCCAACTGTACTCTTTCTTGCTGGGGCATGATGGTCCATTACCCCAGTGAGCAAATCAATAAAACATCCTGTAGCGTGATTTAAATCACCCTCTAGATAAATCAGCTCCCAGGGTACAACAGCCAAATCATTTTGAAACGGCTTATGATTAAATGTTTTAAAATGTCTCTTGACCACAATCCTTGGGGGTTTCTTTGTAACCTTAGTGAAGTGAAATTAACAAGTGAAATTAACAAAATTACTTGTTTCAAAAAATTATACTAAATAAAAAACGGAAAAGTGGTGTGTGCAAATCTATTCACCCCTCCTGCTATGAAGCCACTAAATAAGATCTGGTGCAACCAATTACCTTCAGAAGTCACATAATTAGTTAAATAAATCCAGCTGTGTGCAACCTAAGTGTCACATGATCTGTCACATGATAGCAGTATGTATATACATATATATACACACACACACACACACCTCTTCTGAAAGGCCCTCGAGTCTGCAACACCACTAAGCAAGGGGCACCACCAAGCAAGTGGCACTATAAAGGTCAAGAAGCTCTCCAAACAGGTTATAAAAAAAATATCTGAAACTTTGAACATCCCACGGAGGACCACTAAATCCATTATTAAAAAATGGAAAGAATATGGCACCACAGCAAACCTGCCAATAGAGGGCCGACCACCAAAACTCATGGACCAGGCAAAGAGGGCATTAATCAGAGAGGCAACAAAGAGACCAAAGATAACCCTGAAGGAGCTGCAAAGCTCCATCATCCTGTGGAGATGTTTTTCCATCGGCAGGGACTGGGACACTGGTCAGAATTGAAGGAATGATGGAGCGAAATACAGGAAAATTCTACAGGTAAACCTATTTCAGTCTTCCAGAGATTTGAGACTGGGACGGAGGTTCAGGACAATGACTCTAAGCATACTGCTAAAGCAACACTCGAGTGGTTTAAGGGGAAACATTTAAATGTCTTTGAATGGCCTAGTCAAAGCCCAGACCTCAATCCAATTGAGAATTTGTGGTATGACTTAAAGATTGCTGTACACCAGCAGAACCCATCCAACTTAAAGGAGCTGGAGAAGTTTTGCCTTGAAGAATGGGCAAAGATCCCAGTGGCTAGATGTGCGAAGCTTATAGAGACATACCCAAAGAGACTTGCAGCTGTAATTGCTGCAAAAGGTGGCTCTATAAAGTATTGATTTTGAGGGGGTGAATAGTTATGCAAGCTCAAGTTTTCCGTGTTTTTGTCTTATTTCGAGTTTGTTTCACAATAAAACAATATTTCTCATCTTTAAAGTGGTAGGCATGTTGTGTAAATCAAATGATACAACCCCCGCAAAAAATGTATTTTAATTCCAGGTTGTAAAGTAACAAAATAGGAAAAATGTCAAGGGGGGTGAATACTTTCGCAAACCACTGTATCCGAACGGTGACCGAACTTAGTTGATTATCTAGTAGTGTCCTTAAACATTTGTTTAAAACCACAGCTCTCGGCATATCTCATTAATTTAATTATACTTGAATTATTATGATCCTTCCAATTTATATTAAAATCACCCAAGATAAATATATCTCTTGTTACTATCTGTGGCCTCGTCAAACCCTGTGCATAAGTCATCCAGATAGGACACCTTAGAACGAGGAGGTATATACACACATCCTACCAATATGGGTGCCTGGAGAGGCAGATGTACTTGAGCCCATAGTGCCTCTACTTAACATACAGTTGAAGTCGGAAGTTTAAATACACTTAAGTTGGAGTCAGTAAAACTCATTTTTCAACCACTCCACAAATTTCTTGTAAACAAACTATAGCTTTGGCAAGTCGGTAACGAAATTTACTTTGTGCATGACACAAGTAATTTTTACAACAATTGTTTATAGACAGATTATTTCACTAAATAATTCACTGTATCACAATACCAGCGGATCAGAAGTTTACATACACTAAGTTGACTGTGCCTTTAATCTGCTTGGAAAATTCCAGAAAATTATGTCATGGCATTAGAAGCTTTCGATAGGCTAATTGACATCATTTGAGTCAATTGGATGTTTACCTGTGGATGTATTTCAAGGCGTACCTTGAAATACAAATTTCCAAATCTCTGAAGGTACCATGTTCATCTGTACAAACAATACAGACCTAACAAGCAAATATACACACCATGGGACCACGCAGCCGTCATACCGCTCAGGAAGGAGACACATTCTGTCTCCTAGAGATGAATGCACTTTGGTGGGAAAAGTGCAAATCAATCCCAGAACAACAGCAAAGGACCTTGTGAAGATGCTGGAATAAACCAGTACAAAAGGTATCTTTATCCACAGTAAAACAAGTCCTATATCGACATAACCTGAAGGCTACTCAGCAAGGAAGAAGCCTCTGCTCCAAATCACCATAAAAAAGCCAGACTGTTTGCAACTGCATATCGGGACAAAGATCGTACTTTTTGGAGAAATGTCCTCTGGTCTGATGAAACAGAAATCGAACTGTTTGGCCATAATGACCATTGTTATGTTTCGAGGAAAAAGGGGGAGGCTTGCAAGCCAAAGAACACCATCCCAACCGTGAAGCACATGGTGGCAGCATCATGTTGTGGTGGTGCTTTGCTGCAGGAGGGACTGGTGCACTACATAAAATAGATGGCATCGTGAGGGAGGAAAATTATGTGGATATACAGTGGGGCAAAAAAGTATGTAGTCAGCCACCAATTGTGCAAGTTCTCCCACTTAAAAATATGAGAGAGGCATGTAACTTTCACCATAGGTACACTTCAACTATGACAGACAAAAAATAATCCAGAAAATCACATTGTAGGATTTTTAATGAATTTATTTGCAAATTATGGTGGAAAATAAGTATTTGGTCAATTGCAAACAAGCAAGATTTCTGGCTCTCACAGAACTGTAACTTCTTCTTTAAGACGCTCCTCTGTCCTCCAAAATTGTAGACCTGCACCAGGCTGAGAAGACTGAATCTGCAATAGGTAAGCAGCTTGGTTTGAAGAAATCAACTGTGTGAGCAATTATTAGGAAATGGAAGACATACAAGACCACTGATAATCTCCCTCGATCTGGTGCTCCACGCAAGATCTCACCCACATGGGGTCAAAATGATCACAAGAACGGTGAGCAAAAATCCCAGAACCACACGGGGGGACCTAGTGAATGACCTGCAGAGAGCTGGGACCAAAGTAACAAAGCCTACCATCAGTAACACACTACGCCGCCAGGGACTCAAATCCTGCTGTGCCAAACGTGTCACCCTGCTTAAGCCAGTACGTGTCCAGGCCCGTCTGAAGTTTGCTAGAGAGCATTTGGATGATCCAGAAGAAGATTGGGAGAATGTCATATGGTCAGATGAAACTAAAATATAACTTTTTGGTAAAAACTCAACTCGTCGTGTTTGGATGACAAAGAATGCTGAGTTGCATCCAAAGAACACGATACCTACTGTGAAGCATGGCGTTGAAACATCATAAATCGGTCGACGTCTAGTTGAGTCTCTGACATAATCTTCCTGTCCGGGTTGGCACCCCCCTCGGGGTCGTGCTGTGGGGGAAATCTTTGTCTTTGTGGTCCTTCTGTAGCACAGTTGGTAGAGCATGGCGCTTGTAACGCCAGGGTAGTGGGTTCGATTCCCGGGACCACCCATACGTAGAATGTATGCACACATGACTGTAAGTCGCTTTGGATAAAAGCGTCTGCTAAATGGCATATTTTTTTTTTTTTTTTTTTTTTTTTGTCTCAGGGTAGTAAGTTGGTGGTTGAAAATATCCCTCTAGTGATGTGGGGGCTGTACTTTGGCAAAGTGGGTGGGGTTATATCCTGCCTGGTTGGCCCTGTCCGGGGAAATAGTCGGACAGGGCCACAGTGTCCCAAGACCCCTCCTGTCTCAGGCTCCAGTAATTATGCTGCAATAGTTTAACGTGTCGGGAGGCTAGGGTCAGTTTGTTATATCTGGAGTATTTCTCCTGTCTTATCCAGTGTCCTGGGTGAATTTAAGTATGCACTATCTAATTCTCTCTCTCTTTCGCTTCTCACGGTGGACCTGAGCCCTAGGACCATGCGTTAGGACTACCTGGCCTGATGACTCCTTGCTGTCTCCAGTCCACCTGGTCGTGCTGCTGCTCCAGATTCAACTGTTCTGCTTGCGGCTATGGAACCCTGACCTGTTCACCGGACGTGCTACCTTATCCCGGACCTGCGGTTTTCGACTCTCTCTCTCTCTACCGCACCTGCTGTCTCTGAATGATCGGCTATGAAAAGCCAACTGACTCCTGTTGCAACCTCTACAACCACTGTGATTATTATTATTTGACCCTGCTGGTCATCTATGAATGTTTCAACATCTTGGCCATGTAATGTTATAATCTCCACCCAGCACAGCCAGAAGAGGACTGGCCACCCCTCAGAGCTTGGTTCCTCTCTAGGTTTCTTACAAGGTTCCTGCCTTTCTAGGGAGTTTTCCCTAGCCACCACGCTTCTCCTAGCCACCATGCTTTCTGTATAGCAATTTGTGACATCGGCTGATGTAAAAGGGGCTTTATAAATACATTTGATTGATGTCAATGAAGCGTCGTTAAACAGTGTTGTTTGATGGAGGCATTGTCTGTATAGTTTTTTGGGCTTTTCTCCCCAGCATTGCACCAGCCATATCTGCGGCAGCAGGAAGAATGAAGTCCTCCACAATAGTATGAGGCTTGCCTGTCCTAGCCACTCGGTAGCTCACCATATAAGACTCTTCTAGCCCCTTCATATTAATGGTATCTGTTGCTTTTAAACGTGTCTTACTACTCGTAAGTCATCTTAATTCTCGCTCAAAAAACTCCTGTGGCTTATTTTTCAAATTGGCATGATTAGTTTCTAAATGTACTGTATGTGCAAGAGTGAAGGTTTCATCAAGTTGTGAGATAGTACTTTTGCACATGTAACACACTGTGGCTGAGGAAGGGCACAACTCCCAATATAAGTGAACCCCAAATCAATGTAGTTCTCATCATATTTGCGCCTCTTTGATGGTCCAAAGTCCCTGTCTGTTGTTCAGTGCTTTCATGGGTAAGGGCAGTAGCTCATCGGCAGCACCAGATTTACAACTGTCAGTGTCCATGCTAGCTGGGCTAACAATAAATGTATAATTACTGATGCTAGCATTTGATGTGCTCGTGGAAGCAGAACAACTTGTGTCGTCGACAGGTGCAGGTATAGTACTGCTAGAAGTAGCAGTATTACCAGTAGAACTGGCATGTGTCTCTATGGACGCGGGCCTTACTTTTTTTTAACCATTTATCAATTTTCAAGCAAACAGAATGAGCAGCAGCTACGTTTGGCTACATACGGATCGTTGGTGGAATTCCCGCGAGAGTGTAACGGTTAATGTGATTGGATGTTAATTATTTGACAAGGCTGTATTTGACATTGCGCTGTTTGTCTATGGATATTGCTTGGCTGTGTGCTCATTTCTATACACCTGTCATGGGTGTGGCTGAAATAGACTAATCCACTAATTTGAAATATAGTGCATATTATCTCAGCTGGAAAACAAAACATGGCAATCTGATTCGCACCAAAGTCACCGGAATTCCTCAAGTTTTCCTGCTACAGTATGGACTATTTTCTACAGCGTTAGGAAAGACCCTGAAGGCTGTTCAGGTAATAAGGACCAGTGATGAATGCCTGAGTTAGCCACCATTGGCCATCTCACGTTTCTGCACATGCCACCAACATGTCCTCTCTTTACGTATTTTTTCTTCATTGGATAGGATAGAGAGAGGTATAGAGACGAAAAGTAGAAAAGTGTGCTGAAAGACCAATGGGCTGGATTCAAACCCGTGCAAGGTAGACAATCATAACTAGGAGGATTGTGGTAAACAAACATTAAATGTTTTGTCATTTACATTTCTTGCTATTCAAGTTTAGGGCTACATTGCTAGCCATAGGCTATGACATCACACACACTGAGTTTGAACTGCCTGTAAAAGTGAACGTTAAACTGTGCTGAATTGTCACGCCCTGACCTTATAGATCCTTATTTATTCTCTATGTTTGGTTAGGTCAGGATGTTACTCGGGTGGGAAAATCTGTGTTTTCTATTTCTTTGTTGTTTTTTTCGAGTGTGGTTCCCAATCAGAGGCAACTGTCTGTCGTTGTCTCTGATTGGGGATCATATATAAGTTGTGATTTTCCGTTTGAGTTTTGTGGGGTGTTGTTTTCTGTTTAGTGTCTGTGCCTGAAGGAACTGTTCGCTTTCGTTTTTGGATTTTTTATATTTGTTTAAGTGTTTCTTGAAAATAAATATAATGAAAACTAGAGGTCGACCAATTAATTGGAATGGCCGATTAATTATTTTTGGACAACAATTTGGCCGCTAATTCTTTTTTTTTACACCTTTATTTATCGTTTATTCAACTAGGCAAGTCAGTTAAGAACACATTCTTACTTTCAATGACGGCCTAGGAACGGTGGGTTAACTGCCTTGTTCAGGGGCAGAATGACAGATTTTTACCTTGTCAGCTCAGGGATTCGATCTTGCAACTTTACAGTTAACTAACCCAATGCTCTAACCAACTGATTACATTGCACTCCACGAGGAGACTGCCTGTTACGCGAATGCAGTAAGAAGCCGAGGTAAGTTGCTAGCTAGCATTAAACTTATCTTATAAAAAACAATCAATCAATCATAATCACTAGTTAACTACACATGGTTGATGATATTACTAGTTTATCTAGCGTGTCCTGCGCTGCATATAATCGATGCGAAAAGGGACTGTCTTGCTCCAATGTGTACCTAACCATAAACATCAATGCCTTTCTAAAAATCAATACACAGAAGTATATATTTTTAAACCTGCATATTTTGGTAAAAGAAATACAGGTTAGCAGGCAATATTAATTTCACCTGGTTGTGTCACTTCTCTTGCATTAATTGCATTCAGAGTCAGTGTATATGCAACAGTTTGGGCCACCTAATTTGCCAGAAGTTTACGTAATTATGACATAACATTGAAGGTTGTGCAATGTAACAGGAGTATTTAGACTTATGGATGCCACCCGTTAGATAAAATACGGAAAGGTTCCGTATTTCACTGAATGAATAAACGTCTTGTTTTCGAGATGATAGTTTCCGGATTCGACCATATTAATGACCTAAGGCTCGTATTTAAGTGCGTTATTGTGTTATAATTAAGCCTATGATTTGATAGAGCAGTCTGACTGAGCGGTGGTAGGCACCAGCATGCTCGTAAGCATTCATTCAAACAGCACTTTAGTTAGTTTTGCCAGCAGTTCGTCGCTGTGCTTCAAGCATTGAGATGTTTATGACTTCAAGCCTATCAACTCCCGAGATTAGGCTGGTGTAACCGATGTAAAATGGCTAGCTAGCGGGGTGCGCGCTAATAGCGTTTCAAATGTCACTTGCTCTGAGACCTGGAGTGGTTATTCCCCTTGCTCTGCAAGGGCCGCGGCTCTTGTAGAGCGATGGGTAACGCTGCTTCGAGGGTGGCTGTTGTCGATGTGTTCCTGGTTCGTGCCCAGGTAGGGGCGAGGAGAGGGACGGAAGCTATACTGTTACACTGGCAATACTAAAGTGCCTATAAGAACATCCAATAGTCAAAGGTTGATGAAAAACAAATCGTATAGAGAAATTGTCCTATAATTCCTATAATAACTACAACCTAAAATGTATTACCTGGGAATATTGAAGACTCCTGTTAAAAGCTACCACCAGCTTTCATATGTTCTCATGTTCTGAGCAAGGAACTTTAAACGTTAGCTTTTTTACATGGCACATATTGCACTTTTACTTTCTTCTCCAACACTTTTGTTTTTGCATTTAAACCAAATTGAACATGTTTCATTTTATTTGAGGCTAAATTGATTTTATTGATGTATTATATTAAGTTAAAATAAGTGTTTATTCAGTATTGTTGTAATTGTCATTATTACAAATACATTTTAAGAAAATCGGCCGATTAATCGGTATCGGCTTTTTTGGGGTCCTCCAATAATCGGTATTGGTGTTGAAAAATTATAATCGGTCGACTTCTAATGAACACTTTCCACGCTGCGCTTTGGACCACTCTTCCTTCCACCGATGACGAGCGTTACAGAACACCCCACCAAAGAAACCAAGCAGCGTAGCCAGGAGGACTGGACATGGGAGGAAATCCTGGAGGGAGAAGGACCCTGGACACGGGCTGGGGAGTATCGCCGTCCAAGGGAGCAGATGGAGGCAGCGAGAGCGGAACGGCGACTATACGAAGAGTTAGCTCAACGACGGAATCATGAGAGGCAGCCCCAAAATATTTGACACATTGGCGGAGGTAGGGTTTAGACCTGAGCCAACTCCCCGTGCTTACCTTGGGGAGCGTGTGACTGGTCAGGCACCGTGTTATGCAGTGATGCGCACGGTGTCTCCAGTGCGCATTCATAGCCCGGTGCGCTCTGTTCCAGCTCCCCGCATTTGCCGCGCTAGAGTGGGAATCCAGCCAGGACAGATTGTGCTGGCTCAGCGGTCCTGGTCTCCGGTGTGTCTCCTCGGCCCAGGATATCCTGCGCCAGCTCTACGCACGGTATCCCCAGTTCGCCAGCACAACCCAGTGCGGCCTGTGCCAGCTCCCCGCACTTGCCGTGCTACAGGGGGTATTCAGCCAGGACGCGTTGTGCCAGCTCTATGCTCCAGACCTCCCGTGCGCCTCCCTGGCCCAGTATATCCTGCGCCGGCTCTACTCACTATGCCTACAGTGTGCCTTCATAGCCCAGTGCGACCTGTGCCAGCTCTCCACACTCACCGAGCTAAAGTGGGTATCCATCGCCTACAGTGACGGTTCCCGGTACGCAGCAACGGTCTACGGTCCCTGCACCGGAGGCCCCACCGAAGTGGGGGGAGCCTAAAGAGGAGCAGGGTCTGCGTCCCGCACCGGAGCCCCCACCGAGAGTAGATGCCCACCATAGGTTCAGATTTGTGGCCGGAGTCCGCACCTTTGGGTGGGGTACTGTCACGCCCTGACCTTAGAGAACCTTATGTATTCTCTATGTTTGGTTAGGTCAGGGTGTGACTCGGGTGGGAAAATCTGATTTGTTATTCTTGTTTGAGTGTTTGTTGAAAATAAATATCATGAACACTTTCCACGCTGCGCTTTGGTCCACTCTTCCTTCCACCAACGACGAGCGTTACATGAATGGAGGGCTTTTGAAAGGTCATTGCAACTTTACTCACGTCACGAATATCAGCTGTCATCACACATAGGCAAAATTCTCTCTTAGGAGATCTACCCCCTCACCAAAACACATGCAGCCCTGTGGAGTCACACACAGCGTCACCCCAGTCGAGAGACTGAGACCGGCAATACTAGCGACAGACCGGCCGGGCAGTTTCCTGCTCTATCGACTGATGGTGCCTCCATGTGTGTTGTGTTTTCAATGTGTATGTGTGTATATCCCGCTCCTGTCTCAGTAGTAGTGGAGCAAGGTACTATATAGAAACTGACTCCACCACACAACTAGGACACTAACAACATGGCCATGTTATCCACTAAGGATAAGATAGCTGGCTACATCATCACTCTGAGGGAACATAAACACAAGACTCATCTCTCTTGGTGTGGTTGCGGTTACAGTACCTCACGGTCGTGGTGGAGGTGCGTGTGGTGGGCTTGCGTGAGCTCCTGTGGGATGCTGGGACATGCCACCAGGCCCGGGACAGGACGGCTGCTGCTCCCTCCCCCGCCGACACAGAAGACGTGGAGAGAGAGTGATGACAGAGAGCGACAGGGTGCCCTCACCCTCACATATGCTGCAGCAGCGGGATTCACTGTGTCTTCTCTCGCTCTCTGATCCTCTTATCACGGTCTCTTTTTCCCACTCGGTCACGTTTTGCACTGAGTATGTTTTCCTCTGCTTCCCCCCTCCTCTCTGTCTCTGTGTCTGTGCTGCTTCCTGGATTAGGCCGGTTTTCTGTACACGAACAGCACAAGCTTCAGGCTCCAGGATTTAAATACCTCCGACACTGGTCTGGATCGTACCACGTGGCGTAAAGGGGTGGGAGACAGGCTGCACCACTTCATTGTGCTGTAAAATGGAGAAGGATGGGTTTCTCTCACCACTCCTTCTCTCCTCCTCTTCAGTTTATCTCCCTCCCCATACTCATCACAGTATTACCGCATGCTGTGTGTTCATATGTAGCCTAAATTATATGAAAGTAGTTTGTTTCTTTGTGTTCTTTACATTCATGAGTATTTGATTTAGTCTGCATGAATAGAAAGTAGCCTATAGTGCCGGAAAGTGTACATAGCTTATATTTAAGATTCTGCAAAATGTGAACAGTGAACACCTTTTAGAATTTCTATATACAGTACCAGTCAAAAGTTTGGACACACCTACTAATTCAAGGGTTTTCTTTATTTTTTACTATTTTCTACATTGCAGAATAATAATAATCTACACTATGAAATAGCACACATGGAATCATGTGGTAACCAAAAAAGTGTTAACCAAATCAAAATATGTTTTATATTTGAGATTCGTCAAAGTAGCGACCCTTTTCCTTGATGACAGCTTTTTTTCCATCTGAATGCGTTTGAGCCAATTAGATGTGCTGTGACAAGGTAGAGGCGGTATACAGAAGGTAGCCCTCTTTGGTAATAGTCTATATTATGGCAAGAACAGCTCAAATAAGCAAAGAGAAAAGACAGACCATCATTACTTTAAGACATGAAGGTCAGTCAATATGGAACATTTGAAGAACTTTGAAAGTTTCTTCAAGTGCAGTCGCAAAAACCATCAAGCGCTATGATGAAACTGGCTCTCACAACGACCACCACAGGAAAGGAAGACCCAGAGTTACCTCTGCTGCAGAGGATAAGTTCATTAGAGTTAAATGCACCTCAGATTGCAGCCCAAATAAATGCTTCAATAAATGAGTTCAAGTAACAGACACATCAACATCAACTGTTCAGAGGAGACTGCGTGAATCAGGACTTCATGGTCGAATTGCTAAAAAGAAACCACTACTAAAAGGACACCAATAAGATGGATGAAGAGCCTTGCTCGGGCCATGAAACACGAACAATGGACATTAGACCAGTGGAAATCTATCCTTTGGTCTGATGAGTCCAAATGTCTGAGTCTGCCGTGTCTTTCTGAGACGCAGAGTAAGTGAACAGATTATCTCTGCATATGTGGTTCCCACCATGAAGCATGGAGGAGGAGGAGGTGTGATGGTGACACTGTCAATGATGTATTTAGAATTCAAGGCACACTTAACCAGCATGGCTACCAAAGCATTCTGCAGCGATACGCCATCCCACCTGGTTTGTGTTTAGTGGGACTATCAATTATTTTAATCAGGATAATGACCCAAAACACAACTCCAGGGTGTGTAAGGGCTATTTGACCAAGGAGAGTGATGCATCAGATGACCTGGCCTCTACAATCACCTGACCTCAACCCAAATGAGATGGTTTGGGATGAGTTGGACCGCAGAGTGAAGGAAAAGCAGCCAACAACTGCTCAGCATAGGTGGGAACTCATTCAAGACGGTTGGAAAAGCATTCATCATGAAGCTGGCTGAGAGAATGCAAAGAGTGTGCAAAGCTGTCATCAAGGCAAAGGGTGGCTACTTAGAAGAATCTAAAATCTAATATATATATTGAGTTGTTTAACATATTTTTGGTTACTACATGATTCCATATGTGGTATTTCATAGTTTTGATGTCGTCACTATTATTCTACAATGTCAAAAATAGTACAAAAAAAGAAAAACCCTTGAATGAGTAGGTGGTCTACAGTATATATGATGGGATAGGAGTGAGTACACTAGTACACCAGTATGTAACCTGTCATCCATGACAGCAGACAGCCCTCTGCTCTAATGCAGCCTGTAAGGAGCCAGGCAGGCCAGCAGGCAGGGGGAAGTGGGTATTTCTTGCTTCCTTCCTCACATGACTGCTGTTAAAGGGAAGCCTGTTTCAGGCTGGGTCATCCCTCCCTAGAACAATGCTGGAACTCTGTAGGAGTCTTTCTATTCGCACCCCTTTATTATCTGACCTGTCTTTAGGCAAGGCTAAGAGAATAAGCATGTAGTGAATCTTGTTAGAATGAGAAGCTAAGGACTAAGTGACGGGAAAATGACAACAGAGGGAAATTCCACTCATGGCTGAGAAGGAAGACACAAGGTCACACACACACCAGGGTTTCTATTTAACGTCTTTTGGCCGATTAAAAAATGAAAAGCCAATAAATAAAACTGTAGCAGGCCAAAATCTGATCGCAAAAGAATACTTTTTATTCATTGATGGAAATACCAGTCGATGTAAATATATCTGACCGTCATGCTAATCAGTCTATAGGTTAATTGGCTGAATTTAGTGAAATTAAAATTGCCTGTGTGTATTTTCATTAGTCACCATGTATCTTATTTATCCAACACAACTATCACACGCGCACAGCATACATAGACAATTTTGATCAGGAGTTCTCCTGCAGCTCCTCAGCTGGTTGCTGCTGGAGTAAAGCATGCTTTTATAAGCCCATTCATAAGAATTCGAAATGCAATCGCATGTTAACTGTTTTGGTGCACGATTGAAAAGAGCTGCTATTTTTTTTCTCAACTGGTAATTGAAGCTCACTTCCTATTTCCTATTCAAGTGCAGGCAACAGGCTATCAGTGTGTCACCCACCACTTTACAATGTGAGCAGGAGGCAGTATCCATTCTGAAAACATCCATTTTGAAACCGATAATAGTTGTCGCATCTTTAGATTCCCTTCTTTCTAAGTTTCTACCAGAGATTTTCATCTCTGCCACATATGGAACCACTATCAGGTGCACTGTTTTGAATGGTGTTTTCCCAGGTATTGCATTTTGGCAAATGTTTGAAAATGAAGTTTTATTGGCTGCTTCATTACATTACAGGGGCGGCAGCGTAGCCTAGTGGTTAGAGCATTGGACTAGTAACCGGAAGGTTGCAAGTTCAAACCCCCAAGGTACAAATCTGTCATTCTGCCCCTGAACAGGCAGTTAACCCACTGTTCCTAGGCCGTCATTGAAAATAAGAATGTGTTCTTAACTGACTTGCCTAGTTAAATAAAGGTAAAATAAAACATGAGTTACAAGTTCTGTTAAGATGCATTACACAATCTAAATGTGATTCCTGTCATTCTGAGCACTGTGGGTGGGCCTCCTAATGCACGTGTGTCAAGCTCATTCCAAAGAGGGATGAGTGTCTGCAGGTTTTTGCTCCTCCCTTGTACTTGATTGATGAATTAAGGTCACTAATTAGTAAGGAACTCCCCACACCTGATTGTCTAGGGCTTAATTGAATAGAAAACCTGCAGACACTATGCCCTCCAGGGAATGAGTTTGACCCCCCCTGCCCTACACACACACACATTCCCCACAGATAAGCATATAGACCTAAGCAGAGAGACACAGGCACAGACCAGACAAACAACACGTCTAGACAAGGGTCTGGGGTTCCGGACAGTTCCTGTTTTTTGTGTAAAACCTGCAAGTATAAATACATATAATTAAACAAAAGTTGAGCTAACCTACAATAACTGGCTTGAGTCATGTTCTGTCCTGCCAGAACCCAAACTCTTACTATTACCTCCAGGTCTATGTCACACTGACACACACTGAAGCACTGAATCATGTCGTCGTAAAACGACATCCCTAAAAGGCAGTGATGGGCCTTTCCAAGTGAAATCATAGCATTACAAGGTACTGTTTTTTCAGTTCTTCTGGGGGTAACACAGGTAGGGTGACCCTAATCTGGCTTGTGTTATGTAATGCAATATAAATCTGATTACTGGGAGATTGGTTTCACACTGGTTGCTAAGTCAACCGATTACTCAATTTTACTGAATTACTCTTGATACAAGATACAAGAGAAAAACATTGTCTGAGAAACCCATTTTATGAGCTATGACACACTACGAGATAGGACATTGAGGGCTTGATGATTGTCATCTGTGTGAAGATCTGACAAAGTTGACAATACTAGAAATTGTCCTTTTTCTAAACTAAAACAGGATTCTTCACCCAACCCCTTCACAACCCTCCTCTGAAATCCCTACTCCAGAATGCACCAGATGTTAACTGAAAAAGAAAGCTGACCTAGATATGCCTTTCCTCAAACTTTCAGACACACACACACACACACACACACACACACACACACACACACACACACACACACACACACACACACACACACACACACACACACACACACACACACACACACACACACACACAGTACTGGTCTTCCGTCCCATGACGTACATCCTCGGCACGTGACATTGGGAGCCCACAGGATACGGGGATACAATACGCCCCTCTCACTGTGTGGTTAGTGGGCGTAGCTTGTGATGCAATAGAGCTGGGCCAACAAAACCACATCTCCATAAATCCATGTTAATTATTGGTGCAGAAAATGCGCCATAGCAGAAGGAAACACAGTATTTACGCAAAAAGAGAGTAAGCACTAGCAAGCAAAGCATCCCATCTCATCCCACTGAAAATAAACATGCTCAAAGAAAGTAGCTTCATGATGGTTGAGTGATAGGGCAGGCCTTTAGTGGCTGGATTTCATGAAGATAGTTTTCATGTTAGTTGTTAGTTTTACTGTCACTGTTGACAATAGGCCTACATAATGTCACATTACTGAGAGTAATAACTCAAAAGAGAGAGGCAGAGACAAGGAACAGAGTACAAAGAGAGAAAAAGCAAAAATAACAGTGAGGAGGATAGCAAAGGCAATATCATTAAGAAAAATGGAAAGAGTGAGTGAAATGAAAGAAAGGAAGAGTGAGACACAGAGGAGAAAACCTCCTGCTCTGGGGCTTGTTCACTTATTGATGAGCCAATCGGTATGGACAGGGGGGATGGGGGCTTCCGCAACAAAGAAATGACGGAGGGCTTGCCTGACAGAAACTCTTGAAATATTGAAATGACTCCTTGCCACAGTGTGCCTGTCAAGATCCTTCAGCTTTTTCGAAGACAGGATTTCAAAACATTTAATAGTAGCATCCAACTGTGGGCTCCCGAGTGGCAGGAGTGGTCTAAGACACTGTATCTCAGTGCAAGAGGCATCATAAAATATATAAAACTGTTATTCCCAATGCTTCTATGATCAAACCTGAAATTAAAGCAAGTCGTGAGTAGGGCTGTGGCGATCATGACATTTTGACAGCCAGTTATTGTCATGCAAAAGATTGTCAGTCTCACAATAATTGACTGCAATTTACATAAACATGTTTAGCATCTCCAGGCCTCCACATATACAAGCCGCTGATGCGCGCCTTTGAAACATCTACATTTTTAAAAAGTCTAAATTAATTGAATATACAACATCACAATAAATCCATTATTTATTTTAGGTCAGGTCTAGATGGCAGCTGGGTATGTGCAAAGTGTTGGACTGATCCAATGAACCATTGCATTTATGTTCAACATTTTGTATCAAGACTACCCAAATGTGCCTAATTGGTTTATTAATAACTTGTCAAGTTCATAACTGTGCATTCCCCTCAAACAATAGCATTGTATTATTTTACTGTAATAGCTTCTGTAAATTGGACAGAGCAGTTAGATTAACAAGAATTTAAGCTTTCTGCCAATATCAGATATGTCTATGTCCTAGGAAATGTTCTGTTACTTACAACCTCATGCAAATCGCATTAGCCTATGTTAGCTCAACCGTCCCGTAGGAGACCAACCAATCCTGTAGAGTTAACTGCCTTGTTCAGGGGCCGAACGACAGATTTTTTTTGCCTTGTCAGCTCGGGGATTACGATCCAGCAACCCTTCAGTTACTGGCCCGACGCTCTGCCACCCCACATGCTGTTCAGGGTGCCGTCATCAGACCTCATCAGCTCCATACACCTTATGTGGAACAGCCACTTGCATCTAAATCTTGTTGGGGGAGCACCATGGTCTTGTAGGCTGGGCGTCATGCGAGCTTCAACTGGAAGCCACTAGGCTACCTGCCACCCCACATGCTGTTCATGTGATCATATTTGTGACTCGTTTCAGGAAACTAGGCATATGTTGTGCGTCACTACTTCACAGGAGAGGTATTTGTACATAAAAATGTTTTGCATCAAAAAAAAAATTGGGGCATAAATTACTTCTGGAACATGTCAACTTTCATGTGCCTTAGCATACACGTTTGTTATTGTCTGTAAATACAACACACATTGTTAAATTACAAGCCTAGTTGGTTTAGCCTCAGAAAATGTTTCTGCAACGTTTCCACTAGACATGTTTGGCTGAAATAATGGATGGGCTGGACATGCCGAGAAAGGAGTTTGGATTGATCTGCCATATAGACGGCTTCTGACTATTTGAGCTGGTCAGTCTGTGTTGGTAATCCTGTCGAATGCAGTTTTTTTTATGTATCGTGTAGTGGAGCTGCATAAGTGTTACTCTCCACTTTCTGGAGGATCGAGTTTTGAAATCAGTGGAATTAGAGTATGATAGCTAAAGAGATGGAGAAAACATCTGTCTCTGGATTACATCTTTAAAGTAAGGACAACCGTGGCATGGCATCTGTAACAGGGAGATGCGTCCATCAAGCATGATGACGTATAAACGTAAGATAGTCTAGCTAGCTACATTTTCAGATATTACACATTTCTAATTTGAAAGAAAGTGGTTTCATTTCAAGCTAAAGTGTATTGTTAGCTAGCTAGCTAACATTAGCTGGCTGGCTCCCTGGATAACGTTACATGTATGACATTATTATTCGTATCCCAGAGCCATTTGCATTGCTAGTTAGAGCATAATGTTAGCTAGCTAACATTGAATCTGGTTGGTTAGCTCCCAGCAGATTCATGCAGGGTAGTACCGACATGATTTGGTACTATGTTCATTGTTGTTTAACTAGCTAACATTAGCTGGCTGGCTCTTTAACTAACGTTACCTGGCGTGGGTGACCTTACACATTGTTTACCTAGCTAGGTTAATTGTTTATCTATCTAGCTAGCTACATGTCTTAAGCTAGTGTACAACACCCGTTGAATATGGCCGGTGTCAGTAAACATCGGCAAAAAAGTGCAATGAAATTGTTGCCAGCAGAGCATGTTATCCAAAGGTAAGCAAATCATCGCGCAGAGCGTCAAGTGTGCGCTCAAAATGAGATGGGTGGGGCTAAAGCTTAAGAGGTTGTGAATGATGCTGAATGGGTGTAGACAAAGAGGAGCTCTTCACTAGATAGCAAAACATTCAAAGGCTATTTTCTCAATATTTGAGTTTACAAGTTTATCAACTTCCAAATCAGAATTTACTTTCCCATTGTTCATCAAAAATGCAGTGTATAATATACCATTTTGTAGATCTAAGTATCTACATCTATCCAATGTAAGAAACACAATTTCAAATGTTGCTACATAAGTCCAAATGCTTCATAGAGTTCACAGATACATCAACTGTTCAGAGAAGACTGCGTGTATGTAAACTTCCGACTTCAACTGTATATATTGATTTGTTTAACATATTTTAGCTTACTACATGATTCCATATGTGTTATTTCATAGTTTTGATGTCGTCACTATTATTCTACAATGTCGAAAATAGTACAAATAAAGAAAAACCCTTGAATGAGTACGTGTGTCCAAACTTTTGACTGTTACTGTATATACACACAAAAAGTATGTGGACACCCCTTCAAATGAGTGGATTTGGCTTAAGCCACACCCATTGCTGACAGGTGTATATAATCTAGCACACATTCATGCAATCTCTATAGACAAACACTGACAGTAGAATGGCCTCACGGAAGAGCTCAGTGACTTTTAATGTGGCACCGTCATAGGATGCCACCTTTCAAACAAGTCCGTTCGTCAAATTTCTGCCCTGCTAGAGCTGCCCATGTCAACTGTAAGTGCTGTTATTGTGAATTGGAAACTTCTAGGAACAACAACGGCTCAGCCTCGTAGTGGTAGGCCACACAAGCTCACATAACGGGATCGTCGAATGCTGAAGTGCGTAGCACAAAAAATGGTCTGTCCTCGGTTGCAACACTCCAAACTACCTCTGGAAGCAACGTCAGCACAGGAACTGTTCATTGGGAGCTTCATGAAATGGGTTTCCATGGCCGAGCAGCAGCACACAAGCCTAAGATCACAATGCACAATGCAAAGCGTCAGCTGGAGTGGTGTAAAGCTCGCCGCCATTGGACTATGGAGCAGTGGAAACGCATTCTCTGGATTAGCATCGAATAGCCCCCGCTATATGAAACTTTTCAGGGAAGTTAGGAACCAATATACACAGTCAGTTAGGAAAGCTAAGGCTAGCTTTTTCAACAGAAATGTGCATCCTGTAGCAAAAACTCCAAAAAGTTCTGGGACACTGTAAAGTCCATGGAGAATAAGAGCACCTCCTCCCAGCTGCCCACTGCACTGAGGCTAGGAAACACTTTCACCACCGATAAATCCACGATAATTGACCATTTCAATAAGCATTTTTCTATGGCTGGCCATGCTTTCCACCTGGCTTCCCATACCCCGGTCAACAGCCATGATACAGTGAATTATAAGTGAAATAATCTGTCTGTAAACAATTGTTGGAAAAATTACTTGTGTCATGCACGAAGTAATGTTCTAACCAACTTACCAAAACTATTGTTTGTTAACAAGAAATTTGTGGAGTGGTTGAAAAACAAGTTTTAATGACTCCAACCTAAGTGTATGTAATCTCCCTCACTAAATTTAATATACAGTGCCTTGCGAAAGTATTCGGCCCCCTTGAACTTAGTCCTATAATTCCTATAATAACTACAACCTAAAACTTCTTACCTGGGAATATTGAAGACTGATGTTAAAAGGAACCACCAGCTTTCATATGTTCTCATGTTCTGAGCAAGGAACTTAAACATTAGCTTTCTTACATGGCACATATTGCACTTTTACTTTCTTCTCCAACACTTTGTTTTTGCATTATTTAAACCAAATTGAACATGTTTCATTATTTATTTGAGGCTAAATTGATTTTATTGATGTATTATATGTGGAAGGACAACTAGAGGGCAGGCTGGGCTCATGGATAGTAGCCCAACAAAGCATGGGAGACAAGGTAACCAGAGTCAATTAAGCACAGCTGACGGTACTAATGAGATACTCTCCTTCCCCTATAAAAGAGAGAATGGAACCAGCAGAGTGGGAGAAAACTATCTCTGGAAGATGGCCACCGAGAGAGAGAAGCTGTGCTGAAAGAACCACGAAGATGGTGACAAACCCGTGATTTATGTTTGTTGTAGTTTAAAGATTATCCTATTGTGTTTTTGTTTCATCTGGAGAAGAAGATGTGTGTTTTTCCTTGGAAGATTTTTCATTGATTATGTTAGAATGTTTTTGGTTGACAAAATACCCTCAATAGAGAACCGTGTTCAATCAGAAAAACCTACTCCTGACTCGTTTATTCCACCTTCCCGCTTTAGAGTGACGCCTAATTACTTGGTACACTCACATTGGTGGAGGATGCAGGCATTAGGTGGACGAGTGACACAAGGATAAGTGAGTAAATTAATATTCTTCCAGAAGACCCGGAGGAACCATTCAAGAACGATGGATAACGCCCTACTACAACAATTGATCACGGCACAGCAGACAACCATAGAACTCCTGCAACAACAGCTGAGTCGACGAGAAGAACCTACAGTTAGGCCAAGAGCGGCTGCTCACGCCATCTTACCTCGTCTCTCCAAGGAGGATGATATTGAGGCCTTTCTCATGACCTTCGAAAGGACGGCCACCTTGGAAGAGTGGCCGCCCACAGAATGGGCTAGCGCATTAGCTCCTCTTTTGACCGGGGTGGCTCAGGAAGCCTGTTTTGACCTGGATTCCCGCGAAGCGGCGGACTATGGGCGACTAAAAACCGAGATCCTGTCCCGGTACCAGCTGACTGCCAGAGATAGGGCTGTAAAGTTCCATCAATGGACCTATACAGCTGATCAACCCGTCCGTGCTCAGATCTTCGCCTTAATACGACTAGAACCTGGAAAGGGAGTAGGACATGTGATAGAGACTCTCGTAGTGGACAAGATATTGAGAGAATTACCCAGTGACTTAAAAAGGGTTGTGGGGCAAGCCAACCCGTTGTCAGCCGACGACATAGCCCAGGCGGTGGAAACATATCGGTCTACAGGGGAGTTGTTAAAAAGTGACAAGGAGGAACGGAAGGAGTCTTCCAATCCCGTACCACGACTCACCCCGGCGCGCCCGCCACCGAAACGTCAAGCCCCCCCCGGAGGTGGGAGAAGTCAGCCACCACACAGCCGGGTCGGTGTTATAAGTGTCAGTCTCCCAACCATTATGCCCCACAATGTCCTAGCAAGGATGAGCCCATGGTCACGGAGTCGTCACTGCCTACCCCCACACATCCCGTTTTGAGGGGGCAGGATCAACACTGTTGGTTAGCAGAGATAGCCCCAGCCTCAGAGATTCCGGTGCGAGTTGAAGGACAAGATGTGGTAGCTATTCTCGACTCGGGAAGTATGGTTACGTTAGTAGAGGAGCGGATGGTGACCTCCGCCACACTGCTACCAGACAAAGTAGCCGTATCCTGTATCCATGGAGACACCCACTATTACCCCACTGTGAATCTGCCTATTCTCACTCCAAAAGGAAGGTGTACAGTCAGGGCAGGAAAGTGCCCCAGCTGAAGGTGCCATTATTGATCGGGAGAGACTGTCCCCTATATAAGGAGCTTCGGCAGATGACGTTATGCACGGGAAGAAGGGGGACAGGAAAGAAGAGAATCTCCAAGCCCGAGGTAGTAGTACTACAAGGAGACGTAGCCGCGTCCTCGTCCTCTACAGCAGAGGAAGAAATAGCGACCCAACGTTTACGACAGATATTCCAGGAAACCACCGATGAAGACACCTGTGAAGGGTTATACACAACGCAGGAAGGAAGGAGCAACCAGGCACTAAGGGATATATTTGAAGCTCCATCCGAGGAGGGAACCTGGAAGGGATTCTCCTCGGTCTCCCCTGATGGGGATGTGGAACAACCTCCACATCCCTCTACTGAGGTTGACCTGCCCCAGGAATTAAAGGGACAGTTCGGCACCTCGCAGCATAGAGACCCAGACCTAAGGGAGGCCATGAGGAAGGTGAAGGTGATCGACGGAAGGAACGTCGACGGATCAGGTGAGCCCCCTCTTCCTTACTATGCAATCAGGCGGGGTCTCTTATACTGGGTCGTACGACGAAGGGGGGAAAACCAGGAATTACTAATGGTGCCTAGACCATACAGGGATACAGTTCTACAGTTAGCCCATTCCCACGTCCTAGGAGGACACCTGGCACGAGACAAGACGATTGACAGAATCATGCAGAGATTCTATTGGCCCCGTGTCACCCGAGATGTGGCCAGGTATTGTAAGACGTGTGATCAATGTCAACGTACAGCCCCACGGCCACACCTACGTAACCCTTTGATTCCTCTCCCCATCATAGAGACTCCCTTTGAACGCATAGCTATGGACCTCGTAGGACCCCTCCCAAAATCCGCCAGAGGACACGAGTACATCCTAGTGGTTATAGATTATGCTACCAAGTTCCCGGAGGCCATACCCCTACGTAACATGTCGTCAAAGGGAATTGCCAAGGAGTTATTCCTGATGTTCTCTCGTGTGGGCCTTCCCAAGACTATCTTAACCGATCAAGGAACCCCGTTCATGTCCCGGTTGATGAAGGACTTGTGTCGGTTATATCAGGTTCAACAGATACGTACAAGCATATTCCACCCTCAAACAGATGGGTTGTGTGAACGCTTGAACAAAACAATTAAAAGCATGTTGAGAAGAGTGGTGTCCCGAGACGGGAAAAACTGGGACATGCTTCTCCCACACTTAATGTTTGCCCTGCGAGAAGTACCCCAGGCATCCACTGGATTCTCTCCGTTTGAATTGCTCTATGGCAGACCCTGTCGAGGAATCCTCGACTTAGCCAAGGAGACCTGGGAGACCCAACCATGCCCCTTTCGATCTACAATAGAACACGTTACCCTGATGAGAGACCGCCTGTCAGCAGTGTGGCCCATAGTCAAGGAGCATATGGAGAAGGTCCAAAGGACCCAAGGCCGGGCCTATGATAAATCTGCGACCCCCCCCGTGAGTTCACCGTGGGAGAGAAAGTGATGGTGCTTGTGCCCACGGCCGAACATCGCTTGCTGGCGCAGTGGAGGGGGCCCTACGAGGTAATGAAAAGGGTCTCACCGGTCAATTACCTCATCAAGCAACCTGACAGGAGGAAGAAGGTCCAACTCTATCACATAAACCTGCTGAAGACGTACCATGGACGAGAGGAGGAGGTGGCTTTGATGGCCCTGGAGGGCAAAGAAAAAAAAGAGACTCTACCACAGGTGCGCCGTGGCCAAACTCTCCTACCGGAGCAGTCAAGACAGCTAGACAAGCTGATTATGAACTTTGGTTGAATATTCTCTCCATTCCCACGACAAACAGATGTCCTGTTCCACCATATCCACACTGAACCCGGCAAGAAAGTGCATATCCGCCCTTACAGGATTCCTGAGGCTCGCCGAGTCATCGCTAAGAAAGAGGTGAGGGAGATGTTGAGGATGGGCGTGATCGAGCCCTCGACGAGCGAGTGGTCCAGTCCCATAGTCCTGGTCCCCAAAGCCGATGGTAGTATGAGACTGCAACGACTTTAGGGGCGTGAATGCCATCTCTACATTCGATGCGTACCCCATGCCCCGCGTGGATGAACTCTTGGAGCGCTTAGGAAAGGCCAAGTTCATCACTACCCTGGATTTGACGAAGGGATATTGGCAAGTGCCGGTGGCTCCGGAGGATCGCCCAAAGACTGCCTTCGCCACCCCAGAGGGGCTTTTCCAGTATGTGAGGATGCCCTTCGGACTGCACGGAGCTGCTGCAACCTTCCAACGCCTCAAGGATGCCATTCTACGGCCCCATCAAGAGTATGCAGCGGCGTACATAGACGATGTGGTCATCCACAGCGAGGACTGGGATAGTCACCTCCTGCGATTACGGGCGGTGCTCGTGAGTTTGGAAGCCACAGGGTTGACAGCCAATCCAAATAAATGCTGCCTGGGCCTGTCCGAAGCGGAATACCTGGGGTATACCGTGGGGAATGGGAAAATACGCTACGCCCGCAGGCAGAGAAGACCAGGGCAATTCGTGACTGGCCTCGACCCCAGACCAAGCGAGACGTTCGGGCCTTCTTAGGGATAACAGGATATTATCGCCGTTTTATCCCGGGATATGCAACCATTGCCAACCCCCTCACAAACCTCATCAGGAAAAACCTGCCAAACCAGGTAGAGTGGAAAGACGAGACGGAAGAGGCCTTTCAATTGTTAAAAGATGGCCTGTGTTCCGATCCCGTTCTACAGGCTCCGGACTTCTCACAAGAGTTCATTGTGCAGGTCGACGCCTCGGATACAGGGCTTGGGGCCGTACTAGCTCAGGGTGAAGGTGAAGCAGAGAAGCCGATTCTCTTCATTAGTAGGAAACTCAGCGATCGGGAACAGAGGTATGCGACCGTAGAGAAAGAGGCCTTAGCCATCAAGTGGGCCCTCGATTATCTCCGGTACTACCCACTGGGTCGGAGGTTTGCATTAGTTACTGACCATGCGCCCCTCACGTGGATGGCTGGTAAGAGAAACAATAACAACAGAATAGCCAGATGGTTTTTGTCTTTACAACCGTTCTCTTTCCATGTCATCCACAGGGCCGGATCGAGGAACGGGAATGCAGACGCGCTGTCTCGACGCGACCAAGACGGTGCGTCTGGCGCCCGACCCTCCGGTTCGGTCCTGGGGGGGAAGGTATGTGGAAGGACCACTAGAGGGCAGGCTGGGCTCATGGATAGTAGCCCAACAAAGCATGGGAGACAAGGTAACCAGAGTCAATTAAGCACAGCTGACGGTACTAATGAGATACTCTCCTTCCCCTATAAAAGAGAGAATGGAACCAGCAGAGTGGGAGAAAACTATCTCTGGAAGATGGCCACCGAGAGAGAGAAGCTGTGCTGAAAGAACCACGAAGATGGTGACAAACCCGTGATTTATGTTTGTTGTAGTTTAAAGATTATCCTATTGTGTTCTTGTTTCATCTGGAGAAGAAGATGTGTGTTTTTCCTTGGAAGATTTTTCATTGATTATGTTAGAATGTTTTTGGTTGACAAAATACCCTCAATAGAGAACCGTGTTCAATCAGAAAAACCTACTCCTGACTCGTTTATTCCACCTTCCCGCTTTAGAGTGACGCCTAATTACTTGGTACACTCACATATATTAAGTTAAAATAAGTGTTCATTCAGTATTGTTGTAATGGTCATTATTACAAATAAAATAAAATATATACATTTTTTAAATTGGGCAATTAATCGGTATCTGTTTTTTTTTTTTGGTCCTCCAATAATCGGTATCGGTGTTAAAAATCATAATCGGTCGACCTCTATATGTGACCAATAAAATTTCATTTGAACTGGTATTTTATTTTATTATTTTAAATTCCCACCTCCCACATGGTTACAAACGCAGCATTAGAGGGGAAACTTGAGAACCCCAACATAAGAATCCGGTTACAAAAGACAATGCTGAACATTGTGAATGCTGAACATTGGAATGGCATTTAATTTTCCCGCTGTACCGAAACCGAACTGTGAACCCAAAACCGCAATACATAGCAAACCATGGGTTTGGTGAACCGTTACACCCCTACCGTCTACGCTTCCCCTAAAATCACACGCTTACTGTCCCAGGCTACCCAAGAGTCCCTGCTCCTCTTCTCCCTCCCATCTCTTATGATCCAGCCCTCACTCCAACACTCACCAGCCACTCTGCTAATTAGCCCAGCTCTCACAGCATCTGAATATAGCAAAGAGAGAGCCCAGCCCAGTGTCGCATTACACATAACGTACACTGCGCCATAGCTCTTAACTCAGGATATTAAACCATTCAGCTCAGCCGGCCACCTTGAGCTGGCGGCAGGGTCATTCCTGAGTGTGTCTGAGATCAGAGAGAGGGGCTGTAAACAACTCCTTATCTCGACTAGGAGGGCTAAGAGAGGTGTCCCTTGACCCCCGTCTAACCCCCCAACTCACCCATCTGTGGTCTTTCAGAGCCTCTCCAATGATGGATGGTGTTTATGAGGCAGCTCAGTCTTGGCAGCACTGGCTGGGCACTGATTTAGAGGCTGTGCTGTTGGCAGATAGCACAGTACAGCAGTATAGGGACACAAACACACATTGGAAGGCGACACAAACAGGAAACAACACCTATGCTTTTAATTGTCACTCATGTACCGTAAATATACACATTCACAGAGTCCTGACCTGTATTATAGAGAATCTGACTCTCCACACAGTGGGTATCTGATATATGACCCTGACCACAACTGCCCTTGGCTTGCAGGAATGTTCAGTTTACTCAGTGAGCTGAGTGAGGAGCAGTAAACGTGATATCCCAACCCTGTGTGAGTCAGTGTGCAAGAGTGAGTGAATAGGTGGAAAAGTGATTGAGTAAGTGAGTTGATGTACAGGACATTGTAAGTTAACAAATGTCCCAATTCTATTGTAAACTTTTATTGTGAGGGGGTAAATGGGTCATTCCACGAAAAGGGTGTCTTTTGTGTCCCTTTGATATTTTAAGTGGAAATTATGCACCAATATTGAATTTTAATTGAATTAAGTGCCTTTTAATTTATACCACATCAATAATTCAATAAATCTGATTTTTTAAATATAAATAAATGCTTGCTAAAGTGCCAAAATTCAGCATTTCGTCAACACTGTGTCAACTCTAGGAAGATTTCAACAAACTTATTGTCACGTTCTGACCTTTATTTCCTTTGTTTTGTCATTATTTAGTATGGTCAGGGCGTGAGTTGGGGTGGGCAGTCTATGTTTGTTTTTCTATGATTTGGGGATTTCTATGTTTCGGCCTAGTATGGTTCTCAATCAGAGGCAGGTGTCATTAGTTGTCTCTGATTGAGAATCATACTTAGGTAGCCTGGGTTGCACTGTTTGTTTGTGGGTGATTGTCTATGTTGATTGCTTGTTTCAGCACAGCTCGCATTAGCTTCACAGTTGTTATTTTGTTTATTGTTTTTGTATAGGGTTTCAGTGTTCAGTGTTTTCTTTATTAAAATTAATCATGAACACATACCACGCCGCATTTTGGTCCTCCGATCCATCTCGCCTCTCCTCTTCAGATGAAGAGGAGGACGACCGTGACACTTATTCAAATAAATCCTCGAAGTTTCACCATAATTGTAAAGATCTAGTTATTTTGTTGTTGGGACAAAGTCATTTCTGAAGATTACAAACATTATGGACACCTCCTCTTTCCATGACATAGACTGACCAGGTGATTCCAGGTGAAAGTTATGTCCCCTTATTGATGTCACTTGTTTAATCCACTTCAATCAGTGTAGATGAAAGGGAGGAGACAGGTTAAAGAATGATTTTTAAGCCTTGAGACAATTGAGACATGGATTGTGTATGTGTCCCATTCAGAGGGTGACTGGGCAAGACAAAATACTCATGTGCCTTTAAACGGGGTATGGTAGTAGGTGCCAGGCACACCGGTTTGTGTCAAGAACTGCATTGCTGCTGGGTTTTTCACACTCAACAGTTTCCTGTGTGATCAAGAATGGTCCACCACCCAAAGGACATCCAGCCAACTTGACACAACTGTGGGAAGCATTGTGTGTTAACATGGGCCAGCATCCCTGTGGAGCGCTTTCGACACCTTGTAGAGTCCATGCCCTGACGAATTGAGGCTGTTCTGGGGGCAAAAGGGGGTTTCAGATCCGACTAGGCGAGAGAAATTGTCAGCCATGTTTTGTGTTTTGGTAAGGGCTCAGAGCGACGTCACACACTAAAGAAGGCTCAACCAATCACTCAAGGGGTTCATGAATATTTGTGCCACAATACCATTCAAGTCATTGGACCGATAAACATTTTTCGCACATCATGTACAAATCATCCATAAGTATATACAATTGATTGTGAAGCTTAACAAAGCCACTTATAGATGATTTGAACATGCACAAAGGATCAGTCCCATGACAGCAAACACATTGATGATGTCAAGCCAGGGCAAACTATATTACAGTTCAAGATTCCATCATAAATTAACGTATCATAGATAGCCTATGTGTTGCTTTGTTAGGAACAATATATAATAATGTTTGTCCTAGCTTATCTCTTTGTGGAAGACCCTTTGTCACAACAGCACTGCTCCAATCGTGAGAGGCAGAAAGTTCTCGATAGCTAGGGTAAGAAACTGCACAAACTAAACTGTTAAGTCACAATGAAGACTGCGCTACAGTGCCTCTCCATGGAAAAACTGTCACTTACTATGTCACTTTTCAACAGGAGTGGAAAACACACGCGTGCAGTTACACAAACAAACACTGGCATATAGTTCAAAGTGGGAGTCACTACCTGATTCTCCAATCACGTTTCTATCCTTCCTTTCTTACTGAGATAGGAGAGAGGGGCACAACCTTGTAGTAGGTCAAAGTCCATGGGGTGATAAACAAGCTGTTATACTGTACGGTACACTACAGTATGGAGACCAGAGGGCCAGGGAGAGGACACCAACAGCTCTACTGATAACCAAGGGTTTGCTTAGTGATGGTTAGTTAGGCTAACACTAATCATTAAAAACATACCATAAACTGGTCATCACTATAAGCCTAACAAAAATGAGGTGTTGGGTCGTTATATAACAACAACAGATTTGAATATTTAAAACCATAGTACGATGAGAATTAGGCTAGTGTGTTTTTAATGTGAACATTAAAACAATGGAACCGGAGATGACAAAAGCAAAAACCATCCAAATAAAAATCCTAATTCGATCCCACAGCTGCTTTTAAAAAGCTGGAAGTGTATGACAACAGGGGGAGAGTAATGATATGCTGGAGTGTTTTTCCCCCAGCCCCCTGGGGAAATACTGTAGGACATTATATACAGCGCATTCGGAAAGTATTCAGACCCCTTCCAATTTTCTACATTTTGTTACGTTACAGCCTTATTCCTCATCAATCTACACACAATACCCCATAATGACAAAATAGGTTTTTAGAAATCTTTGCAAATATATTACCTTATTTACATAAGTATTCAGACCCTTTGCTATGAGACTCAAAATTGAGCTCAGATACATCCTGTTTCCATTGATCATCTTTGAGAAGTTTCTACAACTTGATTGGAGTCTACCTGTGGTAAATTCAATTGATTGTACATGATTTGTAAAAGCACACACCTGTCTATATAAGGTCCCATAGTTGACAGTGCATGTCAGAGCAAAAACCAAGCCATGAGTTCAAAGTAATTGTCCGTAGAACTACGAGACAGGATTGTGTTGAGGCACAGATCTGGGGAAGGGTACCAAAACATTTCTGCAGCACTGAAGGTCCCCAAGAACACAGTGGCCTCCATCATTCTTAAATGGAAGAGGTCTGGAACCACCAAAACTCTTCCTAGAATTTGCCGCCAGCCCAAACGGAGCAATCGGGGTAGAAGTGCCTTGGTCAGGGAGGTGACCAAGGACCCGATGGTCACTCTGACAGAGCTCCGGAGTTCCTCTGGGGAGATGGGAGAACTTTCCAGAAGGACAACCATCTCTGCAGCACTCCACCAATCAGGCATTTATGGTAGAGTGGCCAGACACAAGCCACTTCTCAGTAAAAGATACATGACAGCCCGCTTGGAGTTTGCCAAAAGGCACCTAAAGGACGTTTTGGCCGGAATGCCAAGCGTCACGTCTAGAGAAAACCTGGCACCATCCCTACGGTGAAGCATGGTGTTGGCAGCATCATGTTGTGGGGATGTTTTTCAGAGGCAGGGACTGGGAGACTAGTTAGAATCAAGGGAAAGATGAACAGTGAAAAGTACATAGATCTTTGATGAAAACCTGCTCCAGAGCGCTCAGGACCTCAGACTGGGGGGAAGGTTCACCTTCCAACAGGACAACGACCATAAGCACACAGCCAAGACAACGCAGGAGTGGCTTTGGGACAAGTCTCTGAATGTCCTTGAGTGGCCCAGCCAGAGCCTGGACTTGAACCAGATCAAACATTTCTGGAGAGACCCGAAAATAGCTGTACAGCAACGCAGGATTGTGAGGAAACCTGGCCCCATCCCTATAGTGAAGCATGGTGTTGGCAGCATCATGCTGTGGGGATGTTTTTCAGTGGCAGGGACTGGGAGATTACTCAGGTTCAAGGGAAAGATGAACAGAGCAAATGTAAATGTGATATCAGTTTAATTTTTAATACATTTGCAATAATCTCTAAAAACCTGTATTTGCATTGTCATTATGGGGTACTGTGTGTAGATTGCTAAGGGAAAAAGGCAATTTAGTCAATTTTAGAATAAGGCTATAACGTAACAATATGTGGAAAAAGTCAAAGGGTCTGAATACTCTCCGAATGCACTGTAAATCACTTCATACAGTATATTTATTGGTTGAACGCAGAAATCTGCTGGCGTCATGTGCTGCAGTGGTCTGATGCGGCCCCAGTGGAAGGCAGCTGCATTCAGGCAGTATGTAGGCTAGGGATTCATGAGACATAGAAAAACTACATGTAAACAGCAGAAGGGCTTTACCATCAGAACAAATCTTATCCAATAATTTCGGCCTAGCTACAAAAAAAACATGAGTACACCTGTGAATATTTGTATCAAACAAAAAAGCACTTAAATAATGACATCTTGCAAAGCATAATAGGGGGGCCAGAGTGTGGCCTATAAAGTAACATTCTGTGTGTTTTCCACAACAATCAATTGCCACCTAAAACTGTTTAAGGTCCAACTGCATGTGTGCATCCTTTATTGTAGTAATTTGGCAGTTAAGATCTCCCTAACTAGATACTGTGTGTACCTCCCTTCACCATGACAGTGATTTGGTGTGTGAAGCTCTAAAATGGGTGAATGTGCCTCCTATGGCAGAGGGTGGGAAAGGGGTCAGCCAAGCGGGTAATCAAGGGGACTTAAATGACTGCACTGGAGGAGAGAGCTCTAAGTTATTTATTACTGCAGCAGAGACAGGCTACCTCAGCACAGTGCGCACACACCACAGCCTGGGTTTCCTTGTGAGTTACTGCCTCTGTGATCCACTGACCTGGCTGCATCTCTCCAGCCATCCAACATTCATGCTGGCTAATAGGATGGTACATTCAGAGGCTGGGGAAAATAGATGCTCTGGTGACAACAGCACACACACAGCAGTATGGCCAGGGTTCTTGGCACAGGGTTTCTGTGTAGGCTACTGTAAGTGCTGGCTTAGTGCTGACTTCACTCTTTATGTTGTGTGTAGATAACCATGCTTCACTGCTTTAAAATGCCTATCAAGCACTGATCAATTTGAAACTTAACATATGAAATGTAACTCAATTTCACTCAATAACAATGAAGTTGGTGTCTGTAGGCTTAGGCGGTATAACATATACTATATCCTGGTGAATTTTGAATTACCAACAGTATGATTTTCAATACTGTCAACAACAAAAAATAAAACTATACATTTTTAGTTTGGGGCGACCTAAAGCTAACTTATCTTAGATTAGTTAACTATCTGTGATGTGCCAAATAAATTATCTGCAGCTCAGGGCTCCAGCAATGCATTTGGTTTGATTAGGATTTGGTTGATCCTGGACAACACCCTGTAGTTCTCAACTAACATCAAGGCGGTGGCCCGTTCCTGTAGGTTCATGCTCTACAACATCCGCAGAGTACGACCCTGCCTCACACAGGAAGCGGCGCAGGTCCTAATCCAGGCACTTGTCATCTCCCGTCTGGATTACTGCAACTCGCTGTTGGCTGGGCTCCCTGCCCGTGCCATTAAACCCCTACAACTCATCCAGAACGCCGCAGCCCGTCTGGTGTTCAACCTTCCCAAGTTCTCTCACGTCACCCCGCTCCTCCGCTCTCTCCACTGGCTTCCAGTTGAAGCTCGCATCCGCTACAAGACCATGGTGCTTGCCTACGGAGCTGTGAGGGGAACGGCACCTCAGTACCTCCAGGCTCTGATCAGGCCCTACACCCAAACAAGGGCACTGCGTTCATCCACCTCTGGCCTGCTCGCCTCCCTACCACTGAGGAAGTACAGTTCCCGCTCAGCCCAGTCAAAACGGTTCGCTGCTCTGGCTCCCCAATGGTGGAACACACTCCCTCACGACGCCAGGACAGCGGAGTCAATCACCACCTTCCGGAGACACCTGAAACCCCACCTCTTTAAGGAATACCTAGGATAGGATAAAGTAATCCTTCTCACCCCCCTTAAAAGATTTAGATGCACTATTGTAAAGTGGCTGTTCTACTGGATGTCATAAGGTGAATGCACCAATTTGTAAGTCGCTCTGGATAAGAGCGTCTGCTAAATTACTTAAATGTAAATGTAATGATTACTTGCTAACTAAGTAGATAGCTTTTAACATTAAGCTTCTTGGTTACAGCAGAGACAATCGATCCCCTCCTGGATCAAGAACCCGTCTACATATTCAACTTTTTTTAAATATTTGTTTTTGTTGTTGAAAAAATAGCACCCCTTGTGTACACTGCATACTCCGGTAGAGTAACTAGGCAAGTCAGTTAAGAACAAATTCTTGCCGCCACGCACCCACAATATGGAACATTAACAAATATTTCAACCGAGGCACATTTTTAAGATGCTACAACAGTCCACATGTACTTTTCCTCTGCAAACAAAACAAGTAATGACTAGAAAAATCAGACAACCCCATAGTAGAATACTTTATCTAACATATTCCTCTTGAAGCGCATTCAAGTAAAGAGTGCCATAGGGAGGGAAACATGCATTCTGACAAGCAGTTCATGCAAAGAAATTATTGCATTCATGGGGACAACAGCAGTTTTAATGGTCTTAGTTAAAAAGAGGGGGATCCCAGCTTTCCATTATTTATTTCTAAACTCCTAAATATACGTAAACTGCACGATTTTCAAACCCTGAGTTTTTACCAGTGGCATGGTTACTTTACCACTTTGCAATTCACTGTGAGTGCCTAGCGGAGAGTGGAGCTAAATCTAACACGTCAATTGTAGGGTAACTTATGTTAAAACACGACCATACTTCAGAATTATTTTGGGGTAGTGACTTACATTTCTTGGATATTTTTAGTTGAGGAAGATTAGTGGCAACCAACATGTTGGGGGGGAAATGGTGACATGAAGTGGTTACTGTGAGAAGTTACCCAGGTGGCGGTTTACCCCAAGTTACCCTAACAGGTAGGCCAACATTATATTCACTGTGCAATTTATGCAATTTTTGGTGGACATAAAATGTACCAATAGGATGCTCACTAGTTAAAAGATCACATTTGGGATCGAGATAATGATTAGCCCAATAGGCTACATGCAAATGGACAACCCCATGCTTCAGTGTATTTATTTATAGCGACTATGCTGCATTAGTTGGGCTACAGGTGAGAATGCTTATTGATAATAGTGTACCTGATAATATGGACCATGCATAGGCTATATGTATGGTCCAATATGTTAAAATACATTTTACAAATAATTTGACCAATATGTCATTGGGCTCATTTCTGGAGGTGAAAATTATATTTTAGATGGTGCCAGCTTAATTTTAGGTTCAAGCAGCAAAGCTGGGTGAAAACCTATTGTATTTTTTATTGTATTTTTTAATTTCACCTTTATTTAACAGGTAAGCCAGTTGAGAACAAGTTCTCATTTACAACTGTGACCTGGCCAAGATAAAGAAAAGCAGTGCGACACACACAGCAACACAGAGTTACACATGGAATAAATAAACGTACAGTAGAAAAAAATGAAAAAATCTATATACAGTGTGTGCAAATGAGTTAAGATTAGGGAGGTAAGGCAATAAATAGGCCGTAGTGGCAAAGTAATTACGATTTAGCTATTTAACACTGGAGTGAAATATGTGCAGAAGAGGAATGTGCAACTAGAGATACTGGGGTGCAAAGGAGAATAATGTTTTTTTTATAATAACAATATGGGGATGAGGTAGTTGGATGGGCTATTTAAAGATGGGCTAAGTACAGGTGCAGTGATCTGTGAGCTGCTCTGACAGCTGATGCTTAAAGTTAGCGAGGGATATATGAGTCTCCAGCTTCAGTGATTTTTGCAATTCGTTCCAGTCATTGGCAACAGAGAACTGGAAGGAAAGGCAGCCAAAGGAGGAATAGGCTTTGGGGGTGACCAGTGAAATATACCTGCTGGAGCGAGTGCCACGGGTGGGTGCTACTATGGTGACCAGTGAGCTGAGATAAGGCCTAGCAAAGACTTATAGATGACCTGGAGCCAGTGGGTTTGGCGGCGAATATGAAGCGAGGGCCAGCCAACGAGAGCATACAGGTCGCAGTGATGGGTACTATATGGGGCTTCGGTTTAGAAACTCTGTGGCCACACCCTTTCATGCAATGCCATGCCAATTGGCCATATGGTGGCGCAATAACAAGTGATTGAAAATGCAAACTTTGAAAGCTAACATCTCACTACTCGTTATATTTTCATATCTTGCTATTGTTTGTTCTACGTTTGTCATTATTACCTTAGGCCTATCATGTTTTTAGGTTATTCACAAACAACTTAAAACATTCTGAGAACTCTGTTAGATGAATTCATTGTTTGATCAGGAAGTAGTGCGGTGGGAGAAAGCCTGCATGTATAAAAACTGAAGTCGTATTCATATAAAATGGAGAGAAAATACAAAATGTGTTTTTACAAATAATTAGACACCGGAGTGTCCGGTCTAAAAAAAATCTAAATGGGCTTTGGCTATATGGCCCAGATTCTTTTGACAATGAGGGGGGGGTAAAATCAAACATATTTCCTCACTGGATATTTTGCGCTTCTCTGGTGAAAATCTTAGCTCTGTCTACATTGTCACACATTCTGCAAATTGGTTACAACATATGTATTGAAATAGGTTATGTAGGCTAAAGCAAAGGAATAGGCCACTTGGCATGGCCCTGCTGTGGGATGCCCAGTCAGCTCTTTACTGCAATGTGCCAGGCAGGTTGAAATAGACTATGCATTGTCTGTCACATCACAATGTCGTCACCATCGACGATGGCTGCCAATCATCTTCGGTATCCAATACTATGGTAATATCACCAAACCCTACTTGGTACACATGTTCCAAACACTGTCAAGATTGGTCCAAAATACATTAAAAGCATATTGCATGATCTGTTCGATGTGGAGTTCTGATATTTGGCAAGCATGGCAAGTAGTACAGAAGTAGCTCATCCTAGGGAAATGTGTGGAATTTGTCCTGATGGTGGCGCTATGGGGCCAAAGCTTGAAGCTCAGCATGGCTGCTTGCAGCTATATTTTCCATTAATTTTGGAGTAGAATGTCTGAGCTTCTCAGTTCTTCTACATAAATATTCCCCTGTGTGTGTGACATAGCATGGCATGGCCATAGGAAATAAATGGGCCTCAAATGTGCTCCTCAAACGTTCTCAGCTGATACTATCTTTCACAGTTCCAAAGGCCAAAACTGAAATGGGGAAAATACACTATACGATCAAAAGCATATGGACACATGCTTGTCGAATATCTCAAATATATTGTTTTTGTTTTGTTGAAGAAGCAGAGGTGAGGAGCTTCATGGTAAAAAAAAATGGTAGTACCACAGGATGTTAGTGGCTCCTTAATTAGGGAGAACGGGCTCGTGGTAATGGCTGGAACGGAATTAGTGGAATGGTATCAAATACATGTGTTTGATGCCATTCCATTCACTCCGTTCTAGCCATTATTATGAGCCATTCTCCCCTCAGCAGCCTCCACTGTGCAGTACATTTTCTGCTGTTCGATAGCGCAAGCAATGATGTCTGAGGGGGGAAAAACAGAGTTTGTAGTTTGCAGTAACTTCTTTGTTGTTGTAATATTGCATGGCAGTTTCACCAATAAGGATTCTGGCTTTAAAGCTCTGATAAAAGAAAATGTTGTTGACCTCCTGCTGTAGATCAAAATGATTAGCTGTTGGTGAATTAACAACCTTGATTGGACTATTAGAAACAATCAAACAAACCATATTCCATGATTAACCATGCATTTACTAAGCATGGTTGCTTTCCAATGGGAGAAAAATGTAGAAAGAAAAAAATCCCTTTTACAGTCCAACATCCTCTTCACACAGTCAGTGAAATAAAGGACAATTGAAAGTGCATGCAAAACTCCCATTAGATAATAGGCCTACTCAACAAATTAATCCCCCCAAAAACTGGACTACCAGAGAAGGAAAATTCATATTTCCACAGTTTTTCTTTCCCATTCTACTGTAATAACATTGAGTGCCTTCACACCACTGCACTAGCATATGTGTCCGTTCGACTCCAAATGCGAATCCACACCTCCAACTCCTCCCGTTTAACCCCCGCTTTCCCTTACTCCCCTCTCTGGGACCACACTGCACCCTCACCCCTCCACTCACCAGGGCTGGTGGTGCTCTGCAGACTCCCCCTCTTGCGCAGTGGGGATTTGGGCTTCCCTTGGCCCTCGCTGGAGGAGGATGACATCTTGCTGCCTGTGCTCCTGTGACAGCCAAAGCAGACTGAGGCAGAGCTGCAGAACAGCCGGCAGAGGCAGAGAGGCGCAGCTGTGACGCTGGTGTTAGCTTTAACAATAGGGGGGGCTTTTGTTGCAGCTGGACGGCAAGGCCCATGCAGGGCCTGTGGAAAACCCATCTGCAGGGCTGGCTCCTCCCCCCACCTAGCCCCAGGTCAGGCAACACAGGGCCCGGACACAACGCAGCCCAAGGCTTCGCCCTGCCATGCTGCGTCGCATCCTCCTAGGTTGCCCCAGCAACCGTGGAACGAGCTGCCGAGAGCCAATGCGGAGAAAGACAATGGTGGAGGAGGGCATTGCAGTTAAGTTTTCAGCGCAGTAAGTGTGATAGGCAGCAGGCCCTGAGTGAGACACACAACTACACCACAGCAAACATAGTACAGTACAGCAGCACCAACGAGAGCACACGACAGAACGTTTTTCCGGTCTTCTAAGTTCAGGCACTTCTAATTTTTTGGGAATTGTGTACTGACTCATCTATAAAACAAAGTAGCCTATCGCTGTCCTAGATTTCACACACCGAGGTAATAAAGTTTGATCAAAGCGGAATGAAGGCGGAATCTGCTTTGAATAACAATAAAGAGTGGACATTCATCAGCCTGAATAAGCATGATGCACTGTTCCAAGTTATCAAGTGAGGGTTTGTAAAGGTCATGAAAAGTTATGGAAATTAGTTTCATATTTTTGTCAATGTAATTCATGAAGGCACACTTAAATATTATCAATCACTTAAAAATCTACATATCAGCCATCATCGGAATGACACTTGTGTGTCTGTGTGTGCTGCGTGTGTGCCAGTGGGCCGTTGCCTGAGGAGAGAGAGCGTGACATTTCAGCAGCAGGTATAAGATAATGACAGACAGACGAACTAGATCACCAATTCAAAATAAAACTTGCGAGCAGTGGTGGAAAAAGTACCCAACTGTCATGAGCAAAAGTAAATATACCTTAATAGAAAATTACTAAAGTAAAAGTGAAAGTCACCCAGTAAAATTCTACTTGAGTAAAAGTCTAAAAGCATTTGGTTTTAAATATATCATAAGTAAATGTTATTGCTAAAATATAATTAAGTTTCAAAAGTAAAAGTACAAGTATAAACAATTAAAAAGTTATATTAAGCAAACAAGACCTGATCATTTTCAACAACAAAAATATTTATAGTAAATTATTATATAATTTTTTTACCCCCTTTTTCGTGGTATCCGATTAGTTTAGATTAGATTAGATTTGGTAGAGCATGGCGCTTGTAACGCCAGGGTAGTGGGTTCGATTCCCGGGACCACCCATACGTAGAATGTATGCACACATGACTGTAAGTCGCTTTGGATAAAAGCGTCTGCTAAATGGCATATATTATTATTATTATATTATTTGGAAAGGCACACACCTGTTTATATAAGGTCCCACAGTTGACAGTGCACGTCAGAGCAAAAACCAAGTCATGAGGTAGACAAAACTTCTCCATAGTGTCGAGGCACAGATCTGGGGAAGGGTACCAAAAAATGTCTGCAGCATTGAAAGTCCCCAAGAACACAGTGGCCTCCATCATTCTTAAATGGAAGAGGCCTGGAACCACCAAAACTCTTCCTAGAATTTGCCGCCAGCCCAAACTGAGCAATCGGGGGAGAAGGGCCTTGGTCAGGGAGGTGACCAAGGACCCGATGGTCACTCTGACAGAGCTCCAGAGTTCCTCTGGGGAGATGGGAGAACTTTCCAGATGGACAACCATCTCTGCAGCACTCCACCAATCAGGCATGTATGGTAGAGTGGCCAGACGCAAGCAACTTCTCAGTAAAAGATACATGACAGCCCGCTTGGAGTTTGCCAAAAGGCACCTAAAGGACTTTTTGGCCTGAATGCCAAGTGTCACAGAGAACCTGGCACCATCCCTACGGTGAAGCATGGTGTTGGCAGCATCATGTTGTGGGGATGTTTTTCAGCGACAGGGAGACTAGTTAGAATCAAGGGAAAGATGAACAGTACAAAGTACAGATAGATCCTTGATGAAAACCTGTTCCAGAGTGCTCAGGACCTCAGACTGGGGGGGAAGGTTCACCTTCCAACAGGACAACGACCATAAGCATACAGCCAAGACAACGCAGGAGTGGCTTTGGGACAAGTCTCTGAATGTCCTTGAGTGGCCCAGCCAGAGCCTGGACTTGAACCAGATCAAACATTTCTGGAGACCTGAAAATGGCTGTACAGCAACGCTCCCCATCAAACCTGGCAGAGCTTGAGAGGATCTGCAGAAAAGAATCGGAGAAACTCCCCAAATACAGGTGTGCCAAGCTTGTAGAGCCATACCGAAGAAGATTCGAGGCGGAAATCGCTACCAAAGGTGTTTCAACAAAGTACTGTGTGAAGGGTCTGCATACATATGTAAATGTAATATATCACCATTGAGTATTGTGTGTAGATTGATGAGGGAAAAAAACAATTATACATTTTTTGAATAAGGCTGTAAAGTAACAACACGTGGAAAAAATTAAAGGACTCTGAATACTTTCCTAATGCACTGTACATTCTAAGTGATTTCAACTGGTCTTTCTCCATTCTGAATTTTATATTGTTCAATTCAACCCAAAATAATTTTCAGTATTTTTATACATTTCTGCATTTCCTGCACTCATTTCAGATCATTTCCACACTTCCACATTGGGCTGCACAATATGGGGAAATAATCTAGGCCTTATTTTTAACCAACTGTTGCAATTGCGATTTGACTTGCGATTTAGAGCAAAACACTTGGGTGAACACTTGGAATCATGGAAATATAATTATTATTCTAATTCTATAGATAGAATATAATAGTGGGCACTTTGAATACATTGTTGTTTGACATGACAGTGAATAAAAATGCCAGGGAGGAGTTATTGTGGCAGTGTAAAAACCAAAGTGTTGATAACGGTTTCTTAGGCGACCCTATAATCTTTGGCTACATTGAATGTTCTCTTAACTTCTTCATGTAGCTAACATATTCTTGGTTCACATACTGATTTAGAAGATACTATTGCACAAACAACATACTGATTTAGGTCTACACCATCACTGGTATTATCAAGCTGTATAGCTAATTACGTTTGCTCTGACTCAGTACATTTATTAGCTAGCTATAGTTAGCTAATGCACTTTTGTACATTGCGCTGTAACATACAATTGACCTTATGTTAGCGCCCAAAAAACGTAATATTTCCAGGTCAACTGTAATATGAATACCATTGTAAATAGAGGTTGACCGATTATGATTTTTCAACGCCGATACCGATACCGATTATCGGAGGGCCAAAAACAAATCCGATACCGATTAATCGGCCGATACAAAAAAACTATATATTTGTAATAATGGCAATTACAACAATACTGAATGAACACTTATTTTAACTTAATATAATACATCAATAAAATCAATTTAGCCTCAAATACATTTTCTATTTGGTTTAAATAATGCAAAAACAAAGTGTTGGAGAAGAAAGTAAAAGTGAAATATGTGCCATGTAAAAAAGCTAACGTTTAAGTTCCTTGCTCAGAACATAACAACATATGTAAGCTGGTGGTTCCTTTTAACATGAGTCTTCAATATTCCCAGGTAAGAAGTTTTAGGGTGTAGTTATTATAGGAATTATAGGACAATTTCTATCTATACGATTTGTATTTCATATAACTTTGACTATTGGATGTTCTTATAGGCACAGTATAGCTTCCGTCCCTCTCCTCGGCCCTACCTGGGCACGAACCAGGAACACATCGACAACAGCCACCCTCGAAGCAGCGTTACCCATCGCTCCACAAGAGCCACGGCCCTTGCAGAGCAAGGGGAACAACCACTCCAAGTCTCAGAGCGAGAGACGTTTGAAACGCTATTAGTGTGCACCCTGTTAGCTAGCCATTTCACATTGGTTACACCAGCCTAATCTCGGGAGTTGATAGGCTTGAAGTCATAAACTTGAAGCACAGCGAAGAGCTGCTGGCAAAACGCATGAAAGTGCTATTTGAATTAATGCTTACGAGCCTGCTGGTGCCTACCATTGCTCAGTCAGACTGCTCTATCAAATCATAGACTTAGTTATAACATAACACACGGAAATACGAGCCTTAGGTCATTAATATGGTCGAATCCGGAAACTATCATTTCGAAAACAAGACGTTTATTCTTTCAGTGAAATACGGAACCTTTCCGTATTTTATTTAACGGGTGGCATCAATAAGTCTAAATATTCCTGTTACATTGCACAACCTTCAATGTTATGTCATAATTACGTAAAGTTCTGGCAAATTAGGCGGCCCAAACTGTTGCATATACACTCACTGACTCTGCATGCAATGAACGCAAGAGAAGTGACACAATTTCACCTGGTTAATATTGCCTGCTAACATGGATTTCTTTTAGCAAAATATGCAGTTTTAAAAATATATACTTCTGTGTATTGATTTTAAGAAAGGCATTGATGTTTATGGTTAGGTACACATTGGAGCAAGACAGTCCTTTATCGAGAATACGCACTGCATCGATTATATGAAACGCAGGACATGCGTTGCATATAAACTAGTAATATCATCAACCATGTGTAGTTAACTAGTGATTATGATTGATTGATTGTTTTTTATGAGATAAGTTTAATGCTAGCTAGCAACTTACCTTGGCTTACTGCATTCGCGTAACAGGCAGTCTCCTCGTGGAGTGCAATGTAATCAGGTGGTTAGAGCGTTGGAAAAGTTAACTGTAAGGTTGCAAGATTGAATCCCCGAGCTGACAAGGTAAACATCTGTCATTCTGCCCCTGAACAAGGCAGTTAACCCTGTTCCTAGGCCGTCATTGAAAATAAGAATGTGTTCTTAGCTTACTTGCCAGGTTAAATAAAGGATAAATAAAGGTGTAAAAAAAAAAACTCTTTTTTTTTTATCGGCCAAATCGGTGTCCAAAAATACAGATTTCCGATTGTTATGAAAACTTGAAATCGGTCCTAATTAATCTGCCATTCCGATTAATCGTTCAACCTCTGATTGTAAAGCACAATTTCTCCCCTTTCCAGCAAAATCAATGACGAGACCTTCATGCTGCCCGTCTCTGCATGAGTCAAGAAGGCAATGAGCTCCGTCTGGGCTTTTTAAAAATGGCGGGTGGGGAAGCAAAACCTACTGCGTGATAGAGAAAGGGGAGATAAACCATGTGGGAAACTGATTTTTTCACCCGACCTGTCCAACTTGTCACCTATAAAATGTTTTTAAAAAACACTATATAGAGTTTATATAATGTGTCATTACATACCTATTTGAAGGTTTGCATTGAATTTGAAATCAGTTTTTTAGGGCGGAGCTAAAGTTATCTTCAAAAGTAAACAGCGGCTGTCACGGCTTTTGACAGTCATGATGGCTTGCAGTGATGAATGCATTCAGTTGTACAATTGACTAGATATCCCCCCTTACCCTGTCCCTTTCTTGTTTATAATCTGTGAGAGAAGTCCACACCTGGTGGAGAAAGGCTGTATGACACAGAATGAGTTGCACTATGCGTACTGTACGTTACGTCATGACACGTCACAATTTAACAGAATCCGTGTTTTCAACTTTTTTCCAATACTATTTCGCAACAAAGCATCCTTCACTCATTCTGCCAAACATACCCTCGTAAAACTGACTATCCTACCCCTCCTTGACTTCGGCGATGTCATTTATAAAATAGCCTCCAACACTGGATGTAGTCTATCACAGTGCCATCCGTTTTGTCACCAAAGCCCCATATACTACCCACCACTGCGACCTGTATGCTCTCGTTGGCTGGCCCTCGCTTCATATTCGTCACCAAACCCACTGGTTCCAGGTAATCTATAAGCCTTTGCTAGGTAAAGCCCCACCTTATCTCAGCTCACTGGTCACCATAGCAATACCCACCCGTGGCACGTGCTCCAGCAGGTATATGTCAATGGTCATCCCCAAAGCCAACTCCTAATTTGGCCGCCTTTCCTTCCAGTTCTCTGCTGCCAATGACTGGAACGAATTGCAAAAATCACTGAAGTTGGAGACGTATCTCCCTCACTAACTTCAAGCATCAGCTGTCAGAGCAGCTTACCAATCATTGCATCTGTACACAACCCATGTGTAAATAGCCCACCCAACGACCTCATCCCCATATTATTATTTATTGTTTTGCTCCTTTGCACCCCAGTATCTCTACTTACACATCTATCACTCCAGTGTTAATGCTAAATTGTAATTCTTTTGCCACAATGGCCTATTTTTTGCCTTACTGTACCTCCCTAATCTTACTACATTTGCACACACTGTATGTAGATTTGTCTATTGTGTTATTGACTGTACATTTGTTTATCCTATGTGTAACTCTGTGTTGTTCGTGTCGCACTGCTTTGCTTTATCTTGGCCAGGTTGCAGTTGTATATGAGAACATGTTCTCAACTGGCCTACCTGGTAAACTCTTTTGGGATAGGGGCCCAGAGTGAACTGCCTCCTACTCTGTCCCAGATGCTAATATATGCATATTATTCTTAGTATTGGATAGAAAACACTCAGAAGTTTCTAAAACTGTTTGAATGATGTCTGTGAGTATAACAGAGCTCATAAGGCAGGCGAAAACCTGAGAAAAATCCAACCAGGAAGTGGGACATCTGAGGTTTGTAGTTTTTCAAAGCTTGGCCTACCGAATACACATTGAGATATGGATCAAGTTGCACTTCCTACGGCTTCCACTAGATGTCAACCGTCTTTAAAAACTTGACTGAGGATTCTACTATAAAGGTGTGGCTCATGAGACCTCTTTGAGTCAGTGGTCTGGCAGAGTGCCTTGGTCTCATGACGCGCGCCCCCGACAGAGTTACCTCTCGTTCCAGTGCTTTTCTTGGAACATTATTGATGTTTTATGTTAAAAACATCCTAAAGATTGATTCCATACATAGTTTGACATGTTTCTAAAGGTCTGTAACGGAACTTTTAGATTTTTTTGTCTGGACGAAGTGCCTGCGCCTCATGAAGATGGATTACTGGGCTGAACACGCTAACAACAGGTGGCTATTTGGACATAAATGATGGACTTTATTTAACAAATCAGTAATTTATTGTCAACTGGGATTCCTGGGAGTGCCTTCTGATGAAGATTATCAAAGGTAAGTGAATATTTATGGTGTAATTTCTAACTTCTGTTGCCTCCAAAATGGCGGATATTCCTCTGGCTGTTTTGGGTTCTGAGCGGCGTTCTCAGATTATGCTTTTTCAGTAAAGTTTTTTTTAAATCTTACACAGCGGTTGCATTCAGGAGAAGGTAAAGCATTTTTTAAATCGGACACGATGGGTAGATTAACAAGATGTTTATCTTTCATTTGCTCTATTGCATTTGTTAATGTGTGAAAGTTACACATTCCTGAAAAATATTTCTGAATTTTGCGCGGTGCCTTTTCAGCGGAATGTTGTGGAGGGGTTCCACTAGCGGAACGCCTGCCCTAGAAAAGGTATAATAAATCCATAAAATACAAAGCAAAATAGCAAATCCTTAAAATAGAGTGGTAGGTTATCAAGGCTGCACTGCGATTCAGGTGAAATACAGTACGCATGAGAACATTTGCACCTAAAAGAACCCATGACCACCAACATGTGAAATTAATAGGGGCACATCAAATTGGGTGACAAACTGAATATACAGTACCAGTTAAAGGTTTGGGCACACCTACTCATTCCTGGGTTTTTCTTATTTATTTATTTGTATTTTTTTTTTTTTATTCTACATTGTAAAATAACAGTGAAGACATCAAAACTATGAAATAACACATATGGAATCACGTAGAAACAAAAAAAGTGTTAAACAAATCAAAGTAGCCAACCTTTGCCTTAATGACAACTTTGCACACGCTTGGCATTCTCTCAACCAGCTTCATGAGGTAGTTACCTGGAATGAATTTCAATTAACTTTAATTTGAGCATTTCTTTCCTTCTTCATGTGTTTGATCCAATCAGTTGTGTTGTGACAAGGTAGGGGTGGTATACAGAAGATAGCCCTATTTGGTAAAAGACAAAGTCCATATTATGGAAAGAACAGCTCAAATAAACAAAGAGTAACGACAGTCCATCATTATTTTAAGGCATCAAGGTCAGTCAATACGGAACATTTCAAGGACTTTGAAAGTTTCTTAAAGTGCAGTCGCATCAAGCGCTATGATGAAACTGGCTCTCATGAGGACCACCACAGGAAAGGAAGACCCAGAGTTACCTCTGCTGCAGAGGATAAGTTCATTGGAGTTACGAGCCTCAGAAATTGCAGCCCAAATAAATGCTTCACAGAGTTCAAGTCACAGACATATCTCAACATCAACTGTTCAGAAGAGACTGCGTGAGTCAGGACTTCATGGTCGAACTGATCTAAAGAAACCACTACTAAATGACACCAATAAGAAGAAGAGACTTGCTTGGGTCAAGAAACATGAACAATGGACATTAGACCAGTGGAAATCTGTCCTTCGGTCCGGTGAGTCCAAATTGAGATTTTTGGTTCCAACCGCTGTGTGAGATGTAGAGTAGATGAACAGATGATCTCTGCATGTGTGGTTCCCACCGTGAAGCATGGAGGAGAAGGTGTGATGGTGCTTTGCTGGTGACACTGTGATTGATTTAGAATTCAAGGCACATATAACCAGTATGGCTACCACAGCGATACGCCATCCCATCTGGTTTGCACATGGGACTGTCATTTGTTTTTCAACAGGACAATTACCCAACACACCTCCAGACTGTGTAAGGCCTATTTGACCAAGATTGAGAGTGATGGAGTGTTGCATCAGATGACCTGCCTCCACAATCACCCAACCTCAACCCAATTGAGATGGTTTAGGATGAGTTGGACCGCAGAGTGAAGGAAAAGCAGCCAACAAGAGCTCAGCATATGTGGGAACTCCTTCAAGACTGTTGGAAAAGAATTCCAGGTGAAGATGGTTGAGAGAATGCCAAGAGTGTGCAAATATGTCGTCAAGGCAAAGGGTGGCTACTTTGAAGAATTTCAAATATAAAATATTATTTTGATTTGTTTAACACAGGATTAATGTGTTATTTCATAGTTTTGATGTCTTCACTATTATTCTACAATGTGGAAAAGAGTAAAAAAAATAAAGAAAACCCCTGGAATGAGTAGATGGATCCAAACTTTTGACTGGTACTGAATATAAATCTTTCAATCATGTTATATCCTAAAAATGAGGAATAAACAAAGGCTTTGATTTCTGGTCAAACAGATAGAAAAGGAATCTTAGACATCTACCAGAAAAAAATCTTAAAAGGTATTAGAAATACATTAAAAAACTATAACGTTGAAGAAAAGACAGGTGCCAATAATATCAAATTATATTCCTTCTGTAAATGTAAGAAATATTGCCTTGTGCCTTGTAATTCCGTTACCAAAAACCCACACATCTTTAACTTCTTGACGCTACCCATCCCTGTCGCGGGGATCATTTGTCAGAAACCGCTGAATAGCGCAACAGTCAAATAATATGACAAAAAAATATTCATATTCTTGAAATCACAAGTGCAATATTGCAAAACACAGCTTAGCTTTTTGTTAATCCACCTGTCGTCTCAGATTTTCAAATGATGCTTTACAGCAAAAGCAATCCAAGCGTTTGTGTAAGTTTATCGATAGCCTAACATTGCATTATGTACACTTAGCATCAGGAAGCTTGGTCACGAAAATCAGAAAAGCAATCAAATTAACCGTTTACCTTTGATGATCTTTGGAGACTCCCAGTTACACAACAAATGTTCCTTTTGTTCCATAAAGATGATTTTATACCCCAAAATACCCCCGTTTGTTTGTCGACAACGCAGACGGAAATTCCAAATAGTCTCCATAATGTCCACAGAAACATGTCAAACGTTTTTTATAATCATTCAGGTAGTTTTTAAAATATATATTCGATAATATATCAACCGAGTGTGCAGGTTTTTTCAATAACAGCGGGAGGAACAATGGCCGCTTTACTCTGTAGCGCAAAAACTCACTCTGAGAGCCCCCACATATCCACTTACGCAATGTGATCTTTCACGCTCATTTTTCAAAATAAAAGCCTGAAACTATGTCTAAAGACTGTTGACACCTTAGGGAAGGCGTAGAAAAAGGAATCTGGTTGACATCCCTTTAAATGGAGGATAGGCGTGCATAGGAACTGAAGGGTTTCAAAATAAGAGGCACTTCCTGATTGGATTTTCCACAGGGTTTTGCCTGCAATATCAGTTCTGTTATACTCACAGACAATATTTTGACAGTTTTGGAAACTTTAGATGTTTTCTATCCTAATCTGTCAATTATATGCGTATTCTAGCATCTGGTCCTGAGAAATAGGCTGTTTACTTTGGGAACAGAATTTTTCCATGTCAGTGCATTGCTGCGGGGACATGCTTACATTCAACCACATAAGCATTAGTGAGGTCGGCACTGATGTTCGGCGATTGGCCTGACTCGCAGTCGGTGTTCCATTTCATGCCAAAGGTGTTCAATGGAGTTGAGGTCAGGAATCTGTGCAGGCCAGTCAAGTTCTTCCACACCGATCTTGACAAACTATTTCTGTATGGACCTCGCTTTGTGCACTGCCGTACATACATTTACATTTACATTTAAGTCATTTAGCAGACGCTCTTATCCAGAGCGACTTACAAATTGGTGCATTCACCTTATGACATCCAGTGGAACAGCCACTTTACAATAGTGCATCTAAATATTTTAAGGGGGGTGGGGGGGGAGAAGGATTACTTTATCCTATCCTAGGTATTCCTTAAAGAGGTGGGGTTTCAGGTGTCTCCGGAAGGTGGTGATTGACTCCGCTGTCCTGGCGTCGTGAGGGAGTGTGTTCCACCATTGGGGAGCCAGAGCAGCGAACAGTTTTGACTGGGCTGAGCGGGAACTGTACTTCCTCAGTGGTAGGGAGGCGAGCAGGCCAGAGGTGGATGAACGCAGTGCCCTTGTTTGGGTGTAGGGCCTGATCAGAGCCTGGAGGTACTGAGGTGCCGTTCCCCTCACAGCTCCGTAGGCAAGCACCATGGTCTTGTAGCGGATGCGAGCTTCAACTGGAAGCCAGTGGAGAGAGCGGAGGAGCGGGGTGACGTGAGAGAACTTGGGAAGGTTGAACACCAGACGGGCTGCGGCGTTCTGGATGAGCTGTAGGGGTTTAATGGCACAGGCAGGGAGCCCAGCCAACAGCGAGTTGCAGTAATCCAGACGGGAGATGACAAGTGCCTGGATTAGGACTTGCGCCGCTTCCTGTGTGAGGCAGGGTCGTACTCTGAGGATGTTGTAGAGCATGAACCTACAGGAACGGGCCACCGCCTTGATGTTAGTTGAGAACGACAGGGTGTTGTCCAGGATCACGCCAAGGTTCTTAGCGCTCTGGGAGGAGGACACAATGGAGTTGTCAACCGTGATGGCGAGATCATGGAACGGGCAGTCCTTCTTGCCGAGGTTCAGCTTGAGGTGGTGATCCGTCATCCACACTGATATGTCTGCCAGACATGCAGAGATGCGATTCGCCACCTGGTCATCAGAATGGGGAAAGGAGGAGATTAATTGTGTGTCGTCTGCATAGCAATGATAGGAGAGACCATGTGAGGTTATGACAGATCCAAGTGACTTGGTGTATAGCGAGAATAGGAGAGGGCCTAGAACAGAGCCCTGGGGGACACCAGTGGTGAGAGCGCGTGGTGAGGAGACAGATTCTCGCCACGCCACCTGGTAGGAGCGACCTGTCAGGTAGGACGCAATCCAAGCGTGGGCCGCGCCGGAGATGCCCAACTCGGAGAGGGTGGAGAGGAGGATCTGATGGTTCACAGTATCGAAGGCAGCCGATAGGTCTAGAAGGATGAGAGCAGAGGAGAGAGAGTTAGCTTTAGCAGTGCGGAGCGCCTCCGTGATACAGAGAAGAGCAGTCTCAGTTGAATGACTAGTCTTGAAACCTGACTGATTTGGATCAAGAAGGTCATTCTGAGAGAGATAGCGGGAGAGCTGGCCAAGGACGGCACGTTCAAGAGTTTTGCAGAGAAAAGAAAGAAGGGATACTGGTCTGTAGTTGTTGACATCGGAGGGATCGAGTGTAGGTTTTTTCAGAAGGGGTGCAACTCTCGCTCTCTTGAAGACGGAAGGGACGTAGCCAGCGGTCAGGGATGAGTTGATGAGCGAGGTGAGGTAAGGGAGAAGGTCTCCGGAAATGGTCTGGAGAAGAGAGGAGGGGATAGGGTCGAGCGGGCAGGTTGTTGGGCGGCCGGCCGTCACAAGACGCGAGATTTCATCTGGAGAGAGAGGGGAGAAAGAGGTCAGAGCACAGGGTAGGGCAGTGTGAGCAGAACCAGTGGTGTCGTTTGACATACCTACACGTACGCTACGGTCACAAGACACAGGCCTCCTAATTGTCCCTAGAATTTCTAAGCAAACAGCTGGAGGCAGGGCTTTCTCCTATAGAGCTCCATTTTTATGGAACGGTCTGCCTACCCATGTCAGAGACGCAAACTCGGTCTCAACCTTTAAGTGTCATTGTATAGCTTACCACCTTCACCTATGAAACTTTCCTTCACTGTTTTTTTCACACCCAAAGACTTTAGATGACAAAATGTAACTTTACATGGGCTTGCTCCTACCTATCTCTCCTGCTTGCTCCTACACATCTCTTCAGTTGGTCATATGATTGAGTGTAGTCTGGCCCAGGAGTGGGAAGGTGAACGGAAAGGCTCTGGAGCAACGAACCGCCATTGCTGTCTCTGCCTGGCCGGTTCCCCTCTTTCCACTGGGATTCTCTGCCTCTAACCCTATTACAGGGGCTGAGTCACTGGCTTATTGGGGCTCTCTCATGCCGTCCCTGGAAGGGGTGCGTCACCTGAGTGGGTTGATTCACTGATGTGGTCATCCTGTCTGGGTTGGCGCCCCCCCTTGGGTTATGCCATGGCGGAGATCTTTGTGGGCTATACTCAGCCTTGTCTCAGGAGGGTAAGTTGGTGGTTGAAGATATCCCTCTTAGTGGTGTGGGGGCTGTGCTTTGGCAAAGTGGGTGGGGTTATATCCTTCCTGTTTGGCCCTGTCCGGGGGTGTCCTCGGATGGGGCCACAGTGTCTCCTGACCCCTCCTGTCTCAGCCTCCAGTATTTATGCTGCAGTAGTTTATGTGTCGGGGCGCTAGGGTCAGTTTGTTATATCTGGAGTACTTCTCCTGTCCTATTCGGTGTCCTGTGTGAATCTAAGTGTGCGTTCTCTAATTCTCTCCTCTCTTTCTCTCTCTCGGAGGACCTGAGCCCTAGGACCATGCCCCAGGACTACCTGACATGATGACTCCTTGCTTTCCCCAGTCAACCTGGCCGTGCTGCTGCTCCAGTTTCAACTGTTCTGCCTTATTATTCGACCATGCTGGTCATTTATGAACATTTTAACATCTTGGCCATGTTCTGTTATAATCTCCACCCGGCACAGCCAGAAGAGGACTGGCCACCCCACAGCCTGGTTCCTCTCTAGGTTTCTTCCTAGGTTTTGGCCTTTCTAGGGAGTTTTTCCTAGCCACCGTGCTTCTACACCTGCATTGCTTGCTGTTTGGGGTTTTAGGCTGGGTTTCTGTACAGCACTTTGAGATATCAGCTGATGTACGAAGGGCTATATAAATACATTTGATTTGATGTCACGAACCGACTCAAAGCCCGTAACTCAAAAACATATATTTATTAAATAAAGCCCATTGTATAATCAAATCAGTAGTGTAGACAACGGAAAGATAGAACATAAAACCCATGATAAAAAAATCAGCTACAGACATCAGGGTCCTTCTTACATGCTTTATAGTTAATGTAGGAAAAGGAGGGCTCGGGTCTGTGAGTGTATCAAATACTTGCAATAAAATTCTCCCTGGATTTTGTTTTAGAGTCCGTCTCTCACTGTATTCAGACAAAAATGAAACACGTGTATCAAATACTTGTTCTAAGCCTATCAGGGGAAAAAGGCTATAGCTCTGGGTAGCAAGTTCTACTACCCTACCCAAATCTCCCACCAAGGTACACAGCCGACTTACTCACATCCTCAGACCAATGTCCCAACAGCAAGTAGAACAAGAGTTTCCAGGCTGTGCAGGGCCTGGAAACGAACCATTATACTCTCTCCAATGCAGCACACAAACCAAAAGGCAATCAATACTGGATCTATCAAACTCAAACAAACAAAATATGCAAACCAAACACGTACAGAATTTAACATTACCTCAACGTTCTCCCAAACCAATACGTTCAAAGATCCCGGATGAGCCCCCACTTGTCACGAACCGGCTCAAAGCCCGTAACAAAAGGGAGACAACGTGGAGATAAGGAGTAACAAAACATATATTTATTAAATAAAGTAAACTAAGTACAATATACAATGGTGTGTGTGTGTGTAATCAGTAGTGTAAGTGAGTGTTTTGCATGCGATAACGCAGGGTGTTGAACGGTGCCAAAGCAAACAACCAAAAACCACCAAGACACACAACAAAATCAATAAAGCTGTCTGCATGAATAGAGTATCTTCCATGAATGGGGAAGTGGTGTATTTATCCTGGGACACAACGGGCCCAGGTGTTTCCCATGTAGTTGACGACCCTCCCAACCCCGCCCACCGGCATCCTAATAAGGAAACAAGAACAAAGAGAGAATACGGCAGACAGAGTGGGAGGGTTGTCACATTCGTCACTCCAAAGAATGTGTTTCCACTGCTCCAGAGTCCAACGGTGCCAGCCTACACTTGGCATTTGGTATGGTGATCTTAGGCTTGTGTGCTGCTGCTGCTTGGCCATGGGGCAGCAGGGTAGCCTAGTGGTTAGAGCGTTCGACTAGTAACCAAAAGGTTGCAAGTTCAAATCCCCGAGCTGACAAGGTACAAATCTGTCGTTCTGCCCCTGAACAGGCAGTTAACCCACTGTTCCTAGGCCATCATTGAAAATAAGAATTTGTTCTTAACTGTCTTGCCTAGTAAAATGGAAACCCATCTCATGAAGCTCCGGATGAACAGATCTTCCGCTGACGTTGCTTCCAGAGGCAGTTTGGAACTCAGTAGTGCTGCAACCGAGGACAGATGATTTTTACGCACTAAGGGCTTCAGCACTCTGCGGTTCAGTTCTGTAAGCTTGTGTGGCCTATCACTTCGCGGCTGAGCCGTTGTTGCTCCTAAACTTTTCCACTTCACAATAACAGCACTTTTTGTTGGAAAGTTGGCATTCTTAACTGAGCTCTTCAGTAAGGCCATTCTACTGCCAATATTTGTCTATGGAGATTGCATGTGCTCAATTGTATACATCTGTCAGCAAAATAGCCAAATCCACTCATTTGAAGGGGTATCCACATACACTGTATATACAGTTGGGGCCAAAGGTTTTGAGAAATACATTTGCCAGTTGGTCCACGCATGCTTTGAGTACACATCCTGGTAATCCATCTGGCCCCATGGCTTTGTGAATGTTGACCTGTTAATAACTTCTTATGGCTAGGGGTTCCGCTAGCTGCACCCCTCGACAACATTCCACTGAAAAGGCGCGCAAAATTCAAAAATATTTTTTAGAAATATATAACTTTCACACTTTAACAAGTGCAATACACCAAATGAAAAATACACTTCTTGTTAATCTACCCATCGTGTCCGATTTCAAAAATGCTTTACAGCGAAAGCACAACATGATTATGTTAGGTCAGAGCCAAGTCACAAAAACACACACAGCCATTTCTCCAGAAAAAGAGAGGAGTCACAAAAAGCAGAAATATAAATAAAATTAATCACTAACCTTTGATGATCTTCATCAGATGACACTCAAAGGACATCATGTTACACAATACATGTATGTTTTGTTCGATAAAGTGCATATTTATATCCAAAAATCTCAGTTTACATTGGCGCGTTACGTTCAGTAATGTTTTTCTTCCAAAACATCCAGTGATTTTGCAGAGAGCCACATAAATTTACAGAAATCCTCATAATAAACACTGATAAAAGAAACAAGTGTTATTCACAGAATTAAAGAGACTTCTCCTTAATGCAAACGCTGTGTTAGATTTTTTAAAAACTTTGCCGAAAAAGCACACCATAAATACCAATTGAAATCATCCTCATTGCTCGTGCACGACCTTGTATTTTCCTGCAGTCAGTGACCAAAAGTACCCTCTAGTGGCCTCATAGGTGGAAGGTTATTAATATTTTTCATAATTCATAAACATAAATCTGATGTTTCTATGTCAAATGGGCCCTCAGTCAGCCAAATCCCCAGTTGAGATCTTGTCAGCCTCTCTCCCCTTCAACACAAGGTCATAAATCACCAGCTGTCAGCAGGGCCATACAGTGGGGCAAAAAAAGTATTTAGTCAGCCACCAATTGTGCAAGTTCTCCCACTTAAAACGATGAGAGAGGCCTGTAATTGTCATCATAGGTACACTTCAACTATGACAGACAAAATGAGAGGGAACAAAATCCAGAAAATCACATTGTAGGATTTTTGATGAATTTATTTGCAAATTATGGTGGAAAATAAGTATTTGGTCACCTACAAACAAGCAAGATTTCTGGCTCTCACAGACCTGTAACTTCTTCTTTAAGAGGTTCCTCTGTTCTCCACTCGTTATCTGTATTAATGGCACCTGTTTGAACTTGTTATCAGTATAAAAGACACCTGTCCACAACCTCAAATAGTCACACTCCAAACTCCACTATGGCCAAGACCAAAGAGCTGTCAAAGGACACCAGAAACAAAATTGTAGACCTGCACCAGGCTGGGAAGACTGAATCTGCAATAGGTAAGCAGCTTGGTTTGAAGAAATCAACTGTGGGAGAAATTATTAGGAAATGGAAGACATACAAGACCACTGATAATCTCCCTCGATCTGGGGTTCCACACAAGATCTCACCCCGTGGGGTAAAATGACCTAGTGAATGACCTGCAGAGAGCTGGGACCAAAGTAACAAAGCCTACCATCAGTAACACACTACGCCGCCAGGGACTCAAATCCTGCAGTGTCAGACGTGTCCCCCTGCTTAAGCCGGTACATGTCCAGGCCCGTCTGAAGTTTGCTAGAGAGCATTTGGATGATCCAGAAGAAGATTGGGAGAATGTCATATGGTCAGATGAAACCAAAATAGAACACTTTGGTAAAAACTCAACGCGTCGTGTTTGGAGGACAAAGAATGCTGAGTTGCATGCAAAGAACACCATGCCTACTGTGAAGCATGGGGGTGGAAACATCATGCTTTGCAGCTGTTTTTCTGCAAAGGGACCAGGACGACTGATCCGTGTAAAGGAACAAATTAATGGAGCCATGTAACGTGAGATTTTGAGTGAAAACGTGGCTGGGTCTTTCAGCATGACATTGACAATGATCCCAAACACACCGACCGGGCAATGAAGGAGTTGCTTCATAAGAAGCATTTCAAGGTCCTGGAGTGGCCTAGCCACAGTCTCCAGATCTCAACCCCATAGAAAATCTTTGGAGGGAGTTGAAAGTCTGTGTTGCCCAGCAACAGCCCCAAAACATCACTGCTCTAGAGGAGATCTGCATGGAGGAATGGGCCAAAATACCAGCAACAGTGTGTGAAAACCTTGTGAAGACTTACAGAAAACGTTTGACCTCTGTCATTGCCAACAAAGGGTATATAACAAAGTATTGAGATAAACTTTTGTTATTGACCAAATACTTATTTTCCACCATAATTTGCAAATAAATAAATAAAAAATCCTACAATGTGATTTTCTGGATTTCTTTTTCTCATGTTGTCTGTCATAGTTTAAGTGTACCTATGATGAAAATGACAGGCCTCTCTCATCTTTTTAAGTGGGAGAACTTGCACAATTGGTGGCTGACTAAATACCTTTTTGCCCCACTGTATGTGATCGACCAGCTCAATACGGTCTTTTGTAGCAAAATTTGAAATTGTGTTTTTTACATTGGATAAAAGTTGACACTCAGAGCTAGAAAACGGCATATCATACACTAGAGTTGAGGAACAATGGGAAAGTAATTATACTTTGAAAGTTGATAAACTTGTAACCTCACTTTTGAGAAAATGGCTTTTGAATGTTTTGGTACACCTACTGGAGAGCTCTTCTTTGTCTATACCCCTTCAGCATCATTCACACCCTCTTAAGCATTAGCTCCACCTATCTCTAAGGGTTGATCTGAGCGTTCTGTCCTAACAGCAGTCAAGCACCCAAGCTAACTGGCTAACATTGCCTAGCTTACTTCCAGACACAAATGAGAGAACAGCTTACTCTGAACATTGTACTCGCCCTAACAGAGCTGGTTAGGCTGTTTTTTTTATGTTATCTAGAGTGTTGATGACTGCAACTGTGCTGCAGGCAACAATTTAAAAAAAATTGTCAATGTTAACTGACACCGGCCATATTCAACAGGTGTTGAGTGTTCGTAAATTCGTCAGTTATTCTGCGCTCTGGCACACGCAGACGAGAGTGCTCTATAATTGGAGTAGATAGCCAGAGAAAATTTAGCAGCTACATCAATCAAAAGTTGTCACAGTGACATCATTAACATTCTATTCAAATGGTAACTTGCATAGTGGAGTCTTTTGTTAACCTCGCAACTCTCCCTCAACAAGACATAGAAGCTGATTGTGGACTACAGGAAATGGAGGGCACACCCCCATCCACCTCGACAGGGCTGTAGTGGAGCGGATCGAGAGCTTCAAGTACCTTGGTGTCCACATCACTTAGGAATCAACATGGTCCAGACACATCAACACAGTCGTGAAGAAGGCACGACAACGCCTCTTCCCCCTCAGGAGGCTTAAAAGATTTGGCATGGGCCCTCAGATCCTCAAAAACATTATACAGCTGAACCATTGAGAGCAACTTGACGGGCTGCATCAACGCTTGGTATGGCAACTGCTTGACATCTGACCGCAAGGCCTTACAGAGGGTAGTGCGAATGAGCTCCCTGCCATCCAGGATCTCTATACCATGTGGTGTCAGAGGAAGGCCCCAAAAATGTGACATAAAATTGTATACAATTTGATAGATACCTCAATTACCTCGTACCCATGTACATCGACTCATTACTGGTACTCCATCGACTATGTACTTTTTACTCGTTATTGTTATTATTTATTCATTGTGTATTCACTAGGGATGTCATAGTTATAGCTAGCTAGCAACCTGGTAACTTGACAAGTGTTTGGAATAGGCTACTCAAAGATGCTGAAATGGAATAGGCTACTCAAAGATGCTTCAAATGTAGGCTGCATATGCAAGAGTGTGGTGTTTATGATGGAAGCTACAATCTATCTGCAATATTAAAGCTGATCTATCCCCTAAAAAATACAAATAAAAGAGTGGGGTGTGTATGATTGTGTGAGGGAGAGTGTGTAAGCCTATGTGTATAAAGTTATCTGAACAGCACAGATAGTTACAGTGTTTTCATAACATTGTTGGACAAGTTTAAAAGGTCTTTGTATCCATACAGCTAGCTCTTGGCACACTAATTTAGAACACCTGAAGCTCCTGAAGCTTTAACAGTACTTAAAGTGTGTGTGTGTGTGTGTGTGTGTGTGTGTGTGTGTGTGTGTGTGTGTGTGTGTGTGTGTGTGTGTGTGTGTGTGTGTGTGTGTGTGTGTGTGTGTACACAAGTGTTAATCTTAAGAACTTTGAGAGAGTATGCCTACTTAAACATTAGGAGCATTTACAGCTGTATGTTATAGTGACTTTTGTGTTGTTTATGGTGAAAATGCTATTAAAACATTCTGATGTAAATCATTTTGTGTTTCTGGCCCTTACAGTCAAAGCATAATATACCTGTAACTCAATGTACTGCTTTTTATATTGAAAAATCTTTCTTTAAGGCAACATTTGAGCAACTATTTTTGGGGGATTAATAATCATGTTTTACTGTCACATACACCGGATAGGTGCAGTGAAATGTGTTGTTTTACAAGGTCAGCCATGCCATTAAATCTTCATTATTTTAATTGTTTGACAGCCTGAGTGTCACCATTTATTTATATATTGTATCTTTATCTTTAACTCTGCATTGTTGGAAAAGGACCGTAGGTAAGCATTTCACTGGAACTGAGGTAATGAGAGAGGGAATACTAAGTAAAGACCACCATCTAGTGGTATGAAGACACAACTACATCAAAGGATATAACAGCCATTTTTCCAGCCAAAGAGAGGAGTCACAAAAATCAGAAATAGAGATAAAATGAACCACTAACCTTAGATGATCTTCAGATGACACTCATAGGACTTCATGTTACACAATAAATGTGTGTTTTGTTCGATAAAGTTCATATTTATATTAAAAAATCTCAGTATACATTGGCGCGTTATGTTCAGTAGTTCCAAAAACATCTGGTGATTTTACAGAGAGCCACATAAATTTACAGAAATACTCTTAATAAATAAACAAATCCAAACTCACCAAGTGCGTTCACTAGGAGCAGACGAAATGTCAAAAAGTTCCGTTACAGTCCGTAGAAACATGTCAAACGATGTATAGAATCAATCTTTAGGATGTTTTTAACATAAATCTTCAATAATGTTCCAACCGGAGAATTCCTTCCCACTTCCCGGTTGGATTTTTTTCTCAGGTTTTTGCCTACCATATTACTTCTGACCTTCTGACTTCTGACCTGAGTAGCAGGCAGTTTACTCTGGGCACCTTATTCATCCAAGCTACTCAATACTGCCTCCAGCCATAAGAAGTTTAAGGACACCACTAAAAATTGAGGCCTACATTTTTTTTCCCAGGAAAAAAAAAACTTTACCAAAAAGCACCAAGTCTATGACAGGCAACCAAGACAAATGATGGCAACGCAATCTTACAGCCCTTACCCCAAGAATGGGAGGATTGTTGTTGGGAAATTCCTCAGGTTCTTACTCATTCTTCTGTGCTTTTGTTTCAGGCTCTGCCTGTCAGGCTTCCTTCCTGGACACCCTAGTAGTAAAAATGAGACCAGACTGCTGGCTCTTCTTGTTTCTTTTTCTGCAAAGCTCAGGGTATTGCAGATTTGTTTGCAGAACAGCACACCCCCTCACCCTTCAATCACTCCTCCCCGAAAATGATCCTCCTCACCCTGAGTCAGTCATGTAAAATTAAAGCCCCCCTTTTCCTGAAAATAAGTTAATTTCACCTCCCGTGTACCAGTGACATAACACTGAGGCCTAGAGATGATAGACAGACTGACTGAGTGCAAAGTCGGCCGTGTTTTTCCACTGTTACACCAGCGTTTGTAGCTAAACGTTCAATATGAGTTACTACTGTCATTGTGTATCAGTGTACATATCCATGCATAACAGTCTAGTCACTACAAGAAAATCAACTCTCATAAAAATCCTCAATTACTGATATGGGTGCACTGCAGTAACGCTTTTACTGAAACAATGCAACTTCAATATGTGATGGCTTTGGTACTGCTGAAGTCAAATACTGACAGTATAGAAATGCTACAATCATGTAATAAACCAACTGTCCTGCGCTGTCCAGGTAGCTAAGTGTGCCACACAAATGATTTACAAATAACGTGTTCTGTCCAATGTGGCTCTCTAGATCTTTTACATTTATAAGCTAACTTAGCTACTACTGTACTCGTGAAAATAACGAACTGTGTATTTTACATTGTTTAGCTAGCCACACTACATTAAATCACATACCAAATAACTCAAGAGGATTGGTCATGAAAGTTCTGACATCAACACGTGGTTAGAAAAACACTGGTTTAGCTAGCTATCTACTTACCACCTGCCATTGTTGCGACCCCAGTCTTAGCTCGAAGAGGTGATACAGATAGTCGCTGTAGCTTGCCTTGCCCTAGGAAACAACTGGTAACCTTACAGTAGCTGACAGTTGTTGTTTATCTCAGACGTCCGGAGTACAGCCTTCTAACAACTTCTCACTGGTAACCAACTTAGCTTGCAAGCGAGCTAGTTTCGTTAGCTCCAACTGACCAGTCATAAGAGAATGTGGAAATATCCAGAAATGTGAATTTATTGTCTAGCTATAGACACATCTATTTTCTTGAGTAAATATATTTCCCCCACCGAATGTATATCTCATATCAGATAGTTATGTTAACTAAACAATAACATGTGTGTTTTTGTTTGTTTCGTGTGTGACTGAAGACTGCACACGTTACCATTTGGCTGCACTTTTGACGGGGAAACGTATTAGCGGTTTTGACGTCATGTAAAATAAAATAAATCACATACAGAAAAAAGTGGAGAAAGTTTTAAAGGGGTCGTGTTAATTAGTTGTGCACAGGTCAGAAGTCAAATAGTCCTACTAGTAGTCCGTGGCTTTAAAACAAAAATGCTGATACATTTTAAACTTTGTTTGACAAGTGGTTCTGAAAGGTTATGACATTAGCTTTCATGTTATATATAATACAGTGCATTCAGAAAGTATTCAGACACCTATACCTTTTCCACATTTTGTTAAATTACAGCCTTATTCTAAAATAGACATCGTTTTTCCCTCAATTTATATGAAGAAAATAAAAAAGGAAATATCATATTTACATAAGTATTCCGACTCTTTACTCAGTACTTTGTTGAAGCACCTTTGGCAGCGATTACACCCATGAGTCTTCTTGGGTATGAGGCTACTAGCTTGGCACACCTGTATTTGGGGGGTTTCTCCCATTCTTCTCTGCAGATCCTCTCAAGCTCTGTCAGGTCTCTCCAGAGATGTTTGATCGGATTCAAATCCGGGCTCTGGCTGGGCCACTTCATCACAGAATTCACTCATTAACCCACAGAAGACTTTCCCAATATGCCTGCCAAACACCTCAATGGGGTCTTGGACAATTTCGCATGACCATACCTGGATAAAATATAATTGCAGTATGCCCCAAAATATCTTAAAATGTTCATAGTGGGCCTCCCGAGTGGCACAGTGGTCTAAGGCACTGCATCACAGTGCTAGCTGTGCCACTAGAGATCCTGGTTTGAGTCCAGGCTCTGTCGCAGGCAGCCGCAACCGGGAGACCCATGGGGCGGCGCACAATTAACCCAGCGTCGTACGGGTTAGGGGAGGGTTTGGCCGGCATAGATGTTCTTGTCCCATCGCGCACTAGCGATTCCTGTGGCGGGCCGGGTGCAGTGCACGCTGACACGGTCGCCAGGTGTACGGTGTTTCCTCCAACACATTGGTTTGGCTGGCTTCCTGGTTAAGTGGGCATTGTGTCAAGAAGCAGTGCTTCTTGGTTGGGTTGCGTTTCAGAGGTCGCAAGGCACTCAACCTTCTCCTCTCACGAGTCTGTACAGTAGATGCAGCAATGAGACAAGACTGTAACTACCAATTGGATACCACGAAATTGGGGAGACAACGGGGTAAAAAATAATAATAATAAATAAGAAGAAAAACTTACGAGAAGAAAAAAAAAATGTTCATAGTGATGTAGAATACACAACCACGAGTCAGGTGTGCCAGATATAAAGCTGCCAATGGATGACATCGCTGCACCTCAATCCACCTCAAACGCCCTCAGATGAACAGTAATTCATATTGCACAGAATGAGGCCAGAATCCTGAGGCTAGAATAGTAAGAAAGTTTATTCACCCACTCTTCCTCACTCACTTAAAGGCTCTGTAATACTTTCCCAGGCATTTCTCCTACTCAGACAAGTAGGGCAGAAAGACACACACAAAATATTGTCTATTTATAGTCTATATATGTTGTAGCCTGCACATAGTGACACACTTTTTTCATCCAAGAGTTGGATGAGATGTGAATGAACATATTTAAAACTTGTCTAGAGTGTCAACCTCAGTCACTCTCAGATTAACTCAAGTAGTTCATACTTAACAGTGTTCTGGGGACAGTTGGATGTGCATTTATCCAATCACCCTCTTACTTCCTACTTACTTTCAAGGGTCTGACTGGCCGACTAGTCACTCAGGTGAGCAGAGAGGGAAGAGCTATTCTGAAAGAGGGGTGGACTAGTATCATTACACTTGTTCCCTGCTACTGTACCACCAGCACTGCACTGCACAACCCAGCATCTCTCAACCAGCGCCCCTCTCACAGTAAGTGGCCATCTGCTGGCCTAAGCTGTGGCCCAAGATTTAACAGGGGCCTCTGGATAATCTTGTCAACAGATCAGCTACACCAGGCCAATCCCATGATAAAGTAGGTAGCATATAGTCAAAGATCGAAGGGTCAGAATTAGAAAGGGACAACGGAATTGGAGGACGCCCTAATTAGCAACCCGGTTCTAGCCATGAGACCAATCTCTCTTTCTTTCCTTTTCTCTCTTTCACTGCACGTTGAGCAATCTCATAGTATCTGCAGGTGGAAGGTCCAATGTCTGGCTTTTTGTCTTCATTCAGCACAGTTAGAGCCACCTACCTAGTTGGTTAACCACAACTACAGCGCCACTCCATTTGAGTTTGTTCACATAAAGTATGAAACGCTATATCAGGTGTATGAAGCATTTTTACATTAGAATGGCCTTTGTTACTCTGTTTACAACCAAGCCCAGTCAAACAGTGGCTAGCTGTTCATGACTCTTTTGTTTTGTCGCAGAGGTAATCCACTTTGGAGTTCACTACATGCAAAGTTATTGGAGATGACAATTCCTGACAAAATAGATCTATAAAGAACAGATCTATCAATTAGGCACATGCAAGCACAGAAGGCACTGTGCACAGAAGGCACACTGCTGAGTACAGTAAATCTCTGTGCTGACCCATGACACAGATTTCTGAGATGAGTGAAATCTCCCTCTGTTCAAATTGTCTCTCTCCTCATCTGAGTGCAAAAGGCCAGTGACGTATGATGTATTGTAAGTGGTAGAGCTTGACCAGAAAGGCAACACTGTTGTTTAATGCGTTCTATCCTCAACGGATCACTCAACCCGTGCCAGGAAACGAGACCTGATGCCTGTTAAACTCTCCATCCTTCACCAGCATAGTCACAAAGCTAAGGTCTTACGTTGTAGAAATGCCTTATGATCACATGGCCTTCACAGTCAAATCACAAAGTGACAAATAACGTATTTTCATGGCTCAGATTTGCATGCCAATTGTCACTGGCCATGGAACAAAAAGAACACCTGACACCATCTATTTTTGAGTCATACTTGACAGAAGCTGGGCGAGCTAAATTGTGCAAGAGGAAGTCAACTTGGAACATCCATATGTTCTCTATTTCTAATCCACCCATCTCTTTCTAAATCCAATGGAGTTTGCCATTTTTAACCTTCACTTTTGCCCTCTGCTTCATCCTAATAGGATCTAACGGTTCCCATGGGAACGCCAGAAAAAGCCCTACCCAATCCCAACCTGACGGCAAGATGTCAGGTTTAGCGTAGGGGAATTAGGGAGGGCTAACACCAGAGAGGACAGCTTCCCTTCGTCCCCAAGCAGTGATTGTCTGACTGTGTGTCAGTATACATCTCCGGTGCCCTCTTCCTCCAGTCACCAACCACGGACTGAGGCCAGGATCCCCTGTTCCCAGCCCCCACCACTGCCTCCCTCTGTCCCGGTCTCCCAGTGCACCCCTCAGACGCCGGGAGCGGCCGGCCACATTTCCGTACCACACAGGATCTTGGCTTGAAAGAGTGATAAAAAAAAGTAAAAAATGGGAGCCGGAGGAAGTGTCGAAGACAAGGCATTAGCCGCAAAGTCCAAGGAGCTGGAAAAGCAGCTGGCGGAGGATGCAGACAAAGAATCCAAGACAGTCAAGCTTCTGCTGCTTGGTAAGGAGCTGTTGTGCTTGTGGGGCTTCTTCTGAAAGTGCAGAAAAGTAGAATGGAACACTCAACTGGCTTATGGTCTGTTAGCATATAAACCTGAACAGTGTCTGATGCAAACACTTAGGATAAGCATAATCTTCTTTTAAAAAATGGGGAAAAAAAGATATTGGTTGGAGATGAGAAAGTATGCAACTACAGTATGTGCCCTGTTTTTGGAGAAATAGTCACCGCTTTTTTTCTTGTTGGAGTGGGGGGGGGCATTGTATTGGAAATTTCACAGCAATAAAAGTTACAAATAGTTTAAGTTTACATTATGTAAACATGTGAGTTTTTGTGATGAGGCAGCCATACCAACCTGTATGAGCTTAAGCATCAGCCATAGCAAACCTTTATGAGCGTAAGCATAATATAAGATTTACATTGGTAGGTTACACTAATGACAACAGTTATTATATTCACTGGTGAAGTTGACATAGTTGTTGTGAAGTCTTTAACACTTTGATATGGTCACTTGATCGGTGGAGCTCTTTTCTCAAGGTCATTCTGGAACATTTTCAGCTAAATAGAGGCTCTTGTGGAAGCACCTCTGAAATGATCAGAATTTGGATAAATGTAATACGCTTTTCCATTTGTGTAACACTTCCAGACTTGTGGAAACTTGCCAATGCTGAAATGGTACATTCAAAAACGGGCTATTCAATCAGGACTATAGCGTTGATCCTGACATTGTATCTAAGTCTCCGGTATATATGAAAAGAGTCAAAGTTATTAAAGTAGTTCATAATCTGTTATATACTGTATTGGTGTTCTGTCTTTGCACATTTACTATATTTGCACATTCAACGTGACCCATGTCACTATAATGGATGCAAATAGATAAACATGTCAAGCTGAAAGTAGCTTACATTAAATCAGATAAGCCCAGAGTGGCTGCTGCTGTTACCTCAAGACTGAGATGAGAAATCATGGGCTTGTGAGGTCAGAGGTGTAAAAAAACAACATAGTAAAAGGCAATGCCATTTCTATTGACCGAAACAACAAGTTCTCTCATACTGACATAATCTGTATGACAGTCGTTACTGTAGTATAGGGATCATTTAATGTTTCTCAGCAGCAATAAAGTTAATAGGTGAGTAAGTTCCCCTGAAATGGAACGTGTTGATTCATAACTAGGCTACTAGAAGGGAAGTTGTACGTCTATTTCTATATTAGTGACATCAAAATACATTTAGATTCTGAGAAAGGTCTGGAAAGTGTCAAATATGGAGCACTACTTAGCAGGGAATCAGATTAGTGTTAATGTTTGTTTCTGAAAGGATTGGAAGAGCCCTCTTCATAGGTTATGAAACCAGAATTCTATATTTATATATTTCTGTATACGTGGCCATGGTTATGAATGTTGACATATCAGATGCATTTTGTCAATAGAGTATGTAAAACAATGAGCCGTAGATACGTGTCATGAGCTCTGGTTATAAATAGCTTTGTGAGAGTTCAGGGGCAGGATTTAGTAAGCTTTTCTCATAGGATCATGGTAACCCAATTATGCTTTCTTTCCTGCCACTTAGACTCCCTGTAATAATTTCTCTAGCACTGGGTTACAACATGGCCCCACCTTGCAAAATGCATCATCAAATGCTAATTAATAATATCACAGAGACAAAAAAAGTAAGTGCCAAGCTAATTGACAAGGGCCAAATAGATCAATACTGCAATTCTGAGGAGCCAAATACAACAAGTACCAAGCCACTAAAAGGTTGCAGACTATAGAGTCAACAGAGGACTACCAGAAAAACTCAGTTGGGTCAACCATCAGAGTAACCAGAGCTAGCAGCAACAAAGCTCATTAGGATAAATTACAAGAGCCAATTACTATCTGGGCCATCGATCATGCATTTACAATAATGGAGCCAGAACATCCACCTGAGTTTACAACAGATCAAAGATGCAGATGTTACATCCTATACACCATAACCCCTGTCTACACCCCTCACTAACAGTAAATAGGGGCCATGGTCCACATTTTAAACTAAACAAATGAGATACAGTGGCAGCTGAAGCAATTGGTCAAATATTGACACATTGCAAAAGTGAAGTCCTGTGAAATGACTGACCCACAATCCAGTTGGCAGTACTGCAACCATAACATTGTGAGTTGAGGCTCTGTGGACGAAAAACAGCAGTTTAATGCCATCAAACCTCATGTCTCCTGTTGCTCCTGCAGAACACAACACACAGCCAACTCTCTGGCAGAACTATGGAGTAACAATTACTAACACAGAGTTGTTCTGTATTTTGAATTAAATGTGAAACATCTGTATTACTTTTGTCATAATCAACAACATTTGCTGTCAGAGCTTAGTGTATGATGTGTGTCTTGGGTGCAAGAACAGTGACTACTCAACTCTTGCTTAAAAAGAAATAAGCAATTGACCATTGCCTTGGCAGAAGGACATTTTCTGTAGCTTCATGGGTGAGCCACTTTATCTGATACACGGTGCCATCTTCTGGTTCTAAGCTGAAGTTGAGAGATACTTCAGGTATCAATGACAGATTAGTATTTACAGTATTATTAGGCCAACAGTTTATTTCTGTGTCAGCCCATTATAGTATTTTCTTTCATCGGGAGGTAGGGATTCAAGAGTTAGGTATGAGTTTAAAATAGGTCTCTGTTTATCTAAAGCAGTTTTAAAACGAAATTGGTGGTGAAGTGTTTTTACAGGATGAAAATATATTTGGCTTTTTGGGAAAAATGGAACCTCAAGAGACCATCAAAACAACTATGAAATCAGAGAGGCAATTGCTTACAGCCATTTGGCACAAATAAAGCATGGATTAGTGGAGACGTGTTGCAGAGACAGCCCCTTAAGCACGGACCGACACATGTTTTTTGGACATCTTGTTTTGGTCCTGTCCGGACCGGCGGTCTTTTACTTTGTGTGGTCCGAACAGCCTTGATTTCAACGTCGGACTGGACTGAATCTTGACCAAATTTCACAAGTTTGGACAACACAGTACAGTAGAGCACAGTACATTACAGTACAATAGATAACATCTAAGTATAGTGTACAGTACAATAGAGCACAGCAGAGCACAGTACATTACAGAACAGAAAATAAAAGTTCAGTACAGTACAGAAGAGCACAGTAGAGTGAAGTACAGTAAAGTTCAGAACAGCAAAGTACAGTATAATGTACTCTACTGAACTAAACTGTACTCTACTGAATTAAACTGTACTGCATTGTGCCCTACTTTACCGTACTCTACTGAATAAAACTACTGTCCTGTACCATACTGTACGCTACTTTGCTGTACTGGGCTGTTCAAGCTTCTGAAACATAACCTAAACATCTATCTGTTCAGATTTCAGATTTGTATTTGTTTGGGTGCAGAGTTTATTAGAATAATACCCAGCAAGGTCTGCAAGTGTTTGTTTTTACATTTTGGCCATTCAGCAGACGCTCTTATGCAGAGGTCATTCAACCAAGGTAGATAAACAACAACATAGCACAATCATAGCGACAACAAAAAAAGATCTGTAACTGTTGCTAAGAATCTTATTGTAGTTGAAGTGGTCGGTTGGATAATTCCATAGGTTGGACTACTTTGAACTAGCCTTGCTGACTTGACCCTTGTCACTCACAGCGCAGGAAGAGTTGTGACACACATTAACATTTGTTAATGCAATATTTGTTCAGAAAATGTGTGACGGGTTTGATTGGTTCTCTCAAATGTTTTTTTGTTGAAAATCCAACTGTTGTAATAATGTGGAGCTCAGGGGCAGTGTGTGACTGTGGGTGTTTGTGAGAAAGACACAAAGAAGAGCCAATCAGTAAAAGCACAGCCACCTTTCATTATCGACACATTGTGCTGACAACATCAAAAGAGCCATTCAGGAGGACTTGAGAGTTAGGTCTTAGCCAGACTAACTATGAACATCGTCGTTGCCAGTTTTAAAGCTTTTGATCTTCAGTTGGCTCCTCTTTCCTTTATTGATTTTAAAATAAGTATTGTGATATAATGCTTACTTCATTGTGCAGTGGAAATTTGTCATTGTAAATTTCCTACATTGTAAATAATAGTGAAGACATCAAAACTATGAAATAACATTCATGTAGTAACCAAAAAAGTGTTCAACAAATCAAAATATATTTTAGATTTTAGATTCTTCAAAGTAACCACCCTTTGACTTGATGACAGCTTTGCACATTATTGGCATTCTCTCAACCAGCTTCATGAAGAATGCTTTTCCAACAGTCTTGAAGGAGTTCCCACATATGGTGAGCACTTGTTCCTTCACTCTGCGGTCCAACTCATACCAAACCATCTCAATTGGGTTGAGGTTTGGTGATTGTGGTGGCCAGGTCATCTGATGCAGCACTCCATCACTCTCCTTCTTGGTCAAATAGCCCTTACACAGCCTGGAGGAGTGTGTTGGGTCACTGTCCTGTTGAAAAATAAATGATTGTCCCAATAAGTGTAAACCAGATGGCATGGCGTATCACAGCAGAATGCTGTGGTAGCCATGGTGGTTAAGTGTGCCTTGAATTCTAAACAAATCACAGACAGTGTCACCAGAAAAGCACCTCCACACCATCACACCTCCTCCTCCATGCTTCACAGTGGGAACCACACATGTGGAGATCATCCGTTCACCGACTCTGCGTCTCACAAAGACCCGGCGGTTGGAACCAAAAATCTCACATTTGGACTCATCAGACCAAAAGGACAGATTTCCACCGGTTTAATGTTCATTGCCCTTTAGTAGTGGTTTCATTGCAGCAATTCGACCATGAAGGCCTGATTCACGCAGTCTCCTCTGAACAGTTGATGTTGAGATGTGTCTGTTACTTGAACTCTGTGAAACATTTATTTGGTCTGCAATTTCTGAGGCTGGTAACTCTAATGAACTTATCCTTTGCAGCAGAGGTAACTCTGGCTCTTCCTTTCCTGTGGTGGTCCTCATGAGATCCAGTTTCATCATGGCACTTTATGGTTTTTGCAACTGCAAAGTTTTGGACATTTTCCGGATTGACTGACCTTCAAGTTTTAAAGTAATGATGGTCTGTCGTTTCTCTTTGATTTTTTTTTAGCTGTTCTTGCCATAATATGGACTTGGTCTTTTACCAAATAGGGCTATCTTCCGTATACCACCCCTACATTGGCACAACACAACTGATTGGCTCAAATGCAATAAGAAAGAAAGAAATTCCACAAATTAAATTTCAACAAGGCACACCTGTTAATTGAAATGCATTCCAAGTGACTACCTCACGAAGCTGGTTGAGAGAATTCCAAGAGTGTTGCAAAGCTGTCATCAAGGCAAAGGGTGGCTACTTTGAAGACTCTCAAATATAAAATATATTTGTATTTGTTTAACACTTTTTTGGTTACCACATGATTCCATATGTGTTATTTCATAGTTTTAATGTCTTCACTATTATTCTACAATGTAGAAAATAGTACAAATAAAGAAAAACCCTGGAATGAGTCGGTGTGTCTAAACTTTTCAACTTTCATTCAGAACCGAAAATTTACCTGATTTCAACGTCAGGAAAAAACATATTTTCACCTTTTATTTAAAGGATGGGCAACCGGCTGTTTTATTGTCACATATATTGGATAGGTGCAGTAAAATGCGTTGTTTTAAAGGGTCAGCCATAGTAGTACTGCACCCCTGGAGCCTTGCTCAAAGGCACATAGATTTTTCACCTCTCGTATTCAAACCAGCGACCTTTCTGTTACTGTCCCAACTCTCTAACCACTAGGCTACCTGCCGCCCTAATAGTAGAATACAGATGCAATTTCGAAATTTGGTTGTGCATCAGAGTTTTCCTATTGTTATATCAGTCACCGAGAGTCACTCAGTTAACTAAACATTTTAGTCTAGCCGGCTATCTAAACGTAGTAATCATGGTCGAATTACCGACCGGCGGGGCCTCATTGATTTTGTTAGTCACTTTCACTCAGATATAATGTTTTTTTAAATGGAAAAATGGCTCTCCACCCTATGGCAACGTGTATAATTGCAAAATAAATGCTGTAAAACTGCAAAAATATATCTCCGCCCCATGGCAAACTGTGTAGAATTGCAGGAAATTAACTCAATTTTGTCCCTACACTGTCAAGGGGGGTCCACTAAAATGTTTTGCTCACAAGGTGGAGAGGTCAACAAAATTCCACTTAGTGCCCCCAAAAGGCTATAGGGCTGGCTCTGACTGCATGTGTGGGTATGAATGCTGGTACACAGACCCGCGAGCCACTGCGGCTCCTCATGAGGAGTTTTCCTGGCGTCCCCCACCCCCATCAAAGTTGCCTATCCTTTGTTCAGAACCTAAAATGTACCGAACTTCAACATCTGGAGAATACGTCTTTTCAACATAATTTTGCCTACTGGGAGACTTCTGGTTAATACCTTAAACCTTTACCTACACATAAGTAAGAGAAGAATCAGCAACAGAGTGTAGAGGAAAACCAACCATCCTGCAGAAATTAAACAGTTGTGATAACTGACATGAGAAGATCAAGAAGACAGAGCAGTGACGTCTTCGCTTATCGGACAATCCTCTGAGAGGCTTTTCAACCTCAGGCCTCCTTACCCAAGGCCTCACAAATCCCTCCATTTAGGCCTGAGCTAATAAGGTCACTGGCCTCTGCTAAACCATTGGGACAGATGTCAATCACATTAGCCATAAACCCTTTCATACGCCCAATTCAAAATAGTCAGGAATCTTAGATGGCCCCCTTGAGGTGGCGTGTGGAACAACAAATCAGCTCGTGGTGACAATCTCGTTTGATATAAACCCAGAGTGAAATTTGCTTACTGGTATTATTACATTAAAATTCACTGCTCATTTAAGTCTGCCCTACGGCCCAGAACTTGTTTACTCTGTTCCTATTCCCCCCCAACTAAGTGTGTTGTTACAGTTCATGCAGAGAAATGGGCTAAGCTGTTAGTGTAGTGTGTGATGGGGAATGTCCTATAGGATATGCAATGGTACAAATGCAACAACAACATGCAGAAACAAAGCTAAACACAAAACAGAAGATAATGATAGAACGGATGTGAAAGAACTGTAACTGTCACTTTTGCAACACCACTGAATGCTTGTCATGTCGTGTGTCTAAAAGCACTGGATCTGTGGCGGGGAGTGGCAACTGCTGACGTTCCTCTTTCACTATGTGCCATCATTATGAATCTCTTTGCTCATGCTATGTTTCAACCCTTGGGTTCCCTTTAACCAACTACAGGGTGAATGACGATGATGTGTTTGTACATTTAACATTTTTTAACCTTTATTTAACTAGGCAAGTCAGTTAAGAACAAATTCTTATTTTCAATGACGGCCTAGGAACAGTAGGTTAACTGCCTGTTCAGGGGCAGAACAACAGATTGTGCTTGGGGGTTTGAACTTGCAACCTTCCGATTACTAGTCCAACGCTCTAACCACTAGGCTACCCTGCCGCCCCAACATGGGAAAGCCCTTGTAACATATCTACTTCTTAATTTGTTTCACCAGGTGCTGGTGAGTCTGGGAAGAGCACAATTGTTAAGCAGATGAAGTGAGTATAACAAAACAAATGCATTGTATCTCTCATTCCTCCTCACTCACATGCAGGCAACCTTGTCCAAATACTGTAACATCACTCTAAAAGGTGTAAACTGGGTGTTCAACAAGATGGACTAAGTTAATAGCTCATAATCACAACAGAATTAACCATAATATAATAGATTGTGGTGGCTGCAATTGACATGTACCCTTACAGAACAAAACACTTGCTGCAACATGCAACAAGTACCAGTTCTTGCCACTAGTGATTGTTGGTATGTACACTGCTCAAAAAATAAAGGGAACACTAAAACAACACATCCTAGATCTGAATGAATTAAATATTCTTATTAAATACTTTTTTCTTTACATAGTTGAATGTGCTGACAACAAAATCACACAAAAATTCTCAATGGAAATCAAATTTATCAACCCATGGAGGTCTGGATTTGGAGTCACACTCAAAATTAAAGTGGAAAACAACACTACAGTCTGATCCAACTTTGATGTAATGTCCTTAAAACAAGTCAAAATGAGGCTCAGTAGTGTGTGTGGCCTTCATGTGCCTGTATGACCTCCCTACAACACCTGGGCATGCTCCTGATGAGGTGGGGTATGGGCTCCTGAGGGATCTCCTTCCAGACCTGGACTAAAGCATCCGCCAACTCCTGGACAGTCTGTTGGTGGATGGAGCAAGAGATGATGTCCCAGATGTGCTCAATTGGATTCAGGTCTGGGGAACGGGCGGGCCAGTCCATAGCATCAATGCCCTCCTCTTGCAGGAACTGCTGACACACTCCAGCCACATGAGGTCTAGCATTGTCTTGCATTAGGAGGAACCCAGGGCCAACCGCACCAGCATATGGTCTCACAAGGGGTCTGAGGATCTCATCTCGGTACCTAATGGCAGTCAGGCTACCTCTGGCGAGCACATGGAGGGCTGTGCAGCCCCCCAAAGAAATGCCACCCCACACCATGACTGACCCACCGCCAAACTGGTCATGCTGGAGGATATTGCAGGCAGCAGAACGTTCTCCACGGTGTCTCCAGACTCTGTCACGTCTGTCACGTGCTCAGTGTGAACCTGTTTTCATCTGTGAAGAGCACAGGGCGCCAGTGGCGAATTTGACAATCTTTGTGTTCTCTGGCAAATGCCAAACTTCCTGCACGGTGTTGGGCTGTAAACACAACCCCCACCTTTCTGACCGTTTGAGCAGACACATGCACATTTGTGGCCTGCTGGAGGTCATTTTGCAGGGCTCTGGCAGTGCTCCTCCTGCTCCTCCTTGCACAAAGGCGGAGGTAGCGGTCCTGCTGCTGGGTTGTTGCCCTCCTACGGCCTCCTCCACGTCTCCTGATGTACTGGCCTGTCTCCTGGTAGCGCCTCCATGCTCTGGACACTACGCTGACACACAGCAAACCTTCTTGCCACAGCTCGCATTGATGTGCCATCCTGGATGAGCTGCACTACCTGAGCCACTTGTGTGGGTTGTAGACTCCGTCTCATGCTACCACTAGAGTGAAAGCACCGCCAGCATTCAAAAGTGACCAAAACATCAGCCAGGAAGCATAGGAACTGAGAAGTGGTCTGGTCACCACTTGCAGAACCACTCCTTTATTGGGGGTGTCTTGCTAAATGCCTATAATTTCCACCTGTTCCATTTGCACAACAGCATGTGAAATTTATTGTCAATCATTGTTGCTTCCTAAGTGGACAGTTTGATTTCACAGAGTGTGAAGAGTGATTGACTTGGAGTTACATTGTGTTGTTTAAGTGTTCCCTTTATTTTTTTGAGCAGTGTATTTATTTGGACAGTGAAGATAAACGTTTAATTTCGCTCTATACTCCAGCATTTTGAATATATGAGGCGGCAGTACAGGATTTCACCTTTTATTTTAAGGTATTTTCATACCTTTTTAGAAATGAATGCACTTTATGTATCGAGTCCCCACATTTGAAGGTTTCATAAGTACACTATATATACACACAAAAGTATATGGACACCCCTTCAAATGACTGAATTTGACTATTTCAGCCACACCTGTTGCTGACATGTGTATAAAATCAAGCACACAGTCATGCAATCTCCATAGAAAAACATTGGAAGTAGAATGGACTTGCTGAAGAGCTCAGTTACTTTCAACACGGCACCGTCATAGAATGCCACCTTTCCAACAAGTCAGTTCGTAAAATGTATGCCCTGCTAGAGCTACCATGGTCAACTGTAAGTGCTGTTATTGTGAAGTGGAAACGTCTAGGAGCAACAACGGCTCAGCCGCGAAGTGGTAGGCCACAAAAGCTCACAGAACGGGACTGCAGAGTGCTGAAGCGTGTAAAAATCATCTGCAACACTCACTACAGAGTTCCAAACTGCCTCTCGACGCAACGTTAGCACAAGAACTGTCCGTCGGGAGCTTAATGAAATGGGTTTCCATGGCCAAGCAGGCGGATACAAGTCTAAGATCCCAATGCGCAATGCTAAGCGTCGGCTGGAGTGGTGTAAAGCTCGCCGCCATTGGACTCTGGAGCAGTGGATATGCGTTCTCTGGAGTGATGAATCCCGCATCACCATCTTGCAGTCCGACAAACAGATCTTGGTTTGGCAGATGCCAGGAGAACGCTACCTGCCCGAATGCATAGTGCCAACTGTAAAGTTTGGTGGAGGAGGAATAATGGTCTGAAGCTGTTTTTCATGGTTTGGGGTAGGCCCTTTAGTTCCAGTGAAGGAAATCTTAACGCTTTAGCATACAATGACATTCTAGACGATTCTGTACTTCCAACTTTGAAGCAACAGTTGGGGAAGGCCCTTTCCTCTTTCAGCATGACAATGCACCTGTGCACAAGGTGAGGTTCATACAGAAATGGTTTGTCAAGATCGGTGTGGTTAAACTTGACTGGCCTGCACAGAGCCCTGACCTCAACCTCATTGAACACCTTTGGGATGAATTGGAATGCCAACTGCAAGCCAGGCCTAATCCCCCCATATCAGTGTCTGACCTCACTAATGCTCTTGTGGCTGAATTGAAGTCCCCGCAGCAATGTTCCAACGTCTAGTGGAAAAACCTTCCCAGAAGAGTGGATGCTGTTGTGGCAGCAAAGGGGAGGAGGACCAACTCCATATTAATGCCCATGATTTTGGAATGAGATGTTTGACCAGCTTTGGTCATGTATTGTATTTGAACAAATTCACTTATAGTGTATCGCATTTAGTCAAAAGTTTAGCATTTGGTCCCATATTCCTAGCACGCAATGACTACATTAAGCTTGTGACTACAAACTTGAATTTGCAGTTTGTTTTGGTTGTGTGTCAGAGTTACAGATGCACAAAGATCATGCCACCAAAACATACCTCTCGCCATTACCAATAACAGGGAAGGTTCATATTTCTGGTGGGGAATAATATTTATGCTTCTTTTTCACTCATCATTATTCACTCATCATTCATGATTGTGCGTAATCATAGTAGCATCCACATTAATGTAGAAGTGTTTAGAAACATATTATATTCTTATTTACAATAAAAGTGACTCCAAAATGACACAATACATTATTTACCATTCATTGCTTTTGGGCACAACAATCCAAAACACAACCAAAACAAACTGCAAATGTATCCAACAAGTTTGTTAAGTCACAAGTTTCATGTGGTCAATATAAGTGAATTTGTCCAAATACCATCAAATGGGAGGACTAGATACATAACATGCTTTCATTTCTTTACTGTAAACCAGATATGTATGAATATACTCTCAATTAAAAAGTGACATTCTGTACTGTCACCTCATATAAAACATTTGATATCAAATCCAAAATGCTGGAGTAGAGCCAAATGAAAAGTTATCTTCACTGTCCAAATAAATATGTAGGGGAGTGCATAATGTCAGTTGTATTTGAAACTGTAATTACAACCCAACTGTTTTCTTCCTCTTATGTTGGGTAGAATTCTCCATCAAGGTGGTTATACCAAAGAAGAACAATTGGAGTTCAGGGCGATCATCTATGGTAACATCCTGCAGTCTGCTCTGGCCATCATCAGAGGCATGGAGATGCTGACCATTGACTTTGGATCACCAAAAGGAAGTGTGAGTCCCACTCTGCATCTTTAACCTCTTCTGATCCTCCAAACAGACAATGACACACACTGATAGACATTGACACACCAGCAGAAGTTTTGGTAATTGTACGTTATTCCAATAGAAAGAACAACAATACATTGTTAGCTTAGCGAATTAGCTACTTTAGAATGGAAGGAAATGTACGTTTTAGTAGCGGTAAAACTCACCATTTGACTTCATGGTGCAGGAAGACGGGCAGAAGCTGTCCAACCTGTCAGACTCCATTGAAGAGGGCTCAATGCCCCCTGAGCTGGCTGATGTCATCAAGAGGCTGTGGAGTGACAGTGGTGTCCAGGCCTCCTTCGAGAGAGCAGCCGAGTATCAGCTCAATGACTCTGCTGGCTAGTGAGTGTCACAGCAACTGTTATAGTCTGTTATGACAGTCATATCTTTGCTGGTACGTGTGAGAGTGATTATGTGGGTCTGGGGGTGTGGATGTATGCTAAACTGAAATCTCGCTAAACAGCTACCTTGGAGAATTGGACAGAATCACAAAGTCTGATTACCTGCCCAATGAGCAGGACGTGCTGCGTTCTCGAGTCAAGACAACCGGTATTATCGAGGAGCAGTTCTCCTGCAAAGAGCTGCATTTCAGGTGAGGGAATGTTTGCCAAGCATGGGAGACCACAAGCGGCCAATAGTGGATCTCCCGTACATCCTTGTAGCGTGTTAATTCCCTTTGATCTTGGGTTTGATTGTGCACAATCACCGGTTAAGTCTGTACAGTCAGATGTTAACATCTCACTTCTTTAACCTCTCTTCTGACAGGATGTTTGATGTGGGCGGCCAGCGGTCGGAGAGAAAGAAGTGGATCCATTGTTTCGAGGGTGTAACCTGCATCATCTTCTGCGGAGCTCTCAGTGCTTATGACATGGTGCTCGTAGAGGACGATGAAGTGGTGGGTTTGGTTCTACAGTTGACCTCTGAAAGGTCCATTAGTTTGTAACAGTTGTGGCTTTTTATGCCCAAATTCTGTACTGTTTACTTTCAGTTCTCTTTTTTATGCTGTGATCCATTTGGTAAGATTGAAGGAGCATCATGATTTCTGATTCTAACTGAAGAGTATTTTCTCCAGTCTGACTTTGAAGTAAACAATGGATTATTCAGTCACAAGGTTACATAACTCTACTATCCCATCACATGTTAAAGTCCCTAAGGACATAGCTCAGATGACTAAACATTATGATTGCGTCACAGTCCTATGCCTGATACCACCACCCCAGTCCAAGCACAGAAGACATGTAGAGTTGTGTTTGTGTGATAGTCAAAGGCAAAGAAATGGGAAGCAAGATCATATCTTCAGTTTAGAGTAGTTATTATACTTATCCAGCCTGAGGGAGGACTGATGAAACAGAGATTGTTGGCACTTAACCTAACTTTCGTACACTTCTCCACAGAACCGTATGCATGAGTCTCTCCACTTGTTCAACAGTATCTGCAACCACAGGTTCTTCGCCACCACCTCCATTGTGCTCTTCCTCAACAAGAAGGATCTTTTTGAAGAGAAGATCAAAAAGGTCCACCTCAGTATCTGCTTCCCAGACTACGATGGTAAGAGTAACCACAAGTAAAAACAGCATAGTACGATTTCCCACGAGCATGAATGATGGAAACGTTCTGTCTCTTCTTCTGCAATATGATGTAGCAGCAAGATAAACAGAATAGGTACTGTCAATTTCATCACCTACAATTTTAAACAAATGAGAACCACTTTATAAGCTGCCCGCTTTCTGTACCACTAGGCCCCAACACATATGATGATGCCAGTGACTACATCAAGAAGCAGTTTGAGGAGCTGAATATGAAGAAGGGTGTCAAAGAAATCTATTCCCACTTGACCTGCGCCACGGACACAAAGAACGTGGAGATTGTGTTCGGAGCCGTGACAGACATCATTATCAAAGAGAACCTAAAATCTTGCGGTCTGTTCTAAGCAGATACACAAAGAGGTACAGTAGTTATTGCGTTGGTTCTTGAATTCCAAATCGACGCCTAGCCTGTACAGACACTTCAACTAGATTTGGACAAATCAGATAATAGACTTGCCTCAGACTAGGTGAAATTTTCACCATGATGGATACACCCATCCAATCTTTTCAGATTTAAAGTGCCTCAAGGGTAGGTTCAATTTGGAATTCAGCATCTTATTCTTTTATGTTATTTTTTTTGCCTAATTTAAAAAAAAAACTTTCTTCCTCACAGATTGTATTTTTCCCCTCTTCCCTTCACTTGGATTCATGTTGAAGTTGAGCAGTAGGAACAGAAGGCACAACAGAAGGCTTTGTAATGTCATAAGACTCTTCAATTCTACACTATCCCTTCATTCCTAACTCCCAACACCCTAAATTATGGGTAATGAAGGAAAATACTAATAATAATAAGAAAACAGCCCAAAACTTACTCCAAAGGGAGTCAACACACATGTCCAACAAATCGAACAAAGATGGCAATATGTTCTTCACGGAGACAATGTGGATGATGTCCTTTAGATGGAAATGTGGATAAGAAGTCAGAAGAACAACCGAATGAACACGTTTGATATAGGTACTTTATTAGATATTCTGGGGTTATTTCTGGCTCTTAAATGGTTTGTGTTGAAGAAAGTGTAGAAAGCTGCTCATGGAATCCAATTGATAAACTTATGAAAGGATACATTTTGAAGTGATCCATCTTACTCAACATGGTCAGAGTGAAGTCCTTTCCAATTACACTGTTCTTGCCCAATGATTTTTAATGGTTATATCTAGTTCTGTTTGGATATGCTTACTGTTTCGCACCAGATGTAACACAGTAAAAAGTTATTCAGCTCATTTCAATCAGCGAGTTCAAATAGCTGAAATTTAAGAAAAAAGTACCATCAAAACAAGTTAGCAATGTATTTTGTAAATAGGGGACCTTAAACATTAATATTCGAATACGTTATGACAATGTTCAACATCAGTGACATGTTTAGTGATGTGCATGTATATTCCATTTTGACTACTGACAAATGAACCTGTAACTGACCGGTCTTGTGAAAGATAAACATTAAAAATAAAAATGTATACATAGCAACTGCCATTTCTGAATGTCATCATTCTTTGTATTTTTTTTTAACAAAGATATGTGATGTGACCTTTAGGTCATACAAAGTTGATTTACTGTTTAAAGGAATACTTTAAAAATGTGAGGTGAGCGAGCAAATAAAAATATGAACATGTAAAATAAAATTTCAACCCCTTGTAAAAAAAAAAAACATTATTAATGTAAACACCTTACATTTTTGCCTTTTTGTATAATGGTTTTGAAATTCACACTCACAGGGACCACAGTTTGAGTCCTGGTTAGGGTCCCCCTCTAATGAACTACATTGATTTTAAGTTTTGTAGCCACATAATGAATGCTCGACTTGGACTGTTACCATTTAGGTGCAGGATACCTACAATACTATTGAACTCAAATTCTATAAAGACGAACAAGAGCTCAAGCATTAGAACATTTGAGGTGCTGGTACTCAGCTCAGCTCCGGTGAGCTCCTGTCCAAGTCGAGCACATAATCCAAAAGGAAGGCTACAGGTCATCTTTTTTCCTAAAATTACTGTTTGCGATTTACAAATGATTACTTTGATTAACCATGCTTCAACCCGAATCGAATACTACAAGGGCAAAGTGAATCATTTAAAATATTAAATTCATACGAATCACAATTTTAAATGTATTTAACCTTTATTTAACTAGGCAAGTCAGTTAAGAAATTATTATTTACCACGACCAAACCCTCCCCTACCCCGGACAAACCCGGACGACGCTGGGCTAATTGTGCGCCACCCTATGGGACTCCCAATCACGGCCGGATGTGATACAGCCTGGATTCGAAGCAGGGACTGTAGTGACGAGTTTAGCACTGAGATACAGTGCCTTAGACCGTTGCACCACTCGGGAGCCCAATTGTCCCGTCAAAAAAATGTTTGGGGATGAAATGTGAAACGGGGCATCCATTAAACAATAAATTAACGTTGTTAGGCCCAAGATTTAAATGTGTGTTGTATGACATAACCACCATTGCAGGTGGTGTTGTCAACCACTGACTCATATAACCTTGAGAAGATATACAATGCAAACAAACATTTCTATGACACTATATGATAATTACTGGTATAATAAGTCAAGTCTTTTACAATCTTATGATTGTAATTGACACTATTGAATAATTAAAAAGACAAGTTTGGGCCACATTCCATTTTAATGCAAGAAGGAACATTCAGTGTGTTCAATTTAGACTGTTCAAATGTCCAAATAGCAATTGTTTTTTGCTTGCTTATATATTTTGTAGGTTAACTATGTATTTTTATTTATGTTTTTGTAACTTTCTACAGAAGCCCAGAGGACATATGAATAAAAATACAATTCCCTCCTTATGCCGAGATCATGACTTATGTATTTATCTCATGATTTCTACATAACAAAAGTTGTTTTGTCGAGATCACCAAAAGTAGCACACATCATCCATTCATATGTGCAGATGCACGAAAACCACCATATCAAAGAGCCCTGTAGCTGCGTTGAAGGTAATGCGGGGCATTTAAGCCCTGAATGCTGCCTGACAGGCAGCGGCGTCGTCTCCCAGGCTGCGTGCCGCCCCGAAGACCACAGCCAATATCATGAAAGGAACAACGCAACTAACTAGGCTAGTCTTGTGAGCTAGCTAGCTAACAGGACTACCTAGCTAACTTGTTATATTGCATAACTGATGTGTATAATTATAAAAAGGTCAATTAATATAACATTTACAGTGAGTGGTGTCCATTCCTGACAGGCCGATCAGATTCAATTTCAGCCTTTGAATCTGATCAGCCTGTCAGGATTAGAGCTCACCCACTTTGTAAATGTAAATATTATCCATAAAACAAAGTGCCCCTTACAATACACATATCAGTTATGCAAGCTAACAACCAGCATAGATAACAAGACTACCTAGCTAACTCGCTCACAAGACTAGCCAAGTTAGCTGCGTTGTTGCTTGCATGCGATTGGCTGTGGTCTTTGATGTGGCATACAGCCTGGGAGACAGAGGTGCCCGTCAGGCATCGTTCAGGGCTTAAACGCACCATGAGGGCTTAGCTGCCACATGAGCTTTTAGCTCAAGGTAACATAGAATGTTATCAAGCTAAGTTATAAACGGATAATGAACTCAAAACATAAATGAAAGCACGAGGTTAGTATTAAATGTACCATCCCTTAGTGTAGCAATCAATAAAAACGTATGCGCTGATCCACTGTGGGCTCTGCCACCCCAGTCATACTGTTAATCAATACGTCTACTCCCATTTATATAGTTTCTCGTGATCTCAACAAAACAACTTGTGATCGACATGAGGGATTTCTTTTTAATATTCATATGTCCTCTGGACTTCTGTAACTATCCCCAGGCCTTTGCTATAAATAAGAAGATATTCTCAGTCAACTCACCTGGTAAAAAAAAATGTTTAAAGCATGTTTTCAAAAGGAGGAGCATTTAAAATGGCTTCTAGGCAAATACTTTTAGCTTATATTAAGGCCATTGTCTTCAGCGAAAGGCCATAATAATCTTTATACAAAATAGTTCTATCCAAAATAACATAATACAAGTTAAGGCAACCATAAAAAAAACGCTTTTTCTTTCAAAGTGGTTTTAAAACATCAAGTGATGTCTTACAGTCCGCTAAGAGCTAGTATAATACTTCAGTGTTATGTAATGATCTGAATGGTGATATATTAATACAATCAGAATTCAGCACATTAAAATCCCCACGAGAATACTGATTAACACTTGTGGACACAATTCCACAACAACAACTTAGGTTGAGCAATGACCATTTACACTAAGTGTACAAAACACTAGGAACATCCACTCTTTCCATGCTATGATCGCTTATTGATCACTTGTTTAATCCACTTCAAATCAGTGTAGATGAAGGGGAGGAGACAGGTTAAAGAAGGATTTTTAAGCCTTGAGACATGGATTGTGTATGTGTGCCATTCAGAGGGTGAATGGGCAAGACAAAATATTTAAGTGCCTTTGAACAGGGTATGGTAGTAGTGTGCCAAGAACTGCAACACTGCTGGGTTTTTCACACTCAACAGTTTCCCGTGTGTATCAAGAACGGTCCATCACTTAAAGGACATCCAGCCAACTTGACACAATTGTGGAAGTATTGGTGTCAACATGGGCCAGCATCCATGTGGAACACCTTGTAGAGTCCATACGCCAACAAATTGAGGCTATTCCGAGGGCAAAAGTGGGTGCAACTCAATATTAGGAAGGTGCTCCTAATGTTTTGTACCCTCAGTGTAGACAGTTATAAAGATAAGTTGTCAAAACTCAGAAAATGCATAATAGTTGTGATCCCTTATTCAACATTTACAATGTAATTAATACATTTGAACCCTTTACAGTGAATGCTGAAAGCCTAAAAAGTGCAGAATGTTTTAAAGACATTTTAGAGAAAATCAGTCTAAGGAATCCATAGCTAAGGAATCCATAACAGCAAAAAGATAGAAAACCAAAACCACATAAGTGCTCCATGTAATCTTGTTTTGAAATATCCAAGGATTCATACATTATGGCAACAGTTTATGGTCTAAAAACCCATCCTGTATATGGTCTAACTGTCAATAAGGCAACAATTGATTTACACCTGTAAATGTGTGATTCCTAAACACTCCAGCCCCGATGACGACAAGACAGATGATGGTGCAGGAGTCTCAGTACAAGCCGACTTCCTTCAGGTTGGCTTTAATGATGACGTCAGTGACAGAGTCAAAGACAAACTGCACGTTCTTAGTGTCAGTAGCACAAGTGAAATGGGTGTAGATCTCCTTTGTATCCTTACGCTTGTTCAAGTCCTCAAACTGACACTGAATGTAGGTTGACGCCTCTTTGAATACATTTGAACCTAGAGCAGAGGGGAATATGTTTTCAATATAATTTATGCAATTATTCTCACAAGGACATGCAATATATGTGTGACTTAATTAATACATTGCTTTGAGCAAACTAGTCATTTCCTACTATAGACTAAACTTGCTAAACTCAAATATCCTGCTTCAGCAAAGTGTGCCATGAAGCTCCTCCCATATTGCACAAGCTAATATTTCATAGAGGTATAACTCATTACTCAGACATCCCAAACAAGAATCCACTGTGTGCAAATGCACTGCAGTTACTATAATAATCCCACAGGAAATTGTGCTTTGTGCTGATTTATAGGATGCTGATTCCTAAATATCCACCTGTATATCTCTGAAATGTCAAAGACTGTATTAGTAGCCCTTTACACTCGTACACAAATGGAAAATGGAAGATTTTGGTACTGATAAGTGCCTTAAAATTGGTACGCAGTGGCTGCACAGTAACAGGCTAAACATGACGTCAGAACTCAGACTGTGCTTCACAGTGCTGTATAGGTTGACTGACAGCCGTTGTGAACTTGAGCACCGTTGTGATTCATAATGGACCGTTTTTGGGTTGCATAAACAACAGTAATTGTGTGATGGCGGGGATGCAGGGATGTGTTCCAAATAAAAACTACAAGTGTGCTTGCTCTAGTTCCTCAACTGCATAGCTAGGATATCTAAAAAGAAAAAACACCTTAGTTGAAGACTCTTCTTTGAGTCATAAAAGTTATTTTGAAAATCAAATGTTACTTGTCACATGCACCGAATCCAACAAGTGTAGACCTTACAGTGAAATTCTTACTTACAAGCCTTTAACCAACAATGTACTTAAGAAAAATGGGTGGTAAGTAAAAAAAAAAATAGTATAAAAAAATAAAATATAAGTATAAAATATTTAATGAGCAGCAGTAAATTAGCAATAGCGAGGCTATATAAAGGGGGAACCGGTACAGAGTCAATGTGCGGGGGCACCAGTTAGTCGGGGTAATTGAGGTAATACAGTTGAAGTCGGAAGTTTACATTCACTTAGGTTGGTGTCAATAAAACTCGTTTTTTCAACCACTCCAAAGTTCTTGTTAACAAACTATAGTTTTTGGCAAGTCGGTTAGGACATCTACTTTGTGATTGACACGTCATTTTTCCTCATTTTTCCTACAATTGTTTACAGACAGATTATTTCACTTATAATTCAATGTATCACAATTCCAGTGGGTCAGAAGTTCACATACAAGTTGACTTGTCAGAAAATGATGTCATGGCTTTAGAAGATTCTGAAAGGCTTAATTGACATAATTTGAGGTGTACCTGTGGATGCATTTCAAGGCCTACCTTCAAACTCAGTGCCTCTGATTGAATTGTGACTCTACTTTGTCTCTATACTGACGCTTAGCTTGTTTGTTTGATTGCCTTGCGGATGGAATAGCTACACTGTTTGTATTCGGTCATGTTTCCGGTCACCTTGCCCTGGTTAAAAGCAGTTTCAGTTTCGCGCGAATGCTGCCATCAATCCACGGTTTCTGGTTTGAGAATGTTTTAATCGTTGCTGTGGGTATAACATTGTCAATGCACTTTCTAATGAACTCGCTCACCGAATCAGCGTATTCATCAATGTTGTTGTTGGACGCAATGCGGAACATATCCCAATCCACGTGATCGAAGCAGTCTTGAAGCGTGGATTCAGATTGATCGGACCAACGTTGAACAGACCTGAGCGCGGGAGCTTCTTGTTTTAGTCTCTGTCTGTAGGCTGGACGCAACAAATGGAGTCGTGGTCAGCTTTTCCGAAAGGAGGGCGCGGGAGGACCTTATATGCGTCGCGGAAGTTAGAATAACAATGATCCAGGGTTTTACCAGCTCTGGTTGCGCAATCGATATGCTGATAGAATTTAGGGAGTCTTGTTTTCAGATTAGCCTTGATAAAATCCCCAGCTACAATGAATGCAGCCTAAGGATGTGTGGTTTCCAGTTTACATAGTGTCAAATAAAGTTTGTTAAGGGTCATCAATGTGTCTGCTTGGGGGGAATATATACAGCTATGATTATAATCTAAGAGAATTCCCTTGGTAGATAATGCGGTTGACATTTGATTGTGAGGAATTCTAAGTCAGGTGAACAGAAGGACTTGATTTCCTGTATATTGTTATGATCACACCACGTCTCGTTAATCATAAGGCATACCAGAAAGATGCTTGTTTCTGTCGGCGCGATGCGTGAAGAAACCAGCTGGCTGCACCGACTCAGATAGGGTCTCTCGAGTGAGCCATGTTTCCGTGAAGCAAAGAACGTTAGTCTTAGATGTCTCTCTGGAATGCTACCCTTGCTCAGATTTCATCAACCTTGTGGTCAAGAGACTGGACATTGGCGAGTAGTATGCTAGGGAGAGGTGCGCGATGTGCCCGTCTCCGGGGCCTGACCAGAAGACCGCTTCGTTTGCCCCCTTTACGACGTCGTTGTTTTGGGTCGCCGGCTGGGATCCGATCTATTGTCCTAGGCAAAAAGCAGAACACAGGATCCGCTTCGGGGAAGCCACGGACACGGCCCGCTACCAAAACATGCGGACTCTCTTTCACTGCAACCGACGTGAGTAAAATATTTAAACGTGTTAACCCTCACAAGGCTGCAGCCTCAGACGGCATCCCCAGCCACGTCCTGAGAGCACGCGCAAACCAGCTGGCTGGTGTGTTTACGGACATATTCAATCAATCCTTATCCCAGTCTGCTGTTCCCACATGCTTCAAGAGGGCCACCATTGTTCCTGTTCCAAAGAAAGCTAAGGTAACTGAGCTAAATTACTACCGCCCCGTAGCACTCACTTCCATCATCATGAAGTGCTTTGAGAGACTAGTCAAGGACCATATCACCTCCACCCTACCTGACACCCTAGACCCACTCCAATTTGCTTACCGCCCCAATAGGTCCACAGACGACGCCATCGCAACCACACTGCCCTAACCCATCTGGACAAGAGGAATACCTACGTGAGAATGCTGTTCATCGACTCCAGCTCACCATTTAACACCAAATTACCCTCCAAACTCGTCATCAAGCTCGAGACCCTGGGTCTCGACCCCGCCCTGTGCAACTAGGTACTGGACTTCCTGACGGGCCGCCCCCAGGTGGTGAGGGTAGGTAACAACATCTCCACCCCGCTGATCCTCAACACTGCGGCCCCACAAGGGTGCGTTCTGAGCCCTCTCCTGTACTCCCTGTTCTCCCACGACTGTGTGGCCATGCACGCCTCCAACTCAAATCAAGTTTGTGGACGACACTACAGTGGTAGGCTTGATTACCAACAACGACGAGACGGCATACAGGGAGGAGGTGAGGGCCCTCGGAGTGTGGCGTCAGGAAAATAACCTCACACTCAACGTCAACAAAACAAAGGAGATGATAGTGGACTTCAGGAAACAGCAGAGGGAGCACCCCCCTATCCACATCGACGGGACAGTAGAGGTTTGTAAGTGAAGTTCCTCGGCGTACACATCACGGACAAACTGAATTGGTCCACCCACACAGGCAGCGTGGTGAAGAAGGCGCAGCAGCGCCTCTTCAACCTCGGGATGCTGAAGAAATTCGGCTTGTCCAAAAGGCACTCACAAACTTCTACAGATGCACAATCGAGAGCATCCTGTCGGGCTGTATCACCGCCTGGTACAGCAACTGCTCCGCCCTCAACCGTAAGGCTCTCCAGAGGGTAGTGAGGTCTGCACAACGCATCACCAGGGGCAAACTACCTGCCCTCCAGGACACCTACACCACCCGATGTCACAGGAAGGGCATAAAGATCATCAAGGACAACAACCACCCGAGCCACTGCCTGTTCACCCCGCTATCATCCAGAAGGCGAGGTCAGTACAGGTGCATCAAAGCAGGGACTGAGAGACTGAAAAACAGCATCTCACTCAAGGCCATCAGACTGTTAAACAGCCACCACTTACATCGAGTGGCTGCTGCCAACATACTGACTCAACTCCAGCCACTTTAATAAGGGAATTGATGTATCAATTCAAAATGTATCACTAGCCACTTTAAACTATGCCACTTTGTTTACATACCCTACATTACTCATCTCATATGTATATACTGTACTCGATACCATCTACTGCATCTGGCCTATGCCGTGCTGTACAAGCACTCATAAATATATCTTTATAAACATATTCTTTATCCCCTTACACTTGTGTGGATAAGGTAGTAGTTGTGGAATTGTTAGGTTACTCGTTGGTTATTACTGCATTGTCGGAACTAGAAGCACAAGCAATTCGCTACACTCGCATTAACATCTGCTAACCATGTGTATGTGACAAATAAAGTTTGATTTGAAATCAAAAGAAAATCAGCCAAGATCTCAGAAAACAAATTGTAGACCTCCACAAGTCTGGTTCATCCTTGGGAGCAATTTCCAAACACCTAAAGGTACCAAGTTCATCTGTACAAACAATAGTATGCAAGTATAAACACCATGGGATCAAGCAGCCGTCATACTGCTCAGTAAGAAAACGCATTCTGTTCCCTAGAGATGAACGTACTTTGGTACAAAAAGTGCAAATCAATCCCAGAACAACAGCAAAGGACCTTGTGAAGATGCTAGAGGAAACAGGTACAAAAGTATCTATATCCACAGCAAAACTAGTCCTATATCGACATAAAGTCAAAGGCCGCTCAGCAAGGAAGAAGCCACTGCTGCAAACCAGCCATAAAAAAGCCAGACTACGGTTTCCAACTGCACATGGGAACAAATATTGTACTTTTTGGAGAAATGTCCTCTGGTATGTTGAAACAAAAATAGAACTGTTTGGCCATAATGATCGTTATGTTTGGGGGGGGAAAAGGGGGAGGCTTGCAAGCCGAAGAACACCATCCCAACCGTGAAGCACGGGGGTGGCAGCATCATGTTGTGTGGGTGCTTTGCTGCAGGAGGGACTGGTGCACTTCACAAAATAGATGGCATCATGAAGAGGTAAAAATGATGTGGCTATATTGAAGCAACAGTCAGTTACAGCTTGGTCACAAATGGGTCTTCCAAATGGACAATGACCCCAAGCATACTTCCAAAGTTGTGACAAAATGGCTTAAGGACAACAAAGTCAAGGTATAGGAGTGGCCATCAAAGTCCTGACCTCAATCCTATAGAAAATGTGTGGGCAGAACTGAAAAAGCATTGTCGAGCAAGGAGGCCTACAAACCTGACTCCCGTTACACCAGCTCTGTCAGGAGGAATGGGACAACATTTACCCAACATATTGTGGGAAACATGTGGAATGCTCCCCAAAACGTTTGACCCAAGGCCATGCTGCCAAATACTAATTGAGTGTATGTAAACTTCTGACCCACTGGGAATGTGATGAGCGAAATAAAAAACTCTGAAATAAATAATTCTCTATTCTGATATTTTACATTCTTAAAATAAAGTGGTGACCTAACTGACCTAAGACAGGGAATTTTTACTAGGAGTAAATGTCAGGAATTGTGAAAAACTGAGTTTAAATGTATTTGACTAAGGTGTATGTAAACTTCTGACTAACTCTACCGACATGTACAAACAGTTGATGTGAATATGCATAGATAATAAACAGGGAGTTGCATCAGTGTAAAAGAGGGGGGTGCAATGCAAATAGTCTGGGTAGCCATTTGATTAGCTGTTCAGGAGTCTTCTGGCTTGGGGTAGAAGCTGTTAAGAAGCATTTTGTAAATAGACTTGGCGCTCCGGTACCGCTTGCCGTGCGGTAGCAGAGAGAACAGTCCATGACTAGGGTGGCTGGAGTCTTTGGAAATTTTTAGGGCCTCCCTCTGACACCGCCTGGTACAGAGGTCCTGGATGGCAGGAAGCTTAGCCCCAGTGACGTACTGGGCCGTACGCATTCCCCTCTGTAGTGCATTGCAGTCGGAGCCCGAGCAGTTGCCATACCAGGCAGTGATGCAACCAGTTAGGATGCTCTTGATGGAGCAGCTGTAGAACCTTTTGAGGATTTGAGGACCCATGCCAAATTTCTTTAGTTTCCCGAGGGGGAAAAGGCTTTGTCGTGCCCTCTTCACAACGGTCTTGGCGTGCTTGGACCAAGATAGCTTGTTGATGTGGACACCAAGGTACTTGAAGTGCTCAACCTGCTCCACTACAGCCCCGTTAATGAGAATCGGGGCATGCTCGGGTCCTCCTTTTCCTGTAGTCCACAATTATCTCCTTTGTCTTGATCACCTTGAGAGAGGTTGTTGTCCTGGCACCACACGGCCAGGTCTCTGACCTCCTCTCTATAAGCTGTCTCGTCGTCGTCAGTGATCAGGTCTACCACTGCTGTGTCATCGGCAAACTTAATGCTGGTGTTGGGAGTTGTGCCTGGCCATGCAGTCATGAGTAAACATGGAATACAGGAGGGAACTGAGCACTCACCCCTGAGGGGCCCCCATGTTGAGGATCAGCGTGGTGGATGTGTTGTTACCTACCCTTACCACCTGGGGGCAGCCCGGTGTTTAGTCCCAGGGTGTTAAGCTTTGTGATGAGCTTTGAGGGCACTATGGTGTTGAATTCTGAGCTGTAGTCAAAGAACAGCATTCTCACATAGGTGTTCCTTTTGACCAGGTGGGAAAGAGCAGTGTAGAGTGCAATAGAGATTGCGGCACCTGTAGATCTGTTGGGGCGGTATGCTAGTTGGAGTGGGTCTAGGATTTCTGGGATGATGGTGTTGATGTGAGCTATGACCAGCCTTTCAAAGCACTCATGGCTACAGACATGAGTGCTACGGGTAGATAGTCATTTAGGCAGGTTACCTTAGTGATCTTCGGCACAAGGACTATGGTGGTCTGCTTGAAACATGTTGGAATTACAGACTCAGACAGGTAGAGGTTGAAAATATCAGTGAAGACACTTGCCAGTTGGTCAGCGCATGCTCGGAGTACACATCCTGGTAATCCATCAGGCCTTGTGAATGTTGACGTGTTTGAAGGTCTTACTCACGTCGTCCAGAACAGCTGATGTGCTCATGCATGTTTCAGTGTTACTTGCCACAAAGCGAGCATAGAAGTCATTTAGCTTGTCTGGTAGGCTCGTGTCACTGGGAAGCTCGCGGCTGTGCTTCCCTTTGTAATCTAATAGTTTGCAAGCCCTGACACACCCGACGAGAGTCGGAACCGGTGTCGTTTGATTCGATCTTAGTCCTGTATTTATGCTTTGACTGCTTGATGGTTCGTCGAAGGGCATAGCGGGATTTCTTATAAGCTTCCTGGTTCGAGTCCTGCTCCTGGAAAGCGGCAGATCTACCCTTTAGTTCAGTGTGGATGTTGCCTGTAATCCATGGATTCTGGTATGTACGTACAGTCACTGTGGGGACAATGTCATCGATGCCCTTATTGACAAAGCCAGTGAATGATGTGGTGTACTCCTCAATGCCATCGGAAGAATCCAGGAACCTATTCCAGTCTGTGCTAGCAAAATAGTCCTGTAGCTTAGCATCTGCTTCATCTGACCACTTTTTTTATTGACCGAGTCACTAGTGCTTCAGCTTTTGCTTGTAAGCAAGAACCTGGAGGATAGAATTATGGTCAGATTTGCCAAATGGAGGGCGAGGGAGAGCTTTGTATGCATCCCTGTGTGTTCAGTAAAGGTGGTCTAGAGTTTTTTCCCCTCTGGTTGCACATTTAACATGCTGGTAGAAATTAGGTAAAACGGATATAAAAGTTTCCCTGCGTTAAATTCCCTGGCCACTAGGAGCGCCGCCTCTGGATAAGCATTTCCTGTTAGCTTATGGCCGTATACAGCTCATTGAGTGCAATCTTAGTGCCAGCATCGGTTTGTGGTGGTACATAGACAGCTACGAAGAATATAGATAAACTCTAGGTAGATAGTGTGGTCTACAGCTGATGAGATACTCTACCTCAGGTGAGCAAAACCGAGACTTCCTTAGATATCATGCACCAGCTGTTGTTTACAAATATACATAGACCGTCACCACCTGCCTTAGAGGTTGCGGTTCTATCCTGCCGATACAGTGTATAACCCGCCAGCTGTATGTTATTCATGTCGTCTTTCAGCCACAACTCGAATTACTTAACTGTGCACACTCTGGAGAGTTGTGTGGCCACTTGGAGATACCAGTTAGTCCTCTCACTCAAACAATCATATTTTTGTTTTGTGTTGCATCTACCCCACATTTTCCAGGAATATTCTTATCATGTTACTGAATGTACCCAGAGTATTTTCAGATTTCTTATCCACAAATGTGGCGAAAAGTACAGAAAATGTATAACGCACATCAAATCAACAGCGGCTTGTTAGAATTCAGTCTTGTGTCAGGTGAACTGTTGTGTCCCTACCTTTAGTCTAATATTTTTTCCATAATCTACAAACTGTTTCCTTTCAATTGTTTAAATGGTTGTGCATAGGCTTTTCATATTTCTTCTGTAAGAAACATTTAAATGTATCCCTATCCATACAGGCCAATTCCAATGAGTGTAAAGAGTTAAAGATGTACCGGAGTACTCTGGGTAGCAGATAGTGAGGGGGCTCTTCTGGATCTTGTCCTCAAACAGATCCTTCTTGTTGAGAAAGAGGATGACTGAGGTGCCCGTGAACCACTTGTTGTTGCAGATGGAGTCAAACAGCTTCATGCTCTCATGCATACGGTTCTGTGGAGAGATGAGCAGTGTTAGGGTCAGCGTGTGGGCAATCACTTTTGATAAAGAGTATCATGTCATTACCACAGGACTATAGATCTAGAGTTTATGCCCTGACCCACTCACCATCTCCTCATCCTCAGCCAACACCAGGTCATAGTCACTGAGCGCAACACAGAAGATGATGGCTGTGACTCCCTCGAAGCAGTGGATCCACTTCTTCCTCTCGGACCTCTGACCCCCCACATCAAACATCCTGCAGCCACGGAGATTCAGACAGAGATAAATAACATGAGGAATTGAGAGAAGAGAGGACATTAAAAAAGGGAATGAGTGGGAGAGAGAAAGACAACACTTTTACAGTAAATTGTAGTCACTAGGGTGTTGTACAGACAGCTTTGCGATTTTCTACATTAGTGAATCACTAACTGTAGGGACAATGGTCCTCAGGTATTATTAGTGTAAGTCGGCGCACGGAGTGCTGTGTTAACAGCTTACTGACTTGAAGTAGAGGTCCTTGAATGTGAAGTGTGTCTCCACAATGCCGGTGGTCTTGACTCTGGTGCGCAGGACATCCTGCTGCGTGGGCACGTAGTTCTGCTGGGATATCCTGTCCAGGTCATTCAGGTAACTGAAGAGGAAGAAAAGGAAACTGACTTAACATAAATTACTTACATACACTACTAGTTATGTAATAGAAGTTCTGGTTTTGGATCAACCATGGATGTGAACAACAATGCAAGTGAACAAATTAAGCCAATATGGGAGGAATACAAAGTAAACAAAGAAAACTATACCCAAAACAAACTCAGAGTAATCATATGGGCAATTCTCACAAAACTGACACTTGACCCAAAAGAAATTGACAAAATATTTTCCACCATAATTCCACTTGGATCACTAAGATTAGGATCTTTATGTATCTATTTCATAATCATTGTTATGTTTATTGCACATATATTATGCATTTTACCACAACTTCCACAACTACCCTAGCAAGAATTATCATTAAGTTCAAAAAGGTAAAACAAATCCCTTTCTAATAAGTTTTAACAACGCTAACTTAATGAAAAGGCCTGAGTTAAACATGACACTTAACATGTACTTAGTAATTTCTCATAACACAACCTTTCCTGAATATTGTTTTTTTGGTAATAATTACTTGTGTTATTTTTATGTACACATATTTAGATAAAATAACAAAAAGGCACACTATCAGACTAAGCAAAAATTACAAAACGCAAACATTTTATTTGTCCTAATATTTCCCAAATATTGGTGCATTACAGAAAAGCAGGTTTGGGAGAATGCGTGTTTGGTTAATGAGTGTTTCCTAGTTTACCATTCAAAAACTGTACTGAGCTCTATTAGAGATTCAGTATTCCAAAACATCAAACTTTCATTTGTCAATCCAAAATTACTTGCATAAACCATTATTTTAGGATAAGTAACTGTAATTACGTGCATGTATTTTCAGAAAGTATTCACACCCCTTGTCTTTTTCCACATTTTGTTGTGTTACAAACTGGGATGAAAATGAATTTAATTGTATTTTTAAAAATTGTTTACACCAAATACTCTAATGTCAAAGTGGAAGAAAAAAAAATCTAACATTTGTAAAATAAAACACGAACACAGTGCATTTGAAAAGTATTCATTACATTTACATTTAAGTCATTTAGCAGACGCTCTTATCCAGAGCGACTTACAAATTGGTGCATTCACCTTATGACATCCAGTGGAACAGCCACTTTACAATAGTGCATCTAAATCTTTTAAGGGGGGTGAGAAGGATTACTTTATCCTATCCTAGGTATTCCTTAAAGATTCAGACCCCTTAACTATTTCCACTGTTACATTACAGCCTTATTCTAAAATTAATTTTTTTAAATAAATAAAAATCATTAATTTACACACAATACCACATAATGACAAAGAAAAACAGGTTTTTAGAAAAATGTTGAAATGTATTAAATAACTGAAATATGACATTTACATAACTATTCAGAGCCTTTACTAAGCAATTACAGCCTTGAGTATGATGCTACAAGCTTGGCACACCTGTATTTGGGGAGTTTCTCCAGTTATTCTCTGCAGATCCTCTGAAGCTCTGTCAGGTTGGATGGGGAGCGGTGCTGCACAGCTATTTTCAAGTCTCTCCAGAGATGTTCGATCAGGTTAATTTCCTGGATCTGGCTGGGCCACTCAAGTACATTCAGAGACGTCCCGAAGCCTCTCCTGCGTTGTCTTGGCTGTATGCTTAGGGTTGTTGTCCTGTTGGAAGGTAAACCTTCACCCCAGTCTGAGGTCCTAAGCACTGGAGCAGGTTTTCGTCAAGGATATCTGTACTTTGCTCCATTCATCTTTCCCTAGATCCTGACTAGAATCCCAGTCCCTGCTGCTAAAGAAAATCCCCACAGCATGATGCTGCCACCACCATGCTTCACCGTAGGGATGGTGCCAGGTTTCCTCCAGGTGTGACGCTTGGTATTCCGGCCAAAGAGTTCAATCTTGGTTTCATCAGACCAGACAATCTTGTTTCTCATGGTCAGAGCCCTTTAGGTGCGTGCAGAAATGTTTTGGTACGCTTCCCCAGATCCGTTGACACAATCCTGTCTCGTAGCTCTACGGACACTTCCTTCGACTTCATGGCTTGGTTTTTGTTCCGACATGCACGGTCAACTGTGGGACCTTATAATAGACAGGTGTGTGCCTTTCCAAATCAATATAAGTTGTAGAAACATCAAGGATAATCAATGGAAACAGGATGCATCTGAGCGCAATGTCAAATATCACAGAAAAGGGTCTGAATACTTAAGTAAATAAGGTATCTCTGTTCATTTTTAATAGAGATTTCTAGAAACCTGTTTTTGCTTTGTCATTATGGGGTATTGTATGTGGGTGGATATTTTTTTGTTTTTTTTAAATCACACATTTTAGAATAAGGCTGTAACGTAACTAAATGTGGAAAAAGTCAAGGGGTCTGAACACTTGCGAAAGGAACTATCTTGATAAGAAAGTATTCAACCCCCTGAGTCAATACTTGCTAGAATCACCGTTGGCAGTGATTACAGCTGTGATTCTTTCTGGGTAAGTCTCTAAGAGGTTTCCACACCTGGATTGGGCAACATTTGCCCATTATTCTTTTCAAAATTATTCAAGCTCTGTCAAATTGGTTGTTTTCATCATTGTGAGACAAGCATTTTTCAGGTCTTGCTATGGATTTCAAGAAGATTTAAGTCATTGTAACTCTGCCACTCAGTAACATTCACTGTCTTCTTGGTAAGCAACTTCAGTGTAGATATGGCCTTGTGTTTTAGACTATTGTCCTGCTGAAAGGTGAATTCATCTCCCAGTTTCCCAATTTTTCAGTTTTTGATTTGTTAAAAAAAAGTTTGAAATATCCAATAAATGTCATTCCACTTCATAATTGTGTCCCACTTGTTGTTGATTCTTCAAAAAAAATACAGTTTTATATCTTCATGTTTGAAGCCTGAAATGTGGCAAAAGGTCACAAAGTTCAAGGGGGCCGAATACTTTCGCAAGGCACTGTATATCTATATATTACACACAGTACCAGTCAAAAGCTTAGACACACCTACTCATTCAATGGTTTTTCTTTATTTTTTACACATTTTCTACATTATAGAATAGTGAAGACATCAACGCTATAAAATAACACATTTGTGACAAGGTAGGGGTGGTAATAGTCCAAGTCCATATTATGGCAAGAACAGCTCAAGACTGCGTGAGTCAGGTCTTCATGGTCGAATTGCTGCAACAACAAAAAAAACTACTAAACGACACCAATAAGAAGAAGAGATCTGCTTGGGCCAAGAAACATGAAAAACAGACATTAGACCAGTGGAAATCTGTCCTTTGGTCTGAGGAGTCCAAATTTGAGATTTTTGGTTCCAAAAAAGCTGATTGAAAGAATGCCAAGAGTGTGCATAGCTGTCATCAAGGCCAAGGGTGGCTACTTAGAAGCATCTCAAAAATAAAATGTATTTTGATTTGTTTAACACTTTTTTTGCTTACTACATGATTCCATATGTGTTCGTTCAAGGTTGATGTCTTCACTATTACTCTACAATGTTGAAAATAGTAAAAAGAAAAGAAAAACCCTTGAATGAGTAGGTGTCCAAACTTTGACTGGTACTGTATATAAAAGCAAAAAAATATGCATGTGCTGCCATCATTTCTATGTGTGTGTAACAGTATAACTTTAGACCGTCCCCTCGCCCATACCCGGGCACGAACCAGGGACCCTCTGCACACATCAACAACAGTCACCCTCGAAGCATCGTTACCCATCGCTCCACAAAAGCCGCGGCCCTTGCAGAGCAAGGGGAACTACTACTTCAAGGTCTCAGAGCAAGTGACGTCACCGATTGAAACACTATTTAGCGCGCACCACCGATAACTAAGCTAGCGTTTCACATCCGTTACATGTGCTGATGCTGACCTTCTACAGGTGTAGTAGACCTTACAGTGAAATGCTTACTTACAGGCTCTAACCAACAATGACATTTAAGGAAAAAATAAAAAGGTATTAGGTGAACAATAGATAAGTAAAGAAATACGAAAAAATAAACAGTAAAAAGAGGGAAAAATAACAGTAGCGAGGCTATATACAGGCACCGGTTAGTCGGGCTAATTGAGCAGAGAGTAGCAGTAGCGTAAAAGAGGGGTTGGTGGGTGGTGGGGCACAATGCAGATAGTCTGGGTAGTCAATGTGCGGGGTCACCAGTTAGTTGGGCTAATTGGAGGTAGTACGTACATGAATGTATGGTTAAAGTGACTATGCATATATGATAAACATAGGGTAGCAGCAGCGTAAAGGGGGTTGGGGGGGAGGGACAATGCAAATAGTCTGGGTAGCCATCTTAGTAGAAGTTCAGGAGTCTTATGACTTGGGGGTAAAAGCTGTTGAGAAGCTTTTTGGTCCTAGACTTGGTGCTCCGGTATGGCTTGCCATGCGGTAGTAGAGAGAACAGTCTGACTGAGGTGGCTGGGGTCTTTGACCATTTTTAGGGCCTTCCTCTGACACCATCTGGTGTAGAGGTCCTGGATGGCAGGCAGATTATCCAAAGTGATGTACCTGCCGTACGCATTACCCTCTGGTCGGAGGCCAAGCAGTTGCTGCCAAACCAGGCAGTGATGCAACCCATCAGGATGCTCTCGATGTTGCAGCTGTAGAACTTTTGAGGATCTGAGGACCCATGCCAAATCTTTTTAGTTTCCTCAGGGGGAATAGCCTTTGTCTTCACAACTGTCTTGATGTGTTTGGATTAAGAGAACTTGTTGGTGATGTGGACACCAAGGAACTTGAATCAAGGATGTGTTGTTAACTACCCTTACCACCTAGATGCGGTCTGTCAGGAAGTCCAGGATCCAGTTGGTGTTTAGTCCCAGGATCTTTGACTTAGTGATGAGCTTTGAGGGCACTATGGTGTTGAACACGGAGCTGTAGTCAATGAATAGTAGGTGTTCCTTTTGTCCAGGTGGGAAAGGGCAGTGTGGAGTGCAATAGAGATTGCATCATCTGTGGATCTGTTTGGGAAGTATGCAAATTGGAGTGAGTGGGTCTAGGGTTTCTGGGATAATGATGTTAATGTGAGCCATTACCAGCCTTTCAAAGTACTCCATGGCTACGGACATGAGTGCTACGGGTTGCCTTAGTGTTCTACAATTTAGGCAGGTTACCTTAGTGTTCTACATCTTGCTTGTTTCAGCAAGGAGCAACAAAGTTTAGTCACGTTGTTAGAGTCCACGTTACCGCAGAAACGGACTCAACCACACGAATGCCCGGCCACCCTCTTTTCAGTCAGCTGTTCGTAAAAATAAATAAAAAAATAATCTAAATTATACTTAACACTAGATCTGCTAAAGCAGTCATTGACTGCTTATTAATTAAATTAAATCACTCAGTCAAGCCTCCGTCCTTCACTTTTCCTAAATAACACACTGCCATTGTTAGAATCATAATATCACATACATAACTGGAGCTATAACAAGTTTTCGGAGGGCATGTAATTTGTTTTATGGTCTTCCCCCCCATTGACCCTCCTCCTCCACCCATTCTCCCAACATTGGAAGAACAAGCTACGGGCCGATTATCAGCACAAAATGTCGTCACAGAGAGCAGCCCATACAGCTCAAGCAAAAACATCAGCAAATCATGTAACATGATCGCTTCAGAGAGATCATGCATTACCTCCGTTTTGATGACACAGAAACGAGAAATCTGAAAACAGACACATTTGCCATGGTATCTGACGTTTGTACAGAACAGCATTGCAAACCAGGAGAGAAGATCCCTGTTGATGAACAATTGTTCACAACAAAGGTTTGTTGCTTTGCGCAATACATTGCGAATATACCAGACAAGTTTGGAATTAAGTTTTGGTTTGACGTGGACACCAAGTACATGCCGAACGGCTTTCTTAGAATAAGGCCGTAACGTAACAAAAATGTGGAAAAAGTCCAGGGGTACTTTCGGAATGCACTGTATATTAAATGCATTTATTACACTGTGATGACTGCTCGTTAGCCTCGATTCTAACACCAGCGATTCAATTAAACAGTTCTGGCGTTTATTTTTTCATTACGGTCTTCATCCATAATACAGTCATTGTGCCAGCCTTACTCTTTACACACCCACACATTGTAATAGTGTATTGTTGTATTGTACATTTTATAATGTATATTTGAAGTAATGGAGCAATGTACATACTGTATGTATAATGCAATGTCTAGTTTGATGTACTATTTTATTTATGATGTAAGCTATTGTTTAATTCCTGTTTGGACCCCAGGAAGATTAGCTGCTGCCTTGTCAGCAGCTAATGGGGAATCTAATAAATACTCAATCTGTAGCCTGTTGATAGTACAGTAAAAAAAAATGAAAAGCAAGCTCCCAACAGAGGCAGTGGAAAACAGAAAAACATTTCAATGTATACGAAATTAGTCCAGGCCGCAGCCTCCTGATTAACATGTCACATAAGAACTTAGGGAGAAGTGTAATGAACTTGTACCTATTTCCAATGATTTTCTAGAACTCAAATATTATTTTCAGATCAGGCTTTCCCTAACCTTGGATGAATTACAGTCATTTGGATTACAGTCTCGCTTCTCATGTTTGAGGATAACCAATATTCCTCCAATCAGTCATAATGGTTCTCTAGTCGTTATAATATTTGATTCAAGTTGTGTTAGAGCAGAGATTTGTAATGCTCTTACTATGAGGCAGAGTCGTTAAGCTGGTATTCTCTAGACCTGCCAAAGCAGATCTGGACCCCTCCGTCCTGCCATAACCTCTTGATGACCCCAGCCAGTTCAGGGGTCATGACCCCTTCCTCTGCAGAGCTGGCCAAGGCAAAAAGCTGGCGGGCATCATCCTGGAGACACAGCAAAACAAATAAAACCACAGTTACCAACAGGAAACAACAACGCTCGTCTATCGTGGAAACACAGTATGACAATAGAAAAACGTCAATCCCAAATAGGGTTGGGCGGAATCCAGTTTTCCATACTGTGCCTGCGCTGTCCTGGGATATATGGTATTACTGGTAGTGCACACAGGGGGTGCTATCCCCCCCACAAAAATCATAATTTACCAGAATGCTAACAAGTACTAAGGAATCCCCATAGTGGATGCTTGGTAAATGCTAACAAGCTCATAGAAACATTTACTACCAAGAAAACCCAGTATCTCAAAGCCTCTCAAAACATAGTTTGCAGCACGCACAAAATAAATATTAAACAGCAGGGATCTTAATCCAGGAGGGGATTGTCTCTGCTGCAGCTACCAAGAAGCTTGAGCTTGCAAGCTAACATTAGCCACTTAGCTAAACCCAACTTGGGACAATTTATTTGGCACAATTTGATAGTTAACTTAATAGTTATACGATATATAGCTGGGAAACAACAGTAGTGAATTTCATACAATTGCAACTTGATCACCTCACTTAAGTAGCACTACCAGAGTGACAGTACCCTTGTGAAACATCCATTTTACTAGTTGTGTTTCTTTGTAAACAAACACATGTGACTGGCTCAAACATGTCTTGTGAAACTAGTACCAGTAAGCTTAATAATGAAAAATAATCTAACAGGCAAAATGATTAACACGGTCTGCTTTATTCATTACCTAGTACACAAGTTGACAGAAGGTATTTATTTAACAAAGTACTAATACTCAAATGTATATACATTTTTTTTTACTGATGGTATTTCAAAATACACCGGGATACTGTCTACCCGACTCCCAAATCAACATGTTCGGTGCAGTCAGGTTTCAAGTGATTTACTTCACATGCTGACCATACATGTTGTTCCTAGACTGTTGTCCTCTGCTACCGCATGGTAAGCGGTACCAATGCCCCAAGTTTAGAACAAACAGGATCCTGAAAAGCTTCTACCCCAAAGCCATAAGACTGCTAAATAGTTAGCCAAATAGCTACCCGGACAATCAGCATTGAGCCTTTTTTGCACTCATTTTTTTGACTCATCACATACACTGCTGCTACTGTTTACCATCTGTCATTATATGCCTAGTACACACACACACACACACACACACACACACACATACATACTTCGATTACCTCGTACCCCTGCATATCGACTTGGTACTGGTACTCATTTTATATAGCCATTACTCACTGTGTATGTATTATTACATGTTTTACTTTTCTATTGTTTCTCTCTGCATTGTTTGGAAGGGCCTGTAAGTAAGCATTTCAGTGTTAGTCCATGCCTAATTTTTTTACGAAGCATGTGATGAATACAATTTGGAAAAAAATGTCACTGCAACCAGTAGATCATTCTGTACACTGTTCTTGTGAAATATGTACTTCCTTGTAGTCATAACAACATAAATAGAAACACTTACTATGGCATTTTACAAGGAAACAATAGTAAATTAGTCTAACATAATCTACTAAACTAATTAAGAGCACTGGAATGTAAAATAATCTTCAAGCTGACTCACTGATCGTGCTGTGTCCCCAAAGTCTATGCCCAGCCTGCCCATAGCTCTGATGATGGCGATGATGGACTGGATGGTGTTGCTGTAAACCACCACTCTGTACTGGCTGCACTCCTCCTGTGTGTACCCGTCCTCATGGATAATTCTGGGGGCAGGAAGAGAAGGTTAACATGCGCATCTTACTGGTGCTTGCGGTCAACATCTAATCTAGGCCTCGTGACATAGATAACATCATATCGCAAAGGCTCATAGCTGATACAGCACTTCACATGGGTTCCTAAAATCGGTCAAAAGGTGTAAACAGAATGCTAGTTTCTTATTTTCTTTTGGGTGTGCACAAAACATTTGAAACATGTACTCACTTCATCTGCTTTACAATTGTGCTTTTCCCAGACTCTCCAGCACCTTGAAGTGGAATGTTTAAAGGCAAAGAAAACAGACATAAGATCAGGAGAAGTTTCAAATCCTTAGCTCTACTAAATGTGTAGAGATACAACAACAAACATGCACAGTCAGAGCTCAGAACCAGCTGATTCCATCTGTGACAGTTCTACAACCCCCTACTGTTTTGGGGCCTTTGCACCTGCCCTGAGAATATAGGGGAAAACATCAGGCTACATCATAAGCATGAACGCTAAAGTGTTTTTTTTATGCAGTCTGTGGAAGACTGAATTGTAATGACAGCTTTCATTTGATTAAAGTAGGTTCCACCATAACCATTGCCAGGTAGCATCTATGAACAGGGTAGGCTCATGACTGCTTTAGCGCCTATTGACCATGGTATCTTCTGACTGGGGGTGTTTTGTTAAGAGCCCAGACGCTTGCTCTAAACATTAACACTTGCGGTATGTTTTTGGAAACATAAGGAGCATATTTTTAAAATTAGCGAGACGCTTGCTCTAAACATTAACACTTGCAGTATGTTTTTGGAAACATAAGGAGCATATTTTTTTTTATTCGCGAGAAATCATTTTCAAAACAGGAAAAAAAGTTTAAAACAATGTGTTCCCACACGGCCATATCACATCTCTTGTTTATGAAAGCCATAGGTGGCAACCTGCGATAATTATCTCAAACAAATGTGTGCAAGGGGGGGGTATTTTTTTAAGAGTATTTCTCGCTGATATGAACGATAAGGGGCAACGCGTTTGTCTCGAAAACCGATTTGAAAGCGATGATTGACTTTTCAACATGTTAAAAAACATAGGGTCGGAATTGTAGTTCACACGGACCCAAATGTGGCCGAATGTAACCTCAAACCCTAAATACAGAAGAGTTTTCGAAAGCTAGTCATGAGCCATACATAACAGTAATTCGATCAGTTAGACAGACACCCTCTCCAGATCTCATATAATTGATATACTAGCTGCGAATGTCAGTCACATATGAACACTCACCTAGAAGCAACAGTTTGACTTCACTTGATGCCTTTTCGCCAGCTTCTCTCAGATTCCGATCAATATTTTTACTCCTCTCCATGGCAGCTTTATCTTCGGCACTTAGTGTACAACCCATTTTGATCCCAGCAGGTAAAACCTATGAAAATGTCTCTTATAATCTACCTGGCTTTTGACAAGCCGACCAAATGGAAAAAAACGAAGGTGTTCAGTAAAAAGAAAGAATGTCATCCCTAATTCTACAAAATTGTATTGCTGTGTCTTTCAAGCGCTTGACGCAGAATTCTGTCAACTACGACACATTTTCAAACGAAATGTGTGCTACGACGAGCATGAGAAAAAAGGAAGGGAGAAAGGCGTTGGCCGGGAAACTAGCACGTTAACCATACAAATATTTGTTAGCTTTTTCTATGCACATGGAGGAAGCCGAATACTTTTGATAGAAGAGCAAGAAATTCATACGAAGAAATTAAGTAGTTAACATTAGTTACAACATTAACTTAATTGGCTAGCTAGAAACTTCACTTTATAACATTTACTACCTGTATGTTCTTTCCGCGTTGCGTTGGCTGTGTAACAATTGAGCTAGAGAGCTGAGTTATAACTTCACTAAAAATAAATAGCTACAATCTAAACACCCTTGACAGTGACTCAAAATACTCACACACTTCTAAATACTATTGTCTGTTAACTGTTCAAACTTGTCTGGTCCTATAATAACGCAGAAGAGCAAAATATGTTTACTTTCAGAGCCACGTGACGCGGAAATTGAGGAAAATAATTGCCGGGCTAATGGGAAATGAAGTTAATATCTATCAGTAATTGATTATAGTGATTCTCAATCAGGGGGTCTAGGAGAATTTCGAGTTTTCAGTCAAATAACTGTAGTATATACTATAGTAATTAGTGTAGTGTTTTTGCAGACTGTACTATACTGTAGTATTTACTGTAGTGTTTTTTGTGGACTGTAGTATTTACTGTAGTGTTTTTGAGCACTGTAGTATACTGTAGTATTTACTGTAGTGTTTTTGCAGACATTACTGTAGTATTTACTATAGTGTTTTTGTTTTCTAATCCTTGACATAGAAGTGGAGGCTTTCTCCTTCGGGAAACCTTCTGTAGAAATACTAAAAGAGCACATTTTCCATAACCTGTAGGTAGGACTGGGGTCTGAATGGATAGTTCAGATCTACTCTTTTCTTTAACCTGTAGGGAACACAATAAATTGTGTATACTTGGCATGTAGGTTTCTCACTTATGGGTGGAACAAACTGTGATTTGGGGGAGGAGATTGGGTAGGGCATATGAAAACTAAATACTGTAGATTTTATTATAGTTTAAAAAGCGTGGTGTTTGTGGACATTAGTGTTTTTGTATATATTACTGTAGTATTTACTACAGTGTTTTTTGTGCGGATAATGCTGTAGTATTTACTATAGTATTCTACAGTATACAGTTGAAGTCGGAAGTTTACATACACCTTAGCCAACTACATTTATACTCAGTTTTTCACAATTCCTGACATTTAATCCTAGTACAAATCCCCTGTCTTAGGTCAGTTTGGATCACCACTTTATTTTAAGAATGTGAAATGTCAGAATCATAGTAGAGAGAATTATTTATTTCAGCTTTTATTTCTTTCATCACATTCCCAGTGGGTCAGAAGTTTACATACACTCAATTAGCATTTGGTAGCATTGCCTTTACATTGTTTAACTTGGGTCAAACGTTTCGGGTAGCCTTCCACATGCTTCCCACAATAAGTTGGGTGAATTTTGGCCCATTCCTCCTGACAAAGCTGGTGTAACTGAGTCAGGTTTGTAGGCCTCCTTGCTCGCCCACGCTTTTTCAGTTCTGCCCACACATTTTCTATAGGATTGAGGTCAGGGCTTTGTGATAACCACTCCAATACCTTGACTTTGTTGTCCTTAAGCCATTTTTCCACAGCTTTGGAAGTATGCTTGGGGTCATTGTCCATTTGGAAGACTCATTTGTGACCAAGCTTTAACTTCCTGACTGGTGTCTTGAGATGTTGCTTCAATATATCCACTAATTTTACTTCCTCATGACGCCATCTATTTTGTGAAGTGCACCAGTCCCTCCTGCAGCAAAGCACCCCCACAACATGATGCTGCCACCCCCGTGCTTCATGGTTGGGATGGTGTTCTTCGGCTTGCAAGCATCCCCCTTTTTCCTCCAAACATAACGATGGTCATTATGGCCAAACAGTTCTATTATTGTTTCATCAGACCAGAGGACATTTCTCCAAAAAGTATGATCTTTGTCCCCATGTGCAGTTGCAAACCGTAGTCTGGCTTTTTTTATGGCAGTTTTGGAGCAATGGCTTCTTCCTTGCTGAGCGGCCTTTCAGGTTATGTCAATATAGAACTCATTTTACTGTGGATATTGATGCTTTTGTACCTGTTTCCTCCAGCATCTTCACAAGGTCCTTTGCTGTTGTTCTGGGATTGATTTGCACTTTTCGCACCAAAGTACGTTCATCTCTAGGAGACACAACATGTCTCATTCCTGAGTGGTATGACTGTTGCGCGGTCCCATGGTGTTTATACTTACTATTGTTTGTACAGATGAACGTGGTACCTTCAGGCATTTGGAAATTGTTCTAAAGAATTAACCAGACTTGTGGAGGTCTACAATTTTTTTTCTAAGGTCTTGGCTGATATCTTTTGATTTTCCCATGATGTCAAGCAAAGAGGCACTGAGTTTGAAGGTAGGCCTTGTAATACATCCACAGGTACACCTCCAATTGACTCAAATTATGTCAATTAGCCTATCAGAAGCTTCTAAAGCCATGACATCATTTTCTGGAATTTTCCAAGCTGTTTAAAGGTACAGTCAACTTAGTGTATGTAAACTTCTGACCCACTGGAATTGTGATACAGTGAATTGTAAGTGAAACAATCTCTGTAAACAATTGCAAAAAGTAGATGTCCTAACCGACTTGCCAAAACTATAGTTTGTTAAAAAGAAGTTTGTGGAGTGGTTGAAAAACAAGTTTTAATGACTCCAACCTAAATGTTGTGTCATTGGCTATGCCGGATTAAGTGATATGACATGCTATTCTATAAAATAATTTCTCCGTAATTAATATTACCTCATTGAGCTAATCATGTAAATGTAATTAACTAGAGAGTTGGGCACCACAAAATAATATTTATAGAGCTGTTATCTTCCAAATAAACTCTTAAAGACCTAGTAATATGTTACATCAATAGCAGTCAATATTAATCGTCCTCTTAATTCAGTCTCATCTGAAAGTTGTAAATTCTTAGTTATCTGCACAAACCCTGGCTAACAAGTTGAATCAGCAATAAAAAATTGGGTTTAATTATTTATTTACTAAATACCTAACTAATCACACAGAATTACACATACACATACATACATATACAATCATAACTTGATTACAAATTACGTCATAAAGAAAAATGTCCCTTGCGGGCGGAACGGATATGACAGCTGGTTACACAAAAGAATGAAAGAGCGGGAATACTGAGGAACAAAGGGCGAAGCTGTGCTATCGTAAATACAGTATCTTATGCATTCAAAATTACCGCCCATTTGGAAAAGGAAAATGCAATAAATATTTACTCTGAGCTACACTTCGGTAGGTTGGTGGTACATTACATTACATTTAAGTCATTTAGCAGACGCTCTTATCCAGAGCGACTTACAAATTGGTAGACGGAAGGCCGTGTTAACCAACCAAGTCCTTTGTCCTTTGAAGAATGTCTCTGCTGGTAAATTGAATACGTTGTAGTAACGTCGTTGTGTGGTAGACGGAATACTCTGTCTGTTCCTTCCTAACCCTCGTTTGCAGCGGCTGTTGCTAACTCAACGGCTAGGAGGTATCACTTCTGTAGTGAATAAGAGTTCAAAGTTCATATCATTCGCAACCAAAGCTCACGCTGACGTTGGCTTCGTTCTGTAGTTGTTATCTGAACCATTCTGACATCGTCCTTTCGTTCTCGGAACAGGAGGTTATATTGTCGTCAAGGGCTTATATAGGAGGGCGTGTTTGAAAAGTTGAATAGCCCATGTCCCTTCACAGGGGCGGGCCACTGATTGAGCAGAGCCCTATCTTATGCAAACCCAAATCTTACATTTTAGAAGCTAAAGTCACATTTCATCCCATCAAAAATAATTTCATATTCAAACAATTAAATTAAACAACAATTCCATGTGAATCCGATAACCCTGATGTGTAGACTTTCCACTGTAGAGTTGATCAAATCAAATGTAATGATATAGCCCTTCGTACATCAGCTGATATCTCAAAGTGCTGTACAGAAACCCAGCCTAAAACCCCAAACAGCAAGCAATGTAGGTGTTGAAGCACGTTGGCTAGGAAAAACTCCCTAGAAAGGCAAAAACCTAGGAAGTAACCTAGAGAGGAACTAGGCCATGATGGGTGGCCAGTCCTCTTCTGGCTGTAACAGAATATGGCCAAGATGTTCAAATGTTCATAAATGACCAGCATGGTCAAATAATAGGTCTGGGACAGGTAGCACGTCCGGTGAACAGGTCAGGATTCCATAGCCACAGGCAGAACAGTTGAAACTGGAGCAGCAGCACGGCCAGATGGACTGGGGACAGCAAAGAGTCATCATGCCAGGTAGTCCTGAGGCATGGTCCTAGGGCTCAGGTCCTCCGAAAGAGTGAAAGAAAGAGAGAATTAGGGAGAGCATACTTAAATTCACACAGGACACCGGATAAGACAGGAGAAGTACTCCAGATATAACAAACTGACCCTAGCCCCCTGACACATAAACTACTGCAGCATAAATACTGGAGGCTGAGACAGGAGGGGTCAGGAGACACTGTGGCCCCATCCGATAATACCCCCGGACAGGGCCAAACAGGAACGATATAACCCCACCCACTTTGCCAAATCACAGCCCCCACACCAAATCAAATCACATTTTATTTGTCACATACACATGGTTAGCAGATGTTAATGCGAGTGTAGCGAAATGCTTGTGCTTCTAGTTCCGACAATGCAGTAATAACCAACAAGTAATCTAACTAACAACTCCAAAACTACTGTCTTATACACAGTGTAAGGGGATAAAGAATATGTACATAACGATATATGAATGAGTGATGGTACAGAGCAGCATAGGCAAGATACAGTAGATGGTGTCGAGTACAGTATATACATATGAGATGGGTATGTAAACAAAGTGGCATAGTTAAAGTGGCTAGTGATACATGTATTACATAAGGATGCAGTCGATGATATAGAGTACAGTATATACGTATGCATATGAGATGAATAATGTATGGTAAGTAACATTATATAAGGTAGCATTGTTTAAAGTGGCTAGTGATATATTTACATCATTTCCCATCAATTCCCATTATTAAAGTGGCTGGAGTTGAGTCAGTGTCAGTGTGTTGGCAGCAGCCACTCAATGTTAGTGGTGGCTGTTTAACAGTCTGATGGCCTTGAGATAGAAGCTGTTTTTCAGTCTCTCGGTCCCAGCTTTGATGCACCTGTACTGACCTCGCCTTCTGGATGATAGCGGGGTGAACAGGCAGTGGCTCGGGTGGTTGTTGTCCTTGATGATCTTTATGGCCTTCCTGTAACATCGGGTGGTGTAGGTGTCCTGGAGGGCAGGTAGTTTGCTCCCGGTGATGCGTTGTGCAGACCTCACTACCCTCTGCAGAGCCTTACGGTTGAGGGCGGAGCAGTTGCCGTACCAGGCGGTGATACAGCCCGCCAGGATGCTCTCGATTGTGCATCTGTAGAAGTTTGTGAGTGCTTTTGGTGACAAGCTGAATTTCTTCAGCCTCCTGAGGTTGAAGAGGCGCTGCTGCGCCTTCTTCACGATGCTGTCTGTGTGAGTGGACCAATTCAGTTTGTCTGTGATGTGTATGCCGAGGAACTTAAAACTTGCTACCCTCTCCACTACTGTTCCATCAATGTGGATAGGGAGGTGTTCCCTCTGCTGTTTCCTGAAGTCCACAATCATCTCCTTAGTTTTGTTGACGTTGAGTGTGAGGTTATTTTCCTGACACCACACTCCGAGGGCCCTCACCTCCTCCCTGTAGGCCGTCTCGTCGTTGTTGGTAATCAAGCCTACCACTGTTGTGTCGTCCGCAAACTTGATGATTGAGTTGGAGGCGTGCGTGGCCACGCAGTCGTGGGTGAACAGGGAGTACAGGAGAGGGCTCAGAACGCACCCTTGTTGGGCCCCAGTGTTGAGGTTCAGCGGGGTGGAGATGTTGTTGCCTACCCTCACCACCTGGGGGCGGCCCGTCAGGAAGTCCAGTACCCAGTTGCACAGGGCGGGGTCGAGACCCAGGGTCTCGAGCTTGATGACGAGCTTGGAGGGTACTATGGTGTTGAATGCCGAGCTGTAGTCGATGAACAGCATTCTCACATATGTATTCCTCTTGTCCAGATGGGTTAGGGCAGTGTGCAGTGTGGTTGAGATTGCATCGTCTGTGGACCTATTTGGGCGGTAAGCAAATTGGAGTGGGTCTAGGGTGTCAGGTAGGGTGGAGGTGATATGGTCCTTGACTAGTCTCTCAAAGCACTTCATGATGACAGAAGTGAGTGCTACGGGGCGGTAGTCGTTTAGCTCAGTTACCTTAGCTTTCTTGGGAACAGGAACAATGGTGGCCCTCTTGAAGCATGTGGGAACAGCAGACTGGTATAGGGATTGATTGAATATGTCCGTAAACACACCGGCCAGCTGGTCTGCGCATGCTCTGAGGGCGCGGCTGGGGATGCCGTCTGGGCCTGTAGCCTTGCGAGGGTTAACACGTTTAAATGTCTTACTCACCTCGGCTGCAGTGAAGGAGAGACCGCACGTTTCCGTTCCTTGTCAGTGGCACTGTATTGTCCTCGAAGCGGACAAAAAACGTATTTAGTCTGCCTGGGAGCAAGACATCCTGGTCCGTGACGGGGTTGGATTTCTTCCTGTAGTCCGTGATTGACTGTAGACCCTGCCACATGCCTCTTGTGTCTGAGCCGTTGAATTGAGATTCTACTTTGTCTCTGTACTGACGCTTAGCTTGTTTGATAGCCTTGCGGAGGGAATAGCTGCACTGTTTGTATTCGGTCATGTTACCAGACACCTTGCCCTGATTAAAAGCAGTGGTTCGCGCTTTCAGTTTCACGCGAATGCTGCCATCAATCCACGGTTTCTGGTTAGGGAATGTTTTAATCGTTGCTATGGGAACGACCTCTTCAACGCACGTTCTAATGAACTCGCACACCGAATCAGTGTATTCGTCAATATTGTTAACTGACGCAAAACGAAACATATCCCAGTCCACGTGATGGAAGCAGTCTTGGAGTGTGGAGTCAGCTTGGTCGGACCAGCGTTGGACAGACCTCAGCGTGGGAGCCTCTGGTTTTAGTTTCTGTCTGTAGGCAGGGATCAACAAAATGGAGTCGTGGTCAGCTTTTCCAAAAGGGGGGCGGGGCAGGGCCTTATATGCATCGCGGAAGTTAGAGTAACAATGATCCAAGGTTTTTCCACCCCTTGTTGCGCAATCGATATGCTGATAACATTTAGGGAGTCTTGTTTTCAGATTAGCCTTGTTAAAATCCCCAGCAACAATGAATGCAGCCTCCGGATAAATGGTTTCCAGTTTGCAAAGAGTTAAATAAAGTTTATTCAGAGCTATCGATGTGTCTGCTTGGGGGGGGGATATATATGGCTGTGATTATAATCGAAGAGAATTCTCTTGGTAGGTAATGCGGTCTACATTTGATTGTGAGGAATTCTAAATCAGGTGAACAGAAGGATTTGAGTTCCTGTATGTTTCTTACATCACACCATGTCTCGTTAGCCATAAGGCATATGCCCCCGCCCCTCTTCTTACCAGAAAGATGTCTGTTTCTGTCGGCGCGATGCGTGGAGAAACCCGTTGGCTGCACCGCATCGGGTAGCGTCTCTCCAGTGAGCCATGTTTCCGTGAAACAAAGAACGTTACAGTCTCTGATGTTCCTCTGGAATGCTACCCTTGCTCGGATTTCATCAACCTTGTTGTCAAGAGACTGGACATTGGCAAGAAGAATGCTAGGGAGTGGTGCACGGTGTGCCCGTCTCCGGAGTCTGACCAGGAGACCGCCTCGTTTCCCTCTTTTTCGGAGTCGTTTTTTGGGGTCGCAGCATGGGATCCATTCCGCTGTCCTGTTTGAAAGGCAGAACACAGGATCCGCGTCGCGGAAAACATATTCTTGGTCGTACTGATGGTGAGTTGACGCTGATCTTATATTCAGTAGTTCTTCTCGACTGTATGTAATGAAACCTAAGATGACCTGGGGTACTAATGTAAGAAATAACACATAAAAAAAAACTGCATAGTTTCCTAGGAACGCGAAGCGAGGCGGCCATCTCTGTCGGCGCCGGATATCCCACTAGAGGGATATCTTCAACCACCAACTTACCATCCTGAGACAAGGCCGAGTATAGCCCACAAAGATCTCCGCCACGGCACAACCCAAGGGGGGGCGTCAACCCAGACAGGAAGATCACGTCAGAGACTCAACCCACTCAAGTGACGTACCCCTTCTAGGGAAGGCATGAAAGAGCACCGGAAAAGCCAGTGACTCAGCCCCTGTAATAGGGTTTAAGGCAAAGAATCCCAGTGGAGAGAGGGGAACTGGCCAGGCAGAGACAGCAAGGGCGGTTCGTTGCTCCAGAGGCTTTCCGTTCACCTTCACACTCCTGGGCCAGACTACACTCAATCAAATGACCCACTGATGAGATGAGTCTTCAGTAAAGGTTAAAGGTTGAGACCGAGTTTGCGTCTCTCACATGGGTAGGCAGACCATTCCATAAAAATGGAGCTCTATAGGAGAAAGCCCTGCCTCCAGCTGTTTGCTTAGAAATTCGAGGGACAATTAGGAGGCCTGCGTCTTGTGACCATAGCGTACGTGTAGGTATGTATGGCAGGACCAAATCAGAGAGATAGGTAGGAGCAAGCCCATGTAATGCTTTGTAGGTTAGCAGTAAAACCTTGACATCAGGCCTTGCCTTGACAGGAAGCCAGTGTAGGGAGGCTAGCACTGGAGTAATATGATCACATTTTTTGGTTCTAGTCAGGATTCTAGCAGCCGTATTTAGCACTAACTGAAGTTTATTTAGCCTGAAAGTAGAGCATTGCAGTAGTCTAACCTAGAAGTAACAAAAGCATGGATTAATTTTTCTGCATCATTTGTAGACAGAAAGTTTCTGATTTTTGCAATGTTACGTAGATGGAAAAAAGCTGTCCTTGAAACAGTCTTGATATGTTCGTCAAAAGAGAGATCAGGGTCCAGAGTAACGCCGAGGTCTTTCACAGTTTTATTTGAGACGACTGTACAACCATTAAGATTAATTGTCAGATTCAACAGAAGATCTCTTTGTTTCTTGGGACCTAGAACAATCATCTCTGTTTTGTCCGAGTTTAAAAGTAGAACATTTGCAGCCATCCACTTCCTTATGTCTGAAACACAGGCTTCTAGTGAGGGCAATTTTGGGGCTTCACCATGTTTCATTGAAATGTACAGCTGTGTGTCATCCGCATAACAGTGAAAGTTAACGTTATGTTTTTGAATGAGATCCCCAAGAGGTAAAATAGATAGTGAAAACAATAGTGGTCCTAAAACGGAACCTTGAGGAACACCGAAATTTACAGTTGATTTGTCAGAGGACAAGCCATTCACAAACTGATATCTTTCCAACAGATAAGATCTAAACCAGGCAAGAAGTTTTCCAATCTCTCCAAAAGAATGTGGTGATCGATGGTATCAAAAGCAGCACTAAGGTCTAGGAGCACGAGGACAGATGCAGAGCCTCGGTCTGATGCCATTAAAAGGTCATTTACCACCTTCACAAGTGCAGTCTCAATGCTATGATGGGGTCTAAAACCAGACTGAAGCATTTCGTATATGTTGTTTGTCTTCAGGAAGGCAGTGAGTTGCTGCGCAACAGCCCTTTCTAGGAATGGAAGATTCGATATAGGCCAATAGTTTTTTATATTGTCTGGGTCATGCTTAGGCTTTTTCAAGAGAGGCTTTATTACTTCCATTTTTAGTGAGTTTGGTACACATCCGGTGGATAGAGAGACGTTTATTATGTTCAACATTTGAGGGCCAAGCACAGGAAGCAGCTCTTTTAGTAATTTAGTTGGAATAGGGTCCAGTATGCAGCTTGAAGGTTTAGAGGCCATGATTATTTTCATCATTGTGTCAAGGGATATAGTACCAAGACACTTGAGTGTCTCTCTTGATCCTAGGTCGTGGTAGAGTTGTGCAGACTCAGGACAGCTGAGCTTTGAAGGAATACGCAGATTTAAAGAGGAGTCCGTAATTTGCTTTCTAATAATCATGATCTTTTCCTCAAAGAAGTTAATTCATTTATTACTGCTGAAGCGAAAGCCATCCTCACTTGGGGAATGCTGCTTTTTAGTTAGCTTTGCGACAGTATCAAAAAGACATTTCACATTGTTCTTATTTTCCTCAATTAAGTTGGAAAAATAGGATGATCGAGCAGCAGTAAGGGCTCTTCGATACTGCACGGTACTGTCTTTCCAAGCCAGTCAGAAGACTTCCAGTTTGGTGTGGTGCCATTTCCGTTCCAATTTTATGTAATCTTATCATTGATGACAATGTCTCAGATGACAACCGAAACTGACATCATATTCATTAAGTACCACCGCATATGTTCAGTTGGTCAGATTACCAGAATATAGTTAATTCCCCCCCTTCTGATGTTCCCAGAATCTCTATGTTAACCAATGGTTTTGCAAATGTAACATCAGTAGGTTAGAGAGAGGAAAAAGGGGGGAAGAGGTATTTATGACTGTCATAACCCTTTCCCCAGGCCAAAGTCATGACATAAGTGTATGTAAACTTCCGACTTCAACTGTTCTACGATATTCTATAGTAAGTAGTATAGTATACTACAGTTTACTATAGAATTCTGTAGTAAACTGTAGCATTTTTTCATGTGGGTAGCTGGACTCGTTTACTATTTTTTGAACATCCATTATGCTTACCACTGTGCGTACAGTGCAAACAACTAATGACAATTGTAACCAACAAAACCTGAATGTGCTTTCATGTAGAACTCTAGCCATTGGTGGTTGTGAAGAGATCAGGTCTTGTGAACGATTCCAACAGGAGAAGCTCCTCCCACCACCCCCACTACTGAGAAATGTCAGTGGTTATATGTTGCCATGGGAATGGCAGAGCCTGGAGAAGCTGGGGGTGGGTTGACTGAGGCCCTTTGCTGAGGATTAGGTGTGATGCGAGGCCTTTCAACATAAATGTAGTATGTTCACACAGCAGCAAGAGAGTGGTAAAAAAAACTACAGGGCATCTCATGCATAGTATTACACTTCTTCAATAGAATCAGATTTATCCATTGAAGTTCACTCTACTCTTTATTTGATGCGTTCACTCTCGTGTTAATTGCAACTAAATAATAATATATTCTTTCCTACACTGTGAATTGTGTTACTGCTGATTATTTCAACAGTATCTATTTGTCCTATGCTGGTAAACCCTGTCCTCCACACTGTCTATCCATCACTCTCAAAATATAATGAGTGAAATGTGAACGTATCCATCGGCACGATGGTGACTGTTTTTCTGTTTTCTTTTACCTGAAGGTCAGATTACTGGCTTTGAAGTTGAAATGTTGCCCCGAGGTTAGAGTATTTTAACTGCATATCTCCCCCTCTTTAAATGGTATATCGAAGCAATGAGGGGCACCAACCATATACAGTATAGAAAAAGATGAGCGAGTGGGTGGAACAGAGCGATCCAAGTATCCCTCCACCCAGCAGCTTGTTAAGAACTACATTCCTGGGCCCACTTTAAGTCTGAACCTTAGTGACCTCTCTGAGGTTAGGAGTTACCATAAAGTAAATCCCGGTACTGCAGGTGACTCCCAAATGACAGAGATGGCTAATATACAATTCACACTGACCCAAGTAGTCTCAACAGCAACCTTGATCAATGTTTAGAGAACGAACAGAGATAGGATGGTATTTAATAAGCTTCCTGTCCTTGGAGGGGCAGATTGTTGTGAGCTCTTCTATGTATCACACCACTCTCACTTGTGCACAGGTCTGTTAAATCCTCTAAAATTACAATCATCTTCATCTTGTCTTTCATCCAGCATTTCATCACATAGATCTATGATTCCTAACAAGCTTATGGAAATAGAGATGAGGTTAACAGTAGACCTGCACACATTCAAACATAAAGTACCAAATAGAAAGATGTCATACATTTATTTGTTAAAACAATCTATAAATGAGTCAGAAGCCAGAAAGAAAATGTTTAATTTTGTACTCTTGCGTTAACCGTCTATGGTTTCACAGGGCTGATGATACCTCAAAGTGTCCAGTACTGTTCTGGACAACTCAAACGACTCTAAATTCCCTCACAATGTGACACCAGAGAGAGCAGACGTAAAGCAGGCGTCATATCAAGCCTCTCAGACAAAGCCTTGTCCAGCTGCCGAAGGAAAGCAACCCAGGGAGCATAGAGTAAAAAATATGTGGCATGACTTACACAATATCTTTTCTATCGGTACATTGCGTGCTGACCTTCAAATGAAATCAATCTTGTATCTGAGGTAGAGAACCCTGAGGAGCAGGACTGTTAAATATAATTAGGTTTATTATATTCTCCAAACTGTTGCTCCACAGCTAATCAACACACACTGAAAAGACAGTTACTGTATACCATTTGAATACACCATTGTCTTTTGTTAATTAATCACAAAAGATACAGTAATCAATAATACCTAATAATAATAAATAATTTGCAATAATTAAATGCTTAAGTTGAACTCACTATTAGTTTTTTAAATCAAACCTAAAACACAGCTACATTTGTAGAACGACATCTGTCAAAATCTTAATTGTATAGAAATGTAATGTAGTGCATCAGTTAACAAAAATACTCCTGCCTTAACTGAACGTCCGCCAATGTACTGAACACATTCCCATGTCAATTTGAGGGGTACTGTACTATCTAAATGGTAGATAGATGAGACATAAATGTACTTTTCTGACAGACCAGAAGTAGTTTAGGAGGAGTTAAGAAAAGATTGCCTACATTCTCACTGTGGTCACAACAAACCTGGTCTGCTTATGGGAAAACACAGATGATGTGTTCAGGAAAAGCACCAGATAGAGGGGGTATCTGCCCAGAGGTTTACCTGTCAACAACAGGTGGCTGATCCATGGTACTTCTTACTTCATACCCTACCCTACCATCCTCTTCAGAACCAGGGCACAATTACGGTACAGTAGCTCTGTCATCATCTCTAAAAGGCACAACTTATCTTTATCGTAGAGACATGGTGACCACTCACTCACTGTCTACTATACATCCGTGTCATGATATTTTACAGAGGTAAAGTGATTAGGAAAACTTCATATTTTCAAACATGACTTCCTGCACTCCAACATTGGTGTCTTTGTTCTGCAGCTTAAATAAATAAGCTGTCATAAATCAGTTCCTCAAAAAGTAATTGATCTGCCAGTATTAAATATTAGATACATTATTTGTGGAAGCCTTCTGAAAGTCATAGATCCTGATATGGTTTAAGGTATGCTAATAGAAGGAAAGTCATCTATATCCTCTTTGCTCAAGGGCTTGTTTGGTTTGAAATCCAAAAGGAAATTCTCAGAAGAGATAATAGTCACACTTTACTTGGATAGTCTGGTCATACTATCAACAAACTATCTGTTGATAAGCAACTGCTTGCTAAGGATACGGTTAGGGTTAGGTGTAGAATAAGGTTTAAGGTTAGGCTAAGGGTTAGGATAAGAGTTAGGGTTAGTAGATAGCTACTTTAAATGTTACTGATAGTCTGTATATAGTCTGTAGAGCTACAAATGGACTATCCAAATAAAGTGTTACCGAGATATCTGTATTAATAACATACTGGCCCTATCAATGCGTTGTGGGGGAAAAAATGTATGTAAAGAATTACATCTTTAAAACTCATTCTAACAAACAACACCAATATCGGCATCACTGGCAATATTAGCCTGTTCCCTGCAGCTACAGTTGTGCCATTTTGTCTTTCTCCCAAAAATGCCACAACCCTTTCCCAGCAAATGATTCCAATGGAAACATTACTCAAAGAAGATCAATTCCATAACATTACAGCATTTACAGAATGGAAAGTGAAGCTGCAAAAAGTGATCCAGGACAATACAGACTCCACAAAAATCTCAGTCAATTTCCCATTGCACAACTTTTGAGTTTTAAGAATAATATAATCAAAAAGAAAATATCAAAACATTGTATAGTAATACTCTGTGACGTAAACCAGAGTGTGGTTATGTTACTGTGGTGATTGTCATCCAAGTAACTTTTTGTGTTGGTTTTTACATCAAATAAATACAAAACCTAACTGTCTGATAGGATATGGTTGTTTTTAATCTGGTGATGCTCAAGGAATTCTGAGGTCTCCTCTGCAATCTGTCCTGGGATGCGGAAGTCGATGGGAATGGGTTGAGGGGGCTGGGCCAGGGGCCGGCAGGCCTCTCCCTTGGGGCTGGAGGTGCTGTGGGAGTCCTGGGGATCTAGGTTGCAGCCAGTGCCCTGGAGGAACTGCAGGAAATTCTCCTCTATGGATCCCTCACGGCTGGGCAGTCGGTCCTCCTCTTCTGTCGCCCGGCGGAACAGGCAAGGCACATGCTTTCCAAGCTCCTCGCGGATCTGCCGGTTCAGACAACCGTAGAAAAAAGGGTTGGAGGTGAAGCAGAAGTAGCCAATCCACGTGACGACCTCCTCCAGGGGGGCCAGCGTGGCTGGAGGGCTAGAGGCCAGAGCTGAGTACAGATGGAAGGAGAAGTAGGGCAACCAGCAGCACAGGAACTGTCCTCCCACTGCTGCTAAAACTGCTGCCGCCTTGCCCCCTCCGAATGTGCGGTGAGGGGTGTCGCGCCCCATCCCTGTCCCCGTGCCTGTTCCTGAGCTGGTCACCATGGTGGAGCGGCTGCTGAGCGACTCGGAGCGCCGGCGGCGGGGCGTGTCCATCCAGGTGGGCAGAGGCCCATGATGCATTGCCGCAACCCGCGCCACCTTGAACATACTGCAGTACACCACCAGGATGACCAGCAGCGGGCACAGAAAGTACACCAACGTGAACAGGACCATGAAGGCCATGCGGTTCGACCCACCCCCCGTCCAGTGCAAGGAGCAGCGCCTGTGACTCTGAGCTGGGGGTGAGGTGACACCCTCACCCCCTCCCCCAACTCCAACACCCTCCAGAAAAGGAGTCCTCCCGCCCTGTAAGGCCCAGGCCAGCAGAGGCAGGGCTGACATGGCCAGGGCTTTGACCCATATCCCCACCAGGACTGAGGCCACCAGGCCCAGGGTCATCTTCACCTCGTAGCGCATGGGGTGGATGATGTAGTAGTAGCGCTCCACGTTGATGGCTGAGATGGAGAGGATGGCGGCGGTGACCAGGCACACACTAAGGAAGAGGTAGCTCCGGCACAGGGCTTCGCCAAAGAAGGCCCTGCCTGAGAGCATGCCTAGGGGCATCAGCACCAGGGCTGCCAGCAGGTCCACCAGGCACAGGTGGAAGACAAAGGCAAACTTACGGAGCTGTGGGGCCTTGGCGATGACAGCCATTACGGCCCCGTTGCCCACCACGGCCAGCAGGTCCATGAGCAGCATGGCGAGCAGTGCTAGTGACTGGGACAAAGCCCCGCTCTCAGGTGACTCAGAGGCTGAGGTGTTGGGCATGGGCTGTGAGAAGGGGAGGGAGGAGTTCCACAATGGCTCCATCGGATGGCGGGACAAGGTAGACAGAGGGTGTCAATCACAGGCCCATCACCCATCCTTCACAGCCAGGGAGCAGGGCCAGGAACCAGAGGCCCAGTTTGGGAGGAGGTCAGATAACAGCAGCTCTGTAAAAGGGGCCTGTGAGCCTGGGTCATCCTGGGAATGCTCAACCTCCCTTAATAACCTCCTCAGAAATGCAGGCCTTCTCCTAGGAACAGAGAAGTAGGATGAAGGACATTAGCTACTGCAATTCACAATGGCTGACACAGGACAATAGAACAATGTAACTGTTTTTCTGCAGATGGACATGGTTTTATGAGATAATCCTAACACAAACTCTGTCATAGCTCTATGGCAACCAGTATTATTTTAAGATTAATTCATTAGGGTGACAGTTTGTAAAATTCTTATCAACTCAAATCTGTGAGAAACTAATCCAAAGGCAATACATTAATCCAAAACCAGTGTTTGAAGGGACTAATTCTTAATTCATTCCTGATTAAAGGAGAGGACATTTTGCAATGTGTTTTCAACATGTTGAGGACTGTGTGTATTGTGTAAATTGAACCACTATGCAACATTTTGAGATTGAATAAGAGAGTAAACCACACCCATGGCTTTATGGCTCCTGTTTAGTGTCAAGCCACAATGTCCCTGTAGTGTTTTATAAACACTATTTTCCCCAAATAAACCTCCCAGTGGAAGTTCCAATCGATTTATACAGCAACATATGATGGTGCATTAGAGTCTTCCATTGTCAGAAAAGTGCACTATTTTTATTTGATTAATGTTCCAGGCCTACCCCGGTTGAACCGGGTTAGCATTGATTGCATTAATTTTGGAACCGGGCTGCCTCCTGGGCTTGAGTCAGGTGCCCCGTGTGGGCCGACGGCGAAGTTGTCTCAAAACAAAAGTGATGTAGGCCTAGGTTAAGCATGTGGAGTAATTAATAGGATTCTGTGTTTTCACATGCAAGGGTGATTGCTTTGATAATAAAGCTTTATCAGCTTTCCCAATGAAAATTTGTTTGAATTTTAAAACATATATTTAATTGAAAATGTTTCTGAATGATGCAGCGTGCTGCCTGCCTTGTTGACAACATAACAGAGCAGTACAGATTACTGTTAGATTTGAGAAGGGCATTCCTCCCTCACCGCTTTAGCCCGTTCACGTCACGGGCCATAGCCCGGTGCACTTAATTGAAGTCCCTCATTGTGCAATCCCCCCACTTTGACTGTTGAGTGACAGACTCAACTCAAGCACACCTGTCAACTTTGGCCACACCCACAGCCCTCATCTATGAAACCTGCTACTAAAACCGACCAATACACTTTGATTTGATTCATGAATTTAATATTCTTGTTATTCTGGTTGTCTTCTAAGTTTGTGGTTACGTTGAGTTGTAGCCTAATAATTCTGATCGTATCCATTTAGCACAGTCGTACTTCCTGACACAGTATCTCATGTATCTCATCTTCTTCCTCCTCCTCCTCTTTATCTTCTTCCTTCCCATCCTCCTCATCCCCCACTCCAATACAATGATAATTGCTTTTCTTCCGTACCCTGGGCTCTTTTTTCTAAACAATATCACATACAGTTTAGGCCTAGGTCTGGTCTTGATATGTGCTAGCAGACCTACAGCACATATCAAGACCAGACCTACAGCACATATCAAAACCAGACCTACAGCACATATCAAGACCAGACCTACAGCACATATCAAGACCAGACATAGGCCTAAACTGTATGTGATATTGTTGAGAGTCCCAGAGTATGTAAGAAAAGCAATTATCATTGTATTGGAGTGGGGGATGAGGAGGATGGGAAGGACAAGGATAAAGAGGAGGAGGAAGAAGAAGGGAAAGGGCAGGAATACATAGGATTGAGTGTCATTCTAAAGGCACCCTTTTCCAGTGCTGTGTACTCTGCAAGTGCATATTGGGACAACACATCTATTACATTCCCAGTCTAAAGGGACCAACCCATGCCCAACATTACAACACCATGTTACAGTATCAAGACTGGATCACATAATATATTCAACATTCAAGGAGGACTAGAGGAGGAAGATAGAACTACAAATAAAGAGAGAGAGGGACAGAGAGAGGGACAGAGACCCACAGTGTACCTGGATCAGGGCAGGTTTTGTGATGATGTAGCCTGCTGTCTGTTCTGCTCTGTTCTTTTAAGGATATTAAGCTGGTTGGTTAGCTCTCAGTGCTGGGATGCAGGATAGACATCAGTCAGCCGCATGCGTTGTGTATGGTGCTGACTACTGCTATGGCACTCCCCTTCTTTATCAGACTGCTCTTCTTCTCCTCCTCTGCCTTTGCCTCGTCTTTCGGTTATTTTCCGGATGAGGGTAGCTGTGTTGACAGTGATAGATTTAAGGGGATGAGAGAGAGAAAAAAGAAAAGGAGCAAATGTTGTCTCCCTCTACTTGCTAATGTAAACCGCACACTCACACACATATAAACTCACTCTCTCCCTCTCTCTTGCACACTCACACACAGTGACTGCAGAGATGGAGAGGGAGGCAGAGGCACAGGCATAGGACCAGAGCCACTCTCTCTGCTGGGTCTTAGTGCCCCTGAAGTTTGGCTATCATTTTTATTTTGCATACAGAGGGTTAAGTGTTAAATTAATGGAGATAAATAGAGAAAAACAGAATGGCTTATGTAGATGTTGGGTTTTTGTTTTGTTTCTCAGGACAAAATAAAAATGTGATTTTTTTTCCCCATAAACGCTCCATTACACAAAGAACTTAGCCCAGAGTCTTTGACCTCTTGACCTCCAGGTGACCTTTTGTTGTGTCACCTCTCTCATGGTTTGTCAATCTCATTCAAACACACCTCTATGACACATACCCACATGCCCATAAACACTTACTCAACCTGTCTTATGAATAAATGTTTCAATAATTACAGAGGGAAAAGGAATCCGTGTGAAGATCACCATAAAGTGGAACCTGGTACTCCCCCAAGTCTAATGACCCCCCAAGTCTGTACATTTAGCCACTTCCTGGCCTTGGAGGGGCAGATTGTTGCAAACTCTTCTGAGTATAACACCACTCTCACTCTGTCTGTTAAATCCTCAAATTACAGTTGTCTTCGCCTTGTCTGTCATCCCGCATTTCTTCACATTTGAGCAAATCTACGCTTTCTTACAAGCGAATAGAAGTAGAGATGAGCCATCCCAAATAACTTTCCTAATGGAGAGAGCAAGGTTAACAGGAGACCAGCACACAATAACATATACATTTATTTGTTAAACCAATCAATAAACAAGTCAGAAGCCAGAAAAGAAATAAATAAGTTAAATGTTGTACTGCATCTCCCAATAACAATCTCTGATTCCTCTCACATGATGGTTTCAACTGAGACAAAGAGGCATTAATTAGCTCAGGTCCTCAGTTAAGGCATCAGCACCCATTCCACCCAGACCATCATACTGGGATAACACAGCAGCATTAGTCTCAAGTTGCCACGGTGATCTTCGCTGAAATGAGGAAGACAGTGGCTGATGGACGTTTTCATAAACACTCCCTCTCATTGCACTGCCAGATCATCTCCACTCCACTGTCTATGGGAGACAATGAAATGGAGACCCTGCCAGGCAATATTTCTCAATGCTATGAGTCTACAGCTGCTGCTGGGTTTTAAGTGCTTTTCATTTGCGTTTAAAGGATGCAGATGGTCATTCATGCACATTAGCATTTATATAATTCGCACCCCAGTTTTCAACTCCCCTAAATTTGAATTTGTTCTCTGGCTGGTACAATCATGGCACTGATGACACCAGTCTATTGCTAGCAAAGGTCGGATCATATTGAAATCAATTGATATTACTTTTACATTTCATATGGGAATACTTGAAAGGCCAGATAATGCTCAGCCTTGTATCCTCTGATGACAACAGAATGGAAATGCATCATAATGTTCTGCATTGTCATAATAACCCGATGCTAACATAATTATGTGATCTAATCATCTGATGATGGTTGCACCCGTCTCTCTTCCTGTTGAACGACTTTCATCATGTCATCACTCTAAACACAAAACAAGCCAGGCTGGAACAGAGCACAGATACAGACACTGTGTCCTCTCACCACACCAACAGCACTATGCTGCAGAGATACGGTTTCACAGTAGTGACACAGGCTTTATGGCCATTTCTAATACTGTTGGAAGAGAAGATGGAGAGAGAGATTTAAAAAATAAGGCTGTTCTAGAAAGGTGTGTGAGGAAGATAAAGTGTGTGTGTGTGATTGTGTGTGTCTGTGCGTGTGTGCATGCGTGTACATGCACATGAGTGTGCACATTTGTACATGCGCGTGTGTGTGTGTGTGTCAGGTGTTGACTCATGACAGAAATAGCAGATTCTTGCTCGCCTGGCAGCACCAATCACTGCCACTGCAAATACAATGGTTTCCATGACAACCTTGAAAATAGACTTCACATTCCCAGTCAGAAATAGCTACGGCCAGCGTGCTAACACCACTGCCCCCACAGACAATAATAACCAGCCATAAATACGCGCACACAAATATCAACTGCGTTCATAAATACAATCTTGCAATTACTTATACCAAAACACAATTACTTGCACAAACAAAAAAACACATTCAAACATGAATGTAACACACAGGGCTACTCACTCATGCAAAAAAACGTGAACCAGCTTCTTGTTCACGCAAGCATATATATATACTACCATTCAAAAGTTTGGGGTCACTTAGAAATGTCCATGTTTTTGAAAGAAAAGCTTTTTTTGTTGGTCCATTTAAAATAACAGGCCAGCATCCTGGAGACGCCTCTTCACTGTTGACGTTGAGACTGGTGTTTTGCGGGTACTATTTAATGAAGCTGCCAGTTGAGGACTTGTGAGGTGTCTGTTCTCAAACTAGACACTCTAATGTACTGGTCCTCTTGCTCAGTTGTGCACCAGGGCCTCAACACTCCTCTTTCTATTCTGGTTAGAGCCAGTTTGAGCTGTTCTGTGAAGGGAGTACAGCGCGTTGTACGAGATCTTCAGTTTCTTGTCAATTTCTCGCATGCAATAGCCTTCATTTCTTAGAACAAGAATAGACTGATGAGTTTTAGAAGAAAGTTATATGTTTCTGGCCATTTTGAGCCTGTAATCGAACCCACAAATGCTGATGCTCCAGATGCTCAACTAGTCTCAAGGCCAGTTTTATTTCTTATTTAATCAGAACAGTTGTCAGCTGTGCTAGCATAATTGTGAAATGATTTTCTAATGATCAATTAGCTAATCCAAGTTAATAATTTTTAAAGGCTAACACAACGTGCCATTGGAACACAGGAGATATGGTTGCTGATAATGGGCCTCTGTACGCCTATGTAGATATTCCATTAAAAATCAGTCGTTTCCAGCTACAATAGTAATTTACAAAATTAACAATGTCTACACTGTATTTCTGATCAATTTGATGTTATTTTAATGGACAAAACATTTGCTTTTCTTTCAAAAACAAGGACATTTCTAAGTGTCCCCAAACTTTTGAACGGTAGTGTGTATATATACAGTACCAGTCAAAAGTTTGGACAAGTTTGGTTTTTCTTTATTTTTACTATTTTCTACATTGTAGAATAATAGAGAAGACATCAAAAGTATGAAATAACACATATGGAGTCATGTAGTAACCAAAAAAGTGTTAAATCTAAATATATTTGAGGTTCTTCAAAGTAGCCACCCTTTGCCTTGATGACAGCTTTGCACACTCTTGGAATTCTCTCAACCAGCTTCAACTGGACTGTTCTGAGCACTTGTTGGATGCTTTTCCTTCACTCTGCGGTCCAACTCATGCCAAACCATCTCATTTGGGTAGAGTTCAGGTTATTGTGGAGGCCAGATCATCTGATGCAGCACTCCATCACTCTCCTTCTTGGTCAAAAAGCCCTTACACACCCTGGAGGTGTGTTGGATCATTGTCTTGTTGAAAAACAAATGATAGTCCCATGAAGTGCAAACCAGATGGGATGGGGTATTGCTGCAGAATGCTGTGGTAGCCATGCTGGTTAAGTGTGCTGTCATGACGTGGCCCTTTCTGGGTATAGATCGTGGCATCCACCTCTCTCTCTCTCCTACACCCAGATTCTGTTATCTCAGGTCGTAAATTCCGGGCAGAGACTCTCTCTGGCCATACAGAAAGAGAGACACTTAGAGAGAACAAAGGATTTCACATGGCGAACTCCTAAATCCCCCAAATATAAATTTGATACAAAAGGTTCACTTGTGAGAAGGTGGGATTTGTTCGTGGACACTTAAGGGATGGGTATGACGAGTGGGTTTCATTTTGTGACCTCAGCGAGAACAAGAAACACACACAAACTATATCTCTGAATATGTACATTTCTCAATTATGGGCTTTGCATCTAATTCTTGTATAAAATGAATGAGTAAAGATGAAACTATTTGTGAAATTATGTAAGGTGATGTTAAACCCTTAATGAAAGAGAATTGTATTCCCTTTAAAGTTTAACTAAGTCATGGGCCTGCCCCCATGAGCACAGACATGATCTTTACGAACAAAAGCCCCTCCTGAGGAAATCCTCTTCAGACCACACGTTCCTCGATGGACACCGAAGGGGCACAGGTTGAGTTTGCACCACAAAAACCTCAGTATAAGCTAAGGTTGTAATGGTTGTTGAATTCCTAACCATACCACGTGGAGCATTGGCTACACGGCTGGAAATGGTTAAACTCAGACTATCGATCCCTACAGAATAAGAGCAAATCTTAGATACGAATCACTCGTCTACGGCTAGAAATTATGTCAACCTGGCATGCGAAGACTGACAACCGCCGAAACATTTATTTTATGAGAACATTTCGGAATGGTACTCTGAAGTATCCATTCTAACCACAAAATAATTTGATCTTCAGGGAAGCAGAGAGAGAGACTATGATGAACTGACTCTCCAACAGAAGGACTGACGATTCCAACAAAGATCACGACAACACACTCGGCGTAAATATATATTGATTGCAATTATTCCTGAATGAGTGAGCGTTCATGTGCAAAGGATTAGTATTTCAATTAATATAATTATCAACTGTGTAGTGACTCCTTTCGTCTTTCCCGCCCTTCTCAGTCCACATCCACTTCCCTTTGTTCACCAAGCTGTCATATCGGCTTAACCCACTAGGGAACCTCCCCTATCATTTCCTTGTAACCATATCTACTGTTGTTTGTTCATGCATTTCTGTGATTATTGATTTAGTTAGTAAATAAATTATTAAGACAATCGGTGTATGGATGATTCATAGTAACGGCTGGGTTCGTGCAGATAACCAACCATTTGTGACGTTTGGAATAACAGTCTTCACTTTAATGATGCCAAAAACAACATATTATGACACCCCATGCGAGGAATCTAAGATAGAATTGGACTTTGCTTTTGAATTATATATATATCAATTGTGCAAAAAGTATTGTACAAACAGACTGCATTGTATACAGATATTGGTTGTGTGTGTTTCCATTTGAACAAGCTTCCAGTAATGTGTTGTTAGTGTCAGAGCAATGAGTTGTAAATTCCAGATTTAGTCCGTTAGGCCAAACGGTACTATTTCTGTCGGTCAATATACATTTCTAGAGCAAGGGCATAGAGCCAGTAATTTTAGAAATTAAAGAGATCTCTTCGGTGACCGAGCCAAAGTTCTGTGTGCCTACCACGCTAAGCCAGTGTGCGTAGGCCATAGGAGTATCTGTATTTATGTACCGTGTCGCTCCGGTCAACATAATGCTAGTAAAGTATGCCGAATGGGTTAATGTGAGACGTCACTGGTAAAACCCTCCTTTCCATGGTGAAGGGAACCCTATTTTGTGCTTGGAAGTGAGATTTCTGTACAAAGTAGGATTAGCTTAGATTAGCTAGATGCTACAGCTAACAATGGGAAAACTGCATTTTTCTTTTTCCTGTGTTAAGTTGAAATTCCTCCGCCTTGCGCAACGGATGTCCTGCCCTTTGCACTTCCATTTGATTTCAGCTTTCTGCTATCAGTGAACCCCTCATGGTGAAGAATCGCCAGTACATTTCCTGAAAAAAAAAGAATTAGGTGACACACAAAAGGTTTATTTAGGATATCCAGCCAATCAATTGATTGGATATCGATGTCTCATTCAATTGAACTAACAAGTGAAATTGCCAGATTTACCTTTCAAGTGGATCTTTTAAATAATATCCAAATTGATTGGTTTTATACATTGTGACAATTTAAACTTTTCACATTAACCTAGATCAACAAGGTTCAGGTTCATTTAAAGTTGAATTCCCAAACAGCCTATACAGGTTTGATTTATCATTAAAATATATCAATCAGTAAAATCTACTTTTGCAAAGCACATTCAGTAAACCCCAGTAATGACGGAAGTCCTGCCTCCAGCTGGAATCCCATGTGGCTTCGGCCTTAGGGAGAATTGAACCTAGTGGTGAATGTACTCTAACATTTAAACTACTTGTATGATAATCCAAACAATCCCAATTGGATATCATCGTCTCATTCAAATTAAATTGTCGAACATATCTTTCTAGGTTCTTCCAATTAAATGAGACATTTTAAACTTGGCTATAGTAACCTAGATGAACCAACTTCCCAGGTTAAGTAAAGTTTAATTCCCAGATAGCCTATCCAGTTATGATTAATCATTATAATTTTCTTTTGCAAATTCATTCATGTCCAACTCCCACATTACTGGTACAGTATTGAGGATTAATTTAATGTTTATAAATAGATTAAAATCGTCTTTGCAGCTTCCAACACATTCCGAAACCAAACTTTGGTAAATTAGGAAAAACATTTTTCCTTTCAAATGTTCTAATAATGTGCAAGCTATCAGAGGGGGTAGTCCCCACTCTCCCGCTAATTAGTGAACCTCCGCCCATAAATGGATTGATCTCTGACCTCAGCAGCAATACCAACCTTAATTATGCCATTAGTGGAATAACAGAAGACAACAACGCTCTCCAAAATCAACCATAGGGTGCAGGCCTCGTAAAGGGTCTCTCCAGTCTAGCCCTGATGTCTTACTATCTGGGATTGGCATTGGCCCAATACCGCAGTGCACAGCTGAAGCACGAGCAGGTAACGGTAGACAGAAAGGAACAGGTGAAGAGAACCGGGAAACCAAAGACAAATGCAGAAAAGGGAAAAATTCTGGTAGCTATGGAACTGCGTTTGAAAACTGAACAATTAAATGTAATTGCAAAAACTTATGACGATGAACAAACACAAACTCTTCAACAAAATCATCTTCTACAGGAACAAAATCGTATGCTCCAGGAACAACTCAATTTAGCCAAAACTAAATATGATGATGTCCACGCCAAACTAGATAAATCTACCTGCAAACCATGATTGTCACGATAGCTAGGAGTGGTGGGTGTAGCGTGCAAATGAGACGTATTTATTCCAAGCTGGGTCAAGCCAAAACAACAGGCACAATGACCACAAAAACAGGACAGTAAACAATCCGTATAGGAACAAAACAAACATCCACTGACAGAAAGGAAATAAGCCCGCACAAAAGCAGGCGGGCCCTGAAGGCTTAAATAGCCCCGAATTAACAACAAATAAGGTACAGGTGAAAACAATCAAGACAAAACCAACAGAAAAGGGAAAAGGAATCGGTGGCAGCTGGTAGACCAGTGACGACGACCGCCGAGCGCCGCCCGAACGGTGGAAGTCGTGACAATGATAGATAAGTTTGAGACCGAAAGGAGCGAGTGCGACACTCACGTGTCCAATGGACTCTGCAATACAGCAGAATACCACCCTTATGTACAATCTGGTGGAATTCCAGAACAATCACGTGCCTTTCGGCCCCAATTTCCCCGCAGGAGGAAGCTAATGCTCTCCGCCCGCTTGGCGCGGAATACTTTGAACGAACACCCACAAGCTTACTATTATAGGCTTCGTTCAGCTTACTTTGGCCTACTCACTGAAACAGGAATGGAAGAGCTGTTACCATTTAAACAAATGTTTCTGTCGAACAAGTATCCCACCTTCATTACCTACTTGGGCCCTGCAGCCATGTTGACTTGCCTATCTTATAACTCAGAGAGCTTGCAAGCACAGCTTTTGAGGCATCAAACGTTCACAACGCTAAGAGCCCTGGCCACTCGGTTTTGAAGTTTGACCTGGAGCACTCACTCCAGTTAGAGGGTGCATTATCAGGTATTGGAGAGTTGAGAGATGACTCACAACAATGGTTTCTACCACGAAACCACGATTCCAATAACCTCCACGGTCTAAATAACTGTAAAGTACGTCGCCATCAAAACGACTACTGCTACAATCGACCTGTTCGCTACGTTCCTGCACCCAACCCACAAAAAGTCAGGTCACAAGGGTAACAAAGGGTTGAAGGACGATCAAAACGTAGACCAATGTTCTCCAGAAGTTCCACTACGTGAAGAACTAAAGCGAGAAATTTTGGAGAGAAGGGTAAAAGATAACTGGACGGGGAATTACCCGACACCAGGTCTGCAGGAAGTAACACCCATAGCAAGGACGTTAAAATTCTAATTTCTCCTGCTCTCATTCGAGACCCTATCCAGGGCCTGCTTGATCAGGAAACAAGCCCACAAGCTTTGTCTATAGACTCTTATACAAAGGTTGCGAAGAAAAAGGTCAAACGCTTCGTTAAAGCCAAGCCCACTCAAAATCCTTAAAAGTCGATCTGCTTTCACCTCGAACAGAAATGACACATCACGTCGAACGACCACTCCACTTCGTGGGGAATATGTCCACTAAACACAAATCTAAACGGCCAAACCTGGAAACAGTCCTGGAGGACTACTTAACTTGTCATGCGCTAATTGATTCGGGTCCAACAATAATCGCTTATCTCTCAAACATTTTTTGATGATCTCAAAAGGGCTTTGAAGCATACTAGACAGTGCCTTGAATTCTAAATAAATCACAGACAGTATCACCAGCAAAGCAGCACCACACCATCACAACTCCTCCTCCATGCTTCACGGTGGGAACCACACGTGTGGAGATCATCCGTTCACCTACTCTGCGTCTCACGAAGACACAGAGGTTGGAACCAAAAATCTCAATTTTGGACTCATCAGACCAAAGCACAGATTTCCACCGTTCTAATGTCCATTGCTCGTGTTTCATGTCCCAAGAAAGTATCTTCTTCTTATTGGTGTCCATTAGTGGTGGTTTCTTTGCAGCAATTCGACCATGAATGCCTGATTCATGCAGTCTCCTCTGAACAGTTGATGTTGAGATGTGTCTGTTACTTGAACTCTGTGGAGCATTTATTTGGGGCTGCAATCTGAGGTGCAGTTAACTCTAAATTAACGAATCCTCTGCAGCAGAGGTAACTCTGGGTCTTCCTTTCCTGTGGTGGTCCTCATGAGACCCAGTTTCATCATAGTGTTTGTTGGTTTTTGAGACTGCACTTGAAGAAACTTTAAAAGTTCTTTACATTTTCCATATTGACTGACCTTCATGTCTTAAAAGTAATGATGGTTTGTTGTTTCTCTTTGCTTATTTGAGCTGTTCTTCCCATAAGACTAGGTCTTTTACCAAATAGGGCTTAACAATAAAAAACAAAAGTACCTTATTTACATAGGTATTCAGACCCTTTGCTAAGGCACTCGAAATTGAGCTCAGGTGCATCCTGTTTCCACTGATCATCCTTGAGATGTTTCTACAACTTGATTGGAGTCCACCTGACAGTAAATGTCAGAGCAAAAACCAAGACATGAGGTCAAATTAATTGTTCGTAGAGCTCCGAGACAGGATTGTGTTGAGGCAAAGATCTGGGGAAGGATACCAAAACATGTCTGCAGCATTGAAGGTTCCCAAGAACACAGTGGAATTCATCATTCTAAAATGGAAGAAGTTTGGAACCACCAAGACTCTTCCTCGAGCTAGCCGCCCGGCCAAACTGAGCAATCGGGGGAGAAGGCCCTTGGTCAGGTAGGTGACCAACAACCCGATGGTCCCTCTGATAGAGCTCTAGAGTTCCTCTCTGGAGATGGGAGAGCATTCCAGAAGGACAACCATCTCAGAAGCACTCCACCAATCAGGCCTTTCTGGTAGAGTGGCCAGACGAAAGCCACTCCTCAGTAAAAGGCACATGACAGACCGCTTGGAGTTTGCCAAAAGGCATCTAAAGGACTCTCTGACCATGAGAAACAAGATGAAACCAAGATTGAACTCTTTGGCCTGAATGCCATGCGTCACTTCTGGAGGAAACCTGGCACCATCCCTACAGTGAAGCATGGTGGTGTCAGCATCATGCTGTGGGGATGTTGTTCAGCAGCAGGGACTGGGAGACTAGTCAGGATCAAGGGAAAGATGAACAGAGAAGATCCTTGATGAAAACCTGTTCCAGAGTGTTCAGGACCTCAGACTGGAGCAAAAGTTCACCTTGCAACAGGACACCGACCCTAAGCACAAAGCCAAGACAACGCAGCAGTGGCTTTGGGACATGTCTCTGAACCTCCATGAATGGCCCAGCCAGAATCTCTGGATAGACCTGAAAATAGCGATGCTCACCCTCCAACCTGACAGAGTTTGAGAGGATCTGCAGAGAAGAATAGGAGAAACGCCCCAAATACAGGTGCATCAGGCTGGTAGTGTTATACCTAAGAAGACTCAAAGCTGTAATTGCTGTCAAAGGTGCTTCAGCAAAGTACTGAGTGAAGTGTCTGAATACTTATGAGATCTGATATTTTTGTTTTACATTTTTATAAATAAAAATATGTTTTTGCTTCGTCATTATGGGGTATTGTGTGTAGATTGAAGAGTGAAATAAAACAATTTGATCAGTTTTAGAATAAGGCTGAAACGTAACAAAATGTGGAAAAAGTCAACGAGTCTGAATAGTTTCTGAATACCCTGTGTGTGTGTGTGTGTGTGTGTGTGTGTGTGTGTGTGTGTGTGTGTGTGTGTGTGTGTGTGTGTGTGTGTGTGTGTGTGTGTGTGTGTGTGTGTGTGTGTGTGTCTTTACTATCATTAACTGAAGACTTATAGTTTTTATCAAAGATTCTCTGTAATTAGTATTATCCGATTATACTGATTAATCATGTAACTGTGCGATTATACTGATTAATCATGTAACCGTAATTACTTGGAAGTTGGGGCACCAAGGAAAAATATTCCGATATTTTATCTGATCAATTAGTCTTCGAATTAATGAATTTTTTACTTTACCTTACGTTAGTCTCATTCCAAACGTCGTAAATTGTTGGTTATCTGCACGAACCCTGTCTTCACTATGAGTCATTCATACATCAATTGTCTTAAATCATTTATTTATTACTAACTAAGTAATTCACAGAAATGCATAAACAAACAAGGTAAATGTAATGATGGGAGAATGTGCCCTAGTGGGCTAAACCGGCATGGCGGCTTGTTAGACAAAAGGGGAAGTTGGGGTCAACTAAGAAGTCACTACAGAGTGATAATTTTATCAATTGAAATGCTAATCCTTTACACATGAACCCTCACTCATTCCGGAACAATTGCAATCAATATATATATATAAATATTTACGCTCAGTGTGTCGTCTTGATTGCTGGTGAAAAGTTTGTGTTTCTTTTGTAGAATTGTCCGTCTCTCTCCTTCGTGGTTATAGGGGATAGTTCAGAGTGACATTAATTCATTTGTGATAGAATGAATGTTTCGGCGGTTGTCGTTCTTCGCGTTCAATGATACCGAATTCCTAGCTGCAGACTAGTAATTCATATCAAAGACCACGTGGTATGGTTAAAAGATTCAGCAATGGTCTACAACTTTTGTACTCCCGTGATTGAGAGAAACATGATCTGCAACCTTTAGCCATCTCGTAATTGAGTTAAGCTCGGTCTGCTGATCGAAAACCCGACTGGTGGTTTTATTCGGAAGGCAGAAAGGGCTGTCCCAGGATGTCTGACCCTAACTGGGCTCAGGGGCGGTCCTCTGATGTAGTTAACTCAAAAAGGGGATTGGAGTTTTCCTTCCATAAACAGTCCAAAATCATATTACACAATTTTACAAACCGTATCATACTCATTCATTCATCTTATACAACAATTATATGTAAACCTCATATCAGAAGCTATTATATAAACAGAGTTATGGTAATGTGGCCACACTGTCTCCCATAAGCTTCCCCAAGTTGTGTCAAACGATCCAGTTCGTAGCTGGATTCTTCACCGATCTTTTATACTTTCTCCAGAACATGAAATTTGTTCATACCTCAAGTTCTGTGAGGTGGAAGGAATTGCTTTGTTCTCTATGAAAATGTACTCTCTCTATACTGTGTGTCCATGAGGATATCCTCAGGAATTTACGACATCTTTCTGACCACAGCAACCTGGTTGAAGGAGGAAAGGGGGATGCAGGGAGAGGGGGATGGGGCTTGCTATACCCAAAGAGGCCAACGTCATGACAGGATATACCCATTTAGTGTACAAAACATTAGGAACCCCTTCCTAATATTGGGTTGCCCCCTCGTTACCCTCAGAACAGCCTTAATTTGTCGGGGCATGGACACACTACAAGGTCAATCAGTCAATCAAATGAATTTATCAAGCGCTGTCACAAAGTGCTATACAGAAACTTAGCCTAAAACCCCAAACAGCAAGCAATGCAGATGTAGAAACACGGTTGCTAGGAAAAACTCCCTAGAAAGGCAGGAACCTAGGAAGAAACCTAGAGAGGAACCAGGCTCTGAGGGGTGGCCTAATCCTCTTCTGGCTGTGTCTGGTGGAGATTATAACAGTACATGGCCAAGATGTTCAAACGTTCATAGATGACCAGCAGGGTCAAATAATAATAATAATCACAGTGGTTGTAGAGGGTGCAACAGGCCAGCACCTCAGGAGTAAATGTCAGTTGACTTTTCACAGCCAATCATTCAGACAGCAGACACGGTAGTGAGTTGAAAACAGTAGGTCTGGGACAAGGTAACACGTCCGGTGAACAGGTCAGGGTTCCATAGCCACAGGCAGAACAGTTGAAACTGGAGCAGCAGCATGACCAGGTGGACTGGGGACAGCAAGGAGTCATCAGGCATGGGCATAGTCCTAGGGCTCATGTCCTCTCAGAGAAGAGAGAGAGAGAATTAGATGGAGCATACTTAAATTCACACAGGACACCGGATAAGACAGGAGAAATTCTCCAGATACAACAGACTGACCCTAGCCCACCGACACATGAACTATTGCAGCATAATTACTGGTGTCAACAACATTCCATAGAGATGCTGGCCCATGTTGACTCCAATGCGTCCCACAGTTGTTTCAAGTTATCTGGATGTCCTTTGGTTGGTGGAACATTCTTCATACACACAGGAAACTGTTGAGCGTGAAAAACCCAGCAGCGCTGCAGTTCTTGACACACTCAAACCAGTGTGCCTCGCATCTACCACAATACCTCTTTCAAAAGGCACTTAAATCTTTTGTCTTGCCCATTCACCCTCTGAATGGCACACTATACACATTCCACATCTCAATTTTCTCAAGGCTTAAAAATCCTTCTTTAACCTGTCTCCTTCCCTTCATCTACACTGATTTGAAGTGGATTTAAGTGGTGACATCAGTAAGGGATCATAGCTTTCACCTGGTCAGTCTGTTATAGAACGAGCAGGTGTTCCTTATATTTTGTACACTCAGCGTATAAACTGTACTGGTGAAACATACAGAACACTATATGGACAGAGACACATGAACAGATACTTTTTCTTGCACACCAACATGTACACATATCACTTGACCTGTTCCACCACCCCCATGGTAGACCACAAATAAAATGGTGGTCCTTTGAAGTAGTCAAAGATAAGGGCTCTGTGATGTGAATTGCCAGGGAGTCAGGGACAGAGGGGGTCTTACCTCACTGTTGACCAAGACTTTGTCACCACACACACACAACCCTTCAAACTATCAACCAAGCACTAATACCTTATGAGGGTTGATGAAAGTGTTAAAGGCAGAGCTGATATTCAGCCTGGGTGGATACTAGACACCTGAACCGTTAAAACCTCTTGAGCTGACAGCCGTTTTGCTATGGCTGTATTCATCAATCTGGCAATAATTAAATATTTAGAATAATGTGGTAGTGTTTGGTAGTGGTGGTGCTATGGGAATGGTTAGCCTATAGACATGCTATTGAGCAACATTCACTGAGAGAATGATTGCATGCTGAAACGCTCAAAGGATGGATGGCTAAAGTGTCGCATCGAGGCGCCTTGTGTTCCATTGCCTTGCCCTTTGTGTTCCATTACCTTGGCCTTTGTGTTCCATTGCCTTGCCCTTTGTGTTCCATTGTCTTGCCCTTTGTGTTCCATTGCCTTGGCCTTTGTGTTCCATTGCCTTGCCCTTTGTGTTCCATTGCCTTGGCCTTTGTGTTCCATTGCCTTGCCCTTTGTGTTCCATTGTCTTGCCCTTTGTGTTCCATTGTCTTGGCCTTTGTGTTCCATTGCCTTGGCCTTTGTGTTCCATTGTCTTGGCCTTTGTGTTCCATTGCCGTGGCCTTTGTGTTCCATTGCCTTGCCCTTTGTGTTCCATTGCCTTGGCCTTTGTGTTCCATTGCCTTGCCCTTTGTGTTCCATTGTCTTGGCCTTTGTGTTCCATTGTCTTGGCCTTTGTGTTCCATTCCCTTGCCCTTTGTGTTCCATTGTCTTGCCCTTTGTGTTCCATTGTCTTGCCCTTTGTGTTCCATTGCCTTGCCCTTTGTGTTCCATTGTCTTGCCCTTTGTGTTCCATTGCCTTGCCCTTGTGTACCATTGCCTTGCCCTTGTGTACCATTGCCTTGCCCTTTGTGTTCCATTGTCTTGCCCTTTGTGTTCCATTACCTTGGCCTTTGTGTTCCATTGCCTTGCCCTTTGTGTTCCATTGCCTTGCCCTTTGTGTTCCATTGCCTTGCCCTTTGTGTTCCATTGTCTTGCCCTTTGTGTTCCATTACCTTGGCCTTTGTGTTCCATTGCCTTGCCCTTTGTGTTCCATTGCCTTGCCCTTTGTGTTCCATTGCCTTGCCCTTTGTGTTCCATTGCCTTGCCCTTTGTGTTCCATTGTCTTGCCCTTTGTGTTCCATTGCCTTGCCCTTTGTGTTCCATTGCCTTGCCCTTTGTGTTCCATTGCCTTGCCCTTTGTGTTCCATTGCCTTGCCCTTTGTGTTCCATTGTCTTGCCCTTTGTGTTCCATTGTCTTGCCCTTTGTGTTCCATTGTCTTGTCCTTTGTGTTCCATTGCCTTGCCCTTTGTGTTCCATTGCCTTGCCCTTTGTGTTCCATTGCCTTGCCCTTTGTGTTCCATTGCCTTGCCCTTTGTGTTCCATTGCCTTGCCCTTTGTGTTCCATCGCCTTGCCCTTTGTGTTCCATTGCCTTGCCCTTTGTGTTCCATTACCTTGGCCTTTGTGTTCCATTGCCTTGCCCTTTGTGTTCCATTGCCTTGCCCTTTGTGTTCCATTGCCTTGGCTTTTGTGTTCCATTGTCTTGCCATTTGTGTTCCATTGCCTTGGCCTTTGTGTTCCATTGCCTTGGCCTTTGTGTTCAATTGTCTTGGCCTTTGTGTTCCATTGCCTTGCCCTTTGTGTTCCATTGCCTTGGCTTTTGTGTTCCATTGCCTTGGCCTTTGTGTTCCATTGTCTTGCCCTTTGTGTTCCATTGCCTTGCCCTTTGTGTTCCATTGCCTTGGCCTTTGTGTTCCATTGTCTTGGCCTTTGTGTTCCATTGCCTTGCCCTTTGTGTTCCATTGCCGTGGCCTTTGTGTTCCATTGCCTTGCCCTTTGTGTTCCATTGCCTTGGCTTTTGTGTTCCATTGTCTTGCCCTTTGTGTTCCATTGCCGTGGCCTTTGTGTTCCATTGCCGTGGCCTTTGTGTTCCATTGCCTTGCCCTTTGTGTTCCATTGCCTTGCCCTTTGTGTTCCATTGTCTTGCCCTTTGTGTTCCATTGCCTTGGCCTTTGTGTTCCATTGCCTTGGCCTTTGTGTTCCATTGTCTTGGCCTTTGTGTTCCTTTGCCATGGCCTTTGTGTTCCTTTGCCTTGGCCTTTGTGTTCCATTGCCGTGGCCTTTGTGTTCCATTGCCCTGGCCTTTGTGTTCCTTTGCCATGGCCTTTGTGTTCCATTGCCGTGGCCTTTGTGTTCCATTGCCATGGCCTTTGTGTTCCATTGTCTTGGCCTTTGTGTTCCATTGTCTTGGCCTTTGTGTTCCATTGCCTTGGCCTTTGTGTTCCATTGTCTTGCCCTTTGTGTTCCATTGCCGTGGCCTTTGTGTTCCATTGTCTTGGCCTTTGTGTTCCATTGCCTTGCCCTTTGTGTTCCATTGCCTTGGCCTTTGTGTTCCATTGTCTTGGCCTTTGTGTTCCATTGTCTTGCCCTTTGTGTTCCATTGCCTTGGCCTTTGTGTTCCATTGTCTTGGCCTTTGTGTTCCATTGTCTTGCCCTTTGTGTTCCATTGCCGTGGCCTTTGTGTTCCATTGTCTTGGCCTTTGTGTTCCATTGCCTTGCCCTTTGTGTTCCATTGCCTTGGCCTTTGTGTTCCATTGCCTTGCCCTTTGTGTTCCATTGCCTTGGCCTTTGTGTTCCATTGCCTTGCCCTTTGTGTTCCATTGCCTTGGCCTTTGTGTTCCATTGCCTTGGCCTTTGTGTTCCATTGTCTTGGCCTTTGTGTTCCATTGCCTTGGCCTTTGTGTTCCATTGTCTTGGCCTTTGTGTTCCATTGCCATGGCCTTTGTGTTCCATTGCCTTGCCCTTTGTGTTCCATTGCCTTGCCCTTTGTGTTCCATTGTCTTGCCCTTTGTGTTCCATTGCCTTGCCCTTTGTGTTCCATTGCCTTGCCCTTTGTGTTCCATTGCCTTGCCCTTTGTGTTCCATTGCCTTGCCCTTTGTGTTCCATTGTCTTGCCCTTTGTGTTCCATTACCTTGGCCTTTGTGTTCCATTGCCTTGCCCTTTGTGTTCCATTGCCTTGCCCTTTGTGTTCCATTGTCTTGCCCTTTGTGTTCCATTACCTTGGCCTTTGTGTTCCATTGCCTTGCCCTTTGTGTTCCATTGCCTTGCCCTTTGTGTTCCATTGCCTTGCCCTTTGTGTTCCATTGCCTTGCCCTTTGTGTTCCATTGTCTTGCCCTTTGTGTTCCATTGCCGTGGCCTTTGTGTTCCATTGCCTTGGCCTTTGTGTTCCATTGTCTTGGCCTTTGTGTTCCATTGCCTTGGCCTTTGTGTTCCATTGCCTTGCCCTTTGTGTTCCATTGCCTTGGCCTTTGTGTTCCATTGCCTTGGCCTTTGTGTTCCATTGCCTTGGCCTTTGTGTTCCATTGCCTTGGCCTTTGTGTTCCATTGCCTTGCCCTTTGTGTTCCATTGCCTTGGCCTTTGTGTTCCATTGCCTTGGCCTTTGTGTTCCATTGTCTTGGCCTTTGTGTTCCATTGCCGTGGCCTTTGTGTTCCTTTGTCTTGCCCTTTGTGTTCCATTGCCGTGGCCTTTGTGTTCCATTGGCATGGCCTTTGTGTTCCATTGCCTTGCCCTTTGTGTTCCATTGCCTTGGCCTTTGTGTTCCATTGTCTTGGCCTTTGTGTTCCATTGTCTTGCCCTTTGTGTTCCATTGCCTTGGCCTTTGTGTTCCATTGTCTTGGCCTTTGTGTTCCATTGTCTTGCCCTTTGTGTTCCATTGCCGTGGCCTTTGTGTTCCATTGTCGTGGCCTTTGTGTTCCATTGCCTTGCCCTTTGTGTTCCATTGCCTTGGCCTTTGTGTTCCATTGCCTTGCCCTTTGTGTTCCATTGCCTTGGCCTTTGTGTTCCATTGCCTTGGCCTTTGTGTTCCATTGCCTTGGCCTTTGTGTTCCATTGCCTTGGCCTTTGTGTTCCATTGCCTTGGCCTTTGTGTTCCATTGCCTTGGCCTTTGTGTTCCATTGTCTTGGCCTTTGTGTTCCATTGCCTTGGCCTTTGTGTTCCATTGCCTTGCCCTTTGTGTTCCATTGCCTTGGCCTTTGTGTTCCATTGTCTTGCCCTTTGTGTTCCATTGCCTTGCCCTTTGTGTTCCATTGCCTTGCCCTTTGTGTTCCATTGCCTTGCCCTTTGTGTTCCATTGCCTTGCCCTTTGTGTTCCATTGTCTTGCCCTTTGTGTTCCATTACCTTGGCCTTTGTGTTCCATTGCCTTGCCCTTTGTGTTCCATTGCCTTGCCCTTTGTGTTCCATTGTCTTGCCCTTTGTGTTCCATTACCTTGGCCTTTGTGTTCCATTGCCTTGCCCTTTGTGTTCCATTGCCTTGCCCTTTGTGTTCCATTGCCTTGCCCTTTGTGTTCCATTGCCTTGCCCTTTGTGTTCCATTGTCTTGCCCTTTGTGTTCCATTGCCTTGCCCTTTGTGTTCCATTGCCTTGCCCTTTGTGTTCCATTGCCTTGCCCTTTGTGTTCCATTGTCTTGCCCTTTGTGTTCCATTGTCTTGCCCTTTGTGTTCCATTGTCTTGCCCTTTGTGTTCCATTGCCTTGCCCTTTGTGTTCCATTGCCTTGCCCTTTGTGTTCCATTGCCTTGCCCTTTGTGTTCCATTGCCTTGCCCTTTGTGTTCCATTGCCTTGCCCTTTGTGTTCCATTGCCTTGCCCTTTGTGTTCCATTACCTTGGCCTTTGTGTTCCATTGCCTTGCCCTTTGTGTTCCATTGCCTTGCCCTTTGTGTTCCATTGCCTTGGCTTTTGTGTTCCATTGTCTTGCCATTTGTGTTCCATTGCCTTGGCCTTTGTGTTCCATTGCCTTGCCCTTTGTGTTCCATTGTCTTGCCCTTTGTGTTCCATTACCTTGGCCTTTGTGTTCCATTGCCTTGCCCTTTGTGTTCCATTGCCTTGCCCTTTGTGTTCCATTGCCTTGCCCTTTGTGTTCCATTGCCTTGCCCTTTGTGTTTCATTGTCTTGCCCTTTGTGTTCCATTGCCTTGGCCTTTGTGTTCCATTGCCTTGGCCTTTGTGTTCCATTGCCTTGGCCTTTGTGTTCCATTGCCATGGCCTTTGTGTTCCTTTGCCATGGCCTTTGTGTTCCATTGCCGTGGCCTTTGTGTTCCATTGCCATGGCCTTTGTGTTCCATTGCCTTGGCCTTTGTGTTCCATTGCCTTGGCCTTTGTGTTCCATTGCCGTGGCCTTTGTGTTCCATTGCCTTGGCCTTTGTGTTCCATTGCCTTGCCCTTTGTGTTCCATTGCCGTGGCCTTTGTGTTCCTTTGCCGTCGCCTTTGTGGCCTACTGAAATAACAATAATTGACTGATAAAATCCTTATTCATTCAATTTGCCTAGATGTAGATTGTTACACTTCAATTCTTCATGTGAATGACCAGGGGGTGGCAGTATCTTATAACTCTACAGAAGCTGTTAACTTTGCTAAATTTGTTCTTGCCTAGTTAAATCTTTTTATTTTTATTTTAAAGGGCGCATCAACAGATTTTCACCTTGTCAGCTGGTGTATTCGAACCAGCAATCTTTTGGTTACTGGCCCAATGCTAACCGCTCAACCCTCTACTGGCCCAATGCTCTTTGCCTACCTGCCGCCCTCAAAAGCCAAATATTGAAGATAGTATGACATCCATATGACCCATACCGTAGTTTATTTTCCTCAACACACAAACTCACCTAAGAATGCTCTCCCTTTCTCTCACACACAGCAAAAATCTGCCAGGAAGACCAATTACTGCACTGAACATAACCTTACAAATTAACAAAAAGCACTCAAGGAGTCATTTCCTCTATAAACTCTCTTTTGTGTTTTCCAATAACATTACCGGGATGCTGTGAACAACACGCACACAAAGGGGCCAGTGACATCAGTGGACTGCATAATGACTGATTTAAGAGAACAGCTTCCTGGCTTGTTTAGACTGTAAGATATGATTTATGAATTACTAAACAATTCAAAAAGTGCATTGTAATACAAGAGTATTTGTTTTGTTGAGAGAGAGAGAGAGAGAGAGAGAGAGAGAGAGAGAGAGAGAGAGAGAGAGAGAGAGAGAGAGAGAGAGAGAGAGAGAGAGAGAGAGAGAGAGAGCTTTGGCAATATGTATATTGTTACGTCATGCCAATAAAGCTAATCGAGAGAGAGATGCTTTGATCTCTTCTCAGATATTTTTCTTAGAAACATTTTGAATTCCCATGAAAAGAACAGCTGCTCTTTCTTCAGTGTGACCAAACAGGACAATAAAGAATTTCCGGACACAAGACTCAAGAGCACTATAACAAGAGGCAGGAAAGGAAATAAGTGTTGCATTTATCCTAATTGACAAACTAATATAGTTAGAATGGATCTCCTCTCTCTCTGGGAGAAAGAGGAGGAGAAGGTCAAGGAGGAAGGAAATCAGGGTCTGGCTCTTACATGTCACATATCAACTTCCATAGAAGGTTCCATACAGTGTCTGATGACAGAATATGATACTGATCCCCCACAGCCCACAGGGTGAGGAAGAACAAATGTAAAACAGCATTCAAAAGGGTTAGGTCAGAGCATGAAGACTGTGTGGCCGTATAATCAAACCATTTTCTTGCCGTTCAACAGCTACTTATGTTTTATGAGCTGGTTTTCCCACTGTGTTTATAATTAGGTCTCTTATTTTAACACAGATGAGGTCAGACAAAGTCAGGTCTAGTACACTTATCATACATATGTTGTCCAAGAAAAAAGGCTGTTGTACAACCAGTGTGTTTGACTATGTCATAAGAGAATTGCAAGCAGCAGGCTTTGTATTCTACTGGGTAAACAAATGATTGACAGATTCATTCCTTGAGTGTTACCTGATCTCTCCTATATCAAAGGCAGTCATTGGCAAGGACTTTCCTAAGTGGGCATCCCAATTAAGTTGTCCCATAATTGGCCAATCCAAATGTCTATGTGTAGCTGGCAGTTTGGGTGTCTGGTTGCCCTAAATGGAATCTCATTCCCATGTTGACTTGGGTGCGTGGGTCCATTCGATAACAAAGAGAGCATGACAGAGACTTAAGGCGGCTCATTAGGGATGGTTCTAAATTTACATAACGGGGATAAGGAGGAAAATGGGGGAGGGTCATGTTTTTTACATTTCAGTCAGGGGGAGGTTTTAGACATGTTTAATCTAGTCCAGGGGAGGGTCATGTAATTGATGAAATTCAATATTTTTTAGTGTTTTAAAATTTGTTTTTTACGCCCCTCATCTTCTCCGCTGGGCGCGCAATAATCAAGTGCGCTTGTAGGCTATTTAGTGTGGTCTCAATCAATTAATCCATAGGCTACACATTGCATGCTCGGAGAAGCACAGAGCAAAGTTATATTTCTAAGAAAATGTACTTCCATCCTGAGTCTTTTGAGCTGCTGGGATGGTGTAAATAAAATATTTTTGATAAGACCTTGGCCAAAATATTCAATATCGTGCTCGTGGACAAGCCTATATGTTCTGGGTACTGTCACGCCCTGACCTTAGAGAGCTTTTTATGTCTCTATTTTGGTTTGTTCAGGGTGTGATTTGGGTGGGCATTCTATGTTCCTTTTTCTATGTTTTGTATTTGTTTTTGCATTGGCCGGGTATGGTTCTCAATCAGGGACAGCTGACTATCGTTGTCTCTGATTGGGAACCATGCTTAGGTAGCTTTTTCCCATCTATGTTTTGTGGGTAGTTAATTTATGTTTAGTACCTTACAGGACTGTTTCAGTTTCCGTTATTCCCTTTGTTATTTTTGTTATAGTGTTCAGTTCCAATAGAAAGCATGAACACTTACCACGCTGCGAATTGGTCAAATGAATCCTCTTCTGACGACGACGAATACCGTTACACTCTAACGCAACAAAATGTAGAAGAAGTCAAGGGGTCTGAATACTTTGAAGGCACTGTATATTTGTCCACGCCTCAATTGTTCCATGACTAGCACCATTCATTCTCACTTTCGATAATTCTATTATAACTTCTACTAGTAAGTATACATTGTTTAAGGGATATCAGTGAAGACCACCCCTTCCTTGGCAATAGGAGACATATTTCCCTCTCTACTCAGCCAGGTGGCAGAAGAAATAATGTCTAAACCAATTTAGGATGGGGCGAAAGTTTGGTATGGATAGCCAGCCCTCTTACGCCTTTCCCACTCATTTTATCCAGGATCGTTTAACTTGTCATATGAACTCAGCAAAAAAAAGAAAAGTTCTCTCACTGTCAATTGCATTTATTTTCAGCAAACTTAACATGTGTAAATATTTGTAGGAACATAACAAGATTCAACAACTGAAACACAAACTGAACATGTTCCACAGCGTTCCCTGTAACGCACAGCGCTGAGATTGCCTGCAATGACAACAAGCTCAGTCAGTTGATGCTGTGACACACCGCCTCAGACCATGATGGACCCTCCACCTCCAAATCGATCCCGCTCCAGAGTACAGGCCTCGGTGTAACGCTCATTCCTTCAACGATAAACGCAAATCCGACCATCACCCCCTGTGAGACAAAACCGCAAATCATCAGTGAAATGCACCTTTTGCAAGTCCTGTCTGGTCCAGCGACGGTGGGTTTGTTCCCATAGGCGACTTTGTTGCCGGTGATGTCTGGTGAAGGACCTGCCTTACAACAGGCCTACAAGCCCTCAGTCCAGAATCTCTCAACCTATTGCGGACAGTCTTGAGCACTGATGGAGGGATTGTGCATTCCTGGTGTAACTCGGGCAGTTGTTGTTCCCATCCTGTACCTGTCCCGCAGATGTGCCGTTCGGATGTACCGATCCTGTGCAGCTGTTGTTACACGTGGTCTGCCACTGCGAGGATGATAAGCTGTCCGTCCTGTCTCCCTGTAGCGCTGTCTTAGGCGTCTCACAGTGTGGACATTGCAATTTATAGCAAGTCCTCATGCTTCCTTGCAGCATACTTAAGGCACTTTCACGCAGATGAGCAGGGACCCTGGGCACTTTTCCATTGGTGTTTTTCAGAGTCAGTAGAAAGGCCTCTTTCATGTCCTAAGTGTCCTAAGTTTCCATAACTGTGACCTTAATTGCCTACCGTCTGTAAGCTGTTAGTGTCTTAATGACCGTTCCACAGGTGCATGTTCATTAATTGTTTATGGTTCATTGAACAAGCATGGAAAACCGTCTTTAAACCCTTTACAGTGAGATCTGTGAAGTTATTTGTATTTTTATTAATTATCTTTGAAAGAAGGTCCTGAAAAAGGGATGTTTCTTTTTTTGCTGAGTTTACATTTTTAAACAACACTGTGAATCTTATCCCAGTAGCCAGATGGGGGGAGCCATGGGAAGCATTGAACTACATATTAATTTTGACAAAAGATATGCCTGTTAAAGCAACTGGGATATTATTCCATCTGAGGTCGGTTTGCATTGATTTCAGTGTTCTATTAAAGTTTCGGTCAATGGTTTTATCTAAGGAAGGAAATATATTTACTCCACAGTATTTACAATGGGAAACAATTGGGATTCCATAAGTAGAGATGGAGTCCTCCACCAGGGTCGTGAGAGGCAGTAGGGCTGATTTGGTAAGATTAATTTTATAATTTGTGATGAAGCTGAATCTATCTATGATCTTCAATGTGTTTGAGATTAATTGTCTAGATATTGTAAAATATTGTCTGCGTATAATGAGATGAAGTGCTCAGTAGATTTTAGGGAAATCGATTGACGAATTGCCTGGACCAGGGCTTCTATGGATAATAAAATCGCAAAGGCGAAATTGGATCGCCTTGTCTTTTGCTTCTAGTGATTCTGAAGGGAACAGAGCAGATATTGCCTGCTATAATATTGGCTGAGGGATTGGCATATAGCATTTTAATCATATTAATGAAATTGGAGCCAATTCTCATACGTTCACATCTCTCTACAATGAAACTTTGTGAATGGCTGTGTTAATAATTTAGAGTAATAGTTGACTTAACTGATTCCAACATTTTGTACTGAACAAAAATAAATGCAAAAATAAATGCAAGAACCAATCATTTAAAAGATTTTACTGAGTTGCAGTTCATATAAGGAAATCAGTCAATTTAAATTAATTAATTAGTCCCTAATCTATGGATTTGACATGACTGGGCAGGGGTGCAGCCATGGGTGGGCCTGGGAGGGCTTTTAGGCCCACCCACTTGTGAGCCAGGCCCTGACTACTGGGGAGCCAGGCACAGACAATCAGAATTCATTTTTCCCCACAAAGGGCTTTATTACAGACAGAAATACTCCTCAGTTTCATCAGGTGTCCGGGTCACAATCCTGCAGGTCGGATGTGGAGGTCCTGGGCTGGTGTGGTTACACGTGGTCTGCGGTTGTGAGGCCGATTGGACGTACTGCCAAATTCTCTAAAACATTGGTAGAGAACATTCAATTCTCTGGCAACATCTCTGGTGGACAATCCTGCAGTCAGCATGCTAATTGCACGCTCCCTCAACTTGAGACATCTGTGGCATTGTGTTGTGTGACAAAACTACACATTTTAGAGTGGCCTTTTATTGTCCTTGCACCTGTGCACCTGTGTAATGATGCACCTGTGCACCTGTGTAATGATCATGCTGTTTTATCAACTTCTTGACATGCCACACTTTTCAGGTGGATGTATTATCTTGGCAAATGAAAAATGTTTCACTAACAGGTTCATAAACAAATTTGTGCACAACATTTTAGAGAAAAGCTTCTTGTGCGTATGGAACATTTTGTGGATTTTTCATTTCAGTTCATGAAACATGAGGAATACCATCCCATACAGGTGATTTGCCTTTATTCATGCAATCCAATGCCCATTTGAGTTCATTGAGAGAGATTTGGGCTCCCAGCGAGGTAGCATCTTTATTGAGAGAAGAGTTCTTAATTATTTTAGAAAGGACTTAGTCTGGCTTGTGGTGGATTTACAATCAGAGGGTACAGTGTTTAATTTGAGCCTGATCCTGCCGGAACAGGATCCGGCACCTTACAATTTCGGACTGTTTTGTTCGGGAACCCATTTGCCAGGATCAGTACCTCTTGGCATGAAAAATAATTGTCACCATTTTCAATGTAACATTATAATAAAATCATAGCTAATTCAAGTTTCCTTCTCTAATTATCCTGCCCCCTAATAAACGTAATGTGAAAACGTGCCTGATGTTCTAAAAATTGATTTGTGTTGGGCCGGCCCAGGTTTATGGTTTGTTCAACATTATAGCCTGTATAGAGCCAATTTGTGACCATTGCTGTGGCGAGAAAGAGAAGCGTGCGCCTGTATCTCTCACAGAACTAGAATGAGAGTCACTTATATGATCTCTCTCTCTGCTCTGATGGACATGCTCCTGCAATTCGCATCTCTCCTGTATGCACTTCATAATTTATTTCCTTTAGAATCATACTTAGATAAAAGGTGCTAGCTAGAACCAAAAAGCATTGTCCGGTTGTCCCCATAGGAGAACCCTTTTTGGTTCCAGGTAGAACCCTTTCCAAAGAGGGTTCTACATGGAACCCAGAAATGTTCTCCATTGGGGACAGACGAAGAACCTTTTTGGAACCCTTTTTTCTGAGTGTAGCAAGCGGAAGGATGCTAGAGGTGCCGCAGCACTCCTGATAAATTGAAATACATTTGCCAAAGTTATCAAATTACTGCGGTCTGTTCAGAAAGAAATGAAGTAATTTAGAATACTACACCAGGAGTAGGTCTATAATTTAGCTACAGATGATCAATAGCTTATTTCATTTTTGAATAGCCTAGCTGCAAATTGTGTGAAGCCCAATCACAAGGAGAATTGTTTTACAAAGTAAAACAAGAGAGCATTTTCTTTTGGCACAAGCACATCAGCCATCGAGGGTGATTGAGCTGCACATTATTGGGTGAGTCAGTGAAACTGGAAAGCTTTATTATGACTATAATTTCCTCCTTATAATTGTACAATGTGCGACTCCACAAACCTAGGCCAAGGCAATTGATGGATGTTAGGGACGATTCAGAATTTGTTGGTAACATATGTAAGATGTTTAATATTCATCAAATGTGTGTAAGTTATTTCTCATCAGAATGGTATTTTTGTATAATACTGTGGCGAGGTTGCAGTTATCTGTTCTATGTCAAAACTAAGTTGCATGGGCCGCAGAGAGGGGAGAGGACAAAGTGTCATCATGTGTAAACATATCTTTTACTCCCTAACTTTTTCTAGTGGGGAAAGGAGGGTGGCAGTGTCTGGAATCATTCTATGCTCCCTCTAATGTTGTTTCTATCTTAACCTATAGCCTCACTCTCCTCTCCGTGAGCTTGTCCAGGTTTGGTTGTATTTAGAGTTGGTTGTATCTAAATGACAATTTGATATATGCCTGTTGATTTGGAGGATTGGTTTATGGTTCTGGGGTTTGGGAAAGGAGACAAAGCTGAACGATGAATTATGTCTATGCTGTCTGACTATGTGTGATCTTTGCTATAAAGGATCCCATTTTGCCATTGTGTGGGAACTCTCAACTTTTCATTAGAGATACTGAACTGTTGAAAGTCAAAATGCTATAGAGCTTATATAATTAAAAATGGAAGTTGATAACTAACTCTGACTTGCGTGTGTGGTTTGCTCTCATGATTTGGTAGATAGAGGAAATTTCCACGACATGGATTCAAGACAATGTCGTTTTTATTGATCTCAGATTCTCCAATTTGTGAGGTATTAAAAAAGATTATTCTGAAATCTTCAGTCATCTAAAATTATGTAGAATTGCATGAAATGCGTTTAAAAAAGGCAACATTTTTCCCAGATCCTAGGCTTAATTTTTTTTCTCCTATGTGTGCATCTTCTGCAAGAGGCTCTCAACTACTCTCCAGCACGCAAAGCGATGATAAGCATGAATTGCTTTATAATAAAGGTGATTTAATTTTGTACATGTCTTCCGGTACCTCAGAGCACCCCAGGTCAGCCTCCTCTCGGCTCACTTTTTGTTCCCGCATCTCCCAAGAGCGTCTGCTAAATGACTTAAATGTAATGCAAATGTAAATATAAGGATTAAGCACTGGAGGTGTACAGTTCTTTATAGAAGCGGGAGAATTTGAGACATTTGGGTTCGGATAGTAATTCCCGTTTCAAATTCAATAGTTGTTATATCAGCTAATTTATCATTATTACTACATAGCTTGCTGAAAATAATGGTCGAGACTAACTCGATGGGTGGCAAATTCTGCTCTGTGATTTATCAATAAATTAAGTTCGGTCTTGACCTGGGAAAGAGTAATAGCTACCTGTGTCACGTTCATCGTATAGAGGAGACCAAAGTGCAGCGTGATTAGAATACATGCTTCTTTTAATGAACAAAGAACACTTAACAAACTATACGAAACAACACAAATGTGCTGCTACATACGAGTGCTGAAACAGGCAACTACACAGAATAATGATCCACAAAATACCCAAGGAATATGGCTACCTAAATATGGTCCCCAATCAGAGACAACGATAAACAGCTGCCTCTGATTGAGAACCAATTAAGGAAACCATAGACATAAAAACACCTAGACGAGAAACAATCCCATAAACATACAAAAACCCTAGACAGGACAAAAACACATATACTGTATTACCCTCGTCACACCCTGACCTAACCAAAATAATAAAGAAAACTAAGGTCAAGCCTTGGTCTAAAAAGAGTGTATGTTGAGAATGCTTTTGTAATTGTGATTTATTCAACCCAGATGCAAATGCAGTTGCAATATTTTTAATAAAACCTTTGGTGACATCCCATAGAATCCGGGGGTCATCAAATTCATTTTTATACGTCATTGTGAATTAATTGAATTGATCATAGTAGTAATGAAACAGTGAAATGCCATCTTGTGGCACTTCTTGTGGCACTTAGTAGATTCTAAGATTTGAAGTTGGCAGTAGTAAGCATGCTGGTCAGACAAGTTCATATGTCTAAAAAAATTGTATTGATGAAAGAAATTAGAGGTATAGATAATAGTATGAAATCGATTTGTGGGAATGATTTTAATGCTTCTTGAGTAGAAAGTATACTCTTGCTTCAGGATTATTTGCTCACAAGGCATCAATGAGGTTGTAGTCAGAGAGTATATGCTGGAGAGCCTTGAGTGTGTGTGGATTGTAGTTGGTTTTATTAGATTTGTCTCACATGTCCAAAATGGCATTCATGAAGAATACAACAGGTGTAGGTAGACCTTACAGTGAAATGCTTGTCTTCACTATTTTTGATGTCTTCACCATTATTCTGCAATGTAGAAAATAGTAAAAATAAAGACAATATATTACCCACCTTAACTCATCCAAGTCTGTTAACTAAAGTGTAAAGGTCTGAAAATGGTTACCTATTTAGTTTTACTTCATTTTTTATGACCTAAAAATAGCTGCTAAGAGACTCCAGGAGTAAGGGTGCCACTCGCGGTTATGCTGCAACCCTGTAATGATAGTGGAGGGCAGGTGTGAGTTTCCTTGTGGGTCCTGCTTTTTGTTACACATCCATTGGCTTATCAACACTAAAGATAACAATTATATCATTAATATAACATCCCTGTCTGAAGAACAATGGCAACGCTAGTTATTCTGTGTTAGAATTTGAAAGGCCTAAATGTTCCTATCGAACGTTCCAGTTGTCTTGAAGTCCAAGCAAGAAACCATATTCATCCTCTAGTTATACTGCCCTTGTTATCCTTGAGGTGCTTTCTTTGAGCATGATATGCCGGCATAGGGGTGGAGGGGCAAGACCATGTAGGATCTTAAAGACAAGGCTTGCATCTACATACTACTAAAAGCTGTCCACACTAAATAAAGTATGTTTGTAAACTATATGACCATGGTGGTAACTGTTCGGTTTGTTGTCAAAAAAATTTAAGTGTTTGTTTGTAGAGTGATTCAATTGGTTTCAGAATATTAGCTCCTACTTGTGACCAGTATGTGTGGCAATATCTCAGATGTAGGAAGATCATAGCATGATAACTATATAGTTTGGCGGCCTCCAGAGGAAGGAAAGGTCTTATAAACCTAAAGTTGGATAATCCAAACTTGATCGTATTAACCACCTTCTTCACGTGTTTCTTAAATGTCAAGTTGGAGTTTTTTAAACATTTTTTTTTTTTTTTTACTAGGCAAGTCAGTTAAGAACAAATTCTTAATTTCAATGAAGGCCTAGGAACAGTGGGTTAACTGCTCGTTGGGAAGAATCAATGGATTTCTTAGAGAAGTACATACAAACAGGTTATCAACTAGTTGTCTATTTTTTGTGTACATACAGAACTGTATCATCTGAATACATATGCATGCTAACTTGTGGGCAAGCAAGTGGGAGATCATTTATTTACACTACAGTTCAAAAGTTTGGGGTCACATAGAAATGTCCTTGTTTTTGAAAGAAAAGCACATTTTTGTCCATTAAAATAACATCAAATTGAGCAGAAAAACATTACCTTGGATTACGATTGTCACTGGTCTCAGAAGCCACTTTCCCAGCTTCATTTTTTAGCATTTTTCTTCTAATTCTTCTTAGTTTTCTTGGAATGAGAGGTCACTGTTGTAGACTTAGATAAGCATGCTCCGTTCAAAAAATGCAGAACTAAGAACAGATACAGCCCTTGGTTCACTCCAGACCTGACTGCCCTCGACTAGCACAAAAACATCCTGTGGTGGACTGCAATAGCATCGAACAGTCCCCGCGATATGCAACTGTTCAGGGAAGTCAGGAACCAATACACGCCGTCAGTCAGGAAAGCTAAGGCCAGCTTCTTCAGGCAGAAGTTTGCATCCTGTAGCTCCAACTCCAAAAAGTTCTGGGACACTGTGAAATCCACGGAGAACAAGAGCACCTCCTCCCAGCTGCCCACTGCACTGAGGCTAGGGAACACGGTCACCACCGACAAATCCATGATTATCGAAAACTTCAACAAGCATTTCTCAACGGCTGGCCATGCCTTCCGCCTGGCTACTCCTGCCTCGGCCAACAGCTCCGGCCCCCCCGCAGCTCCTCGCCCAAGCCTCTCCAGGTTCTCCTTTACCCAAATCCAGATAGCAGATGTTCTGAAAGAGCTGCAAAACCTGGACCCGTATAAATCAGCTGGGCTTGACAATCTGGACCCTCTATTTCTGAAACTATCCGCCGTCATTGTCGCAACCCTCTCTTTCATATCGTCTGAGATCCCCAAGGATTGGAAAGCTGCCGCAGTCATCCCCCTCTTCAAAGGGGGAGACACCCTGGACCCAAACTGTTACAGACCTATATCCATCCTGCCCTGCCTATCTAAGGTCTTCGAAAGCCAAGTCAACAAACAGGTCACTGACCATCTCGAATCCCACTGTACCTTCTCCGCTATGCAATCTGGTTTCTGAGCCGGTCACGGGTGCACCTCAGCCACACTCAAGGTACTAAACGACATCATAACCGCCATCGACAAAAGACAGTACTGTGCAGCCGTCTTCATCGACCTTGCCAAGGCTTTCGACTCTGTCAATCACCATATTCTTATCGGCAGACTCAGTAGCCTCGGTTTTTCGGATGACTGCCTTGCCTGGTTCACCAATTACTTTGCAGACAGAGTTCAGTGTGTCAAATCGGAGGGCATGTTGTCCGGTCCTCTGGCAGTCTCTATGGGGGTGCCACAGGGTTCAATTCTCGGGCCGACTCATTTTTCTGTATATATCAATGATGTTGCTCTTGCTGCAGGCGATTCCCTGATCCACCTCTACGCAGACGACACCATTGTATACACTTTCGGCCCGTCATTGGACACTGTGCTATCTAACCTCCAATCGAGCTTCAATGCCATACAACACTCCTTCCGTGGCCTCCAACTGCTCTTAACCGCGCTAGTAAAACCAAATGCATGCTTTTCAACCGATCGCTGCCTGCACCCGCATGCCCGACTAGCATCACCACACTGGATGGTTCCGACCTTGAATATGTGGACACCTATAAGTACCTAGGTGTCTGGCTAGACTGCAAACTCTCCTTCCAGACTCACATCAAACATCTCCAATCGAAAATCAAATCAAGAATCGGCTTTCTATTCCGCAACAAAGCCTCCTTCACTCACGCTGCCAAGCTTGACCTAGAAAAACTGACTATCCTACCGATCCTCGACTTCAGCGACGTCATCTACAAAATTGCTTCCAACACTCTACTCAGCAAACTGGATGCAGTTTATCACAGTGCCATCCGTTTTGTCACTAAAGCACCTTATACTACCCACCACTGCGACTTGTATGCTCTAGTCGGCTGGCCCTCGCTACATATTCGTCGCCAGACCCACTGGCTCCAGGTCATCTACAAGGCCATGCTAGGCAAAGCTCCGCCTTATCTCAGCTCACTGGTCACGATGGCAACACCCATCCGTAGCACGCGCTCCAGCAGGTGTATCTCATTGATCATCCCTAAAGCCAACACCACATTCGGCCGCCTTTCGTTCCAGTACTCTGCTGCCTGTGACTGGAACGAATTGCAAAAATCGCTGAAGTTGGAGACTTTTATCTCCCTCACCAACTTCAAACATCAGCTAGCTGAGCAGCTAACCGATCGCTGCAGCTGTACATAATCTATTGGTAAATAGCACACCCATTTTCACCTACCTCATCCCCACAGTTTTTATTTATTTACTTTTCTGCTCTTTTGCACACCAATATCTCTACCTGTACATGATCATCTGATCATTTATCACTCCAGTGTTAATCTGCAATATTGTAATTATTCGCCTACCTCCTCATGCCTTTTGCACACATTGTATATAGACTCCCCTTTTTTCTCTGTGTTATTGACTTGTTAATTGTTTACTCCATGTGTAACTCTGTGTTGTCTGTTCACACTGCTATGCTTTATCTTGGCCAGGTCGCAGTTGCAAATGAGAACCTGTTCTCAACTAGCCTACCTGGTTAAATAAAGGTGAAATAAAAAAATTAAAAAAATAAAAAAACTCTGGCTCACTACTTACCAACTCCAATGTTTCATTCACTCTGTCTTTGTCTTTGGGAGCCGAGGAATTATCCTCTTAATAAAACTCAGTCTCACGTTCTGTCATTTCAGCTGAGATATGTGATACGTCTGCCCTACTCATGGGGACAGGATTGCTGTCCTGCACATAGTGTGAAATATTCTCTCTATGCACCTTATGTTGTCCAATGTAGTAGGACTGTACTCTACTATCTCCTGACCCCATCTAGCGTCGGATTGTATCAGCCAGTTGTCACGCCCTGACCTTAGAGAGAGCCTGTTTGTTTCTCTATTTGGTTAGATCAGGGTGTGATTTGGGTGGGAATTCTAGTTTTCTATTTCTTTGTTGGCCGGGTATGGTTCCATCAGAGGCAGCTGTCTATCGTTGTCTCTGATTGGGAATCATACTTAGGCAGCCTGTTTTCCATCTGAGTCTGTGGGATCTTGTTTTTGCATAGTTGCTGTGGAGCCTGCAGAACTTTACGGTTGTTTGGATTGATTTATTTGGGGGGAGGGGGAGAAGTGTCATTTGAAAATAAAGTAAAATGTACGCTGACCACGCTACACCTTGGTCTCCTTCTAACGATGGACGTAACACCAGTCCTGTCTATGCGCAGGACCTTGTCCATCATAAAATACTAAGATCCAGTCAGGGCCTCATCTTTACAGACCGTGCTACAGGAATGATGGATGCTGCTTCAACAAATACAGTACATACACCTTAGCCAAATACATTTAAACTCAGTTTTTCATAATTCTTGACATTTAATCCTAGTAAGAATTCCTTGTCTTAGGTCAGCTAGGATCACCACTTTATTTTAAGAATGTGAAATGTCAGAATCGTAGTAGAGAGAATTATTTATTTCATCACATTCCCAGTGGGTCAGAAGTTTAAATACCCTCAATTAGTATTTGGTAGTATTGCCTTTAAGTTGTTTAACTTGGGTGAAACGTTTCGGGTAGCCTTCCACAAGCTTCCCACAATAAGTTGGGTGAATTTTGGCATGTTCCTCATGACAGTTCTGGTGTAACTGAAGCAGGTTTATAGGCCTCCTTGCTCGCCAATGCTTTTTCAGTTCTGCCCACAAAATTTCTATAGGATTGAGGTCAGGGCTTTGTGATGGCCACTCCAATACCTTGTCTTTGTTGTCCTTAAGCCATTTTGCCACAACTTTGGAAGTATACTTGGGGTCATTGTCCATTTAGAAGACCCATTTGCGACCAAGCTTTAACTTCCTGACTGATGTCTTGAGATGTTGCTTCAATATACATATCATTTAACTCCCTCATGATGCCATCTATTTTGTGAAGTGCACCAGTCCCTCCTGCAGCAAAGCACCCCCACAACATGATGCTGCCACCCCTGTGCTTCACGGTTGGGATGGTGTTCTTGAGCTTGCAAGCCTAACCATTTTTCCTCCAAGCATAACAATGTTCATTATGGCCAAACAGTTATAATTCTGTTTCATCAGACCAGAGGACATTTCTCCAAAAAGTATGATCTTTGTCCCCATGTGCAGTTGCAAACCGTAGTCTGGCTTTTCATGCCAGTTTTGGAGCAGTGGCTTCTTCCTTGCTGAGCAGCCTTTCAGGTTATGTCGATATATGACTCGTTTTACTGTGGATATAGATACTTTTGTACTTGTTTCCTCCAGCATCTTCACAAGGTCGTTTGCTGTTGTTCTGGGACCTTTGGCACCAAAGCACATTCATCTCTAGGAAACAGAACGCGTCTCCTTCCTGAGCGGTATGACGGCTGCATGGTCCCATGGTGTTTATACTTGCGTAATATTGTTTGTACAGATGAACGTGGTACCTTCAGCTGTTTGGAAATTGCTCCCAAGGATGAACCAGACTTGTGGAGGTCTACAATTTTTTTTCTGTGGTCATGGCTGATTTGTTTGGAATTTCCCATGATGTCAAGCAAAGATGCACTGAGTTTGAAGGTAGGCTTTGAAATATATCCACAATTACACCTCCAATTAACTCAAATAATGTCACTACAGTATAGACTTATCATACTGGTTTGGATTTGGCTCAATGTTCTGTTCACCTAAAACAGCACAGGTTTCCAGCCATAAATCCACCATCATCAAAATATTCAACTTTATTGAAATGCATGGCTCTATACTTAATGCATATTTACAGAATATATATATATCAGAAGCTTCTAAAGCCATGACATAATTTTCTGGAATTTTCCAAGCTGTTTAATTTGATTTTATTTCACCTTTATTTAACCAGGTAGGCTAGTTGAGATCAAGTTCTCATTTACAACTGTGACCTGGCCAAAATAAAGCAAAGCAGTTGGACAAATATAACAACACAGAGTTACACATGGAATAAACAAACATACAGTCAATAATGCAGTAGGAAAAAAAAGTATATATACAGTGTGTGCAAATGAGGTAAGAAAAGGGAGGTAGGCAATAAAATAGGCCATAGCGGCGAGGTAAATACTATATAGCAATTAAACACTGGAGTGATAGATGTGCAGAAGATGAATGTGCAAGTAGAGATAGTGGGGTGCAAAGGAGCAAAATAAATAAATACAGTATGAGGATGAGGTAGTTGGATGTGCTATTTACAGATGGGCTATGTACAGTTGCAATGATATGTGAGCTGCTCTGACAGGTGGTGCTTGTAGTTAGTGAGGGAGATATGAGTCTCCAGTTCCAGCTATTTTTGTAGTTCGTTCCAGTCATTGGCAGCAGAGAACTGGAAGGAAAGGCAGCCAAAGGAAGAATTGGCTTTGGGGGTGACCCGTGAAAGATACCTGCTGGAGTGCGTGCTACGGGTGGGTGCTGCTATGGTGACCAGTGAACTGCTTTACCTAGCAAAGACTTGCAGATGACCTGGAGCCAGTGGGTTTGGTGACGGGTATGAAGCAAGGGCCAGGCAACGAGAGCGTACAGGTCGCAGTGGTGGGTAGTATATGGTGCTTTGGTGACAAAATGGACTGCACTGTGATAGACTGCATCCAGTTTGTTGAGTAGAGTGTTGGAAGCTATTTTGTAAATGATATCGCCGAAGTCGAGGATCGGTAGGATGGTCAGTTTTACGAGGGTATGTTTGGCAGCATGAGTGAAGAATGCTTTGTTGTGAAATAGGAAGCCAGTTCTAGATTTAATTTTGGATTGGAGATGCTAATGTGGGTCTGGAAGGAGAGTTTATAGTCTAACCAGACACCTAAGTATTTGTAGTTGTCCACATATTCTAGGTCAGAACCGTCTAGAGTAGTGATGCTGGACGGGCGCGCAGGTGCAGGCAGCGATCGGTTGAAGACATGCAAATGAACTTTTACGAAGGCACACCTATTAATTGAAATGCATTCCACCTCTCTGTTTGAGAGAATGTCAAGAGTGTGAAGAATCTCAAATATAAAATTGTATTTAGGTTTCTTTAACACTTTGTTGGTTAATACATGATTCCATATCTGTTATTGCAAAGTTTAGATCTCTTCACTATTATTCTAGAATGTAGAAAATAGTAAAAATAAAGAAAAGCCCTACAAAGACACAACAAATTAGTTAGTGTGTCAACTTTTGACCGGTACTGTACTTCTGACCTGATGCTACCTAAGCCTGATGAGCCCTACATTAAAGACATTTAATGATCCCAAGCCCAAAAAAGGCCAAATGACTGTGTCGTTATTCAATACATATATGATATAGGCTACTGCACATTATGCACATCTGACAAACATAAAATCCCATAGATGTAGCTAGCTATATGCTCTCTTGGATAAATAAATTAAACTAGCTCCAGTAGGCTAATCTTGTATTATACTGTATTATATGGACTGGAATTACGCACATCGTTCAAACCATGATAAAGCAGAGGGAGAACATGTGATTCTGGTGCAGCACATGCAGCCTAAAAAGTTACAAGTATAGGTTAATGAATTTGATTTTAATTTTGAAATATAATAGGGGCTATTTGTATAATTAGTAGGCTGACGTGTATATACACTGCTCAAAAAAATAAAGGGACCACTAAAATAACACATCCTAGATCTGAATGAAATACTCTTATTATTATATTCTTATTTTTTCTTTACATAGTTGAATGTGCAGACAACAAAATCACACAAAAATCAAATTTATCAACCCATGGAGGATTTGGAGTCACACTCAAAATTGAAGTAGAAAACCACACTACAGGCTGATCCAACTTTGATGTAATGTCTTTAAAACAAGTCAAAATGAGGCTCAGTAGTGTGTGTGGCCTCCACGTGCCTGTATGATCTCCCTACAACGCCTGGGCATGCTCCTGATGAGGTGGCGGATGGTCTCCTGAGGGATCTCCTCCCAGACCTGGACTAAAGCATCCGCCAACTCCTGGACAGTCTGTGGTGCAATGTGGTGTTGGTGGATGGAGCGAGGCATGATGTCCCAGATGTGCTCAATTGGATTCAGGTCTGAGGAATGGGCGGGCCAGTCCATAGCATCAATGCCTTCCTCTTGCAAGAACTGCTGACACACTCCTGCCACATGAGGTCAAGCATTGTCTTGCATCAGGTGGAACCCAGGGCCAACCGCACCGGCATATGGTCTCACAAGGGGTCTGAGGATCTCATCTCGGTACCTAATGGCAGTCAGGCTACCTCTGGCAAGCACATGGAGGGCTGTGCGGCCCCCAAAAGAAATGCCACCCCACACCATGACTGACCCACCGCCAAACTGGTCATGCTGGAGGATGTTGCAGGCAGCAGAACGTTCTCCACGGCATCTCCAGACTCTGTCATGTCTGTCACATGTGCTCAGTGTGAACCTGCTTTCAATCTGTGAAGAGCACAGGGCGCCAGTGGCGAATTTGCCAATCTTGGTGTTCTCTGGCAAATGCCAAATGTCCTGCACGGTGTTGGGCTGTAAGCACAACCCCCACCTGTGGACATCGGGCCCTCATACCACCCTCATGGAGTCTGTTTCTGACCATTTGAGCAGACACATGCACATTTGTGGCCTGCTGGAGGTCATTTTGCAGGGCTCTGGCAGTGCTCCTCCTGCTCTTTCTTGCACAAAGGCGGAGGTAGCGGTCCAGCTGCTGGGTTGTTGCCCTCCTACGGCCTCCTCCACGTCTCCTGATGTATTGACCTGTCTCCTGGTAGCGCCTCCTTGCTCTGGACACTACGCTGACAGACACAGCAAACCTTCTTGCCACAGCTCGCATTGATGTGCCATCCTGGATGAGCTGCACTACCTGAGCCACTTGTGTCGGTTGTAGACTCCGTCTCATGCTACCACTAGTCCTTAGTTTAGGGATCCCCATCATTCCTGTCGTTAGACCCTTCCCGGTTCACGCTCTGGATAGTCGACCACTAGGGTCCGGGCTAATCAGGGAGTCCACCATCTCCCTGGTCATGGAGACGCAGGGGAGTCACGAGGAGAAAATCAGTCTCTTCCTCATTGACTGTCCTGCGTTTTCCATGGTACTAGGCCTTCCCTGGTTGGCTCATCATAACCCCACCATTTCCTGGCAACAGAGGGCTCTCACGGGGTGGTTGCGAGAGTGCTCGGGGAGGTGTGTAGGGATTTCCATTGGTGCTACCACGGTGGAAAGTCCAGACCATGTCACCACTGTGCGCTTCCCCCCAGAATATGCCGATTTGGCTCTACCGCTAATTGCGATTGAGTCAATGCATGGGGCGAGCTTCTTCACGAAACTGGATCTCAGGAGTGCGTATAACCTGGTGCGTATCCGGGGGGGAGACGAGTGGAAGACAGCGTTTAGTACCACCTCAGGGCATTATGAGTACCTCGTCATGCTGTACGGGTTGAAGAATGCTCCATCAGTTTTCCAATCCTTTGTAGACGAGATTTTCAGGGACCTGCACGGGCAGGGTGTAGTGGTGTATATCGATGACATTCTGATATACTCCGCTACAGGGGCCGAGCATGTGTCCCTGGTACGTCAAGGCTGAGAAATGTCTGTTCTTTCAGCAGGCCGTCTCCTTCCTATGGTATCGCATTTCCACATCAGGGGTGGAGATGGAGAGTGACCACATTGCCGCTGTGCCTAATTTGCCGACTCCCACCACGGTAAAGGAGGTGCAGCGATTTTTAGGGTTTGCCAATTACTACCGGAGATTAATTTGGGGTTTTGGCCAGGTGGCTGATCCCATTACCTCACTGCTGACGGGGGTCCTGTATGGTTGCAGTGGTAGGCTGAGGCGGACAGGACTTTTGAGCAGCTAAGAGCTCTGTTTACTTCGGCTCCCGTGCTGGCCCATCCGGATCCCTCTTTGGCCGTTCATAGTGGAGGTGGACGCATCCGAGGCTGGGATAAGAGCCGTGCTCTCACAGCGCAGGTAAACTCTGCCCCTGTGCTTTCTTCTCGAAAAAGCTCAGCCCGGCGGAGAGTAACTATGATGTGGGGGACCGGGAGCTGTTGGCTGTGGTTAAAGCGTTGAAGGCGTGGAGACAGTGGCTTGAGGGGGCTAAACACACTTTCCTCATCTGGGCTGACCACCACAACCTGGAGTACATCCGGGCAGCGAGGAGACTGAATCCTCGTCGGGCAAGGTGGGCCACATTCTTTCCCCTTGTTGTGTTTACCTTGCCCTACAGACCTGGTTCCCAGAATATGAAGGCAGGCGCACTGTCCCGGCTGTATGACACAGAGGAGCGGCCCATGGATCAGGCTACCATACTCCCGGCATCTTGCCTGGGAGCGCCGGTCTTGTGCGAGCTGGACGCGGACATTGAGCAGGCGTTGCATACAGAGCCCGCTCCCCTCCAGTGTTCCATCGGGCATATGTACGTTCCGTCTGCTGTCCGTGAACAGCTGATCTCCTGGGCCCTACTGGGCCCACATGTCACGGTGCGCTGTCTGACTGGGAAGTACTGGTGGCCCACCTTGGCTAAGGATGTGAGGGTTTATGTTTCCTCCTGCTCGGTGTGTGCCCAGTGTAGAGGCTCCGAGACACCTGCCCAGAGGTAAGCTACACCCCTTACCCATTCCACAACGACCTTGCTCACACTTGTCAGTGCATTTTTTAACCGATCCTCTTTCACAGGGAAACACTACGATCCTGGTCTTGTGGATCGTTTCTCTAAGTCCTGTCGTCTCCTCCCTCTGCCCGGTCTTCCTACGGCCCTACAGATTGTGGAAGCCCTGTTTACTCACTATATCCTCAAGCACTACGGGGTGCTTGAGGATATAGTGTCTGATCGGGTTCCCCAGTTCACGTCGAGAGTCTGGAAGGCGTTCATGTAACGTCTGGGGGTCTCGATCAGCCTCACCTCGGGATTTCACCCACGACAGTAATGAGTAGGTAGAGAGAGGCAACCAGGATGCGGGCAGGTTTCTGCGGTCCTATTGCCAAGACCGGCCGGGGGAGTGGATGGCGTTCGTGCCCTGGGCCGAGATGGCACAGAACTTGCGTCATCATTCCTCCATTAACCTCTCCCCGTTTCATTGCGTATTGGGGTACCAGCCGGTTCTGGCGCCGTGGCATCAGGGTCAGACCGAGGCTCCTGCTGTAGATGACTGGTTCAGGCGCGCGGAGGAGACATGGGAGGCCGCCCATGTTTACGTCCAGCGAGCCGCGCTACACCAAAAGACCAGCGAGGACCGTCAGTGATGTTGATTTTGGGGTCAATGAACCATTTAGTTGAATTGTCTTGCTGGAAGATCCAATTGCGGCCAAGTTTAAAGCCTTCTGCTAGAGGCAACCAAGTTTTGGGCTAAAATGTCTGGGTACTGGGTAAAGTTGATGATGACGTTGACCTTAACAAGGGCCCAGGAGGAGTGGAAGCAAAATAGCCCCATAACATCAAAAATCCACCACCATATTTTACAGTAGGTATGGGGTTTGTTTCTGCATATGCATCTTTCTTTCAACTGTAAATATGATGTAATTGCATATAATCACTGATGTGATCTTCCTGACTGTGTTGTGCCGTGGCAGAGATCTTTGTGGGCTATACTCGGCCTTGTCTCAGGATGGTAAGTTGGTGGTTGAAGATATCCCTCTAGTGGTGTGGGAGCTGTGCTTTGGCAAAGTGGGTGGGGTTATATCCTTCCTGTTTGGCCCTGTCCGGGGGTATCATCGGATGGGGCCACAGTGTATCCTGACCCCTCCTGTCTCAGCCTCCTCAGCCTTATGCTGCAGTAGTTTGTGTCGGGGGGCTAGGGTCAGTTTGTTATATCTGGAGTACTTCTCCTGTCTTATCCAGTGTCCTGTGTGAATTTAAGTATGCTCTCTCTAATTCTCTCTTTCTCTCTTTCTTTCTCTCTCTCGGAGGACCTGAGCCCTAGGACCATGCCTCAGGACTACTTGGCACGATGACTCCTTGCTGGCCCCAGTCCACCTGGCCGTGCTGCTGCTCCAGTTTCAACTGTTCTGTCTGCGGCTATGGAATCCTGACCTGTTCACCGGACGTGCTGTCCCAGACCTATTATTTGACCATGCTGGTCATTTATGAACATTTGAACATCTTGGCCATGTTCTGTTATAATCTCCACCCGGCACAGCCAGAAGAGAACTGGCCACCCCTCATAGCCTGGTTCCTCTCTAGGTTTCTTCCTAGGTTTTGGCCTTTCTAGGGAGTTTTTCCTAGCCAACGTGCTTCAACACCTGCATTGCTTGCTGTTTGGGGTTTTAGGCTGGGTTTCTGTACAGCACTTTGAGATATCAGCTGATGTACGAAGGGCTATATAAATACATTTGATTTGATTTTTATAATGTAATAGAATTATATAAAACCATAAATCATAACTTTTTTGTATACCATTTTATAATGGATACGGTACTGCAGAAAGAGTATCTACATCTATAATATTACCTAAATCAAACATTTATACCATCTCCTGCTAAAACACCTTGATACCTTTGAATAGGGATGTGTGTGTGAGCAGCAGAGCACCGTTTTCTGAGTCACTTCTCATTTGGCTGATGGAGTGCTAGGCAGGGAGATGTATTACCACCCTGTTTACCTGCCTCCTTCACCGCCACCACCCCAGCCCAGCCAGTCTCATCCATCACTTACCAGAGAACGTTAGATCTTCAAGGCTGCTGACAAAACCAACCATGGGATGGGATCAACACTCTGACACCTCTCCCTGATACCCCTCCAAAATAACACACCACCATGTCCCATTGGCTGTCAGGCTGTTGTTGTGACAGTAAGAGGTGAATTCCATTACTAGGGTAACTCTTTGTTCCAAACCACAGCCTTGGTCACAGATTCCTCTAACTGGCCAGCCGATGACTAAACTGATGCCCAATCTTATTCATTCTACACAGCATTTTTTTTATTTTGGAAGTTCTATTAAAATGTATTGTGTTTAATTAACCACTTCAGAGTATGTCATGAGCAGCGTAGAGGTTCCTAGAGGTCCCAAAGGTTATTGATAGATTTCCCTTTCCCTTGTGAGCCTGTTAATGACCATTATCCGTATAATAACTCAATGTATTGTGACTGCCATGTGACAGTGACACAGGGAGAGAGAGAGAGTCATTTTGTGTCCCGGTCTCTAGTCCTAGTATTACCCCACTGACAGTCAGTCAGGGTTCATTACTGCTATTAGAAGAGCCATACATCTTACGCTAATACCCAGGGAGCTGCAGCTGCATCCGAGTTGTGTCTCAGTTAGTGGGGGATGGGCAGGGTCAGGGTTTCATGTAAAATGGATACGCTGCACACATTATATCGCAATGAGACAGGAGTATAAACCTTTCACAGTACCTGACATACTCATATGTGTGTTATAATCAGATCTGTGTTAGAACCTAGGCTACTCCATAGACTTGTAAACCCAAGGAGATCCAACCCTTCCTTTTCAATTTACAGCACAATAAATGTGGCACTACTCCTTCCCACAATGCAATGCGGACCTTGTGTAATGAGAGTGAGGTTGATAAATGATTCCTCCTAAAGCTCAGAACAGTGTGTACTCAACACACACATACCTCCCACATGTGAAGACTCACAAAGCACACACAATGTGGGCATGTAAACACATACAAACCAAGATTAGACAACAGAAAAAAAAACACAATAATTATCATTCAAAAAATACCATTATTACAGGGGAATATATTCATGTCAGATGCATAGGCTGGCTCTCTGCAAGGTTTTGTATAGCTAACCTACCATATGAATATCATTTTCTGACTCAAATAGGATTCCATAGAGATTCATCTGATGCCCAAAAGATTTCAAATCAACATTTTGTGATATAAAACCGTTAAATTGCATGTATTTGACAATATCTAAACTGGTCAATCCAACATTGATTTGTAATGCTGTCATGGAAATACATGTATTTCCTATTTAGTAATTTATGGGTTCTATGCCTTTAGTTTTCCATGTGAACCAATTTATCGGTGAATTCTCTTGCAATATATTATATATTTGTGTAAGCATAGGTGCTTGGCACAGAATGGATTGATACCTCCTCTGTCTTACCTCACTCCACTCTGAGGGTTCACTGAAGGGACAAGAACAGAGCAGCAGGAACCACTGGCCTTGGCAGAGTCCTTGTCAACAGGAACAGAGACAAATGGTAAATTCAATAATATCAGATTGATTCATATCATGACTCCATCACACACATATAAACACTTTGAGTGTGATGCTGGGAAGACAAGTAATCAATACAATTCTAGGGATGTAACGAATCACTGATACGCATCAGTCCCTGATTCAAATGTTTAAGATACAAGTGTATCAGTCCGCACCGATCCAAATGTAGCAAGATGCATCGGTCAGAAAATTGATTCAAACGTTAAGAATCGGCGGTTCACAAAATTTGTTTTGCTCATTACATTCTTTCTATCTTCCGAAAATACGTCATCTTTTGTGACCACTGATGTGTACTCTCCTTCAATGTCGAACTACATGTAACTGAGTTGACAGTCATTGATCTACAAGTAATTTTGCATGCCGACAACCCCAGGAAATATATGTAGCCCAGTGGTGGTCAGTGCCGTTTAAGATGAGGAAGGATGATACAAATGTTTTATGAACATGGCCTAATTTCTATTACAGCATATTGGTTGACTGTCATTCATTTTCCATTCATCAAGCTCAATGTAACATAGATATGTTTAGGCTACTACACAATACTAACATTTTCCTGTACCCATCATGAGGTTGCTACAACCTAGCCTAAGTTTACAATGTAGGTGTACAGGTCGAGAGAATTTTGAGTAATCAAGGTGACAGACAATCAAATGTTAGTTTCTATTGGACAAATTCAGGTATGTTTATCCCTGTTTTGTTCAGTTTAATACACTTTTTTCAACCAAATCGCCGCAATGTTTGTCAATGGAGTTTGCATGGCTGCGTGCTTGATTTGTTTTTTTTTACACCTGTCAGCAACGGGTGTGGCTGAAATAGCCAAATCCACTCATTTGAAGGGGTGTCCACATACTTTGTGTATATATAGTGTATGTATCAAATCGTCTTGAAAAGGAAAGATGCACATCTCTACTATTCTCATACTGAAAATGTGTGTGTTGTTTAGCTTATAAGGACCGACAGCAGGTTATTATTGGGCGTGGCACCCATAGAGTGCAGTAGTATGTCCGATGTAACATACTAACCCACCCACAGTCTTCACTCAAGAGCAGAGACAGACACCCTAACTGAGGTGATCCAAAGTGACCATAGGTAATCAATAACCACCGCTCTCTGTTGGCTTTTTCCAGCCAATCATTTCTTTCAGGCCATGACACGTCTAGAGACTCAAGTGTCTTAGCAATGTCCTGATGAACTGACAGTTCAGCATGTTCTCCAAGAAAAAGTCAGCCATCTCCTCAAAGCCTTTCTGAGCCAGAATGTCAATGTGATATACATGGACAACTACTCCACTTCCATTATCAAATTGAGGTGACTGAAATACACTCATCATTTAGAATGCACCCCATAATACATGAGTCATATTTGGATAATGTGATGAGTACTGTAATGTGTGACTGGAGATGAGGAGGAATCAAGCTTCATGTAGGGGGAGGGAGTGAGTCTGCACCAGGATGGTGGATATTGTACACGCAAGTTTCTCTCTTTCCATTTGTAGTATGCATTCACAAAGAGAAAAATAATACACAAATCCACATGTGTTTCACAGAGAAAGGAGAAAGAAGAAGAAGCACCATGGTCTATTGTTGGATACATCCCCATCACCTGACATTATACTTCCCTTTAACAATCAATAACATAAGTATTACCCACACATACACAGATATCATGTGGATGCACTGCGCTGCGCTACGCACAAGTAAACACACACACGTCATTGGTGTGACTATTTTGCATGTGTAACAGTCAAGCCTTCCTACTGGATGATTAACGCATCATGTGATTTTAAATTGTGTATTTAAACCACCCTGTTTTTGTGTTCCAGGCCGGCCTCTCACAGGAAGTGATGCAGTCCAGAGGCATGATGGGGAAATGTCTGATGAGAGCACATAGCAAATGGACATTTTGCTGTATGACTAAGTCTGAGAAACGATGGAGTTACAAGTAAAGAGAACATTGTATATGGAAATGAAGCATTCTAACTGAATTGTGAAAACGAATTAAGATGTGTTGAAACTTGACGATTGAAAATCATGCCTTGGGGCGGCAGCGTAACCTAGTGGTTAGAGTGTAGGGGCGGCAGCGTAACCTAGTGGTTAGAGCATTGGACTAGTAAACGAAAGGTTGCAAGATCAAATCCCCGAGCCGACAAGGTACAAATCTGTCGTTCTGCTCCTGAACAAGGAAGTTAACCCACTGTTGCTAGGCCATCATTGAAAATAAGAATTTGTTCTTAACTGACTTGCTTAGTTAAATAAAGGAAAAATAAATTATGTTTTTTGTTGTCTGCCTCTACTTCACTATTCCTGCCCAGACCCTAGAATCTGTCACTTTTCCACGCTATGACACACACACCTTTCTGCTCTCGCTCCTCAATGCCTCTGCAGCAGAAAGTCATCACTGACCTTGGCTTCCATGGCAACCGGCCCTGTAGACTGCTCCCATCATTCTTCACTCTGAAAGCTCAAGTGACATCTTTTGTGCCATGTGAGCTGAGAGTTAACAGAGAGGTAGGGTCAACTCATCTCAAGTGAGACCTTTTTCCTCAGCAACATGAAAAAAAAAAAATCCCCACTATAGTAAATTACCAAAGTCAGGGCAATGTACTGGATAATCCTACGTAGAGTGCCAACTGCATGCAATCTAAACCAGGGCTCTTTGGTTAATGTCACACTTCTGAATCTGCTAAACAATGAACAGTGAATCTCAGTAATTCCTCTGTATGAAACACTCCCCTCCTTGCAATCCTAAATCAACATATTGCTCCACCAACACACATCACTCCCCCTGATACAGGGCATCGACAGTTCAAATGGATCATAATAGTGATAACCTTGCTCTTTGACAACTCCTATACAGACAGTGAGAGCTCAGGGGGATTTAACAATGAGGAGGTCTCATCTCAAAGGCAATGGAAGCACGACTCTTTTTTTATTGGACTCTTTTTGAGGTGTTCTTCACTTAGGACAAACGGGCATGTCCCACTGTACAATGGAGATTAACCTCCTCCAAGGACCCATTTTGGCTATGAACCTCACAGAATGTGAAAAGGCGTCATTTGATAATCAAATTAGCACTGGTCTGAGGACAGATATGACAGTAGTTATCCTTCAGGCTTTGAACTGAGCAGCACAATCCTCTTACTAACGCGCTTCCTCAGTTTTAATGAGGGCAACTCATCTAACAAGGTTTATTCAGAAGCCTTCACTGTTAGCAATAGAACAACACCACAATGACATGAATTTATGGAAATATAAGATTTTCACATCCATACAGCAAAAGGAGGGAGAATATATGAAATATTAACTTTGATGGGCCTCTGTACCCAGTTTTTAATATGATATCTGAAATGAGACTAGCTGCATAAATAAATGGGGGCCACCCAAGCAGTAATTCAACGATAATTACTCAATTGAAATAGCTGGCAGCTAGACTAATTTACCAATCATAAAACTGTTAGCTGACATGGGATAGTTTAGTGACTGACATAGGATAAAAACTGCTGATGCACAACCACATTTCGAAATTGCACCTTATTCTACTGTTCGGTTTCTATTTTATTTATTTTTATCCGAGGGTCTTCAAACGGTGGTACATGCAGCCAGTGCTTAATTCGAGCAGCATCCGGCCTGAACAGGATCCGGCACATTTTGTTCCGGAACCCATGTGCCAGGATCAGTACCTCTCTTGGCATTAAAAATAATTGTCCCTGTTTGCAATGTAAAAAATATAATAAAATCAAAGTTAATTCAAGTTGCCTTCTCTGTTATTCTCCTTCCCCATAAAAAACGTAATGTGAAAATGTGCCTGATATTCTAAGACTTGATTCGTCCTGGGCCTGCCTGGTTTTATGGTTTGCGCAACATTAGCCTGTATAGATCAATACGTTGCCAATGCTGTGGTGAGAGAGAGAAGCGCGCCTGTATCTCACAGAACTAGTATGAGATTCACTTTCTGATCGCTCTCCATCTCTCTGCTTTGATAGTCATGCTCCTGTAATTCTCTTCTCTCCAGCGCTGCACTTCGTCATTTATTCCTTATCACCCTTTTTCTAAGAGTGTATGATTCTATCTAGAACCAAAAAGGGTTATTCAGCTACCCCCATAGAAGAACCCCTTTAGTTCCAGGTAGAACCTTTTCCACAGAGGGTTCTACATGGAACCCCAAAAAGTTCTACCTGGAACCAAAGAAGGTTCTACCTGGAACCAAAAAAAGGTTCTACCTGGAACCAAAAAAGGTTATTTTATGGGGACAGCCGCAGAACCCTTCTGGAACCTTTTTTTCTGAGTGTAGATGCGGGAAGGGGGCTGGAGGTTCCGCAGCACCCTTGATAAATTAAAATATATTTGCCAAAGTTATAGAATTACTGCTGTCTGTTGAGAAATGAAATCATGTAGAATACTACACCAGGAGTAGGTCTATAATTTAGCTACAGAGGAGCAATAGTTTATATTAATTAAAAATAACCTAGCTGTAGATTGTGTGTAGCCCAATCACAAGGCGTGCATACAGCCTGGAACGCGCGGCAAATCTGTCAGTGAACAGCGTGTAGCCAAAACAGGCCTTTTGCAATATTTCAAATAGCCAAACATCGCGGAAAACACAGGTTTGAAAGCAAATGGATTCTGCTGAAAAGAGAAGACTAATCTGGAAAAGTAAAACGATGCGTTACAAAGTAAAACAAGAGAGAGATAAGGTTTTGGTTTCGGCCATCGCGGATGAGTGGACTATATTTCCTCCTCATATTGTACAATATGTGTCTCCCACACACCTAGGCCAAGGCTATTGATGGAGTCAAGACAAGGTCGTTTTTATTAATCTCAGATTCTCAATTTGTGAGGTATTAAAACATATTCTGCCAAAGTCTCCAGTAATCTAAAATTGTGTAGAATTGCATTTAATGCGTTTATATAAGGCAAACATTTTCCAGGACCCTAGGCCAAAATTAATTATCCCCATGTGTGCATCTCCTGCAAGCAATTCTACTCTTCTGCTCTATGTCAGCACGCAAAAGCAATGACATGCATGCAATGCTTTATTATAAATGTTTTTTTGTGTGTTTTTTTTCATTCATTCCGATACCTCAGAGCCCCCCAGGTCAGCTCACTTTTTGTTCAGGCACCTCCCAATTTACAAATGAAGCATTGCATGCAACCCCGCGGGCCGCCAGTTGCCCATCCCTGGCCTATAGGTTAGCTCAGATTATCATTCTGATTCAGTTGACATTACTTTTTTTCTCATCATATTGCAATACCTATTTTCGAAGTTAAGAAGCCAAAATAGGTATAGTACAATGGGGCCACATTTATACACCCCTGTGTAAATGTTGTACCTGTTATTAGACCTACAGTCTGAAGGGAATTAAATCACCTAAAATAAATATAATTTAATACCCCTTTATCCTAATCTGTATTTAATCGTTTTATTCTACCTTCCATGATAATAATCCGTACAAATGTTGCATTGAGCTACTGGAGTGGAAACTAACGGATTTGACTCGAGGTCGGTGCTGTGTTTGTAATAGTGCATCGCGTGAGCGCCCTCCCAGTAATCAATCAGAAGGCTCTTCATCCGGCAGAAGGCTGCTGCTTCGCTCTCTCTGATACGGTATAGAAGGCTTGACATCATAGGCTGTGGTCTACTCCGCTCTTAAGGAATCACTTCGAATTGCATTTTCTTATTATATGAAGTATAGCCAATTGGTAGGATACTATTTTCCATCGAGGTCCTGGGTCCACTTGCTGTACAAACCTGCGACATTTCTTAATATCGCCTTTGATTTTCTTCAGTTTACGCCTTGAGAGGGAGCGGAAGGTAAAATAATGCTAGTGGATCATTTATTTTAGGCAGAGGTCACCTGGATGTTGAACGTTTCTATAGGTTTTGAAAACAAAACTATGTTGCATGGCATCAGCTAATAGAAAAGTATTTAAATTGTTTTGGCTTTATTAATAATAGATAGCCTACTCTCCTCTTTAGCAATAGGATATCGGCAGTGCTTTTTGTGGCTAATGTGGCTAGACATGTAGGATGTAATGTATGCAGTGTATTCAATGTCGAACATGAGTTAGTGAATGAAACAAGCGTAGAAATTAGAGATCTGTTCTGAGACGCATGAAGTTCAACTTATTATGGGAACTTGTAGCGGCCTGTGGTGCAATGCACCCCGGTAAGTCTACCATGTGCGTATGGTTAAAGTGCATGGAAGATATTCTGCTCATCTATTACTGTTTAGTAGGGCATTTACTATGCTTGACAGACCACGTGTGTGAGTTATGACTGTCATGTGGTTGTTTTATGTTATTGCTAGGTGTTGGCATAATTTTAGTCAGAGGACACTACAAATATCAAGGTAAAGGGAAGCAATGTGCTGCTGACCTCCAAAATATTTTCTTTCAGCACATGGCCGATTGAGGATGTATGTCATATGAAGTCTAAATTCTGCATTTGTGAAGACTAAGATTCCCTATCTAAAAATACATTCAACATCCTCTACCATGCCTGCACCTGACATGGTGGATGGCAAACTCTCTGGTTCCCGCTGTGCCATAGAAGGAGTGTCTATTAAGGGGCTCTTTGCCCTTCTGGTCCTGAGTCTCCTACTGCCTTCAGGAGCAACAACCAGCTCAAAATCTGTCACCTGCCACAAAACCTGTTTGTGCGCCAGCAACATCGTTAGCTGCTCCAAGATGAACCTGACCAGCATCCCCATGGCTTTTCCTCGCTACACTGCTGTGCTGGACCTTAGCTTCAACCAAATCAGTAAACTGAAAGCTGAATGGACCCCTGTCAAGCTCAGCATGCTGCACAGCCTCCTGCTCAGCCACAACGGCCTCACCTTCCTCTCTTCCGAGGCCTTCCTATATGTCACACGGTTGCGCTACCTGGACCTTTCCTCAAATGGCCTGAAAATTCTGGAGGAGTTCATCTTCGAGCCCCTGGAGCACCTGGAAGTGCTTCTGCTTTACAACAACTACATCTCCCAGATTGACCGCACTGCCTTCTCCAGCCTCAACAGCCTGCAGAAGCTCTACCTCAGTCAGAACCAGATCCAACGCTTCCCCCTGGAGCTGGTCAAAGAGAGGAATCGGCTGGAGAAGCTCACTCTGTTGGACGTGTCCACCAATCGGCTCAAACTACTGCCCATACAGGAGCTCCAGGTCCTGCCTGCCTGGATCAAGAATGGCCTCTACTTCCACAACAACCCGCTGCCCTGCAGCTGTGAGCTGTACAGCATGCTGGCCCGCTGGCACCGCCAGGAGCTCAGCTCTGCCACTGATTTCAGAGATGACCACACCTGCCTCCTCCCAGGCACACAGAAGGAGAAGGCACTCACCCTGGAGCTGAACAAGGTCCATCTGAATTGCAGCGCAGTGACCATTTTAGACGAGGAGGCCTACCTTGAGCAGTTCATAAGACTGGGCTGTGACACTAGGCAGAGGTACATGCTGAAGAGCTGGGTCCTTCCCGGCAATGTGCAGTTGTCTTCTGGTAACCAAAGTTCCAGGGTCCTCAGCGACGGCAGCCTGCAGGTCGGCCCCATCACGCTCGAGGACTCTGGGATCTACACCTGTTACGCAGTGGGGGAATCCTTCAACGAGACCCTGTATGTGACTGTGTTAGTGCACAACGCCACTCAGGCTGGAGGGCAGGAGGGCATGAAGACGGCCTACACCACATTGGTGGGCTGTCTGGCCAGTGCGATGATGGTGCTCATCTACCTCTACCTCACACCCTGCAGCTGCATCTGCTGCCCGGGCCAGGGCCTGGACAAGAGAGCCCCGGGGGACAGCCTTCACTCCTCCATCCTTAGCGTCTCTCCCACACATGAGGACACAGGCCCGGAGGGGGGCGGAGGTGGAGGGGGTGCCTTTGACAAGCCTCCCTTTAACAGGCATGTCACCTACCTGGACCCAAAGGGCCTGCTGGAGCAGAATGGGCGACTGAGCCCATGTGGGGAGGAGGATGAGGAGTGGCAGGAGGAGGACAGAGGGAGGCAGGAACAGAGAAGGAAGTCAGACGCAGAGTCTCTGAGCTCTGTGTACTCGGACACCCCTATTGTTGTGTGAGATGGTGTTTCGCTTCAACTGGAGGATCTTCCACATAAAAACACTGGGGGGAGGGTGGAGGATGGGTGACTCAGCTGCCTCAGTAGGACTGTAATTTTGATGTTTTATCCATTTTCCATATGTAGAAATTCAATAGGGTAAGTAGCTTTACGTAGTGGGATTACACTATCTTGTCTTTTTATAAAACAAGAACTTTCAACCAAATGAGGATTAATTCTCACTAATTTATTCTGTAGCAATCTATGTGTTCATCAAATGCTTCATCCCTTTGTGTTAGAATACCAATATTGTTGATTCTTTCCAGTGACAAGGGGCACAAATACGTTATGAGTTGTAGCTGAATTTATGCAACCAACAGAAGCAGCATTGAAGTGTATTCACTTGAATAGACTCAACATTGCTCCAATACATCTGTGCTGCTGTGACGCCTGGATCACCAGGCTAATAATAGTCTCTGTCACTTAGTCATTATTGGGGGGGATGCTAATGGGACAGTGTGGGACAGAAAGGATATTTGTTAGCAGCCAGGCCCAGTCCTACCAAAGGGAGTTGCTGTGAAAATCCACTGAGTACTTCTGGGCATGGGTTCAAGTCCCTAAGCAAACGGACAAACGCAGACTGGGCGATTGTCTTATAAACATGGTAGAAATAGCAGCCAGTAGTACAGCTAATACGCTAGCCTACTTAGCAACCCTGCCGCAGTTGAGCTTGGGAAGGAAACACAACTCTTAGCACTGGAACAACAGATATTCTGCTGTCATTCTTGTATCGCTAAACAGATACAACTAAGATTAAGGATTGATGTAGGAGGTATAATATAAACAAATGTCATTGATATTATGCCAGCACCATGAGCTCAGAAAAAATGGTCAAGAAGCAGTCAGATGCTAATGTTACCCAGCTGAAAATCAGGTTTGAGCTCAATGAAGTTTGAGCTCTTGTTTTGTACCTGAACCTCTGTTTAGTCACTCAGTCCAGTTGTATGCTATGGGGGTTTCTTAACACACTTCATTAGATATTACCTAACCTTGACTAACTGCTTTTCAACCTGAGAATCTCTGGCCCTCTTAACTTGAAACCAGGTGCCATCGTAATTTCAGTACCTTGATGGAGGAACTTACTGCGCTGCTGTTATAGAGGGACATCTCTGAAGACAGACTCCCACCTCTTAAGACCAAATACTCAAACCTATAGTATAAGCTGAAAGGCCCATTATTAACTCACAGTAAAGCAGTTACTGAACACACACAACAAAACATGTGCCGCTAACATTTTCAGAAGCAAGACTTTCTTAAGCTATCCATTCATGTCTATATTTCTGCCTGCTCAGGGTCATATAGTTTCATATGTATGTGTATATACATTATCTAACTATCTATTAATCAGATGTTTAATAGTATGTATCCCTACAGTATACATTATTATATAAAGATGTTGCAAGATACTGTATGTGCTTTTGCATACTAGCAGAGGAGTTGTAAATTAAAGACAGATAATGTTATATGAGAATATTATCATAACCTATAATCTTGTTATGCTTTGAAGACCCTTACATTTGACAATTGACATGGTCATTTCTGGTAGAAGCTATTGGACCTCTGGCTCTTCTGTATAAAGACTTCATTATAATCTCCTGAAGAAAAATGTATCATCTCTGACCAAGCTATGATTGGTTAAAATATTTAAAGCGTAACCGGTGTGTAATCTCTTATACACTCACAAAGGGAATCAGCTGAGTAATTGTTATCTGTTTATATACGTATGTAAAAGTATTATGTGTCTTTGTGGTAGCCATTTCTTGTGATGTTCTGCGTTTTCCTACTGTCTGTGTTACTTACTACTTACTGCTTATGAATTGTTGGGTCAAGTACAAAGACATTAATCTGTAATGACAGACTTTTGTCAGAATCTCTCTGCTATGCTCTCAAATGCCTTCCTGTTCATCCACTGTACCTGTCAACTGTATTCACAACCTCAAACTTCCAAAACATGAAGTGTGATGATACTGTGTTTTTCTTGGAAAGAAGCACTCAAGAGACACATAACTATGTAAAAATACTTTGAATTACTTATTACAGTGCCTAGTGGAAGTCTACACACCCCTTGCACAGTCTTCACATTTTTCTGCCTTAAAATTGTATAAGAAAAACAGATTAAATTAGATTGTTTTCCTATCGATCTATACAATGTTCTCCACATTATAGAACATTTATAGAACATTTTCCAAATGACTAAGAAATACAAAATGTTGTATTGATTGCGTGTCCTAACACCCCATAGGTAATACTTGGTGGGAGCACCTATAGCAGCCTTTACAGCTGTGAATAATTTGGAATCATATTCTTCCAATTTTGCACAACTCTTAGGGCAACATGCAGCAACATGTGAAGACTGTGCAAGGGATGTGTAGACTTTCACTAGCGACTGTGTAAGTAGTGTTTTTGGTAAGTAGTTTATCTGTACTTTACTATTTACTATTGTACTTTACTACTTTACTATTTATATTTTTGATTACTTTGACTCCACTACATTCATAAACAAAATATCTACTTTTTACTCCCATATAAAAATGCTTAATTTATAAATGAGTGTTGGAGTCTGCCCCTGGCAATCCGCAAAAAAAAGTCAAGAAAATAATTTTTTCAGGTTTGCTTAATATAATATTTGAAATTATTTATAGTATATACTTTCACTTTTGATATTTAAATATATTTTAGCAATTAGATGTACTTTTAAACCAAAAACTTACTCAAGTATTTTACTGGGTGACTAACTTTTACTTGAGTCCTTTTCTATTAAGGTATCTTTACTTTTATTCAAGTATGACAAATGGGTACTTTTCCTACTACTGTCAATATCTGATCGCCTAGAATTGATGCTTTATTACAGCCCTCCTTGCGATATTGTGACGCGAGTGTCCAGTGTTAGTGAAGCATGATATTCAGGCCTGCGCACGGGGCCAAATGGCATGCCACTCCACTGGCTTCTTTTTCTACAGCAAATTACCCTAATGACATGTACTGTGATCACTCGGGGGTGAAATGTTAGAACTCACAGGATCACTGAGGTGAAAACTCAGTTCACTGGATAAGCAGTCCGTTTACTTTCTTCAGGCACCATTTGATGCAGGCTTTTTATTCTCCCTCTTTTGGACCATTTACCTTTGGCACTGTCTTGTGGCTGTAGGTGCACACCATCACATCCCTTTTGCCATTTACAGGTAACTTAATTACAGGTAAACTGAGGGAAGGACAGTGTTTTTCTGTGTGGGTTTGTGTTTATCACCAATCTAAATTACTGTACTCAATGTCATTATGGATTAAGTGTCAATATCTGCAGAAGTAAAGGTATATTTCCATCTAGATTCTATAATATGAAGGCATGTGTGCCAGAACCCGCTAATGTAATACTGCTAAAGTCTAAATGAAGACTTCTACTATATTAATGATTCAAGAGGACTGGAGAGGGACGTCTAAAGACCCTGGGTTCATTCCAAAAGGCTATATAGTGCACTACCTTTGACGAGGGCCCATTTGCCTCTGGTTAGGGAATAGGGTGCCATTTGGGACGTAATCCATGATTTAGCAACGCTGACCAAAAGCAAAATCATCCAGGTTTTGACAGGTTTGATTAAACTGGGTGATATGTCAGCAGATGCTAGATGCTTAGGTCCCATGTGGTTCAGTTGGTAGAGCATGGCTCTTTCAATGCCAGGGTTGTGGGTTCAAATCCAATGGGGGACCAGTATGAAATGTACTACAGTTAGTCACTCTGGATGAGGGTGTATGACAAATGTAAAGATCCCTGCACATTTTTACTTCAACTAGGTCTACGGCCTTGCAGTAACATACTGTACAATATGTATTGTCACAAATAGTTAAGTAATAGGAAGTATTGAGGTGTGGTAATGACACATTTCCAGCTAGTAGATATTCAAGCATAGTTTATAATTAGAACCAATCAACCCGCAGCAGAAATGTAAGAACGACCTGAATCTATGATGACTGTATTTAGAGCCGGCACAGATGGCATGGTGCATGCAGTCAGTGCCTGCTGATGCTCAATGATTGGCATGTAGTTGTGTGTGTGTATGTAGACTGAATTCAGAAGATGACTCATCCTTTCTCTTTAAGCCCCCTCCTGATTTAATGAAATGACTGCCGATAATATAGTGTATTTGTGAGTCTATGGGTTTTCATGCCATCTAGTGGACTGTATTGTGAAAGATTTAGCTGAACATGCAGTCTAACACTGTGAATGGGCCCATAATCAACCTGAACGAGAATCCATGTCAATAGTCAAACTACCACATTTGCAAAACAGCACAATAGACTTAATAAATCACAAATCTGATACAGGTTAACTTTGTTTTATTCGCATAATTGGAATAATCGCACAGTAGTGGAGCTTGTTCACTTTTCATTACCTGTCTGCAGTTCACTTCAGATGTAAACAGAACTGGAATAATGATGGTCGGTCCTGGTGAATCTTTCAGAGTCAGATGCAGACAGGCATGGTCTCAGTGTGGTGTTGGGGCACCAGCGTGGTTGTCAGCATCCACATATTTAGCAGATGTTATCGCAGGTGCTGCGAAATGCTTGTGTTTCTAGCTCCAACAGTGCAGTAATATCTAACAATACAAAACAATACACACAAATCCCCAAAAATAAAGAAATGAAGAAATATCAGAACGATTCAGCCTGGGCCAAGCCCACACAGTTCTGGTCTCTGTTAAAGATTGTGTAAAACTGTCTCATGAAGACCTCACCCAGGTTCCACTGATCATTGTCCCAAGCAAAACCAGTACTACAACTGGAGCCATACTGGAGAGAGAAGAAAACGGAGTATAACTGCAGGTGAAAAAGTAGCCTGGACAGCCGCTAGTGGGAGCTATTGTCCACTATCATCTAGACTTAATGTGCCCAGACGGTGATACACTCGTGTCCCCTAGCGACAGGTTCGTACAGAAACACATCCTCCATTCAGGCTGGAACGGCGTCGGTTTCCTCCTTTTCTCGATGTAATGGTCTGTGGGTGGAAGGAAAAAAATTGGAAAATATGCACTTTTTAAATTATTATTATTTTTTTTACTTTTACCCCTTTTTCTCCGCAATTTCGTGGTATCCAATTGAGAGGCGAAGGTCGAGCCGTGCGTCCTCCGAAACACAACACAACCAAGCCGCATTGCTTCTTGGCACAATGCCCACTTATCCCAGAAGCCAGCCGCACCAATGTGTCGGAGGAAACACCGTACACCTGGCAACCGTGTCAGCGTGCACTGCACCCGGCCCGACACAGGAGTTGCTAAAGCGCGATGGGACAAGGACATCCCTGCCGGCCAAACCCTCCCCTGACCCGGACGACACTGAGTCAATGGGTCTCTCGGTCGCGGGACTGAGTCAATGGGTCTCTCGGTCGCGGGAGAATCTCTAGTGGCACAGCTTGCACTGCGATGCAGTGCCTTAGATCACTGCGCCATTCGGGAGGCCAATATGCATAATATTTTTCACCACCAACTTCTGGATGTTGCACACCGGGGGGGTCTGTTGTTTACCCCTGCCTGAACATGGTCAGCAACATCCGGAAGTAACATTAGCCACTCCACATGGTGGTGGGAAAAATAGTATTAAGGAGGAAACCGAAGCCTGAACAGAGGATGTTTTATGTATGAACCGGTCGCCAGGGGACACATAGCAGCAAGGCTAGTGGAAAAGTTTCTCTCTGATCTTCACAATGTTGAGTCCTTACATTGCAACAAGGAATAGAGATTTCAGTAATAGCATTGGCACATTGTGGTGATTTTAAATTGAGTGACTGGAGTTATGGGCGGGCCTTAGAGTGCCTGGCCCACCCTACCATATCTCCTTGTCTGTCCAAATAAAATACTGAAATATTGATCATTTATTTGACAGAGACAAACAATCTGATGTTGTCTGGACCAAAATATTATGGCATGTCATACTACTTCTGGCCAGACAGCATCAGATTATGTACATAGGCTACATACAGCAGAGAGGAAGAGGCGAAGCGAGAGGGCACACTCTAGCCAAAATCTGTCCAGTATAAGCCCAAAGCGTTTCTATCGAATAACATGCAGGCTGAAGCTTGTCGCCTGCCTTTCCGCCTTTGAGACAAAGACTTCCATTTTTAGAGCGGAGACATGAGCATCTTATCATTATATAACGATCTCTGGTTTCAGCCTCTTGCGTTTTGGAAAGGGGCGGGTGCACAGTGCACTTTTAGGATACTGGATTTCGCCAAAATTATACAACTACTCCTTTCTAAATAAAATCATTCAAAATACTTCACCAGGGAACATAACTTAGCCACAGTCGATCATTATTATTATTATTATTTTTTTTAAATAGCTGTGTATTATTTTAAAACACAAGTGTGTTTGGGAAGCCCGCCAACTGAGTAGTGTACTTGGCAATAGGTCTAGCTTATTGAGTTGCGGCTGTCAGTGAAAAGCATCTAAAATATGTGTGAATATAATAATGTGTCTTCAGTATAATCTTAAAATGTTGCATCAAGAAGAAAGGTAGAGGGTTGTGGCGAAAATATGGTGCATCCATTTGGCAATGTCTGATTGTCTTAACTTGTACACCACTCATTCTTTTCTTCGCCTCGTACAAGCCAAGGAAAAATGAAGAAAATGTACCGTTTTATTTATGTCCATTGCGAATGATATTTCCTCAGTATTTGGAAAATCTAAATATCATGATTGATTATCCCATATATCCAGTGGAAACGTCAGAAGCTCACTGGTGCAGGAACCTCTGATATGCTGACCACACCGCTCAAGTCGGGTGTGCGAGCATTGCAAAAATAAATGTGCACATACATGTTATTCAGTCATTGCACCCACATGTCAACGATCACCTGAACTTGGTTCTATTTGTGACTCTTGACCCTCTGCAAGTCCTGCCTCTCCCATGTCCTCCTCAACGGTTTTTAGCAACATATACCCACATGGGTGATTGAAAGATGAACTGAGTTCCACACTTCAGTTGGTGCTGATAATGCACCTGAAAGTTGGTTGCCAACCGCCATATAAAGTCCAAAGAAGAAGAAGTCAGAAGGAGGAGCATTTACTAGAAACAAACTCGGTTGACCCTTTTATCTGTGGAGTAACTGTCGGAGTAGAGGACCCTGCATTTCAGCTAAAATAACAACCCAATGTTTATATCCCAGGACAAATTAGCTAGCAACAGGAAGCTAGCTAGCTAAATTACAATAAATGTTTAATGCTTTTCGACCTGTCCCCAAATTAATATAGTTGGTTCAAGAGTTCGTTTTGATATTTCAACCTGCGTGTTCTGATCGCGTCTGGTGTGTGGACAAAACTGAACATGCGCGTGATGGCGGACACATGCGAGGGGGTGCTCTGGTCAGCATGTGAGATTCTGACCACGCCACTCGTGTCGCGTGCGTTGCAAAATAAATGTACACATACATGTTATTCAATCATTGCACCCACAATACTTGCATACGTCAACGAGCGTATGCGTAGCCAGGCGCTAAAATAGAACTTGGTTCTATTTGTGACATTTGACGCACTGCAAGTCCCGCCTTTTTAGGAGCATATACCCACGTGCCATCTCCTCATTGGTTTTTAGGCACATATACCCACATGGGTGATTGAAAGATTAATTGAGGTCCACACTCCAGTCCAGTTGGTAGTGGTAATGCACCTTACAGTTGGTTTCCAACTTCCATATAAAGTCCAAAGAAGAAGAAGAAAAAGCCCGAAGGAGGAGAGATTAGTAGAAAGAAACTCAGTTTACCATTTTATCTGTGGATTAATTGTCGGAGTAGAGGACCTTGCATGTCAGGTAAAATAACAACCCAATGTTTATATCCCAGGACAATTTAGCTAGCAACAGCAAGCCTGCTAGTTAAATTGCCATAAATGTTCAAAACATTTTGGCCTGTCCCCAAGTTGGTTCAGAGTTCGTTTTGATATTTCAACCTGCTTGTCCAGATTGCATCCGGTGTGGGTGGACAAAATCAACATGCGCAGGAGCGGTCTGGTCAGCATGTTTATTTTTTATTTAACTCGGGAAGTCAATTAAGAACAAATTCTTATTTACAATGACGGCCTACCCCAGCCAAACCCTGACGACGCTGGGCCAGTCCCTATGGGACTCCCAATCACGGCCGGATGTGATACAGCCTGGATTCGAACCAGGAAGAGTCCCTCCTGCACTGAGATGCAGTGCCTTAGACTGCTGCGCCACTCTGGAACATTGTAAGGCAAGAACATTGTAAGGCAATGTTCCCTCAACTGTGTGCGGGCGAGCAGCTCCACTCAGACTGCCAACCAGAAGAAATATGAGCTGGTGCAGAGAAGCACGAGACTGAACTTCACTCAACTTTCTACAGTATTCTCTTTTAGTTAACACTATAAACATTTTGCTCTACTGTGGGAATTGTGATCGAATCAATGCAATATTAGCCACTTTCAACATAATATACCGAAACAAAATGCAAGATTTAGTATGCAAAACTAACTATGCAAGAGATTTTCTTATAGGCATTGGAGTAGGATACTATTGCATTGACAGGCACCACTCAGGCCCATACTTTACACAGACCAGTGCGCCATTACCAATCAGAGCTGCAGTAGGTCTATATGCAAATAGCCATTGCCATATATGGATCTGTGCCATTCACTTTGAACTGGGCTGTTTAGGCTACAGTATGATCGGTTGCCAGTAGATGCTCTTGAGATCAAAGTGAGAGCTGCATGTAGCCACGTTTGCACACATTTGTTCATATTCTTAGCTAATTAGTGAGTTATTAACCCAGTTATAGCTAATTTCTAGTCAACAATGTGGTTGCTTCCTACAAGAGCACAAAATGTGTGCATTTCTCGCCTTGGAAAAGTAATCAGATAACGAGCCTTTTAATGTTGCAAAAGGGATGTGTTGTATTTTGAGAATGTCTTGAATAAACAAAGTAGCCAATAGGCAGAGCGTAGCATAATTTGTCTGATTCTCTGTAATAATTGTATGGGAATAATAATAAATGTTATTTTGTAAAGTGGTTTCTTGCATCAAACAACATTTTCAGTCACCTCGTCGTCTGAAGGACAAATGGATAAACAGGTTGTCAAGCACTGCATGTTTATTTTTTTCAAGTCTCATGGAATGTAGACATTGAACAACACACATTGGCTAATACTGTAGGTTGAGGGCAGGGGCTAGTGCTCTCGCCATAGTTTAATTTGAACTTTTAGATTTTATCATTTTACTTCAGATTTTTATGAATAACAATGTGACAAAGATTTTGAGAAACGAAAACGTTATTATTGAAATGAAACTTTTACACAAAAATGTGCATATAAAAATAACAACTGACATGCAGATCAGTAGAAATGGAAGGATAAATTGTATGCTTCCCTAAACTTGAAACTCACAAGCTGCCTATGGTTTTTAAGCTACTGTTACAGGCATAAAAAAAAACTGTAAACAGGCTAGCACGTGCACACATAGGGGGTCCCGTGAAAAAACTTTCCCCCCTATGGAAATCAAAGGCCCATCCAAATTATTTGTTCCGGCGCCAGGTCTGTACCAAAGTGTGGCTTAAGCTTTCTTATTGAGCATCGCTCAATATATGCTCAAACGGAACATTACACTACATTTTAGCGATACTTACTGTGGAAAAATAGGCAGGTGCTGGGAGAGTGAAGCTGAATCCATTGATGTTAAAGGTCATCTCAGGCATGTCACGATACTCTGTAAAGTAGTAAGGAAATGTATCCTAAATATTTTCTGAAATTTGCTGAGCCACTTACATTAGTACCATAAATGAGTTTTTCAGTTATTATACATATGAAAAACATAACACAAATATCCATCACAAAACTGTGTTCATTTATAAGATTGAGATCCAGTGAAACCTGCCTGTATGCTCCCACCCAGCCATTGACATCCCTGGGAGGCCCGATGATCTCAGTGGTGCCAGAGTCAACCATAGCTTGGCAGCCAGCTGCACACGCCACAGTATTCCCATTGTACTGCAACAGACAGAGCACATATTTATTTACTAGGCAAGTCCGTTAAGAACAAACTCTTATTTACAATGATGGCCTAGGAACAGTGGGATAATTGCCTTGTTAAGGGGCAGAACGACAGATTATTATCTTGTCAGCTCGGGGATTCAATCCACTAACCTTTCAGTTACTGGCCTAACGCTCTAACCACTAGGCTACCTGCCACCTTAAGACAAATAGCGTCACTATTCTATAGAGTCATCAACAACAAAAGTATGTATAACACCAGTGACTGATCATCCTTAATGAGTTTGAATTTGGTTGGTGTCTTCTGTGAGACAATGATAATCTTTTATTCTGTTACACATAAACTCATTCATTAGCCGTCCACAATATTACCTGTCTACTTCATACTGCCAGTAGCCAGTAGGTTGAGAGATGGGGATCCATTGGATGCTTCCTGTGAAGTAGGAGGGGTTGGTTCCTCCCAGGATTAACAAACTGCCATCTACAACCCAGTCCTCCAGGGAAATCTCACTTGGTCAGTTAGATGGAGAACAGGTCTTGGGGGATCTTGCCATGTTTCCAAATGTTGTCAAATACAGGAGTGCCTCCCTTGATTGACAGGTGCTTGGGGAAGACCAAACTCATAATCCCATCCCATGGTAATGTCTGCATGAGTGTCCTCCACCAGACTCCGGCCAAAAATATGGTGTCACAGATCTGGGGAAAAAGCAGTCACACACATCTACTCAAAATGCTGTTGGTGACATTTTAAGAATGAGAAGTACAAGCCTCTCTCAACAGCATAAATTGAGGGGATTGAATGTGATGTGGCTGTATTTGTTAGGGAGAAGCCATTGTTTGGAGGATATATTGGCACGGGTGTTCATTGGGGGCCAATATATCCTCCAAACACCGGCTTCTCGGGCATTATCACTTTTATACAACCGGTTACCATATTCAAATAATTATTCACATAATTTTCATAAAAAATGTTGATACATTTATTCATACAATTTCCTCCTTCCACAAGATATAACCGCGACACAAATCTTGTGTTGGTCCCCAAACCGGCTGGTCTTTCGTTCAATTGGTTCGGTTGCCAGAGAAGCAACCCAGTACTTCAGTGTTTTTGTTTTGTATCTATGGATGCGACCCAGTCGTTGGTTCTAAATGTTCCATTGCCATACTAGCTGGCAACATTCGTATCCCTTGCATGCTAGCCAACTGCGACTAACTTACAGTCACGTCAAACAGTGCAAACAGAATGACAGCAAAGTAGCTGCATTTGCGTTTGTTTAAGCTGTTTTCTAGTGACATTTATTTGCATATATCCATAACAATGAGCTGATGCGCGATTTCGACTCGCGTAGAAAACGTGCTCTCGCCAGGACACCTATTCAGAGGAGCAAGCCAACAACACAGCTAACACAATCACTTCAAACTGAAGCTGGAAAGACAGCAAACTAGCTGCACTTCGTTTCGTTTTAGCTGTTTTCGATTGAAAGTTCTTTGTATATATCCATTAAAAAATAATGATTCATGATTTCGACTGGCTGAGAAAAGCTGCCTGCCTGTCTGTCTCATCCCGACAAGTTCATCTGGAGATCGAATTTGAATGTTGAAACAAAGTTGTCGGGCTCTCTGACATTTGCAAGGTTTATACAAATATCCGCTGTTGAATACGAAATGTTAGTCTAAAAGAAATGTGAGATAATGTCTAAATGCAATTTATAGTGGAGGTCAGGCAGCCAGTTTATAATAGCAATAAAGGCGTCTCGGGTATTTGTGGTATATGGCCAATATACCACGGCCAAGGGCTGTTCTTAGCGTGACGCAACACGGATTGCCTGGGAAAATGCCTATTTACTCTGTTCTGACTGGACAATCCACTGTCTCATCAGCCCAGCCATTTTTTAACCTAATTAGAGCAGTAACAAAGAAATGCTTTGTCATACCTGTGGTATACGGTCTGATATACAACGGCTGTCACCACCCAGTTTATAATTAAGCAATAATGCCAGAGGTGTGGTATATGGCAAGACGAAAGATTTAAGTCCCTTTGAATGAGGTATGGTAGTAGGTGCCAGGCGCACAGGTTTGAGTGTTTCAAGAACTGCAACTCTGTTGGGTTTTTCAGTCTCAACAGTTTCCTGTGTGAATCAAGAATGGTTCACCATCCAAAGGACACCCAGCCAACATGACAACTGTGGGAATCTTCAGAGTCAAGATGTGCCTTTCGAGACCTTGTATAGTCCATGCTCCGGTGAATTGAGGCTGTTCTGAGGGCAAAAGGGGATACAACTCAATATTAGGAAGGTGTTCCTAATGTTTTGTACACTCAGCGTGAATTATTTGAAGTGGCAAGTGTTTCTATTTGTGTACTGTTGTCAACTGCATGAGAAAGACAAGCATACAATAAATCTACATCTGCACTAATAAAATGCATATACTGTACATGTAGGTCACACCTCGTTACAGGTTAATAAAAAGTCACATAGATTAACTGGAACAGTATGTCATGACTCAGCATTTCCCACAAAGATTTCTGTAAAATGGGGCAGTTGACTTTTCAGAATGTGAGCATGTAACATATGAGTGCGTTTTAGTTTAATGGCTTCAATTACCCATATTATTTATGAATGGCCATTTGATACAACGAATAGTGACTTTAATGACTGCAAATAAAGGTCTGAGTGTACTTTCCGCATACTTGAGTCTGATGGGAATTGTTCGCGTCTCACCAATTTGATTCGATTATCACTTGATTAGTGTTTTTAAACACGATAATGTCAGTAATAACGTTTCTGATATTTCACATGCATCTGAATAAGATCTAAGTGACGTAGGTAATTGTCAAACTTCTTTAGACAACTCTGCCCTCTAAAGGACAAAGTCAGACATCATCATAATGTACACTTATTTTATAATCTTATAATTTCGTAAAATTGTATTTAATGCCAACAAAACTGTAATAACTTTAGATCATTCAACCTCATATTCAAATGTACAAAAGTAATAAAAGAGAACACAGCCATGTTTAAAATAAGCCTCTTTATTAAAAAAATATATTATACAAATTGTTTTAATTGAAACGTAATGTGGTATGTACAAATTACAATTAGCTCAAATAGTAAATAATGACTCTGGCTAAATGCACATTAAATGGTAAACACTGACAGCATTAGAACATGTACTCACCAACGTGTGGATCCCTTGTCAAATGAATTCCTTGTTTAATACTGTATCAACCAGATGTTTGTTAATTAGATAAAACATTAAAGTAAAACTCTGACCCGTGTAGTTTTACAGTTCGGTTTTCAGGTTGTATGACACTTCCAGAGCAGAAAGTTTAATGGAGCAAGCTTCTTTATTTCCTCCTTTTCTGAATGTTGCTCTTGTGAAACTCAAATGTGATTAATCCCTGTTCACTCCTTTCATGAGGAATACAAAAGGAGGTCATAATACAGCAGTATGGGTTTAATGTGTATTTACTACAGTGCATGATGTAGTACCTGCTGCAAACGGTTTCCTGGAGGATTAATCGATGAGCTGAGGACTGAAACCGGGCCACATCCTTAACACAAAGACAAGACTGGCCAGAGAAACAACAAACACATGTAGCACATTAAACCATTTGAACATGTCATACAAACATCGATATCCCCTGAAATTGTACTGGAGAAAAATTAACAACTTAATATCACATATCATAAGGATATGTTCTAAATAAACCAAAGCCTTCAGTATCAAACATATTAACAAAGTGTTATAATTTAGTAGAAAAAAAGCTGATTAAATCTTCTAGAATCGTATTGTGAATGGTTAAACGACCACATTTGCTGTTCAAAGCCCCCTGGGACTAGTGATGGCTAAGAGAAAGTCCCTACTTACCTCTTCATAATGCAAAGGCAACATTATCTACTGTGAAAAAAGTAATTCATCAAAACCAATTCAATATCATCAGTGAAGAAGGGCGCTGCATGATCTGACAACATAACACAACTACTGATGATCAATACTCACGGCATATTTATACATCTATCCTTTCTGCTATTCTCAACTGGAGGTGAGTCCGCTGCTGTTCTTCCATTTGTGTCTAATCTGTCAAATGCAACTGTGAGATTATTTCATGTGTCCCTGCCATTTTATGCAGTTGTACAAGCAGTATTGATCATATCAGGCATACTACCAGGTCTTCAGGCACCTGTTATCAGATATTTCCATCACTAAGATTTATGTTAAACTGAATGTTATGCTCATGCTGCAGACATAAAAAGCTGATGTTTTCAAGAGCGTGTCACTCCCCCACTCATTATAAGCAGGGAACACACTATCCTACCCATTCATATCATTAAACAAAATGGATCCTGTCTCCCCTGATAATGTGCAGTTCTAATTTTAACTAACATTTGTTCTCTACCAGTTGTTCTTCCTGCATGCTGTTAAATAGCACATCTGAATACTTTACCATTTTTTAAAACAATATAGCCTGAGGATATTATTAGATATGTGTATGATTTTAGGAATAGTCCTGACCTAGCCATTTATCTATCACTCCCCTGTTACACTTGACGGAGTAAAACGTCATACTCAATTTAACTTACCGGTACGTGACATACACATCAGAGGGACTTCTATTGGTTAAGCAATATCTTGAATCTAAATTTGCCTGTGACAAAACAGCATGCAGGGAGAGAAAACTATTGACAACGCACTGTTAATGAATTGTATAACAGACCTGTGGACATTTTGAAAGTGTAACAAAATGATCATGGAGCAATAGACTTCAATAAATTGTAACCAGTGCTATTATACTGATGGCATTGCTTTAAGGAGATGTCTATACCCGTTTATGTGCAATATATACAAGTGTATGGTATTACATTTATTATGAACCAGGTATCATTAATTGAACGGTTTATCTGCTTGCCTCATATATAGAATGCATGTAAGTACAAAATACCAGATTAAGTGATTATCATGTGTTCATAACAAGGGATCAGACTGTTCTTTGTTTATACGTACCAAAGTATGTCGTTCAGGCTGTCAGCAATCTTTACCTGAGCAGGGACAGGTGTCTGTGGGGGGAAGGGAGGTGCCCACTCCTGTCATAGACAGGCAGAGCTCAAAACCTCTGAGAAGCCTTGTGTTGCCGTCCAGGGTGTGGCACACAGTGGGTCTCTCGCAACGCAGGATTTGCATTTCCTACCAAAGTTTACATACCAAATCCGCAACTATGCTAGTCAGGCCTGGAATCCTGGCACAAAGCCGACTGTTAACTGGGCAGTGCCTCCTGTGGATTCTGGATCCCTGATGGCAGCCCAATGACAGTCTCTTCATTTTGATTTCATATTCACTTAGAATAAACTCTAGAACTAAATAAATTCAAATCATCGATACCTGCACAGGGCGGGAAGTTCCTTTCACTGGGAGTGGCACATGGTGGTTTGTGGAAAGCCTGGGTGCCGAGTCACTCCATCCCATGGTGGGGTACCAATGTAAACTGACCCTAACACAGTAAAATATTATTCCTGCAGGCTTCAACGCAGGGAGAGCAAAGCAACTGGCAAATACACAAATAATTAAAACTATGGCTCCTTGTTAAGCTGGAACAGATCTTGAGGCATTACCCTCCTAGCTCTGGAGGGTTGTTTTCATCAGTAGAGTTGAGTGGACAGGACAGGCACTCCAACTGTGTGTTGTTGGCCAAAGTGACACAAAGCAGGAGGTGTGGTGGGCAGAGCAGTGGAACACCCGGGACAACTGGATCAGTGGCCCAAGGTGATGACAACAGCGCCACCATCAGAGCAGCAGCCAGCAAGTGGTGAGCCTCTCTCCAGCCCCCGTTGTAACAGCTCACTGGAAAACAGCTTCATCACCTACGGCTACGAGGACCAGAGATGACACAGGAGTAGGGCCCCACTCCCACGGGACATCTCAGCAAAGGCACAGTAATGATGGCCAGGTAAAAGGGGGGGGGGGGGGGGATTTGGGCATTAACAGCTGGAACATCAGCAACTCTTCAAAAAGCGGTGTTAACAATGATGGTGAGCAATGATGTCAACACAAAGATTTGAGCTCTTTCCCTTGCTCTCAACACTTTTCTTTTTCCTTTCTGGTCTGGAAAGGTGCTCCCATTTTTCACACAGGCAGGGCCAGAGTTAAGTGCAAAAGACAATTCCTTCGCAACACAACAGAAAAGGTCACAAAAGTCGTCTTCCAAGGCAGAAACATTTGTTTTCCCACGAAAGAGAACATTTATTGATACCGAAACAAAATCTATGAAGTGCAAGCTGCACTTTGTGTTTTTTGACAACTATGTCTTAGGCGCATGTGCAATTGCGGTTTCCATTTTTTCTCCAAAAATCAGGTGGACACAGCACACAGCATATTTTCCATTTAAAACACGGGAAATGGCATCACAAAGCATTAACACAACGAGCAGTAAATTCTGAGGAAATGCACAAAGGGCCACTGTGCAAAGGACCCTTGCCCCTGTGCATTCTGGAGTATTTTTGCGTATGGTGTTTTCCAGTGTCCAACGGTGGTATGGTGGTGTTATCCACTCTGGTATTCCTTGCTCAGATCTGAAGTGTCCATAACATACATACAGTAATAATTTTATACAAGAAATTTCACTTAAAATACATTTTTAAATAAAATGTCTTTTTGTTTTATATGTAAAAATGCCAATACACTTTGAATTCTAAGTAGAAGCAGAAGGCTATGGCATTAACAACACTACTGGTGAGTTCCCCATGTATAAAGGCGGCAATTAATGTAAAGGCCAAATTGAAAATGAACAATTATGTAAATTAACTTCCACTGTAGTATTTGGAGAGATTGATACATGTGCTTAATGCCAGTCAACAAAACTTATTCTTAGTTTAACCCTAAACAGAATTTAAGTACACTGTTGAACTAAACCAATTGTTAAAATATATATATGTTTTAGGGACATACATACTCTTGGTCCTTGAGAGCAAAAAGAAAGGTATCCTGTTTCAAAAGTGAGTCATACATTTGACATAACTGATTGAACTCATTGGAGAAATTCCATTTAGATAAACTACTTTCCTTCTCACCTTGTTGATGCACATTTGTGGAACTGAAAAGACTATGTGAAATGGCTCCACCTAGCTTTCTGGAAGGCTAGGCAGTCTCTTAATGGTTTCCAGACAGTTAGTTCTCTCAGAACCAAAAGGGGAAGTCATCAAGAGACACATATTACTGCCATGAGGGGCCATGGTCATTTGGTTTAGAAGCTTTATTTCCCTCTTTACTATGTATAGTAAAATACTAACTTAACTCAAACATTTAACTGTGGGGATGATTGTTGGAAATAACATTACTCATAATATAAAAAACAGGATAACGTCCTGACCTCAAGGACCTCAGTGGCACAGGAAAATAGTGGTAGTTCTTATTTAGTCAAAAAAATAATACCCTCTATGGAATTTGTGTGGCATCATCTCTATTGAATGAACCCAAGGATCATAGACCTGTTGACAATCAAAACCATTCTGGATTTACGCTAATAGAGTCAATATTTGGATATTGCCTATCTAATAGGCACTTTTAAATTAGACCACTCAAAAGAAACTTATGAGCCTTGTTTTTTGTGTTTTTTTTACTATTAGTCTATATAGTCAACAGGGCAATGCAACACTTGTAAAACAAACTCTGATATCCTAGATTCTCTTATAATGTATCACACAAAATATTGTTTCCAAAATTGAAACTTAACTGTGAGTGCTATTGGTGCCAAGCAAAGATACACTGACAACAGTCGGTGGTGATACAGTAGGTGAAAATGTAAGCACTTTGGCGATTAGAAATAACAAAAATCGTCCCAACTATGGATCAAATAAGTAAGACCTTATCAAACAGCAATGTTTGATTTGAAAATATTCCAGGTAGAGTTTTATGTAAATAACTGAATTTCAAAACATTTTACATTGGCTGCTTGATAGAGACTGGTATATTCTTATTGATCAACAAAAGCAGATACCAATTTTACTAATAAATTATTGATAATGCAATGGAAAACTGTATCGTCTTACAACTACACACCTTCACAGGGCTCTTAAAATATGGCATGGCTTATCTATTACCAGTCTGACTAAGTGTAAGAAATTCAAATGAGGAGATAACTAAGTGTAGTTCAGATTTTTTTTCAGGTCTCAGATTAATCTTTACATGCTTTTATGTTCTACTTCAATGAATAGCAAACAAGACTTGACACCAGATAAATGATTGTTTGCAAATACAATGGATGTCAGATTTTTTCCAAATAAAAAGGCAATAACCAATGTAGTTGTGATTCACAAAAATGCATAAATTACTCTACAGATGAATGATTTACAGATTAGTTGCGCAAATAGAGAAAGGTGAGTCTACTTTGACTTAACCAATTTCAATTAAATGTATCCACTTCTTGTGATTTAAATTGTTCACATTAAAAGTAGACCACCAATAGAATGTAATGCAGGCTACATGCTAATGCATGCTATGCTGAGTTGACAACTTAAAATATCTGAAAGGCTTGTTATTTTTGATTAACAAATTACTCTTAGTATAGCATTGTGTTCTGCCAAGAAGTTCTACTTGTAGCAAGACAGAAAGCTATCAACCCCACCCTGTTCCGTTTCAATGACAGCTAAATCCCGTAACACATTGTGGGTGTGAATGTGCTACCAATGCATCACACATGAATGATTCTCATTTTATGAGGCTCCTCGGACAATGACCATCACCAGGTAGTCCTCTTCGGTTTTGGCAAGGGCTTTCGCTGAGGCATCCATGAACTGCTGGGAAAAATCACAGGGCGGGAAAGCGTGAAGAACTCCTGCGCCGTCCTTGTCACGGGTGCCACCCACAGGCAGACTGATGACGCCGGCTGCTTGCTTCTGCTTCAGGTAGGAGACCAGGTTCTTTAGAGGCCTCTCGGTGGAGCTTCCCACATCCTGGGGCCCCTCCTCACAGCTCCCAGGCACAGCCAAGAGGACAGAATAGCCGCTGGGGCCTGCAGTCTTGATGCGACGGGACACCTCATCCAGCTTGGGCTGGTCCAGACGCAGGCGCTGGGTGATCTTTAGCTGGGACACCTGACCACCAGTGGAGCTCTCCACCAGTAGTCTGGCTGCCACAGCTAAGTCCCCCTCTAGCAGGTGCATGGAGGTGGGGAAGCTGCTGTTCTTCAGCAGGAGCACGCCATGCCAGGCCTGACACAGCTTCTGCCCCCCGGCCCCCTGCTTAGACTGCAGGCTGGACATGGAAGAGGAGGGGTGATCAGAGCGGTCCTCCCTCTTTACAGGGCTTGTGCATGAGTCACTGGCTTTGCGTTTGCGGTCCCGTTCTGGTAAGGCTGGGCTGTCTGTCCGCAGCCGCTTGTCCCCAGGGCCACGGCCTAGGCTGGCCCGCTGCTCTCTGACGGGAGAGGGTCTATCGGAGCGCGGGGGGCTGTAGCGCCCCCCGTCCCGGCTGCTGCCGCCAGGGCTGTGCTCCAGAGAGGCGCCGTGACGACGACGCCCATGTTCACTGCTGTTTGGTGAGCGGTCCGGGCGACGCCCATCCTCTAAGAGGCGACGTTTTCGGGCCTGGTCTCGGCTCTGCAGCTCCCGTTCCAGAGACCAGGGTTCACGTGAACGCCTCTCCAGGTGCTCCATGGGTTCAAAAGCTGCCCCTCGCACCCTCTCGCAGACTGCTGGGCCAGCCCAGTCTGTGTTGTACAGTTCCCTTTCCCTGAAGCGGAGTGGGGGTGGAGGGCTCCTCTCTCTGATTCTGATGGCCTCGAGGGTGGGCCGGTGGACAAATGAGTCTGCCACTAGGTCAAAGTGAGGCGGCAGAGGGAGAGGCTGCAGGTACTGTTGCTGGTAGCGGAGCTCTGTGTCAGCAAAGTCCACCCTAAGCCTCCTCTCAGGACCACCCAGAGGAAAGCCACGCATGTGGGAGCAGGCGGCCTGGGCAGCATCCAGGCTCTCATACTGGATGTAGGCCCACGTGTCCCCCTTCCTGTAGTCTATAGTCCTGATGGTGCCGAAGCGGTCAAACTCCCTAGCCAGAGCAGCAAGGGGGACCCAGGGTCCAAGACCCCCCACCCACAGCCTAGTTGTGGGTGTCGCTTTGCCATAGCCAATTTTAATAGGGTTGTGACACACCACTTTTCCTGACATGGTGATCTTAGCACGGTGAGCCATGTCCAGGTTCTCGAACTTTAGGAATCCATAGGTGCTGTTCTGTCCGCGAGCAGATGTCCGCTTGATGTCCACCTCTGTGATCAACCCAAACCTGTCAAACACCCTCCTCAAGTCATTCTCTGTCACTGAGACATCGAGGTTCCCAAGAAACAACGTCCTGTTGGCCCGCTGATCATCTTCAGGGGAGAGGAGGTCCTCCTCACAGAAAGCTGCACAGTCAGGGATGAAGGGTGGCCGGGCCCTGGCTTCATAGATAGAAAATTCCCTCTCTCTTTCCAGTTCTCTAGGGAGGGAAGAGGGAGGGGGGAGGCGGCCCAAAGCTAGCTGCTGCAGTCGGAAATCTCTATATCCTAGCCCCGTTGGTGAAAGGGGTCTTTGGACATGCAAATGTCTGTGTCCTGCAACTCCTGCATATGGATCTTTTTCGATGGGGGATCGGCTCCTCCTCCGGTTCATGTACACCGCGTCAATTTTTAGAGGGCGGTCATAGAGTACCAACTTGCCGCGTGCGTGCTTGGCCGCCTTAGCATCGTCGGGCCTTCTGAAATTCACAAATGCCACCCTTTCGTCGTTAACTCGGCTTATTTTGACACTCACGTCCCCAAATTTCTTAAATTCGTGAAATAATCCATCTTCAATGTCTTCGTCGCTCAACTGAGAGCCCAGCTCGCTAATTTTTAGAGTCTTGTACTCACTTTCGCTACTCGGAAGAGGCCGCGGTTCCCCGCGAGAATTGGTCCTTGTCGTGGGGTCCAGAGCAATGCTAATGTGTAGCTTGCTACTCGAACCAGTTGTATTAGCATATCCATGGCTACTCCCAGTTCGATTTGACACATGTCCGTCTAAATCTCGACAGTCTCTCTTTTCAGACGGTAAACTCCGTTTTACCGAACCACCACTTTTGACAGAACTATTCCCGTTGCTGCCTGCCGCCGAGAGTGTTCCCATTTTCTTACTTGTTGGGTGGCTTCCTCCCCGGTCTCGAATATCGTCCAGAATCCGCGAGCGCTTTTTAACGGGCGACCGCTCCTTGCCTTTCATTTTTAGACTGCAGTTACCGCCTTGAAAACGATATATTCTAATCTTACTACTGTTTTTGTCTCTAACTTAAGTAAGTAAAATGTGCTTTAAATTCAACTCGTAGGCGACATATCCGCCATGTTGAAGAGCAGCATTAAAAGTCCCGCCCACCTTTGGTGATTGGTGTAATGCGGCTCGCGTCGAGAAGAACGATTGGTTCTACACATGTCACTTAACACAGTATGGGTGCGGTTCTGGGCCTAAAATACAGTGAGGAAGGTCAGTAAACCTCTACATTCTTAGGTTTTATGTATGAGACACGTACATGTTAATATTATTGTAGGCCTATCCTTTTTGGATCCGAGGGAAATGCAACAAGCTAAAAATAAGATTGTGCCATAGAAACTCCAACACATTTTTGTATTGTTTAGTGAAGATTTTTTAAATTAGGCTGAGAATGTAGACTAAGGCATATGGTAGGAAATAAGAAAAAAAATGTGTGATTTAAAAATAAAAACTGATAAGATGAATAAAAGTAGTAACAAAACATTACAATGAGACTCAGCTTATTGATTGTTTTATGTCTTCATGGTGATCTGCTCTATACTGATGTAAATTATTTGAGAGAGTGTGAAAGAGAGACACATCATGTACAATATCAATCAAAGTCATGAAACACATGGGGGAGAGCGAGGTGGAACTGGTTAGTGGTAGAGGAGTTGATTGATGAGCCTGAATCGACTGACAGGGACTGGCACATTTATTTCTGGGGCCTACTTAGGTAGAACCTCTCTGGTTATGTCCCAAATCCTCTATATAGTGAACTATTTTTAACCAGGGACAATAGAGCTCTGGTCAAAAGTAGTGCACTATGTGGGAATATTATTGTAAAATGTCTGGTTCACATACAAATACAATTGCATTACTCCTTTTGCCGTGAGTTACCTGTTGCTAGGTGGATGTGAGAAGCACAATAACCACTAGGGGGCAGAGGGGTTCCTCTGATAAAGTGCTATGGACACTGAGGGCGTCGGCCTCCTTGTAATTTCTTTCTCACTTCCTGTGACACACCTCAAGGTCCAATGAAGGACAAACATACACAGGCTAAACCAGGTTAACATCCAACCTTTTTTATCCAAGTAAAGTGCATGCCATGGGAAGTTGGGATCTCTTTGTGTCGATGAAACAAATTATGTGAGAAATGTCATTTATGCACAAATATTGATATAATAACCATCAAATCAAAGTAAAATTGTGGTTACCCAAAGACATGTTGTGTGGTCCTCCCAATACAATTTGTCAAAAGCAAAAAGTTTATTATGCTACAGATTAAACAATTTATGATGAACTTAACAGGGTGGTGATGAGCTTGATGCTCCTTTCCAATAAATATCAAGGGTTTTATTCTGGTGACATAATCATCAAAGCTTGGCTGCTGTTAGACAAACATAATCTTGTGTTTTTGTGCATGATAATCTCATCCTGTAGATTTGCGCTCTAGCCACCAGCGTGCAGATACAGTACTGTATCTGCTGTTGGCTAGAACGCACCTGCTAATACCATAATGGGCACACTTCCTATATAACCCCCAATTTTTTTGGGGGGGGGAACCATATGTAGAGTTCAAAATGCGATGGAAACCCATTTAACTTGTATTTTTATTTGGTTTTTTAACCACAAAATGTATTTTTATATGTCAATTTGATGGAAACATCTCTGTTAGGAAAATGCACATAAAACAATTGTTTTTACGTGGATTTTAAGTGAACAAATTTACGGTATCACCAGGATCAATGGTAAATTCATGTAATAGGTTTAGAAAAATTCACATAAAGTTCCTGGTATTTATTAGTTCATATCAATTTAAATAAATTTAGCCAATTTATTCATGACCAAATTTAGCTAACATTAGATAGTTAATCCAGAGGTTCTTACCTTTGCCTCGATTCGGCAGTCTCGTCCAGATCTTCATGGCATTTGTAGCTCTTTATGATAGCCACATTAGCAGATAATTATAATTTAATTTTTGGAGGGTAAATAGAGGCAAATATATTGACAAAAGCCACTTTCGCCAAGAGAGATTTACACAGTTATCAAACCGTTACGCCAGGGTAAGCCTAAAATAAATTATGATGAACTTCACAGGGTAGTGAAAGTGCAAGGTGATGAGCTTGATGCTCCTTTCCAATAAATAATCTCACTCTTTTGTCCATAATAATTTCATCATGTTGGCAAAAACAGTACAGTCTGAAGATAGGCTAAAACTGCTTATCCAATAGAAATCCCAGATCACACTTGTAGGCAGTGGCGCAACTTCCACTGAGGACGAGGGGGACATGTCCCCCCCACATTCTGAAATGGCATTTTTGTCCCCCAAATTTTATCATTGGAATGTGATACAAAACACTGCAACGGTGTGCTTTAAGACCATGCAGACGCCTCCGAGCAATCAGGTAGGCTGTTCGGAGAGTTTATCCGATTGGATTTAGGACCACACAGACACCACAGAGCGGGCTGACAAGCTGTGTGAAGTCAAAGCTTCTGGAAGGCTGGCTGGACAAGCACAGGTGAGTTGAACATAGTGTTGAGCTCTTTCACTGAGTTGTAAAAGAAAGCAGAACTGAAACTGGCTACTCTTTAGTTGACTGATGTAGCTGGCAAGGTAACTGCTGTTTAACTTATCAGAGAAAATACAATATGAGTGTTTATTCACTGCCCTGAGCTAGTATTGTAACTGACATGTAACGTTAGCAAATGTTTCATCCCGTCTTGACTGAGGTGAATGAATAAGCTACGCTAGTGAGTAGCTTCCACAGCCAGTTCAGCTCTAGCCTCTAGTTATCTGTCAGATAGCAATATGAGGTGGCTATTATTACTATCTAACAGAAGTTGTTTGTATGGAAATGTTTTGTAGCCTTTGTTTTGTCACGCTTCAGAAGTAAATGAACTTGGCAAGCTTTTGCCAGTTGATTTACCATTAGAGAGAAAGCTGGCCAAAAGTTGGCTTTCACATTAGCTATTATTTTTAGCCTCAAACTAGAATTGAATCAAACAATAAAACCATCAGCCAAATTATTGAAGAATTATATTTTTTCAGTGCAATGTGAGTTGTATTAGTCAGTATGTCAATTGAATGTTATTAATCTGTCAGTTTCCCTAGATAATTCCCTACTTTTCACACTGACACTGTAATAAACAGCTCTAAATTTACAGGCTTCGCTGTCATGGTGCAAAGTAGAGGTCTGCACAGGACCGATTTCTTCATCCAGCTCCCGCCCTTAGATATAGCTTTTCATACCTCACTCTGCCAGCACCTGCTAGCTTTCTTTCCTTAGGTTCCAAACCCAACCGCAGTCCCGCAATGTTATTTTAGGCATATGACGGCAGGCAGCCTAGTAGTTAGAGCTTTGGACTAGCAACCGAAAGGTTGCGAGATCGAATCCCCCAGCTGACAAGGTAAAAATCTCTCGTTTTCCCCCTGAACATGGCAGTTAACCCTCTGTTCCTAGGCTGTCATTGAAAATAAGAATTTGTTCTTAACTGACTTGCCTAGTTGAATAAATAAATAAATAAACAGAATATGTGATGCAGCTCACTTGCCAGCCAGGGTCCCAGCAATTTTCTGCCCTATAGGCAATATCAAATGTGCAAAAATAACTTAAGAAATAGGTTAAATTACCATAGATTCTCACATGGCCCTTATATTAGGCTATCTGTATTACTGGGCTATATCAGCCAACATGCTAACTGTAGTTTGAAGAGAGCAGAGTTGGAGAGACTTACACTTTCTCTTAATCTATTTTTATAGCATACCTTTTTGGAGAGGGAAGATTTTCAGACAGAAGAAATATGGGTGATCAACATTTAAACCTATTTCTAGGCAATGTAGTAAACTATATTGTGCCTTTTCCTTTTCAATGATGATTCAATTTTATGATTGCACTTTGACTAACGTTGGTTGAGCGCCACACATACTAGGCACACTTGAACTCTAACACCCAACTAGGAGAGGCAGGCAGAAGTTGACACAGCGAATTCTGAGTGTGTGACTAATGCAAAAAAACACATGCTTTTAATACAATAGGTACGGTAACACATACAAAGCAGAAGGAGGAACGTTTCAAAATAATCTGTGGGACAACAAAAATATTTTAATCTGTCTGACACCCGCTCCCGCCTGCAGCTTGAAAAATGCTGACTGTGCCGCAATGATCTCTGGTATCCTGCAGAAATGCAGCTCTCTAGTGCAGGCAGTACACAACACTATGCTCATCATGTCTTAGCAGGATTAGATGGTGACAGGGGTCCCAAGAGGGTCAGACAGCCAGGGAAGACCAATTTATGGAGCTCAGGTAAACTTTGCAGTATATTCAGTGAATGATGCAAAGTTCCATCTTGAATTGATGGGTAAACCTACAGGACAGCAGCTTAAGTTTAAAGCTACGGTCTAGGATCTGGGAATACTGGTCATTTCAATTATTGAACCATTGATTCGATTCTTGGATAATATAGTGTATAAATGTACACCAAGGTCATTCTTTGTCATGCCTAATTTTAGGAGGATCAGATGGTGACAGGGGTCTCAACAGGGTCAGGCAGCTAGGGAAGACCAGTCTGTGACAGAGGTGAGGTGAATTTATGCAGATACAACACTTTATTCTCTTTGTCCAGCAAACACAGGACAAGCCAGATGTTTTTTAAGGCAGTCTGACAAACCTTCAAAGTTGATTTCCAAACTGTATCAAGGGTTGATAGAGGCTTTTCCCAATGACACAAAACACGTAAAACAAACATTTGAGGAAGACCTGGGAGACGCTATTGACGAGGATGAATGGATACAGATAAAGTGCCTTCAGAAAGTATCCAAACCCCTTGACTTTTTCCACATTTTGTTACGTTACAGTCTTATTCTAAAATGGATTAAATTAATAAAAATCTTCAGCAATCTACATACCATACCCCATAATGACCAAGCAAAAACAGGTTTTTAGAAATGTTTACTAATTTATTAAATCTAAAAACCAGAAACACCTTATTTACATAAGTATTCAGACCCTTTGCTATGAGACTCGAAATTGAGCTCATGTGCATCCTGTTTCCATTGATCATCCTCGAGATGTTTCTACAACTTGATTGGAGTCCACCTGTTGTAAATTCAATTGATTGGACATGATTTGGAAAGGCACATACCCGTCTATATAAGGTCAAACCACGAGGTTGAAGGAATTGTCTATAGAGCGCCGAAACATGATTGTGTCGAGGCACAGATCTGGGGAAGGGTACCAAAACATGTCCACAGAATTAAAGCCCCAAGAACACAGTGGCCTCCATCATTCTTAAATGGAAGAAGTTTGGAACCACCATGACTCTTCCTAGAGCTGGCTGGCCAGACAAACTGAGCAATTGGGGGAGAAGGACCATGTTCAGGGAGGTGAACAAGAACCTGATGGTCACCCTGACAGAGCTCTAGAGATTCTCTGTGGAGATGAAATAACTTTCCAGAAGGACAACCATCTCTGTAGCACTCCACCAATCAGGCATTTATGGTAGAGCAGCCAGACGGAAGCCCCTCCTCAGTAAAAGGTACATGACAGCCCGCTTGGAGTTTGCCAAAAGGCACCTAAACACTCTCAGAGCATGAGAAACAAGATTCTCTGTTCTAATGAAACAAATATTGAACTCTTTGGCCTGAATGCCAAGTGTCACGTCTGGAGGAAACCTGGCACCATCCCTACAGTGAAGCATGATGGTGGCAGAATCATGCTGTGGGGATGTTTTTCAGTGTCAGAGACTGAGAGACTAGTCAGGATTAAGGCAAAGATGAAGAGAACAAAATACAGAGAGATCATTGATGAAAACCTGCTCCAGAGCTTTCATAACCTCAGACTGGGTCCAACAGGACAACAACCCTAAGCACACAGCCAAGGCAACGCAGGTGTGGCTTCGGGACAAGTCTCTGAATGTCCTTGAGTGGCCCAGCTAGATCCAGGACTTAAACCTGATCAAACTTCTCTGGAGAGACCTGAAAATAGCTGTGCAGCAACGCTTCCCATCTAACCTGCCAGAGCTTGAGAGGATCTGCAGCGAAGAATGGGAAAAACTCCCCAAATGCAGGTGTGCCAAGCTTGTAGCGTCATACCCAAGAAAACTTGAGGCTGTAATCGCTGCTACTGAATAAAGGGTCTGAATACTTATGCAAATGTGATGTTTCCATTAGAATATATATATTAGCAAAAATTATTAAAAACCTGTTTTTGCTTTATCATTCTGGGGCATTGTGTGTAGATTGATGATGGGGGGAAAACAATTTAATCCATTTTAGAATAAGGCTGTAACATATCAACATGTGGAAAAAGTCACTCTATGTTAGAATGCCCAGTCATGTTCATATAATCTCAGACATAAATTGCTGCAGTTTAAGACCATCCATAGAACATGCTATATGCCAGTGAAACAGAATATCATGCACTCAGAAATGGTATTATTCTGTTGGATGTGTAAAGGAAAAAAGGGGACATTTTTGGATGGGTAAGTCATATTGAACAGAGAGATTTATGTCTTGAATGCAGGCATACATTTAAGATGTAAAATATACCACACTCCCATTCCATGAATTAAACTTTGAATTTCCAGCGCCATCACCCAATGTCACAGGACACCGTCACCCACTTACCTCAAGGTGCATCAATTTACTCTGTCCCTATGCTCAATGTACCCATACCTGAGGTAAGTTGTGCCAGAAGACCACTTTTTTAGGACAAGCTATGTTGTCAAAACTGTTGTGTTGACATGTATTTAGATTATTTCCAGGGATACACAACATACTGAAATATATGTGGATGTCTTTGTTAGAAAAAAAATTGTCAATTTACCCCATTCTCCCCTACAGTATGAATGAGCACAGGCCTCTTGTAAAACAGGCTGACTGGATTGCAATGAATTGCTTTCCTCTAGTAAGATGCCAAATCAAAGAGGATTACTGTTGGTCAAAACGCTGTCGATAAGCATCCCATTGATCATTTCTTCAGCAAATAAAATAAAATCAGAGTATTTTAACAATTAGACATGACCGGTGTTTTAGGGTTAAATAAATGATTTCTTATAGGTAACAAATATGTGTCTTGTACTCTACTTCAACTGATTTGAGTTCTGGGAAATGCAGTCTTTGCCCTGGACAGGTAGGCTCATGGTCATCACAGACTCTTAGAACAATGTCACACTATTTTCTGTCACATTAGTCCTACATGGAGTGTTGTAACCTAGGAACTCTACCACCTGTACAGTTCCTCATACATTCTAGAGCAGTGGAATTCAACATTTTTCAGAGGGGACCCAATTTCTTTCGGCCAATTTTTTTAGCCCAACCCATATCTAATGACACAACAATAAAATCGGTATATTTAGATTTTCACATCAACAAATAACCTTAAATTCATTACATTTTCATCTCTCTAAGATAACCAATACTTACATATCAATACATGGGCGGCAGGTAGCCTAGCGGTTATTGTTGGGCCAGTAATCGAAAGGTCGCCGGTTTGAATACCCGAGCCGACAAGCTGAAAAATCTGTCAATGTGCCATTGAGCAAGGCACTTAACCCTAATGTGCTCCAGGGGCACCGTACTACTATGGCTGACCCTGTAAAAACAACACATTTCACAGCAGCTATCCGGTGTGTGATAATAAAGCATTATTTTATTGTATTTTTCCATTTTCTTTCTCTATAATGTTCTTAATAACGTATATGTATATTGTCCCATAAAATAGTCTGTACTCTTCATTTAAAAAAGGGGGTTGCGACCCTGAACTTGAATAACATTGCTCTAGAGGATTAATTATTTTTGATGGTCCAGATTATAATTGTGTGTAGTGGGGTGGGGTGAGGGGGGAGAGTGTGATTTTAAGCGGTCTCCATTAGTACCATTATTAAGTTTGCAGGGGCGCAGATGCTGAAACACTTACAGTTGAAGTCGGTAGTTTACACACACATACATACAGTTGAAGTCAGAAGTTTACATACACATACTGTAGGTTGGAGTCATTAAAACTTGTTTTTCAACCACTCCACAAATTTCTTGTTAACAAACTATAGTTTTGGCAAGTCAGTTAGGACATCAACTTTGTGCATGACACAAGTTATTTTCCCAACAATTGTTTACAGACAGATTATTTCACTTACAACTCACTGTATCACAATTCCAGTGAGTCAGAAGTTTACATACACTATGTTGACTGTGCCTTTAAACAGCTTGGAAAATTCCAGAAAATTATGTCATGGGTTTAGAAGCTTCTGATAGGCTAAATTACATCATTTGAGTCAATTGGAGGTGTACCTGTGGATGTATTTCAGGGCCTACCTTCAAACTCAGTGACTCTTTGCTGACATCATGGGAAAATCTAAATAAATCAGCCTAGACCTCCATAAATGCTAGACCTCCACAAGTCTGATTCATCCTTGGGAGCAATTTTCAAACGCCTGAAGGTACCACATTCATCTGTACAAACAATAGTATGCAAGTATAAACACTATGGGACCATGCAGCCGTGGTACCGCTCAGGAAGGAGACGCGTTCTGTCTCCTAGAGATGAACGTACTTTGGTGCAAAAAGTACAAATCCATCCCAGAACAACAGCAAAGGACCTTGTGAAGATGCTGGAGGAAACAGGTACAAAAGTATCTATGTCCACAGTAAAACGAGTCCTATATCGACATAACCTGAAAGGTCGCTCAGCAAGGAAGAAGCCACTGCTCCAGAACCGCCATAAAAAAAGCCAGACTACGGTTTGCAACTGCACATGGGGACAAAGATCATACTTTTTGGAGAAATGTCCTCTGGTCTGATGAAGCAAAAATAGAACTGTTTGGCCATAATGACCATCGTTATGTTTGGAGGAAAAAGGGGGAGGCTTGCAAGCTGAAGAACAACATCCCAATCGTAAAGCACGGGGGTGGCAGCATCATGTTGTGGGGGTGTTTGCTGGAGGAGGGACTAGTGCACTTCACAAAATAGATGGCATCATGAGGAGGAAAAGTATGTGGATATATTGAAGCAACATCTCAAGACATCAGTCAGGAAGTTAAAGCTTGGTCGCAAATGGGTCTTCCAAATGGACAATGACCCCAAGCACACTTCCAAAGTTGTGGCAAAATGGCTTAAGGACAACAAAGTCAAGGTATTGGAGTTAGAGGTAGACCGATTATGATTTTTCAATGCCGATACCGATTGTTGGAGGACCCCCCCAAAAAAAAGCCAATACCGATTAATCGGCCGATTTTCTACATTTATTTGTAATAATGACAATTACAACAATACTGAATTAACACTTATTTTAACTTAATATAATACATCAATAAAATCAATATTGCCTCAAATAAATAATGAAACATGTTCAATTTGGTATAAATAATGGCATAACAAAGTGTTGGAGAAGAAAGTAAAAGTGCAATATGTGCCATGTAAGAAAGCTAACGTTTAAGTTCCTTGCTCAGAACATGAGAACATATGAAAGCTGGTGGTTCCTTTTAACATGAGTCTTCAATATGCCCAGGTAAGAAGTTTTAGGTTGCAGTTATTATAGGAATTATAGGACTATTTCTCTCTACCATTTGTATTTCATCAACCTTTGACCATTGGATGTTCTTATAGGCACTTTGGTATTGCCAGTGTAACAGTATAGCTTCTGTCCCTCTCCTCGCTCCCATGCAGAGCAAGGGGAATAACTACTCCAAGCCACAGAGCGAGTGACATTTGACACGCTATTAGCGCTCATCCCGCTAACTAGCTAGCCATTTCACATGGTTACACAAGCCTAATTTCGGGAGTTGATAGGCTTGAAGTCATGAACAGCGCAATACTTGACGCACAACGAAAAGCTGCTGGCAAAATGCATGAAAGTGCTGTTTGAATGAATGCTTACGAGCCTGCTGCTGCCTACCACCGCTCAGTCAGACTGCTCTATCAAATCATAGACTTAGTTATAACATAACTACACACATAAATATTAATATGGTCGAATCCGGAAACTATCATCTCGAAAACAATGCGTTTATTCTTTCAGTGAAATACGGAACCGTAGGGGTGGCATCCATTAGTCTAAATATTCCTGTTACATTGCACAACCTTCAATGTTATGTCATAATTGCGTAAAATTCTGGCAAATTAATTACGGTCTTTGTTAGGAAGAAATGGTCTTCACATAGTTCGCTACGAGCCAGGCGGCCCAAACTGCTGCATATACCCTGACTCTGCTTGCACAGAACGCAAGAGAAGTGACACAATTTCCTAGTTAAAAGAAAGTCATGTTATCAGGCAATATTAACTAAATATGCAGGTTTAAAAATATATACTTGTGTATTGATTTTAAGAAAGGCATTGATGTTTATGGTTAGGTACACATTGGCGCAACGACAGTGCTTTTTTCGCGAATGCGCTTGTTAAATCACCCGTTTGGCGAAGTAGGCTGTGATTCAATGATAAATTAACAGGCACCACATCGATTATATGCAACGGTCGACCTCGGTCGATTTTCTGGTCTGATGAAACCAAGATTTAACTCTTTGGCCTGAATGGCAAGTGTCACGTCTTGAGAAAACCTGGCACCATCCCTACGGTGAAGCATAGTGGTGACACGCATCATGCTGTGGGGATGTTTTTCAGCGGCAGGGACTGGGAGACTAGTCAGGATCGAGGGAAAGATGAATGGATCAAAGTACAGAGAGATCCTTGATGAAAACCTGCTTCAGAACACTCAGGACCTCAGGACCTCAGGACCTCACCTTCCAACAGGACAATGACCCTAACCACACAGCCAAGAATTTGCAGGAGTGGCTTCGGGACAAGTCTCTGAATGTCCTTGAGTGGCCCAGTCAGATCCCTGACTTGAACCGGATCGAACATCTCTGGGGAAACCTTATTATATTTGTGGGGTATTATGGGGTATTGTGTTAGACTAGCCAGCTAGTTATTTTGTCCCAACAGACCTTGTTTTGTGAAGAATTTGCCTGATGTAGATCGCCCAGATTTAGATTGCTCAGTGCAGTAACAAATTAGAAGGTCAGAGACCTGACAGTGTGGTGCCAGGATAACAACAGCTCCCTCAATGTGATCAAGACAAAATAGATGATCGTGGACTACAGGAAAAGGAGGGCCGAGTATGCCCCTATTCTCATCGACTGGTCTGTAGGGGAGCAGGTTGAGTGTCCACATCACCAACGAACTATCATGGTCCAAACACACCAAGACAGTCGTGAAAAGACCACGACAATGCCTGAAAAGATTTGGCATGTGGCCTCAGATCCTCAAAAAGTTCTACAGCTGTACCATCGAGAACATCCTGATGGGTTGCATCCCCACCTGGTATGGCAACTGCTCGGTCTCCGACCGCAAGGCACTACAGATGGTAGTGCGTACAGCCCAGTACATCACTGGGGCCAAGCTTCCTGCCATCCAGGACCTCTATACCAGGTGGTGTTACACTGTTGGATGAAGAGATTGAATGTCAATTAAATGCTCAGAGAAAACGCAGTTTCCCTCAAGCAATACAATGTGGCACTGATGCCCTGATAAACAAAATGTCTATTTGTTTTCCCATGTACATCACATTGATAGTCCTAGTAGCTGTGTGATATCTGGCTGCATCATGGGAATGTTTTAAAGAGATTATGGTGTAAAGAAAATAGGGAGAGGACAGTGTTGTTGCTATCTGGACTCTACAAACCCCTCTCTGGGAGACCATCTGGTGGAGCTCTTCTATAGGCTGTCACATGGCCTGACAAGCCCTGCATGGCAATCTACGGCCCAGCGTTAATATGGGCTTAACGCTCTATATAAAGAATGTATGAGAGGGAAATTTGCCTGTTTTAAATCTCCTCCAGTCATCCAGGCAATCACTCTTCTCAAAGGGAGCAACCACAGCAGCCAGCGATCACTGGTGAAATGAGGCACACAACATTTACAGGTGAAATGTCACCTAACTGGAGTTGGAACTATGGGATGTTTTTACTGTCAGTGGCACCCATGAGGCTACATTTGATTATTACTCTGATGTTTGAAAGATGATCATCAAATCAGCATCAAATCAATATTTCACGGTGTTACATCCATTTTTGTTTTGCAATATGACTTTACATGCATTTTGAATGCACTGAATTTGAAATATTGTTATGCTGTACTGCTCTATTACTCCCCTATATGACAGCACTGAGGGTATTCTGTCATGCACCATCATGTACAGTGGGGAGAACAAGTATTTGATACACTGCCAATTTTGCAGGTTTTCCTACTTACAAAGCATGTAGAGGTCTGTAATATTTATCATAGGTACACTTAAATTGTAAGAGACGGAATCTAAAACAAACATCCAGAAAATCACATTGTATGATTTTTAAGTAATTAATTAGCATTTTATTGCATGACATAAGTATTTGATACATCAGAAAAGCAGAACTTAACTTTTGGTACAGAAACCTTTGTTTGCAATTACAGCGATCATACGTTTCCTGTAGTTCTTGACCTGGTTTGCACACACTGCAGCAGGGATTTTGGCCCATTCCGCCATAGAGACCTTCTCCAGATCCTTCAAGGTATTGGGGCTGTCGCTGGGCAATACGGACTTTCAGCTCCCTTCAAAGATTTTCTATTGGGTTCAGGTCTGGAGACTGGCTAGGCCACTCCAGGACCTTGAGATGCTTCTTACGGAGCCACTCCTTAGTTGCCCTGGCTGTGTGTTTCTTGTCGTTGTCATGCTGGAAGACCCAGCCACGACCCATCTTCAATGCTCTTACTGAGGGAAGGATATTGTTGGCAAAGACCTCGCGATACATGGCCCCATCCATCCTCCCCTCAATACGGTGCAGTCGTCCTGTCCCCTTTGCAGAAAAGCAACCCCAAAGAATGATGTTTCCACCTCCATGCTTCACAGTTGGGATGGTGTTCTTGGGGTTGTACTCATCCTTCTTCTTCCTCCAAACACGGCGAGTGGAGTTTAGAAATAAAGCTTTATTTTTGTCTCATCAGACCACATGACCTTCTCCCATTCCTACTCTGGATCATGCAGATGGTCATTGGCAAACTTCAGACGGGCCTGGACATGTGCTGGCTTGAGCAGGGGGACCTTGCGTGCGCTGCAGGATTTTAATCCATGACGGCGTAGTGTGTTACTAATGGTTTTCTTTGAGACTGTGGTCCCAGCTCTCTTCAGGTCATTGACCAGGTCCTGTAGTTCTGGGCTGATCCCTCACCTTCCTCATGATCATTGATGCCCCATTGATGCCCCACGAGGTGAGTTCTTGCATGGAGCCCCAGACTGAGGGTGATTGACCATCTTGAACTCCTTCCATTTTCTAATAATTGCGCCAACAGTTGTTGCCTTCTCACCAAGCTGCTTGCCTATTGTCCTGTAGCCCATCCCAGCCTTGTGCAGGTCTACAATTTTATCCCTGATGTCCTTACACAGCTCTCTGGTCTTGGCCATTGTGGAGAGGCTGGAGTCTGTTTGATTGAGTGTGTGGACAGGTGTCTTTTAAACAGGTAACGAATTCAAACAGGTGCAGTTAATACAGGTAATGAGTGGAGAACAGGAGGGCTTCTTAAAGAAAAACGAACAGGTCTGTGAGAGCCGGAATTCTTACTGGTTGGTAGGTGATCAAATACTTATGTCATGCAATAAAATGCAAATTAATTACTTAACAATCATACAATGTGATTTTCTGGATGTTTGTTTTAGATTCCGTCTCTCACAGTTGAAGTGTACCTATGATAAAAATTACAGACCTCTACATGCTTTGTAAGTAGGAAAACCTGCAAAGGCGGCAGTGTATCAAATACTTGTTCTCCCCACTGTAAGTCCAAGAAAGACATGAAAATAACAATCTACTGGTATAGACTTGTCTCTTTCATCTGCTCATACACATGTGCTCTGTTCAGATATGGCTACAACATCACTATGGACAGCACCTGCAACAAGGTGACACACACTGACTTGTGTAGTTAGACATCAGAAAATCTCATAAGGATCAGTGAGGATCAAAAACACAATTGAATGAGTTTCTATTCCTGTCCATGGCGACAGGGTCAAAACATGCCTGACCTCTTGCACCCTAGCCCACCGACAGATTCCCTGCACTCCCTTTACATAGTGCACTAATATCCCTATACCAGAACACCATCAAAACAATGCCATATGATAATAAAACTGATAAATACAATGGCTGGCATCCCAAATGTTCTTAACAGGTTGCTTCAAAATACTACTTTGATCAAATAATGTTGATTTGGATTGGTTGTTTGATTGATTGATTGGATGGTTGGTTGGTCGGATGTTTAAACTTTATACCCTTGGTAAAACACCTATAGACCATTTGAATACACTGCAGACGGATTATCTAATCTCCAGTGTAATTACAGTAGAGTAACAGGCAAGTGTCACTCTGTGTAATGGGCTGTAACGTCTGAACGATTACTCATACATGAAAGATCGTCGCTGGCGGACACATCTGTCTGTTGCAGCATGGCTACTGTTTCTCACTCACTCCTTGTGGAAATATAGGACTACAAGCTTTATATTGGGGCGGCAGGGTAGCCTAGTGGTTAGAGCATTGGACTAGTAACCAAAAGGTTGCAAGTTCAAATCCCTGAGCTGACAAGGTACAAAATCTGTCGTTCTGCGCCTGAACAGGCAGTTAACCCACTGTTCCTAGGCCGCCATTGAAAATAAGAATTTGTTCTTAACTGACTTGCCTAGTAAAATAAAGGTAAAAAAAAAATAGCTTATCATAGCATATTGCATAGGCCTGTATCACACTCAGACATACAGTAGCATCAGCCAGTCAGGATGGCGTTACACAAAAATCCCGGACCACTTTCTCCCCTATCTGAACACCTGCACAACACCAGTGGAGCTCTGGCCAAAAGGCTGGGAAACAGAAATGTATGAGAGAAGAAGAAATTGGAAAAGAGTAGGGTAGACAGGAAGTTAGAGACCTGTGTGTTCTTTCAGACACATGTCATTCAATGTGTTGAAAACAACCTTTTTTTTATCATGCACAACAGTATCAATTTGTCAATGGTGACTTAAGAGCACCTACTACTCGTGTCATTGAGGGTCCTCGAACATCAATGTATTGATTGCACACTGCCATCTCCTCTTGTTGTGGTTAAATCATTTTGATCAAAAGGGTCTTCGCATCTCAGTAAGTGCTCCTCAGAAAAGATAGCACGTACTCATTTTACTCATGTGAATCATATAAACATGATAGTACTATGAATATGTGGCTGTTTATGTTATTTCTTCTGTGAGTAGCTAAGTGCAAAGGATGGGACTGCGGGAGAACTTTAGTCTTTGTAGAAGAGGATATATAACGCAGCTTTTATTGCAGCTTTTCTCTGCAGCTTTTATTGCAGGTTTTCAGCCGAAAGTGACCCAGACAACGCAACACAAGGTGAGAGAGGGAGGGAAGGAGGGAGGGAGAGAGGGATGGAGGAGGAATATAAATGAGACTCCAGTGAAGGAAAAGTACTGGAGGGATGCGCTGACGCAGATGTAGAATGTGCCGGTGCACGTGAGAGGAAGTGTGTGAGGAGGAACACAAAACGAAAAGAAAAAACATAGGGCTGGTAGTGAACGAGAGCACTTTAGATTGAAAAAAAAATGTGAGGATCCAGACAACTGAAGGTGAATGGTTGTGTCAGGAACGGGGTGGAAACGTGTGGGGCTGAATCCCAGGAGGAATGCTCTGACGTCAGCTGAGCAGAGGCTTTAAATAAAGAGATTTCAGGAGAAATAGAGAACTGAAGACAAGAGGAGAGAGAGGTACTTTGCAATCTATTATAAGACAAGAGACATAGAGGAGAGAGATTCTACTGGAGGTAATGATAATGGGGTGATGAGAATGAAAATAGAGGGAGAGAGAAAGGGAAGACGAGGGCAAGATCTGAAGAAAAAGTCAGGACAGAATGACTTAAAACATTACAAAGATAGACAAGGACTGATGATACATTGAAAAAAGAAAGGATGAAGGAAAGGATTTGTGGGAATCACTGGGAATGAGAAGGTAGACCACTAAGGCTGGTACCCAAGAAGCTCTAAACCGTATGGGACTGGTGGGTCACATGCTAAATAGAGAGGGCAGCAGCACAGCTGTGCCAACAGTCCCACAGGTCCCCAGGGCAGCTGGCACAGAGGAATCACTGCAACCCAAATACAACCCAATGTTCACTGACATTATCTTATTGGCTGGATGCAGCAAATTACATTGAGATGACTCAGATATTAGGTGGGCTAATTGTTGGGGCTCAGATGCAGACCATTCAGATGGGTTAATTCAGTCCTTTATTTTTATTCTCGCAAGTGGGGAAATGTGAAGCTCTGTTACACAAACTTAAATGTGATCAATCATTAATTCTCATGCCTGAATGAAACCTAATTTTGGGGTGTTACAGGAACTTCACAGCTTGAACTTTGGTGACCGGTTTGGACCATGGGGAGGTGACTGTAGACCAGATTCTCAATGAAGGATGAGTGTTCTACAAAACCGTGACACTTCTACCGGCCTTCCCTACGGCAGAGCGTGTCAGCTGCATGTGAGAAATAAGAAAGGAGCATTCGTAGGAGAAGGTATATCCACTTTGATTGGCGAGTCACAAGAGAGCGTTGGTGGCAAGCACACCTCCCATCCACCATCCATGCTCATGCAACCTGCCTAGGGGAAGGGGAGGAGAAAGAAGAGGCAGGCATGGTTGGAAAAAGGGAGTAGATGAAGGGGAGGAAGCATGGAGAGGAGGGGGCATCCATATGTTATCACTTTGCAAACTGCTTTACCCATGCAGAGCAACTTTATACAGATAAAGGCTCTCAACATAAATGTACACAGTTGGTTGCGTTCTGAGAACAACGTAGGATAAGAGATGCCCACCAGAAAATGCCCAGTCTCTCATTCATCACTTAGTGCTGAGTAGTTCAGGGGATAAATAATAAGTTATTATTCTATTCTATCATATTCTATTATCATTTTGTGGTCTCATGGGAAACCTGTAACTTGAAAGGGAGATTATGCTATGTGGCATTTAATAACAACCAAAGAGAAGAGGAAAACCAACATTATTTGCCACAGGTTCAGGCTCAGGGGCAAGGGTGTTGGTTTTATAATGCATCTTCCACCAGCAGCAGCATACCACCCAGCATCTCACTGATGGCGTACTTCTGGATGTGGTGTTGGAGGGCCAGTAGGGGGCACTCTTCCCTCTGGTCTAAGATCCCAGGGCAGTAAAAGGGACATTGCCCTGCGCAGGGTGGTTAAACGGGTGTCCTGACTCTCTGTAATCATTAAAAATCCCATGGCACTAATTGTGATCTAGCCCCATTCCATCATGGCCACCTAATCATCCCCCTCATTGCTAATTGGCATATATCATACCTTCTTCACCTGTTAGCTGGTGAGTGTTAGGGCACAAAATTGGTTGTGATTTTCCTGTGTTGTTATGATATTTCCAAACTACGAGGACAAAATAACACTGAAATTGTGAAAATTGTGCCCTTTTTGTGTAATAGCTGTTTGGAAAAGAAATCCTGAAATTTCAGCCTGTTCATGTGGGATAGAGCTTTTGGCCCAGATCATGACATCACAATCTAATCTAAATATATTAACAGTTGTATCAACACACCCATATGTTCCGACAGCATTTCAATGGCAAAAGGAGGTTCAGGGAAATACATTATTAAAAAGTATATTTGGAGTTATTTTCATGAAATAAACAAATGCAGTGATTTATTAGACATATGGTGATGATTTATTAAAACGACTGCATGGGGGTTTTAAGAGGAATGAGTTGCAGAAGAGAGACAGCTAAACCCAAATACCTATACTTGGATCCTAAATAGTAGGCCGTTTGAGTATGCGAAAACATGTAGTTTTATAAAATGTGAAATATTGAAAATCTAGTATACTTTAAATGCCCAGATGTCATACTCATTTTCGCATTTACTCTAATAGAATTCGCTGAACCTGATTGAAGAGGATAATCGTATTTTCACACCCACGTGTGTTCGACAACAGAAGATAATCAGAATAGAGGACACACTCGACAAAAATGTCATGTAAGGGAACGGCAGGGAACAAGCACGATTCCGCATTCAATGACAGCTCAGTATGGATGAGTAGTATGTTGATATCAGTTACTTAATGCATAGGTTTGTACTTAACAGTACATTCTAAATAGTATGAAATACGATTAGTACACAGTAGTTTAAGAAAGTAGTAGGAAAGCCATATTTCGGCCACAGCCGCTGTCTGTGGTATGATCTTGAGGTTGTTGTGGTAAATTATGTCAGAAGCCATCTCTGGGAAAGTGTGTCATGGCAGGCCAGATATTGAAATAAAATGTACACTGGATACCTACTACCAGATTGTTACTGAAGTCCAAATCCCATGCCACCAGACTGCATGTGCTTCTAGGCAGGGGCGCAACTTTGGTTTTAGAAGTGGGTGGGATATAATACTTTTTTTATTTATCCAGTCAGATAAACACCCCAAACAGCCTACCTGACCGCTCAGAGGCATCTGCATGGTCCTAAAGCACACCAGGCCTCATTCCAATGATACAACTGGGGGGGACAAAAAATGCAATTTCAGAATGCCAGTGAGTGTTGCGCCTCTAGGTATCCAGCACAGGCATAGGGTGTATTGTAGGCTACTTTCTACAAAGGTTGTGTTTCTCTGCATAAAATGAGTGGTTCTATAGGTCACTTGTACAAACATGAAATCAATTTAACTTAGATAGAAAGTAAGATATTGTTAGAATACCCAGTAGTAGATGAAACAACCGTGGTAAAGAGGCATTGCTGATGAAGATAATAAAGATGATTGTATATGCAGTCATGTGGCAAGGGAATGACAAAATAATCTATTGGGTCAGAATGAAAAATGGCCCAATGACACTCTCTACCTCCTCTACCCCGTGGTTTTAAAGAATAGTCTGCTGGAAGGCGCATGATTTATGGTCACCTGTGCATCAGTTGGCTGGAGCCACAGAGAAGTGTCGCCTGTGTCTCGATGTCTCAATAAACATTCACCACCGCTCTTCCAATAAATGGACCATGTGTTGTAGGGATTTTTTCCATAATGTCAAGAAGGGATGAACAAATAACAACATAGTCCTATGTGATTAAGGGGTTGCCTATTATTGTTGGTTCGTAGAATATACTAATATCAAAATGTATTATAGCCTAGAATACATACATTTTAAACTGGTCATAATTATTTTGCCTACAATGAACACATGTATCTCGTTATCAATTATCTGTGTTTTATTGCATATGTCTCCATAGGTGCTGACAATGCTATTTTTATGAATTGAATTGCCATGAATTTTATCAATCGGAAAAGCATGGTAGTAAGTGACGCAAACATATGCGTCAGACTAATACCAACATATTTCTTGACCGTTCTATTTCCAAAGATTTTAGGGGGACTCGGTTTAATACATTCACCCTTACTCCAGATAAATAAATACAAAATACACCTTGGACCACAGGGCGTTCATTTAATTGTCTTCTCCAAATTAAGCACAGGCTTCCTATGTTAAACGCCAGGGTTATTAGATTACTATTATTAGCATGGTGATAATTTGGCAATGTGATCATGTACACTCTTGCGTCACTATGCACTCGCCTGCTCCGCCACCCTGCTTGCATGTCAATTGTCAGCCAAAACTGCACGTGATTCGTTCCCTCTCATCCTCTCGCGCTCATACACTGGGTACCACCAGACGAGGTCGAAATTGGCACGGAGCAGATGTATTTGCCCCATGCTGGTGTGTTCGAATTGTTTTTACATTGTAAACACTGGATATAGGTTATTTCTTCGAAATATTTAAGGTGAGTAATGCGTTATTGACTTGACATGTTTATTATACAATCGCCAGGTCCCTGGCGACATCCATCTGTCCAGATGTACCCATCATTAGTCACTAGGCTCGTACGTGTCTCACCTTGTCCATTTGTTTTAATTATTGTTGACATTTGTTTTGAATTTGTTTTAGCTGTATATCAGAGCTGTTCAATAGGGACTGCTTTGCGATACTAAACTATTGGAGAAACAAAGAAGGGACAATTGTTGGAGCGATTTTGCCCCTGTATTGTAATGATAGCAAGGAGTGATTTTTCGTGACACTTGAGAAAACTATTGCTAAGGAACTTACAGGGATGAACTTGTGTGATCTCATCATGTTTATTATGTGGGGTGAGAGTTGTCCTGGATGATGACATTAAATAGTCATGCTGTCATGAATCACTGGGTTGTGTGACCTTGAGTGCTATTTTTTACAATCGTCTGGCCAATAATTGTAAGATAATTGCTTACTCAATGGAATAATAGTATATTTGCATAATTTGTTTTAGTTTAAAATGCCAAGCAGACAGAATGACTGATGTTCAGTCCCGGTCTATTGTCGTAGATGTGAGGGATGACAGGTGTTGGAGCGCTGATCAGATTGATCACCTTTTAGAGCGCTTTCCTATCTGTACTTGGCTGTCTCTTGAGCTTTGTTTTACGACCACAACCTTCAAGTCTCCAGGGCAGTATTTCAGATTGTAGAGTTAGTTGTAGGTGTTGTGATTGAACTTGTTTAATTCTGTTAAAGGGACCTTTTTGGAGAATTAAAACATCCATGCCTTGGGAGAAAATGTAGTGGTATTTTTATTGTTTATAATCCAAATTAAATGGCCTTCATAGGCTATATTGATCCCCATCCGCCAACAAGCATTCTAAAAGACACACACACACACACACACACACACACACACACACACACACACACACACACACACACACACACACACACACACACACACACACACACACACACACATACACACACACACACACACACACACACACACACACACACACACACACACACACACACACACACACACACACACACACATATAGATATCTCCTACAATACATAAACTTGTATTGTAGTATCCTTAGTTCAACATCAGCGACCTCTTCAAGAGGTATGATCTCTTGGTGGTTTGCCTAAGGTGGTAGAATGACAGTCACAAGGTCAAAAGGTTTGAGACCTGGTTGAGGTACCCCTCAAATTGTTTACGATGGTGTCAGAAGTGGGATGTTGTGCCTCTGAGGCATTACAGAAGGTCTAGCCAACATATAAATATCTATTTGTTAACCAGAAGAGCAACTTGGCTGATAAACATACATTTTTGTCACTCGGATCCAATCGGTAGATAACGGGTTCCAGGTTGGGTCTAGATCTGGTTGTCGTTGGATCCATTTGGGTTCGAGGCTAATTGTTTTCGGGTCTGCATCAAACTTTTGTTTCCTTCACTCTCTCTCTCTCTCTCTCTCTCTCTCTCTCTCTCTCTCTCTCTCTCTCTCTCTCTCTCTCTCTCTCTGTTTGAGAAATGAGTAAGAAAGTTACAGACTCACAAATATCATACCTATGGATTTCACATGACTGGGTAGGGGCGCAGCCATGGGGGGGCCTGGGAGGGCATAGGCCCACCCACTTGCGAGCCAGGCTCACCCACTGGGGAGCCAGGCTGAGGCAATCAGAATATGTTCTTGTTACAAAATGTATTACAGAAAGAAATACTCCTCAGTTTATCAGCTGTCCGGGTGGTTGGTCTCAGACGATCCTGCAGGGGAAGAAGCCAGATGTGAGGCTCCTGGGCTGGCGTGGTTACATGTGGTCTGCGGTTGTGAGTCAACTTCAGCACAAGAACTGTTCTTCTGGAGCTTCATGAATGGGGTTCCATCAGTGCTGTAAAGTACTTATGTACAAATATTGAAAAGTACTGTACCTTACTATTTATAGTTTTAAAATCTTTTACTTTTACTTAACTACATTCCTAAAGAAAATTATGTACTTTTTACTCCGTACATTTTCCTTGACACCCAAAAATACTCGTTACATTTTGAATGCTTAGCAGGACAGGAAAATAGTAGAATTCACGCACTAATCAAGAGAACATCCCTGGTCATCCCTACTGCCTCTTATCTGGTGGACTCACAAAACACAAATGCTTAATTTGTAAATTGAGTGTGGGAGTGTGCCCCTGGCTATCCGTAAATTTTAAAAAATCATTAAAAATGTGCCATCTGATTTGTTTAATATAAAGAATTTGAAATTATACATGTACATTTGACATTTTAAACATTTGGCAGACACTCCTATCCAGAGCGACTTACAGGAGCAATTGGGGTTAAGTACCTTGCTCAAGGGCACATCGACAGATTCTTCCCTTAGTCGGCTCTGGGATATTTTAGCAATTGCATTTACTTTTGATACTTAAGTAAATTTAAAACCAAATACTGCTACACGTTTACTCAAGTACAGTTGAAGTCGTACGTTTACATACCCCTTTGCCAAATACATTTAAACTCAGTTTTTCACAATTCTTGACATTTAATTCTAGTTAGAATTCCCTGTCTTAGGTCAGTTACGATCACCACTTTATTTTAAGAACGTGAAATGTCAGATTAATAGTAGAGAGAATTATTTATTTCAGCTTTTCTTTCTTTCATCACATTCCCAGTGGGTCAGAAGTTTACATACACTCAATTAGTATTAGGTAGCATTGCCTTTAAGTTGTTTAACTTGGGTCAAACGTTTAGGATAGCCTTCCAGAAGCTTCCCACAAAAGGTTGGGTGAATTTTGGCCCATTCCTTCTGACAGAGCTGGTGTAACTGAGTCAGGTTTGTAGGCCTCCTTGCTCGCACACACTTTTTCAATTCTGCCCACACATTTTCTATGGGATTGAGGCCAGGGCTTTGTGATGGCCACTCCAATACCTTGAATTTGTTGTCCTTAAGCCATTTTGCCACAACTCTGGAAGCATGCTTGGGGTCATTGCCCATTTGCGATCAAGCTTTAACTTCCTGACGGATTTCTTGAGATATTGCTTAAATATATCCACATAATTTTCCTGCCTCACAGTGCCATCTATTTTGTGAAGTGCACCAGTCCCTCCTGCAGCAAAGCACCCCCACAACATGATGCTGCCACCCCTGTTCTTCATGGTTGGGATCATGGTTGGAATGGTGTTCTTCGGGCTTGGAAGCCTCCCCCTTTTTCCTCCAAACATAACAATGGTCATTATGGCCAAACAGTTCTATTTTTGTTTCTTCAGACCAGAGGCTATTTCTCCAAAAAGTGTGATCTTTGTCCCCATGTGCAGTTGCAAACTGTAGTCTGGGTTTTTTATGGCGGTTTTGGAGCAGTGGCTTCTTCCTTGCTGAGCGGCCTGTCAGGTTATGTCGATATAGGACTCGTTTTACTGTGGATAGAGATACTTTCGTACCTGTTTCCTCCAGCATCTTCACAATGTCCTTTGCTGTTGTTCTGGGATTGATTGTCCCTTTTCACACCAAAGTATGTTCATCTTTAGGAGACAGAATGCACCATCTTCCTGAGCAGTACGACGGCTGCGCGGTTCCATGGTGTTTATACTTGCACACTATTGTTTGTACAGATGAATGTAGTACCTTCAGGCATTTGGAAATTGCTCCCAAGGATGAACCAGACTTGTAGAGGTCTACAATTGATTTCCCCATGATGTCAGTGAGTTTGAAGGTAGGCCTTGAAATACATCCACAGGTACACCTCCAATTGACTCAAAGTATGTCAATTAGCCCATCAGAAGCTTCTAACATCATTTTCTGGAATTTTCCAAGCTGTTTAAAGGCACAGTCAACTTACTGTATGTAAACTTCTGACCCACTGGAATTGTGATACAGTGAATTATAAGTGAAATAATCTGTCTGTTAACAATTCTTGGAAAAAGTACTTGTGTCATGCACAAAGTAGATGTCTTAACCTACTTGCCAAAACTATAGTTTGTTAACAAGAAATTTGTGGAGTGGTTGAAAAAATGAGTTTTAATGACCCCAACCAAAGTGTTTGTAAACTTCCGACTTCAACTGTAGTATTTTACTGGGTAACTTTAACTTTTACTCAAGTAAAAGTTTTCTATTAAGGTACCTTTACTGTTACTCAAGTATGACAATTGGGTACTTTTTCCACTACTGGTTTTCTTGGCCGAGCAGCTGCACACAAGCCTAAGATCACCATGCGCAATGCCAAGCGTTGGCTGGCTTTGCAGTGGAAACGCGTTCTCTGGAGCAGTGGAAACGCGTTCTCTGGAGTGATGAATCAAGCTTCACCATCTTGCAGTCCGACGAACGAATCTGGGTTTTGCGAATGCCAGGAGAAAGATACCTGCCCCAATGCATAGTGCCAACTGTAAAGTTCGGTGGAGGATGAAAAATGGTCTGAGGCTGTTTTTCAAGGTTCGGGCTAGGCACCTTAGTGTCTGTGAAGGGAAACATTAATGCTACAGCATATAAGGAAATTATAGACAATTCTCTGCTTCCAACTTTGTGGCAACAGTTTGGGGAAGGCCCTTTCCTGTTTTAGCATGGCAATACCCCCGTGCACAAGGCAAGGTGCATACAGAAATTATTTGTCGGCATCGGTGTGGAAGAACTTGACTGGCCTGCACAGAGCCCTGGCCTCAACCTTCCTAGAGACATTAATGACACTCATGTGTGTCTAATTTACTCATTACGATTTCCCTGTTAAAAGAGGTGTGTTTTCTGTTGTCCTTTGCAGAAACTTGAATTGTTTACCGTATGTGGTCGTTTCCTGAGTGAGGTTTCGAGACTTAGTGTTTGTTTTTTCAAGTGTACTGTTATCCCGAGGCTACCATCTCTCAGAAAAGTATTATGTTTATCCCTAAGCACTGATGCCTTGTCTCGTTTCTTCTTTGCACCTGGGTCCAACCTTACCATGTCACAAATTTGTCTCTCTTTGTCTGTTGGAAAGCAGACTGAAGCAGGTTTTCCTTTAGGATTTTACCTGTTTAGCTCCATTCTGTTTCTTTTTATCCTGAAGAACTCCCTAGTCCTTGCCCATGACAAGCATACCCCTAACATAATGCAGCCACCACCATGCTTGAAAATATGGAGAGTGGTACCCATTGATGTGTTGGATTTTTCCCAAACATAACAATTTGTATTCAGGACAAAAAGTACATGTTAGTAGTATTACTTTTGTGCATTGTTGCCAAGACAATGCATGTTTTGGAATATTTTTTATTCTATATACAGTACCAGTCAAAAGTTTGGACACATCTACTCATTCAAGGGTTTTTCTTTGTTCTTACTATTTTCTACATTGTAGAATAATAGTGAAGACATCAAAAGTATGAAATAACACACATGGAATCATGTAGTAACTAAATAACATGTGTGAAATTAGATTTAGAATAGACCATTATAATGCACCTGTATCGAAACAGGTGCAGTAGGAAAAAATATGCCTTTCCCAGTGGGTTTTTTTTCTTCATGCCAGCCAGGTAGGCAATCCTCCTTTTGTAGATATATGCAATGTGCTTAATATTAGGAAAGTTAAACAAAAAAATATATTAGGCCTAGCCTATAGAAAGCTGATCCTCTTTTCAGTAGAGGTCATCTCTCTGCAGTTGCATAGCCTGTTGAAATGTTGCACAACATGAGTTCATGGGCTTTCAAAGTGTTTGATTAGATTTTCAAATACATTTGCATTGATGTCAGATTGATTAGAGGGATAATAGAGTGCTCAGTTCCAGGCAGTTAGCAAGTTTGGTAGGCTAGTAATGACCATCAGCAGCATCAGAGCTTGGAGAAGCCTAATTACCGTGACTAAATGGTTACGTGGAATTTGACTGCCTTTTAGACTCGTGACCGCCAGTGTGGCGGTAATATGATCACCACAACAGCCCTAATCACAACAAATGTGAAAGAAATCAAGGAGTGTGAATATTTTCGGAAGGCACTGTATGCCCTTGGTGACCCATTGATCGTGTTTTTCAGGATTGTATTATCTGCAGGTTCCTGTTTTGTTTACATCAACCACACACAGGCTATTGCAGGGGTCTTAAACCTTGTTCCTGGAGAGCTACCCTCCCATAGGTCTTTAATCCAGCCCACTTCTAAATAACCTGGTTCAGTTTATCAGCCAGTTATTTATTAGAATCGAGGGTGTGCTGGATTAGGTTTGGAGTGAGCCTACAGTAGTAGCCTAGATTTCAAAACAAAACTTTGCTCAATGGGAGTACCTCAACACTATTTAAATAAACCTTAAAGGTTTTTGTTTGTCTGTGTAGTAAATTATCACACAGCATCTACTAACTCTACAGAGAAGTAAATGCCAAAAAAAACACATCTTACAGCTGTGCATGTTTTTGCAGTGCATGTTTGTTTTTTGCTAAAGTGATTTAGTCAGTGCAATTTTTTACATTTGTTTTTATTCAAAGCAGCTGGCCCCAAATTAATTTTTCATTTGTTATCTAGATATTCACTGACAATATAGGTATAGGTAACAATATAGGTAAAGTGCTGCAGACTGTTCCACCTAAACTCTTAGCCCTCACTGCAGCCATTATAACACATGCAATGGCTTTCAAATGATGTAAAAGTCACCTAGTACCTGTATTTTTTATAAATGTTGTCTGTGGTGATGTGAACACCAGCTGGCAGTTGTTGGCGTGTTTTCATGGCACAGTTGCTCTGTAGGCGGAGTGATGCAGCTGTTGATATTGAATGTCTGAACCAATGCAGATCCAGAGTTAATGCCCATGGGATTATATAGAGGTTCCCATGTAAATTGATAATGAGCGTGGATGATTTATTTCATCATGAGCTGTACAGGACATGTATGCAACGCTTGGCAGAAAGGGTTATGTTTTCGTTAGATACGTTGACGTGACCCGACGTTGACATATAATATGAAATGGTTGTTGTGTGCTGGAAGAGACGAAACACTGTATGTGTATACACTTATGTACTCTTTATAAGGAATTATGTGAATCATGTGGAATATTCTTGTTTAACTTTATACATAGGATTTGGGGTAAATTAAAATATACTGTTTTTTAAAAATACAGTTAAATTGTTGCTTTGCTCTGTCTGGGCTTTTGTAGGTCTACTAGACTGTTTACTAGAATAGCTGTTTACTTTGTATGTGGGAGGTTCAGTTTATTGTGGAGTTTTTGCACAAGAGAAAGTGGGAGGAGAAGAGATGTACAGGCAGAGGTAGTGACTGATAGTGATTGTCGTGACCAGAAGAAGTGCATCACTGTATCATACCGTAAAAGATGTGGCTGTCAAAATGTTGCCACAGCATAAAACTGCAGCTCTATATATCCTCTGTGTGACCTCCGTTTCTAACCTTCCCCTATTTCATATGGCCACATCACCTAGTCAGTTCTCAACTAAAGTAAATCAAGGATTACTAAGTGAACAGTCATCTCCCACATCGGTTATCTCTCTTGTTTTTGCTGTCTCTCTGTCCCCCAGAATAGGATGTGGCCCTTACATATCCCATAGGGCTTTGCTGCTCTGTATTTCCGTCGATGGAGGATTTTTGTAACGGCTGAGAAGTGACTCTCTCAATAAGTAATGAGCCTACGCCAGGCTTGTGATGTGGATCAAGAGAATGCATGACTGCGGATCATCCAGCCCCTCCCTTGTACTGACTGACTTCCTCCATTATGTTTGGGCTGAACCAACAGCTCCATGAAAAACCGGGAGAGAATCCTGCTGCAATGCTTCCGAGGATTAGGGGATTTACAGGAAAAAGCTTCCGAAAGTTAAGCTTACAGGACAGGAAAATTAAGTAGGACAATTGGTAACATTGGGAATGTCTGAAACCAAAACACTGAGGAAGGTAGGGGCCTAATCTGCTTTTTCAGTGACAGCTTTGTGGGGAAATGAGTCCACAGGTAGACAAAACACATTTAACAAGTTGCTACCCCCTCTCTCTTCATGTAAGAGAAGGGTTAGGTAATTGGATGTGACCAATGTTCCCGCAAGAAAAATGTGTCACTAAGCAAATTTCAGGTCTGCTGAGCGCAAACTTGTACATTGTGAAAATTGTGTGCAACTTCCGGCACGTTTACTGTGAACACTGAGGCTGTACCCGCTTTACATTACAGTTTTAACTGTCAGGTAGGCTACTGTGGGTATTTGATCATATTGTAGGCCTGCCAGAGTGGCCTACCATCAAAAACAATGGAGAAAATGCATCTCATAACATTTTACCATGGAACTAGCTGTTCTATCATTCAGGCTACAGTAGCAGCCAATGTTTATTGTTCAATGTAGGCCTACATTCAATGAGACTTTTGGGGGGAAAAACGCAGTGCTTAACATTAACCTGTTTATCCACTTGTCCATCAGACAAGGAGGACACTGAAAATGTTATGTTGTTTGATGCAAGAAACCACTTTATAAAATAAAATGCATTCTTATTCCTATACCATTATTACAGAGATTCAGACAAATTATCCTACCCTCTGCCTATTGGCTACTTAGGCTTGAATAAGTCTCAAAATACAACACTGCCCCTTTAAGACAAAACAAAGCTCTCTACCTGACTAGTTTTTCAAAGATGTCTAGAACTGTACACGTTATGTGCTCTTGTAGGAAGCGATCACTCCCCTATTGCTGATTACAAATGATATATAACTGGGCTAGTAACTCACTAACTAGCAAAGGATTATAAAATAATGTGCACACGTGGCTACATGCAGCTCTTGCTTTGATCGCAAGTGCATTTACTCATGACCGCTCATGCTATTAAAACAGTCCAGTTCAAAGTAAATGAAAGATCCATATATGGCAATGGTCTATTTGCATATAGGGCCTGATTGTTTATGCCGCACTGGTCTGTGTAGAGTACGAGCTGAGTAGTGTGTGTCAATGCAATAGAATCCTACTCTGATGCGTTCTGCCTACAACAAAATCTCTTGCATAGTTAGTTTTGTTTCAGTATGTTGCTATGAAAGTGGCGAATGTTGCGTTGATTCGATCACAATTGCCACAGCAAAGGGAAACGTTGATAGTGTTAACAGGGAAAACTCTTAAACAGTGGTCACCAACCTTTTCTGAGTCAAGATCCCTTTGAGTCAAAATGCATGACTTAAAAAAACGTAAGCCTATGCAACATTAACCAATTTAAAAAGAGTCCTGTTGTCATGCCCTGGCCATAGAGAGGCTTTTATTCTCTATTTTGGGTAGGCCAGGGTGTGACTATGTTTTTCTGTTTCTATGTTTTGGCCGGGTATGGTTCTCAATCAGGGACAGCTGTCTATTGTTGTCTCTGATTGGGAATCATACTTAGGCAGCCTTTTTTCCTTTGTATTTTGTGGGTAGTTATCTTTGTTAGTGGCACTATAGCCCTAGTAGGCTTCACGTTTGTTGCTTGTTTTGTTGGTGAAGTTTATCATAATAAAAGGAAAATGTACGCTTACAACGCTGCACCTTGGTCCGGTCATTTCCACGACAACGTCTGTGACACCTGTAGCAATGAGGTTTGTGCAGTAAGCTATAGGCCCAATACATTATCACCGTATATTGACTTTGCTTGAATGCCCAGCCAATGTTCGGGTATTTAAAAAAAACAATTTTTAAACATTTGAGTTAGGTTCTATGATCACACCGGTAATAGATCCGTCGTATTACTTGTGAAGCACAGCTGAGTGGGCATACAGTACATTTAAATCATTTTCTTTTTTCTTACTGGGCTGATGTTCCTCCATCTGATGCTCAGTCTCAGTAGAGGGAGAGAGCTGCAGACTAAGGGTCTGCCTCAGTCTGCAAGGTGATATGTGTGCTCTTAAGCATACGGTATGAGGCCTAAATATGAATTGCAAATTAATGAACGGAAAATGAATGGCATCACAACTAATGACAACCTGCAATACAGTTTAGTTCAATTAGTGGCTGCAGTGGATATGGAGGTTATTATACTTACTTTGAGTACCTCTAAGAAATTATTCATTGTGGTGAGGAGGGAGTTTCATTCTTGTGGAAGTCTAGTTAAGTTAACGCAACCACCCACACTTATGTTGTCTTTAAGGCCACTAGACTAGAGACTCGACTGTGTTATAGACCTGCATCTTATTACAAGCCTGGCTAAGCACTAAATGGAACAGGGTAATTGTGTCCGTGATCCTGTGTCTGAAGTGTTGCTTGAGGCCCACAGGAAGATATGCCAACATAACTTGCAATGAAAACACAAGTGTCTTGTCAGGACTCAAGGATTTTAGTGGAAATGAATCCTCATCTATTAAGGACAGTTTTAATGTGATAATATGTTAAATGTCCTCCGTGTTTATTATATTGCTTTGTAAAATAGTAAAAGCCGTCAAGTGACAGATTTAATTTGTTTTTCTCTCACAGGACCACAAAGCCCAAATCTGGAGCCCTGCGCTCTCTCTCTCTTCTCAAAGTCTGGCACCTAGTATCCAACCCCTCTACTTCGTACCTACAGTACACTCTGAACTCTCCCTCTCTTTCTGTCTCTCTCTCTATCTCTCTCTCCGCCAACCCCCTCCCAGCTCCCCCCTCAGCATCCCTGATGCGTAAGAACACTAAGGTGACGCAGCGTGAGCATACCAGTGAGCATGTCACAGAGTCGGTGGCAGACCTGCTCGCTCACGAAGCGCCGCTCGACTACAAGAACAGTTCTCTGAATGTTGGAGGGGTACCCGGGAAGAAGATTGTTCTCGAGCCCCCCGAGAACGATGGCCGCCCAGCCTGGAACAGCAAACTTCAGTACATTCTGGCCCAGGTGGGCTTCTCTGTGGGGCTAGGAAACGTCTGGCGCTTCCCTTACCTGTGCCAAAAGAATGGAGGAGGTGAGTGGCAGACCGCGCCCCATAAGGGCTGGCTGACTAAATAGAACCATAACTGAAGAACTCTTTCACAAAATATAGAACAATAATTATTTATTGTAGCTACGTCAATGGATGAGCAAGGTCATTTCCTCCTCATCTTCCTGTCTGCCTCTGATGAAGAGTCTAGCCGCGGCTGCTTCCTGGCAGCTCAGTGACCCAGACTGTAAGAATGACATGCCAGGTACACTGGCCTGCCATCACAATCAGGCTGGGCTGCCAAGAGAGAAGCACAGCTCCACAAACACCACTCTAAATATAGCTGTGCTATCGATTACTACTGGCACTGGAGCAGGCCAAGGCTCAACTGATACTCTGATCAACATGAAAGGGATACTCTCAATTAAACATTAATGGCTCTGTATTGTGATGATGACTTGCTTTATTTTCTCATGTAGTTACAGGGGCACATTGTAAGTCTTTGCTGGTATAGTAGTTCAGAACACCCCTATTTGTTAGGGCAGGTTGGCATTGATGTACTGGAGGCAGCTCTGCAGAGTGGTCACTAGCTGATTTTTAAACCTAACCTAACCTTAACCACCCTGCAAAACCCTAATGCCTAGCCCTAACATTACACAAAGGCCAATTATGACTTTGCAGCTGGCTCATCTAGTGGAAATGGCTCAGATTTCCTACTATTGTATGTTTTGTACTTGACAGTGTTTTTCCAGAATGTGCTAAATTTAGTTTCTGCACTCCCTTGCTCTAACCTAACCGATCTACCATAAATGGATAAAAACATGCCCCATCAGTTTTAATGAGCATCACACCTCTGACCATAACAGCAGCATAAAACACCACATCTTTTACCTCTGGTCATAGAAATGACGATTAGGCATGCTCAATTCACCCCCGAAACCTCACGGTCTCCCTGTCTTCACCAGATAATGACTGATGTGTTTGGTTCACCGGCCCTGTTCTCTCACACCTTCTCTTTCTGATTTATTGCTAATAGGCAGGATTTAAAGGCTCCTATACCCAAGCAGACTCGTCGTTTGACCAGGAGAACGGACATCTTTCACTCCCTAATTTACCTCCAGGCAGCAAATTACAGCCACATTAAATGGCTCTGTGGCGTTAGGTGGTTATCGCTATGGGCCTTCTTCCCCCTCTCTCTCCTTCTCCCCTTCCAGCGTTCTCTGCTTCTCTTTCATACACGTCTTTACCTCAGTTTCCGTGCTATACAGTATATCAAGACTGTTAGCTGGCCCAAGTTCAGATAGGCTGCAACTTTATTGCAAAAAGTTATATATTTAAAAAACAATCTAATTTCTTACCTACATCCAATGACCTGGTTTTATTTCTTCTTGATCTCATGTTGAATTGACATTAGTAACAACTCAATTAAAACAAGACTTGGATCTGCTGTCTGTGTCCAGTGGGTTATGAGCTCTAGGCTATGTAACTGGTACTCCTGAAGTATTATTAGTGATAGTGCTCCAGCGTAAATCTTATCATCCTGATGATCACCACAATAACATCCAGATTAAGCCTCTCTTGGATTAAGCTGGGAAGCACCAGATTTAGACATCCCCCATAATTCAAATCAAATACTAAAATAGACCTTAGTAAATCACTGGTTGGATGGGCTCTGACTTGCAGGGTGGGAGAGTAATAGTGGCAAGTGATGCAGAACTGTCAAGTACAAACAGACAGACACCATAGTGTCCTGAGGCTCTCCCCTGACTCACTGAGTTGGACTTCATGACCATCAACTAGAGGGCTTGTCTTCCTGTTACCCAGCCTGTCCACCTCTCTCTCCCCTTCCCCTCTGGCTTTGTAATGATACACAATTAATTCTAATTAGTGTTCTAGAAACAGCTCAAAAGAATAGAGCCAGGGTCCACAGTAAATGTTAAGTATCTCCATTGATTCAGCAAGGGAGACAATTGAAACTTGTGCATTATTTCAAAGGAAAGGTGTTCCACGTTTTACACAATACTTAGTACTGTAATATCACACATACAGTATGTGTACTACTCGTGTACCTAATAGTCTATTGGGAGAAATATAGCATGATCACTTTGACCCCTTTCTTTCAGGTGCCTATCTGGTTCCGTATTTCATCCTCCTCATCCTCATCGGCGTCCCGCTCTTCTTCCTGGAGCTAGCAGTGGGCCAGAAGATCCGACGTGGGAGCATCGGGGTGTGGAACTACGTGTGCCCCCAACTGGGTGGGATAGGGGTGTCCAGTCTAATGGTGAGTGACAGTGAGGATGGTGTCTTTGGTTTAAGGTTGCCTCTTATATCACCTTTTGGTTGAAGTTGAGACTGGCAATCAGTTTAACTGATCACCCTCCAATCATCAGATACATAATGCTATAAGTTTTAACATGATTTTGGTTATGTAATCTGTTTATGTTCTGAAGTGCTTGTTCCACGTAACAAAATAGACTGTGTCCCAAGAGAAAAACAGTGTGACTGACCACAGTGCACTGGGAAACAGAGAGGGTCAAACAGTGTGATAAGGATAATGGATGCTGGATGTGGGGTTTATCACTGGGGGCTTCAATGAATGAGCTCTGATTTCAATAGAAACTCCCTACGTCAGTGACTGTGTGATTTATTAAGTATACTATTTTCTGCATATACCAACACTTTGTGGCCTCTCCCCTCCATGCTTGGCTGCCTTAGCATACTGTTTTTACCACATGCATTGCGGTGCTGTCACCAGCACTCTATTTAACACCCTCCAACCCGGATCTCTTTAAAGGCCCAATTCAGTCGTTTTTATCTGAATGCCAAATTATTTCTAGGGAATAGTTAAGTGCTTTACTGTAATAGTTTTCCATTGAAAGGGTTAAAAAAAAAAACTTTTTAGCAAAAAACTATTTCTCAAGCTAGAATTTTGCTTGGACTGTCTGTGAGTGGTCTGAGTGGGGAGGGGGCGGGATATGTAATCTGAAAACTAGCTTTTATTGGCAGAGAGGTTTGGAACTCTTTGTTATTGGTCTATATTAACTTATACTGTCTCGTGCTGTCACCAGGCAAGCCAAAACTCCACCTGTGCAAAACCTGCTGATTAGAAGGTTCTGGGCAGATTGTAATCTCAACCAGCAACTATCAGGAAATAACACTGATCAAATTTCTTCACTTTTACATTGTTCGTTTCATCACTTGCTGTACATTATGATACAAAACATTAGGGGGACATTAATTCTGACTGCACTGGGCTTTTAAGATAAAAGCTGTTGATCATGCTTTGTATATATGCCAGTTTGATAGGATGGATCAATTTAAACTACTCCAGGTCTTGAATTTGGCATATTGGACATTTTGTGACTCACATAATCTAATTGTCACAACATCACATAACATGTCAACATCCCGCTTTAACAAGAGATAGGTGGATCATTTATGTTGGAAGCTTTCACTGTCCATTTCTGAATATTGTGAGAGGAAATAGACCTTGTGTAAATCTGAACTGGAATGTATAATCACGAATGAGGCAAACTCTCTTTAGGGGATAGATAGATATACCTTGATCTAATTGAGCATAGCAGCTCTAAACATGGTTCCCCATGTCTGCATCACCTTACACAGCTCAAAACAAACATACTCTCTGTTATTATGATGGAGAAAGCTATCTCACATTCTTCATTCCATAAGATGTGACATAGAAGGTTGTATGTCAGTAACGTAGAAAATGACTATAAAGATGAGTAATATGGATAATGCCCTAGATAATGAGAGCGAGGCAGAGATGGTAGGGAGGGTTAGGGTGTGAGAGAGAGACAACCCCTCGTTGGTGATGTATGTGACTGCGAGTGGCAGCTATAAATACCTCTTAAGAGATCACTGTGGAAATGGCTGAAAGAGTGTACTTCAATTATTAATGGATTTCCCAACCTTGTATAGCTTCTGCCTGTCCTTTGTTGACATGGATGCTCAGAAGATTTAGCAGAAACTCTTATCCTGATTACACTCTTATCCTAATAGCCAGTTCTTGTTAAGAGCCTTGCTCGAGGGCACATTGATAGATGTTTAACATAGTCAGCTCTGGTATTCAAACCAGATACCTTTTGGTCACTGGCCCAATGCTTGTAACCGCTAGGCTATATGTCACCCTAGGAACATGAGAAAACAACATACTCCTGCCTATATAGACCATCTGAATGAGAAATATATTGAAATTGCCTCTCACGGTACAGTAGTGTATATATCGATATTCACACATGCAGTTGCCATTTGACTGAAAGAGTGGCATCAACCAACAGTGACAGGGACTTGTGCAGAGGAGCACCTCAGGGGTAATTGTGAGTTCCATTGGACTTTCTTACTCTAACAGACTCTGCCTCTCCTACATTCCAGGTGTGTGGCTTTGTGGGGCTCTACTACAACGTCATCATCGGCTGGAGCATCTTCTACTTCTTCCAGTCCTTCCAGTACCCACTGCCATGGGCCGAATGCCCTATCAGGAGGAATGGATCATTAGCCAGTGAGTGGATGCCAGATCTGAACATCGGGACGGAGGAGAGATGCAGAGGGCAAAGAGAATGGAGTCATATAACTCCTCTGAACTGTTTGATAAAGTCCAAGCGGCTGGGTGACCATGACCAATGTGGTTTGTCCCACAAACTAGAAAGGATTCAATGAATATTGAATTAAACCTCTCTCCTTTTTTAATAAGGCCTGTATTTAATTAATCAGATATGACTAATTTCCATCTTGTTATCCACACTCATTTTGCCCTGTAGAATAATGAGAGAAACACACATTTCTGTTTTGTAATTCAATCTTCCAGTTCAATCCAGTTTTGGCCAGGATGGCACTGAATCACACATCTAACTAGATCAGCTGATGGTGTTATCTTATTTATTAGGATCCTTCATGACTCAGATGGACATAATCCAGATTAAAGTCCTTTGAGACTTAGATTAGAGGTGGTGATAATACAATCCCAGCGGTTCCAAGAATCGCTCAGCGCTCTCCTCTCCTCTCCTCTCCTCTGCTCCTCACATGACTCAGCAGTATGAAGACAGTCAGTCACCAGGGAGGAGAGCAGCTGTGGCTGGTTAGATAGTCCTGCTCCAACAGAAGGGTTCTTACACTGACAGACGGGGCGGTAGGGTAGCCTAGTGGTTAGAACGTTGGACTAGTAACCGGAAGGTTGCGTGTTCAAACCCCCGGTAAGGTACAAATCTGTCTGATAAGGTACAAATCTGTTGTTCTGCCCCTGAACAGGCAGTTAACCCAGGCCGTCATTGAAAATAAGAATGTGTTCTTAACTGACTTGCCTGGTTAAATAAAAAAATTAAAATTAAACACTGACAGACAGAAGCATATTGCATGCAAGTCTTCATTTTACTGTCTAATCTAGTCCCTCCACGATTCCGTGATTCTGCGATCGCAAATCGTTTAGCAAAATCAACCATTCCCCGCATATTATGTGAGGGTTTGCAAATTTGACCAAGCACCACAGTATTTCCTCGTAAAACAATCAAATCATTGCAATATTATTGCATGAAACTGACCCATCACCGCGGTACAAAGAGAAGGCTCGCAATATACAACCAATCACCGCACATTTATCTTATAATATGGTTCAACGTCAACAAACGTTTTCTCCCATCAGTGCATTTCCGCAAACAAATTGGACAAAATCATCACATATTGCAATGCAAAATGTCAGAATTGCTGCAGCAAAATCAAGCATTTTTGTCCACAAATATCACAAAGTCCCAGCGACATCCTGGAGGCACTGGTAATCATACAGTACTACACACACAGATGTTAGTATTGTATAGGTTTACTCTTTACAAATGGTGGTTTACTACACCATGCCACACTCCTACACTACAGTATAGTGGTATTTGAGTTTTTCCACAGTGGCATTACAGGTTGTCTGTAGAATTGTCTTCAATTCTGTGTGGAAAAAGTGACCTCTCGCCATGGCCATGGTTAATTTGATCACCCTGTTGCAGGAGAACTTGTAGTGTATGTGAGTTTTAAACAGGCTTCTGAAGTCTGTAATTTCCACTTTAACATTTTTCATAAGGGAATATCAAGTATCAACCCCTACAAAAAATGTCCATTAATTATAATCCACATAATAATTCACATTTCCTGTTGCTGCAGGATTATTTTCTTGCTGTAGCAAACTGTCTCAAATTAAGATCCTACAGTGGCAATAAAAAGTATGTGAACCCTTGAATTATCTGGTTTCTGCATAAATTAGTCATAACGTTTGATCTGATCTTCATTTTAGTCACAACAATAGACAAACAGTCTGTTGTCTATATTGAATACAGTACATCATTTAAACATTCACAGTGCAGGTTGGAAAAAGTATCTGAACCCCGAGGCTAACCCTTAAACTTTTCCAAAAGCTAATTGGAGTCAGCTAACCTGGAGTCTAATCAATGAGAAGAGATTGGTTAGAGCTGCCCTTCCCTATAAAAAACACTCACAAAATTTTACTTTGCTATTCACAATAAGCATTGCTTGATGTGAACCACACCTCGAACAAAAGAGATCCCAGAAGACCTAAGATTAAGAATTGTTGACTTGCATAAAGCTGGAAAGGGTTACAAAATTATTTCTAAAAGCCTTGATGTTCATCAGTCCACAGCAAGACAAATTGTCTATTCACTGTTGCTACTCTCCCTAGAAGTGGCCGACATGCAGAGATGACTGCAAGAGCACAGCGCAGAATGCTCAATGGGGTTAAGAAGAATCCTAGAGTGTCAGCTAAAGACTTACAGAAATCTCTGAAACATGCTAACATCTCTGTTGACGAGTCTACGATATGTAAAACACTAAACAAGGATGCGTGTTCATGGGAGGACACCATGGAAGATGCCAAGAAAACATTGCTGCACGTCTGAAGTTCACAAAAGAGCACCTGGATGTTCCACAGCACTTCTGGACAAATATTCTGTGGACAGATTAAACTACAGTTGTTTGGAAGGAACACACAACACTGTGTGGAGGAAAAAAGGCACAGCACATCAACATCAAAACCTCATCCCAACTGTAAAGTATGGTGGAGGGAGCATCATGGTTTGGGGCTGCTTTGCTGCCTCAGGGCCTGGACAGCTTGCTATCATTGACGGAAAAATGAATTCCCAATTTTATCAAGGCATTTTTCAGGAGAATGTTTGGCTATCTGTCCGCAAATTGAAGCTCAACAGAAGTTGGGTGATGCAAGAGGACAACGACCCAAAACACAGAAGTAAATCAACAACAGAATGGCTTCCACAGAAGAAAATACACCTTCTGGATTAGCCCAGTCAGAGTCCTGACCTCAACCCGATTGAGATGCTGTGGAATGACCTCAAGAGCAGATCACACCAGACATCCCAAGAATATTGCTGAACTGAAACAGTTTTGTAAAGATGAATGGTCCCAAATTCCTTTTGACCGTTGTGCAGGTCTGATCCGCAACTACAGGAAACGTTTGGTTGAGTTTATTGCTGCCAAAGCAGGGTCAACCAGTTATTAAAGGGTTCACATACTTTTTCCACCCAACACTGTAAATGTTTATACTGTGTGTTCAATAAAGACATGAAAACGTATCATTGTTTGTGTGTTATTAGTTTAAGCAGACTGTGTTTATTTATTGTTTTGACTTAGATCAAATGACATTTTATGACCAATTTATGCAGAAGTCCAGGTAACTCCAAAGGGTTCACATACTTTTTCTTGCCACTGTACATATCATATATCAGCTGATGTACGAAGGGCTATATAAATACATTTGATTTGATTTGATTTGATTTACATCTGTAGAGAAAGGTAGACCCTATCATTCATGCAGGTGTGTGGGACCACAGAACCACGCTGCTCTGCACCCACTCTGACCTGGCCCCATGGTCACATGTCTGCAGTCAACACTTCAGATAAACCGTGGTTCACATTGATATCGGCAGGGTCAGATCGGCTAAACACAGAGACCAAGGTCGTTCAGACCTAACGTTCACTTTGAATACAGTTCTGTGCTTCTGGAGTGACTTGCAGGAGTGGAGGAGTAAGAAGAAGGGAGATGAGAGATGCTGACAGTCAGAGTTACTGCATGTAACCTGGAATGCCATCACTCATAGACAGAAGATAAAAATAGAATAACGGGAGGCCACCGTGATTTCCTCTGCTGAACATTGCCATCTACCTGACATAAATAGAGACTGGTACGTTTAGGTGACCTGGCAATTTCTGTGAGTGCATGTGTCTGTGTGGGTGTGTGGGCATATTTTTTCTGTGTATGCGTGCCTGCATGTTCTCGCATGTGTGTGTGTGCGTATGCATATATTTCTGTAATACGTCTGTAAGACTGCTTTCTCCAGACTTAGATCCATGTATCATTTCCCCAAGGTTGAATTATAAAAGGTGAAAATATGCACAGTGAAAAATGCCAAGTGTCTTGAATGAGGGCTCACGCTGTGCATACCAAGTACAAGAACAACCTTGTTTACCTTGCTAATGTACATCTGGGAGAACCAATCCAGGGGGGAGAGGGGATTTGGTTCCTGTGTAAACAGTCTCTCCCTCATTTTATTTCCCTCATTTTGTTTTTCTCTATCGTTCTCCCTTCCACTACCCCTATCCCTTTACTCTCCCTATCATATCCCTCCTCTCCCTCTCTCTCTCCCTCCCCTCTCTCTGACCACCCCCCTCCCCCTCACCCCTCTGCAGTCGTGGAGCCTGAGTGTGAGAAAAGCTCGGCCACCACCTACTTCTGGTACCGCCAGACTCTGAACACCACCAGCACCATCGCAGACAGCGGCGGCCTGAACGTCAAGATGACCCTGTCTCTGCTGGTGGCCTGGATCATCGTCTGCCTGGCTGTCATCAGAGGCATTGCGTCCTCCGGGAAGGTAGGGAGCACTGTGGGGAGGAAGTGGAGTGTTGGTGGGCAGGGTGTGGGTGGAGAGGGGCAGGGGGTATGGGTAGAGGGACAGTTGATGTGGCGGGAGAGGGGCAGGGGCAGGGGGCATCAGGAGGAGAGGCAGGGGGTGTTGGGAGAGTCAAAAGAGTGTAGAGAAGATATATGATTTAAGAACATGACATGACTAAAAATTGCACTGGAATAATAGCCGACTGGACTGGATTCCTACCTTCCTCTGGCATGTATAGTGTAGTTATTGTACAGAATGTGTGACTAAGTTGTTTCCTGTGGTCTGTCAGGTGATGTACTTCAGCTCGCTGTTTCCCTACGTGGTGCTCTTCTGTTTCCTGGTGAGAGGTTTGCTGTTGAAGGGTGCTGTCGATGGCATTGCACACATGTTCACTCCCAAGGTGAGATTCAGAGGAGGCCGTTACACACACACACACACACACACACACACACACACACACACACACACACACACACACACACACACACACACACACACACACACACACACACACACACACACACACACACACACACACACACACACACACAGAGAGAGAGAAGCTTCCATTGCAGTTGTATGCTGTCATTTATGGGAAAAGACAGATCTACTATACCGATAGAATTTATAAACATTTCTAATGATTATAACCAATTAGCCACCTATCTAACATGGAATTTGTAACACATCATACATATTGTAATGCATAACATATCATATGAAATGTATGATGGACATCCACAAATTAATACATAACATACCAAACGTAAAATATCATACTAATTTGAGTGTCCCGGATTTTCTTTAACGATGTTACATCTACCCCTGAGTCCAAGTTTGTCAGCCAATGTGTTACTGTGTGTTCCAGCTGGAGAAGATGCTGGAGCCCCAGGTGTGGAGGGAGGCAGCCACCCAGGTGTTCTTTGCCCTGGGCCTGGGCTTCGGTGGAGTGATTGCCTTCTCCAGCTACAACAAGATAGACAACAACTGCCACTTTGACGCCGTGCTCGTCTCCTTCATCAACTTTGTCACCTCCATCCTGGCTACTCTGGTGGTGTTCGCCGTGCTGGGCTTCAAGGCAAACCTCATGAACGAGAAGTGTGTCATGGAGTGAGTTCAAAACAAATGCCCTAGCAGCCGTCTATAGTGATGGTGGAGGGAATTCAAGCTGTCTTATACAGAATTAAACAACTCTTTCCTCACACCATATATTTATTATCATGCCTTCTCTGTGATCAGATTCAGGACTTTTGCGGTGATCTTCATCTTGTGCTCTATCGACCATGTTTCCCTGTGGTCTCTTCAGGAATGGAGAGAAGATCCTTGGCTACCTGAACTCTAACGTCCTGAGTCATGACCTCATTCCGCCACACGTGAACTTCTCCCAGCTGTCCACCGTAGACTACGCTGAGATATACGCCGTCATCAAGACGGTGAAGGAGGGCAGCTTCGCCGAGCTGAGCCTGGACCCCTGTGTCCTGGAGGATGAGCTTAACAAGGTACAGTCTGTCTGTTTGGTCTCTGAGCTCTATCTCACCGAAACTGGGTCCCAATCGGGTCTGGTCTAGATAACAGGTTCCAGGTTGGGTCTAGATCTGGTTGTCGTCGGATCCATTTGGGTTCGAGGCTAATTGTTTTTGGGTCTGCATCAAACTTTTTTCCCCCTTCTTTCTCTCTCTCTCTCTCTCTCTCTCTCTCTCTCTCTCTCTCTCTCTCTCTCTCTCTCTCTCTCTCTCTCTCTCTCTCTCTCTCTCACAATCTCTTGGGTCTTCTTTTGCGCCCTCTCTCCTTTGCGTCACTCTCTCTCTCCATCCCTCTTTCTCTGCAGTCTGTGCAAGGTACAGGCTTGGCTTTTATAGCCTTCACCGAGGCCATGACTCATTTCCCAGCCTCTCCCTTCTGGTCTGTCATGTTCTTCTTCATGCTCATCAACCTGGGCCTGGGCAGTATGATCGGCACCATGACAGGGATCACCACGCCGGTCCTCGACACCTACAAAGTCCAGAAGGAGCTCTTCACAGGTCAGCCCTAAAAACCCCTGTGGTGCTCCCATTCTCCTCTATCATAGTTACAAATGCAGGTTCGCATTTATTGTCATGAATCTTGGCCTGAAGGCAGCTCTACAGAGTGGACACTAGCCACAAAGCCACAAAGTCATAAAATCTGATTTTAAACCTAGCCCTAACCACACTGCTAACCCTAATGCCTAACCCTAACCTTAAATTAAGACCAAAAACACATTTTTGTTTTCATGAATTTTGAAGATATAGCCAATTTTGACTCCGCAGCTGGTCTTGCTAGCTGACACAGCTTAGTTCTGCCTCCAGGGTAAGACTCATGACAATAAACGGCAAACTGCGTTACAAACATAAATTCAGCACTTTTCACCAAGACGTAGTGGGGTAGCTACATAAGACTCATGAATTCTAAGATTTTTAAGGATGAGTAGTTTTATCTAATTTTGCTGTAGTCCTTTAAGGCTGAATACAAAGTAATAGCAATAAAAGCAATGGATTGAATAAATAAAGACTTTTTCATCCAAGGAGCCACAAAGTTTTTACATAATGTGACGTTTATTCAACTCCACTACTGAAGAAGAGATAAAAATGCTGAAGACGCTGCAAACTTTCAGACGAATGCCTTTACCTCATCTTCCTCCAATTCCCTCTCTATGTTTTTCTTTCAGTGTGCTGCTGCATCATAGCCTTTTTCTGTGGCCTCCTATTCGTCCAGCGCTCTGGGAACTACTTTGTCACCATGTTTGATGACTACTCCGCTGGTCTGCCTCTCACTGTCGTGGTCATCCTGGAGAATGTGTCAGTGGCCTGGATCTACGGCACCAAGAGGTAAAGTATGGTGTCTCCTCAGAGAGCCCTGTAGTGGCAGAAGTGGCTGTGTGTTTTTCACATGTATTAAGAGGAAAGTTGAATATGAGGAAGGATAAGATTAAGAAATAATTGTGAGAGAGTCAAGGAACACCTGAATACTGTTCTAATTCTCAGAGTAAAAAACTCTACGGACACTTCGAAAGCTGAAACCAAGTTTATTCTTCCCAGAGGATCAATACAACTGCATTAGACAAAAACCTTTTCACACAACCACTGATACCACCTCCTTAGTCTCCTCCTACACATCTGTACAAACATAGTATCTTTACTGCTAGGCAGGACACTAAGTGACACGGGCATAAACTTTTATTTCTCCCTTAACGTGACCTGACCTGATCTTAACCCCCCTTCATTACTAATCCATGGCTCTCTCCACTTATCAATGCCTGCCACATGTGATTGCTTTCCCTGCACTCAGCACATTCCAAGCGTAATTGCACACACTATATACCTTCCTTCTACAGATAACCATTAACTTCTGGTGTAGACCCTCTAACCCTAAGCACTCAATATTTCAATAGGATCCCTGATATAATGTAAATGTTATACATTACCCTCTCTCCTGCAGTGACATGAATAAGTACTTTTCATATTCTCAGAACCCAACACTGTAAACTGAAGGAGCTGGCTGGGTCTATGTTAAACTCACCTGTGTGTGTGTGTGTGTGTGTGTGTGTGTGTGTGTGTGTGTGTGTGTGTGTGTGTGTGTGTGTGTGTGTGTGTGTGTGTGTGTGTGTGTGTGTGTGTGTGTGTGTGTGTGTGTGTGTGTGTGTGTGTGTGTGTGTGTGTGTGTGTATCAGGTTTATGCAGGACCTGGAGGACATGTTGGGTTTCCGGCCCCACGCCTTCTATTTCTACATGTGGAAGTACGTCTCCCCTTGTTGTCTCATCGTTCTCATCACAGCTACCGTTATCGAGATGGCCATCAGCCCGCCAGGGTACAATGCATGGGTAGAAGAACTGGTCAGTCAACCTGTTGGCAAACAGTGCAAAGTTTCATATAGACACTTCGTATTGACACTTTTTGACATTTTGTGTATTAGCCTTGTTACAGAGTTTGCAGTCAGCACCAGGGGTATTTCTTTTTCACTCGATTTCCCTTCGTAACTTTGTTTCTCTCTTTTTAGGCTCAGGAGCGTTTCCAGAGCTACCCTCCCTGGGCATTGGCCATGTGCTTCTCCCTCATTGTGGTGGCCATGCTTCCTCTCCCCGTCGTCTTCATCGCCCGCTATTTCAACCTGATGTCCGACGGCTCCAACAAGCTGTCTGTCTCCTATCGCAAGAGCATGATGAAGGACATCTCCAACCTGGAAGAGGTGGACGAGGCGCGCTCCATCCTGGGCAAAAACCCAGGAGAGACGCCCTCGCCTAAGCCCCCATCCCAAGCCTACCTCGGCCCCCCCGGCACCAACCCCCTGGAAAACCCTAACTCCCTGTCCCCCAACAGCTGCTACGGGACAAGCTACCAGAACGCCATCAGCCCACAACCTCCACCACCCCTATCACCCCCACCACCACTGAGTTCAACTCATGATCACTGTTCATCTTCTTCATGTCCCTCCCCTAGCCTGACCCTAGATCCCTAACTATCTCTCCCTCCTAGGCCATCTCACCCTCAACCCTACATAGTCTCACCACCAGGGGGTGCTGCAGCGCTTCCCAAAACTCCACAACCACCACCCTCACCCACTCAGTGACCCTTATCGCAGGACACCACTCTCCCTTCCCCCAGCCCCAGAGGTTAGAGTTTACTGCAGCAGAGGTGACTGCCACACAGGCATCTGCTTTGACAATGAACTACATGTTCAGGTGTCTGGGATGTTGCAGTGGTATGTATCAATCCCTACTGGAGGGTATGCAATGCTGAACATGCAGTATGTTTTGGTCTAGATCAGGGATCCCTAAAAGGTGGCCCGCGGGTGATTTCATTTTGCCCCCCAATTTTTTATAAACAAACATGTTCATTGTTGGACATAAAATCATCAGGAAATCAGCTTAAAGAAATATGTTCCTAATATATTCCCACAGAAAAATAGAGAGGCATATATTATCGTATCCCAATGTAATCAATGTTTGAAATTATTCTGTTTTTGTCAAATACTATATCTGTTTGGGATTCTTGTGGTCAATTTGCAGTGTACAAATTATTTCTAACTATGTTCCGGCTCCCCGACCATCCACTCAAGGAAGAACCGACCCACGGCTGAATGTAATTGGGGAAACCTGGTCTAGATGTTTTTAGAGTGGTAGGAGAAGAGGCTCAATAGAGATGGACCCAATAAATGTTTTTTTCTTCCCCTCACGCATATTGATAGGTAATAATAATGACACTATAAAGTACGAGATTGACAGTAACCTAATAACCTCATAACAGGTTAACATTTGCATAATATTTGCCCTCCAGGGAGTGTTATATGGTCTGCTTTTCATGCTTATTATAGACAGAGGTCAGGGGAATGTAGAGGAACCTCATATTTACATTGCCATTAAGTGACAACTGAATGTGAGTAGCTATATATGCTTGTTGCAGGTTTGAAGCCTTTTAAGCATTGCAGTGTCCGTCCTCTATACCATATTATAGCCATAGACTGTGGTTATGCTTTACCTTTATTTTATGTGGAACATTTCCTTGTAATTTAGTGTGCCACTGAAGCACTTGAGTGAACCGCTGCTCTTGACACACCTCCTTTCGCTTCAATGCAATACCTGCTTCAGCTAAAACTGTTTAGAGGCCGGAACAATATTGTTTGCAGTCTAGAGGGCTTTGTAGACTGGGGGGCTGTACATTTAAAGTTGAGGGGGGTAATAAAGGCCCAGTTCTATGTGTAGGAGTGATATAATGTTACTTCAGGCCACGCATAGCTGGTGTATTAGAAACTTCAGTACCTCCACCAAAGAGTGAAAACTAGATATTATGGACATACCGTCGACTACATCCTGTACATACACCATAGAAATTCATTAACAGATCACCATCACTTTCAGAGGAGGAATACAGGCAGAAATGCACTGTATAATGTGCTGCTATTGATGTAGAAGCTGAAAGAAGAATAGTTCAGTCAGAATTTTAAATGGTACAGATGAAGCTACAAAATGAGTCCCTGACAGACAGCAAACATTTTTGACAATCTCATATTATGATTCCCTGTTTAAATTACTACCAAGCACATAAAAGGCACAATTTCACAAATGGATTAACATAACAAATCACTTTAAATAATTATTCAACACAAGAAAAATTGTAGTATGTAGGCACAAACTTGAATGGTCACAAATAAGGAATGCACAAATAGAGTTGTATGGGCACAAATAGGATTGTACTAGAGACAATGTGATGATTAAGGCACAAACTATGGTCGTGGCAGACCAATAGAACTGGAGCTGAATGTACAGTACAAACAAAAAGCTACATGAATTGATCCCTTTAAGCACAAATACAACTCCCCACTTCACCTTCTCTTATCTTCTACAGTAATGGACAAAACAATGTGGCAATCGCTATTGGACCAAATCAGATGCAAGTTGGATTGTAAGTCAGAGTCTCTATTTATTTATACTCAAAACAGAATGGCAGTGCTTCCTGCTTTAATATTGTCGGAATTTAAACCAAGAGCAATTTTCCATTTGACTATTTCAACTAATCAAGCCAGATAGAGAACTCATACAATCACACAGTATTATTTTAATCTGCCAAGACCTTTTCCCGTAAGCATTTACTTACCTTCATTACACACTCAGCAAAGATTTTAAACATGCTGTTGACATAACTCAAAAGTACAAGCTGAATAATGAAGCACATTTTCCCCACAACATAGCCCAATTTAGTAAAACTATACTTGACCTGTCACTCTTCTCAATTGATTTACAAAATGATTCCATTTTAGCTAACTTTATTTTTTACAGAGGATTCCTTTATTTCTTTTTTTAACACAATGTTCAAAGCCATGGTGTTGATGATTAAATTGACTATATTTATTTTACTATATAATATTCTGTGTATGTTGGTGTACATTTCATTGTATATTTGAATATTTCTCCATTTCGTAGCTGGTATACCTTATCTGTGATTATGGGAGTGCAAAATGAGTGGGAAGATGGTTTGGGGGATACAGTATGTTTACCTTGTGGGATCCCAATGTAGACTTTATTATGGTATATTGTCGAACTCTGGCGAGCTCTGGTTCTCATGCGTTCCTCTCTCAGCTGCTTATAAAGAGGCGTAGCCCTCCAGATAAGAACACATGGATAAGCATCTCCATACAGTAGGTTACTGCACTATCCCACCAGTCTTTGGTTGAAGTTCTAGTCAAGCTTTGTTTTAGTCATTGGCCTGGAGCCAGTTGCTCTTGTAATTGTACCATGTCGAAATCGCTCACATTAAAAGTCTGTAAATATTAGTGTCTGTAGGATTCTACAACCAATAACAATCAAATGATTATAAAGATAGAACAAAACTTGTGAAATGTTTAAATGTCTTAACACTGCAGAACTGTTTTAACAGATCATGTGGAAGAAAATACTATTGAATGTGAATATGAAAGCACTTTTTCACTTAATCTAAAATAACTATTGTTTTCTTTTTGTTCTGTCTGCATATTGGTACGCTCAATGTTTTCCCTAGCTTAGGTACAGTCTGTGTTAAAGCAATATCTTATTATATATATTATACTGCTGGAGCTACGGGATGGGAGGATAAAACCTCTATAGGGAAAATAAATAGTGGTCAGACACTGGCCCTTTGTAGCTAAAGTGTTATAGTGAATCTCAACATAATATATGAGTGTGTGGATTTGTGGATTTGTGTGTCTGAATCTGTGTTAGTGTAGTTTTCTTCTGATAATAAGTGGGTGCAGGGCCTTACCAAGCACTCTCTCTTCTGCCATGATGATTGTACAGTATTGAAGTTCCATGTGTAATAATGATTTGTGGATATAACTGCACATATCAATAAAGAATAAACAACTTGGAAGTGATTTGTGTGGAACTTTTAGGACAAGATATACAGTTGAAGTCAGAAGTTTACATACACCTTAGCCAAATACATTTAAACTCAGTTTTTCACAATTCCTGACATGTAATCCTAGTAAAAATTGTCTGTCTTAGGTCAGCTAGGATCACCACTTTATTTTAAGAATGTGAAATGTCAGAATAATGGTAGAGAGAATGATTTATTTCAGCTTTCATTTCTTTCATCACATTCCCAGTGGGTCAGAAGTTTACATACACTCAATTAGTATTTGGTAGCATAGCCTTTAAATTGTTTAACTTGGGTCAAACGTTTTGGGTAGCCTTCCACAAGATTCCCACAATAAGTTGGGTGGATGTTGGCCCATTCCTCCTGACAAAGCTGGTGTAACTGAGTCAGATTTGTAGGCCTCCTTGCTCACCCACTCTTTTTCAGTTCTGCCCACAAACTTTCTATGGGATGTGATGGCAACTCCAATACCGTGGCTTTGTTAACCTTAAGCCATTTTGCTACAACTTTGGAAGCATGCTTTTTCCTCCAAATATAACGATGGTCATTATGGCCAAACAGTGCTATTGTTGTTTCATCAGTCCAGAGGACATTTCCTCAAAAAGTTTGATATTAGTCCCCATTTGCAGTTGCAAACCATAGTCTGACTTTTTAATGGTGGGTTTTGGAGCAGTGGTTTCTTGATGGCTGTGTGGTCCCATGGTGTTTATACTTACGTACTATTGTTCGTACAGATGAACGTGGTACCTTCAGCTGCTTGGAAACTGCTCCCAAGGATGAACCAGACTTGTGGAGGTCTACAATTTTTTTTCTTGGCTGATTTCTTTAGATTTTCCCATGATGTCAAGCAAAGAGGCACTGAGTTTGAAGGTAGGCCTTGAACTACATCCACAGGTACACCTCAAATTTAATCAAATGATGTCAATTAGCCTATCAGAAGCTTCTAAAGCCATGGCATAATTTTCTAGGAATTTTCCAAGCTGTTTAAAGGCACAGTCAACTTAGTGAATGTAAACTTCTGACCCACTTGAATTGTGATACAGTGAATTATAAGTGAAATAATCTGTCTGTAAACAATTGTTGGAAAAATAACTTGTGTCATGCATAAAGTAGATGTTCTAACCGACTTGCCAAAATTATAATTGGTTAACAAGAAATTTGTGGAGTGGTTGAAAAACAAATTTAATGACTCCAACCTAAGTGCATGTAAACTTCTGACTTCAACTGTAGCAAGCTCGATTTGACTGGACCTTGTCCTGGAACACTGTGTTTAGTGTATAAATAATAAATAGAACATGGGATGATAGGGTTTCCTAAAACGAATAAACTAGGACATAACCATGGCCACAGTGGAACCCCATCACACATGTTCTCACTCATTTAGTACTGTACACAGAGGAACTTATTGTACACACAGGAAATGGGAAAATGTCATGGTTCACAAGGATAATTTATTCACGTTTAAATTCATTATAAATACTCCCTTTGTACAGATCTGTAAGGAAATCCCTTGGAAAGGGCAACAGATGGGCAACAGATGGGCAACAGATGACACACATCTGTATAAAACAGGTTATTCTGGCAGAGGAAATGTCCTCTCTCACTGTGGCCTCAACATATGTTTTGGCAGAGAACAGTTAAAGGACTTATTGGAAGCCCATGAATGACCATTGAATTAGTGCAAGAGGGCAAGAATCTGAACACATTCAGGCTTCACACATCAGAACACAGGCGTTAGACATTTTATTAGACAACTTTTTGAGTTGTGTATGATTATTAGACAGATATTGTGGTGATATCACGCACACACAAATGTGACATGTGTATAAGAAAATGACTTGACTGAAACTTTCATACATAGGACCTTGAATAGTCAAGTAGTCCTTTCCCATGTTTGCTTAAAGATGATAAAATGTAACATTTTATGATGTTAAATATGTTATAATATAGCTATAATGTCCAAATCCGGTATAATGGAAATATCAGGACTCAGTCTTTACCTCCAGGGTCTCATAACCAGACTAAGCCTGGGATTCAATTAAAGGCACATTGGACTCTAAGAGGGAAAGAGAGATACATGTTGAGCTTGTTTTCTGAGCAACAAAAATAGGGATATTAACATAATAAAATAATATAAATATACAAATACTACTGATGATATGAAATACCTGAACACGACCTCTCCTCTCCTAACAGGCTTCGTTTTGGCTGCTCCCCTCTTGGAGAAGGCTGGCTGAGTGCTCCAGACAGGGCAGGTGTTGCCTCTTCTTCTTCTTTGGGAGCTTTTGTTGGGCCATGGCCAGGGAGTAGTACAGGCGGAAGTTATTGACTATGACTGGGACAGGCATTGCTATGGTCAGAATGCCTGCCAGAGCATATAGAGCTCCAATTACCATACCAGAATAGGTCATGGGGATAATGTCCCCATAGCCCACGGTTGTCATGGTAAAAACCGCCCACCAGAAGCCCATGGGGATGTTACTGATATTATGTTCATCATGGTCAGCCTCTAGGTGCTCTGCGTAGTAGAGCAGGGTGCTGAAGATGAGGATTCCAATAGTGAGGGAGACAGCAAGGAGGCAGAACTCTTAAATGCTGGCCTTTAGTGTGTAGACTAACACACGTATGCCCATCATGTGGCGCGTCAGCTTAAAGACCCCCAGGATCCTCACAAAACGCAGCACACGCAGGAAGCCCAGGGCATTACTGCTCAGCCCCAAGTTCACGATCTCATAGTATGTCACCTCTTCGGTGTGGTTCCCGACCATGACTAGCTTTGTGAGGTTATCCATCGTGTGGAAGTTCTGATGTGTCTCCAGACAGAACGCTGTGATGGAGAGGAGGATGAAGAAGAGGGAAACAAATGCAATGACCTGCAAAGGACAAGGGGCATCATCTGACTGAGTGGATCATGTCATAATGATTAAAAACACAAGCAACACATTATGAAACAGGTTGAAAGTCTGATTTATTCATTTCTAGGTTTGATTTATGTGTTGAACACACAATGGTATCAAAAAGGCTGTTGATCAGTGAGATTGTTAGGCTTGTGTGTTGTCTCCTAAACTGACTCAATCCCATGGCTGCTGTTTCATATGGAGCCACGTTACCTTCCATTTGGGTGACATGGCTAGATGGGAGTTACATGACTGAACCTTTTAAAAGGACTCCGAGGGTGAATCTCAATTGTATTTTCTTGATTCCTCACATCCTCTCTCCTGATTTCTTTCTCAAAGCATATTAGTGCAGAATATCTGAGGTTTGTCCCCTGTGAACCTCTCCTGCAATGTATTAAGGAGGATATAAGGAATCAATCAAATATAATTGAGAGTCACCCTGAGGCATCACTTCTGGTGAGGCTGCTTTTAGTTATTACCGTCTCAACCTATGGAACAGCCTACTGGATAATCTGAGGGTAGCAGAAACATTGGACATTTTTTAACAAAACTTGAGATGCACCCTTTAGCCTTGCTTTTCCTTACTTTAAAATGTTGGTTCATACAACTACTTTTGTACTAGTTGTTATTATTGTCCTTCACTGTCTCCAATTATTATTATTTCATTTGTATTTGTTTTAATTACTTGTGAAGTGAATTGTGTTGCTGCAAGGCAGCAATGAAATGTAGTATAAACATTTATTTAGAGTTGTATTTGTATTTATTTGTATTTATTAGGGAACCCCCTAGGCAGCAGCTACTCTTCCTGGGGTCCAAACACATTAAGGCACTTACGTCACACATAAAACAAAAGATAAAACAGTACATCATCTAACATTTTTATACCACGACATATCTACAGTACAAAATGTATAGTACCACCATACAACAATATTGCAATGTACGTGCATGTGCTCGTGTGTGTGTGCGTGTGTCTGTGTGTCTCTTCACAGTCCCTTCTGTTCCACAAGGTGTATTTTTATCTTTAAAAAAAAAGTGATTCTACTGCTTGCATCAGTTACCTGATGTGAAATAGAGTTCCATGCACTCATGGTTCTATGTAGTACTGTGCGCCTCCCTTAGCCTGTTCTTGACTTGGGGATTGTGAAGAGACCTCTGGTGACATGTCTTGTGGGGTATGCAGTGGTGTCCGAGCTGTATGCTAGTAGTTTAAAAAGACACCTCTTTGCATTCAGCTTTTCAACACTTCTTATAAAACAAGCAGTGATGGAGTCAATCTCTCCTCCACTTTGAGCCATGAAAGATTTACATTATTAATGTTAGCTCTCCATGTACATTTAGGGGCCAGCCGTGCTGACCCGTTCTGAGCCAATTGTAATTTTCTGAGGTCCCTCTTTGTGACAGTTGACCACGGCTGAAGTCACAGTAGTCTAGGTGAGAAAAAACTAGAGCCTGTAGGACCTGCCATGTTGATAGTGTTGTTAAGAAGGCAGAGCAACGCTTTATTATGGACAGACTTCTCCCCATCTTAACTACTGTTGTATCAATATGTTTTGACCATGACAGTTTGCAATCCAGAGTTACTCCAAGCAGTTTAGTCACCTCAACTTGCTCAATTTCCACATTATGTATTACAAGATTTAGTTGAGGTTCAGGGTTTAGGGTTTAGTGACTGATTTGTCCCAAATACAATACTTTTTGAAATATTTAGGACTAACGTATTCCTTGCCACCCATTCTAAAACTAACTGCAGCTCTGTGTTAAGTGTTGCAGTGATTTCACTTGCTGTAGTAGCTGACGTGTAGTGTTGAGTCATCCGCATACATAGACACACTGGCTACCATTATGTTGGAGAGGCTTCCATTGAAGAACACCCTCTGTGTTCTGTTAGACAGGTAACTCTTCATCCACAATATAGCAGGGGGTGTAAAGCCATAACACATATGTTTTTCCAGCAGCAGAGTATGATCGATAATGTCAAAAGCCTCACTGAAGTCTAACAGAACAGCTCCCACAATCTTTTTATGATCAATTTCTCTCAGCCAATCATTAGTCATTTGTGTAAGTGCCATGCTTGTTTTTTTCCAAAAGTTTACTTAGGGTTGGTAACAGGCTGATTGGTCAGCTATTTGAGCCAGATAAGAGGGCTTTTTATTCTTAGGTAGGGGAATGACCTCCAGGCCTGAGGGCACACACTTTCTAGTAGGCTTAGATTGAAAATATGGCAAATAGGAGTGGCAATATTGTCCACTATAATCCTCCATCCAAGTTGTCAGACCCCGGTGGCTTGTCATTGCTGATAGACAACAAGACTTTTTTCAACTCTTCCACATTTGCTTTACAGAATTCAAAATGACAATGCTTGTCTTTCATAATTTGATCAGTTATACTGTTGATATCACATACATTATCAAGCATTGCACACATATTACCCAGATACTGACTGTTATCACTTGGTGATCTATAGAAGCTTCCCACAAGAATGGGCTTTAGGTGAGGAAGATGAACCTGTAGCCATATTACTTCGACAGTATTTAACATGAGCCTCACTAAGCTTTACAAGAATCTGGTTCTGATTATAAACAGCAACTCCTCCACCATTGGCATTTCTGTCTTTTCTATAGATATTTTAACATGTTTTTGGTTTTCTATTATGATTATCTTGGGTATTTAAAAGTATTATGGAGCCTTTCCTGGACACCCCCCTTTTTTCCTATGTTCCTCTTCCCTTTACCTATTTGTTTTTTTTGCAGTATGGGTCCACTAGGCCTTAGGTATGGCGGTACCCTACAGTTTTTTGACAGCTATGCTACGACTTGGAACTAAGAAACCTGCTGCTAGTCTATATATTTTGTTTACAGTTTAAATTTGATTGCTTTGACTTTGTTCATCGATGGAATACAGCCTATGAAATTACCCTTTGTTTTTTACACTATTGGAGTTTTGGATTCCCTGTTCTGTGGTTGCTTGGAAGCGCGACTGACTGCGGCATCACACACCTGTGGCCTCAAGGCAAGTTTAGAATTGGATTAAGAATTGCCTTCATACATGTGCACATCTTATCATGTGTATGTGTGTCTGTGCCTGTGTGTGTGTGTCTTTTCCCAGTCCCCGCTGTTCCATAAGGTGTATTTAAAAATAAAATCTGATTCTTGCATCAGTTACCTGATGTGGAATAGAGTTACCTGTAGCCATGGCTCTATGTAGTACTGTGCACCTCCCATAGTCTGTTCTTGAATTGGGGATCAAGAGGTCAAAGTGATATATATATATTTTTTTAATTAGGAGAGAATAAATAATACATACCGTGGTAACCATAGACGAGAATGGGTTGTCAAATAGAGCCCATATTTTTGGTTTCCACCTTTTGAAGCAGCTCTTGAGAATTTGTTGTGTTGTCTTCAACATCGAATCGATCTGGAAACTCTTCATTGTGACGCACATTTGAGTCAGATGGTCCGAACACTGCAAGGGCCTCTTCAGCATCCCTATGTTGGCAGAATGTTATCCAGCAACAAGGTTCCACAGCTGCCTCGTCGACCTCCCAAAAAGCCACCTCCTCTTCAAAAAGGGGACCGCAGACATCTGTTGGACAGTGAAGCTTGCCGGTTCTGTAATAATTCAGAACATTGGAGAAAACACCTGGATGTCTGTCGAATAATAATTCAGTGAGGTCATGGTCGGCAGGGTAGCCTAGTGGTTAGACCGTTAGTTAGCCCACCATTCCAGGGCCGTCATTGAAAATAAGAATTTGTTCTTAACTGACTTGCCTAGTAAAATAAAGGTTTTTAAAAAATGGTCCATCAGTTTAGCTAAACGGGTACCGGGCAAGCTCTTGAGAGTGGCCATGGAAGTTTCATGATGCATGCCACCAACATTGATCACAACCTTTTTCCTGACATCCTGTTTTCCGTCCCAGTCTTCCCATAGACATGTTTTGGATGAGGTCATGGCGTGGGTCAAAGTATGGCCCTGAGAGGACACACACATTGAGCAGATCAGGACTTGGAGTGGAGACAATAGCACGTCCAGGAATGTTGTTTGGTCTATGGTCCTCGTTTGCACCAAAAATGTTGAGAAGATTCAAAACGTTTTTTTTAGGCCCAGGGGTAAAGCAAAAACACATTGGGGCAGGCTATCCTCTCTCTCTTTTGGTAGTTCAGTTTGGGAAGAAATCATGAACCTTCCTTTTATTTATCAATAGCCCACCCTGTAGGCAGGCCCCTGTCTGCATTCCAAAGTGCTACTCCTTCTGACAGTTAGGGGTACAGCCACATTTTTGCCTATTACCAAGTTTCTATTCAACTTGATTTGATTTCAAAATAAGTAGGACATCCAAACACAAATCTGTGGCAAAGAACAACCTTTGGAAGACAGTTTTAAGGAAATGTTTCCATCAGTGAACAACCCCTGTCACTTTCACCTTCATTGTAAGCATTAACAGTATATAATAATAGGAAAATTTATATTTAAATTAAAGTACAAATGGTTGATTTTTTTTTTCAAGTTCCTTGATCTTTAATATTGACTAAACTTTAAATCTTTGAAAAGTGCAAGTGTAAAGCAGTAACTACTGGACTAATGAACCCATCCTCTCATGTCATCCTGCTGTATAAGGGACATGACACTGCCCTCTAGTGTGAAATAGTCAGAAAAAGTATGCATAAAAGTTGTATAAAACAACACTTTAGCACTTAATTTACGTGATTTTATTTTTATAAAAATTGTACGAAAAATGTAAAAATGTTTCAGTAGATATTACAAATACCTCGATATTACAAATGTAAAGAGGGTACAAGCTGATTTTAGAGGTTTACAAGCTAATAAAACCAAGATATGATCCCCCAAAACCTAACAGCATTCTAAAGCCTTTGAACTGTTATCCAGGATGTATACCATGTATATAGCTTTATTTTGAAATTCTATCCACAGTCTACACTTCCTAGTATATTATTTTCTATATAGGGTTGCAAAAATCTGGTAACTTTCCCAAGATTCCCAGAAATCCTGTTTGGAGGATTGTGGATTTCCTGCTTATTCCCTCCTGATTCTGGGAATTATCCAACCTGGATTTCTGGCAAACATGGAATTTGGGGAAAGTTACCAGATTTTTGCAACCCGATCTCTATGTCCTAGTTTTACTCTCATGGTTAGAATCTTTCATGCCTCAGATTACATAGTGTGATGCAACTCTCCTCCCCAAGCCAGAACCCTGGGTAGAGGGGTTCAGTGAATGTGAACTTCTTGGTTCTGTAGAGTAACTCCATCTTATCTGAGACTTCATAAAATGTTATGGTGCCCTCCTTAAATTGCAAGTAAACCCCTAATCTGCACTGGCTGGGGGTTGCACAGAGTGCAACACCTTCACTGTTGTGGCACACAGAATAGCCTTTAGAACGGTCAAGGCTCCAGGATTGGTCACTGGCCCCAAAAGCGGATCTCTTAGAGACTGATTTTCTGTCTATGCCCCAATAGGCCAGGGCAATCTCAGCCTTGTTCCCCACCACTTCCACCTCCCAGTAGCAGCGCTCAGCTTCAAGCCCCTTCTTGCACAGCACCTGGCGACGGTAGTTAAACCTCTCAGAGTGAGGTTGGACCGGTTCCTTCTGCTTTTTAGCATCCCACCTCACCATTCTGCCGTCCTCTGAGAGGGAGAGGTCCTTGTGGGCAGTGTTGGGGTCCAAGGTAAGCTCACAAGCATCTGAAGGATCAAAGACGATGGTAAAATGAAGTTCATGACCATGTTCACAGAAAGCCAGTATGAGGGTTAGCGCTCAGGCTAGAATGAAAAGCATAAGTTTAGTCCTTGAAGGCATAAGGCCGAAACGTATGCTCTGTTTCTTTAAAAAAAAAATGTATTAGCACCTTACACTTTCACTTTTTGTATTCTTTTGAACACGGTCTAAATTAATTATATTATTTTTGCATCTCGGTCTCCTTGGGATATTATTCCTCTCATGGTTTTGAGTGCGAGTACTTTTTGAACTCTACATGATCATGTTCAAACAGCATTATCACGAGGTTGGTTCAGATCCATTTAAAAATAAATCTCTTTATTACTATGTTTCTGTTGTAAAGGTTGAGTGAAGATTCGATGTGTTACACAAAGAACATAGGACTCACACTGTAGAAATTCTGTTCTGGTCGTAGGCTCTGGGGTCTGTGCAGCACTGATAACTGTGTAGGTCAGGAGAAAGGCTCAGTTGTGGTTAAAGTTCTTGTTAATTACAAACTCTCATTACTAGGGGTCAAGTAAAATGTGACTGATTTTTTGAAACACTTGGGATAACACATAAAAAGAAGGATACGATTCACCTGGAAGCTGCTCAGGTATGACTCTATGGTTTGGAGACTGGGAACCTCCATTTCCAGCCACTGTTGAGACAGATCATAAAATCCTTTAGAAATGTATTGTATATTGGTCTGTCTGTCTGCCTATGTGTACGTCTGTCTGCGGTATACCTCCCTTCAACTGACCAGTTTGAGACACTGTACTGATTTCCTCCTCAGCGAAAGCCTCTAGTCGATTCCCAAACTCTGAGACAGCACTCCTTATGGCCTCAAAGGGGAGGTGTGGATCCGTCGAGACACTGGACAAGTCAGGGGGTTCTGGGAGGTTAGAGAGAGAGGGCAATCTCTTTTTTCATGATAGAGAGGGAGATAGAGAGAGAGACTTGAAAATGATAGAGTTATCATTATTAGTTGTGAAAATTCACCATGTCATCATGCACACACTTGTGAACCTCAGATGTAGGATCTGGTTCTATCTACTACAGCCTGTGATCAGTAGCAGTGTGTGGGTAAAAACACTGGGGAAGCCATGCCCCCCCCCCCCAAAAAAAAAAAAAAAAAAACGAGCCATATTGCAACCTATGTGTTGTGATAATTGTGTTGTTTGCTCTATAACTTGTTAATTCATATGTCTTGCGACCGTGATATACTGTATAGGCCTAAAAGGGCTCCAAAGTGGCTCAGCGATCTCAGGCACTGCATCTCATTGCTTGAGACGTCACTACAGACACCCTGGTTCGAATCCAGGTTGTATCGCAACCGGCATTGATTGGGAGTCTCATAGGGCGGCGCACAATTGGCCCAGCGTCGTCCGGTTTTTGGCAGGTGTAGGGCGTCATTGTAAATAAGAATTTGTTCTTAACTGACTTGCCTAGTTAAATAAAGGTCATATATATATAAAAAAGCAGAGACAATAAGAAGACACAGTAGCAGAATAAATTCAACCACACCTTTGTTTTATCACAAAATTGGAGAGCAACATCTGTCCAGTGACGTCCACAAAGCACATCGCATGTAAGAAAGTTACTTGACCTACAGCATGGTCAAGCAAGTTAATGTTTCCGAAATTTTCGGACCACTAAATAACTATTGATTTAGAACCACAGAGTTACCGCAAGTCACACAGAAAACAGGAGCCTCCACTGTTCCAGCGCCATTTCAACATAATCAAATCAACTTTTCTTAGTCTAATACAGTGACAACTAAAATATCCAAAAATAATTTAGTCCAATCAAGCTACATATGATGTGCCTGTCCATGGTTCTTATTTCTGTGTGTGTGTGTGTGCACCTTCATGTAAGTAGAAAAGCATGTTGACTCAACCTACTTGTAGAGAATAGCCAATGCCATCCTCCTCGCTTTCATGTTGATGAAACGGTCATTTTGGCATACAATAAATGCTTTTATTTTGTTGTCGTCCTAGGCTACCTGGCTAAAACGCTTGCTTGCTAGCCTAACTTCCATTCATGGGCAACGTTAGCTATAACCTTAGCCTTCCACATGAATCTACATATTGAACTTCCATCCTCTCAGGCCAGGGCCACAACATTAATTAATTAATGGTTGGATGTTATTATCATTGGCCAGTAGGGAGAATTAAGTAAAACTACAAGTCCAAATCCCTATCTCCATAAATGGCTAATTTAGGAAAGGGCCAATCAATTTTCGATCGCTAGCTAGGTTCCCTTGACACTTTTTTTTGTGTGCCAGGACCATTCACAGTTGAGCTCAGTGCTGATTGGCTAGCGTCAGACAGCGTCAGATAGTAGGATCAGATAAAGACACAGAGGGGCGCTGTTTCGCTCGCTCGGATGCTTTCTCCTGTGAGATACATTCAGCCTCTGGCGAATTGAAGGAACGTTATGAAACACAGAGATGAAAGAAAATAATTAATGTTTTTTTTATTGGTCAATTTCTTTTAGGAAGCCTGGCTTACCTTGGCATCCATGAATACGCACCACTGCCTGTGATACAACTAACCATACCTGGAGGAAGTGGATATCATCATCTGTCTGAGAGAGCTGCCCCAGCTCAGCGTCTCTCCTCTTCAGGGCAGCCATGTCTTTCTCCATGCTGCACAGGGAGCTCTCAGCCTGAGCCACTGCAGCTGTCTCGTGGGCCAAGATCAACTCTCTCACTGTGGAGTAGTGCTTCTGGAGGGAGTCGATCAGCCCAGAGAGGACGCCCTCGCAGTGCTCCTCAGCAGCCCTACCACCTTCCTGTTACACATACAGTCAGGGACAGACTTAGTGATTTACGTTTGTTTTTAATTTCAGGACGTTTTTAAATAGGTCATATAAAGTTAACACATTGGCATTACATATCGGACTCAAGGCATTCGTCAGAGCTTTTGGGAGTGTTTTTAATTTGCACCCTTACGTTGACATTACTCCAACACCTTTCAGTGCATTGAACGGATGTAGGTGGAGCAATGTCTGACGAAGGCCTTGTAGGCCGATACATAAAGCTTAATAAAGAACAGTAACACTAGCAAGAGCAGCATGCAGAATTCTCTTTTTTTTCTCATGTTATTCAATTGTTACCATACACCTGCATCAAAAGACACTGTAGCTCAAATGTGCCTTTAGAATTTTGAAACACATTGGGCATTCAGTGTGGGACACCTGGGGCAGTACAAACCCATGAGTTAGGAAGGAGACTGTGGCCTTGCTGCTATGTTACTATTATAGTTGAGTTTGTCCAGAGAGTATTGTAAATAACTATATTCACTTCCTTGTCTGATCTACTGTATACCCACCTTAACCCTCTTTATGTTCTCTCTTAGGTCCTTCTGCTCCTGTTCCCTCATTTTGATCCTCTGCTTGGATTCCTTCTTAATGTCCTGGAGCTGTTCCTGTGGAGGGCAAATTTGTCTGCAGATTAAATATTTACAAGGTCAAACCAATAATAACCTCATAAATCTTGGAATGCACACGGTAATGAAGTGTTATTTACGTACTTATTTGAATTGAATCACTCGGGATCAACTGAGAATTATACACATAACCTTTGGGATACTCGAAGCGCCAGATTTGAGATAAAGGTCCGTACCTGCTTCCTTTTCCGTCCCTCTTTCGCCAACAGATTGTTATGTGCTTTATGCTCAACCAGAGCGCATAGAGGGCAGATGCATTGATCATCATCACAGCAGTAAATCTCCAGCAGTCTGCCATGTATAGGACATACTCTGCTCTTCGGTACCTCTGAGACTCTAGTGGTTTTGGGTATCTTCGAGGGTCTGGCCCAACCCAGAGCATGACTGGGCGAAGGGCCTGCCTCCTGACCGTCTTCAACAGGTCTGCGCTTACCTCCAGCACCCACATTATTTCCACACTTAGACTTCTTCATTCCTTCCACCATTTCAGCCAGAACAATGTTCTTGATCAGGATAGGCCTCGGCTGAAAGGAGTCTTGGCATTCAGGGCAGCTGCAGAAACGACCACCCTTTTCTTCATTGTCCCAGAAGTCCTGGATACAGATCATGCAGAAACTGTGTCCACAGGGAATAGCAGCTGGATTACTGAGCACCTCCTGGCAGAGTGGACAGCTGAGGTGGTCCTTCCTGACAGATATGCGAGACGCAGCCATATCTGAGAACTATAACATGTTGATCTTTCTTTTCTGCCAGGAAGGGAACAGTTTCGATTCTGTGAAAAGGCACGCCTTGTGGTTTCACGGTATGTTTGAGAGCTGAGAGGGAGTGGTGAGTCTGGACTGAAGCCAAAGGGTAGGATTTCAAAACCTCCAAGAGAGTACTGAAAGAGCAAGTAAATCAAGGTTTATTGACAAAAGGCTTAGTCTTATTCTGTTATCACTGTGTATAAATAAAGCAAAAAAAGAGTTAATATATACAGTATGTATAAAGTCATACAATGCTAAACATATTGACATGATAAATAAGGGTTTTTCCAACATCCTAACATCATACGATGTCATAATTACATTTATCCATTTTAGATTCTCTCTTCAATAACCATTATAATAAATCAGGCTGATGTGGAGTCTGCTTGCCAGACTTCTCACATCTTTTAATTCTGTAATTCACTACCTTAGTTAAACCACGTAAGAGAGCAGCAGAAGGGTTCTGGAAACCTTGGTCTCAAAACATCCTCAGTTAAAAAGAAGTTGTATAAAAAGGTTTCTCACAAATCCCTCTCCCCTAAATTCTGCAAATTACAAAAAGTACAAGAACAAATTTACTAACCTACTTCAAAATATAAAATATATTTTACCAACACATTTCAAGAATGATTAAATAAAATAAAAAGTCAACTTGGAAAATCAATCAACTATTGAATAAGAAAATGGCATCTAGAACTATTCCATCTCAATTTATTGTTGGAAATAATACCTAGAGTGATTCTGATGTTATTTCATGTGAATGTAATATGTTTTTGTGAATGTGGGTTCCTCTGTCAAATACAATTTAGAAAACCACTCAGATTACATGAAGTGGCATTTCCCTTCTATGCTCCAGTTTGATCCTTCTGCTGTAATGGAGGTAATTGGTAACAAAGATATCAGCAGCAGGTCATGAGATTGGTGCCTCTCTGGTGAAATCAGTGTCTTCCTTGATTACTGAGCCTCTAAGGTAGATCTTCACCAAATCAATGCAAACTGGTATTGTTCCTAAAAAAAATGTAATTGCCAAAGTTATCCCCCCCTCTATAAAATCTGGGGATCCAAGATCTTTTACAATTCATCACCCAATATCTGTACTATGTTTTTCAGAAATCGTAGAAAAATTGGTGTATAAGAGAATGTTGAAAAAAAACATGGTTTGGTTCATCAGGCTTGCTTCCTAACTCTATACTATAGCTTAATTGACCCATATCTCATTACGGTAAAAAAAATTCTGGGCCGATACATATGCCTCGTACGTACAGAAATTACTCGTCATATAAAATACATTTGCAAGTCTAGCCACCTCCTCTAATTACCTTGCTCCATCTGCACCTTTGTTTAAGAAACTCAATATCTTGTCTATTTACATTAAGGTACGCCAATTATGCACTTTCATCTACATATACCTCCCAGTCAGTTACCTAAACCCGTTAACGGATTCTCCCCGGAAATTCTGAAATCCATCTACATAACGCAAGACACTGCGACAACCTTCACCCTCCCCACTGCCTCACATAGAGAATTCTCTATCAGATACAGAGGTACCATACTCTGGAATTCTTATGTTCACATTGCCAAACCTCATCATCCATCAATACGTTCAAGCGAAGACTGGGGGTCCACCTGATGAACCAAACTACCCAATAATCCACTCCATGTCTAACTCTCACACAGATGCACACACACAGTCTTGTATATCATGTTCAATTATAATTAATATGCTTTGTTTAACTGATGGAACATACTTTTTTATGTACTTATATTTTTCATAAAAGCCCTTTTGGGCTTCCAACCTCTCCAGCACACAGTTTCTACCATTCTTTGTTTTATCTGTACTGTTTCGTCTTTGGTGCAAATAAATAAAACCTAACACAAAAAAGCAATAGCGATGGTAAATTAGTATAAGCACAACACAATTATCTTAGAAATGAGGAGTTAGCAGGTGGGCATAATTGTTCCCTTGAGTAAAAAAAAAACATTAGCTAGTGAAGAGTGAGTGAGAACCACTTTCTTGCCTCACTCTCTCAAACATACTGTGCACACACAGAATTAAGATTTGTTTCCCAAGTTCTCAGCCAATACGGTTGTGTAGTGGCCAGCATGTGTTCCTGTTGCTTTCGGTTAAAACATTAGGCTGTAAATTCCATTAAAATGTCTTAATACCAATCTAAATTGTCTCCACCATGGTTGATAGAGGTGTGTGATTCATACAAGCCAACGGTCACTCAGTGAGAAGAGTACTAATGGAACATCAAAAGCCTGGTCAACAGGGGGTTATATCAGTAACCATAAGACATACTGTGTACACACACACACACACACACACAAACACACTCAAGCAACCCTTCCCTCACAAGCTCTCTTCCACACACACAAACACTTTATTTTGTACTTCCTAAGGGTTATAATAGTGTACTATAGTGCTTGAAAGGCAGAGTACTGCTCCGACAGCCAGGAGAGTGGCACCATGGCAGGTTGGATGTGTGGAGTTGTGTGTAAGTAACAGAATACAAAGGGTTTACATCCCCAACCATGGAGGTTAGACAAGGCTGATAAAACCTTTATCACTCTGTAAAGGTCCAGTTGAAAACTAGAAAAGGCTCTCCATGGGGTAAATCAAGACCTGGTTCACCTTGGCCGTGCGTGACACCACTCTCCAAATGGGATATGCAAAGAAACACATTTCCATTTCACCACACGCTTGTACAGGTTACACACTTGTACATGTGTGAAACAGGACAAATATAAGCACCCCCTATTTGCATTTTTTTTTTTAACAAGTTATCTAGTGCCTGGATTCAGATATTATAAATGATTGATCCAACTGTGAAGGGGTAATGCTAATGCGCATGGTCCACATTTAGGTGACTTAGCTGTTGACCCTCTAACTCTTGAATATCCCTTACTGACTGTTATTTTCTCTGCATGAGGTGACAACACAAGGATCGTTGTTGTTATGTCTGCGTAATTTTCAGAAACAAATGTAGTGCTCTATGAATACTGTAACACGTATGCTTTTTCAGCACTAAAATATGTGGAGATGTAGACTAGTGTTGCCACCTTGGGGAGGTGTGTTCAGAAAACCTTCCTATAGCACCACCTCCCACCACTCAGCCCTGTTATCATTGCAGAAGCTCCTCCCAGGATATGGGCTTGGAGAAGACTTCTCGCTCCAGCCAGAGGTCATAGTTCATCTGGAAATCCTCTGGAAGGTCGACGCGCTGTCCAAGAACGCTCTGCAGGCAGTTGTCCACGGGCAGGAAGTCAGGGTTCCTCTGGTTGTTGTCGTAGCGGCGGCTGTTGAAGCGCTCAATGTTGGCGCGCAGAGCACACTCCTCTGCCTGGAAGTCCCAGGGCCGCGCATCCAGGTCTGCCATCAAATAAACATAGAAGCTCATTACTTGGGGTTCTCTTTAAAACTTGACATACCCCAAGCTACATAGGGTGCTTACACTTAACAGTTCACAGTGGGGAAATATGAGGCTATCAATCATCATATCAATCACTGACTGAAAAACACAATGGACACTTTGTGGGTTGATTTTGGTGTTGACAGTGACTCACCGTTACCGTAGGCCCAGTCGTCATTGAGGCGATGGCGGACCTTCTGGTATATGGCAGACATGGTCTTCATGTTGCTCTTCCTCCACTGGCGGCCCAGGTACTTGGTTTGCACTTTGAGCAGCTTGAGGACGTACAGCTGCATCATGGCCTGTTTAACCTTCAACGCCCTCTTCAATATGGGAGCAGATTTGAACACCACCAGCATCTGACAGAGAAGTGCAAGGTATGCAATTATGATCTAAAATAATCCCAGATTGAGGTCTGTCCTAGTGCATAACAGTAACTGTATTGTTTTGGTTGGGTGGGTCTAGCCCTCACCATGGTTCTGGAGTGCTTCCACTTGGTCAGCTTGTTGAGGATCCTCAACAGGTTAATACAGGAGAACAGGTTCCTCCAGCAGAACTGGTTGTTGTCGCCAGCCTCCTGTAGAACACAGACAAACCAACCATTGGGTAACAACACCTCACCTCCAACCTTTGACTACTGTAACATTTCCATTAGGTACAATGGTGAGTCCCCCTTCTACAAAAACATTGCCCGGGCATTTGAGTTCAGATATTACAATCAGTATTTTATTTATGTGAGGGATGGAGTGTGAAACTTACCAAACTCTCTGCAGTAAGTTCAGGGAGCTCATGCACCACACAGTAAGGGAAGTCCAGCACAGAAATACTGCAGGAAAGAGAATGAGAGGTGATTACCAAAAGGGTCTCAGATAATCAGAGTCTTGGAACAGCTCAAATTCCCCAACGTACCTGTTCTTGGCTGTGATGTAAGAAATTATGTTCTGGTTGAAGAACTTGAGAATGAGAGGAATACAGTTGGCAAACACCAGGTGCTGAGCCATGTACTCAAACTGTCAAATTAAATAAATAAAAAGAAACAGAAGGGTAAGGGAAGGCCAGTCAAGTGTATGGTGCTTGTGAGAAATGACCACTCCTATTAAATGGTTATCAATACTTGGTAGATGAGGCTAATTCAGGGTTTTGAGAGTTTGCCTGTCTGTGGTGGTAGTGGTTGAGTGTCTGTTGCCAGTACCTGGTAGACGTGATTGAGTTTGAAGTGTTTGAGAAGCAGCAGCAGGATGGCAGAGATGGCCTTAACAATGATCTCCTTGTGGCGGTTAACATCCACACCAAGCTTCATGCTCTGGAGCACCGTGGTCCTGCAGATACAGTATTCAAATAATAAAACCCTTTCAGTTGGAACTCAACAGAATACAGCCCCCTTTCAAATCAAACAATTGACTCACGGCATCTCTTCAGGCAGCACATCTGCCAGGATGTTGATGGAGTCTGTCTTGGCCTTGGAGGTGGGGGCAGCAGCTAGCAGGATCTTCAGCAGGGCAATCTGAGAGGGAGAAGAGTCACAGGTCAATTCTGCCAATGTTTAGAGGTCATAGAAATGCACTGGAAACCTAGATTCAGTATACAAGAGGAGCAGAACACTCACCATGTACTGAGGCAAGCTGGGAAGAATGCCCTGGTATAGCAGCTCAGTGGAGCACATCTCCACATCCTCTTCCCCCTATAAACAAACACAAAACATGCAAAAAAATGTTTTTTAAATTAAACACATTGCCCTTTCTCTAGGACAGTGATATTCCAACATACATTTCAGTGATATGCAATGGCACTCACCCCCGACAGTGGAGTTTTCTGAAACTCATCCTCCTTGGCAATCTGAATCTCAGCTATAGAGATGTACTTATGCTGCAAGGAAATAGAAACAACTGTCATTGTAAAGAATTCCCACTGCCAGTGGTGCTCTTATCACAGCTCACTCCACCCATCCCCCGATGCTGCCAGAGAGACTGGGGGTTAACACTATAGAATTGCTATAGCTGTCATTTAGACTGCTCATGACTTTCATTATTTTATTTCGGACATTTTTTAAGTCATGCCCCATCCGTCCTTGACTTTTCCTATTATAAATCTATAACACAGTTGTTTAAATCTTAATTCACAAACAGAACTGGGCTTATAACCAGTTTTAGTGCATGTCCTTTTTTAATGGTTTTCTCCCCATTATTGCCTTTGTGATGATTTTCACTATTTATCAAGCACACTTAGCACTTATAATGATGTTTAGGCTACTGATGCTTTCCATTAGACCGTGCACCTTGATGGTTGGGGTAGGATACTTTTCTTATTTTGTTGTTATAAAAAGAAGCTGTTAGCGCTTTTCAACACATATATGCGTTCTATTTCATAGTTGTAACAAACGCAATTCACAAATAAAATGAACACTTGAATTTGTGTTTTTACAGATAGCCTACAGTAAGATAAACCAGTGGTCCCAAACAGGGGTACTAAGACCACGAGGGATACTTTAGAAGAATCATGAGACCATAGGCCTACTGGTAAAATTCACAATTAAGTTGATAATTTTGATAACTAAAAAAAAAACACAGATTGGAGTCTTGAAAAAAAAAAAAAAAATTATACAACTATATCGTTTCCCAACCTTTTTCAGTTACTGTACCATCCAACTCCCCACCACTGAGATAAACTAATGAAAATACTATAGTCGTGTTTATAAAAAATAAAATACATTTTTAAAAGTTTTCAAATGTTACATAAGACATTCATAAACACAACCAAATCATTATTTTTATGATAGCATAAATAGAATGTATTAATTACACTGTTATAACGTTATTAGTAGCTTGAAGGAGGGCCCCTTGAGACCCAGTGGTTCTAGTGTTAATAAACCTGCCCCTCAAAATCCCAGTGACATCTGTGACCAGGCCACTGATCGGTTGCTAGGGTCAGGTTGCTAGATGGCAGGACACCAGACAGCCCTTCAGCTTCCTCAGTCTCTGTCCAAGTGGACACGTGTGATGGAGTGTGGATTATTTTAAATCACATAGCCTACAGTCGGAAGGCCCGCAATTTGGGCAACGCGGAAGGCAAGTATCAAATAGAGATGACTGTTGAGTTGCGACTGTCAGTGAAAAGCAGAGAGATTGAGCCAAGCATATCGCAACATAAAAAAATACAATTGCAGAAAAACAGTTTGGGAAGCAAATAGCTATCGCTGTAAAGAGATGACAATAAAGACTTTAATCTGTCTTTTAGTTTAAAAATTCTCAACTTAATTGAGCGACTAGTAAGTAGCCTCGTATCTTATTGGCACTAGCTGAGAACATCGGCCATATCCCCAGTGAGTGTGCATATTCACTGTCTTTATCATTGGGTCAGTGCCACTTTTGTTTGTTTTTGGACAATAATTTCCTCCTCCAGGTTAGATGGACGTCATATTGTGTGTCTCCCCTTATCATTGGCCAATTATATGGATGAAACAACGTTTTCATTGATCTGTTTGTCAGTGTCAGCAGAGTAGGATACTGTGTAATTTTTGTAGTATTAAAGAACAATTCTGCTAATGTCTCCATTCATATAAAGTATAGTAGAATTGCATGAAATGTGTTTATAAAAGGCCAACAAGAGGCCTATAGCCTCAATGTGCTGCATTGAACAGTATTTTTTGCAAACAATGATTGAGTTGTATTATTAGCCTAAATTATGACTTTCCAATCTAATTATCACATTAGTAATAGTCGGCCATCTTACATAGAGTACTTTCACCACTGCTTATCCATCTGACTGGAAAAGGTGAAAGTGCGTCAGAGACCAGCCCAACTGGAGAATGGCTCTTTCAGGCATAATGCAGCAATATTATGCAATATCTAGAAAATGTATCCATGTTTCACAATGTTTGAGACTTGTTGAGTACTGTATAATATAACCTGCTTCAAGGTTCTGATGCTTTCATGGATGGGTCTGGGTAGGCCGACAACTGTATCTGTGTCACTGCAATACAAATACAGAAATAACCATGAAATCTAGGTCAAGGATCCTCGAAAAGAAACAACATTAAAATGGATTAAATCTCTAGAAGATTTCATCTCTATTAATGAAAAAAAGACACCAACTGAACTTACTTTCCAAGCGTATAGCCGATAAATTTGCTTCTACTTGATTCCAGGAAATGTTCTATGTCCTTTTCCCTGTAAAAACATTAAACAAAAAACTCTAGTCATAAACTTTAGGAACACTATACAAGACACATAAAATAACAAAGCACATATATAGAAACAGCACTAATCTTCAGCAAATGTCTCCCTGATGTCTCACTCAGCCCCAGACTGTACCTGACTTTGGGGGCCCAAGGCAGGCCCTTGGGGAAGTTCACCCTCTCTGAGGTGGGGTGTAGGATGGGTGGGGGCATGACCTCATCCCGTTCCATGGGAAAAGGCTCCGCCTCCATGGAGTTGTCATTGTCATCGTTGTCGTCCTCATCTTCACGAGGTTCATCTGACTTGTAGGGGTCCTTCTCATTGAAGGCGTCCAGGTTGTCCTGTTTTATTAGGGACTGTAAGAAAAAAAAAAAAAAAAATATGCCATTTAGCAGACGCTTTTATCCAAAGCGACTTACAGTCATGTGTGCATACATAAGAGAGAGGAGGAGTATTTTTCAAATAAGCCTTACACAATAGTACATTGAGCAGGTGTTAAACAGGGGGAGGCGTAACTTTTGTGTGCCGCATTGAGACGTGGTAGAGGTTACCTTGTGTTCACGGCGTGCCCTTTTCTGCTGCTGTTCGATGAGGTCAGAGGCAGATGCGGGGGGCGAGGCTGCCCTCATGCTCCTGATGACCCGGATGCTGTCCTCTGGGAGGGGGGGCAGGCGAAGGTCCTCCCGCTTACGCACCTTAATGTTCTGGAGCTGCTCAAACCCCCCGAGGGTGAACTGGGGCAGAGGAGAGGACATGTTGTAAATTGGATATGCAAGCCAAAATCCACGAAATATGATAAAATCTCTCTCTCACCAGTATGCTCTTCCACAGCAGCATCAGAACCTTCTTCATGGGGAAGTGGGGGGCGTGACCACTGCAGAACTTCGTCACCATACCAAAGAGCATGACAGAGATGGGCTCGTTGTTGTACAGAGGAGAGCCTGGGAGAGAGAGGGGAAATAGAAAAGACTAGTTATAAACTACTCCTTGACAAAACCCTTCTATCTAATAGAAACACACACTCCTACCCAGCTCTGTTTTAAAGGTCTCCCTGGTGGCCCTCCACTCAGGTGAGTCGGCTGGGTCCTCCTGCTGGATGGTCACCACCATCAGATACATGATGTTGAGCAGCACCCTGGGGAACCAGAAAAACACAGCAGCATCAGAGGGGGACTCCCATACACTGGTGTTTAACTATATAGAGCTGCAGGAAAGTCAGTGTCTAATCTTACCTGAGGTCTGTGCTGTCAGCCAAGGAGATTGCTGGCTTTCTGACTGCACTGCTACAGGCAGCACTGTTACTGTGTGTGAGAGTGAGTGAGTGAGTGAGTGAGTGAGTGAGTGAGTGAGTGAGTGAGTGAGTGAGTGAGTGAGTGAGTGAGTGAGTGAGTGAGAGTGAGAGAGTGAGAGAGAGAGAGGGGTTGAAAAGAGGAAAGAAAGAATCAGCAACCTGATTTTGAACACATTTTGTGTAGCAATGAAACTCCTCCCAAAAACAATGACATCTCACTGATTTGTAGTTCCAACTTACTCAACCTCCATGTTGAGCAGCTCCACAAGGGCCGTGAAGGTGCCAACATCCAGCAGCAGGAAGATGTTATACCTCATCCAGTGCTGCACTTCTGCCTCAGAGCTGCACTCCGCAAATGTCCCTGTAGAGCCACAGGTGGGAAACATGACTTTAGTGCTGAAACACTGTTTGCTTACTGCATCACTATAAAAACATACGGAAACAGCTGTCTCTTCTCAGGCTTCTTTAGTCACAGCAGGCTACTAAACCTGCTGAGAACTTACCCTGAACCATGTAGAGGATTGCCCTAGACACCTTCAGCCTCTTCTCCCTGGTGATCACCTCCAGGCCGTCAAGTAGACGCATGGCGTGAGCTCTGTGTTGAGCCACATCCAGCTCGGTCCATTTCTTGTCAGACACTGAGACAGGGCAGAAGCAAAACACTCTCAGTAAGAGGTACTGTATAACCACATTTGAGGAAGACAATGCATTCAAGTCGAAAAGGTGCATACCATGAGTTCGGAATTCCTCCTCGAAGCATTTTCTGTTGAGAAGAAATTCTGGTCCTTCAGTGTAACTGTATAGCTCTGGAGAAGAGATGTAGGCATAGCTGGTACCAAATTCACAAGAGAACCTGTCACAGAGGTCAGTATTTAAAGCAATAAGGAGTGTCCAGTAATACCTCACCTGACAGTTCAGCAGACCACTTGTCTGTATCTGCATACTCAAACTCAAGGTCTGGAGACTCAGAGAAGCCCTGTGTTGGAGCACAGACACAAATACAGTGCATTCTGAAAGGATTAAATTGTTCGTTTTTTTCTCCTCAATCTGCTGCACACAATACCACATAATGACAAAGCAAAAACAGGTTATTAGAAATTTTAGCAAATGTATTAAATATAAAAAAGTATTCAGACCCGTGGCTCAGTACTTTGTTGATGCAAATTTGGCAGTGAGTATAGCACACCTGTATTTGGGGAGTTTCTCACATTCTTCTTAGCAGATCCCTTGGACTGCGCCGTTCATCTTTCCCTCGAGCCTAACTAGTCTCCCAGTCCCTGCCACTGAAAAACATCCCCACAGCTTGACGCTGCCACCACCATGCTTCACCGTAGGGATGGTTCCAGGTTTCCTCCAGAAGTGACACTTGGCATTCAGGCCAAAGGGTTCAATCTTAGCTTCATCAGACCAGAAAATCTTGTTTCTCATGGTTTGAGAGTCCTTTCGGTGCCTTTTGGCAAACTCCAAGCGGGCTATCAAGTGCCTTTTACTGAGGAGTGGCTTCCTTCCTTCTGGCCACTGCCATAAAGGCCTGATTCATGGAGTGCTGCAGAGGTGGTTGTTCTTCTGGAAGGTTATCTCATCTAAACAGAGAAACCCTGGAGCTCTGTCAGAGTGATCATCAGGTTCTTGGGCACCTCCCTGACAAAGGCCCTTCTCCCCCGACTGCTCAGTTTGGCCGGGCGGCCAGCACTAAGAAGACTGCTGGTGGTCCCAAACTTGTTCCATTTAAGAATGATGGAGGCCACAGAGTTTTTGGGGACCTTCAAGGCGGCAAAAACATTTTGGTACCTTTCTACAGATCTGTGCCTCGACACAATGCTGTCTCAGAGCTCTATGGACAATTCCTTTGACCTCATGGCTTGGTTTTTGCTCTGACATGCACTGCCAACCATGGGAATAGGCTGGTGTGTGCCTTTCCAAATCATGTCCAATCAATTGAATTTACCACAAGTGGACAATCAAGTTGTAGAAACATCTCAAGGGTGATCAATGGAAACAGGATGCACCTGAGCTCAATTTCAAGATTCATAGCAGAGGGTCTGAATACTTAAGGAAATAAGGTATTTGTTTTTTTATTTTTAATAAATGTGCAAACACTTCTAAAAACCTGTTTTAGCTTTGTCATTATGGGGTATTGTGTGTAATTTGAAGAGGAAAAAAATAAACGTAATCAATTTTAGAATAAGGCTGTAACGTAACATGATTTTTATTTCAACTTTATTTAACCAGGTAGGCCAGTTGGAAACAAATTCTCATTTACAACTGTGACCAGGCCAAGATAAAGCAAAGCAGTGCGACAAAAAACAACACAGTTACACATGGGATAAACAAACGTACAGCCAATAACACAATAGAAAAATCTATATACAGTGTGTGCAAATGTATTAAGATTAGGGAGGTACCACAATAAATAGGGCATAGTGGCAAAATAATTACAATTTAGCATTAACACTGGAGTGATAGATGTGCAGATGATGATGTGCAAGTAGAGATACTGGGATGCAAAAGAGAAACAAAAAAACAATATGGGGATGAGGTAGTTTGGTGGGCTATTTACAGATGGGCTGTGTACAGCTAAAGCAATCGGTAAACTGCTCTGACAGGGTCTCCAACTTTAGTGATTTTTGCAATTTGTTCCAGTCATTGGCAGCAGAGAACTGGAAAGAAAGGTGGCCAAAGGAGGTGTTGGCGTTGGGGATGACCAGTGAGATATACCTGTTGGAGCACGTGCTACGGGTGGGTGTTGCTATGGTGACCAGTGAGCTGAGATAAGGCGGGGCATTACCGATAAGAATTGTAGATGACCTGGAGTCAGTGGGTTTGGCAACGAATATGTAGTGAGGACCAGCCAACGAGAGCATACAGGTCGCAGTGGTGGGTAGTATATGGGGCTTTGTAGATAAAACAGATGGCACTGTGATAGACTGCATCCAACTTGCTGAGTAGAGTGTTGGAGGTTATTTTGTAAATGACATCGCCAAAGTCAAGGATCAGTAGGATAATCAGTCTAACGAGGGTATGTTTGGCAGCATGAGGGAAGGAGGCTTTATTGTGAAATAGGAAGCCGATTTTCGATTTTATTTTGGTTTGGAGATGCTTAATGTGAGTATGGAAGGATAGTTTACAGTCTAAACAGACACCTAGGTATTTGTAGTTGTCCAAATATTCTAAGTCATAACCGTCCAGAGTAGTGATGCTTGGCGGGCAGGCAGCGATCGGTTGAAGATCATGCATTTAGTTTTACTAGCATTTAAGAGCAGTTGGAGGCCACGGAAGAAGTATTGTACATTGAAGCTCGTTTGGAGGTTTGTTAACACAGTGTCCAAAGAAGGGCCAGATGTATATAAAATGGTGTTGTCTGCGTAGAGGTGGATCAGAAAATCACCAGCAGCAAGAGCGACATCATTGATATATATATATATATACAGAGAAAAGAGTCGTCCCGAGAATTGAACCCTGTGGCACCCCCATAGACTGCCAAAGATCCGGACAACAGGCCCTATGATTTGACACACTGAACTCTATCTGAGAAGTAGTTGGTAAACCAGGCGAGGCAGTCATTTGAGAAACCAATGCTATTGAGTATGTCGATAAGAATGCGGTGATAGACAGAGTCGAAAGCCTTAGCCAGGCAGATGAACACGGCTGCACAGTATTGTCTTTTATCCATGGCTGTTATGATATCGTTTAGGACCTTGAGTGCGGCTGAGGTGTACCCATGACCAGCTCGAAACCAGATTGCATAGTGGAGAAGGTACGGTGGGCTTCAAAATGGTCGGTGATCTGTTTGTTAACTTGGCTTTCAAAGACTTTAGAAAGGCAGGGTAGGATGGATATAGGTCTGTAGCAGTTTGGGTCTAGAGTGTCTCCTCCTTTGAAGAGGGGGATGACCGCGGCAGGTTTCCAATATTTAGGGATCTCAGACGATAAGAAAGAGAGGTTGAACAGGCTAGTAATAGGAGTTGCTACAATTTTGGCGGATAATTTTAGAAAGAGAGGGTCCAGATTGTCTAGTCCAGCTGATTTGTAGGGGTCCAGATTTTGTTGCTCTTTCAGAACATCAGCTATCTGGATTTGGGTGAAGCGGGGGGACTTGAGCAAGTTTCTGCGGGGGGTGCAGAGCTGTTGGCCCGGGGTAGGGGTAGCCAGGTGGAAAGCATGGCCAGCCATAGAAAAATGCTTATTGAAATTCTCAATTATCGCAGATTTATCGGAGGTGACAGTGTTTTCTAGCCACAGTGAAGTGGGCAGCTGGGAGGAGGTGCTCTTATTCCCCATAGACTTTAGTGTCCCAAAACCTTTTGGAATTAGTGCTACAGGATGCAAATTTCTGTTTGAAAATGCTAGCCTTTGCTTTCCTAACTGACTATGTATATTTGTTTCTGACTTCCCTGTAAAGTTGCATATCGCGGGGTCCATTCGATGCTAATGCAGTACGCCACAGGATGTTTTTGTGCTGGTCAAGGAGGGTCAAAGCTGGAGTGAACCAAGGGCTATATCTGTTCTTAGTTCTAGCTTCTTTTTTTTTTTAAATGGGGCATGCTTATTTAAGATGGTGAGGAAAGCATTTTTAAAGAACCAGACATCCTCTACTGACAGGTTGAGGTCAATATCCTTCCAGGATACCCAGGCCAGGTCGATTAGAAAGGCCTGCTCACTGAAGTGTTTGGGAGCGTTTGACCTCAATACTTGCCGAAAGCACTGTACCTCGTACATCTGCACATTAATCTGGTACTGGTACTCCCTGTATATAGCTCAATTTTTGTGTGTATTTTGTTTTATTCCTCGTGTTTACTCAATGTTCTAGTAGTGTAATATGAGTAAATTCAAGTGGGTGGCTGGCACATAGCGTTACCATTTTAATTTTAAAAATCTACATTGTTGGGAAGGGTTCTTATATGTACACGGTAAAGTCTACACTAGTTGTATTCGGTGTATGTGACAAATAACATTTGATTTTACAGTGTGTATTTTGCAATTGTGAAATGATTTTTGATGTGATTATGTAGAGAGCAGGGATTTAGCTATGTGAGACTCGACACACAGGTTATTTTGCTGTATTGGCTTCCAGAGAGAATTCTAATTTAAATAGAACGTGTTAAATCCTTGGATTATAAAGGAGTAACGTTAGGCTCATTTAGTCCATTATTAAGCTAGCCACCTAACTAACTACTGTAGTTACTAGTCGGTAAAGTAAACTAACGTTAGCTGGTTAACGTTGGACAAGTGGCCGTTTCAAATTCAGGGATAATCATTCTAATATCGTATTTTTGTTACAGAGAGGTCGCTATACTTCAGAACAGTTGTAATGGGTAAAAACGGACTGGGGGGCTCAATAATTAAATTAACGTTAGCTAGCAGCAGGTATCGGCTAGTAAATTTGCTAATTTAGCTAGTTCTAGCTAGGATTGTTGACAGCACAAACACGATGCAGAACGTACTTCAATAAACCATCACTTTTCTTCCTTACCTCCGAGTCTTTTCTCTGATTACGGACAAATTCACCCCTACTTTTGTTGGGTAACATAGCCCTCTGTTTGTTGATAATCAATCCACCACTATTACCACCAACGTCCATCTCTGATTCAATAACAAAATCAGTTTCGAAACCCAGAGGCGCAACATCGCGAGACTTCGGGGAACGCTTTGGAAACAGACCAGACTGGTGTTTGGGGTTTGAGAAGGAAACATTCTTCCTTAGTTGTTATTTTTTTCCAAATCTAAAGGCACAACCTAGACTCGAGATAATGTCCTAAGTAGTCGAACATTTTATTACTCCAACCCCGTGGAGGTGACAAACTCACACGTTTTATTTTCGTCAAAAACAACTTTATATCGAAGGAGTGGCTTTGATTTGACGGCCTGCACTTGAGCATTTCATTGTGTTTCTACGCATGAGTTTAGCTAGCCAACGATTGTGGAGAGATGTTCTGCTTGGATTCTTTACCAACGATAGGAATACGCTGAAACATTTTTATGTAATTGATTTCATTATTCTTTTGGCCAAATTTCATATTCACAAATGTAAATTTGCAAACAAAAAAACATTTTTCTTACCCTACAAAAATAAATTGAACTCTATTTTAAGACAATTAAATACTAACAAAAAAGCTGTTAGTTATAAGTGTATGTATGTCCCTTAAGGTCCTTGTGTAATGTGATATTGTACCCCCTAGCTCAATTGTCCATTGTATATCATCTATATATACTTGTGTTCCCTCATGTACTTTCTGTATTGATTTGTTGTTAATAACAAACTAAAATAATAATAAGTTTAGCTAGCCAACGTCGCCATGACATCGCCTACAACTTCTACAAGCGTGATTGGCGATTGCTATTGGAAGGGCAGATTTACTGTATCTTCATACTGCCTTTGACAAAGTTCTTCTTCTTCGTATGGCTTTCCGGCAGACTAGACGCTTTCTTTAGTGTCTGTCTTTCACAGGTCGAAGTGTGAATTGTACATTTGTCACCAATAAAGGGAAAACGAGAAGAATAAATCGCACCACCATCGAACCCAGAGGTTCCCAACCAGCGGTACTCGGACCTCTTGCGACCCGTCATTCAGTGCAGGTGAGGCAGAGACACATTTTTAGCCCCCCAAAATAATATATTGCCTAGTTGCATGTTATTTTGGCATTAATACGTGCCACATATCAATTTGCAAACAATGTAAAAAATAATAATATATATAATTGAGTTAATAAACCTACATACAAACATGGTCTCTTTTGTTTTCTTGAGTAAGGCAGCTCCAAAATGCAGGTGTTTCAGACTAGCTCAGCGCTGTGGTGGTGGGGCAGCCAGCAGAAAATACAGAGCGTTGTGCCGTGATTGGCCCAGTGTTCTGTCACTCATGGGGACTTTACGTCACTGCCAAGTGTAAGAGGAGGTGGCTGCTGCCATAGAAGTGCCCATCCAAGAAGGCTCAAGGTCATTGGCTACAGATAAAATGACTTCAAATCACGTTATGTACAGTAGCTTTGATTGGACTGATCATGTCAACATCATACCTTCAAAATCTTAGCTAGCAGTCATCAAGAGAAATTATAGATAACGCATCGGTGCTCATCGGCCATTGGACATAAACATTACACTCAAGTGGTTTCGAAGGAATCAATGACAGTGGCTGTGTGTTCCCAAATCTGGGTTTAAGAGGCTCTTTTCCCAGTTTAAAATGATAAACATTCAACATTGGCCATGCTGTCAACGAAGCAAGATTTGTGCTGAGGTCAAAACAACTGTTGACTTGGAAGACCGCCACACCACCTTCCTGCACAACGATGTGAGTCCAAAAATGTATTGTATGCTGCTTCATACATTATGTAATATGCCAGGGAGATATATATACTGTAGCTAAGAAAGTAATATTAAGTGTATGTTGTGTAGTAACATGTTAGTAGCCCATTTTCCTCACCCTAAAAATTTGGCCTATTTATCCCTCGTAATTTCGCCTATTGTTCTGACTGTTCTTCTGTAGCCTATAACCTGTTTTAGAGAAATGTCATCATTGAATATTGTCTGCTTGTATGCACCCTTTATTTATCCTCTGGTTCTAACTTGGTGTACAGGGAGAGCACTGTAAGAACGGCTCATGTTCTGAATTCTGTCGCTGTACATTTCAAAAGTGCTAAACAAATAGTTATATTGACTAAAGTTCGACCTAGCTCGCTCAATGTCTTAATCGAAATTACTGGATTGCCTCTTATCCGCTTGTCGTGTCTTTATGCCATAATATAGTTTGTACATCTGAATTGTCATTAGAAACCACATTTGTTTTAGCAAGTCAGCCATATCAGCTATGTTTTTTTAGAAAGCAGTAAATGAGGCTGAATGAACTGTTTTGCTGCCAGACAAGGCTCCGCTGATAGCCAGGTGTAGCAGTGGTAAGATGTTAGGACAGCTTTATGTAGGCCCTAACAGTTTGGGGGCACCGTTTGTCACCGTTATAGTACAATTAATGTATTGTTTAGTGTTGTGTAGTGGCTTTCCTGGCATGCATTCCATTTAATTTAAACATTTTCACTGAATAGGACCCCTTGGTTCACTGGGCCTGTCCACAGGGGGTACTGGTACTTGAGAAGACTCATGAGACCTGTCGTGTCTTTGGCTATGCCGGATTAAGTGATATGACATGCAATTCTATACAATCCTTTCTGAGCTAATCATGTAAATGTAATTAACTAGATAGTCGGGGCACCACAAAATAATATTTATAGAGCTGTTATCTTCCGAATAAACTCTTAAAGACCTAGTCATATTTTCTAATCGTCACCTGTCCGGGGGTGTCCTCGGATGGGGCCACAGTGTCTCCTGACCCCTCCTGTCTCAGCCTCCAGTATTTATGCTGCAGTAGTTTATGTGTCAGGGGGCTAGGGTCAGTTTGTTATATCTGGAGTACTTCTCCTGTCCTATTCGGTGTCCTGTGTGAATTTAAGTGTGCTCTCTCTAATTCTCTCTTTCTCTCTCTCTGAGGACCTGAGCCCTAAGACCATGCCTCAGGACTACCTGACATGATGACTCCTTGCTGTCCCCAGTCCACCTGGCCGTGCTGCTGCTCCAGTTTCAACTGTTCTGCCTTATTATTGGACCATGCTGGTCATTTATGAACATTTGAACATCTTGGCCATGTTCTGTTATAATCTCCACCCGGCACAGTCAGAAGAGGACTGGCCACCCCACATAGCCTGGTTCCTCTCTAGGTTTCTTCCTAGGTTTTGGTCTTTCTAGGGAGTTTTTCCTAGCCACCGTGCTTCTACACCTGCATTGCTTGCTGTTTGGGGTTTTAGGCTGGGTTAATGTACAGCACTTTGAGATATCACCTGATGTACGAAGGGCTATATAAATAAATTGGATTTGATTTGATTTGATTTAGTTCAGTCTCATCTGAAAGTTGTACATTCTTGGTTATCTTCACGAACCCTGGCTAACAAGTTGAATCAGCAATACAAAATTGGGTTTAGTTATTTATTTACAAAATACCTAACTAATCACACATAATTACATATACACAGAATTAATTATACCTTGATTACAAATGACATCATAAAGGAAAACTTCCCTAGCGGGTGGAACAGATATGACAGCTGGTTACACAAAAGAAAAGGGGCTGGGTTTGAGTGAAAGAGCGGGAAGACTGAGGAACAAAAGGGAGAAGCTGTGCTATCATAAATATAGTATCTTATGCATTCTAAATTACCGCCCATTTGGAAAAGGAAAATGCAATAAATATTTACTCTGAGATGCGCTTCGGTAGATTGGTGGTAGATGGGAGGCCGTGTTGCCAAACCGAGTCCTTTGTCCTTTGAAGAATGTCTCTGGTGGTCAATTGAATACGTTGTAGTAACGTCGTTGTGTGGTAGACGGGATACCCTGTCTGTTCTTTCCTAGCCCGCGTTTGCAGCAGCTGTTGTTCACTAAAACAATAGTGGTCCTAAAATGGAGCCTTGAGGAACACCGAAATGTACAGTTGATTTGTCAGAGGACAAACCATCTACAGAGACAAACTGATATCTTTCTGTCAGATAAGATCAAAACCAGGCCATAACTTGTCCGTGTAGACCAATTTGGGTTTCCAATCTCTCCAAAAGAATGTGGTGATCGATGGTATCAAAAGCAGCATTAAGGTCTAGGAGCACGAGGACAGATGCAGAGCCTCGGTCTGACTCCATTAAAATGTAATTTACCACCTTCACAAGTGCAGTCTCAGTGCTATGATGGGTCTAAAACAAGACTGAAGCGTTTCGTATACATTGTTTGTCTTCAGGAAGGCAGTGAGTTGCTGCGCAACAGCTTTTCAACATTCTTTGAGAGGAATGGGAGATTCGATATAGGCCGATAGTTTTTTATATATTCTGGGTCAAGGTTTGGATTTTTCAAGAGAGGCTTTATTACTGCCACTTTTAGTGAGTTTGGTACATGTTTATTATGTTCAACATAGGACAACTGAGCTTTGGAGAAATACGCAGATTTAAAGAGGAGTCCGTAATTTGCTTTCTAATGATCATGATCTTTTCGTCAATGAAGTTCATGAATTTATCACTGTTGAAGTGAAAGCCATCCTCTCTTGGAGAATGCTGATTTTTAGTTAGCTTTGCAACAGTATCAAAAATACATTTTGGATTGTTCTTATTTTCCTTAATTAAGTTGGAAAAATTGATGATGGCGCAGCGAGGGCTCTTCCTGCCTTTCCAAGCTAGTCGGAAGACATCCGGTTTGGTGTAGCACCATTTCCGTTCCAATTCTCTGGAAGCTTGCTTCAGGGCTTAGGTATTTTCTGTATACCAGGGAGCTAGTTTCTTATTTTTACCTTTATTTAACTAGGCAAGTCAGTTAAGAACAAATTCTTATTTTCAATGATGGCCTAGGAACAGTGGGTTAACTGCTTTGTTCAGGGGCAGAACAACAGATTTTTACCATGTCAGCTCGGGGATTTGATCTGGCAACCTTTTGGTTACAAGTCCAACGATCTAACCATGAGGCAACCTGCTGCTCCCACTGAGTCGATGATGGCTCCAAAAGCCTTTTGGAGTGTGTCTGTGGACTTTTCCATGTGAATATTAAAGTCACCAAAAATGTGAATATCATCTGCCATGACTACAAGATCCGATAGGAATTCAGGGAACTCCGTGAGGAACGCTGTATACGGCCCAGGAGGCCTGTAAACAGTAGCTATAAAAAGTGATTAAGTAGGCTGCATAGATGTCATAACTAGAAGCTCAAAATATGAAAACACAGTCGTTATTTTTTGTGAAAATTGAAATTTGCTATCGTAAATGTTAGCAACACATCCGCCTTTGTAGGATGTGCTTGGGATATGGTCACTAGTGTAACCAGGAGGAGAGGCCTCATTTAGTACAGTAAATTCATCAGGCTTAAGCCATGTTTCAGTTAGGCCAATCACATCAAGATTATGATGAGTGATTAGTTAATTGACTATAACTGCCTTGGAAGTGAGGGATCTAACATTAAGTAGCCCTATTTTGAGATGTGAAATATCACAATCTCTTTCAATAATGGCAGGAATGGAGGAGGTATTTATTCCAGTGAGATTGCTAAGGCAAACACCGCCATGTTTAGTTTTGCCCAACCTAGATCAAGGCACAGACACAGTCTCAATGGGGATAGCTGAGCTGACTACACTGACTGTGCTAATGGCAGACTCCACTAAGCTGTCAGGCTGGCTAACAGCCTGCTTCCTGGCCTGCACACTATCTCATTGTGGAGCTAGTTGATAACCTTAGCAGTAAATGCAAGAAATCCTACCTTACTAAAACTCATCCTCTCTCAATCTCTCTTTAGGCCTACTCACTGGGGGGCTCCCAGTCGAATGGCTTTGGAGGTTCACTGTGTTTCTCCCTTTCCAGTCCTAACCTGTGAGAGTCTGTCACTCCCCTTGATACAGGTGTTTATTAGCTATCAATTCCATTATTTCCTGTAGTGTTCATGATCTCTCAACTTGTGGCCTTTATTTTCTGTCTTCCTGTAGCATAAAAGCTGCAATTGAAGTGTAGACCGTGGCTCAAAGGGACCCACCCGGTTTGCGTCCAGAAGCTCATGTCGCGTTCAAGTACTAGTCGGAACAAGGAAACTCTGACATTTCCAACTTGCTAACTGGTTGTTGTTACACACGTGCAGCGTTCAACGAAATCAGCAAGTTGTACATTTCAGAGTTTCCTAGTTCCAACTAGCATGTGAACGCAGCATTACTCCAAAAGGTAATTGAGGACATCACATCAGCAGTGACTTGACCTGCCTCCCAGCTTCCTGTCTACAGAGTGAATCTTGGGTGGTGGTGGAAATTGTCACCAGTCTTATTCCCAGCGTTAGAGCCAACCCTGCAGATTGAGACTCCCCTGAGGGAGAGGGATCCGCCAGCAAGGCACTTGTCGACGTGAGGATTTGGGTGGTGATATCTTTGCTTTAGGAAGTTGCTGGTACTCTGCACTTCACAGATGCTTTCAATCATACGAAGCAGCTACATATCTTCTTCTGGGGTCAGGATTGTGCGCTCCATACTTGATGACATGATGAGTGTGGCTGGTGGCCCCACTGTCCTGAGAAAAACCTGAGTGCTGGAGATAGAGGTTACAGGAACTATCATGACAGCTGTCAGTCAAACATGCGGACCACACCGCTCGCTATACATGCACGAACGTTGCAAAATAAATGTACACGTACATATTATTCAATCATTGCATACACACTGCTCGCGCGTGTTTGCATAGCCAGGCGCTAAAATAGAACTTGGTTCTATGTTCTATTTGTGATGCTTTAAGTGCTGCAAGTCCCACCTCTCCCATCTCCTCATTGGTTTTTAGGAGCAGATACCTACATGGGTGATTGAACGAAGAACTGAGGTCCATACTCCAGTCCAGTTGGTGGTGGTAATGCACCTTAAAGTTGGTTGCCGACATATAAAGTCCAAAGAAAGAAGACTGAAAGAGGAGAGGTTACTAGAAACTAACTCGGTTTACCCTTTTATCTGTGGATTAATTGTCAGAGTAGAGGACATTGTGCATTTCAAGTAAAATAACTACCCAATGTTTATTTTTAAAATTTAACTAGGCAAGTCAGTTAAGAACAAATTCTTATTTACCATGACAGCCTACCCCGGACGACGCTGGGCCAATTGTGCACCGCCATATGGGACTCCCAATCACGGCCGGATGCGATGCAGACTGAATTCGAACCAGGGACACACACGTTGTCACGCCCTGGTCTTAAGTATTTTGTGTTTTTCTTCATGTATTGGGTCAGGCCAGGGTGTGGCATGGAGTTTTTGTATTGTGGTGTGTTTTGTCTTGGGGTTTTGGTGTGTATGTATTTGGGATTGTAGCTAGTGGGGTTATCTAGCAAAGTCTATGGCTGTCTGGAGTGGTTCTCAATCAGAGGCAGGTGCTTGTCGTTGTCTCTGATTGGGAACCATATTTAGGCAGCCATATTCTTTGGTTGTATTGTGGGTGATTGTCCTGCGTGTCTTGATGTCCTTATTCTGTGTTAGTTTGCACCAGTTTAGGCTGTTTCGGTTTTCATTACGTTTATTGTTTTGTAGAGTTTGTGTTTTGGATTCGTGTTACGTTTGTTTTATTAAACATGGATCACAATATACACGCTGCAGTTTGGTCCGACTCTCCTTCACCTTATGAAAACCGTGACACATGTCTTGCACTAAGATGCAGTGCCTTAGACCACTGCGCCACTCAGGAGCCCAGGACAAATTAGCTAGCAACAGCAAGCTTGAAAGCTAAATTGCCATGAATGTTTAATGCTTTTCAACCTGTCCCCAAATTAATGTAGTTGGTTCAGAGTTCACGTGCGCCCGGTCCAGTCAGTGTCTGTCGCTATTCACGTGACTGCAAGACTGGACCCTGCTCCTGCATAAACTTCTGCTTTATCTAGAACTCTGAGTCACATCTTGGCAGTAAGTTCCCTCTTGTCCATGGAGAACGTCTTGTGATTGGTTTTCCAACCCTGCACACCATTGTGACCAAACTTCTGGACCAAATCTACTGTGGTGCAGCAAAGGAGGATTCCATTCGCGCCCTGAGGGACTGGCCTTTTCTGGATGATCTTGGTCAACAAGAGGTCAACTTATAACCAGCAGAGGTGAAAGAGATTGTAGCCTCTGCATATAATCAACTGACCCAGCACTCAGAATCCAAGATGATCGTTCAGTAATGTCTCCTCTAAGAGCCAAATGGTGTCCAGAGACATCACCTGTCTGATTGTGAAAGCCATGAAGGTCTTTCCCAGTGGCTACTCTGGGAGATACCCTGTGAGACCTGGTGACTGGGGAGCACTGCAGAGTGGATGAGCACAAAACAGTGAACTACTGGACCATAATGTAACTTGGAACTGTTCCAAATGCCCTCTTTCTACACATTATTGACACGTGTGTAAGTCATCTTTGCAATTGACCCTACAATTCCAGTGAATGGTGAAGATGTGAAGAAGCACTTCTGCTTGGCACAGCAGCTTTGGGTTGTTCACCAAAGCGCCAAAGAGCAAAGCTCTCCTATGAGCCTTGAAGAAATGACCTGTTTGTGAAGAGAACCTGGACAGGTTGACTCTGACCTGGGGGGCATGCCCTACTCTGGATACGTTGCAGCATTATCACCAAACCAACTGTATATTGATGCCTTCATGGAGGACAAGGAGCCGTACTTTAATGTCTCCCAAATGGTCTGCTGAGAAGTTGCTGTATTTCTAGAGCCCGTCTGCCATCAACAACAGCCCTGCAGTCGTTGTAGGATCAGAAGACAGAAAAAATAGTAAGCGCTCTATGAATACAGTTTGTTAGTCAGACATGCTATTTAGTGAGTCACAACTGTGGTGCTATTTTGTCGGTTTACAGTTGAGGAAACTATGCAGCCTCGTATGCACTTGGCAGATTGACACTGGAGGACAAACCATGTGAGCCAACAGAATATAATGGATTTGGAGGTGAATACTTAAAATACTTCTTTCAGATGATCATGAAATCACCCATGAAAGGAAGTTTCCTCCGCTGTTTGGAGGGCAGTGTAGCCTGTGTCACCTATGGCAGCTGTAGACATCCTAGCACTAGACCAAGCCTGGACTAAAATACAGTCATTCTTGGCCCAGTCTTTAAAAAATGTAAACAGCCAAATCAAATATTGTTTATACTCTAATCTATATTTTGTCATTTACAGCACTGTTCACATGAATAAATAGTTTATTGATTCCATTTACTTAGTTTTTCAAAATGTCTATACTGTGAATTTGTATAAAAAAAGTTGCTTAAGTGAAAAACCCTCATACAGTTAGTTCCAGAATTGGACCTTGATCACATTAGGTAAATAATCACTTGTTAAACAATGGTGCACTAGCAGGTTTTAATTCAAACACCGAAAAGTTTATTAAAGGGATCGGTACACATCAACCAACAGAAAGCAGAAAAATAAATAGCAGCATAAGTAAAACAACTTGAGTTGACTCAGCCAGACTATACATCAACCACTCAGATAATACACAGAAAAATAATACATAGTACTGTATAATTTAACAATATAATTTAATTTGCAAAGCTCAAATAAAAAAGGAAGTTTTGTCACAACCAGAGATACATAAACGATTCTCGCATCATGTACATCCCAGTGCTCCTTGCTTTACATCAGGGATGTGCACTGGCGCCCCAAAACCCCCCTTTTGTAGGCCTGCGGATCAATTTCACCCCAAAAATAAATAAATAAATTTTAGGAACTCAGTCTCAACTTATTTTTGATAGTTGGAATAGTAGAATACACAAGGTGCAATTTCAAAATTTGGTAGTGTGCATCAGTTTCTGTTGTTATGTCAGTCACCGACAGTCACTCAATTAGCCCAAATTGCAGAACACTGTTGCATACAACATCCAAATGACCCTGGACTTGTGAGCTGGTCAGATAACACTTAACTGCTAGACAGGGTTTCATAAACTGACTATATTTGTCAGTTATTACGTCATCCTGCTAGTCGTTATGGTTCTGACAGTATAAACAAATCTAAAGTATGGGAGATTCAATGAACTAAAACAGAATTTGAATTCAGAGGCCTTGTAAACAACACAGTGCATGTAAAGGCATTCTGGTTTTACTTCATGGCATGCTTTTGGTAGTGCTATACAGACAATATCCAAGGGAAGAAATAAAGATTTACTGTTACTTAGTCCAAAACAGGTCAATTCAAACTACTATGTTCTCTTACAATGGAAGTAACTAAATGCTGACACATTAAGCAGTTCGGGTACCCCCAATAAGTACAAATATTTATGAGACCACTACAGTGATGCACATCTTGGTGCATAGTGATTATACTGCAGAATCAGAACACTGTTGGACAGCTTTCAAAGAGGAATAGAGTGGACAGACATAATCCTACAACTGATGAATGTGCAGTATCAGATGGGTCACAAGGCACTGTCACTTGACCAGTAACCAAAGTTACGATGCCAATACCCCTCCAACAATGTCCTTCTCACGCATATGTCCTTGGTTGTAATGCTCAACAGCTTTAAGTAGTGCAAAGAAGAAAGCGCTTTATCTCACAGTTGCATCTGCTAATATATATACAAATTAAACAGTATCTGTTGTTTCACACAGCTAAAATGGAAGGACAGAAAACACTGAAAATTGTACACACAAATGTGGTCTGTATTCAACCGACTCAGTGTCCCATGTTACCAGACCAGAGTGACAGTGCATGTCATTTTAAATGCACCGGTAATACATACAGATGATTTAACCAGCGTAATATTCATCAGCAGGTGGAACTAAAACACAACATTACTCAACTGAATAACCACTCTCCTTATGGAGTAGACCTTTCAGTGTGATGGTGACATGAATACAGGGAAGTATGGATGCAGAGAACAGACAGAAGGACAACATGGTGATCAGGAACGTTAAGTGAAAAACAGATTCACGTCACACAAACAGGGATACTAAAATCAGCCAACTACTGTATTTTTAAAAAATCACGTCAATAAACTTAATTCCACATGGTTTAGACCAGGAATGGAGAAATAGCAATGCACTATTGTCCTTGTAAGTCTGATAAGACTCCTACAATGCAAAACATTCCAGTGTTATTACCATATTACCATGTGAGACTCAATCAAAACCAGTGCCAGATTGGATTGTCACTCTTCTGGTTGCACATACCTTTCTGTATCTTACACTTATACATTTTGTTAGTGAAGATAATTGCATTTCTGTACTGTACATGCACACATGTACTATTCAAAGAAAATCATATACTGTATGTCTGCCCTTTAGTCTATTTAAAAAAATGTTTTTTTTAAATGAACCTTTATTTAACTAGGCAAGCCAGTTAAGAACAAGTTCATATTTACAATGACGGCTTAGGAACAGTGGGTTAACTGCCTTGTTCAGGGGCAGAACGACAGATTTTTACCTTGTCAGCTCGGGGATTCAATCTATCAAACGTTCGGTTACTGGCCCAAATGCTCTAACCACTAGGCTACCTGCTGCCCCAATACAGTACAGTCAGTACAGGTACTCATATTTTCAATAAAACCTCAGTTCTGTTTCAGAGGAAGAGAGATAGAGATCAGTAAAATGACAAGCTGGTAGAAAACATCTATACATGGTCCAGCAGGAAATGTGACAATGCCTTTAAATGGGACATTGAGGTTGAGTCTTTCTAGTGTGGAGGCCATTTCTCCCTGTTCCCTTGGCTGGAATGTAATTATTTGAGAAGAGCGACATCAATGCAGACAGAAAATATAAATCTCAATTACAACAATCCCCTTCCCTACACAATCAATTGGCACAATAATAAAGATCTATCAAACTACAAATAACACATCAGAAAAATGTCTATTCTACTGGAGAGTGGGAATGAAATCAGACGTGTATATAAATATCTCAAGCAGACAGCTGAGTTTAGGTGCTGTACTTTCAATTGGTCATTGATGTTGTGTATGTTGGTTTGTTAGAGTGTGTATTTACAGAACTAATGGTGAAACTAAACACACAAAACAGCAAGTGAAACAGGGTAACACCTACTGTAGAAGATGAAGGAATAGGAGCTTAATATATATATATATATATATATTTCATTATCTTATCCAGGCCATGCCCAAGTCAAGGAGTGCAGAGTTGTGGTCCATTCATGCAAGCTAATACCTATGAATACCAAAAATGAAAATATTAGTCAAATGTATGTACTGAAGTTATAAAAACCTTCACTTAACTTGATTGTACCAATAAGAACATTTGCTGTGGCTGTGGGGGATGATGTTGTTGTGTTGTGGCTGTGGGGATGAAATGCAAAAATGAAGATAAATCTGACATAAATCTGATATTGTGGTGACATTTAAAGGGATGTTAGCAGGGAAATGTGTACCTGTAGTAGTTGGGTTTGAATGGGCCATTCTTGTTGAGGCCCAGGTACTTGGCCTGCTCATCTGAGAGCTCCGTTAGGTGGGCATCAAAGGTGGGCAGGTGCAGGCTGGCAACATACTCATCTGAGACAATCACAACACACATACAATTATAGAAGTAATAAGCAATGTTTTTATAATTGTATTCAACAAATATTTGTGTCTGTATGCTTGAATACCAAATAAAAGTTACAGAATTGATTTGTAATGTCTCATTCCCATCACCAGATGGCATAAGTAGGGCCTCAGAGACTAGTGAAAGTGGTTTGCACAGCTTGTCCCAAACAGGCATTTGTGAAACAGTAATATGTCCACAGAGACAGGGATAAAACAGCCAAAGCAGGAATTGTGTTGTGTAGCTAGCTAGATCATAACATAATCATAACTACCACTACAGACATTATTTATCTGTATTTCCTTGTAACGCGCCAAACATGGCAGGGTATAAGGGCTGTCCATTACTCACCCATCTTCTTGGGAAGCAAGTAGACATCCTGTTTGTAGCGGCCCTCTGGAGCATTGTACAGCTCAATAAGAGCCAGAGCCTGTTGGAGAAATGAAGCACAATACACAATCATTAGTATACACACAAACTCAAGAATAGATGGGTCGTTACAACAATTAGGTGCCTTTTGATTTGTGTAACTACTTTTGACTTCACATTATTTAAACCGTGTCATAAAGAAACATGTTCAACGTCATAAGAAAACACGTTATTTTATTAAATGTTTTTGTAGTCGTTTCTCTGTAATACTACTAGTCACCTAGCAATTTTATGAAGATGGCTTTAGCCCAGATAGCCTGAAATGTAGCTAGTTATCAATCAAGTTAGAGTAACTAGCTTGTCTAACTAGCATGCCAGCTAACTAACTTAGCTGGCAAGGTTGGTAGAGTTTAGAAAAGTAAGCAATTACTACATGTACTGAAGACTCACATAACTTTCAATCTTTTACCCATTGTTTGTTTACCAGTGATGCACAGAAGCATACATTGTTTATTGAAACAAATTACCATCAGGCAGGAGGATACAGACAGCTCAAGAGGTATGCTTAGATATCCAGAATACAAAACGTTTATTATACATATATATATATATATATATTTTTTTTTTACATATGATTATGGCTTTAGATTGCAGAAAAAAGCTATAACTTCCAGACGGGGGGGCGAGCCCCTCTCCTGACCACACACCCAGACATCCTAACGTACCTTGTCCCCTTCCAATTTTTGGGGTGCATGTGTAACACAGGTCAACTAATGTTGAACACTTATCGTTACTAGTGAGATTCCAGTAACCAATCATATGATACTATATTGCTATTGATATTGATATTTAAGTTGACAGCTATTACAAATCAGCTGTCAGAAGCTGCATGACAGGCAGTTTATTTTGAGCCAATCAAAACTCAATATTCTCTTAGTCCCTCTCCTAACCTCACGTTATACACCAGTCGGCGCCAACATGCTGAAAAAAAAGATCTAGAACGGAACGGAAAACTAAGTTAAAAATCAAGTTGTATGAATCTGAACTAAAAGGAGAGAATATAGGAGATATTAACACTCACTTCTCTATACAAACGTACTGTGAAGGGATTGAGGGAAAGATTGACGCCAGGATTTGGTCAGGTTTTTTGAGTATGGATTCAGTTCCACCAATGATGGCGAGCCGCCGAACCCAGGACATCGATAAGAAGATTTGAATGCAAAGATTTATTTTCCTTGGAGAACACTACATTTGCACTGCCATACCACAGTGTGATAGGATTTTTCTTGCAAGACATTGCAGTGGGATTGTTATAAGCACATGCTACACTTAAACACCTTACAGTGTTTATTGATAGGCACAGTCACTCACATTTATATATCACTACGATGGAATCAGTCAGTATTTGGGAATTGGTTTGTGTTTTCCTGTGGATTCATGTTTATTGTATTGCTATTGAACATTGACATCAGAGATTCTCAGATTAAGATAGAGTTGGGTGCACCCTAGCAAATTATAGGCAGGATATCTGGCCGATATCTAAGTCTATTGTACTATTGATGTATTTCAATCATATTGAACTCTGTCACGACTTCTGGCGAATTGTTTATTGTAGTGCTTGTGCACGTTCCCCGTGAGCGCACGACGGGTTATTTTGTGCCCATTTATCTTGTTGCCGTTGGTTTTGCTTAATAAATATCGGGTTATTACCCAGAGTTCTGCTCTCCTGCGCCTGACGTCTCTGCCGCCAATTACGCACCCCGCTACAAGCTCATTGTACAAATTTCACATATCAATATTTACTCAAGGCGATACATTATTTTGTAAGTATTTTTTATTTACAAATACAAGCCGGCATTCTTTTCCTAAATTATTCAGTTGTGTGGTTTTCAATTCACCCGAACCTAACTGGTCCAATAGAGTTTAATCTTGAACATAGCATTAAGCAATTGTTACACATAATGCCCCTGGATGGGGGTAACTTGTTGATGCACAAGGTGCTAAAGTTCAGAATGGCTGTCAGTCAAAACCCATACAGAGTTTTGAAGCAGAGACCCTGAACTCTGACATCACGTATAGCATGTTACAGCCACGGCATTCCAATTATCAGTGTCCAAATCAGGCTGTAACAACAAAATGTGGATAAAGTCTAGGGGGATGAATAATTTCTGAAGGCAGTGTGTGACGTAGAAGTCACAGATTGCTATCTGCAGCACTACTCTAGCTGCTTTTTAGCTACTGTGGGGAGTGTCTGTATTACCTGGGTCGTGGCAGTGATTGACAGGACGAAGGTAGGAACTGTGGAGCAGCTGAGGTTCAGAAGACGACCCTGAGGGAGAGAAACATTTGACTTGTTATGTGGTAGTGTGTGTGTGTGTGTGTGTGTGTGTGTGTGTGTGTGTGTGTGTGTGTGTGTGTGTCCACCTCGGCCAGCAGGATGACCCTCTTGCCATCAGGCCAGATGACATGGTCCACCTGAGAGCGCACTCTCTCCCAGGTCAGCTCTGGGGTCCGCAGGCTCGCCTGGGGAGCAGGTCACAAAGATCAGCAGACCAACACACTATGCACTCTCAAGCACACTACTAAAAGTCTTAATATGCAGTACATTTTAAACAATCATGAACTTCATTTTCCCTGGAAAGGCTCTGTTGATTTTTACGTTCTACTGTAGTCACGAATTGTGTTGTGTTAAAGTTCCTCACCACGTCAATCTCAGTGTTGGAGTGTCCCATGTTGCACACGATGGAGCCGTTCTTCATACGGTCCAGCTGGTCCCTGGTCACCACGTTCTTATTCCCTAGGAGACCACAGGAAAAACACCAGTCTAAAACTTCCAACAAAATAGAGCTTAGCAGCACAAATTCTCTCGATTAGATGATACAGAGGGCCATGTATGTATGTCAATGCATATATTGATCGTGACAGGCATGTACTGGAAGCCCATAGATTGATGTAGAAAGTTGGTTACATAAGTAAGGTAGTTTGATGTTGTTTACCAGTGCATGTGATGATGCTGTCCACCTGGCGGATGACCTCATTAAGCTTGACCACCCTGAAGCCATCCATGCTGTTCAAACATGGGGAGAGACGGGTTAGTAAGAACAGATGGGGGTAGACAGGTGCTCTGCCTACAGTAGAGTTGGTTAGTACTGGTCTACGAGTGCCATTCAACTAATAAGGCTCTATTGTTGTATTTAAAAGGTTTAGTATGCTGCCATCTAGTTTCTATCATGTTATCCTAATGATGAAAGCCAGTTCAGGTTTTCGGGTTTATATTTTGATGGAGAATTTTTGTTTCAAAGGTTAATCTTAGAGCAGGACAGAGAGACTCCTCTGTCCAGAGGGTTTTATGGTCTAATTCATGGTGTCATTTCTCTGGGTCAGCAGTTCTCTACATTTGGCACTTTCTGCTTCCAGTTTCCTGTCCCTCACCAGGCCTGCAGGGAGCAAATGGGATCAATCTCTGTGACGTAGACGATGGATCCCATGGCTTTCAGTGCGGCAGTGCAACCTTTCCCAACCTGCAGGGAGAGCATATCGCATTAGAATTACATAATATGATCACATCACATTGACCTCAATCAACAGAATAGGCCACAATGGACCCACAAAAGAACATGCATATCAGTAAACATTGACGTCCACATTAAAAACTCTATAGAGGCCGATTACTTTAGACTAAATATACAATAACTTAGCATGACATGGCATTGAACTCTTCAGTATATAAATGTACAAGTATGTACTGTATAGGTGATTATCATTATACAGAGTGCACATGTTTTTTATAGCAGGTTTAGCGTAGCCAGCACAAACACAGTCTCTTCAAACATAACTACATATACAATATGAAAACCCTGTGATGGAAATAAAAAATGTGTGCTATTCTAATAACCAATTTCTGTGTTCATTCAAGTGACTGATTGAACGAATCCTCACTAACAGTATCTGCAATTTGGCAGTACGCCCAAAACCTATTTTAGAGAAAGGGATATCTCAGTTTTAAGGTCTCAGCTCAGAGAGAAGAAGCATTATGAGGTATTGGTCTGTCACATGCATGACCCAGTATTGGTCGTCACATGAATGAAGCAAATGTTAATGATTAATTAATTATAAATAAGCTAAATCATGCAAATATAACTTGTCTGTATATAAGAGAACTAACGGAACTGCCCCGGGTGGAGCAACTGAACGACATGTGTACTTTGCATTGAGTTAGTTGGAACCTCTCCAGCGCGCTGATAATAAAGAATAATGCATTTTGGATTGACTTCCGAATGTCCCTGTGTAGAATTTCCATGACACCCCCTTACCTCGCCATAACCACAGACAACCACCTGCTTTCCTCCAAACATCACGTCTGTGGTCCTCTTCAGGCTGCAGACAGAAACATGGAGATAGAGACAGGGGAAACATTAAGATACAGGAAGTTGGCCTTTCTATGTTAAGTTGAAACTCCAGAAAGAGTGAAGTGGGCAGTAGCAGTCCATAAAAGCAATTTCCCAGGCCACTGGATCACACAGGCCATGTTGTTAGCCTGATGTATTGGCCTATTGTGTGTGTGTGTGTGTGTGTGTGTGTGTATATATATATATATAAATAACTCACACACACACACACATAATATATATATATATATATATATACACATACAGTACTAGTCAAAAGTTGACACACCTACTCAATCCAGGGTTTTTCTTAATTTATACTATTTTTAAACATTGCAAAATAATAGTGAAGACATCAAAGCTATTGAATAACACTTATGGAATCATGTAGTAACCAAAAAAAAATGTTAATCAAAATAGATTTTATATTTGAGATTCTTCAAAGTAGCCACCCTTTGCCTTGAGATGGTTTGGGATGTGTTGGACCACAGAGTAAAGGAAAAGCAGCCAACAAGTTCTCAGAATATGTGGGAACTCCTTCAAGACAGTTAGAAAAGCATTCCAGTTGAAGCTGGTTGAGAGAATGCCAAGAGTGCAAATTTGTCATCAAGGCAAAGGGTGGCTACTTTGAAGAATCTAAAATAGAAAACATATTTTGATTTGTTTAACACTTTCTTGGTTACCACATGATTCCATATGTGTCATTTCATAATTGTGATGTCTTCACTATTATTCTACAATGTAGAAAATAGTCAAAATTAAAACCCTTGAATGAGAGCGTTCAAAATTTTGACAGGTACTATATTTGAGATATATATGTACAGTATTTGATCCACAAAAAAATCAGATACATAGTTAAATATTATATATACAGTTTACATACACTTAGGTTGGGGTCATTAAAACTAATTTTTCAACCACTACACAAATGTCTTGTTAACAAACTATAGTTTTGGCAAGTCGGTTAGGACATCTACTTTGTGCATGACACAAGTACTTTTTCCAACAATTGTTAACAGACAGATTATTTCACTTATAATTCACTGTATCACAATTCCAGTGGGTCAGAAGTTTACATACAGTAAGTTGACTGTGCCTTTACATAGCTTGGAAAATGACAGAAAATGGCTTTAGAAACTTCTGATAGGCTAATTGACATCATTTGAGTCAATTGGAGGTGTACCTGTGGATGTATTTCAAGCCTACCTTCAAACTCACTGACATCATGGGGAAATCAATTGTAGACCTCCACAAGTCTGGTTCATTCTTGGGAGCAATTTCCAAATGCCTGTACTGTAATCTGTACAAACAATAGTATGCAAGTATAAACACCATGGAACCGCGCAGCCGTCGTACTGCTCAGGAAGATGATGCATTCTGTCTCCTAAAGATGAACGTACTTTGGTGTGAAAATGGCCAATCAATCCCAGAACAACAGCGAAGGACATTGTGAAGATGCTGGAGGAAACACGCCTCTTTGCTTAACATCATGGGAAAATAAGTAAATTGTTGACCTCCACAAGTCTGGTTCATCCTTGGGAGCAATTTCCAAATGCCTGAAGGTACCATGTTCATCTGTACAAGTATAGTATAAACACCAAGAGACCATGTAGCCGTCATTCCGCTCTGGAATGAAACGCGTTCTGTCTCCTATAGATGAACGTACTTTGGTGTGAATAGTGCAAATCAATCCCAGAACAACAGCAAGGGGACCTTTTGAAGATGCTGGAGGAAAACAGGTACAAAAGTATCTATATCTACAGTAAAACGAGTCCTATATCGATATAACCTGAAAGGCTGCTCAGCAAGAAAGAAGCCACTGCTCCAAAACCACCATAAAAAAGCCAGGCTATGGTTTGCAACTGCACATGGGGACATAGATCACACTTTTTGGAGAAATATCCTTTGGTCTGATAAAACAAAAATATAACTGTTTGGCCATAATGACCATCGTTATGTTTGGAGGAAAAAGGGGGAGGCTTGCAAGCTGAAGAACACCATCACATCCGTGAAGCACGGGGTTGGTTACATCATGTTGTGGGGGTGCTTTGCTAAAGGAGGGACTGGTGCACTTCACAAAATAGATGACATCATTAGGAAGGAAAATTATGTAGATATATTGAAGCAACATCTCAAGACATCAGTCAGGAAGTTAAAGCTTGGTCGCAAATGGGTCCTCCAAATGGACAAGGACCCCAAGCATACTTCCAAAGAAAATGTGTGGGCAGAACTAAAAAAGCGTGTGCGAGCAAGGAGGCCTACAAACCCGACTCAGTTACACCAGCTCTGTCAGGAGGAATGGGCCAAAATTCACCCAACTTATTGGGGGAAGCTTGTGGAAGGCTACCTGAAATGTTTGATCCAAATTAAACAATTTAAAGGCGATGCTACCAAATACTAATTGAGTGTATGTAAACGTCTGGCCCTCTGGGAATGTGATGAAATAAATAAAAGCTGAAATAAATCACTCACTCTACTATTATTCTGACATTTCAACTTAAAATAAAGTGGTGATCCCAACTGACCTAAGACAGGAAATTTTTACTAGGATTAAATGTCAGGAATTGTGAAAAACTGAGTTTAAATGTATTTGGCTAAGGTGTATGTAAACTTCCGACTTCAAGTGTATGCACAAAGAGCAGTGAGGTGTCGAAGCGAGGGAACATTCACTTGTATGCTTGAAAGGTACATTTAACACCTACCCATCCAAGATAGACTCTCTGCAGCAGTAGAGGTTGTCAAACTTCTGCTTTGTCACAGAGTCATTTACATTCATGGCTGGCACACACAGCTTGCCTGCTTTGGACAGCTGGTACAACCTTTAAGGCAATGAGAAAGTAACTAAGTTCAGAGTTACCTGTTGGTCTTATGAACATGTATAATTGAGAATATATTTTAATCAGAAATAAAACCACCTGTGGACCCCAGTCACACTCTCCTCCACAATGCCCCTGATCTTCTTGAAGCCGTTGGGGTATTTCTTATACACCCAGTGAGTCAAGTCCCCTCCGTCATCAAGGATCTACCACAGACACAGCAACAAGAGATAACATTCTCAACAAACAGTGACAACACGCAAACACATATCAGTAACACAAAATGGTCAACAAGGGCGTTTGTCTTGCTGTTAAAGGAGGGTAATTGACAAGAGTTCTATGGGTACCATGTTAGGCTGCCACCCCTCCATGTTGATGCACTTGTTGATACACCACCAGAAGTCATCCTCCGATTCCCCCTTCCAGGCAAAAACAGCCACACCTGCAGAAATGACAAGGTAGTTGGGGGAATAAAAGGGGTTTAGAAATTACAATATTTCTCCAGATCAGACATATGTCGCAACAAATATAGAAGCTAAGGCCCTTTTTAAACAGCAGCACAGGGTCCTGAGCCATTAACAAGACCCTTCATTCTAGAGAGAGCAGAACCGATGACGTTTGAACACACGGTGCTTGATGTCCGTATAATCTGTTGTAAAGTCATTAATATAACAAACTGCAGCTTAACTCTAGACATCTGGACCTGCACAACAGTCTATCCACAACACCAAAGAGCCTAGATCAGCCCCTGCCTCTGTAGGCTCCTCCAGGTAGACTTACATAACCCTGCTCACTAAACACCAGGGCCGGGACGGTACTCGTTGGTATCGTGGCAAGGAAACAAAACACAAAGTGGATTAATCTTCTTTAGGAAAACAGCCTTAATGTTGGAAACAAACATTATGTTGTCATCCAGAGTCACATGTATTTATTTTCCAAGCTATAGCACACAATAATTTACATACAGCAGGTTTTTAATGATCAAAGAGTAATGTCTGCTTCGTGTTTTCATTTTTTCCATGGAAAGAATATTGAAATTCTGGTATCATCCCGGCCCTACTAAACACTTCAGCTCTCTACCATTAAAGCCCACTTCACACCCTCATAAATCACTCAGGAAACGGGTGTCAATAGCAGCCAGAACTACCAGTATTGACATCAGTATTGAACAGTCATGTAGGATTTAAGCTACACTAGTTTATCGGGGTGAGCTTCACTGTAGGCCTATTCACCTATACTGGTATGTGTGTCACTATACTGCTATTTGTGTCATGACCAATTGTCGTGAACTGACCTAACCTTTGAATATTTAACATTGTGTTATAAAGCCTGCATTATGATGTTATAAGCATGGCAGAAACAGAGGGCCTGAGTAAAGCCCTCCATATGTTTATTTATTTATTAGCTTCATCAGAAACAGCAGCTACTTTTCCTGGGGTCCACAAAAAAAAGAACAAGTAACAAAACACGGATAGATCCGGACAGTCACAAATTTAAAATATAAAAACAATACAACAACAAAAATGTGTGTTTGTCTCCCCTTATAGTCCCTGCCGTTCAATAAGATTGTTGTTTATTCACTTTTTTTAAAGATCATTTTGTTGTTTGCTTGAGTAAATGGAGATGGGAGTGCTGATAGCTACTTTGAGGTAAAATGTACTGACTATGACAGTAACATGTGGTTTTCACATTGTGCCATCTTAAGATGAATGCACTAACTGTCAGTCTCTCTGGATAAGAGCATCTGCTAAATGACTAAAATGTTAACTTGTCAAAAATGCAGAACATCTTTTTATAACAGACATGAATAATGGGGAGATGAAGAGTGTAAATAATTAAGATACCTTGATATTTAATCTAACGGGACCAACTGTTTTAAAAAATATCGGTATCTTTCATACCGTTTGTTGATCACACATTCCCTACCGAAAGAAAGTACGACAGTGCAGAAAATAGTGGGAAATGTTAGAGATATTTTGACCTGCATAGGCGAGAGACGTGCTTTGATAATGCAACCTATGGATTACAGAATAAAGTTAGGAATATTAATGCGAGACAGGAGTCAGGATTTGGGGTTTCAGTGGAATTGGGACTAGATAGGAAAATAGTCTATCTCTAGGACTGGAGAACATAGCATTTTCCTTCATGCCTCTGAATTGTTAACATACTTAATGTCTGACAGAGATGTCTATGTAGTGAATTGTGCATAGGCCTATCAAATATGTGACTGTCTGAAGAGTCACGATGACAGCTCAAAGAGGCACACATTATGTTTTGTGTCTATACCGTAAGGGTTTGTTGTAGGGTTTACCAAGTACATTTGGGTCAGCAGTGTCAATTATGCGTCTGCTTTGAATCTATGGTAACTTTGTGTGAAGTAAATACGCTGGGCTAAAGGCTTCCATGTGAAAACCTGTTTGGATAATGAGCCATTTTATTTTTTGCTAATCTGTTGTGTATTTTGTGGCATTGCATTATTGCCAACATTGGGGAAAATGTCAGTCATTTCCAGGTCGTCATTACATTTTTTCTGGAAATGTGAAGTGATCCCGGTTACCCATGTTAATCCCTACTTGGTGGCCAACAGCAGCACCCTAAAAGAAGAGGCTTTAGACTAAAACAGCTCAACAACATCTGACATGAGATCCTCTCTAAGCTTTACTGGAATATGCCTCTGAATATATACAACACCCCATAGGCATTCCTGTCTTTTCTGTAGATGTACAAGGATATGTCTGTTCTTTAAACCAAGAGGGGATAATAAGCTAGGTATCTTGTTTCTAAAGCTGTTATCCAGTGATTTTTAGGAGAGGACCAGACATCAGGTAATAACTGCAGCAGGACAGAAGGCCTTCTGGTCATTTCCACCCCAGAGAGAGCAGAGCAGGCAGGCCGAAACAGAAGCTGCCAGAGGACAGCTCCATAAAGAGCAACTGTTTATTAGAAATAGATACTGTGACAGATGTCGCTTTACACAATGATGTGGGAAAGGGAGGGCTTACGTAAAAATATAATTACCAAAAAATAAAGTGGTAAAAAAAAAAAAAACATCCTAAGCCCTGCTATTGAATTGGAGGAGTGGGGAGATTTTGAAAGCTCTATGATTATTCTGCCATGCTACTCGTCCCATATGTCCATACAGCTAGAAACATGTTATACAGTACCACCTGTCCACCTGTGGTAAATTCAACTGATTGGACATGATTTCAAAAGGCACACACCTGTCTATATAAAGGTCCTACAGTTGACAGTGCATGTCAGAGCAAAAACCAAGACATGAGGTCAAAGGAATTGTCCGTAGCGCTTCGAGACAGGATTGATGGGAGAACTTTCCAGAAGGACAACCATCTCTGCAGCATTCCACCAATCAGGCCTTTATGGTAGAGTGGCCAGACAAAAGCCATTCCTCAGTAAAATGCACATGACAGCCCACGTGGAGTATGCCAAAAGGCACCGAAAGGACTCTCAGACCATGAGAAACAAGATTTTCTGGTCTGATGAAGCTAAGATTGAACCCTTTGGCCTGAATGACAAGTGTCACATCTGTAGGAAACCTGGCACCATCCCTACGGTGAAGCATGGTGGTGGTAGCATCATGCTGTGGGGATGTTTTTCAGCCGCAGGGACTGGGAGACAAGTCAGGATCGAGGGAAAGATGAATAGATCAAAATAGAGAAGTCATTGGTGAAAACCTGCTCCAGAGGGCTCAGGTCCTCAGACTGGGGCGAAGGTTAACCTTCAAACAGGACCACGACACAGCAAAGACAAGGCAGGAGTGGCTTCGGGACAAGTCTCTGAATATCCTTGAGTGGCCCTGCCAGTGCCCAGACTTGAACCTGATCTAACATCTCTGGAGAGACCTGAAAATAGCTGTGTAATGATGCTCCCCATCCAACCTGACAGAGCTTGATAAGATCTGCAGAGAAGAAATGGGAGAAACTCCCCAAATACAGGTGCTATGCTTGTAGCGTCATACCCAAGGAGACTGGAGGCTGTAATCACTCTCAAAGGTGCTTCAACAAAGTACTGAGTAAATACCTTTATTTATTTATTTTTTATTTATCTAGGCAAGTCAGTTAAGAACAGATTCTTATTTACAATGACGGCCTACAACGGCCAAACTCAGACGACTACTGTGCGCCGCAGTATTGAACTCCCAATCACGGCTTGTTGTGATACAGCCTGGTTGTGATATAACTTATGTAAATGTAATACTTCAGTTTTTTATTTCACTTTGTTATTATGTGGTATTGTGTGTAGATCGATGAGGAGAAAAAAACTATTTCATCCATAGAATAAGTCTGTAACGGAAAAAAATGTGGAAAAAGTCAAAGGGGTCTGAATACTTTACAAATGCACTGTATATACCTACGTACAACTAACTATCTACTCCCTTCATCTGGTCAAGTCAGTAGGTTTCTGGCAGGCTTGCTGTATGTACGGTATGAAGATTTCTGGCATAAGTCACACGTAGAAAATGTCAACACTGCTGAGAGTGGGTTGTAAATGGTCAGAGGATACTGTGTTTGTAGGACAAGTTAATCAGCCCACAGCCTATGCACCAGTTCTTCTCCCAGCTTGAGCTGTGTGACTGGTGATATTTACTGTAATGCAGTCTGAATCTGTTGTGAACTGCTCAGGCTAACAGGCTGTGAAAAGAAAAAAGATCCCGCTACAGAAACACATATACTTAACAAACACCCAGAAACCTAAGAGATATGCGTGTCTTGGTGCTGTAGTTCATTGACTAGAGGGCAAGTCTGATGTTCTCTGTGCTTTCCAGGACTTTATTGAGAACATCTCCAAAATGTCTCTTTAGTTTCAAACGGCACAGGGAAGCAAATCACCCCCAACATTTAGCCCGCTCATGTAATTAATTACATATTAATACGAGTTAATGTATGTTATGCAGAAATAGTACCAATTAATATGAATGTGATGAAACACAACTTTCAAAAACCTCTTATGAAGTACAGTCAGTCTCTCATTCTGTTCCACATAGAAGCTATTACTGTAACAAAGCTGTAAAGTAGTCATGTTGAAAGCTTCTACTTACCGATCTCTGAGAGGGCAGCTGCCACCTCGTTCTGTGTGGAGTAGATGTTACAGGCTGTCCAGCGACACTGGGCCCCCAGTGCCACCAGAGTCTCAATCAACACCTGAGTGCAGAGCGAGGAGGTTGAATGAGAGGAACAAGGAACAAGAACAATACAGAGATGTACAGGTAATATTTTGTATCATAAATAGCTAATGGGCAATACAGAACACAAAAGAGAGCAGACCATTCAATATATTTAGCCTACTGTATATACAGTGCCAGTCAAAAGTTCGGACACCTACTCATTCAAGGGTTTTTATTTTTTACAACTTTCTAGATTGTAGAATAATAGTGAAGACATCAAAACTATGAAATAAATCATATGGAATCATGTACCGGTACCCCCTGTATATAGCCTTGTTATTGTTATGTAAATGTTTTGTGTTATTTTTTGATTGATTTGATTTTTTCCCCTTTTGTTTATTGCTTGAACTGCATTGTTCGTTAAGGGCTTGTAAATAAATATTTCAAGGTAAGGTTGTAGACCTTACCGAGCTGGTCACGGGTGCACCTCAGCCACGCTCAAGATCCTAAGGTCCTAAACGATATCATAACCACCATCGATAAAAAAAACAGTACTGTGCAGCCGTCTTCATCGATCAGGCCAAGGCTTTCGACTCTGTCAATCACCGTATTCTTATCGGCATACTCAACAGCCTTGATTTCTCAAATGATTGCCTCGCCTTGTTCCCTAACTACTTCTCAGATAGAGTTCAGTGTGTCAAATAGGAGGGCCTGTTGTCCGGACCTGTGGCAGTCTCTATGAGGGTGCCACAGGGTTCAATTCTCGGGACGACTCTTTTCTCTGTATATATATCAATGATGTCGCTCTTGCTCCGGGTAATTATTTGATTCACCTCTACGCAGACGACACCATTCTGTATACATCTGGCCCTTCTTTGGACACTGTCTTAACAAACCTCCAAACAAGCTTCAATGCCATACAACACTCCTTCCATCTGCACATATATCACTCCAGTGCTAATGCTAAATTGTCATTACTTCACCACTGTGGCCTATTTATTGCCTTACCATCCCATCTGGTTAGCGCTTACTGGAACTATCATTTGTTTTTAAACAGGACAATGACCCAACACACCTCCAGGCTGTGTAAGGCCTATTTGACCAAGGAGAGTGATGGAGTACTGCATCAGATGACCTGACCTCCACAATCACCCAACCTCGACCCAATTGAGTTGGTTTGGGATGAGTTGGACTGCAGAGTTAAGGAAAAGCAGCCAACAAGTGCTCAACATATGTGGGAACTCCTTCAAAACTGTTGGAAAAGCATTCCAGGTGAAGCTGGTTGGGAAAATGTCAAGCGTGTGCAAAGCTATGTTCAAAGGTAAAGGGTGGCTACTTTGAAGAATCTAAAATAGAAAATATATTTTGATTTGTTTAACACTTTTCTGCTTACTACATAAACTATGAAATAACACATGGAATTATGTCTTTACTATTATTCTACAATGTAGAAAATAGTAAAAAAATATTAAAAACCCTTGAAGGAGTAGCTGTGTCCAAACTTTTGACTAACACTGTAAATATATAATAGCATATTAACAGCACCAATATATTAAATCTTAGACACTAACGGGGTATACAGCCTTGTTCACGCTGCAGGCCTTAATGCTCAAATCAGTTTTGTTTTTAAAATATGTTTTGGACTACTGACTATCCAAACAGTAAGTTACAAGTGACCAAATCGGATGCGAGTCCAGAGAGCAGTCATTTGCGAAGGCTACACTCGTTGTCATAGTAACAACATGTGTGAGTGTGCTGGGGTGTAGGCTGATTGGTGATTGCGCATGTGCTTCCTATCACTCAGAAGTTATATAGCATGCTAAGGTGACAACAATGCCTGCCATGGACATTTCCCAGTTGTTTTGAATGTCCAAAATCCTAGGGAAAGAACACTTTTAAAGATTGTTAGCTAGCCACAGCAGCCGGCCACCTAGGTAGCTGTTAAGCTTCTAGCACATTCACTCATTTGTTTGAAAACAGGACAAATAAATCAGATTTGACTGTTCAGACAAGTCACATGGCCAGGAATCAGATACGAAGGTGGTTTGAAATGTGGCTTGAAATATCTGATTACATGTGCTTTTTGGCTGTTCAGACTGCAGGAAAAAGAACAGATTCAAAATAGATATGCAAATAAATAGAATTCGAGTCACTTCAAACCGCCAATGTGAACAAGGCTTTAGAGACGCTGTACATTATTTATGGACTGTCATGAGATGAGCCAGCTATCATTTTTAGTCACAGAGCAAAATGTAGCAGAGCAGTGGTAGTTAGGTACAGTAGAGATACTGTTGGAAGAAAGATCATACTGCAGTCATGGCACTGATATTTGGGTATCTAGCCCAAGTAAGGGAGAGATATTTCACTGCAGCAAAGCTTGGGTAATGGAAACAGTGTAAGTTAGTGTAAACAGGGCCAACTTGGTTACTGAAGAAGCCTCTGTAACCTTCAAATCCTACTTCATTAGGAGAAAGATGTCCCCGTGTAGCCTTGGCTTTATGATAGGTAAGACAGGGATAGTTATCTTACTGCAGTCTGGGCAGTGATGTGAGTGCAGCCAACGATTTTAGCCCCAGCAAGTGGCTTCTCTCCCTGGGCTCTCTTCCTGAGCGAGATTAATGCTGACATATCTGTGAGGAGAGAGCGAGCAAGCGACCGAGAGAGAGAGGGAGAAGGGAGTGAGAAAGTGGGGTGATAAAGAGAGCAAAGGAGATGGAGCGAGAGAGAGAAAGAGATCCTAAAACTTGATAGCCACATTCAGAGTAGACACCAGAAAAGTGATCTGACTATAAAGACCTTCCCACAAATATCTCTCATAATTGAGGGTCTCAAATAATTTCCTGCATCAGAACCTTCTTAGCTCCATAAAATCAATTGCCCTAAAATAAGCAATGCCATCTACAACCTGCCAATTCATTAGAGGATGAACACTCCATATCAAGCTCTGGGGTTGTGCTGACAGTGTTATGGGTGTAGATTAAGCTGCAACGCGACACCAATAAAATACACTTACTCATCCTTACACTGTAACAATTAATCCCAGTGCTCAACTTATTATGTCCCGTTTCCAGCAAAGGATGGCTGTACATTGTGTCTGTAACAACGGCCACGTCAGACCTGCAATGCTGCTGCATATCACAAAACATTTAGGTCAAGGACAACACATCGAATCTAAATGATTTGGGGAGTAATGTCTGAAATTAAACACAAGAATGATAGAATGAGAACTTCATCAAAGGTGTCTGAACCTGTAAACAATATTAGATCTTTCTGCATAATACATTGAGCTCCATAAGTATTGGGACAGTGACACATGTTTTATTGTTTTGGCTCTGTACACCACCACTCTGGATTTGAAATTATACAATGACTATGAGGTTAAAGTGCAGACTGTCAGCTTTCATTTTAGGTTATTTTCATCCATACCGGGTGAACCATTTAGAAATTACAGCACGTTTTGTACATAGTCTCTGCCCCCCTCCCCCATTTTAGGGGTTCAAAAGTAAATGTACTAATATGTGTATTAAAGTAGTAAATAGGTAAGTATTTGGTCCCATACTCATAGTCATTGCATGCTACATCAGGTTTGTGACTCTACTCTGCTATTTGTTATGGTTGTGTTTCAGATTATTACGTGCCCAATAGAAATTAATGGTAAAGAAGAATCATTCTGGAGTCACTTTTATTGTAAATAATAATATAATGTTTCTTAACACTTCTACATTAATGTGCGATGCTACCATGATTACTGACCAAATGAATTGTGAATAATGATGAGGGAGAAAGTTAGAGGTATAAATATCCTACACCCCCCCAAAAAACATGCCCTGTTATTGTAACGGTGAGAGGTTAGCCTGTCTTGGGGGTATGATATGTGTGTGTCTAACTTTCTCACTCATCATGCATCCAACAAGTTTGAGTCACAAGCTTGATGTAATCATTACGTGCTAGGAATATGGGACCAACTAATAAAAACGTTACTACTTTAATACACATGAATTTGTCCCAATACTTTTGGTTCCCTAAAATGGGGCCAATGACAAAAAGTGCTGTAATTTCTAAATAGTTGAAAATACCCAACTTAAAGCTGACAGTCTGTACTTTAACCTTATAGTCGTTGTATAATTTCAAATCCAAAGTCTGGAGTACAGAGCCAAAAACAACAAAAAATGTGTCACGGTCCCAACACTTTTGGAGCTCACTATGTTTCTCTCTCTGATGTGATGTAGTTGCACTTCGAATGACTGATCAGCGAAACCAGAGAAAAGCCTAATAATACGACACAGGAGTCGTGTCTGAATCCCTTAAGAGCAGAAGCCATATCTGCAGACTGGTTGAGGTCAATCTATCTAAATCTAAATAACAATCTTAATACAGATAACAAGCTAGACTCTAGCTGCTAGAGTATTTCAGTTATGCACAGAACTGCGCGATGCTGTTCTTTCTTATGACAGACTCTCCCCTCCAATCAGTGTCTCTGTCAATCTGACTTGGCCAATCCTTGCCTTGGAGGGTGAGACTCTAGTACATTTCCGCGCAACAGACCCAAAGTCCTGGCAAGAGCAATATTTAGATGTAGATATACTTTACTGTCCCTTGTTCACAGAAATGTATTTGTTGCTCATTGCAACCTGATTGACGCCAGTAGTGGTTTAATTGACATTTCCCGATATTACCTAGGATCAAAGACCCTTACCCATTGAGTCGCCTAAGAGAATCATGCCATAACACAGCAAATTTCAAGAACATGCTTTAAATATCACTGGTCACTGATTGTCTTGTATTGTTCTTTGTGTGAGAGGTGACAGGTCACAGAACCAGGTTTTCCTACCTTGTTCTGCAATCTCAATCTCGCGGCGACCAAATTCGGCATGTTTGATGTTCTTCACACAGAAGTCGTTGCTGCCCTTGGAATTGACCTGTATTTTGTCCCGTGGTGAAGTTTCATCGTCAGAGCTGTCCGTGTAGGACGCAGCTGGGAAATCAGACCGATAGGAAAAGTCAGCAAGAAAGGGGTCAAGCAATACATTCATAGCTGTGTGCATGTGTGTGTTTGTGTGTGTATAGTACCTGAACTGTAGCTGTCGGTGGATGACTGAGAGATCGATCGAGACAGGGAGCGTCGTCCTGCCTTGGTAGGAAACCTGCTGAACTCTTGCTTGTCTTCCACAAACTGGATTTGCTGAAGGAGCAAAAGAGAGTACAATTTATACATCCCTAACTTCAATTCACTTGAAACATGGATCAAAAGATTAGAAGGTCTGGTCTCAAGAAATCACCCTACACCTATAAGAATAACAATACTTTCCATGTAACAGTAGCCTAATGGTATTCCATTGCTAATAGATATGTACATCAGAGGTGTAGTATATATGCATGTCAGCCTTGAGATAGAAATGAACAGATTCCTTATTCTGAGAGAGCAATAGAATGTTGAATGCTTTCACAGATAAACCACTGTGGTGTGCTTTTGGAGCTGAATTGGGTATGTGCTTGTGGCCTAGTTTGTTTACATGCAGCCTTGTCTTAAAGTGGAGAGGGTGAAGTGTGATAGTTACTTAGGATTACTGTCAGGACCCAGTTACGAACCCGGGTCTCCGGAGTGAGAAACAGTCACTTAACCAACTGAGCCACGAATAGTTTGCAGAACCCAGAAGATGAGGCAGACACAGCAGTACTTGAGACGGTGTATTTAATGAAGTAAAAGTGAAGTTCTTCAGGAAAACATGTAACTCCACAACCTCAAAAGGAATCCCACAAGAACAAAGGCAATCCTCCAAGACAAAAAAGGCAAATCCACAAGGTGGAAGGCAAAGCACAAAAAGCCTCAAAAGACACTCAAAAAACAAACAAACAAGAACAAAAAACAGAATTCCACAAGAGAGTCCACCGGGATCAACAAGAGTTCTCAGAGTACTAGGGCTGGGTGCTAACATACAAACACAGAGCAAAGAACAGAGGAAAACAAAGGGTTTAAATACAATCAGGGGAAACGAGGCACAGGTGCAAATAATAATGGGGATCCAGGGAAAACAAAAGGTCAAAAGGCACAATGGGGGCATCTAGTGACCAAAAACCCGAACAACCCTGGCCAAATCCTGACAATTACCTTGATGTGTGTCAGTGTACTATCTTGAAAAGATGAGCTTCTATATTTATTGCATGGAATCCAAAATAAACATGTTATGTAACCCAAAATATTGCTGTTAATTGAAAAGTGAAGTCACTTCTAACTATAAAACTGGCCAACTGGAAAAACCATGGAAATTGTACTTGGAATAATAGCCTTGTGTCACGACTCCTACCGAAGGTGGTTCCCCTTCCCATTTGGGTGGCGCTCGGCGGTCCTTTGTAGACGAGATTCTCAGGGACCTGCAAGGGCAGGGAGTGGTTGTTTATATCGATTACATTCTGATCTCAGCCACCAGCGCCGCGCATGTGTCTCTGGTACGCAAGGTGCTTGGTAGACTGCTGGAGCATGACCTATAGGTCAAGCCTGAGAAGTGTGTGTTCTCCAAACGAGCCGTCTCCTTCCTGGGTTTTGCCAACTACTACAGGAGGTTTATCCGGGGTTTTGGCCAGGTAGCGGCTCCCATTACCTCACTGCTGAAGGGGGTCTGGTGCGTTTGCGGTGGTCAGCAGAGGCGGACAGACTACGCCACTCCTCTACTAACGTGTCCCCATTTCAGCGTGTGTTGGGGTACCAGCCGGTCCTGGCACCATGGCATCCAAGCCAGACCGAGGCTCCTGCGGTGGAGGAATGGGTGCAGCGCTCCAAGGAGACCAGGAGGGGCGTCCAGGAATCCCTCCAACAAGCCAGTGGATGGCAAAAAAGGAGTGCTGATCGCCACCACAGTGAGGCGCCCATGTTTGTACCGGGGGACAGGGTCTGGCTCTCGACCCGAAACCTACCCCTCCGCTTGCCCTGCCGGAAGCTGGGGCCGCAGTGTGTAGGGCCCTTCAAAGTCCTGAGGAGAATAAACGAGGTGTGTTATCGATTACAACTCCCTTCCTATTATCGCATTAACCCCTCGTTTCATGTGTCTCTCCTCAGGCCGGTGGTAGCTGGTCCCCTGCAGGACGGTGAGGTGCCGGAGGTCCCTCCTCCCCCTCTGGACATTGAGGGTCACCGGCATACACGATACGGGCCATTCTGGACTCGAGACACCGGGTGAGGGGCCTGCAGTACCTCGTGGACTGGGAGGGGTACGGTCCGGAGGAGAGGTGCTGGGTACCGGTGGGGGACATTTTGGATCCGTCAATGTTGAGGGATTTCCATCGCCCTGCGCCTCGCCCTCCGGGTCGACCTCGAGGCCGGTGTCAGCGCACTGCTGACACCGCGACACGACCCCTACCGAAGGTGGCTCCCCTTCCCGTTCGGGTGGCGCTCGGCGGTCGTCGTCGCTGGCCTACTAGCTGTCACTGATTCTTTCCTCCCCCTCCTTGCCTGTTTATTGGTTACACCTGTTATGTATTGTGGTGATTAGTTGGACCGGCCCGCCTGTTCTTTGTGTGGGATTGTTTGTGTGACATTTGTGCATGTTTGAGACGAACGTGTTTTTTCCTGTTCGCGGGTTTTGCTGGACTGTTTATATTATTATTATTATTATTATTATTAGTCCCCGTGTTTGGGGCATTTGTTTTTGTGAGCGCCCAGTGTTTTGTGGGGTGGCCTATGTTTGCCGTGTGTGCATTAAAGAGCACTAGCTTGAACTCTCTGTTTCCTGCTTCTGACTTTGCACCAACTACACCCCGATCGTTACACCTTGCCAGATCAGAGGAACTTCAAAAGTTCAAAAGCCATTAGTGGTTTGTGACATCTTGCACCTTAGAAGAGGCTTAGCATAGAAATAAGAGTTCCACTGAACTGGCAAGGTGTAACGATCGGGGTGTAGTTATTCCAAGTACAATTTCCATGGTGTGTCCAGTTGGCCAGTTTTATAGTTTTTGAGGAACAAGAAATAGGCCTATAAAGCAGGACTCTCCAACCTTTTTCCTGGAGAGCTACCATCCCGTAGGTTTTTGTTCCAATCCTAATCTTGCGCACCGGATTAAAATAATCAGATGGTTGATAAACCAAATTAAGTTAGTTACAACTGGTGTTGAAACAAAAACCCAGAAACAGGGTTGGAGAGCCCTGCTATACACTAGAAATAAAAATGGGTTAAAGAGATTCTCTGGTGAGATTCAGAGATTCTCTGGTGCTTTTGTATACTTTTTAGCCAGTAGTTATGAAAGTAGCACTCACGAGCCAAAAGTGGTCCCCGATAATGGTGTACTTCATATGTGCACCACATCATTGCACTCTCTTGCTCTGCTGTGTATGCATCTTACTGGCAGTCACTCAAATGGCAAGGGGTTGAAGCTCATTAGCAAGAACTCAAATTGCTAGGGGGCTGGCCCATGCGGTGGAAAATGTCGTGGCACAGCTTCCAGTAAAGTTCTTCAAAACTAGGAATTTCGTGGCTCACTGAGGTAAGACAGTAATTCTTCAAGGTTATTGTAGTTAACAAAAACTGAAACTGAAAAGAAAAATTGGAAAATGTTAGTAAACTGAAATAGAAATAAAAAAACAAACTATGCCGAAACGATTATCGTTGTATGTAAAACAAACTAAAATAAAACCATCAAATTGTTTCTTTTTTTCCTTTTAAACATAAAAAAAATCTAAAAATGGTGTTTAAGCTTCATTTCGAATGGGGTTTTCAAGCTTCTGAATCTGACAGGTAAATATTGCCAGTAGATGCCGAGGTTTCAAATAGGTCTAGCTTGTGCATCACTATCACTAGATAAAAGGGAAGAAATCTGAGGGCAAGCACGGAGCGTGACTGGGCCAAGCCAGAGCAGCTTCTGAAGTTGTTGGAGCCGTTCGAAATCCACAACAACCAACTTCAAGCTGACAGCCAGTTGCTGTCTTATGTGGTGCTGTGCATTTTTAAACTTTTTTTTATTTATTTCACCTTTATTTAACCAGGTAGGCAAGTTGAGAACAAGTTCTCATTTACAATTGCGACCTGTAAACTTGAGGAACACTTGCAGTGAACTAGTGTTCCAAAACAGTTGGCACAGGTCCTACTGAAGTCACTGCGTAAGCGCTGCGCATGTATTTTAAAAAATAAATAATTTATTTCACCTTTATTTAACCAGGTAGGCTAGTTGAGAACAAGTTCTCATTTGCAACTGCGACCTGGCCAAGTTAAAGCGTAGCAATTTGACACATACAACAACACAGAGTTACACATGGAATAAACAAAACTTACAGTCAATAATACAGTAGAACAAAAGAAAAAGTCTATATACAGTGAGTGCAAATGAGGTAAGTTAAGGAAATAAATAGGCCATGGTGGCGAAGTAATTACAATATAACAATTAAACACTGGAATGGTAGATCGGCAGAAGATGAATGTGCAGGTAGAGATACTGGGGTGCAAAGGAGCAAAATAAATACCAGTATGGGGATGAGGTAGGTAGATAGATGGGCTGTTTACAGATAGGCTAAGTACAGGTGCAGTGATCTGTAAACTGTTCTGACAGCTGGTGCTTAAAGCTAGTGAGGGAGATGTGAGTCTCCAGCTTCAGAGATTTTTGCAATTCATTCCAGTCATGGGCAGCAGAGAACTGGAAGGAAAGACGACCAAAGGAGGAATTGGCTTTGGGGGTGATACGGGTGCTACGAGTGGGTGCTGCTATGGTGACCAGTGAGCGGAGATAAGGTGGGGCTTTACCTAGCAGAGACGTGTAGATAACCTGTAGCCAGTGGGTTTGGCGACGAGTATGAAGCGAGGGCCAACCAACGAGAGCGTACAGATCGCAATGGTGGGTAGTGTATGGAGCTTTGTTGACAAAACGGATGGCACTGTGATAGGCTGCATCCAGTTTGTTGAGTAGAGTGTTGGAGGCTATTTTATAGATGACATCACCGAAGTCGAGGATCGGTAGGATGGTCAGTTTATACTGACAGTGGTGGAAAAAGTACCCAACTATCATACTTGAGGAAAGGTAAAAGATACCTTAATAGAAAATTACGCATGTAAAAGTCACCCAGCAAAATTCTACTTGAGTAAGTCTAAAAGTATTTGGTTTAAAATATATTAAAGAATCAAAAGTAAAAGTCCAAATCATTTCAAATTCCTTATATTAAGCAAACCAGATGGCATTTTCTTGTTTTTTAAATTTTATTTACAGAAAGCCACGTGCACACTCCAATATTCAGACATCATTTACACATGAAGCATGTGTTTAGTGAGTCCGCCAGATCAGAGGCAGTAGGGATGACCAGGGATGTTCTGTTGATAAGTGCATGAATTTGACTATTTTCCTGTCCTGCTACGCATTCAAAATGTAAAGAGTACTTTTGGGCATCAAGGAAAATGTATGGAGTCAAAATTACAATATTTTCTTAAGGAGTGTACAGTCGTGGCCAGAATTTGAGAATGACACAAATATACATTTTTCACAAAGACTGCTGTCTCAGTTTGTTTGACGGAAATTTGCATATATTCCAGAATTTTATGAAGAGTGATCAGATGAATTGCAATTAATTGCAAAGTCCCTCTTTGCCATGCAAATGAACTGAATCCCCTAAAAACATTTCCACTGCATTTCAGCCCTGCCACAAAAGGACCAGCTGACATCATGTCCGTGATTCTCTTGTTAACACAGGTGTGAGTGTTGACGATGACAAGGCTGGAGATCACTCTGTCATGCTGATTGAGTTTGAATAACAGACTGGAAGCTTCAAAAGGAGGGTGGTGCTTGGAATCATTGTTCTTCCTCTGTCAATCATGGTTACCTACAAGGAAACACGTACCGTCATCATTGCTTTGCACAAAAAGGGCTTCACAGCAAGTATATTACTGCCAGTAATATACTTGCTAAATCAACCATTTATCGGATCATCAAGAACTTCAAGGAGAGCGGTTCAATTGTTGTGAAGAAGGATTCAGGGCACCCAAGAAAGTCCAGCAAGCAAGTCCTCCTAAAGTTTATTCAGCTGCGGGATCGGGGCACCGCCAGTACAGAGCTTGCTCAGGAATGGCAGCAGGCAGGTGTGAGTGCATCTGTATGCACAGTGAGGCGAAAACTTTTGGAGTATGGCCTGGTGTCAAGAAGGGCAGCAAAGAAGCCACTTCTCTCCAGGAAAAACATCAGGGACAGACTGATATTCTGCAAAAGGTACTGGGATTGGACTGCTGAGGACTGGGGTAAAGTCATTTTTCTGATGAATCCCCTTTCCGATTGTTTGGGGCATCCGGAAAGAAGCTTGTCTGGAGAAGACAATGTGAGCACTACCATCAGTCCTCTGTCATGCCAACAGTAAAGCATCCTGCGACCATTCATGTGTGGGGTTGCTTTTCAGCCAAGGGAGTGGGCTCACTCACAATTTTGCCTAAGAACACAGCCATGAATAAAGAATGGTACCAACACATCCTCCTAGAGCAACTTCTCCCAACCATCCAGGAACAGTTTGGTGACAAACAATGCCTTTTCCAGCATGATGGAGCACCATGCCATAAGGCAAAAGTGATAACTAAGTGGCTCGGGGAGCAAAGCATCAATATTTTGGGTCCATGGCCAGGAAACTCCCCAGACCTTAATCCCATTGAGAACTTTTAGTCAATCGTCAAGAGGCGGGTGGACAAACAAAAACCCACAAATTCTGACAAACTCCAAGCATTGATTATGTAAGAATGGGCTGCCATCAGTCAGGATGTGGCCCAGAAGTTAATTGACAGTATGCCAGGGCGGATTGCAGAAGTCTTGAAAAAGAAGGGACAACACTGCAAATATTGACTCTTTGCATCAACTTCATGTAATTGTCAATAAAAGCCTTTGACACTTATGAAATGCTTGTAATGCTTGAAATACTTTAAAGTACTACTTAAGTATTTTACACCACTGCATACTGAATCGTCTTGCAGCCATCTCTGATCCACCCCTGCAGCAGCTTGCCTGATGGATCCAAGTGTTTCTCTGGCACTTCGCTCAACAGAAATGGAGCCACTGATGAGGGAAGCGGAGTCTTTTGTACTTCAGCAAATTCAGAGAGTACAGCCGTGGAGCCGCAGGACCCCAGGAAGATGCCAATACGATAAATTCAGCAAGCATCTCAACAACATTGATTGAGAAAAATAGCCTCCTGAGGTTGTGATTTTGTCTGAGGTCACTGTCCAGCCGGAGGGTCAACCTGGCAGAACATTATGTATCCCGTGTGATCTGTGGAAATACCTGGAAAAGGTATATGGGGGCATGTTCACGGCATCACCTCTCCAGTTCTGGCAGGCAAAGGATGGCGGTTTATCTGCACTGTGGCACTGGTTTCTGCCCCTGCATTCCAACCGTTCGTGGAGATAGAGAATACTGTCTGTGAACAACTGTCTGTGAACAACTGTCAGTGAACAACTGTCATCAGGCTTGAGAAACCGAACGACCACCTCTCTGAACTGATAGATTTGTGAAGAAACGTTGTATTGCCTATGTTTTTATTAACCCTATTTGAAAGGGATAGTGAGATATACATGTTTAATATTACATAAACATAACATGTTAAATGTGCCATGACATAATTATTATTTATTTTTTTTCTCCTCTCTTTGTTAGATAAAAAGTACTTGATACATCTACAAATATAAAAACATTGGATTGGTGTAAACATGAGCAAGAGAGTGTCTTTCCACCATATTTAATACTGTAATAATATAATAATAATATATGCCATTTAGCAGACGCTTTTATCCAAAGCGACTTACAGTCATGTGTGCATACATTCTACGTATGGGTGGTCCCGGGAATCGAAACCAATACCCTGGCGTTATAAGCGCCATGCTCTACCAACTGAGCTACAGAAGGACTTTTCCAACCGTCTTGAAGGAGATCCCACATATGCTGAGCATTTATTGGCTGCTTTTCCTTCACCTCTGTGGTCCAATTCATCCCAAACCATCTCAATTGGGTTACACAGCCTGGGGGTGTGTTAGGTCATTGTCCTGTTGAAAAACAAATGATCGTCCAAGTAAGCACAAACCAGATGGGATGGCGTATCGCTGCAGAATGCTGTGGTAGCCATGCTGGTTAAGTGTGCCTTGAATTCTAAATACATCACAGACAGTGTCACCAGCAAAGCACTATCACACCTCCTCCTCCGTGCTTCACACTGGGCACCACACATGCAGTGATCATCCGAACACCTACTCTGCGTCTCACAAAGACATGCCGATTGGAACCAAAAATCTCAATTTTGGACTCATCCGAAAAAAAGCACAGATTTCCAACGGTCTAATGTCCATTACTTGTGTTTCTTGGACCAAGCAAATCTCTTCTGCTTATTGGTCCTTTAGTAATGGTTTCTTTGCAGAAATTCGGCCATGAAGGCCTGATTCACACAGTCTCCTCTGAACAGTTGACTTTGAGATGTTTAAATTACTTGAACTCTGTTAAGAATTTATTTGGGCTGCAATTTGAGGCTGGTAATTCTAATGAACTTATCCTCTGCAGCAGAGGTAACTGGGTCTTCCTTTCCTATGACGGTCCTCATGAGAGCCAGTCATCATAGCGCTTGATGGTTTTTGCAACTGCACTTGAATAAACTTTCAAAGTTCTTGAAATGTTCCCACCATCATGTCTTAAAGTTATTATGGAATGTTTCTCTTTGCTTATTTGAGCTGTTCTTGCCATAATATGGACTTGGTCTTCTATCAAATAGGGCCCTCTTCTGTATACCACCCCTACCTTGTCACAACACAAGTGATGGGCTCAAACGCATTAAGAAGAAATTCTGCAAATTAACTTTTAACAAGGCACACCTGTTAATTGAAATGCATTCCAGGTGATTACCTCATGAAACTGATTGAGAGAATGCCAAGAGTGTGCAAAGCTGTCATTAAGGCAAAAGGGTGGCTACTTGAAGATTCTAAAATATCTTTTGATTTATTAAACACTTTTTAGGTAACTACATGATTCCATGTGCGCTATTTCATAGTTTGATGACTTCACTATTATTCTACAATGTAGAAAATAGTAAAAATAAAGAAAAACCCTTGAATGAGTAGGTATGTCCAAACTTTTGACTGGTGCTGTATGTCCTGGCCATGAAGATATATGGAGTCCTCTAGCAGGGTTTCAACAACCCTCTCCTCAGGCCCCCCGCAGACGTTGCACATTTTTGTTTTCACCCTAAACTTGCACACCCTATTCAATTAGTCAAAGGCTTGAGGACTAATTGAGTCAGGTGTGCCAGTTTAAGGTTAAAACAAAAATGTGAAATGTTTGTGGGGGGCTAGGAGAGGGTTAGGAAACCATTAGTGTCCAAAAGCCTGTGCTAGCATGGTCAGCACCATTGAGAACTGTCACCATTTTGATTTAGTCAACTGGGCAGGACTTCCAACTTCATTGGCTAATCCCTCCTGACCCGGTTGGCATGAACTGATGGCCCGGTTGTATTTATGACAGCAGGGTCATCAGGATGGATCAGCCATTGAGTTTTACTTGTGAAGAAGGAAATTGGCTATTTCAAGATGGAGATGGTCTCAATGGCGCTGCCCATGCTCTCACAGATGCCATCATGACACAGATACAGATGTTATGTCTATCCAAGTCTATGGTCCATCACCTTATATATTACTGCCCCTCAGTGACACGAAGTGACACCCACCCCACAAAAAAACAAAACATAGGCCTACAAATGGCCCTTAGCCTCCCACGCATTGGCTACTTTCTGTCCCCAACACTAAAACTAAATATTGAAATGTAATTAAATGTTTTTAAATCAAACAAAGTATACTAAACAAAAATATATAAGCAACGGGTAAAGTGTTTGTCCCCTGTTTCATGAGCTGAAATAAAATATCCCCGAAATGTTCCATATGCACAAAAAGCTTATTTCGCTCACATTTTGTGCACAAATGTGTTTACATCCCTGTTAGTGAACATTTTGCCAATATAATCCATCCACCTGACAGCTGCGGCATAACAAGAAGCTGATTAAACAGCATGATCATTACACAGGTGCACCTTGTGCTGGGGGCAGTAAAAAGGCCACTCTAAAATGTGCAGTTGTTTTGTCACTCAACACAATTCCACCGATGTCTCAAGCTGAGGGAGAGTGCAATTGACATGCCGACTGCAGCAATGTCCACCAGAGCTGTTGCCAGGTAATTGAATGTTAATTTCTCTACCATAAGCCGCCTACAATGTCATTTTAGAGAATTTGGCAGTAGACCACATGTAACCACACCAGACCAGGACCTCCACATCCGGCTTCTTTACTTGCAGGATCGTCTGAGACCAGCCACCTGGACAGCTGATGAAACTGAGGAGTATTTCTATCTGTAATAAAGCCCTTGTGGGGAAAAACTTGTTCTGATTGGCCGGGTCCTTGAGCCCAAGTGGGTGGGCCTGGATCCCAAGTGGGTGGGCCTATGCCTTCCCAGGCACACCCATTCCCGCACCCCTGCCCAGTCATGTGAAATACATAGATTAGGGCCTAATATATTTATTTAAATTGACCAATTTCCTTATATGAATGGTATCTCTGTAAAATCATTGATATTGTTGCATGTTGCATTTATATTGTTGTTCAGTATAAATAAAAACTAGTAAATCAAGTCTGAAAACTAATTGAAACTAAAGTTGAAGAAAAAAACGGAAGAAAAAACAAACAAATATTTAAATTACAAAACCCAGATTCACATGAGAAACACCTGGTTCATCACAGGGATTGTGCATGTGTGCTGGTGGTGTCACAATTCCAGGTAATGTGTTATAAATCATGACAAAATAAAACCTCACCCATGTCACACAACACAACAATGCTAAGATATAAACCTCTTTCTGCTCAGGATGAACACAAATAGCCTATGCTTAGCAAAACGGTCCTATAGCTTCTTGGGTCTTCGATAGCTCCCAGTGTTTAGAAAACTACAACCTTGATATTTTGATTATTTTAACCTTTATTTAACTAGGAAAGTCAGTTAAGAACTAATTCTAATTTATAATGACGGCCTACCTACCAAAAGGCCTCCTGCGGGGATAGGGGCTGGGATTAAAAATAAAAATATAGGACAAAAATACACATCACGACAAGAGAGAGACAACAACATAAAGAGAGACCTAAGACAACAACATAGCATCGCAGCAACACATGACAACACAGCATGGAAGCAAGTTAGCAACACAACACCATGGTAGCAGCACAAAACATGGTACGAACATTATTGGGCACAGACAACACAAAGGGCAAGAAGGTAGAAGCAACAATACATCACGCAAAGTAGCCACAACTGTCAGTAAGAGTGTCCATGATTGAATCTTTGAATGAAAAGATTGAGATGAAACTGTCCAGTTTGAGTGTTTGTTGCAGCTCGTTCCAGTCGCTAGCTGCAGCAAAATGAAAAGACGAGTGACCCAGGGATGTGTGTGCTTTGGGGACCTTTAACAGAGTGTGACTGGCAGAACGGGTGTTGTTTGTAGAGGATGAGGGCTGCAGTAGATATCTCAGATAGGGGGAAAGGGGGAAAGTGAGACCTAAGAGGGTTTTATAAATAATCATCAACCAGTGGGTCATGTGATGGAGATACAGAGATGACCAGTTTACAGAAGAATATAGAGTGCAGTGATTTGACCTAATAGATCTCTTATTGGCAGTGACCCCTCTCATAGCCAAGACATGCTTGGCTGACCCACTCTTCATTCTACATGCAGTTACTGGGGAAGTCTAAACAGAGCCAGAGGTTAATGTGGGATAATCTCCCCAGTATTTGAAGAATCCAGTGAGAACATTAGCATGTTAAACTGCGGCTGGAGGCCAGAGAGGGACGAGAGGGAGAGGGCGGCTGGAGGCCAGAGAGGGAGGCTGGAGGCCAGAGAGGGACGAGAGGGAGAGGGCGGCTGGAGGCCAGAGAGGGACGAGAGGGAGAGGGCGGCTGGAGGCCAGAGAGGGAGGCTGGAAGCCAGAGAGGGACGAGAGGGAGAGGGCGGCTGGAGGCCAGAGAGGGACGAGAGGGAGAGGGCGGCTGGAGGCCAGAGAGGGACGAGAGGGAGAGGGCGGCTGGAGGCCAGAGAGGGACGAGAGGGAGAGGGCGGCTGGAGGCCAGAGGGAGAGGGCGGCTGGAGGCCAGAGGGAGGAGAGGGCGGCTGGAGGCCAGAGGGACGAGAGGGAGAGGGCGGCTGGAGGCCAGAGAGGGAGAGGGCGGCTGGAGGACAGAGAGGGAGGCTGGAGGCCAGAGAGGGACGAGAGGGAGAGGGCGGCTGGAGGCCAGAGAGGGACGCTGGATATGTACTGAATGTTAGCATGCCAGAGGGTCTTTACATGGATTGAGGGCAGTGGGACCATTAATGAACTTCAGACCAAGGTCTTGTTTGATTTTCACTCATCAATGGCAAATTGCTCTAACCATTTTGCACAAGAACATTCCCCAAACAATTGTGTCGGTATAGAGGATAAAGTACCAATAGGTAGGGCCTATAAAATAAAAACATTTTCCCAAAATTCCATTTTCTTCATTTAGTTTTCCAGGTTTCCATTTCTGGTTTTTAGGATTTCACTCTCAAAAAATCTGACTTTTTAAATAGAAAAACAACCAAATTGGACATGCTAAGTCCACAACAATGCCTAAACCACACAAGGAGACCACTTGAGTTGGAGCAAATAATCACTTGACACAAATAATCATGCTATAATTCTGCCAGGTAGGAATATGTTACTTTGTAGTTAACATTTATTTGAGAAGGTTTTTGGGAAAGTGTTACTTACCTACTTACCATCTACAGCACATTTAGAATCTATTCAGACCCATTCACTTTTCCCACATTTAGTTTTCGTTACAGCCTTATTCCAAACTAGATTAAATAGTTTCCCCGCATCAATCTACACACAATACCCCATAATGACAAAGCAAGAACAGGTTTAGACATTTTTGCAAATGTATTAAAACTCAAATAAAAATATCACATTTACCTAAGTATTCAGACCCTTTCATCAGTACTTTGTTGAAGCACTTTTGGCAGCGATTACAGCCTTAAGTCTTCTTGGGTATGACGCCATAAACGTGGCACACCTGTATTTGGGGAGTTTCTCCCATTCTTCTCTGCAGATCCTCTCAAGCTAAGTCAGGTTGGATGGGGAGCGTCGCTGCACAGCTATTTGCAGGTCTCTCCAGAGATGTTAGATTGGGTTCAAGTGCGGGGTCTGGCTGGGCCACTCATGGACATTCAGAGACTTGTCCCAAAGCCTGTGTTGTCTTGGCTGTGTGCTTAGGGTCGTTGTCCTGTTGGAAGGTGAACCTTCGCACCCAGTCTAAGATCCTGTGCGCTCTAGAGCAGGTTTATCAAGGATCTCTGTACTTTGCTCCATTCATGTTTCCCCTTGATCCTGAATAGTCTCCCAGGCCCTGAAAGGCATCCCCACAGCATGATTCTGCCACCACCATGCTTCACCGTAGGGATGGTATTGACCAGGTGATGAGCGGTGCCTGGTTTCCTCCAGACATGACACTTGGCATTCAGGCCAAATAGTTCAATCTTGGTTTCATCAGACTAGAGAACTTGTTTCTCATGGTCTGGGAGTCCTTTAGGTGGCGTTTGGCAAACTCCAAGCAGGCTGTCATGTGCCTTTTACTGAGGAGTGAATTCCGTCTGGTCACTCTACCATAAAGGCCCGATTGGTGGAGTGCTGCAGAGATGGTTGTCCTTCTGGAAGGTTCTCCCAACCCCACAGTGGAACTTTGGTACCCTTCCCCAGATCTGTGCCTCGACATAATCCTGTCTCTGAGCTCTACGGACAATTTATTCGACCTCATGGCTTGGTTTTTGCTCTGACATGCACTGTCAACTGTGGGACTTTACATAGACAGGTGTGTACCTTTCCAAATCATGTCCAATCAATTTAATTTACCACAGGTGGACTCAAATCAAGTTCTGGAAACATTAAGGATGATCAATAGAAACAGGATGCACCAGAGCTCAATTTCGAGTCTCATAGCAAAGGGGCTGAATACTTATGTAAATACGTTTTTTACAATTTGTATTATAAAATGTACTAACATGTCCAAAACCTTTGTCATTATGGGATTGTGTGTAGATTGATGAGGAACAATTTTTACTTAATCTATTTTAAAATAAGGCTGTAACGTAACAAAATGTGGAAAAGGGGAAGGGGTCTGAATACTTTCTGAAATGTTTTATTTATTTATCTAGGCAAGTCAGTTAAGAACACATTTTCAGAAGGTTGTTGGAAAATACAAATCACTAATGCATTTAGTTCATATGTCTTATGATTAACTTGGGAAAATTAATGCATTTTCTATTAAGTTCAACACATTTATTCGATTTCCTACTCGGTTCCATCCACCTTTTTACACTGTTGAATTCCGTTTTTCTTCATGATTCTGCACACGTTTTCCGCAACATGGATTCTATAGGGCATGACAAAGAGCAAACATGTAAATCCAATCGATAAATCTCTATTTAAGGTTAACACTCAGTTAACAGTGGTGGAAACTGTAGTGGTATTTAGTCCATTATGCAATATTTAACATTTTACCTTCATTTAACTAGGCAAGTCAGTTAAGAACAAATTCTTATTTTCAATGACAGCCTAGGAACAGTGGGTTTAACTACCTTGTTCAGGGGCAGAATGACAGATGTTTACCTTGTCAGCTCGGGGATTTGATCTTGCAACCTTTCGGTTACAAGTCCAACGCTTTAACCACTAGTCTACCTGCCGCCCCGCTAATGTAATTGTCTTCGGTCCCTTGTCTCAGATGGACCATTTTAGAGACTACAAACAGACATACACCGAGCCACAGACACCTGCAAACAAAGGACATCCTTAATTTTTGCAGCTCACACATTACTTAGGGTGTCTGACACAAACAGTATAATAGTGAGCATTGATTTCTTAAGTTTAGTTTTGGTTTTGCTGTCTAGAGGCAGGACAAGTGCCAAGTTGGCAGTGTTCCCATAAATTCCAGGGGTAGCAACCTATTCCTGAAGGTTGAGTCTGGGTCACACAGTTCTGGTTGAATGCACATACATGTCATGCAGGTGAGGACCTGGGTGGATAGTGACAGGATACAGAGAATCACCAATGGAAATGCTTGCTTTGATTGTATCTACCACTGTCAGCACATTTTGTGCTCATATCACATTTTGTTCCTGCAGGACAATGATTCCAAAACCAAAAGCTTTTTCTTTCTTTTTTAACCAAGAACCAGGGTGCTTGCATGCTCAGAAACTGAGATTTGAGATCAATTCCTTGCAAACAGCAGTAGCTATAACTCTATCCTCCTCCAATGTGAGTCCTTAGGCAGGGAGGGATGGATTGGGAGGTTTTTGCATTTACTTTGGAACGCTGTGCACAAGCTCAATCCTTTCTTAAATTAAGCTACAACTAAAACAGAACACAGTCACAGTATTGAAAAGAACCCAGGCTCAAAGTCCAGAGGCACTCTGCCAGAGCACTGTGTACAAAGAGATTGATTGTTTTCTTGGTCCGTGCGTTGTTGTAAAGGTATACAGTATGTGTAAGCGTGTGATGCTGAGGTGACTATGTGCCCGTTTGACTACTTGGCATACACAAGACTTGCTACCTCCGTCCCCTAGAGTTGCTTTAATTTCAAGTCATGTTAACACATTTTTTATTTCACGTGCACAAGTACACTAAAATGCCTTTCTTGCAAGCTCAAAACCCAACAATGGAGTAATCAATATCGTACAAAAAATAACAAGATACAACAAAAACACACAAATAAAAATAAGAAAAACAAGAGAAAGTAAGAAGCTATATACAGGGTGGGTTCCAATACCATATTTACAATGTGCAGGGATACTGTAGTGATAGAGGTAGATATGTATAGGAGTATGGTGACTAGGCATCGGGATATCTGATAGAGTAGTAGCAGCATAACGTATATGATGATTGTATTTCAGAGTGTGCGAGTGTGTGTGGAGTCACCGGTACCCCTTGCCCAAAGAGTTTATGGCTTTAGTCTAACAATTTTCCAGGGCTTCCTTTCACACTGCCTGAAAGGGGTCCTGGATGTCAGGGAGCTCGGCCCTAGTGATGTACCTGGCTGTCCACACCACCCTCTGTATCACCATGTGATTGAGGACAGTACTGTTACCATACACCGAGCAGTGATGCAGCAAGTCAAGATTCTCTCAATGGTGCAGCTGTAGAACCAGCGCCTTCGTCACCACTTTGTGCATGTATGTGAACCATTTTAAGTCCTTTTTGATTTGGACACCAAGGAACTTGAAGCTCTCGACACACTCCACTACAGCCTCAGCAATGTGGATGGGGGCGTGCCACCCCCCACCATTTACTGTTGTCCACGATCAGCTCCTTTGCATTAGTGATGTTGATGGAGAGTTTGTTGTTGGAGTTGTTGGAGTCGTGCGTGGTCACGCAGTCGTGGGTGAACAGGGAGTATAGGAGGGAACTAAGCACACATCCCTGTTGGGCCCCCGTGTTGAGGGTCAACGTGGCAGGGGTGATGTTGCTTACCCTCACCATTTGGAGACGGTTCGACAGTCCAGGATCCAGTTGCAGAGGGAGGTGTTCAGTCCCAGGGTCCTAAGCTTGGTGACAACCTTGGAGGGGATAATGGTGTTGAACGCTGAGCTGTAGTCAACGAACAGCATACTCACATAGCTGTTCCTCTTATCTAGTTGGGAGAGGGCAATGTGGAGTGCAATTGAGATTGTGTCGTCTATCAATCTGTTGGGTGGGAATGCAAATTGTGGGTCTAGGGTGTCTGGGATGATGGAGTTCATGTGTGCCTGATTACAGATGAGAGTCCTACAGGGCAGGAGTCATTGTGGCATGAAGCCTTACAAGTTCTTTTAGAACAAGAATGATGGTGGTCAGTTTAAAACATGTGGGGATTACAGACTGGGACAAGGAGAGGATGAAAATGACCGGTAATATGCCTGCCAGTGTTCTGTTCATGCTCTGAGAACGTGCTCCGGAATACAGTCGGGCCCTGTGGCCTTGCAAGTGTTGACCTGATTAAAGCCCTTACTCAAGTCGGCCTTGGAGAGCAAGATCACCCAGCCCTCTGGGTCAGTGGAGCCTTCACACACACCACAGTGTTCATTGTCGACGCATGCATACAATGCATTGAGTTCGTCTGGTAGAAGGCATCATTGGGCAGATCATGCCTGGTTCTTCCTTTGTAATCCGTAATGGACTGGAGCCCCTGCCACATGCGGCAGAGCCTGTGTAATATCATTCCACCATATTCCTATACCAGTGGCGGTCAGTGCCGTTTAAGATAAGGGAGGGCGATAATTTGTTCTTAATGAGCATGGCCAGTTTATTGGATGGCTCATTCATTTCCCATTCAATCAGTTCAATGTAACAGCGATAGGTTTAGGCTACTACATGATACTCACATTTTCCCTATACCCATCATGAGGTTGCTACAACCTAGCCTATGAATGAAGGTTACAAACGTGGGTGCAAACAGGTCGAGAGAAAAATATGAGGTGACAGTGACACATGGACAAACCGTGAAACATTCAATAACGGATTGCACACTCTTACCTGCATCTAACTGATACAGGGTGCAATCATTAGTCCAACAGTTACAAAATAGTTTCTATTGGACAAATTCAGGTATGTTCATCCCTGTTTTGTTCAGTTTGCTTCCTTTTAAGAATGTTTTTTTCAACAGAATCGGCAAAATAAATACACCCCTGATCACACGTAAACACAGTTCAATTTCATAGCAGCCACGTTGTATTCCTTCTCAGATCTAACGTTATGCACTCTCCTCCACTCACCTTGTCCCATCGCTTGTGGACTTCAATGCACAACACATTAGCTGTAAGTGACCAGACGGAAAAAACCTTTCCAAGCCAAATCATATCATAACTGCTACACATAGCCTACATCTTTGTCACTATATTAGCTAAAGTAACATCGTAGTCAACATAGCTAATAGAACTAATGCTTTAGTCAACCCGCTACAATCATGCAGTAAAGTTAGTGTACAGTCAAGTAAGCAGTTACACTGGCGGGCCGCAGTGCCAATAAATGAGTAAAACCAAAAGCTTACCTTGACTTGGAAGAGTTCCAGTGTTGTGTTGGATAGTCATAGCCAGCTAGCTAACATAGCATCCCTCTGTTTGAGCAGGGTGTTTGAGTATGCTAAACTAGCTCGCTGCATTTGCTAGCTAAGCAAGTGAAACTGAAATAAAATTATGAGATGTCTTACTTCTTCATTTTGGAAGATGTTAATTTGTTCAAAAACTGTTCAACTAGTGTCTTCTCTCTCAGTCAACCATTCACAACATTATTTTGCACTGCAGTACTAGCTAGCTGCATCTTAGGCTTTCAGTACTAGATTCATTCTCTGATCCTTTGATTGGGTGGGCAACATGTCAGTTCATGCTGCAAGAGCTCCGATAGGTTGGAGGACGTCATAATTACTGTGTATGTCTTTGGAAGGGGGTGAGAACCATGAGCCTCCTAGGTTCTGTACTGTCCCTTTGCTCGTTTGAGGACTCTGCGGAAGTCGTAGTCCTCATCAGTAGCCTCAGGGTTGTCTGCGATAGCCTTATGTGCGTTAGCCCTGTCCTTTAGTTTAGCAACAACCTCTGTGTTAAAGCTGCAATTTGTAACGTTTTGTTGTGAGTTAAAAGATCACATAGAAATGTGAGTTATAGATCTTGTACACTAAGATGTGGCGTGGTAAGTGTCCATGGTTGTTTATTTAAAACATAAACTGAACACTCAATGAATACAAAACAATAAACGTGAACAAAACCAAAACAGTACCATGTGGCGAACAGACACGGAAACAATCACCCACCAAAACAACAGTGAAACCCAGGCTACCTAAGTATGATTCTCAATTAGAGACAACTAACGACACCTGCCTCTGACTGGGAACCATACTAGGCCAAACACAGAAAATCAACCTAGAAACACAAAACATAGAATGCCCACCCAACTAACGTCCTGACCAACTAAAACAAACAAATAACACAAGAACTAGGGTCAGAACGTGACAGATCTTTCATTCTCATTGAAAGCAAGAAGCGGTAAATCTGTTCTATGCGCATTATTTCTATACTTCCTGTTCTTAAGTTTAGTTTTTGCATCTTTTACTTTCGGTTTGGACATCAGCTTCAAACAGCTGAAAATACAATATTGTTGGTTATGGAAAATATATATTTCACAGCGGTTTAGAAGGAACAATGATTCTCTACACTATGCTTGCCTTTGTCACAAACTGAAATTAAGCAAACTATTAGAATTTTAGCAACCTTAACAACCAGGAAATGGCAGAGAGATTTCTGCAGTGCATCTTTAATCCAGGGCTTTGATTGAGGAAGCAGTAAACCATCACAGTGGGGACAACGTCGACGATGCATTTCCTAATGTCGCCAGTGACGGAGGTTGTTAGATCGTCGATGCTATCGGCGGCACCTCAGAACATATTTCAGTCAGAGCTAGCAAAAGCAGTCCTGTAGCATAATCTCTGATTCTGATGACCATTTCTCAAAGGCGAGAGTTATGGGTACTTCCTGTTTGAGCTTCTGCTTGTAAACAGGAAGCAGGAGTACAGAGTCATGATCCGATTTGCAGAATGGGGGACGAGGGAGGGCCTTGTATGCTTGCTTGTGGGTAGAGTAACAGTGGTCTCTGACTTTATCACCCCTAGTGGCAAAGAAAGCATGTTGATGGAAGTTGGGCATCACGTGTCTTAATGACGCATAACTAAAATCGCTGGTAACAAGGAAAGCAGCCTCTGGGTGAAATTTTCCTGCTTGTTTATAGCCTTGTACAGTTCGTTAAATGGAATGGAATGTGGAATGTATACAACAGTCAATAACAGCTTAAAATTCCCTCGGGAGGTAGAAGGGTCGGCATTTGACCATCAGGTACTCCAAGATGAGTGAACAATGGGTCCACTGTGCTCGAGTCAGCACACCATGTTGTTGTTGATGAAGAGGCAAACCCCTCTTCCTCTCTCGATTTCCCTGACTTCACTGTCGTGTCCGCTCAGAGAATGGAGAATCCATCGAGTTGGATTGCCATGGCGGATATCTTGTTCAAAAGCCATGTTTCAGAAAAGCAGAAATACTTGCTGTTACGCAAGTTCCATTGGTAGCAAATGCGCAATTGGAGGTCAATCATATTATGATCAAGTGACTGTACATTGGCCAATAGACTAGAGGGAAGAGGTGGCCAGTTTTACATTTGCTTTAATCTCACCAGAACTCCCCCTCTCTTGCCTCTAACGCAGGTGTTTCCTCTTGATACCCCGAAAATTGGGTTGTAATTACAGAAAAAGCCCAGGGCAGAGGAGTCTAAATTGAAGCCGGAATTGAGGTAACTGCCAATCTGACGTTCGAAAGTTCTTGTCCGCTATAAGAACTGTTTCCACCATAATACTCTCTATTGCAGGGGGTCGGCAATAGGCGGCCCACGGACCAATACCGGCCCACAAGTGACTTTTTCTGGGACCCCAAACAAATACATAAAGAAATATTTTGCTGAATTTTAGTCTAATTTAGGAAATCTGTTGCCAAGTATTCCCACAAATAAAAATAGATGTGATTGTGTCAATGTAATCAAGTTATGAAATTATTATTTTCAAATATAATCTCTTTTTGGACTTACTTGTGTTCAATTTGCAGTGTGCAAATTATTAAAATTATGTTCCAGCCCGCAGTTTAAATCTAGTTGCCTAACCCTGCCCTATTGCATTCAGTCAATTATCCACTTCATTTTTGTAGAGAACCGGGACAGCACAACAGCAAAATTCAGTACACATCCATAATACTCTTTCAGAAAGCTGACCTTTATCAATTGCAAAGAAAAACATTTGACAGCATATGCTTAGAGGGGAGATTCTCTATCTACCTTACCAATATAACTGAGCAAGTTAGCATTAAAATGGTTGCATTGTAACTTTGCTACAGTGTGACTCATATCACCTTAAGGGTGTTGAAAGTTCACAACCTTTTAAAAATTTTTTAACTGAGCTGAAAAAAAGGCAAATATATAATTACTGATTATTTTATTTTCCTAAGTGAGACACGGTCAGGCTGCATGGCTCAGTCATAGAGGGTTTTTATGGAGCAGTGCTTAGAACTACTCCTCACCCTCTCACTCACCCTGTGTCTGTGTGCCTGAGCCATGGCTCCCGCTTGTAGCTCCATACCCCCCACTTGCAGTACAGGCTCCACGTTCATCCCTCACCAGTGCTCAAGCTCTTCTCCTGGCTGTTACGTTCAGCATCTGTTATCATAGCAATATCCACTCCAGGAGGGCAAAAGAGGGCCGTACCGTAGCCCCCACCTTCAGCCACCTGACCAATCCACTTCCCTCCTCTCTCCTTCTGTCCTTAACTTGAGTCGTTTCCCTGTTTGCAGTATTGTCTCAGTCTGGATCTGTTCCCTCTCACAGTCTCTCTGCTAATGTTCCATTCCCTTCGATTTTGTAAGTTTGGTGCCCCTTTCCATCCTGTGAAATCCCGGCAGTGGCTGCTTGCTAATTGAGCCTGAGGTCATTGGCTAATAAAAAGGATTTTAAGGGAATTAAAGCCTATTTCCATAAGCCTAAAAGCACTGCAGCAGATCTGACCAGGCCCACAGATATGGTCCAGCCTAAAAATACCCACTATTCTGACCCATCCTACTTACACCAAATTGTTCACCAACACCACCACCAGTGTGGTTTTAGAATGAGCAGTCAGTCATTAGCCATTTAATTCCATTAGCCAATAGTACCCGCACCTGGCCGCTAAATTAGACTAAAATTCAGCAAAATATTTCTTTATGTATTTGTTTGGGGTCCCCGAAAAAGTCACTTGTGGGCCAATAGTACCCGGACCTAAGTCACCATGCTCCTCTATGATGAGGATCAGAAGTGACCCCAGTGACCTCTTTACAATATAAACCATAATAAAACATACTACCATACCAAAGGGAACTTTTATTTAAGCACACTTCATGCTTCACTGGGGAATATCCAACTGCCATGTAAGTGTCTGTTGCTTAAAAAATGTAACTGAATTTATGAACATTTTCTAACAGACACTTATAACAGGTTCTTTAGATCAGACGGGCCGGAAAATGTGGTAATATCATATGAAATACTACGGTATCCTAAAATGTTGGGACCATAAGTATCATGACATCTTAGTAACATGATATTACCAGTATACTGTGCAACACTAGTTCTTAGAAGCTTTCTTTCAGAATAATTATATCAGTGATATTTCTCACAGCCTAGCACTATTGGTGTTTTGATTAGACCGATTATGATACCGATTATTGGAGGACCCCAAAAAAAGCTGATACCGGTTAATCGGACGATTTTTATATATATATATTTGTAATAATGACAATTACATCAATACTACTCTGTTATGATCTACACATAGCCACCTTAATAACTCTACCTACATGTACATAATTACCTCGACACCAGTGCCCCCTGCACATTGACTCTGTACCGGTACCCCCTGTATATAGCCCCGCTATTGTGATTTACTGTGTTGTCTAATTATTTGTTATGCTTAACTCTTACTTTTGTTAGGTATTTAGGTACTGCATTGTTGGTTAAAGGCTTGTAAATAAGAATTTCACTGTAAGGTCTACTACACCTGTTCTATTCAACGCATGTGACAAATAACATTTGATTTGTGGGAAACAAGCTTATGCTGCTCTCACTACATGTGAACACCACACAGACACACACACATAAAAACTCTCCCACAAAAGCTAGTAACACGGTTCAGTTGGTGTATTGCTCAAACCTGTTAATGGATAACACTGACCAGCATACTGAGCGACAGAAACAAATGAAGGTCCAATAACAACAAAACATCTGTTTCTTGAAAGAAATGCTAGATTAACAGAAGACAGATGAAGTCAGTATCAACTCTTTCATGGATGAGTAATGATATTTCTGTCGCTGACAGCCAACAGCACCAATAAGTCACCAGAGGGTAAGAGTTGAGAAGCTAAAGAAGTCACAGGATCAAGAAGGATGTTAAGATAGTGACTTCATCAGCGCATATAAAGTCAAGGAAATCCCAGTTTCTGATAGTCTCTCCATTGTTAGTCATCCAAGGCATTAATTATACTGTCACGACTTCCACCGAAGGTGGCTCCTCTCCCTGTCCGGGCGGCGCTCGGCGGTCGTCGTCGCCGGTCTACTAGCTGCCACAGATCCACTGATCCTTTTTCCTTTTCTTTTGGTTATGTCTGTTTTGTTTTCACCTGGTTTCATTTTGGTTCATTATTTATCTCCACATTTCGACATTTGCTTTGGGTTTTTGTGCGGGATTGTTTTCGTTTACTGTCAGTTTGGGTTGCGTTTTTCGCTAGTTTATGTTTTACAGGTGGTTTTTCCCTGGACTGTGTCTGAGTGTGTTTCATGGCTACTGCTGTAGTCAGGTGTCCTGTGATTTTTGAGCTGGTTTATTAAACACCCTTTTCATTCTGTACTTGTTTCTACTGCGCCTGACTCCACACCCACATCTCCTTGGGGAGTTTTGACAGAATCCCGCACCGGATATCATGGAGTCAGCAGGAGCTGACGCGCCCACCCCGTCCATGCAACAACATGCAGCGGTATTACACCGTTTGGGGACAGCTATGGATCAGGTGTTGGCGAGAATGGAGAGATGGGAGAGGAGCGGCATCCCTACCCCGTCTCCAGCCACTCTCCATCCTGCACCACCACCCACTCTGGCGGCGTCCGGCCCCAGCGGGATTCGACTCGCTCTCCCGAGGGACTACGATGAGACGGCTGCCGGGTGTAAGGGGTTCCTGCTCCAGCTGCAGCTGTATCTGGTGACCGTTCACCCGACTCCCTCGGGAGAGGAGAGTGTCAACGTCCTCGTCTCCTGACTTTCAGGTAAAGCCCTGGAGTGGGCCAACGCGGTCTGGCATGGCCCGGACTCAGCGAGGGACCATTACCCAGAGTTCACCTGCCGCTTCCGGGCGGTGTTCGATCACCCACCCGAGGGCAGAGCGGGCGTGAACGGCTGTTTCACTTAAGGCAGTGTCCAGTGGGCCGGAAGTACGTCCCGCTTGGTGTTTGTGATAGATTGATCAGGTGGGCCCAAATGCTACCCTCCTCTGGTCATCCGGGGATTGAGAGGACAGTGCGGGCTCTTAGGGGGAAGTACTGGTGGCCCACCTTGGCTAAGGATGTGAGGGTTTATGTTTCCTCCTGTTCGGTGTGCGCTCAGTGTAAGGCTCCTAGACACCTGCATAGAGGGAAGTTACAGCCCCTCCCTATTCCACAGCGGCCTTGGTCACACCTGTCTGTTGACTTTCTTACCGATCTTCCTCCGTCACAGGGGAACACACGATCCTGGTCGTTGTGGATCGGTTCTCTAAGTACTGCCGTCTACTCCCTTTGCCGGGTCTCCCGACGGCCCTACAGACTGCGAAGGCCCTGTTTACACATGTCTTCCGGCACTACAATCTGACAATCTGGACCCTTTCTTTCTAAAATTATCTGCCAAAATTGTTGCCACCCCTATTACTAGCCTGTTCAACCTCTCTTTCGTGTCGTCTGAGATTCCCAAAGATTGGAAAGCAGCTGCGGTCATCCCCCTCTTCAAAGGGGGGGACACTCTTGACCCAAACTGCTACAGACCTATATCTATCCTACCATGCCTTTCTAAGGTCTTCGAAAGCCAAGTCAACAAACAGATTACCGACCATTTCGAATCTCACCATACCTTCTCTGCTATGCAATCTGGTTTCAGAGCTGGTCATGGGTGCACCTCAGCCACGCTCAAGGTCCTAAATGATATCTTAACCGCCATCGATAAGAAACATTACAGGGCAGCCATATTCATTGATCTGGCCAAGGCTTTCGACTCTGTCAATCACCACATCCTCATTGGCAGACTCGACAGCCTTGGTTTCTCAAATGATTGCCTCGCCTGGTTCACCAACTACTTCTCTGATAGAGTTCAGTGTGTCAAATTGGAGGGTCTGCTGTCCGGACCTCTGGCAGTGTCTATGGGGGTGCCACAAGGTTCAATTCTTAGACCGACTCTCTTCTCTGTATACATCAATGAGGTCGCTCTTGCTGCTGGTGAGTCTCTGATCCACCTCTACGCAGACGACACCATTCTGTATACTTCTGGCCCTTCTTTGGACACTGTGTTAACAACCCTCCAGGCAAGCTTCAATGCCATACAACTCTCCTTCCGTGGGCTCTAATTGCTCTTAAATACAAGTAAAACTAAATGCAAGCTCTTCAACCTATCGCTACCCGCACCTGCCCGCCTGTCCAACATCACTACTCTGGACGGCTCTGACTTAGAATACGTGGACAACTACAAATACTTAGGTGTCTGGTTAGACTGTAAACTCTCCTTCCAGACCCATATCAAACATCTCCAATCCAAAGTTAAATCTAGAATTGGCTTCCTATTTCGCAACAAAGCATCCTTCACTCATGCTGCCAAACATACCCTTGTAAAACTGACCATCCTACCAATCCTCGACTTTGGCGATGTCATTTACAAAATAGCCTCCAATACCCTACTCAACAAATTGGATGCAGTCTATCACAGTGCAATCCGTTTTGACACCAAAGCCCCATATACTACCCACCATTGCGACCTGTACGCTTTCGTTGGCTGGCCCTCGCTTCATACTCGTCACCAAACCCACTGGCTCCATGTTGTGACGGCCCTGAATTTTCTGAACCGTCTCAGTGCAGCTCCTTCCAATAGGGCGCTTTCCCTTTAATTCCCAATTAAATAGCCAGCATCAGCTGCACGAAAGGGGGGTTGTGATGGAGACGTGCATGAGTATGTGTTCAACCCTCAGTTCCGAAGCTTCTCTATTCCGTTTGTTTTGTTACCGTTAAACGTGTGTTTTGTAGCCTAAGAGAGTTTACCCAGGATCGGATCCACTCATCGCGTCCCTGGACTACACCTCTCCGTTCTTCGTGGCCTTTTTCCGCTGGAGATCTATTGGCGGATTGGATTGTCTGACTGACCGACTGACTACCACCTTTTTGTATACGGTATTTCATTTGTTTGGATGTGATGTATACTGTGATTTGTGTAGTTAGTGGTAGTTGAGGACTTAATTAAGAGTTGATCCGCTTTAAAGTTCTGTGGTAAAGTAATTGTTATATTGATTGTATGTTTAATACTGGGTTTACGCTACACGGAATGAACGGACAAACATCGCGTGACAAAAGTCACTTGAGTTCACTGAACTCCTTTACCGGGCAGGACTCTTTTTAGGCCCGAGGTACAGGACATTTCTGGAGGAACCAGAACTCATTGTGATATTATTATATGTGTGTGTGTAATCATTGTTGTTGCTAATACAACCCACGCAACAGAATATAGTTGTTTTTGAAGTTCTTTTCAATGTTTTAAGGGTTTATGAAAAGTTTATTTCCATCCTGACCTTTACATACGTCCTTTGTATTGGTGTAGACTTGACGGACCAGATGGGACTCATTCCCACCCAAACTAAAAGGAGAAACCAATGTTTTCTCTGGTAGGCACAACCTACCTGGCACCCCTATAAATAATAACCTCAAGTCAAAACCGTTACATAAAAAATGGCACCCCAGATAGGACAGCTCAACATTGAGAACTAACCAAAGCAAATATTTTGTGTGGAATTAAAACAATGGATTCACCCCAAGATAATGTGCTCATCCATGTCATACCTGTCAATGGGAATACACAGGGCCATTCTGACCATCAAGCTGACAATACAAATCATAATGTGAATGGAGATAATGGAGTTGATTTGGGCCAGAGCCCTGGGAATCTGAATGCTCGGCCTGAGCCACAGGCCACAGGAGGTCTAACCAGTTACTCACTTATTGACATGGATCTGTGTGGAAGTACTGAGCTAGTCCTCCCTCTGACACCCAACCTTCCTCCATTGTCTGGTTTATCTCCAGAGGTTGTAGTCTTACAACTTCAAGGTGACATCCTTGATATTCGTCGGACTCAACAACATCTCCAAACTCTTATCCACCATAAATTCAAATGTCTGAGGGAAGAACAACAACAGAGTGCCATGGAATTCAGAAACTCACTGAGCACTCTAACCCACACGCTGACAGAGCTCAGTGAGAGTGGACGACGGGAAATGACTGGTGCCATGGACAGGCAGTTTGACTACCAACGAAACCAACTCACTGCCACTCTCCAATGGCGCCTGCAACATCACCACACTGAGGTCCTCAAGGACGTTAATTCTGTTTTTTCTCCAATGGTTAACACTGTAGGCCACTTGCAGACAGAACTCTCTAATTGTGTTAAAATGTTGGATGACGTGTCTGTGGACATGGCCTCCATTAGGCACAACTCCTTACACAGAGTTGCTCTGGTGTCCACTTCTGTTCAGACCACTGAGGGCCAAGCTGGCACCTCTGAACAGCCAAGACCAGGCCATGCTACAGCCACCCCTTGCAGGATGCAATCCACCATGCATCCTGGTGTTCATTGTCATGGTCCGATAACTCCCTCCCCTCTACTTCCTCAATCCCTCCTAGCTCGTTTGTTCATGGGGATTTGAGTAGACGTCATGTGGGGGCGATGCCCATTAAATTGCAATTTCCCACCTTTGGGAAAAAAGATGACAGTCCTGATCCGATAATGTATCTAGAAAGATGTAGTGACTTTCTTGCCCTCAATCCCCTGGCTGACGAAGAACTCCTTGCCACATTGAGGAATGTGTTGCATGGAACAGCTCGAGACTGGTGGGATGTGGCACGTCTCACCACTACCTCCTGGGCTGACTTTGAGGCCAAGTTTTCCTCTGCATTTCTGTCTGAGGACTACACCGATGAGCTGGCAGACAGAGTCAGAAATCGAGTACAAAGAGAGAAAGAGAGTATCCGTGATTTTGCATACGGTTACCACTCCCTGTGCAGAAGGTGGAAACCTGGCATTGAGGAGGAAGAGGTCATTAAATTGATCTTGAAGAACATCAACCCACTACTAGCCAGTCAACTCCGAGAACGAGTCACCACTGTCGATGGACTGGTTCGCTTGGGACAGCAGTTTGAGAAGGACAGAGAATGCCAACAGCAATATGACCAGAGAAAGAAACAGACACCCAAACAGTTACCCAAGACAGACCATCAACAACAGCCAGAGTCTCCAGCCAAGACCCCTCTCATGTTTTGTTGGAGATGTAGCCAAAAGGGACATTCTTCAGCTACATGTCCAAGACCGTATCAAGTAAACCCTTCCAGAAACCACAAATCACAACAGGCCAACACACCTAACTGTCTTCGCAGCAATGACCATCCTTCTCTGGGTGCTTTAACCAGAGCTGAAACCCCAAGAGTCACTGCCTATGACCCCCATCGACATCCCCTTCCTTTCAGTTAATACCGCACCAACTGGTGTTACCCCTGTCCATAGGCCCATGGACAGGAAGAGCCATCTTGGATACCGGGTCATCCTACACACTGCTCAATGAGAAACTGTGGAAGGAGGTTAACGGTCCACAATACAACTTGAAGCCGTGGACAGAAGGTCCACTCTATCTGGCTGATGGTGAGGCTAGACGACCACTTGGAGGGAGTGAGGTAGAGTTCCGCCTGTGTAACCGCTCCTATATGATTCCTTCTGTTATCCTACAAACCAGGAACCTTGCTTTTCCTGTCGTGTTGGGAATTGATTTCATGTACTTCAGTGGTGTCCAGATTGATATCGCACACAATTGCTACTGGTTTCCATACAATCCGAGCGAGAAGCATTTCTTCCAATCAGAAGCTATGAAGTTACATGATTGGGGTTCAAATGTGGCAGTCTTCTCTGCCATTGCTCCGGTACCACTAACCCTCGATAATCCTTCTGACGATCTCCTTTTACAGGCTGTGAGAAGAGCTCAGCTGGAACAGCCAGAGGAGTTAAGGCTGTTGGAACAGCTGCAGAATAATGCTGATGTATGTACTTCAAAGCTGGGACGCACCAGGCTCCTGAAGCACAAAATATTCCTTACACAGGAAATGCCGATCAAGCAAAAGCCATATCGTTTGTCCCCAGCGAAGCTAATCATCCAAAAGGGACTCATAAATGATATGTTAACCCAAGATATAATAGAACGTTCCTCCTCTCCCTGGGCTGCTCCTGTTGTCCTCATCCCAAAAAAGACTGGTGGTCTTAGATTTTGTGTGGACTATAGGAAGACCAACAATGTTTCCCAGACTGATGCCTATCCTCTTCCCACCATCCATGAGATCCTGGAGTCATTGTCTGGCGCTGTTGTGTTCACTACCCTTGACCTCAATAGTGGTTATTGGCAGGTTGAGATGGACCAGGAAAGCAAGGACAAGACTGCGTTTGTCTGTGCCGAGGGCTTGTTTTCCTTTAAGGTGATGCCCTTTGGATTAAAGAATGCCCCTGCCACTTTCCAAAGACTCATGGAGATTGCGGTAGGTGAGCTCAAAGGGAAGATCTGTTTCGTCTACCTGGACGATATAATTATCTACTCTCAGAACAGAGAAAGACACTTTCAAGATCTTCAAGCAGTGTTGGACAAGCTAAGAGAAGCTGGTCTGACCTTAAATATGAAGAAGAGCAACTTCTGCCAAACCTCCCTGAAGTTCCTTGGCCATATTGTGTCTTTCGACGGCATTCATGTGGATCCTGAAAAGACAAAGGCTGTACAAGACTTCCCTGTGCCAACCACACTCAAGGCCCTTCAACGGTTCCTTGGTATGGCTGGATGGTACCATCGGTTTGTGTCGAACTTCTCCCAGGTGGCAGAACCCTCAACGCGATGAAGCGAAAAGGAGCGAAATTCCAATGGACGGCAGAGTGCCAGACTTCCTTTGAAACCCTGAAACGACATCTCGTCACACCTCCCATTTTAGGTCATCCCAACTTTGATTGCCCTTTTGTTGTTTACACTGATGCAAGTGATGTTGGACTTGGTGCTGTCCTAGTCCAACAGACTGGACTTGGCACTGAAGAAGTGCTAGCGTTCGCCAGTCGGACATTGAATGGAGCAGAACGGAACTACTCCACAACAGAGCAAGAGTGCCTTGCAGTGGTCTGGGCTTTGGAAAAGTGGAGGTACTACTTGGAGGGAAGACACTTCACTGTGGTCACTGACCATTCCTCCCTTGTGTGGGTGTTCAAGACCAACAAACCAAGCACCAGACTCATAAGATGGGCTCTACGGTTGCAAGAGTTCACATTTGCAGTGGAATACAGGAAAGGAAAATACAACACTGTTCCAGATGCCTTGTCCAGAGCTCCTACTTGTGATAACGGTGGCCCTGATCTTACATGTGCTACTGTCCTGTCAAGCAGTCGAGACTCGCCCAAAACGGACTTTCCCATCTCTGATGAGGCCATATGGAAAGCTCAACAGGATGATCCAGAAGTACAGGCTTTGTACCAGACTATCCTGGAAGATGGAGAAAAGATGGTCAATCCTACCACAAAGCTGACCATCATTGAAGATAAAGTCTACCGAGTCGTACAACTACCTCACAGAACACTCTACCAAATGTACATACCGGACACTCTACGCCTACAACTGCTTCAACATTTCCATGAAGACCCATTAGCTGGTCATTTGGGCAGGTTCAAAACCTACAAGCGGTTGCAAGCGTTACTGTACTGGCCACATCTGAGCATGGATGTGAAGTCACACATCCAAAACTGTCAGGTTTGTCAAATGTACAAACCAGAAGGTAGAAAGCCTGCTGGCAAGTTGCAGCAAACGGTGGTTACCCGACCTTGGGAAATGTTAGGAGTGGATTTGATGGGTCCATTTCCTAGAAGCTCCAATCAGAATGTGTACATACTTGTTTTTGTTGATTACTATTCAAAGTGGGTGGAACTCTTTTCCCTGCGTCAGGCCACAGCAAGGACCGTCTCTAACATCCTTACGAAAGAGATCCTGACTCGCTGGGGAGTGCCTGATTACATCCTGTCTGATCGAGGTTCCCAATTTGTCTCTGATCTCTTTGAGGAGACCTGCCAAAGATGGAACCTGAGGCAGAAGTTGACCACGGCCTATCACCCACAGACCAATCTCACTGAGAGAGTAAATCGAACCTTGAAGACAATGATTGCTTCCTATGTAGGGACCCAGCACAAACACTGGGACAAGCACCTTCACGAGTTTCGATTTGCCCTGAATTCTGCTGTGCAAGAGTCCACTGGAGTCACACCTGCAGAGCTGAACCTAAGTCGTCCTCTCAGAGGACCCTTGGATATGGTGCTACAGCCCCAGCAGCTTACACCAGACGCTGCTTGCTATGACCAGGTAGGCCATCTCCATGACTTGAGAGCTCTTGTCTCAAAGAACATGATCCAGGCTCGACTCAAGCAGAAGAGAAATTATGATAAGAACAGACGAGACATGCAGTTCCAGCTTTGTGATCGGGTGTGGCTTCGCTCTCATCCTTACTCGAAAGCTGAACAATTCTTCTCGGCCAAGCTCGCTCCTAAATGGCAAGGACCATATAGGATTGTGGAGCAGATGGGCCCTTTGAACTATCGAGTGGTGAAAGAGGACACAGGTGAAGATATGCGCATTGTTCATGTCTCACGCCTTAAGGCCTGTTACCCTCGGCTGAGGAATTGAGGTGATTGAGCGCCGCAAGGTCCTGGATATCTTTGAAGAGGATAGTGAGGATACTTTTCTCGGATTCCCAGACCCAGAAGTCTCGCACCTTAAGGCCTGTGACTCCTCAGCTGAGGAGCGTGAGCTCCAAAAAGTAATGAATATTTTTGTAGAGGAAAGTGATGAGGAGACCTTTCTCGGTTTCCCCGACCAAGATGTGCCTTCCAGGGCAATGGTCGGCTTTTTCCAGGGGAGGGGGTGTGTGACGGCCCTGAATTTTTCTGAACCGTCTCAGTGCAGCTCCTTCCAATAGGGCGCTTTCCCTTTAATTCCCAATTAAATAGCCAGCATCAGCTGCACGAAAGGGGGGTTGTGATGGAGACGTGCATGAGTATGTGTTCAACCCTCAGTTCCGAAGCTTCTCTATTCCGTTTGTTTTGTTACCGTTAAACGTGTGTTTTGTAGCCTAAGAGAGTTTACCCAGGATCGGATCCACTCATCGCGTCCCTGGACTACACCTCTCCGTTCTTCGTGGCCTTTTTCCGCTGGAGATCTATTGGCGGATTGGATTGTCTGACTGACCGACTGACTACCACCTTTTTGTATACGGTATTTCATTTGTTTGGATGTGATGTATACTGTGATTTGTGTAGTTAGTGGTAGTTGAGGACTTAATTAAGAGTTGATCCGCTTTAAAGTTCTGTGGTAAAGTAATTGTTATATTGATTGTATGTTTAATACTGGGTTTACGCTACACGGAATGAACGGACAAACATCGCGTGACAAAAGTCACTTGAGTTCACTGAACTCCTTTACCGGGCAGGACTCTTTTTAGGCCCGAGGTACAGGACATTTCTGGAGGAACCAGAACTCATTGTGATATTATTATATGTGTGTGTGTAATCATTGTTGTTGCTAATACAACCCACGCAACAGAATATAGTTGTTTTTGAAGTTCTTTTCAATGTTTTAAGGGTTTATGAAAAGTTTATTTCCATCCTGACCTTTACATACGTCCTTTGTATTGGTGTAGACTTGACGGACCAGATGGGACTCATTCCCACCCAAACTAAAAGGAGAAACCAATGTTTTCTCTGGTAGGCACAACCTACCTGGCACCCCTATAAATAATAACCTCAAGTCAAAACCGTTACAATGTCATCTACAAGACCCTGCTAGGTAAAGTCCCCCTTATCTCAGCTCACTGGTCACCATAGCATCTCCCACCTGGAGCACACGCTCCAGCAGGTATATCTCTCTAGTCACCCCCAAAACCAATTCTTTCTTTGGCCGCCTCTCCTTCCAGTTCTCTGCTGCCAATGACTGGAACGAACTACAAAAATCTCTGAAACTGGAAACACTTATCTCCCTCACTAGCTTTAAGCACCAACTGTCAGAGCAGCTCACAGATTACTGCACCTGTACATAGCCCACCTATAATTTAGCCCAAACAACTACCTCTTTCCCAACGTTATTTTATTTATTTATTTATTTTGCTCCTTTGCACCCCATTATTTTTATTTCTACTTTGCACATTCTTCCATTGCAAAACTACCATTCCAGTGTTTTACTTGCTATATTGTATTTACTTTGCCACCATGGCCTTTTTTGCCTTTACCTCCCTTCTCACCTCATTTGCTCACATTGTATATAGACTTGTTTATACTGTATTATTGACTGTATGTTTGTTTTACTCCATGTGTAACTCTGTGTCGTTGTATCTGTTGAACTGCTTTGCTTTATCTTGGCCAGGTCGCAATTGTAAATGAGAAATTGTTCTCAACTTGCCTACCTGGTTAAATAAAGGTGAAATAAATAAATAAATAAAAACTATGGGGTGCCTGAGGATATAATTTCTGATCGGGGTCCCCAGTTCACTTTCCTGGTTTGGAAGGCGTTCATGGAGCATCTGGGGGTCTCGATCAGCCTGACCTCTGGTTTTCAACCCAAGAGTAATGGGCAGGTGGAGAGTGAATCAGGATGTGGGCAGGTTTCTGCTGTTGCATTGCCAGGACCGGCCTGGAGAGTGGGCGAGGTTCGTCCCATGGCCCGAGATGGCCCAGAATTCACTTCGCCACTCCTGTCGCCGTTTCAGTGTGCGTTGTGTTATCAGTCGGTCCTGGTACCGTGGCATCAAAGTCAGACCGAGGCTCCTGCGGTGGAGGATTGGGTGCAGCGCTCAAAGGAGACCTGGAGAGCCGTCCAGGAATCCCTTAAACAGGCCGGTGGGCGACAGAAGCTGAGCGCTGATCGCCACCGTAGTGAGGCCCCAATGTTCGCACCAGGGGACAGGGTCTGGCTCTCGACCCGAAACCTGCCTCTCCGCCTGCCCTGCCGGAAGCTGGGTCCGTGGTTTGTTGGGCCATTTATAGTCCAGAGGAGAATAAACGAGGTGTGTTATAGGTTACAGCTCCCCTCTTAACCCCTCGTTTCATTCTCTCCTCAGGCCGGTGGTGGCTGGTCCACTACAGGACGTTGAGGTACGGGAGGTCCCTCCGCCCCCCCCCCTGGACATCGAGGGGGGTCTGGCGTACACTGTACGGTCCATCCTGGACTCTAGACTTCGGGTGGGGGGCCTGCAGTACCTCGTGGATTGGGAGGGGTACGGTCCGGAGGAGAGGTGCTGGGTGCCGGTGGGGGACATCTTGGACCCATCTCTGCTGGATGAGTTCCACCGCCTCCATTCTGAACGCCCTGCGCCTCGCCCTCCGGGTCGTCCTCGAGGCCGGCGTCAGGGTGGGGGGGTCATGTACTGTGTCTCCTCTCCCTATTCGTAAAAATAAAATTCAACAACAACAAAAAAAAGACTGCTGCTTTCAGGAATGGAAACAATTTACAGGTAGGTGGAATGTATTTCTCCCAATGGTACTACAGCAGGGAAAATCAACAACTAAGCCGTCATAGTGGATAAACTACAGACTAGAGAGATTTGGGCAGAGGGGAATGGAAAGATTGGAGAAAATAGGTTAAGGGGATCAGTGACATTTAGTGCAGCAGAGAGAAAAAACAGACGGGCTGACCAAGTGTCAAGAGTAGTGTATCGCTTTTAACCTCTCTGAACCACCCATACCGGATCCGGGATAATTGTCATCAGCAACGCTGAATAGCATAGCGCCACAGTCAAATAATATTCCTAGAAAATATTCATATTCATGAAATCACAAGTGCAATATTGCAAAACACAGCTTATCCTTTTGTTAATCCACCTGTCGTCTCATATTTTGAAATTATGCTTTACAGCGAAAGCAATACAAGCGTTTGTGTAAGTTTATTGATCGCTCAACAAAACAATAAGTACACTTAGCATCAGGTAACTTGGTCACGAAAATCATAAAAGCAATCAAATTAATAATTTACCTTTGATGATCTTCGGATGTTTTCACTCACGAGACTCCCAGTTAGTCAACAAATGTCCCTTTTGTTCCATAAAGACATGTTTTATATCCAAATACCTCAGTTAGTTTGGTGTGTTTATGCCCAGGAATCCACCGGAAAGGGCGGTCACGACAACGCAGACAAAAATTCCAAATTATATCCATAATGTCCACAGAAACATGTCAGACGTTTTTTATAATCAAGCCTCAGGGTGTTTTTCAAATATCTATTCGATAATATATCAACCGGGACAGTTGGCTTTTCACTAGGACCGGGAGTAATAATGGCCGCCTTTCTCTTTTGCATACAACTCACTGAGAGCCCCCACCTATCCACTTACGCAATGTGGTCGTTCACACTCATTCTTCAAAATAAAAGCCTGAAACTATGTCTGAAGACTGTTGAAACCTTGAAGAAGCGATAGGAAAAGGAATCTGGTTGATATCCCTTTAAATGGAGCAATGGAAGGCTATGGAACATGGAGTTTTCAAAATAGAAGCCACTTCCTGGTTTGATTTTTATCAGGGTTTTGCCTGCAATATCAGTTATGTTATACTCACAGACAATATTTTGACCGTTTTGGAAACTTTAGAGTGTTCTATCCTAATCTGTCAATTATATGCATATTCTAGCATCTGGTCCTGAGAAATAGGCGGTTTACTTTGGGAACATTATTTTTCCAAAAATAAAAAGTGCCCCCTAGTTTCAAAGGGGGTAGTTTTCTGGATGTATGCTCTTTCAAAAAAGTGCAACAGTGGCTCTGTTGTGTTGTATAACTGCCCACTGAACACTAGCAAAAACACTTATCCCACCAGACATGCCACCAGGGGCCTTTTCACAGTCCCCAAATCCAGAACAAATTCAAGAAAGTGTACAATATTATATAGAGCCCTTGCATGTTACTTCCTTCCATCTCATATTGCTCAAATAAACAGCCAACCTGTTTTTAAAAAAACAGATAAACACCTCAAAAAGCTTCTCCCCTATGTGACCTAGATAGTTTGGTGTATGCATTGATATGTAGGCTGCATGTGCCTTTAAAATGTTTTTATGTAGTTCTGTCCTTGAGCTGTTCTTGTCTATTGATGTTCTGTATTATGTCATTCTGTATTATGTTTCATGTTCTGTGTGGACCCCAGGAAGAGTAGCTGCTGCTTTTGCATCAGCTAATGGGGAGCCTAATAAAATATCAAATACCACCCACACATAGCTACGGTCAAGTCCCAGCATAACTGCTCACCTATAGCTCCTTGTCTGTATCTGTCCTTACATTTTCTCTACAAAAGAATAATAAGCCTACACTGTATTGGAATTATCATTTCAAATAGGCCCATAAATCTGCGTGAACAAACTGAAATGTAACAAAAACCTTTCGCTCTCACTCTGAAACTGTATGTCCACTTCTATTGCTCTCAGACTCACTTCCTGCTGGACTCTAACCAATGATATGTATAAACCCTGGATTGCTGATGCTATGTTTTGGCCATGGAGAGGCTTTGAAGCCATACTGGCACTCAGAAAAGCATTCAGTGGAGTGGGTGTGTAGTCCAAGTCTGGGTTTAAGGGTTTCTTTTTCCGAGCTTAAAAGGATAAACACTTAACACCATGGGGCCAGAAAAGGTTGTATACATTGTCAACCCAGGATGACTTCTGCCGCGTTCAAAACAACTGAAATCTCAGAACTGGGAAATCTCAGACTTCACTGAGTTCAAGACAACTGGGAACTCTGGGGGGGCTCCGACTGGTAAAATACGCTTTGAACGGTCATCCAACTCTGAATTCCAAGTCGGGAACTCGAGCCTCTTTCTAGAGCTCTAACTTGAAGATCACTGACGTCATGATTCAACCTTGTTCCCCCCCCCCAGAGTTCCCAGTTGTCTTGAAAGCACCATAAACCCAGAAATGCCAGACTGATGACAAAGTTTGATGAAAACATTTGCCCACAGAAAGAACCTCCGCGCCACCTTCCTGTTCAAGTGAGCACAGCACAACAAGGTGAGTCCAAAAATGTATTGAATGCTGATGCATAAATTATGTAATATGCCAGGGATATATATATACTGTAGCTATGAAAGTAATTATATGTGTATGTTGTAGAGGTCGACCGATTAATCAGAATCGCCGATTAATTAGGGACGATTTCAAGTTTTCATAACAATCGTAATCAAAAAACAATGGCACCGATTGTGGCCGATTACATTGCACTCCACGAGGAGACTGCGTGGCAGGCTGACCACCTGTTACACGAGTGCAGCAAGAAGCCAAGGTATGTTGCTAGCTAGTATTAAACTTACTTTATAAAAAACAATCAATCTTATCATAATCACTAGTTAACTACACATGGTTGATGATATTACTAGTTTATCTAGCTTGTCCTGCGTTGCGTATAATCGATGCGGTGCCTGTTAATTTCTCATCGAATCACAGCCTACCTCATCAAACGGGTGATGATTTAACAAGCGCATTCACGAAAAAAGCACTGTCGTTGCACCAATGTGTACCTAACCATAAACATCAGTGCCTTTCATTAAAATCAATACATAAGTATATATTTTTAAACCTGCATCTTTAGTTAATATTGCCTGCTAACATTAATTTATTTTAACTAGGGAAATTGTGTCATTTCTCTTGCTTTCTGTGCAAGCAGAGTCAGGGTATATGCAGCAGTTTGGGCCGCCTGGCTCATTGCGAACTGTGTGAAGACCATTTCTTCCTTACAAAGACCGTAATTAATTTGCCAGAATTGTACATAATTATGACATAACATTGAAGGTTGTGCAATGTAACAGCAATATTTAGACTAAGGGATGCCACTCGTTAGATTCACTGAAAGAATTAACGTCTTGTTTTCGAAATGATAGTTTCCAGATTTGACCATATTAATGACCTAAGGCTCGTATTTCTGTGTGTTATTATGTTATAATTAAGTATATGATTAGATATTTGATAGAGCAGTCTGACTGAGTGGTGGTAGGCAGCAGCAGGCTCGTACGCATTCATTCAAACAGCACTTTCCTTTATTTGCCAGCAGCTCTTCGCTGTGCTTCAAGCATTGAGCTGTTTATGACTTCAAGCCTATCAACTCCCGAGATTAGGCTGGTGTAACCGATGTGAAATGGCTAGCTAGTTAGCGGGGTGCGCACTAATAGCGTTTCAATCGTGACGTCACTCAATCTGAGACCTTGAAGTAGTTGTTCCCTTTGCTCTGCAAGGGCCGCGGCTTTTGTGGAGCGATAGGTAACGATGCTTCGAGGGTGGTTGTTGTCGATGTGTCCCTGGTTCAAGCCCAGGTAGGGGCGAGGAGAGGGACAGAAGCTATACTGTTACACTGGTAATACCATAGTGCCTATAAAAACATCCAATAGTCAAAGATTGATGAAATACAAATGGTATAGAGAGAAATAGTCCTATAATTCCTATAATAACTACAACCTAAAACTTCTTACCTGGGAATATAAGACTCATGTTAAAAAGAACCACCAGCTTTAATATGTTCTCATGTTCTGAGCAAGGAACTTAAACGTTAGCTTTTTTACATGGCACATATTGCACTTTTACTTTCTTCTCCAACACTGTGTTTTTGCATTATTTAAACCAAATTGAACATGTTTCCTTATTTATTTGAAGATAAATTGATTTTATTGAAGTATTATATTAAGTTGAAATAAACGTGTTTGTTCAGTATTGTTGTAATTGTCATTATTACAAATAAATAAATCAGCTGATTAATCGGTATCAACTTTGTTTGGTCCTCCAATAATCGGTATCGGCGTTGAAAAATCATATTTGGTCGACCTCTAGTATGTTGTGTAGTAAGCTGTTAGAAGCCCATGTGCCTCACTCTCTAATTTGGTCCCTTTCCCCCTCATAACTTAGCCTACTGTTGGTGGTGCATAGCCTATATCCTGTTATAGATTTATGTAAACATTGAATATGGTAAGAGCTTTCATTGTCTGTTTATATACCCCCTTTATTTATCCTATGGTTCTGACTTGGTGTACAGGTAGAATACCGTAAGAACGGCCCATGTTCTGAATTCTGTCACTGTACATTTCAAAAGTGCTGAACTTAAAGTTATGTTGACTACATTTGTCCTAGCTCAATCATTAATGTCTTAATTGAAATTATGGAATCCCTCTTATCTGCTCATCATTCCCTTATACCATAGTTTGTACAGCTTAATTGTCCGTAGAAATAACATTTGTTTAAGCAAAAAGGAAGTAAATTAGGCTGATACACTCAGACAAGGCTCCACTGATAACCAGATGTAGCAGTGGTAATGATTCACACCATGGTGTTGAAAAGAAAGCTCTGCTGTTGGGACAGATTTACGTAGGCCCCAACGGTTTGTGGGCACCGTTTGTCACCGTTATAGTGCAATTAATGTATTGTTTAGTGTCGTGTGTAGTGGCTCCGCTGGCATGCATCTAAAAAATGTATTTGCCCCACCAAGATATACATGTTAAAATCAACACTGGTTATGGGGGTGGGTGACAGACATAGACCGTAAGTTACTGCACCAAGTGTACACCTGCAATAATACTATAAATGCATTGAGAATAAATGGTTGGATTGCAGAAGCTACTAACGAAGTCAATAATATAATTGAATTACGTTATGTTTAGATGGGACATCCTGAATGGGACCTGATGTGAAGATAAGAAAAGTAGCAAAATAAACACATACGTACATAGCTAATGTGTCTTACCTTTTTGACAGTTTTGTGAGTAGGGACCGCACTAAACGCAGCGGACGACACTGACAGTTCACCTATGACAATTTCGCTGTTCTTGCTCACTGTCATGGCTGAGTATTTTTCCGCCACGTTCTCGCTCTCCTTTACTTCTTTGCTGGCTTGTTTCAGCTCCAACTTTCCGTCCCCTAGAGTGTCCGACATTCCGATAAATAATGAAAACGTGCAACAAATTAGTTAGAACGTGGTAGTAGCTAGTTAGCTACAGAATTAGTGTTGCTGCCAACTGTACGGTATTTTGAGGAAGACTGAATTATTTGTGCAGCTGAAGAAACCATTTGGTATATTAGTTGGCCATTTTATCTTTACAAACTAGTGTAGCAATTGCTGTCATAAAACGGCTGGTTGCCTGCGCAGTTCCTTCGCGTGCAGCAAGCTGCAGTCTTTTTGCATAGCAGTCACCTGAAAATGTGCGCTATGGGGGTGATATGAGCCAAAATTAAGCGTTAGGCAACCGTACCACCGTGTGGCTATAGCCTGCCATTGAAAGTCTAACTGGCATGACATGAGACCAACGCCTTGCTAACGTCTGCGTGACGGCTGCGTGTTAATAAACCTAGGCAACAGTACCACCCTGTGGCTAACCTCTGCGTGACGCTTGCATGTTAATGAAAGTCATAAGGTGTATTTCATGTTATCGCTAATGGCCTAGAAAATATTATGTCCAATCTATAGATAATCTGTTTTTCCCTCAACACCTCATGGGATGGTATAGTATCTAATCTCGCAGTATACATATCTACATGTTGTTAGCAAATCACAGATGGTGTTGTTACCAGTTCCCTGTATCAGACAACCAATAAGAGTTGTGACCGTGACTTTCAGTCGAATAGTGGAGTTCATAAATTTTCCCAGAGGGTCCGTGCTATTCGGGTACCTTGGGATGTCTCTCCTGCAATCAACAACTCCCGGCCGTGACCGGGAGGTCCATGGGGCGGTGCACAATTGCGTCGTCCGGGTTAGTGAGGGTTTGGCCGGCAGGAATATCCGTGTCTCATCGCGCACTAGTGACCGCTGTGGCGGGCCGGGCGCAGTGCCCGATGACCAGGTCGCCAGGTGTACGGTGTTTCCTCCGACACATTGGTACGGCTGGTTTCCGGGTTGGATGGGCTTTATGTCAAGAAGCAGTGCGGCTTGGTTGGGTTGTGTTTCTGAGGATGCATGGCTCTCGACCTTCGCCTCTCCTGAGTCCATACGGGAGTTGCAGCAATGAGACAATACAGTAACTACTACCAATTGGATACCACGAAATTGTGGTAAAAAATATATATATAATTTTTTTAAAGGATATATTTTGGCCTACTGTGTTGATATAGCAAATTTGGTTTATTTGAAAATAATTACTTTTTGTTGTTAACGAGTTGAAGGCACATTATTATTTACTGTGTCAAGTAGGCTAATAAAAACATAATTTTATGTGTTAGCATTATTTATTTCATGGATGAATTCAATTGTACATGAAAATATACACACGTATTGCTTTAGGATATACATATTTTACTTTGTAATACACTACCCCGACATGCCATTGTGTGCATTTTTTCCACTGTCACTAGGCCTACACATTCACACTAGAGCTGAATTGAATGGGGGATGCATAAGTACTTTTCAATGAAGAAGGGAAATGAGGTACAACATACAACTTCGATCGAAGACCTTAAATCATGCCTGACAAGACCAACGAAATCATAACGGTATCCTAATATAGTCTGGATACAGGGATAGCCTATTCTACAATAATGTAATTGTATGTGCTAGTATTATTTATCTAATTGATCAATTAAATCTCCCTCCACAAGCAACCAAATCCTCTTCTCCTGTTCAACTAATTTGGTGCCACACAAAAATGACTGTATATACATGCCCCTGTGCCCATGTCAGTGCAACATGATCCATCCAAGGCCTCAGCTGGATGCCTATAATGTGAGAAATGTAAACAAGATGCTACAGTTGTGTGTGTGTGGATGGAGATCCAAGAAAAGACGTGAGAAGATGGCAAATGAGATTGTGATGAGAGTGGGAGCAGTATGAAAATAAAGACCCATTGGGATCTAAAATGAGTGTGGGGTACCCTCTTGTGTCTCCTTTTTGTCAGTTTGAGGATACTACAGTCAACCATAGTGGAGGTTCTTGGAACACTGCTATTTAAGTCTGAGCAGAGGTTGACGAAAACCTTTTAAAGGTGGTGGTACTATGTTGCATGTTATATTGAATACCAGGCAGATGTTTGAGTAAAGACTGAAATGGTGTAAACTTACAGGCTAAACTTGAGAAAGGGGTTCCAACAGAGTTATTTTGCTGTCACCAAAGGAGAACCCTTTTTGGTTCCAAGTAGAATTTGTTTTGGTTCCACGTAAAACCCTCTGTGGAATGGAGCCCAAAAGGGTTCTACCTAGGCACAGAAGGGTTTCTACCTGGAACCAAAAAAGGTTCTCCTATGGGGACAGAGGAATAATCTTTTTAGGTTGTAGATAGCACCTTTTTTTCTGAGTGTAGGCCTATATTAGAGTGGTGGTTGCATGGTTTCCTGTAAAAATAAATGTAACAGGCCCTGTGCGTCGCTGGAGGATCTAGCAAGATAGCGAATCATTGTATCACTGACTCAGTATGACTATAATGAACATGTCTAACTTGCACCGTTATGCAATTATTAAGAGACTAATTCTGGCGACCAATGTTCCCGCATTTAATTGAGGCAAGCAGATCAGAGATGTCAAGGTGGCATCCAAGAATATGCTACTGTATGAGTATAGTGTAAATAACAACTACCAATAGACCTAAATTATAAGCATTTAGTCAGTCAAATAATTACTCTGTAAAACAAGGAATGCAGTTACTTTATTTAACTAATAATGAAAGAATTGACACAAACAATTACAGTGTACATTATACATTACAAAATAACAGAGTATATGACTATCCCCAATAGGATAAAACAACATGGTAACACATTTCTTCAGTTCAGAATAGTCTCTAAGAGAAAACGCGGTGTGTGTCTGATACACATACAATTGAAGTCGGAAGTTTACATACACCTTAGCCAAATGCATTTTCACAATTCCTGACATTTAATCCTAGTAAAAATTCCTGGTTTTGGGTCAGTTAGGATAACCACTTTATTTTAAGAATGTGAAATGTCAGAATAAGAGTAAAGAGAATTATTTATTTCAGCTGGGTCAGAAATTGGTCAGAAGTTTACAAACACTCAATTAGAATTTGGTAGCATTGCCATTAAATTTTTTTATTTGGGTCAAACGTTTTGGGTAGCCTTCCAAAAGCTTCCCACAATATGTTGGGTGAATTTTGGCCCAATACTCCTGACAGAGCTGGTGTAACTGAGTCAGGTTTGGTCCTTGCTCACACACGCTTTTTCAGGTCTGCCCACAAATGTTCTATAGGATTGAGGTCAGGACTTTGTGATGGCCACTTCAATACCTTGACTTTGTTGTCCTTAAGCCATTTTACCACAGCTTTGGAAGTATGCTTGGGGTCATTGTCCATTTGGAAGACCCATTTTCGATCAAGCTAACTTCCTGACTGATGTCTTGATGTGGCTTCAATATATCCACATACTTTTTCTCCCTCATGATGTCCTCTATTTTGTGAAGTGCACCATTCCCTCTTGCACCAAAGCACCCCCACAGCATGATGATGCCACCCCCATGCTTCATGGTTGGGATGGTGTTCTTTGGTTTGCAAGCCTCCCCCTTTTTCCTCCACACATAAGGATGGTAATTATGGCCAAACAGTTATATTTTTGTTTCATCAGACCAGAGGACATTTGTCAAAAAAGTACAATCTTTGTCCCCATGTGCAGTTACAAACCGTAGTCTGGCTTTTTTATGGCGGTTTTGGAGCAGTGGCTTCTTCCTTGCTGAGCGGCCTTTCAGGTTATGTCGATATAGGAATCGTTTTACTGTGGATATAGATGCTTTTGTGGTTGTTTCCTCCAGCACCTTCACAAGGTCCTTTGCTGTTGTTCTGGGATTGATTTGCAATTTTCGCACCAAAGTACGTTCATCTCTAGGAGACAGAACACATCTCCTTCCTGAGCGGTATGACGGATGAGTGGTCCCATGGTGTTTATACGTTCATACTATTGTTTGTACAGATGAACGTGGTACCTTCAGGCGTTTGGAAATTGCTCCCAAGGATGAACCAGACTTGTGGAGGTCTTCAGGGAGAGCTAGGCAATTCAAGTCCCCTTGGGTCCTGCCATAGATTTACACTAGAAGTGCACGTCCAAGAAGGCTCAAGGTCATTGGCCACAGATAAAATGATGTCAAATCACTTATATCAAAATCTTAGCTAGCTAGCTAGACAAGCAGTCATCATGAATCACGTTGACAATCTACTGGCAAATTATTTTCCATCCTTGTCATATGAAGAGAAATTATAGATAAAACGTATTAGTGCTAATAATAGGCCATTGGACATAAACATTACACAACCAGTCGGAAATGGCAAATTCAACAATGAGTGGTTTGGAAGGAATCAGTGGCTAACTGCGATGCAACGCAATCACTATTTTGCTTTCCCTGCCTGCTATTCGGTGGAGAGGGTGTCTTGTGACGGCCGGCCGCTCAACAACCTGCCCGCTCGACCCTATCCCCTCCTCTCTTCTCCAGACCATTTCCGGAGACCTTCTCCCTTACCTCACCTCGCTCATCAACTCATCCCTGACCGCTGGCTACGTCCCTTCCGTCTTCAAGAGAGCGAGAGTTGCACCCCTTCTGAAAAAACCTACACTCGATCCCTCCGAAAGTCAACAACTACAGACCAGTATCCCTTCTTTCTTTTCTCTCCAAAACTCTTGAACGGTCCTTGGCCAGCTCTCCCGCTATCTCTCTCAGAATGACCTTCTTGATCCAAATCAGTCAGGTTTCAAGACTAGTCATTCAACTGAGACTGCTCTTCTCTGTATCACAGAGGCGCTCCGCACTGCTAAAGCTAACTCTCTCTCCTCTGCTCTCATCCTTCTAGACCTATCGGCTGCCTTCGATACTGTGAACCATCAGATCCTCCTCTCCACCCTCTCCGAGTTGGGCATCTCCGGCGCGGCCCACGCTTGGATTGCGTCCTACCTGACAGGTCGCTCCTACCAGGTGGCGTGGCGAGAATCTGTCTCCTCACCACGCGCTCTCACCACTGGTGTCCCCCAGGGCTCTGTTCTAGGCCCTCTCCTATTCTCGCTATACACCAAGTCACTTGGCTCTGTCAACATCAAGGCGGTGGCCCGTTCCTGTAGGTTCATGCTCTACAACATCCGCAGAGTACGACCCTGCCTCACACAGGAAGTGGCACTGATCCTAATCCAGGCACTTGTCATCTCCCGTCTGGATTACTGCAACTCGCTGTTGGCTGGGCTCCCTGCCTGTGCCATTAAACCCCTACAACTCATCCAGAACGCCGCAGCCCGTCTGGTGTTCAACCTTCCCAAGTTCTCTCACGTCACCCCGCTCCTCCGCTCTCTCCACTGGCTTCCAGTTGAAGCTCGCATCCGCTACAAGACCATGGTGCTTGCCTACGGAGCTGTGAGGGGAACGGCACCTCAGTACCTCCAGGCTCTGATCAGGCCCTACACCCAAACAAGGGCACTGCGTTCATCCACCTCTGGCCTGCTCGCCTCCCTACCACTGAGGAAGTACAGTTCCCGCTCAGCCCAGTCAAAACTGTTCGCTGCTCTGGCCCCCAATGGTGGAACAAACTCCCTCACGACGCCAGGACAGCGGAGTCAATCACCACCTTCCGGAGACACCTGAAACCCCACCTCTTTAAGGAATACCTAGGATAGGATAAAGTAATCCTTCTCACCCCCCTTAAAAGATTTAGATGCACTATATTGTAAAGTGGCTGTTCCACTGGATGTCATAAGGTGAATGCACCAATTTGTAAGTCGCTCTGGATAAGAGCGTCTGCTAAATGACTTAAATGTAATGTAAATGGTGTGTGGTCCAAGTCTGGGTTTAACGATTTAAAATATCTGTCTGAAAGGGTATGTTTTCCAAGCTTGAAAGGATACACATTCACACAAAACACCATGGGCCAGAAAAGGTTGAATACATTGGCCATGGTATCAATACAGCATGACTTCTGCCAGGTTCAAAACAACTGGGAAATCTCAGACTTCAGTGCGTTCAAGATATCTGGGAACATGGAGGAAAAAACTAGCTCCAACTGGGAAAATAAGCTTTGAACGGTCATCCAACTTGGATTTCCAAGTCAGGAACTCGGGTCTTTTTCATGTGATTCAACCTCGTTTTTTTTTCAGAGTTCCTAGTTGTCTTGAAAGCACCATAAATCCAGATGATGACAGTTTGCCCACAAGTGAGCACAGCACAACAACTGTGAGTCCAAAAATAGGCCCATGTCTTGTATTCTGCTACATAAATTATGTAATATGCCAGGGATATATGTATACTTTAGCTAAGAAAGTAATCATTAGTGTATGTTGTGTAGTAAGCTGTTAGTAGCCCATGTGTCTCACCCTAAGAATTAGTTCCCTCTCCCTCTCAGAAATTAGACTATAGGTCTACTATTCTGACTTGGTGGTGCACATGTAGCCTATAGCCAGATTTGGAGAGATCTCATCAGCAAATATTGTAAAAGCTTTCATTGTTTGCTTATATGCCCCAGTTATTTATTCTACGTTTCTGACTTGGTGTACAGGGAGAAAACTGTAAGAACGGCCCATGTTCTGAATTTTGTCTTTGTCCATTTCAAGTGCTGAACAAATAGGCATCTCATCCGTCTGAGCTCGGCTGTGACCGAGAGACCCATATGGTTCACAATTGACCCAGCGTCGTCCGGGTTAGAGGACTCATCGTGCTCAAGCAACTCCTTGTGTTGGGCCGGGCGCCGGCAAGCTGACTGCGGTCGTCAGTTCGACAGTGTGTCCTCCAACACATTGGTGTGGCTGGCTTCCGGGTTAAGCGAGGAGTGTGTCAAGAAGCAGTGTGGATCAGTTTCCATTCCTACAGTTTAGTATAGGCAGTCAGCAGATGCAGCTTGCATACTAAAGAGACCAATTGACTAACTGGAATGTGAAAGGGCTGTCACAAACAGACTTGCCTTTTGATCTTTCTAATGTGTAATTGACCTGTGGGTGAAGTTCTTTTAATTCTTGAATGTGACAAAAAGTCCTGCAGGTCACATCCTACTGTACATGTTTCTTTATATTCCTTTGGAAGTCAGGTAGGATGATAATTTGGCTGATCTTCAGTAGTGGTGTGTGGGTAAAACCTCCAGGCCAAGCCAGGAAAAACAAACCATATTACAACCTATGTGTTGTGATAATTATGTTGTTTGCTCTATAACCTGTTAGTTCATATGCCTTGACAACGTGATATACAGTGGGGCAAAAAAGTATTTAGTCATCCACCAATTGTTCAAGTTCTCCCACTTATAAAGATGAGAGAGGCCTTCTAATTTTCATCATAGGTACACTTCAACTATGACAGACAAAATGAGAGAAAAAAATCCAGAAAAATCACATTGTAGGATTTTTAATGAATTTATTTGCAAATTATGGTGGAAAATAAGTATTTGGTCAATAACAAAAGTTTATCTCAATACTTTGTTATATACCCTTTGTTGGCAATGACAGAGGTCAAATGTTTTCTGTAAGTCTTCACAAGGTTTTCACACAATATTGCTGGTATTTTGGCCCATTCCTCCATGCAGATCTCCTCTAGAGCAGTGATGTTTTGGGGCTGTTGCTGGGCAACACGGACTTTCAACTCCCTCCAAAGATTTTCTATGGGGTTGAGATCTGGAGACTGGCTAGGCCACTCCAGGACCTTGAAATGCTTCTTACGAAGCCACTCCTTCGTTGCCCGGGCGGTGTGTTTGGGATCATTGTCATGCTGAAAGACCCAGCCACGTTTCATCTTCAATGCCCTTGCTGATGGAAGGATACATGCCCCCATTCATTCTTTCCTTTACACGGATCAGTCGTTCTGGTCCCTTTTCAGAAAAACAGCCCCAAAGTATGATGTTTCCACCCCCATGCTTCACAGTAGGTATGGTGTTCTTTGGATGCAACTCAGAATTCTTTGTCCTCCAAACACGACGAGTTGAGTTTACCAAAAAGTTCTAAAATGGTTTTGGTTTCATCTGACCATATGACATTCTCCCAGTCTTCTTCTGGATCATCCAAATGCTCTCTAGCAAACTTCAGATGGGCCTGGACATGTACTGGTTTAAGCAGGGGGACACGTCTGGCACTGCAGGATTTGAGTCCCTGGCGGCGTAGTGTGTTACTGATGGTAGGCTTTGTTACTTTGGTCCCAGCTCTCTGCAGGTCATTCACTAGGTCCCCCCGTGTGGTTCTGGGATTTTTGCTCACCGTTCTTGTGATCATTTTGACCCCACGGGGTGAGATCTTGCGTGGAGCCCCAGATCGAGGGAGATTATCAGTGGTCTTGTATGTCTTCCATTTCCTAATAATTGCTCCCACAGTTGATTTCTTCAAACTAAGCTGCTTACCTATTGCAGATTCAGTCTTCCCAGCCTGGTGCAGGTCTACAATTTTGTTTCTGGTGTGCTTTGACAGCTCTTTGGTCTTGGCCATAGTGAAGTTTGGAGTGTGACTGTTTGAGGTTGTGGGCAGGTGTCTTTTATACTGATAACAACTTCAAACAGGTGCCATTAATACAGGTAACGAGTGGAGGACAGAGGAGCCTCTTAAAGAAGAAGTTACAGGTCTGTGAGAGCCAGAAATCTTGCTCGTTTGTTATTGACCAAATATTTATTTTCCCCCATAATTTGCAAATAAATACATTTAACATCCTACAATGTGATTTTCTGGATTTTTTTTCTCATTTTGTCTGTCATAGTTGTGTACCTAAGTGTACCTATGATGGAAATTACAGGCCTCTCTCATCTTTTTAAGTGGGAGAACTTGCACAATTGGTGGCTGACTAAATACTTGTTTTGCCCCACTGTAATAGGCCTAAGGCCGAAACAGTAAGAAGAGTGGCAGAATAAATGTAACAACTTGGTTTCATCACAAAACCGGAGAGCAACATCTGTCAGGTGGAGTCCACAAAACATATTGCATGTAACAAACAGTTACATGACCTACAGCATGTTCAAGTAAGTTAATGTTTCCAAAATTCTCGAGCTACTAAACAACTATTGATGAAGAACCACGAGAGGTTACCGCAATGCAAAATCATTTATTTACTCTCTGGGTTCGTAAATGTCCTTCGCAAGAGGCTGGATGTATCTCACCAGAGAAAGCGAACAAAACAATGGGGGAGAAGGCCATGCAGGGGTAATCACTAGTTACCACAACCACAAAGTCATAAACCCTGCATATTTCTACAATTTATCTTCTTAAAATGTTAATTTAAACCTAACCTTAACGTTTACCAAACTACTAACATTATGCCTAACCTTAAATTAAGACTAAAACGCTGTGATAACTAGTGGAAACCCCAAACAGCTCAGGGTGGAACCAATACCGTAAGTCAACATATCCCATCGTCCCAATATCCATATCCACAGACGATATTAACGAAAATGTGAAGGGAGGCAGAGGGATTGAGGTCAAAAAGTTGATCAGTCGGTCATATCCGTCAGTTACGTAAGACGGATAGATGGTACACACGATGCATAAAGATTTCCGGTCTCCATTTTATTGTAGCTTGCAGATACAGACAGGCGGTTGGACGAAGGACGGGATCAGTGTTTGTTTTAAAATACGTTACGGTAAATAACCTCTAAATAATACAAAATGTGACACGTATTTCTATTTAGCAGTTAATATTGTTTCTTTGATATTTATTCGAACTTTCTCTTGTATTCATATTAGCTAGCTGGCCCAAGTTAGCCATTTGTTTCTCAGGTAGCTAACGTTAGCTAACGAGTAGCTGAAATGGCAAGACCCAACTGTAACGCAGCAAGTAACTGATTATGTTCCAGTTCATTTGCAATTGTACTCTATGCAATTATACTCCCTCACACGTAGTCATGGCATGTGCAAATGGTGAACTAGTCAGTACAGGGACTGGGGAGGAAGCCAGCAAATGTTGAGGGTTATGGTTATCTCAGAAAGGCCCCTTCTTCCATTTTGCGTAGTAACGTATGTGAACAAAGGCTGGAGGTGTGATTGACGTTTACTAACGTTAGTTAGTAGTTTTACCCTGTTATTATAGTTTGTTATTGCAGAACCAATTAGCGATTTCACGGAAATAAGAAATCTCGCAATGCATTTCCATGTGCTATGCATTTCCACACCACTGGCTTTATTTATGCCCTATTGTTGCCTACCTCAAATTCAACCATAATGATACACATCTGCTTGATTGTTATAAACACACCTGGCTGTTTGAATGTGTGGTTAATTGTATGTGGAGGACCATTTTTATCTAAGTGTTATGAACAGACTATTGGCCTACTTGAATGTACATTGTTGTTGTGAGAAATGTGTACGACATGAAAATCTAAATGGACAAATCTTCTTTCAGTTTCTCATTCACGTTTGCGGAGTATCAATTTTTGTTTTGAAAATTGAGGCCTGTTGAAATGGGAGGTAATTTACTTACATTTTTGTTCCTTGCATGCCAATACAATTCACATAATTAGAGGTGTGTGTTCCAGAACTGCTTGAAGTAGCTTTTCTGGTTCACTGTCTAACTGAATGCAATTGAGCCCCAGGTTCTTTTTACAGGTGCATGCCTTTAAACTTAAGTAAATTTGCTGATGGGCTGCCTTTTGAATAATGATTCCTAGAAAGCAAAACATACATGCTGTTTTTTTTTTTTTTTAAAGATCCAGCCATGCACCGAGATTGCCCTCTCGACTGCAAGGTCTACGTGGGAAACCTGGGGAACAATGGCAATAAGACAGAGCTGGAGCGGTCATTTGGCTATTATGGGCCACTTCGCAGTGTCTGGGTAGCTAGGAACCCCCCAGGCTTTGCTTTTGTGGAATTTGAAGATCCAAGGGATGCAACCGACGCAGTGAGAGAACTTGATGGAAGGTAAAACCTAAGAACAAGTTCCTCTGGTGTAAAAATAACTGAATGATAGAATAAGGAAATTGAGGTCATTTTTCATGTTTTTGTTCCTTGCATCATTTGCGTGCCAATACACTTGATAATTTGACAAAAATAAATGCAGATCATTTCAGAGGTGTGTTTCAGAACTGTTTGAAGTAGCTTTTCTGGTTTGTCCATGTGAATTCAAATGATCCACATGTGCTTTATACTCTGGTATAAAATAACTTAATGACGGAGCCTAGTTTGCTTGGAGATATTTGTTTCCACTCTGATATTTGGAAGGACTGCCTATTCATTTTTGTTGCCACTTGCCTCCATTTAACTTCCCGAAAGGGGGTGAAACAAGGCCATGCGTGCCATAATGTTTTGGTGACTGTTTAACAGCATGCTCTGCAGTAACACTGTATTGCTCTGCACAGGACATTAAGTGGTTCCCGTGTGCGGGTGGAGCTGTCCAATGGTGAGAAACGCACCCGCAACCGGGGTCCTCCTCCATCGTGGAGCCGACGTCCTCGAGATGACCATCGTGGGCGTCGTGGTAGCCCACCCGCCAGGCGCAGGTAACCCATCTCCCATACAGGGCTTTATGATAGCAATGCCCAACAGACTACTAATCCCTTTCTGTCCCTTTTACTAGTTAATCTACTTGTTTTGTTCCTGTGTCCTCTTTCCAAACTGCATCTCCTGTTTTGCTGCACCATATTGATAGTTTAGCACTGAGTGTTTGATAACCCCTTTTCCATGGTAGTCTACAGTGGTTAGTGTAATGTGGTGCTGAAGGCATGCAGTTTTCATCTTCATTATCATTGTTTAATGACTTCCGGGGTACTTTAGATCCAGGGGGTGGGTACAGTGTGAAATGAAGTGTGCTGATTTGTAAGCCAAGTTTAAGTGATAAGTACATTTGTGTTTTCTCTACCACATTTTCTCTAAATTTGGCTTGCAAGCTTTTCACTGTTACCTGAAGCACTGAACGTGTTTTGGAAGTAGGTGATTCATATTTCAAACCAGTACCTCACTATGAACCGGGTGGGAGGGAAGCTTAATGATGCTAGGTTGGTTGTTTTTGTTACAATTTGAGGTTGCTTTTTTTATTGACCATTTATATTAATAAAAATGAACCCCGTTACAGAGTCATCACCATGCCTCTTCTCACCACCCTCTGAGTCAGTCAACTAGTCCTCTTTCAGCATCATGTGACCATTGACCAGCGTGCCCCAATCAGCTTGGCTGATGTCGTGTCACATGGCCAGTCGTCAGGTTGCACCAGCCCATTGGTTCCTGCGCATGCAGTTCTCAGCCTCTTCCTCCTCCAACTTTAACCCAATCGGCAGCGGCCCTCCTCACATTCCCGACCAATCAGCGTTTTACGTCCCCAAATGTCTACACTGCAACTACCAGCAGCAGCCCTCGGCTAACCAATAAAAGCAGGAAAAATCCACAGCCAGCCCCCATCCACCAGCCAACTAATCACCTCGCAGCATCTGGCCAGTCCTTTTCAGCCAAATCTGCCTACCCGGCCTACAGTCTACCTCCCCTTCGTCATTTCTAGCTTGTTGAAAACCAAACGACTAGTAAGTTTTACCTGCTTCATACAGTACACTGCTGATTACAAATTTAAAAGTGAAGAGAAAGCTGCTTTAAAAAAGGTTATCCTTTTTTATTTGAATCAAACAGGATTGATATTTCTCCCTCATTACTGTAATCCGTTGATTTAAAGGGGAATGGACATTTTTGAGAAACATTAATTATTAATCTGTGAAGGTCTTTCTAATTGTTCAAAGGAGCTTTTCTGATCAGTGCTTTCCCTGGTTTAGGTCGCAGTGGTCCCATCTTGTGTGTGCTTTGCACTTGTGCTCAATATGTAGCCTTGAATTTACTGCAGCATTGAGAGCATTCTTACCCAATTTTTGCCCATTAATTATGTTACAACCCTCCATTTTTTTACCCCTTCCCATTTGGTATAATTGCATTTCTCTTTCCGGAGCATTTTTTTGTCATTCACTCAGCTGGCAGTATTAACTAACCATGGCCTTTTATGGGAGGCGATGACTGAATTTCAGATTACAAATGCCTTATCTGCAGTCACCCATTCCCATCTCTTTTGGGGGGTGTAATAGACATTAACTTGGTTCCCCCAGAGGGGCAGTTTTTGGTGGGGACTGTAGGGTTTACTTCAGGGTAATTTGGGGGTTGGATGGGTTTGGAATCAATGGGCCACCAATGTATCATACTCTGCTTTTAACATCCTCTTATTCCCCCCTCCCCAGATCCCCACGTAGGAGGAGCTTCAGCCGCAGCCGAAGCAGGTATGTTGACAGCCATAAGAGATTGTAAAAGTTAACAGCAAGTAAGATTAAGGCAGATTACTTTTCATGGAAGCATGGACTGAAGGACCCAATTTTGAACCTTGTGTATGGTTCTGAAAAGTATTTGATCTCTTAACACACCACACCCCAGCACAGCTTTCCAAACTTGTCAATGATTAGATCCTCTTGTCATTGTCAACAGGGGCCTCTGTAAAATTCAGGTTGATTTGGTTAATTCTCTTTTTCCTTCTGTATGCAGGTCTCTCTCCAGAGACAGGAAGAGGGAGAGATCTTTGTCCCGGGACAGGAACCACAAACCCTCAAGTTCATTTTCCCGATCAAGGAGGTAAGCAGGGGGGGTTTTAACAGACAGCAAGAAGTTCTTATCTTAGCAACAGTGAAACCACTTTAGTTGTGGCTTTTAAGGAACAGTAACAGGCCAATGGCGTAACATCTTTCTGAGGGAGTGCATGAATGCTCCAGGGTAAGTTTATATTAACACTCTGGCTTAACTGTTTTTCCCCTCGCAGCCGCTCCAGGTCTACGGAGAGAAAGTAAGGAAATGCATGGCAGTCCAGTTTGACGGCGAAGAAGATTAATTAACTTTTTTTTTTTACGGATATTTTAGCGGTTTTGTTTTTGCTTCTCTGTGACATGTATCCAATTCCTCTGTATTTTGTAAATAAGTTGGTATGCAGGTGTAACGCATTACTAAAATGGTTGTTAGTCCTGTTAATGCCAAGACATACCGTAGTTGTCCACAAGCAGTATTCCATTTCATCAATCATTATAAGCGTTCTCTATTTGTCCATGAGTACCAGCTCACGGAAACACACCATTCTAAATAGTCTAGTGCTCAAGTCATGTTCCATGTCAGCAAGATTAGTGTGTCTGGATGTGGTGGAAGGCTATGGTCAGCTATCCTATTGTCGGTTAATATACCGATATGTTTTCTATTGACCTCTAGGACTTCCACTATTCTTCCAGTTCCTGTTGATAAAGGTTTGTCTTTGCAAATAACGGCACCCTTATTTTGACTACAATAGCCCACTGTTTTTCTTTTCCTTGATATTTGTACTACTTATGTTCTCTGAATTAAACTAGTTGTAAAAAGGCTTCTTACATTTCTTGTGTAGCAGTTTTTTCATTAATGATTAATTCTAAAATATGAAACAGAACTCAAAGGTGGTCTCATGTTGACATCCTGAAGCAACTAGAGAGAAGAAAAACGCAGACTACTACTCAATCACAAATCAATGGGAAATGCTGAGCATCATCATAACATTAGGCAGTGCTTACTGTATATTTGATGTGCTATGTGAACCTTAATTTGAGGTCTGAAAACATGAGACAATTGAGCAAACATTGTTAGAACAACCGTTGCGCTTTGTATGCACCACAATAGGTTACCGTTGTATTGCATACATTTCTGCTCACCTTTATGGCCTCTAGTTGCACATACACTGATTGGACAAAACATGCTCTTTCCATGAAATACTGACCAGGTGAATAATGGTGAAAGCTATGATCCCTTATTGATGCCAGTTGTAAAGTCCACTTCAAACGGTGTAGATGAAGGGGTGGAGACAGGTAAAATATATATATTTTAAGCCTTGAGATGAGGATTGCTTATGTGTCATTTAGAGGGTAAATGGGCAAGACCAGATTTAAGGGCCTTTGAACAGGGTATGGTATTAGGTTCCAGGCGCACTAGTTTGTGTGTCAAGAACTGCAACGCTGATGGGTTTTTCACGCTCAACAGTTTCCTCTGTGTATCAAGAATAGTCCACCACCCAAAGGACATCCAATCAACTTGACAGCTGTGGGAAGCATTGGTGTCAACATGGGCCAGTATCCCTGTGGAACACTGTAGACACCTTGTAGAGTCCAGTCCCCGATTGAGGCTGTTATGGGGGGGGGGGTGCGCAACTCAATAGGAAGGTGTTCTTAATGTTTTGTACACCGTGTATACTGTATTCTAGTCATGGCTCATCCTATATAACTACTGCTATACACACCTTGTCTATTCACATACCGTCTATACACACACCATTCATATACTGCATATTAGAATGAACTATGTTGAGAATACAGTTTACTGTAAATACACAGTACAAAACCCCATAGCAAAATGGATAGAACTGCAGGAAATTGGCTTCCGGACCGGAGTCTGGAATATAAATAATATATCAAATGTATTTATATAGCCCATCTTATATCAGCTGATATCTCAAAAGTGTTTTATAGAAACCCAGCCTAAAACCCCCAAACAGCAAGCAATGCAGGTGTAGAAGCATGGTGGCTAGGAAAAACTCCCTAGAAAGGCCGAAACCTAGAGAGGAACCAGGCTATGAGGGGTGGCCAGTCCTCTTCTGGCTGTGCCGGGTGGAGATTATAACAGAACATGGCCAAGATGTTTAAATGTTCATAAATTACCAGCATGGTCAAATAATAATCACAGTAGTTGTCAAGAGTGCAACAGGTCAGCACCTCAGAAGTAAATGTCAGTTGGCTTTTCATAACCAATCATTGAGAGTATCTCTACCGCTCCCGCTGTCTCTAGAGAGTTGAAAACAGCAGGTCTGGTGAACAGGTCAGTGTTCCATAGCCGCAGGCAGAACAGTTGAAACTGGAGCAGCAGCACGGCCAGGAGGACTAGGGACAGCAAAGAGTCATCATGCCAGGTAGTCCTGAGGCATGGTCCTAGGGCTCAGGTCCTCAGAGAGAGAAAGAACGAGAGAATTAGAGAGAGCATACTTAAATTCACACAGGACACCGGATAAGACCGGAGAAATACTCCAGATATAACAGACTGACCCTAGCCCCCCAACACATAAACTACTGCAGCATAAATACTGGAAGCTGAGACAGGAGGGGTCAGGAGACACTGTGGCACCATCCGATGATACCTCCAGACAGGGCAAAACAGCCAGGATACAACCCCACCCATTTTGCCAAAGCACAGCCCCCACACCACTAGAGGGACATCTTCGACCACCAACTTACCATCCTGAGACAAGGCCGAATATAGCCCACAAAAATCTCCGCCATGGCACAACCTGAGGGGGGCGCCAACCCAGACGGGAAGATCACGTCAGTGACTTAACCCACTCAAGTGACGCACCCCTCCTAGGGATGGCATGGAAGAGCAGTAAGCCAGTGAATCAGCCCCTGTAATAGGGTTAGAGGCAGAGAATCCCAGTTGAGAGAGAGGAACCGGCCAGGCAGAGACAGCAAGGGTGGTTCGTTGCTCCAGTACCTTTCCGTTCACCTTCACACTCCTGGGCCAGACTACACTCAATCATAGGACCTACTGAAGAGATGAGTCTTCAATAAAGACTTAAAGGTTGAGACCGAGTCTGCGTCACTCACATGGGTAGGCAGACCATTCCATAAAAATTGAGCTCTATAGGAGAAAGCCCTGCCTCCAGCTGTTTGCTTAGAAATTTTAGGGACAATTAGGAGGCCTGCGTCTTGTGACCGTATAGTACGTGTAGGTATGTACGGCAGGACCAAATCAGAGAGATAGGTAGGAGCAAGCCCATGTAATTATTTGTAGGTTAGCATTAGCAACTTGAAATCAGCCCTTGCCTTAACAGGAAGCCAGTGTCGGGAGGCTAGCACTGGAATAATATAATCAATTTTTTGGGTTCTAGTCAGGATTCTAGCAGCCACATTTTGCACTAACTGAAGTTTATTTAGTGCTTTATCCGGGTAGCCAGAAAGTAGAGCATTGCAATAGTCTAAACTAGAAGTGACAAAAGCATGGATTAATTTTTCTGCATAATTTTTGGACAGAAAATGTCTGATTTCTGCAATGTTACGTAGATGGAAAAAAGCTGTCCTTGAAACAGTCTTGATATGTTTGTCAAAAGAGAGATCAGGGTCCAGAGTAATGCCGAGGTCCTTCACAGTTTTATTTGAGACGACTGTACAACCATTAAGATTAATTGTCAGATACAACAGAAGATCTTTTTGTTTCTTGGGACCTAGAACAAGCATCTCTCTTTTGTCCAAGTTTAAAAGTAGAACGTTTGCAGCCATCCACTTCCTTATGTCTGAAAAACAGGCTTCCAGTGAGGGCAATTTTGGGGCTTTACCATGTTTCATCAAAATGTACAGCTGCGTGTCATCTGCATAGCAGTGAAAGTTAACATTATGTTTTTGAATGATATCCCCAAGAGGTATATACTGTATACATAAAGTTGGTGGTTACGTTCAAAGTTCTTGTGTTGAATTCCCTCCATTATTACAAAGCAGGAGTGTATTACAGGCTTTCTGGGAGTCCATAAAGAGTTATGTTTCAGAGTTTTGTTACGAAATCATGTGAATTTAGTGGAGTTGTAAGTGTTTAACCCATTCATGATAACATTCATGATAACTTGACCAAGTGGCCTAGTCATTTGTGCAATACATTTTTATAAAAACGGTCAATTTTTAAGAATAGCCACCTGGAAGTCTGAAGTGATGGAGAACACATTGTACATCATAGATACCAAAATGTAATGTTTATTTGGCCAAAGAGCTCTATTTTCATGTCATCTGACTATAGCACCAGTTCCAATCCAAACTCCAGGCAGTGCTTTGGTCAGACAACCTGTAAATTGAGCTCTTTGGCCACGCACACCAGTCTTGGGTTTGGCATTGAAAAACAGAAGCATATGCCTGTGGTAAAATATGGTGGTACATCTTTGATGTTATGGGGGCTATTTTGCTTCCATTGGTTCTGTGGCCCTTGTTAAAGTCAACAACATCAACGACAAGTACCTGGACATTTTCATCAACTTTACCAAGAACCTGGTTGCCTCTGCTCGGAGGCTGACACTTGGCCGCAAGTGGATCTTCCAGCAAGACAATAACCCCAAGCACACATCAAAATCCACAAATAAAAAGTTAATTAACCACAAAATCTACATTTTGCAATGGCAACCTCAGTTTCCAGATTTGAACCCCATTGAAAACCTGTGGTTTGAATTGAAGAGGGCATTTCATAAACAAAGGATATCAAGGATCTGGAAATATTCTTAATGGAAGAATGGTCTAAGATCCCTCCCCATGTGTTCTCCAAACCCATAAAACAGTTTGAAAAAGGCTCAGTGTTGTTATCCTTGCAAGGGGGAGAGTGCTGGAGAACTGAAACAGGTGCTAATAATTGTGACCCCTATCTTTTTTAGTTTTTTTAATTAAATGTTACACAAAATCTCTTTCTCTGAGCAATTGTGTTAATATAAAATAATAATTTTTAGCATGCAATATAGCTCAGTATTTAAATTATGTATTTTATACAGTCATTTTTACTCATCTTTATCAAGGGTGCCAAAAATGATCGTGTCACATTCTGACCTTAGTTCCTTTGTTTTCAGTCTTTGTGTGTCTGCACCAGACAGAACTGTTTCAGTTGTTTCTTTGTTGATTTGTTATTCAGTGTTCCGTTTTGATGATTATTAAAAATCATGAACACTTACCACGCTGCACCTTGGTCCTCACCTTCTTCCACCGACGACAGCCGTTACAGAAACACCCACCACCAAAGGACCAAGCAGCGTGGTAACGGGCAGCAGCAGCAGCGATCGCAGGACTCCTGGACATGGGAGGAGATTCTGGACGGCAAGGGACCCTGGGCACAGGCTGGAGAATATCGCCGCCCCAAGGCTGAGCTGGAGGCAGCGAAAGCCGAGAGGCGGTGGTATGAGGAGGCAGCACGGCGGCGCGGTTGGAAGCCCGAGAGGCAGCCCCAAAAATTTATTGGGGGGGGCACATGGGGAGTGTGGCTAAGTCAGGTAGGAGACCTGAGCCAACTCCCCATGCTTACCGTGGAGAGAGATGGACCGGGCAGGCACCGTGTTATGCCGTGAGGCGCACGGTGTCCCCGGTGCGTGTGCATAGCCCGGTGCGGTACATTGCAGCACCTCGTATCGGCTGGGCTAGAGTGGGCATCGAGCCAGGTGCCATGAAGCCGGCTCAGCGCATCTGGTCTCCCGTGCGTCTCCTCGGGCCGGTGTACATGGCACCAGCCCTACGCATGGTGTCCCCGGTTCGCCAGCACAGCCCAGTGCGGGCTATTCCACCTCGCCGCACTGGCCTGGCTACGGGGAGCATTCAGCCAGGTAGGGTTGGGCAGGCTCGGTGCTCGAGACCTCCAGTGCGCCTCCACGGTCCGGTCTATCTGGTGCCGCCTCCACGCACCAGGCTGTTTCTCCGTCTCCTCCCTACAGATGCTCCCGCCTGTCCAGCGCTGCCAGAGCCTTCCTCCTGCCCAGCGCTGCCAGAGTATCCCATCTGTCCTGAGCTGCCAGAGTCTCCCGTCTGTCCTGAGCTGCCAGAGTCTCCCGCCTGTCCTGAGCTGCCAGAGTCGCCCGCCAGTCAGGAGCTGCCAGAGCCGCCCACCAGTCAGGAACTGCCAGAGCCGCCCGCCACTCAGGAGCTGCCAGAGCCGCCCGCCAGTCAGGAGTTGCCAGAGCCGCACGCTAGTCAGGAGCTGCCAGAGCCGCCGGTCAGTCAGGAGCTGCCAGAGCCGCCGGTCAGCCAGGAGCTGCCAGAGCTGCCAGTCAGCCAGGAGCTGCCAGCGCCGCCAGGAGCTGCCAGAGCCACCAGTCAGCCAGGAGCTGCCAGAGCCGTCAGTCAGCCAGGAGCTGCCAGAATCAAGGTATGACAGCAAGCCATGCTTTTGTTTACCTGGCCACAGTTTCAAATGCTAAATCTTTTACATTTGTGGCACAAAAGCAAAGCATTGATTGCTGTCATACCTTGTCCATAGACTGCTTACACGGTAAGGAAACCAATATGTAATTTTGTAATTCAGATGAACTATCCCTTTAAGTAGGCCTACATAATATTTGTCACATGGCACGAGAATTGATATATACTGTTTTAACAAACTACGTAGTTTTGTGGATAGGCGTGACAGAGTAGGATTTAATGTTTGTACTATGTTGCATGCATCTTACACTGGAAATAAAATAAAATGATATATTACATCTTTACAGACAATGAATCCAAGGGCTGAGAGTGCGCAGGAGAGAAGCACAGTTAGGCAGAAGAAAACGTCAGGAGTTGGAAGAGAAGTTGGAAAAGTACAAAGCTCCACTTCGCCCAGATGTCATCAAGTCTCACCCCAGGGACAATGGTGTATCGTGAACTACAATGAACAACCATACCCTGGCATTATAATGGAGGTTGAAGAACATAATGTCAAAGTCAAGTGCATGCACAAAAATGGTGTCAACAAGTTCTACTGGCCAAGCCCAAGAGATGATATAAACTGGTATGGGGATGACCAGATTGTCTGTCTGATGCCAGAGCCACTGCCAGTGAACAAAAGATCAGTTCAAATTTGCAACAGTATCTGGAATTACTTGGAGGAGCACCTGACTGTGTGAAAGTGGCAGATGTGAACAGGCTACTAGTAAAGAAGCTGTCAGTAGCTAGAAAGCAATGGAGATTGGCTCAGAGATGATAAGAGATGGACACGACACAATAACATGGCAAAGACAAACATATCTGGGTAGCCTAGTGGATAGAGTGTTGGACTAGTAAACGGAAGGTTGCAAGTTCAAATCCCCGAGCTGACAAGGTACATAATTGGTATTATACTGTATGCATATTGGTGATCTGGCATCAGTTGCCCAATTTATTTAAATAAGGTTTTTGTATCTACCTAACTGTTGCTATATTCATTAGTAAACATTTTAAGGATATGATCATTCGATTTTGATGACTCAACCTCTATTTCTAATGTTACAACACAAACTATAGTATAAATGGAAAAGTGTCCGACAATAGAACTTTACACATGCATGTTTAAAGTAAATTATTACTAATTCAAACCATTTCTTTATATTATCATTAACATTTTCTGTCTTTGATAATATATGAAATTGAAAAACAGAAATTAGATTCCTGAATTGTCATCTAAAATATAGGTAACGCCAGTGACAAAAAGACAGCACAAGCATTTTATGTCATGTGGTAAAAAAATATAAATATGTTAAACTGTAATTTATGTTGATTTATAATGTTAAGGGGTTAACTATTATCCGACTAAGATTTTTTTTTAAAGAATTACTATTTGTAAAAGTTGGCTGTTCAAAAAGGCACCATTTTCATAGAATGACCCACATGTATTTCTAAATGTATTTTCGCAATGCTCGCGAACCCGACGCGGGCGGTGTGATCAGCATTTGGGTCATCTAGCGACTTCGAACGCCAAATCAAGCAACCAAATGCGATTCTCACTGAAAAATAGTTGGCACCACTGATCATTCCCCCCGAAATTGAGAAAACCAAACTCATTTTTAGATCTCAGCCATTATAGCGTCTATGACAACATGGGCAGCGCTATTGAGGCCCATATGAATCCCCACCCATTTGACTACTCTGGTTGCAGTCAGAACACTTAAAAGAAACACCATATCCCCTCAGACATCAAATTAAGTGTACACTTCTGTTGTCATATCATGACGTCTGACGAGTGTACACTTGCAGGGAAGGACGGAAGGACAGATTTTTAAATGGACCGCCCGTTCCCAAAAATTCGTCAATCGTTCAACGCGAAGATTGTGTTTTCAGCCACCGGTAGCGTGTGAGTGCTTTATATGCGCTACAGTCAATTATGATTGCATGTCTACTTACATTAAATATATCATTATTTCTTAGCGGTTGTACAATCGTCTTTTCTTAGCGGTTGTACAATCGTCGCGAATAGAATTATGGGGAGTTTCAGGCCCCGAAGTGAACATAATTGTACAGTACACTCACAAATTCGACTAAAGATGAGGTGCTTACGTTGCAAATTTACCATGCTTGTCTCATCATTTGAACCGCCCGCCAAGATGGTGAAGGGGATTCCCCCAAGGGCATAAAAACTGGACAGTTTCATCTCAATCTCTTCATTCAAGACTCAATCATGGACACTCTTACTGACAGTTGTGGCTGCTTTGCGTGATGAATTGTTGTCTCTACCTTCTTGCCCTTTGTGCTGTTGGCTATGCACAATAATGTTTGTACCATGTTTTGTGCCGCTACCATGTTATTGTAATGTTGTGTTGCTGCCTTGCTATGTTGTTTTAGGTCTCTCTTTATGTAGTGTTGTGTTGCCTCTTTTGTCCTATATTTATATTTTAATCCCAGCCCCGTCCCGCAGGAGGCCTTTTTGTAGGCCGCCATTGTAAATAAGAATTTGTTCTTAACTGACTTGCCTAGTTAAATTAAATAAATAAAGTGGACGAGGGTGTGTCTTTTATAAGTCTGAACCGCAGCCTTTGACTACTTTAAAATGGCTGAAGCATGGGGGAAGGTGCTGCCGATGTTAAACTTGCCATTTGGCCACTAGAGGCCTCTATCATTCTCTACTATAAAACCCCACTTCTGCATCACTAGAACACTGAGAAAGGTATCGAGCAAAGAGAAGCAGCCCTCAGTGAGGGTTTGATGTTATTTAGTTGTGTAACAAGGATTTCGTTTTGAGAAAATTGGTATGCTAAGAAAAAGTTTACTTAACGTCGTTTGTTTCATTTGATCTTCAAAGAGTAACCCGCATATACCTAAAAAGGGACCTTTGCCTGACGGCTAGTAAGTAAAATCTTAAAATATCTATGCATGCTATTTTTTTATGTAAATTGAAAAGGCCTGTCGATTTGTAGGCTATAGACCGATGGAAATGTATTATTTCATACAACTGAACGAATGCAAGTTGTAATCATCCTCACAGTTAACCTTGCTGTTGGTGGCTATGGTTTGATAAGATACGTTTTTGTCAATGATACAATGTGTTTGCTTATTAGTCATACATTTTTGTCATTTTTCACTGGGTCAACAACATCTGTCCACTGGAAACCGTGTGTATTGATTTCCTCAGTTACCGGTTCAAACGATTTTTCAGATTCACGTGGGGTGTAGTAGTAAGTGGGCAGGTTCTGAAGTCATGTGCGTCTGCTGTATTTCTCCCGCCACTTACTCGAATCCGCCCCTTTCAGTGATGTCAACGGAGAGCTCTTTGAGTGAAAAGAGGAAATAAGGGTTTCTCCTGTCACGTTTACATATATTTAACATTTTTTGTAGACTATTCGTTTACTGTAGCTAGTTAACTCTGTTTGTATTGTTTTGAATGACATCAGCCATGGTATCATGAAGATACTGTAAGATTCGACCCCATACTCAACTCCCAGTTTGATATGTTCACTTCACATAAGTTAACATTTTGAAAAGTGTATTTTTGATTGAGTACTTATAACAGAAATACCCAGTAATGTGATAATGGATAATACAGGGATTTTAATGTCTCGCTCAGAGTCTAGTTATGTAAAAACAGGCTGATGCCTTAAATATGATTTGTAATGTAACTTCAAACTAAATCAAATCAAATTTTATTTGTCACACACACATGGTTAGCAGATGTTAATGCGAGTGTAGCGAAATGCTTGTGCTTCTAGTTCTGACAATGCAGTGATAACCAACAAGTAATCTAACTAACAATTCCAAAACTACTGTCTTATACACAGTGTAAGGGGATAAAGAATATGTACATAAGGATATATGAATGAGTGATGGTACAGAGCAGCATACAGTAGATGGTATCGAGTACAGTATATACATATGAGATGAGTATGTAGACAAAGTAAACACAGTGGCATAGTTAAAGTGGCTAGTGATACATGTATTACATAAGGATGCAGTCGATGATGTAGAGTACAGTATATACGTATACATATGAGATGGATAATGTAGGGTAAGTAACATTATATAAGGTAGCATTGTTTAAAGTGGCTAGTGATATATTCTAACTATACTGATGTCTTAGTCATGGGGCATGCCTTCAAATTCTCAGACATGTCTCATGTAATGACTTCAGGCCAGTGTGTTCTGCAGCCTTGCCCATGTGTGACTGCCCACCCTGTCAGGTGATTTCTCTCAGCAGACAGACGGAAAGAGAGACACGGAGAAGTAGGCTAGAGTAGATAAATTCACAGCAGTTTGGAGCTCCTTGGGATATGATTTTCTCTCCCAGGTTTTTTAAAAACAAAATGAGAACAGAAAAGTCCTACTCATGAGGATGTTGTGGGATGGGGTTGAGTTTGCTTTGAGTGGAATTTTGTGTAAATAACTTGACTGACTGTACCAGATCTACTTCCAGTTTGATCTGGCAAAGTTCCCCCTGCATGTCTCAAAGGGCCCCATCCCGGATATCTCCTACAATTTAGTAAACGGGATCCCATCTTCCCCCACTTCATACTTATTATGCACTTCAAGGAAATAATACATTTGCAACTCTATATCTGTAAAAAATTATAATAGAACTGATTTTTCTTGCATGGCAATGAATGGTAAAGAATGTGGTTCCTTGTCAAAAATGTATACATTTAGCTTACAGTTCCATAAATACAGCTTGTGTAATTATCTCCTAAGGGAGTAATAGAAGCCTCTGCTTCCCTTAGGGTAAACTTTGTTATTGCAAGGGAAGGTTCTTTACCATGAGAGTGCTCTGTGGTCATAGAGCAAGAATATGAGGGCTGGGATTTGACACTCAACACACCTGAACCCCTATTTAACCATTGTCTGACAGGGAAATATATAGAAAATTGTGAAACATGACAATAGTGTCAGTTGATAGTAGTGGTACATTCAGACTAATTATGTAAATGGATGAACACTGGTGCCTAGTAGTTATTGTACTACAGTCATAATGGTTGATGTTCAGGACTTGTCTCTACATGTCCATAGAGCTTTGCCCAGACATGTACTAGATCAGGAAAATAGGAAGGCTTTGTGAATCACTGTCTGATGGCTGTTAAATACAAGTGCAGCGTTCTCAATACACAGTCCAGTTCCTCAGTTACACATATGAAGTAAGTTACAATTTTGAGAGAGTTTTACTTGTGCATAAATGGTAAGTTCTTTATTGGTTGTGGTAGGCTATACAACTTGTTACATTTAGTATTGTTTAAGTGATTATGGTTTGATAGTTGGTTTTTGAATTATATTGGAATATCAAATTATAGGATGCCATTTACTCATTTGTTTTGGTTTGATGGTTTTTGGTGATAGGGTGATTAAGATAATTTCATTATGTTAGTTTAGTAGTTGAGGTTTAAATCTGTGAGAAACAGTCTTGGTCTTACATATATTCTTGCTATCATCTTTACCTATGTTCAGAGAAGTATCTGATTGGTTGCAGTGGAACATTGCATGATTTTTATTTTTTTTACCACTTCAGTGCTTTTAGATAGTTTTGCTATTCTGTAGAAGACTCAAGAAGGGGACTCGATAGTGTGACATACTAAAAGTACATCCGGTGTATACATTTTATATGACTTCTTTTCACATGATCTTACTGATGACGTCACTGTTTCCTGGACAGCGGCTCAGACCACTATCCTCTTGCTGTGCTCTATGTGCCCAGTCAACTAAGCATGCTATCCTCTCCCTGTGTCCCCTGCAATCTAGAACCAGAACAACCATGGCCAGTCGTAAGCGCATCCTGAGCTCTCTGGGGAAAAGTCCTGCCAGGCAGAACCTATTTGGCCCAGTTGACCGTGAGCAGCTGCAGCAGGAGTACCAGGACACCCTGCGCAGACACCTGGAGGACGCCTGTCGCCGCTGGGGCTTCGACTTCCTGTCAGATAAGCCTCTGGCTGGGGGAGACTTCCAGTGGGAAGAGGTACCGGGCACCAAGGTGCCTCTCCTCTACCTGCCCTGCCTGTTGAGTCAGGGGGAGGCACAGAAGATCAGAGGGCCGGCAGCATCCACAGGGAGGGTCAGGGCGGGGCCATGGCACCGTGGTAAGGAAAACATCCCTTGCACCCCTGAGAAGTACAGAGCCAACCTCCAGAACCTGGAGAAACCGCAAGACAAGAACGAGAACAAACTGAAGAGAAAACAGACCAACCTCACAGGTAGGAGGATTGGTGTGGTGGGTGGATGTAGGGGATGTTTTTTGGGTAGGGATATATTTTTGGGGGAGGGTTTATAAGTTGTTAGGGTTGAACTGCTGGTTTACTTCAATTAAGTTTTGAACACCGAGTCCAATGCTAATAAAACATTGCTTGGTGTCTGCAGATTTCTACCAAGCCAAGAAGAGAGTGGTGGGTACGTCGCTTAAGTCAGGCCGGTGATTTCAGAGACACAGTCACAGCTGCCAGGGAGCCAACAGTCGGACAAAACCACAGCAAGCACTACTTCTCTCAGGAACCCACACGCCGAATAGACTGAGTACATACAGTACACTTACCAGGAGGAATACATAACCAGTCCTCTAAACAAACGCAGTGAAAAATGAAACAACCTATTTTATTGCACCCATTACCGATGCATACTGTTTTATTTTTATATCCATGTAGGTTAACCGAGTAACAATTGATTTCAATGTAAGGGGGCTTGTGTTCTCCCTGTGGTAAGGGAGGGACATTCTAATGGTGCATCCATGACCATTTGTGAGTCATGAAAGAACATCCTCTGCACCTTTATGACCGTTTAGTGTAAGGAAGACTTGAAAATCTACATCTGGACAGTTAAGGTCCTGCATTCCACAGCACTGATATAGACCAATCGAAACCATGCCTCTGGGTCTACGCATAAATCGTCTTGTTTTGATGACATGTTAAAATTATGAAACCATACTGTTTATGGTGCTGAGTTTGAATCTACTGTAATATGGTGTCACATTGAGAGGACGCATGAAAGAAATGACCACAACAACACAAGTCTTCAACAGTCTTTCCAGTTCAAATATCCAAATGTATGGATTGATGTTTTTTTTCATTATGCTGTGTCTCTCATGAAGAGGGCCAGGAATCATGTTATTGTCTGCCATTTGCAAGCACTTCCTTTCCAATGTATGTATTGTTGTACATGAGATTTCACTATTTAAATATGTGTCTCAACATGTACTCTTAGGAATCTACTTGAAGGGTACTGCTCTGCATAAAATTATGCAAACTCCTGTATAGAAATGGCACTTTTTTTTCTCACCTTTTATTTAACTAGGCAAGTCAGTTAAGAACAAATTCTTATTTTCAATGACTGTTAGGAACAGTGGGTTATAACTGCCTTGTTCAGGGGCAGAATTACAGATTTTTACCTTGTCAGCTCGGGGTTTTGATCTTGCAAACTTCCGGTTACTAGTCCAATGCTCTAAACACTAGGCTACCTGCCACCCAATGTCCCCCCTTTCTACGTAACTAGGGCTTCTTGCTATAATACTCTTGGGAATTTGTTGATAGGGACCTCTGCTATGTTCTTTCAAGCTTTTCAAGTATTTTTACAAAGTCTATTTAGTATCTGAACACAAAGCCAGACATTCACGTTTCCTTAGATACAGTGAGGGGGGGGGAAAGTATTTGATCCCCTGATTTTGTTCGTTTGCCCACTGACAAATAAATTATTTGTCTATAATTTTAATGGTAGGTTTATTTGAACAGTGAGAGACAGAATAACAAAAAAATCCAGAAAAACGCATGTCAAAAATGTTATAAATTGATTTGCATTTTAATGCGGGAAATAAGTATTTGACCCCCTCTCAATGAGAAAGATTTCTGGCTCCCAGGTGTCTTTTATACAGATAACGAGCTGAGATTAGGAGCACACTCTTAAAGGGAGTGCTCCTAATCTCAGTTTGTTACCTGTATAAAAGACACCTGTCCACAGGAGCAATCAATCAGATTCCAAACTCCACCATGGCCAAGACCAAAGAGCTCTCCAAGGATGTCAGTGACAAGATTGTAGACCTACACAAGGCTGGAATGGGCTACAAGACCATTGCCAAGCAGCTTGGTGACAACAGTTGGTGCGATTTTTCACAAATGGAAGAAACACACAAGAACTGTCAATCTCCCTCGGCCTGGTGCTCCATGCAAGATCTCACCTCGTGGATTTGCAATGATCATGAGAACGGTGAGGAATCAGCTCAGAACTACATGGGAGGATCTTGTCAATGATCTCAAGGCAGCTGGGAACATAGTCACCAAGAAAACAATTGGTAACACACTACGCCGTGAAGGAGTTTCTGCAAGGTCCCCCTGCTCAAGAAAGCACATATACATGCCCGTCTGAAGTTTGCCAATGAACATCTGAATGATTCAGAGGACAACTGGGTGAAGGTGTTGTAGTCAGATGAGACCAAAATGTAGTTGGCATCAACTCAACTTGCTGTGTTTGAAGGAGGAGGAATGCTGCCTATGACCCCAAGAACACCATCGCCACCGTCAAACATGGAGGTGGAAACATTATGCTTTGGGGGTGTTTTTCTGCTTAGTGGACAGGACGACTTCACAGCATCAAAGGGACGATGGACGGGGCCATGTACCGTCAAATCTTGGGTGAGAACCTCCTTCCCTCAGCCAGGGCATTGAACATGGGTCGTGGATGGGTATTCCAGCATGACAATGACCCAAAACACACGGCCAAGGCAACAAAGGAGTGGCTCAAGAAGAAGCACATTAAGGTCCTGGAGTGGCCTAGCCAGTCTCCAGACCTTAATCCCATAGAAAATCTGTGGAGGGAGCTGAAGTTTCGAGCCAAACGTCAGCCTCAACCTTAATGACTTGGAGAAGATCTGCAAAGAGGAGTGGGACAAAATCCCTCCTGAGATGTGTGCAAACCTGGTGGCCAACTACAAGAAACGTCTTGCCTCTGTGATTGCGAAAAAGGGTTTTGCCACCAAGTACTAAGTCATCTTTTGCGGAGGGGTTAAATACTTATTTCCTTCATTTAAAATGCAAATCAATTCATAACATTTTTGACATGTGTTTTTCTGGATTTTGTGTTGTTATTCTGTCTCTCACTGTTCAAATAAACCTACCATTAAAATTATAGACTGATCATTTCTTTGTCAGTGGGCAAACATACAAAATCAGCAGGGGATCAAATACTTTTCCCCCTCACTGTAAGTATCAGCTTTATCTTGATGTTAATATCACTGTGCAGCAGTGAAACATTTAAAGTTTTCTTGCAGTATTGCACAACATTTTTTTTCATGTAGCCAACAGCAGGTACAAGTGCCTGTATGGTATTTGAATCTAAACAGAGAGATTGTCCTCAAAAACAGCTATTTTTGACTGAGCTATAGCCTCTATTCTATTTGAAGTTTTTATCTGCCTCAAACTGTAAGCTATTGGTGCATAATGGTTATTTATTGTTATGATGGCTGATCCTGCTGCTATAGGTAATTTGAATGGTGGTTAGACAACATCACTGTATGGCAACATTCCGAACTTAACCAATAGCTTTGCTTAATGTTCACAGCACCTTATGCACTGCAATGCAAATATCAGCATACATTACCCCAAAAGTGCACCTATTTTTATAGATGTTGGTGCACAGGCTTACATAGTGTTTTCATAGCTACAACTAAGACATTCTTATTTATTGTAAAACAAAGTAGATATGTGTAATTGGTTAATTGACAATAAATACATACAGTGCAATTGGAAAGTATTCAGACCCCTTGACTTTTTCCACATTTTGTTACGTTACAGCCTTATTCTAAAATATATATATATTTTTAAAGTGTTTTCCCTCATCAATCTACCCATAATGACAAAGCGAAAACAGGTTTCCATTGATCATCCTTGATGTTTCTACAACCTTTTATTTAACCTTTAACTAGGCAAGTCAGTTAAGAACAAATTATTATTTACAGTGACGGCCTACCAAAAGGCCTTCTGAGGGGACAGGCTGGGATTTAAAAATATAGAACAAAACACACATCAAGACGAGAGACAACACAACACTACATAAAGACCTAAGACGATAGCATGGCAGCTACACAACCTGACAACCATATGGTAGCAGCACAAAACAGGGTATAAACAGTATTGGGCAGAGATAACAGCACAAAGGGCAAGAAGGTAGAGACAACAATACATCACACAAAGCAGCCACAACTGTCATTAAGAGTGTCCGTGGTTGAGTATTTGAATGAAGAGATTGAGATGAAACTGTCCAGTTTGAGTGTTTGTTGCAGCTCGTTCCAGTCACTAGCTGCAGCGAACTGAACAGAGGAGCTACCCACGGATGTGTGTGCTTTGGGGACCTTTAACAGAATGTGACTGGCAGAATGGGTGTTGTATGTGGAGGATGAGGGCTGTAGTAGGTATCTCAGATAGGGGGAGTGAGGCCTAGGAGGGTTTTATAAATAGGCATCAACCAGTGGGTCTTGTGACGGTTATACAGAGATTACCAGTTTTACACAAGTGTATAGAGTGCAGAGATGTGTTCTATAAGAAGCATTGGTGGCAAATCTGATGGCCGAATGGTAAAGGACATCTAGCCGCTCGAGAGCACCCTTACCTGCCGATCTATAAATGATGTCTCCATAATCTAGCATGGGTAGGATAGTCATCTGAATCAGGGTTAGTTTGGCAGCTGGGGTGAAAGAGGAGGGAGAAAAGGGCAGTGTACCATCTAGCCATACTCTCAAGTACTTATATGAGGTCAAGCTCTAATCCCTCAGAGGTAGTACTCACACCTGTGGGGAGAGGGGCATTCTTCTTACCAAACCACATGACCTTTGTTTTGGAGGTGTTCATAACAAGGTTAAGGGCAGAGAAAGCTTGTTGGACACTAAGAAAGCTTTGTTGTAGAGCTTTTAACACTAAATCTGGGGAGGGGCCAGCTGAGTATAACACTGTATAATCTGCATATAAATGGATGAGAGAGCTTCCTACTGCCTGAGCTATGTTGTTGATGTAAATTGTGAAGAGCGTGGGGCCTAGGATCAAGCCATTGTGGTATACCCTTGGTAACAGGCAGTGGCTGAGACAGCAGATGTTCTGATTTTATACACTGCACTCTTTGAGAGGTAGTTAGCAAACCAGGCCAAAGACCCCTTAGAGACACCAATACTCCTTAGTCGGCCCACAAGAATGGAATAGTCTACCGTATCAAAAGCTTTAGCCACGTCAATAAAAACAGTAGCACAACATTGTATGAATCAAGGGCAATGGTGATATCATTGAGGCCCTTTAAGGTTGCCGTGACACATCCATAACCTGAGCGGAAACCAGATTGCATACCAGAGAGAATACTATAGACATCAAGAAAGCCAGTCAGTTTTTCCAACACTTTTGATAAACAGGGAAAAATAGAAATAGGCCTATAACAGTTAGTATCAGCTTGATCTCCCCTTTAAATAAAGGACAAACCGTGACTGCCTTCCAAGCAATGGGAACCTCCCCAAAGCGGAGAGACATGTTAAAAAGGTCAGAGATAGGCTTCGCGATTATTAGAATAAGAAGGGGGTGGGAGATGAGGAAATTTTCGACGGGCAAGGAGGCATAGCTGAGTCAAATAGGAATTTAATGAAGTGGTGATTAAAAAGCTCAGCCATGTGCTTCTTGTCAGTAAAAACCACATCATCAACTTTAAGGGACATGGGCAGCTGTGAGGAGGAGGGTTTATTCTCCAGGGCTTTAAACGTTTTCCAGAACTTCTTGGGCTTAGCCCCACAAAGAGAGATAGTTACTTTAAGGAGCAATTAACTTTGGCCTTCCGGAAAGCCTGAGTGCACTTATTTCTCATTTGCCTGAATGCGAGCCAGTCAGCCTGAGTATGTGTGTGCCGAGCCTTTTGCCAAATAAAATTCTTGAGGTTGAGTAACTCTGCAAGATCACGGTCGAAGCAGGGGATAAATCTGTTTTTAATTCTCATTTCCTTTATGGTGGCGTGTTTGTTAACAATATCATTGAAAATATTGCCATGAGGCCAGGACATGAAGGAAGGATTGCTCATTTTAGCAAGCGACTATAACAAATCAGGACAGGTCGTTTGACTGAGCAGTCATTACGAACACAGGCTGTAAAACTGTGATCACTAAGGTCGTTACAGAAAACACCAGACTGAAAACTATCAGGTAGACCCCAACCTGTGGAATATTAAATTGACTGGACATGATTTGGAAAGGCACACACTTGTATAAGATCCCACAGTTGACAGTGCATGTCAGAGCAAAAACCAAGCCATGAGATCAAAGGAATTGTCTATAAAGCTCAGAGACAGGATTGTGCCGAGGCACAGATCTGGGCAAGGGTACCAAAACATTTCTGCAGCTTTGAAGGTCCCCAAGAACACAGTTGCCTCCATCATTCTTACTCTTCCGAGAGCTGGCTGCCTGGCCAAACTCAGCAATCGGGGGAGAAGGGCCTTGGTCAGGGAGGTGACCAAGAACCCGATGGTCACTGTGACAGAGCTCCAGAGTCCCTCTGTGGAGAACCTTCTAGAAGGACAACCATCTCTTCACCACTCAACCAATCATGCCTTTGTGGTAGAGCGGCCAGACGGAAGCCACTCCTCAATAAAAGGCACGTGACAGCCCGCTTGGAGTTTACCAAAAGGCACCTAAAGAACTCTCAGACCACGAGAAACAAGATTCTCTGGTCTGATGAAACCAAGTTTGAACTCATTGGCGTCACATCTGGAGGAAACCTGTTACCATCCCTACGATGAAGCATGGTGGTGGCAGCATCATGCTGTGAGGATGTTTTTCAGTGGCAGGGACTGGGAGACTAGTCAGGATAGATGAACGGAGCAAAGTACAGAGAGATCCTTGATGAAAACCTGCTCCAGAGCGCTCAGGACCTCCAGACTGGGGTGAAGGTTCACCTTCCAACAGGACAATGACCCTAAGCACACAGCCAAGACAATGCAGGAGTGGCTTTGGGACAAGTCTCTGAATGTCCTTGAGTGGCCCAGCCAGAGCCCGGACTTTAACCTGATCTAACATCTCTGGAGAGACCTGGAAATGCTGTGCAGCGACGCTCCCCTTCCAATCTGACAGAGCTTGTTAGGATCTGCAGAGAAGAATGGAAGAAACTCCCCAAATACAGGTGTGCCAAGCTTGTAGTGTCATACCCAAGAAGACTCAAGGCTGTAATCGCTGACAAAGGTGCTTCAACACCTACTGAGTAGAGGCTGAATACTCAAGTAAATGTGATATTTCAGTTTTTTTATTTTTAATACATTTGCTTTAATGACTGTAAGTCGCTTTGGATAAAAGCGTCAGCTAAATGGCATATATTATATTATTATTATATTATAAAAACAAACATGTTTTTGCTTCGTTATTATGGGGTATTGTGTAGATTAATGAGGGGGAAAAAAACAATTAAAATATTTTTATAATAAGGCTGTAATGTAACAAAATGTGGAAAAAGTCAAGGGGTCTGAATAGTTTCCGAATGCACTTTGCAAATGACCATACAAAAAAAAACAGTAATGGAGAGCAATGTACATACAATATGGCGAACTTAGCGAAATAAGGAACTTGTGGTAAGTACATGGGTGCAGTTTATGCACCTCCACTAGTTTGAAAAAAAAACATACTAATCAATTGTAGACTATTTATTTACCTCTAGAGAGATCATTAAAATAAATTAATGGTATTTTTGTATTGATAGCATTGATAGCTGGTTGAACTCCAGGTGTCATTAAAAAAAAGCACCCCCCTCACATGACGTGGTGTAAAATAATTTGCACACCCTCCCGCCTCATAAAATTAACTACACAAATAATTATTAACACCATAAATGAAAGCTGTAGCAACCCTGTTTATAAACGTGGATATCGACGTCAACACTTCAGCATGGTTTTGTAGCACATTCGATGCCACACAGGGCTACCGGGCCAGAAGCTTGAGGGTGCGCAGACCACAATGGACGAGTTTACTTTCCCTGCCTGCCACATTACACTACTATCATAGCTGGCTGCAGACAATGATCAGTTGTGGAAAAGCAAATATTCAACATTTGTATGCTATATTTATAATTAAATAAAAATATATTCAACAAATTTTCCACCAACAGGTTTCTGTGCCAATGCACCACACACAACCAATAATCAATGCATAACTGCATACCGATTCACAACTTCGAGCGTATATCATCATGGTTTGAGTTGTCAACACCACAATCAAGTAGAGTATGTGAATCTTGACGAACAGAAAATACATCCCTCCATACTCCATATCGAAGGCCTGGTTTGACAATCTCCGAATGTCATTACATTTTTCGGTATTTTGTAACAGATACCATTAATCGAATGGCTGTTGCGCAGTTTGGATGCTGGAATTATACTGAACAAAAATATACATTGTGACTAGTTGTGTTCATGCCACACATTAAAGGTAATACATAGTGTTAGTGTTTCATACCGGAGAGGGAATGCAAATCAACGACGCTGGACAGAGTGGAATCAGGTGTATCAAAAAGGCTGTTTATTGGTCAAAGATATCTTGTCCTGCAGTTTTACGTGCACAGATCTAGTTCATATAACTCGGTAAGGAGTCAGGTGAAAAAGAGAGCTAGACATTGGTCACAGCAGATTTTATACATGGAATATGTAGGTGGAGTCTTGTCGTGTTGGTCTTCTGACTGGTCCTGAAGAGTTGGAGGCGGGCCTTGCTCTAGCCAGAGCGGGCCCCATTGGTGCACAGCAACAGTCCTTTGCTCTTGGCACCCGACCAGTAGGGGGGTTAGAGTGTGTGTGTACAGTGCTTCATGAAATGTATGTGTGTACATGATAGAGGAATTCTAAATTCCTGTATGTTTTATAGCCAAAACCAATTCGCACTCATTTCTAATTCATTAATGAGTTGTAAGTTCATTAATTATGCATGAAGTAGATTGAGACCAGTCTTAAAAGCCAAAGGGAACAGCGTTTATTACAAGAGAGTACTAAACGCATACACACATTTCCACAGGTTATAAACTGAAAATGACGTCAGCGTTTTCCAAACATTCTATTTACAAGCAGAGGGGCCCTCTAGCTCTTGAGCCTTCGCGTTATCGGCACAAAGTCAAGGCCAGTCAGTATAAATCAACATTCTAGACAATCTGGAGATGGCCCGTTCCCACCACCTGGAGATTTGTACAACTGAATGAACTAAGGAACAGACCTTCATTGTTACTAAACTCCTGACTACATTATATACAATTGGGAAAGGGAGCAAGAGAGAAAATTCACATGTACAGTACATTATAGCATTTGGACTAGTCAGTTCTGATTGGAATGTATACATAATTAGTCATTTCAACCATAATTTCCTCTATCAGTACAGGAAATGTGGATATTGGTAATGTCTGATTTAGGCTCAGGTGTTTCCTGTCTTTGCAGGAGTGCATGCAGGGTTCAATGTCAGCGAGATAGCTTGGCACTTCTAAGCTCGTTAGTGTTGCAGGATGCTCTTTGTAGTTTTACAGGGGAGTAATATTTGCGCGATGGCAGATGTGTGTCCTTCGGATAATCATGTTAATGCACACAGGCTCTAGACTTGGCTGAAGACACTGGGCCCAGAGTTATCTGAGGGCTTCCGGTTTAACCAGAGCTTTGGTCTGCTAGTAACGCTTTATATTAGATTAATTATATAACAATAGAAAATGTGAAATGACAAGTATTCAGACTATATTGAAGCGTTAAATTCCAATGATAACACACGCATGATACCATATGCACCATACACACGTAAACATGGATTTTGTGCTGTAGATATGTGGTAGTGGAGTAGGGGCCTGAGGGCACACACTTAAGTGTGTTTTGAAATCGGTTAAGAATGTATTGTAAAACTGCCTTCATTTTGCCAGACCCCAGGAAGAATAGCTGATGCCTTGGCAGCAGCTAATGGGGACCCATAATAAATACAAATACAAATGTAATTGCTAAAATATACTTAAATATCAAAAGTAAAAGTACAAGTATAAATAATTTCAAATTCCTTATATTAAGCAGATGGCCACATATTCTAGTTTTTATTTATTTACAGATAGCCAGGGGCACACTCCAACACTCAAATATAATTTACAAATGAAGTCTGCCAGATCAGATGCAGTAGGGATGTGTAACGGCTTTCTTCCTGGGAAGGAGAGGCGGAACAAAACACAGCGTGGTTAGAGTTCATGTTCTTTAATAAGAGACACTTAACATGAACTAACTACAAAACAATAAATGTGAAAACCGAACACAGTCTTATCTGGTGCATAGACACAAAGACAAGAAACAATCACCCACAAAACCCAACACAAAACAGGCTACCTAAATATGGTTCCCAATCAGAGACAAGGACTAACACCTGCCTCGGCTTGAGAACCATATCAGGCCAAACATAGAAATAGACAAACCAGACACACAACATAGAATGCCCACCCAGCTCACGTCCTGACCAACACTAAAACAAGGGAAACACAAAATAACTATGGTCAGAACGTGCAGCCTCTCCCACTGCTGCTGCTGCTGCTGCTGCTTTTGCTGCTGCTGCTGTTGCTCCTGCTGCTGCATCTCCTGAATGTAGTGAAGTAAAAGTAAATGTTGTCAAAAATATGATTAGCAAAGTACAGATACCCCAAAAAACGACTTAAGTAGTGCTTTAAAGTATATTTTTACTTACGTACTTTACACCACTGCTACTACATCATACTAACATTGTCCCTATACCCATCATGAGGTTGCTACAACCTAGCCTATGAATGATAGTTTACAATGTGACAGACAGTGCCACATGGACAGACAGTGACACATTCAATACCTCCTTGCACACTCTTGCCTGCATCTAGCTGATCTAGGGCGTAATCATTAGTCCAACAGTTGCAAACGAGAGTTTCTATTGGACAAATTCAGGTGTGTTTATCCCCACTTCGTTCCGTTTGCTTCCGTTTAAGATTTGTTTTCAACAGAATTGGCATAATGAATACACACGTAAACAGTTCACTTTCATAGCAGCCACGTTGTGTTCCTTCTTGCATCTATACGCTCTCCTCCTCTCACTTTTTCCCATTTTGTGGCGGCAGGTAGCCTAGTGGTTAGAGCGTTGGATCAGTAACCGAAAGGTTGCTAGGTCAAATCCCAGAGCTGACAAGGTAAAGATGTGTCGTTCTGCCCTTGAACAAGGCAGTTAACCCACTATTCCTAGGCCGTCATTGTGAATAAGAATTTGTTCCTAACTGACCTATTTAAATAAAGGTTAAATAAAATAAAAATTGCTTGTGGACTTCAATGCACATCGCCTGTATGTGTCCAGGTGAAAAAACCTTTCTAAGCCAAACCATATCATAACCGCTACACACAGCCTACATTGTTGTCACCGTATTAGCTAAAGTAACATCATAGTCATCATAGTCAATAATATATAAAAAAGACAATAAATACAGCTGGGCATAAAATAAGATGAGTACATAGACGCGCACTGATATATCATAGTCTTCATATATCATAGTTTTCCTGACAATACTTTTATTGTTCCTAAACAAGATCAATGGGGGAGCTTTTTGACCTGCATTTCTTCACTGTTCTTTCAAGAGCAATGACACACCTGGCCTCTCGCCTGCCTATCAGATAATACCTCTATCTTGTTGATATACTGTATATTGAACATTGGTGCAAGTTAGTAAACCTGTTAAACAAGTTAGTAAACCTGCTACAATCATGCAGTAACATTACAGTGTACAGTCAGTAAGCAGTTTAGCACTTACACCGGCAGGTCCCGGTGGTAATAAATGAGTAAAACCAACAGCTTACCTTGAAGAATCCAGTGTTGTGTTGGATAGTCAAAGCCAGCTAGCTAACATAACTAGCTAACATAGCATCGCTCTGTTTGAACAGGGTGTTTGAGTAGGCTAAACTAGCTAGCTGCATTTGCTAGCTAAGTAAGTGAAACTGAAAGCGGAAAAAAATGTCTCTCTCTTGCTAGCTAGCTGTAGCTTATTCTTTCAGATCTAGATTAATTCTCCGATCCTTTGATTGGGTGGACAACATGTCAGTTCATGCTGCAAGAGCGCTGATAAGTTGGAGGACGTCCTCTGGAAGTTGTCATAATTACTGTTTAAGTCTATAGAAAGCGGTGAGAACCATGAGCTTCCTAGATTTTGTATTGAAGTCAATGTACCCAGAGGAGGACGGAAGCTAGCTGTCCTCCGGCTACACCATGGTGCTACCCCACAGAGTGCTTTTGAGGCTACTGTAGACCTTCATTTCAAAACAGTGTGTTTTAATAAATTATTTGGTGACGTGAATATATTAAAAGTAAAGTTTTATCTAAAAAGGATAACTTTTAAAGTGTTTAAAAATGTTTTTGTTGACTATGAAATTCACTGAGGAGGAGGGTCCTCCCCTTCCACTGGCATAGGCCTGTGTGGCCACACCACACATAGAACAATGAGACAGATATTTTACCGGATGTATAAAAGTGAAGTAAACGCTTGCCGTTTACACTCACTACCAATTATGGTAGTGAGAGGAAGCCCTGTGGTTGGCAGTGGGAGAATTGATTTTTGCCGACATCCTGCAACTTTTCTCATTGATCAAACATTGATCTCAATACAGTTTTCTGTTCCTAAAACTAATATGTTATGAACAGAGTGGACAAAGTATTGTAGAACTTTGCCAAAGTGTTCAAAAATCTTGTTGTTTCAAAGGGATGCAAAGGCAAATCGAGTTACTGTACACGCGTACTTCACAGAGTAGGCGTTCCCTAATGGAATTATTATTATTATTATTATTATTATATTTGCTCGAACACGCCAATAGGATCTCGCTAGCTTGTGTTTGGCTCTACCCACCTCCTTGCTTGTTCTGTACAATATGACTCATTTGTCCCGAATAGAAACGACAGGCTGTGGTTTATCTTGGGTTAGTTATAAAAATCTTTTGCCACACTATAGGACGACTTCGGGGAATGATGATCGACAACAGTATCAGAAGAAAAAATACAGCCAGACTGGCCTGCTACTGTGCCTTTGTATAATCTGTTGAGAGTAGACCCACAACTGATCTAAATGGAATGAATGGAACGAAACGTTCAAATAACAGGGCTTTAGCGCCATTATTCAAATGAAATTTCCATTGCCGTTTACAGCTTAGAGTAGAATTGTTCTCATTTGCACTCACTTGAAAACAATACAATTATTCATTGGATTGTGGTGTTGTAGATATTCTAGGTAAGATACTTGTATTGTTTGTAAACAAGATCAATTTGGGAGCTTTTTGACCTGCATTTCTTCACTGTTCTTTCAAGAGCAATGACACACCTGGCCTCTCACCTGCCTGTCAGATAATACCTCTATCTTGTGGATATACTGTATATTGAACATTGGTGCAGATTTGAATGATTTTATGTGTGGTATGACTGCTATTTAACCTATTGTAGATCTGGACAAACGATCCAACTACCGTTATTGTCATTATAGATAGAGCGCAGGATAGACAGTTGACTATACCTGTGGTATAGTATGTGCACGTAAAAAGGGTAGTGCATAAGGGAAGCACCAAAACACCTTGATAGAGGGCGTACAAACAGATGAGGAAATTGGACTATATACCGTATAATACATGATAAAGTAAAACCTGTAAAATGGCAATTGTAAATCAGAAAGTATTCATACACCTTGACTTATTCCTCAACTTGACATAACACACTGTACCCCATAATGACAAAGTGAAAAGATTTTTGTAGAAATCTTTGCAAATGTATTGAAAATGACATACAGAAATATCCTATTTACATAATTATTCACACCCTGAGTAAATACTCAGAAAAGTCTCAAGCTCTGTTAAGTTCGGGATGGGGAGTGGCGGTGAAGAGCAATCTTTAAGTCTTTCCACAGATTCAACCTGGGCTTTGGCTGGGCCACTCAAGAACTTTCACATTCTTGTTCTTAAGCCATTTCAGCATTGCTTTGGCTGTATGCTTGAGGTCATTTTCCTGTTGGAGCATCATTTTTCGCCCCAGTCTAAAGTCGTTTGCACTCTGAAGCAGGTTCTCATCAAGGATTTGCCTGTATTTGGCTCCATTAATATTTCCCCTCTATCCTTAACAGTCTCCCAGTCCCTGCCTCTGAAAAGTATCCCCACAACATGATGCTGCCACCACCATACGTCACGGTAGGGATGGTGTTAGACAGGTGATGAGCTGTGCCTTGTTTTCTCCAGACATAGTGATTTGTATTCAGGCCAAAGAGTTAAATTTTTTTGTCACATCAGACCACAAAATATTTTGCCTTATGACCTCAGTCTTTCACATGCCTTCTTGCAAACTCCAGGTGTGCTGTCATGTGCCTTTTTCTCGTGAGTGGCTTCCGTTTGGCCACTCTCCCATAAAGCCCAGATTGGTGAAGTGCTGTAGAAACTGTTCTCCCATCTCAACCAAGGAACTCTGTTCTGTCAGAGTGGTCATTGGGTTCTTGGTCACCTCTCTGTTCAAGGTCCATCTTGGTCAGAAGGCCCTATGGTGCTACCCAGTGCAGCAGAGAACACCACTTCTGACCTCTCTGTAGACTCAGGGCAAGGACCCTTACCAAAATGTACTGTACTGATGGCAACACTTATTTTTTACAAAATAGCAAGAAATGTTAGTTACTTCCATCTAGCAGACAAAAAAACAGTGAATAGTTATCCAAATCTAGCTTTGTGCATTACAGTACCTGGTATTTCTTTCTCCAGTTCAGCTACCAAGCCCCCACTCACTTTCAGCCTGGCCTCCATGGCTATAATGACATAAATAATTGAAGGATATTTATCAAATAAAACAACAGTAGTTGACTTTATATATATATATCTGACTGTACCTTCATTATAGATGTATATGCTGAGTTTGTCCACCACACCCTCTGTGACGCTCAACTTGACATGTGTGTCTCTCAGCACTATGCGTTGCTCCACTACCATGTCTCTGACAGCCAGGAGTTCAGTCCAGATGTTGGTGGGGCAGCTGTTCATTTCATCCATTGGAGCTGCAAGGACTTGACTAAGGGGGAGGAAGAGGGGAAGAAAGAGAGCAAGAGCAATGACCTACTTTGTGTTGTTCATGTTTCTGATGCTGTCTCTTCTTGTTGTGTGAGGTGCTCTTATGCCTCTGCTCTGCTCTGCTCCTCACTTCTGATGAATGAATAACTGGGAACGGGAAAGGAAAGGGGGTAACCTAGTCAGTTGTACAACTGAATGCCTTATTTGTCATATGCGCCGAATACAACTGTGAAAGACTTACTTCCAAGCCCTTAACTCTTCTTGAACTGCACTGTTGTTTAAGAAAATATTTACCAAATAAGCTAAAGTAAAACATTATAAAAAGTAACACAAAAACATAACAATAACAAGGCTATATTACAGGGGGTACTGGTACTGGGTCCGTGTGCGGGGGTACAGGTTAGAGGTCATTTGTACATGTAGGTAGGGGTAAAGTGACTATGCATACAGAATAAACAGCGAGTAGCAGCAGTGTAAAAACAAATGGAGAGGGGAGATCAATGTAAATAGTCCGGGTGGCCATTTGATAAATTGTTCAGTCTTATGGATTGTGGGTAGAATCTGTTAAGGAACAAGGAATGGTGATGTGAACTTTAGTTCTGTGTGGATTTTCATGATTGCTGATATCTGTGATATGATCCTCCAGGATGTTGTCGTGGAAGATTCAGAATTTGTTGGTAACATATGTAAGATGTTTTATATTCATCAAATGTGTGTAAGTTACTTCTCATCAGAATGGTATTTTTGTATAATACTGTGGCGAGGTTGCAGTTATCTGTTCTATGTCAAGACTAAGTTGCATGGGGAGCAGAGAGGGGAGAGGTCAAAGTGTCATCATGTGTAAACATATATTTTACTCCCTACCTTTCCCAGTGGGGAAAGGAGGGTTGCAGTGTCTGAAATCATTCTATGCTCCCTCTAATGTTGTTTCTATCTTAACCTATAGCCTCATTCTCCTCTCCGTGAGTTTGTCCAGGATTGTTTGTATTTAGGGTTGGTTGTATCTAAATGACAATTTGATATATGCCTGTTGATATGGAGGATTGGTTTATGGTTCTGGGGTTTGAGTAAGGAGACAAAGCTGAACAATTTATTATGTCTATGCTGTCTGGCTATGTGTGTTCTTTGCTATTAAAGGATCTCAGTTGCATTGTAAGGGGGCTCTCAGAGAATTCATGTAGAGACACTGAATTTATCTGAGAGTCACAGGATTGTGATAGAGCTCATATAATTAAAGATGGACTTTTATAACTAACTCTGACTTGTGTGTGTGGTTTGCTCCCATGATTTGGTAGATAGAGGAAATTTCCACGACAATGTGTGCAGGTTATTGTATATTGTTGAAAATAAATGTTCATCCAAAAAATAAAAACCTTTATTGTGCTTATTCATAAAGAACCCTCAATAAAAACAAATGATGTTATAAACATAACGGAGAATGTAAGTATGACTGTGTGAGACATAGGCTATCAGTAATAAATAATGTATCAAACATGATGTATCAAACTGTTAGAGTAATTCAATAATTTGACAGTCAAAGTTATCCATTGAAAAATATTGTATTTAAAGCATTGTCATCAAAGTGGTGAAATCCTCAAGCCAGGTACTAAAGTTACTTGTGCCTTGGTGACCAACTCGTTGTCAAGATGACAATAACTAGTTTACATCCCCCTTTTCCCCAACCTTTCCATTCAGGAAGTCTGAGGAGAGCTCCTGACAACCCTCCAAATCCCTACAGACTCCACAACCCCTTACCACAGAGAAATAAATACATATATAAGAAATAAGGGCATCAAATATGAACCCCTCCATCACAAATAGACTATTATTAGTTCTCTGTTTTGGAATCCCGCACCAAGCACACTATAACCAGTGTGTATTTATATTTTCCTTTTGTATGAAAATGGTTTTCATTGTATATCGGCCTGTATAATGCTGCTGCATTGTGAGACACTGAAGATAGGGAACTCATTTTTAAGCCTGGCCGTAGCTCCACATTCTTTACAAACCACTGCAGCAGCCCTCCATAAACATGTGTGGGGCGGTGTATATTCAGGGTTTAATGGATGAAGGGGCTGCGATAGGTCCTGACACAAGTCCTTCTGTTCTCCCATCCTCCCTCCCCCTCTATGCTTCCCTGGTCTCAGCCCACACAGTCACGTGCACGCGTGAGCTAAACTGTCCCCCCCCATCTTCTGTGACTCAGCTCACGCAGCTGCGATAGAGCAGGGTGGCTAATGTTTGAGAAGGGGAAAGAGAGGGAGGGAAAGAAAGAAAGAGAGAGACGCAGAGGCAGACAGAGCGAGCGTACAAGATACAAAAGAGAGCAAGAGCAGAGAGAGCGAGCGAGAGAAAGAGAGATGGAAGACAGGGAGGCTGCAGACATCTTTGCTATCAACAATGGAGCATGAAGCTCTGGTAAGGCGATAGGCTGACATTGGGGAGGGGAGTGACATTGAGGAGAGGGGGTCTCGTGTGACCACGGGGAGGGTGGGGGGGTGAAGGATGGGCCTCCAACATAGACCTGCAGTGGCACTGCCAATCTTGGATTAAACAGTATGGTAATGTTCTAAAATTAATCTGTCACTGCACAGGTTTTGTCTCATCATCCTTTTATGTTGACGTCCATTCTCATTGACACGGTGCATGTCTCCTCCTCACATGTGAAGACCACTTTTTTTATGCCACAGCCGTCTGTCATCCCCCTGCTTCTGCTCTGGTTTCCAGGAACATCGGTCATTGCTGTGTGTGTGTGTGTTATTTTTGTCTTATTATCCATCCAGAGAGGAATGAACATTGTGTATTTCTTCCCTTCTTCATCCAGTCTGTAACTACATAAGCTTTTCATTAGCTCTCATTGGAATAAAATGAATAGATGAATTTGTCCTTTAAAATCATATGCTTATGTTTCAATACAGCGACCTGATTGTAACCTACTTTCTTAAAGTGTTGCCTGCTTGTCAGTGGATCTGTTAGAAAATACTTCAGGGCTGTTGGGCTTATCTGAGACCTCTTTCACATGCTAGTAAAATGCTAATAAAGCCTCAGTGGCCTGACTCGGTGAATTAGGGTAGCACTAACTGAAAGATGTGTGGTGTCAGTTGTCTTCCCTGGTTCCTGTCTGCTCTGCTGGGGTTGGTGACAGTAATGTTGTGATGTCTGCCAAGTCAACATGGGGTAATAATTAAACACAACAAATCCCCCATCAGAAACAACTAGATGTTTTTTCATCCTATGTAAACAGTCCACAGATGGTTGTCTTTCAGTTAGATCTTGTTACGAGCTTCATCACTGAGGGAGATTAGACCCATTGTTTGTTGAGCTGCCTGCCACGTTGCAGGGTTGAAGTGATGGAGTACCCTCCCAGGCTTATGTCATGCAGCATCACATCACTAACTCATACATCACACAAGCTTCAAAAGGATAGAATTGGTAGTGCAGATTTTTATACAAAGCAGGCGACTGTTGTGTTTTATTAACTAAAATAGCTAATAATCATGGTATGCATCATTGTCTTAGGCCTAACCCTCATCATCACCATCATCAGGGCAATGTGTTAAGATATTCATGTGAATTAAAATATACACGATATATACAAAAGTATGTGGATGCCCCTTAAAATTAGTGGATTCGGCTATTTCAGCCACACCCATTGCTGACAGGTGTATAAAATCGAGCACACTGCCATGCAATCTCCATAGACAAACATTGGCAGTAGAATGGCCTTACTGAAGCGCTCAGTGACTTTCAATGTGGCACTGTCATAGGATGCCACCTTTCCAACAAGCCAGTTTGACAAATTTCTTCCCTGCTAGAGCTGCCCCAGTCAACTGTAAGTGTTGTTATTGTGAAGTGGAAATGTCTAAGAGCAACAACGGCTCAGCTGTGAAGTGGTAGGCCACACAAGCACACAGAACGGGACTGCCGAGTGCTGAAGTGCATAGCGCGTAAAAATTGCCTGTCCTCGGTTGCAACACTCAATACCAAGTTCCAAACTGCCTCTGGAAGCAATGTCAGCACAATAACTGTTCGTCGAGAGCTTTCTGAAATGGGTTTCCATGGCCGAGCAGCCGTGCACAAGGATAAGATCATCATGCGCAATGCCAAGCCTCGGCTGGAGTGGTGTAAAGCTCGTCACCATTGGACTCTGGAGCAGTGGAAACTCGTTCACTGGATTGATGAATCACGCCTCACCGTCTGGCAGTTCACCCCCAATGCATAGTGCCAACTAAAGTTTGGTGGAGGAGATATAATGGTCTGGGGCTGTTTTTCATGTTTCGGGCGAGGCCACTTAGTTCCAATGAAGGGAAATCTTAACGCTACAGCATACAATAACATTCTAGACGATTTTGTCCAACTTTGTGGCAACAGTTTGGGGAAGGCCCTTTCCTGTTTCAGCATGACAATGCCCCCATGCACAAAGCGAGGTCCATACAGAAATGGTTTGTCGAGATCGGTGTGGAAGAACTTGACTTGACAACTACATCGGACACCTTTGGGATGATTTGGTACACTGACTTTGAGCCAGGCCTAATTGCCCAATATCAGTGCCTGACCTCACTAATGCTCTTGTGTGGCTGAATGGAAGCAAGTCCCCGCAGCAATGTTCCAACATCTAGTGGAAAGCCTTCCCAGAAGAGTGGAGACTGTTATAGCAGCAAAGGGGGGACTAACTCCATATTAATGGCCAGGATTTTGGAATTACATGTTCGATGAGCAGGTGTCCACATACTTTTGGTCATGTAGTCTATATAGTTTGCATTTACATCTACAGTATGCACTATGAAAACCCTTTTATTGAGTAAACTGTGATGGGAATGAGATATGTTTATTAAAGTTAGTGTCCTTAGTTACTACATCCATTTTGGTATCATAAATGAATGATATATACCCATTGACTTCTTGAAGATAAAATATATAAATGCCTCATGAGTTCCCTATCAGAACCCAAAATATACAGGAAACTTGTTTTTCTCCGATGTTTGTAAACAATGTAAATGTAAACAAACACTGTATAGCCTCCAAACATGGCTAGATGGTCAGTCCTTGCATCCATAGCACTGTTAATGAATTTGAGAGTGGTTACTTCACATCAATCATGGCAACCACTTTCTTTCTGTCTGTGCACTCTGTTACCCCCCCTTCCCCGCTTAGCTGGATAAAAGCGAAGTGACAACGTTGTGCCTGCCTCCCTCAGCCAGCCATGGTGGCTCTGACAGTAACATCAGCTTGGATGGGGCCGGGGTGGGGGCTGAAGGTTCAGGGGTCGTCGATCCACAACGAACACGGCTCGCTCTGGAGCACCTGCAGCAGAAGATCCTGAAGATCACAGAGCAGATTCGCATAGAACAGGAGGCGCGAGATGACAACGTAGCTGAGTACCTGAAGCTGGCCCACAACGCAGACAAGCTGCAGGCCTCGCGCATCAAACAGGTGTTTGAGAAGAAGAACCAGAAGTCTGCACAGACCATCGCCCACCTGCACAAGAAGCTAGATCACTACCACAAGAAGCTAAAGGAGATAGAGCAGGTGAGTGTGTGTGTGTGTGTGTGTGTGTGTGTTTTACCCTGACTGCTGCTTTCTGATGAGATGGCACATTGTCACTTTCTAAGTAGGGTTGGATGGTATCTACATTACCATATTGATTCCCATATAATTTTTGTGGAAGTAGTGCCGTAACAGCGAGTAGTCAAAAATACCTATTTCAATACCTGGGTTTGAAAAAACAAGACATGAAATGTCACTTATTCACTACCTAAAGAAAAACTTGTATAATAGAAAAACAAATAAGAATGATTAGCTTTATCTTTCAACCACTACACACATTGATTGCAGGTATTTATTTAAAATGTACAAATATTGACCATTTCCACGGTATTGTAAATCATATCACCAGTACTTCAAAATATCCTGGTATACAGTATTATCACATACTTGCCCAACCCTATCCCTAACTAGATTATCTGAGTATTCGGTTCAGACCTCTTATTGATGTGTTTATGTTCTCTGATCTCAAACCTGTTGTCTCACCTCCACCATTCCACTTTTATTTCCATCCCTTTCTCACCACTTCTCCATCCATATATCTACTGCTCCTTCACATCCTGTCAATCTATTTCCCTCTTCTTCCCCCTGCCCCATTTCTTTTAATTTCTCCCTCTCATCTTCCATCCCCCCCGCCCTCCCTCTACCCTCCTTATAGAATGGTCCAGCTCGTCAGCCTAAGGATGTGCTGCGGGACATGCAACAGGGGCTGAAGGACATGGGGGCCAATGTACGAGCAGGGTTCCATGGCTTTGGCGGGGGTATGGTGGATGGGGTCAAAGGAGGGGTGGAAGGGGTCAAAGGAGCTGTGGTGTCTAAGCCACGGGAATTCGCCAGCTTGATCCGCAACAAATTTGGCAGTGCAGACAACATCTCCCACCTCATAGAGGACGGGGTGGGAGGGCACTCGGAGGACGTGCCTGCTCAAAGAGCCCTGAGTGGCAGTGCCACCCTGGTCTCCAGCCCCAAGTACGGTAGCGACGACGAGTGCTCCAGTGCCTCCTCTGGCTCAGCACCAGGCAGTCACTCAGGTTGGGCCGGGGGAGGAGGTGGGATGTTGGGGCATGGGCAGGCTGGCCTGGGGAGCCCCAGATTGGAAGGGCACCACCACCACCACCACCACATCCACAGCTCCTGGGACACTCTGCTGGAAGGCCTGCAGGAGATCAAGGCCAGCCAAGCCCACATGGAGGATGCAATCGAGGACATGAAGAGTCAGCTGCAGAGTGACTACTCCTACATGACCCAGTGCCTACAGGAGGAGAGATACAGGTACAGACCAACACCTTGGCCAAGACACAGAGTATGAAATAAGATTTGGTGGTATACATTGTTCTCACACTAACTGCTGAGCAAGCTGATTTGTTTTTAGCTTGTTTCAGACCAGCAGTGTAAATCATGTTCAGTGTTTTCACTACATGATTTATGCTGAATGATATTCATGAGGATAATTAAATAGGTCAGTAAAACTGGTACAACAGGTTTGGTACATTTCCAATGGTCAAAATCAGAAGTAGTTGTTTTAACACATCAAATAGATTCTCAAATTAAGTGGATTGAGTGACACCTTGAAAACACCATAAATATGTACAAATCTTTCTCTAACTCGTTGAATTGGTCTTCACTTTGCTGGTCTAAATTATACATTTTTATCTATCTTTCTTTTTAGGTACGAGCGACTGGAAGAGCAGCTGAATGACTTGACAGAGCTGCACCAGAACGAGATGACTAATCTGAAACAGGAGCTGGCCAGCATAGAGGAGAAAGTGGCCTACCAGTCCTATGAGAGAGCCAGAGACATTCAGGTAGATACTTGGATTTACAGTATAATATGTAGTAAGATAGCACAATACTTTTTCTGTGTGACTCCAGAAATTAACCCCTAATTCTGTTGTAACTTTGTGTTTGTGTGTGTTTGTGTGGTGTGTATACATGCAGGAAGCAGTGGAGTCGTGCTTGACTCGCATCACTAAGTTGGAGCTCCAGCAGCAGCAGCAGCAGGTGGTGCAGTTGGAGGGTGTGGAGAACGCCAACGCCCGTGCCTTACTGGGCAAACTCATCAACATCATCCTGGCACTCATGGCTGTAGTGCTGGTCTTTGTCTCCACCCTGGCCAACTTCATCACCCCACTCATGAAGACCCGAGCACGGGTGGCCGCCACAGTCATGCTGGCCCTTTTCCTGTTCATCCTCTGGAAGCACTGGTACTTCCTGGAGCTGTGGCTACTGCCCAGCTGAGATCCCCACAGCCAATCACCCACTCCCCTGTGTCTGAGTGACCAGGATGTGGACAGAAGGACCACATTGATACACTAAGCTGCCCCAGACAAACTAAAAGTCTGGAACCCAGTCATATTTCTGAAAGGGAACCGTTGCACTTTTTTCATAGGGTTTATGCTTGGAGAGTTGAACTTATGAGTGTTGTAAGGCACAAAACCTTTTCTTTACAAAGCAACTGATGAAGACTCCCGTTGGATGGCAGATGGTGGCCATTTTTGGTTGAGAGACTTTTTAGGAGGTGATTTAATGGTGATTACAAGGAACCAAAGAAACTATCTGCCTGGTCGCTTGGCAACTCAAGCATTTGCTCTTTCTCTTGACTAATCTAGTGGCGTCAACTCACCATCGTAGTCACAATGATTTCATTACAATTTGGGAATTAATGTTGAAATTATTTAACACATCTCAAAATTGTAGTGTAGGCCAACACTTAAAAATGATAATAGATAGAAAAACAAATTATGCTTTGCTAAACCACATTTGCTGTTACAGTTCCTTTGTACTGAGCCAATTGTATATTTGCAGGACATGGCTAAGCAAAAGGATTGCTTTTTTTCTGAATGTTAGGGTATGTACTACTCATGCATGTCCTCACTTGTGCATTTGTACCTGTGTGATGCACTTGGCATGAGTAACATTCCAACACCAACAGAAATAGACGTTGCTCTTTTCTCAGTATTCTGTTGTTTATAGACAGTTTGTACCTAAATGTTCTTCTCCATATTAATTCTAAAACAGTCAACTAAATCACTTCTGGTGTTTAAACTACACTTTTTGGGTGCATCAATCGTTTTCGTCTCTTATGTGTGATGTAAAGGAGAACTTGAGGGCCAGGATGTATTCTGGTGAGATGGATCCTCACAACTACTGAATGATCTATTAGCTATTCTGAGCATCAATGCCATTTCATAACCACTGTTGTAGAGCAGCTAAGAATCTATGTAACGTCAGATCCACAGCACGTTTGACCATTGCTTCCATATTTCTATCCAGTTTGCTAACTCCATCACAACTCTGTTCCATTCTTAATAAATACATTCTGAAACTATGCTAATGTTGCATGATATTGGAAAGTCGGATGGTTTTCATGGAACTGTGTATATCTAACAGTATCGACTACAGAGAGAAGAATAATAATACTAAGTAATCAGTGACAACCTGTGATCTGTATCATGAAAAAGGTACTAATTTTAAAGACGGTCCCTCAATGTACCCCCCTGCAAAATTGAACTCCAGGCTGGTTCAAGCTAAAAGGTTTGTATATCAACTCCCTGTAGGAGACAGTTTGTTTAAGCAGTAACCTATAATAAGTGCATATTTTTACTAATCGAGTGTCCATCATGGGGCAGCAGCGTAGCCTAGTGTTTAGAGCATTGGACTAGTAACCGAAAGGTTGCAAGATTGAATCCCCGAGCTGACAAGGTACAAATCTGTCGCTCTGCCCCTGAACAAGGCAGTTAACCCACTGCTCCTAGGCAGTCATTGAAAATAAGAATTTGTTCTTAACTGACTTGCCTTGTTAAATAAATATATATATTTTTTAATTCAGTGTGGGCTGGGTTGTTTACAATTGGTTTCACATCTAAAATACTTTATGTGCTTACAAACATGCCGTGAACAGCCTCCAAAAATAATTCTGTAATCCTTTAATCCACATATGTGACCAGGTAACCAATTGGATTTCAAATGGTTTGGGAAAGACAACACATATAGGTTTGTTCTGTTGCCAAAATGTATGAGTTCACTGTTCTTAGCAACAGTACAAAATAAACTAACTATGGAAAACTTAAAGGAGAACTGAGCCCTAAAAAAATGGATTTCATGGTTGTGCAGTTTGACCTCCCTTGATCAATTTATAAAAATAATATCCACAAGGAGGTGCCTTTGAGCAGATGAAACTCACCTATGGGATTGTGGATATGAATATTATTTTTGTAAATTGATAAAGGGAAGTCTTACATGTTCAAGGGAATTCTTATTTGATGTGCGAGTAGTTACCTGAAAAATCCACTCTAGAAAAACGCAGTAAGCTAATATAGTGAGAAACACTGACAGTTTAAGACAGCCCATCAATCTAAGCGGTTACAGCTGGTAGTACATTAAACAAAATATGCAAGTGACAGACAAAAACGTAAGTATTTTCTTGTTTTTTAATCATTGTCAGGCAAACCCCATATGACAATTACATTGATGACAGGTGCTTTTACAATACAGAAGAGATCATGACAGGCCAATGGAAAGGCCATACCTGACCTTAAAAAGTAAGACATTCATCGTCATTAGATTATTCCAACTTTACAGTTCACATAAATGAATTTTGTACACTGAACAAAAATATGAACGCAACATGTAAAGTGTTGGTCCCATGTTTCATGAGCGGAAATAAAAGATCCCAGAACTGTTCCATACACACAAAAGCATATTTCTCTCAAATTCTGTGCACAAATTGGTTTACATCCCTGTTAGTGAGCATTTCTCCTTTGCCAAGATAATCCATTCACCTGACAGGTGGCATATCAATAAGCTGATTAAACAGCATGATCATTACACAGGTGAACCTTGTGCTCGGGACAATGAAAGGCCACTAAAATGTGCCGTTTTGTCACAACACAAAGCTACAGATGTCTCACATTGAGGCAGCATGCAATTGGCATGTTGACTATAGGAAAGTAGATGAAACTGTGGGTTTGCACAACCAAAGAATTTCTGCACAAACTGTCAGAAACCGTCTCAGAGAAGCTCATCTGCATGCACACCATGGTCTTGACCTGACTGCAGTTCAGCGTCGTAACCGACCAGTGGGCAAATGATAATCTTCCATGGCCACTGGCATGCCAGAAAAGGGTACTCTTCACGGATGAATCCCGGTTTCAACTGTACCGGGCAGATGGCAGACAGTGTGTATGGCGTTGTGTGAGTGAGTGGTTTGCTGATTTCAACGTTGTGAACAGAGTGGCGGTGGGGTTATGGTATGGGCAGGCATAAACTAGGACAACGAACACAATTGCATTTTATCGATGGCAATTTAAAAATGCAGAGATACCGTGCCAAGATCATGCGGTCCATTGTCGTGCCATTCAGCTGCCGCCATCACCTAATGTTTCAGTATGATAATGCACGGCCCCATGTTGCAAGGATCTTCACAGAATTCCTGGAAGCTGAAAATGTCACAGTTCTTTCATGGCCTGCTTACGCACCAGACATGTCACCCGTTGAGCATGTTTGGGATGCTCTGAAGTGTACGACAGCGTGTACAGGTTCCCGACAACATCCAGGAACTTCACACAGCCATTGAAGAGGAGTGGGACAACATTCCACAGGCCACAATCAACAGCCTGATAAATTATATGTGAAGGAGATGTTGAGATGAGGCAAATAGTGTTCACATCAGAAACTGACTGGTTTTCTGATCCACACCCCTATTAAAAAAAAAAAAGTATCTGTGACCAACCGATGCATATCTGTATTCTCAGTCATGTGAAATCCATAGATTTGGGGCAAATTAATTCATTTAAATTGACTGATTTCCTTATATATAATCTAACTCAGTCAAATCTTTGAAATTGTTGCATGTTGCGTTTATATTTTTGTTCAGTGTATTTGATTCATATCAAGACCAGCAGTACAATAACTCTTGAGAACCTGGCAAACTAAGACCCCAAATAGAAACAGCAGAGTAGAAAAAAACAACATATTACAAAGCTGAAGAATTCCTGATTTTATCTTGATTTCATGTCATGATGTCACACATATATTGCTTGCAGGTGCTCCACTCCAGTGAAATGGATACTCCTCTTAACCCAAACAATTATCCCAACAACACACTCTCCAATATCTCAGTCCTTTGTTCATTCTTCCATCCATTTCTAACCATGAACAGAGTTACAGTGCACCGGACTCCAACCAGAGCCTAAACTAGCCTCTACAATTAAGGTAGGAGGAGAAGAGAGCTGCCACATGACATAGAAGTCAATAAAAGATCAGAAGGAGCCCATTGATCATGGGATCAACGACCTAAGCCCCTCCTCCATAAAGGTGCAGCATGAAGCCAGTTGGCTCAATACAATTCCCATCCATCTCCAAAGTAGCTTTCTGCCACACAACTCCATACCTCTGTTCAAGGTAGGGAAACGGAGTACAGACAGGAATATCTACACACCATCTATACCGTTCATTCTGTTGGCCCAGACCAAGGCCTTACAGCCTGAGATATCCACAGCAGAATGAGAGAGGTCATAGTGAGATAAAGATGACACTGGGTTGGAGACTAAAATGCCCTTGGCTGACATCTCATTGTGGTTGAGAATACAGAACAGAGGTAGGCTAGGCAACATTGGTTATGGAGTGTCTGATAGTATCTGCAGGCTTGCCGTAATCCACCCAGGCTCTGAATCACCTGATGCAATTAATAATCTCTGATCCTGAGCCACAAAGGGAAACTCAATAAGTTTAGCCACAGAATAATTCCTATTCCGTTCCAAATGGCTGGTGTTCATCATCCCAGGAGGGAGATAAACATTGGTGGAGGATGAGGCAAGTTATCTCCTATAAAATGTAAAGCACTTTGACACCTGGTGAAATATATAACTAACCGTGATCAACATTGCCTTCCCTTGTGGTACAACGTTCAGTAGCTCTCACATGGCTGTTAGCATACCAGACTCAACAAATGTGGGCTGAGGTGTTTAAAGCCAAGGGAAATCTAGGTGTAAACCAGGATGTAGCCTGGTGGAGGAAGTGTAACATGCCCAGGCAGACCTCTAGGCAACAGACACAGATATAGGTCTCAGTCCCCCAGACCAGGTAGACATCAGTCAGGTAGTACACCCTGGTCTAGGGTGTAGGAGGGAGAGGGGCCTAGGCAGACCTCTGGGTATAGAACAAAATGTAGGCCTGTGTGTTGCACACCTCCTCCACACTGCACACGTTCATCTCAGAGTCATTACAGTGGACCCAGAAACCTGGAAACACACACAGGTAGAGGGCTGGTTACGGCTTGGTAAACTGTGCCACCTACAGTCCCAGCAGCAACTCATGTAATCTCACAGTATCAGCTTATATGGGGCAACAGGTAGCCTAGTGGTTAGAGCGTTGGTCTTGTAACCGAAAGGTTGCAAGATCAAATCCCCGAGCTGACAAGGTAAAAATATGTCGTTCTGCCCCTGAATAATGCAGTTAATCCACTGTTCCTAGGCCGTCATTGAAAATAAGTATTTGTTCTTAACTGACTTGCCTAGATAAATAAAGGTTAAATAAATAAAAAAAATACTCTGAGCAAAACATTTATGAGAGTCAACTGCACTACACAACTAAACATTTGACCAATTCATCAGGTTTTTTAAAAATCTGAAAAGACCAAGTGAAAATCCTGCCTAAACTACAGGCTATTCTAAAACAGAGTTATTAGCTTGGATGCAAGTGTCTGGTATCTTGGTCCCACTTACCTCCCTCAGTGTTGTAGCAGTATGCAGTGTAGTGCCCTGAGCCAAAACCTTTCCCGTGGTGCATGACTACAGCAGATAGGTCGTAGGTGTAGCCCTCTCTGTGAACCGACTGTCCTGAGTCTGTGCAGCAGTAGGGCTCTATGTTCAAAACCTGGTCAAAGGCCACATGGACGCCAATCTTCTCCCTGTGGTTCCGGCCTGACCATCTGTCACAGAACAGGGATTGGTTATCTTATGCTTGTCCTTGTTACAAGACATCCCCTTGCAGAAATATACAATCATACCAACTAAACCATAACACACATTTGGAAACCAAGAAGGACAGACAATCGGTGGGTGTAAATCTCGACTGTCTTCAAATGCAGTAGACAAACTGGGTGTTTGAAGCTAACCTGAAGCGTTTGAGGTGCAGCCGTAGAACCTGAGGTAGGCGGTAGATCAGCAGCTGCTTACATGCCTCTGACAGAACCAGGGGCTTGTGGGACGTCTTCCGTCTTTTCCCTGACAATTATAAAACATACAGGTCACAGACGTGTAACATGCGTGTGACATGGAGGTACAGGACGTGACCACTAGAAAATAAGAACTATATTGTGATTACCCCAAAAGCACAAACTCAGTTTCACTTTCAATATCAAACAATTGGCTAATTAGTCAAATAAAGTCTAGCCCGAAAAGAGAGAAACACACAATAGTGCTCCCCAGCGTATAGTCCTAGAAAACAGAATTTAGTTACATCGGGTTCATTCAACCATTCCTATGGGGAAACACATACTTAGGATATCTTATAGGTTTTGTTCTATGAGATAATATCAGTCAGTTAACATGATCTTTATTAATTATGACGCCGTTGTGCTTTTAAAAAAATTAAATGCTTAAAAATTCAAAAACTGACTTCAGTTTGAGTTGATTATGATCTCATAGAACAAAATGTAGAAGATCTCCTAAGCTTGTGCTTATCACAGACCTTATTTTCAGCATGTATCCAAAACCTACAAAAACATGAATTACCCCATAGGCTTTGTCTAACAAACCATGGCGGCATTAGTGCCTACAAAAAGACGCCATTACTATTGCGCTCTATAGGCCTACTTCCCTAACCATGATTCTGGTCGAATAGCTGAATAAAAAGAACAGCAAAATAAAGTACAGGGGGATTTGTCTATTCCATTAACAGACATTAGTCTCTGTCCCAGTACTAACTGTTGCAGTGGTTGCAAGCATAGATGCTGCCCTCCAGAGCCTCTGTCTCAGTGAACTTGGCCAGCATCTCAGTGAGGGAGCAGCTGCGCTGGTAGGCCAGAGACGCAGCCGAGCCCTTCTCCGTGCTGTGGTAGCGCTCCGGGAACTCCAGGGACAGGTCCCAGAATGGCTCCACCGTGTTTGACTTGTGCTTACAGGACAGACAAGTCACCTGGAGGGATAAAGGGATAACCAAGCAAACATTTCACCAAGGGGTTATTGTTTGAAAACCCAGACAGAGCCGCCATCTAAGTCCTGGTTTGCAACTGTGATTAATAAACAAGTGACTACCCTCAGCCATGATAGGGTGTTGAAGGTCAAACCTAAATGAATGTGTTGAGTACTGTTGTCATGGGAATGAGTAGAGTCCCTTACCTGGCTGAGTAGCTGTCCGTGAAAGATCGTGTTGAGGACCTTGAGCACCTGCTTGGACAGCTTCCTCTGGGTGATAGGGATGACGATCCTGCGCTTGCTGCCCTCTGACTCCAGCTCTTGCTGCACCTTGTCCAGCAGCTCACACAGGAACTCCTGGGCATCCTGCTGGTCGTAGCCACGGAACGCTGGGATCAGGTTCCACACAGAGTGCAGCATGGCAAAGGGCGACACCAACGACCATCGGCCAGACCACATGACCCTGAACAGTGTGTGTAGCTCGTGGCACAGTGACATCTGCTGGCGGGTGGAGGATCGCGGCTCCTTGGGCTGGACCAGCTCTGCTGCGTTTAGGCAGGGGGGCGAGCTCTGCTTGCTGACAGCAGGGAGACCCCCACTGGCTGCCTTCCCCATGCCACGTCCCAGAGGGCAGCCTGGTGTGACTGCACTACCACTCCCCACCACAGCCCCAGCCACACCCTGGTTTGTCTTGGCCAGCAGCTCCTCAGTCTCACACATGTCCAATGTGAGGAAGCACTCCCTGAATTTCTGCAGGTGGCTCAGCACCTGTAAGATAGAGTTCATGTAGCACGTGTTCCCAAGGTTGCGTAGCCCAGTGACCCCCGGGGCTAGTCTACGACGGGTCGCTTTATGGGAGGAGTAGTACCTCCGTACTTTGAGTTTACGAGTCCTGCCATTGCTGGGGGGCTTCAGGGATAAAAGGGAGGGTTTTTTGGGCGGAGGCAGACGCTCCGGAGGGTCGCGGAACTTCAGGGGGATAAGTGTGATGGTTGAGCGGGGCGCCTGGGTGAGCAGCCTGGCACTCTTCCTGGGCGGCACATTGGCCAGCTCTCCCATGAGTCTCCTCTTCATCTCATTTTTCTGGCGCCGGACCTCCTCCTTCTCCTGCTCAAGTTTCTCCTCCCGCTGGCTCTGTTCCTCCTGCTGCCGGTTCCTCCAGCGGCGCAGCATCTTCCCCAGCAGCACCTTCCTTCGGTGCCACAGGGCCGTCTGCATAGCAGGCTGGGGCCCGCTCTCACCCACCCAGGGGTTACAGTCACCCCCTGCAGAGGAGCGCAGGGAGCGCCTGCCAGGGCTACGCACAGTAGAGAGCGCCCCCCGCAGGAGCTTGAGGTCTCCTTCAGCATTGTCGTTGAGCACATAGTCTCCACAGGCGAAGCAGAAGACATCCAGCTCCCGCACTTCCATGGCCAGGGGGTGGTTTGACTCCTGGAAGTGTTTGAGGGAGTGCTCTTCCATGAAGCGGCCACAGGCCACGTGAGAGCACTTGAGACAGGCCCACACTGACTCGGTGGTGCAGCAGTCCATGCAGCGCCATTTCTGTGAGTTGAGGATGGAGTGTTCGTGGCCGAGGCGAAGACGCCCCACGTGCTTACAGCGGTCCATCTCTCCAAATGCACATGTGCCTGCCCACAGCGTCAGGACACACGCCTCTGTGCCAAGCAGCAGCTCATCCTGCAGGAGGGAAAAGGAGATCAACTTCAGTAAATCACAGGGATAGAAATCAACCGCTTCATTTCAGATATGCTAAATAGAAAATGTGTTCTCTATTTGAACGTAAACTGGCTGGTGTAGTGTGTGGAAAAGATTGAGGACTAAGAATATGAACTTGCACACCATGTAAGCTTGTTTTACTTACTGTAAAAAACACTGCGCGCTGATTTAGGTCAGTGTTCTTTCAACATAAGCAAAGGGACCTTCACAGGTGCAATCAATCAGCTTCACTCATGTCTGGTTCGGGATCCTGAATAAACTGAAAATAAAATCGGAAAAGAGGTTGTGCCTGTATAGCGAGTTTTTTTTAACTTAGCAGTTGACAGATTAAGACGTTAATTTGAGCAAAGCAAACACGTTTCTAACTAACTTAAAGCATGTAGCTAGTTCACTATGTCTGAACATTTACTCGACAGTTTCTTAGCAGAATTTAACACAGTTTATAAACCAATCATAATCATGTTAGGCAATTGAGTTGAGCAGTTTAACACTATTAGTCTATTTTAAAATTAAGAAACAATCGATTTATCCATAACAACAAACAAAGGAATCAAACTGCATACTTTTTCTGCTGGTCAACATGCATTGGTTTGGCGACCAATCATTTCGTTCGATTCAAACTACTAACTAGTTAACTTAGGTTAGCAGTTTTCCATCTTGGCTTGCCAACTTGCACCAGTTTTGCCATATAACGTGGCGTCTCGGCTCGTGCCACAATGAAAATGTAACGTTAGCTCCTCACTCCAGCTGACCACTCGACGCGGGTTAGAGTATGTTCTTGTTCACTTAACTGGCAAGTTCCAACTTATTGTCATGTTTAATTAGCTTTAACGTTACCTAGCTCGCCAATAGACAGATATCTAGCTACTTGTTGGTAACGTTAGCGAACGTTAACTACCCAGCTAGCTAGCTATGATGGTTAGCTAGCTAGGGCGATTAAGTTTTACAACACATTCACTGTATTTCTTCAATCATTTGGCTAATGGTACAATAGCCAACATTGTGATCAAATAAAGAAAATGTCAAATGTCTTCATAATGTTGTCCCTTATACCGGTGTAATGTATTTATTTAGTTTAACACATTGCAGAGAAACAATAGCCTGATGGCTAGCATTTGCTAAGCTAGCTAGGCTTGCTAGCCATCAGAACAAAGACTAGTCTGAAATCCACACTTGTGAACACTGAACAACTTCTAGTTGATATGGTTGACTACACGGAGGGGGTGAAAAAAAATCACTGCGGTTTTGTCATCTAACTAGCTAGCTTGCTAGCTAGAATCCACAGAGCCGCAATGTAAACAAAGCTAAATGTGTCGTATATAAACTTTTGAGTACATCTTCAAACAACACACCGGGAGGTCAACATACAAATAAAGTCACAGATACTCAGAAAACCTGCAATGTAGCTATCTAGCTAACCGTAACATGAACCCATAACTTTCAGAGGTTGACTAAACAGTACGCGACAATGTCAGTAGTTGATCCATAAAATAACTGTTTGTTGTATTTGTAAAAAATACAAAATGAATTTCGCTTCTATTTACCGCCATCATCTGCACGCGAAAGCTGTTTTAGACCTCGAGACAACCGAACTATTTCGGTCCTGGAATCAAGTCATTCTGATTGGATTGAACTGATCCCTCTTCCGTCGAGCTTTAGCTCTCATTGGTACACAGGATGTAGCGTTCATTACTATGATCGTGAAAAGATCCAAACTGATCGGATGGTTATTATTACCGTACCAAACCATTTTTGTTATTACCCATAGTAGTCCTCATGAGCTCAGTTGGTAAACCCTATGTCATTTTTACAAGTCATGGCTTTTCACCTGGAGACTGATACATTATTGGCATACTTTTTCCATTCATAACAACTGACAAAGTCCCCTATAAACCATTCATGACAGGACTGTATTTGGTGAAAAACACCAGCAACAGTATACAAAATATGCATATGGTTAATAAATCTAATATATTTCCAAAAATACTGTTATGAAAAAGAGGATCTTAATCAAGTAAGGTAAACATAGGTTTATTGAGTAAAAACAAACAAACAGTGTTACTAAGTGTTGTCAGACAATTTTTTTAATCAAAAATAACCAACTATTAGTAGGACCATAATGCCCAGATACAACATTGGTATCTAAACTGAAGGTCCTTTAAACCGATTACTCACAAGGATAATCCACAAGACACATTTGGGACACATCATTATTCCTTCAAGAGTTCAGACTTCAACCAGTAAGGTTTTGTTCTCATTTTTGCCATGATATATTCCTTGCAGTGGTTGTGAAATGCTTCAAAAAGTTTGAGTTGCTGTACTGACACTCAGTACAATTTAAATTACACAACATTGTGGTTTAAGATTACATGTTGCTTGTGTTGGGGTGTGGAGGAAGTACTGCTGTACTCTTGGTGGTGCTTCTTTATCGGCTGAGATTATCCAGGACATTCCTGCTACCATGAAGATGTCATCGTGTGGTCCCTGGGAGCACCTGCTGTTTGCGCACTTTGCTGAACAACTCCAGGTACTGGGTCATGGTGTCAACACAGTCCGCGGGCACATAGAGGCCCTCAGGCTTGGTGGCGAACACAGAGGGCAGCTCCGGGATGCTGGGGCCCAGGAAGCTTTGCATAAACTCTTTCATCAGGTTCCAGCAGTCCCCAGGGACCACACAGGGACAGTACTCCACCTAAACAAATAATGAGATTTGATCGTGGACATCCGTTTAGAAAAAGTGTAACACAGATCAAAAACCCCCTTTACCCTCCATTTTGATAATTGTCTGTACAGACCACTCACCTCTACTGATATTCCCCTCGCGCTGGAGCTCATTGTTACTGCTCCAACCTTTATCAGGAAATCACAATAGCGGTAGCGGGAACCACGGCTCTCTACCTTGTGCCCCTTGGCGTTTTGGAAGTGGCTTTTCAGCTTAATCATGAGCACGTCAAAGTTTCCATCTGCTGTGAGGCAGGGACCTCCTTCGAACAGGGCTAAGCAGCTCAGGGGGGTTTCTGAGTTATGCATCACATACAGGAGTTTGGTGGGCTGGCCTGTGACAAACAGAGAGGAAAGAAATATGGTTGTTGCCCCCTTGTGGGTATTTGAATGATGTAGTCCAATGAATTACATGACAAGATATGAAAGACAATTTTGTTTATGTCATAGCTTTGCAGTACAACTTTAGTTACCGCTGGCATTTCCTGTGGCATGGTACGTCTCACAGTCCACAGTAAAGTTTCCCTGCTTCACAGCGCTCAACTGCTCCAACTTCTTGTGCAGAATGTCTATTGTCTGCTGCACACTCTTTCCCTCTGCCAAAGGCACCTGACACACACTAAGCAAGGGAGACAGCACACAGAGTATAACTGTTAATAACATTAAGATATTGTTCAGCATTAACTTACTGATTTCCAAAAGTCACATATTGAAACAATGTCAGATCTGAATGGTGATGTAAGATGATAGGAAGCTTGGAAGAAAAATCAACCAGGTGACAGATCATTGAGTTGTGAACTGTTTCATGTGGATCCACATGGGATCTACGGCTATGTAAAATACCAGGTGTGATAAGTAACGTAGCTAGCTAGCAATTTATTTTTTGTTAGATACAAGTTTGATTTAAAAAAAGAGCAAACAATAGAATCTCACCAAGTCACCCCCATTGATTCAAGACGGTTGTTATTTTCTTACTACGAAAATGTACACGCTTCCTGCTGAAAAACGGTCTGTTTCCGGTATTAGGAGGAAATTAGGTAATCTGTCTGCGCCTACGTTTTTCTCGTGCGAAGAACATTTTAATACACTCATTTTGTTCATATAATTTTTTTGAAGATGGAACAATTCCAATATATCCAGTAATACATACCAAAGACATATGAGATGTTTCCTTTTCTAAATGTCTCTGGTATTATGTTTCGTGTCCGATAGTACGTCACTTCCGTTGGATAAAAAAAAAGCACGTGTGTTGGCTGGAGCTTTGGTGAGAATTTCCACATTAGCTACTTTATGAATTGTTAAACTAACTAGCTAGATTAATAGTACATTTCTAACAGATCTGTATAATAAACTAGCACAGATGCCGAAAGTGAAGAAACCCAAATGTGGAGGTGGGGAGAAAAGTGGCGACGGAATGGTTGCGCTTGCTGACCAGATTCTTCAAGGGGATATGGTTCGAGTACATGGCCGAGTGAAGACCAGGGATCAACGGGGAGAAGATGAAGATGAGGACGAGTACGTGGATGAACGCCTATCAAGGAAGATTCTGGAGCAGGCACGAATCCAACAAGAAGAACTACAGACAGAATATGGTTTGGCACCAGAGGTCAAGAAAAAGCAAGCCACTGTTTTAGGTAACGTTGAGGTGGATTTGCAAGCCAGAAAATTCCTATCTGCTTTTGTTTTTTTGTCTTGCAAGCTAGCTATCCACAACAACCACACATGACTTTACACTTGACTACTGAGAACTTTTGCATGGAGGTCAATTCCAGTCATTGTTATTCTTGATGTGTTGTGCTATGCTCAGTTATACTAGTGGTACAGTTTCATGGAATATCGATGTTGTCTTATATCCTTGCAGGGCCAGATTCTCAGGATGCAGACTCTGATGAGGAGTGGCCGGCACTGGGTGAAGCCGGGGCCGGTGAGGAGGCAGAGGCTAACTGTGGGACAGAAGTGGTGGTGGACCCAGAGGATGAGAAAGCTATGCAGATGTTCATGAACAAGAATCCTCCCATGAGGTACAGCATGAGGCCCCAAAACTCTGAGCCAAACCACTGAGCTAAAAACTGTTATTGCAGTGAAAAGTCTTGATGATGAATGATTTGCCATTTTCTGTCTTTTTTTATTTTGTGTGTTAAAGACACCTAGATTCAATTGAATGACAACAGCTCTATCATGCCATAAAAGGGAATTTCATGTTGTCTCTTCCAAAAGTGAATTATAACTTTGTAGCTGAATATGGATTTCCTCAGTGTTGTCCTTGTTCTGGGGTTTTGTTTAGACGAACTCTAGCAGACATCATCATGGAGAAGATCACAGAGAAGCAGACAGAGGTGGGGACAGTGATGTCTGAGGTGTCAGGAAGACCCATGCCCCAGCTGGACCCAAGGATCATTGAAGTGTACAAAGGTGTCAACAAGGTATGCCATGCACCTGCGTCCTCCTGTATTAATTTACTTGGCCACATCTTATTTTCCACTTAATCAGATTTCAGTCAGAGGCTGAATATTACCAACTATTATGAACTTGTTTTTTTTCGGTTGCTCCAGGTTCTGTCAAGATATCGTAGCGGCAAGCTGCCCAAAGCTTTCAAGATCATTCCAGCACTGTCAAACTGGGAGCAGGTTCTGTACTTGACAGAGCCTGAGACCTGGACTGCTGCTGCTATGTACCAGGCAACAAGGTCTGATAAAAAATTAACAGGATGATTTGTTAACATCTGTCAAAAACCTTTATTTAATTATTAGAAAGCATCTTATGGATATTGACTCTTGATTTTTCTTTTTTCTGAACAGAATCTTCTCATCCAATCTGAAGGAGCGAATGGCCCAACGGTTCTACAACTTGGTGCTACTGCCAAGAATACGAGATGACATTGCAGAGTATAAAAAACTAAACTTCCACCTGTACATGGCCCTGAAGAAGGCTCTTTTCAAGCCAGGGGCATGGTTCAAAGGTGAGACAAATCAAGAACATGTATCAAAGGGGAGAGAAATAGTCAGGTAGATGATTTAAAAGCTTGGTTGATAATCAATGTATGTGGTTGCCAGGATGTAATAATGTGGGGTGAAAGTAATTTAAGATAATACACATTATCTCTCAGGTATTCAACATTTTTTCCAAAGATACTACTTAGTGGGTTTTGTTCTTAGTTCACTTTGGCAATCAGCCAACATATGGTCTTTGTCACTAGGTGGCAGTATTGTCTAACCAGATCACCAGAATCAGATTTAGAAGGTTATTTCAGTTGTTTGTGAATTTGGTTGTGTTGCCCAAAAAGTTACATATTGCAGCTTTTAACATTTCTTGTGCATTTGTACTATGTGTTGTACAGTATTTTATCTATTTGTTTCCAGGTAATAACTTTGTACCCCTTAACCCAGCATATGTTTGTGTTACTGTGTGTTCACACATTTCTATTTTTCTCACTCAGGCATCCTCATCCCGCTCTGTGAATCTGGAACATGTACTCTGAGGGAGGCTATCATCATTGGTAGCATACTCACTAAGTGCTCAATCCCTGTACTGCACTCCAGGTAAGAGACACTCTTTTACCTGTGTTATGTGTGCAATTTTGTAAGGTCTATGATGCCCTAATGTGACTGCTCGGCTTGCCACTTGGCTTGGGACTTGGTTTTTAACCGTTGCAGCTTGACTGTTGCTGATCATGTAAGTGGGAATTCATGTGAATGTATGGTACAACAGTATTTAAGGTGGTAGAACAGCATGGCTTGTCAGAAAATAATGCAGATAACAAATGACTGATTCTCTCTGCAGCGCTGCCATGCTGAAACTGGCAGAGATGGAATACAATGGAGCCAACAGCATCTTCCTGCGACTCTTACTGGATAAAAAATATGCCCTGCCCTTCCGTGTCCTGGATGCCCTGGTCGGCCACTTCCTGTCCTTCCGCAGTGAGAAGCGTGTCCTTCCTGTGCTGTGGCACCAGAGTCTGCTTACCCTGGCACAGCGCTACAAGTCCGACTTGGCATCCGAACAAAAGGCTGCTCTACTGGAGCTACTTAAGGTGCAGACACACCCCCAGATTTCTGCAGAGATCCGCCGGGAGCTGCAGAACTCAGAGTCCCGTGATCTGGAAACCGCTATGCCTGTCACAATGGCCATGGACTGAGTATGGAGCTGAGCAAGGCTGCACCCTCTCAGTCTCAACCTTTCCCCTCTTTCTCCCCAATGTACCATCATTCACTAAACTGCCCACAACACATACACGTATGAACTGTTTTTCCCCTGCCAAATGCTCTATCATTGCTATGGAGATAAGAGTAAAGGCCACGAGATGGATTACAGATTAACATTCATTCAACATCCTGACTATCAAAGTGATATTATGGAATTCCTTTCTGATGTGCAAGTAAGGATGTCATTTACAAACTGAAATACATAACTGTTGTAAACATACATTACATTTATTGAGTGGAAAGGATAGAGATGTGTTTGCCAGTTTTGAGGCAATGTCGGTTTCACAAGTAAAGATCATGTACAGCTGACTTGTTTGTATGACACCTACATTTCCAAAGGAATTTAGAGAAGCTACAGCACACTGACCCTTTTGGTGGAAAAAAAACTTTTCAATGAGTGAATGTTTGTAACATGGTTAAGTAACTTAATGAAGGAAAATACTATTCAAATGTTACTGTAAAAATTAACATTTTGAATAAATGATTTCCTTGGTTTAAAGTGAAATGTCGGAAGTTGCATTGCCACCATTCACAAAAGAATCCCATAGATGCTGACTGATATCCTGGCCAGGTGTGACAGCTTGAGCATTTCTGAAATTCCCACAGTGTTAGGGGCAAGAGGACATTTAGCTAGAACTCGTACCTATGGATACCTGTTCCCACTACCCAAAAACAAATCTGACTATGAGAGAGTAAGTCTGGATTATGGACGTTGAATAGTCCTGCAGATCTGCCCCCTTTAAAGGTGCAATCTGGGATTCAAACTAACAAAGCACTCACCCTGCCACTTTATTTTGTAAACAGCTGAGGAATGGGGCAGGAGAAATGTAACCACTCTCAAATACATACTGGTAGTATACACAAGGACTCTCACATATGGATACAGGGACTGACTATCCATGAGATCAAAATGATAGTTATGTTTCATTATATGTATCACTCTGCAGTGGAGGGATACATCTGAGGTGAGGATTTACAGATTTACTCCCGTGTACACCTGTGTCATGGCTGGGGTGCGCCCCTATATATAGACCCCATGGCCGCGACACGTTCTCTTTCATTTTCTCGGCGGATGGCCGTATGGTTTGAGGAATAAACTTTCTGAAGTTCGCTTGGTATGTCCACTGGTAAGTGTAATATCTTGCGTGGATGTATACTCACAGGCTGTTTGCAGCCTGGAGCAGCTGGCCACATGCCCAGCCCCTCTTGAGTGCTGCACGCGGTTGATCTGTATCTTCTGCCCGTGGTTTGTCGTTTCGTTAGCATTACACGACAACTCCGTGTGCATTAAACCGGTAGGTAATATTGCAGCTGGCGTAAAACAAAAAAAACCTAATCAAGTCCATTACCTGTTTGCTGTTTTTTTGTCTGCCTGTTTTTCCCACAGGGGTCTGCCCCTGTGTTTGCAGAGGTACTGGGTAATTTATTTCTCACCGGGTTCCTATTCCTCCAAGGGATCACGACATAAGCTCTCCCAGGGCGTCGGACCCCTGCTCTGTGACCTTGTTGGCTTGGCTGAACTTATGGCTTCCCTTTGTGACAGGTATGATGGTGGCATCCCCCCTGGGGATCCACATACCTAGTGTATGCCCTGCCTGTGTTTGAGTCACACGGTTAGGGCGGTGGAGCACCCTACTGGGGATGCCTGTTCTGTGTGGTGTTCTCAGAACGCCTGCACCTGACGCGATTGGAGGCCATGCGCGAGTGGGTCAGCCAGGCTCAGGCTGGCGACGAGCTCCCTCAGGAGTGGTGTGTCAGCGAGCTGTTAGTCTCTCTACTGGACCCAGTACCCCTCCCAGGAAGTGTGGCCGGAGCCACTGCAGGAAGAGCTCGCCTGCTACCAGTCCTGGACAGGAGCATGAGTCGGACTGCTGGGACTACCTTGAACGGAGGGCGCATGCCCTGTGTCAGGAGGTTGATAGCTTCGATGGCGAGGACAGCTGTTCTCTGTTGGCCAGTGATAGGCCGTTCCTGGGGGGTGATGCCGGCACTGTTCACCCCCGTGAGCGGGGCTACCAGGCTGACAGACCATCAGAAGCCGCCAGCGGGGCTTCATAGCCCCCAGTGGCTCTGCAGGCCTGCCTGCAGAATCTGTTTTCCTGGCTGCAGAAGGGCACATAGGAGATCCTCTGGGAAGTGATGGAGATGTCTCGTCTGCTTTCCCTGCTCCAGAGGGATGTGGCCCACGTCAACGGACGGGCCATGGTGCAGGTGGTTACCTCCCGGCGCCATCTCTGGCTGGCCCAATCCCGCCTGCCACCTGCTTTCTAGAGCACATTTGCCACTCACCCCATCACCCCAGGCCTGACGTTTGGCCCAGGGGTTGATGACATTCTAGAGCAGACCGATAAGATCCGCAGGGACCCTGAGACGGTTCATGTTGGCTCCTCAGGATTGTTTATCCTCAATTACCTGGACGATTGGCTGATTTGTTCCCCAACCAGGACCGAGGTCCTGTCAGACAGAGACATATTCCTGACCCACATCAGCAGGCTGGGCATTACTGTAAACGACAAGAAGAGTCATCTGACTCACACCCAGAGGGTGGCCTTCATTGGCATAGAATTGGACTCGGTCAGTCCTGAGAGCTGCCCACCAGAAGGGTTCAGGCGATCTTATCTTGCCTCGACCACTTTCGGCAGGGGCGGGTGGTATCCAACCTGAACTGCCAATGCCTGCTGGGCTTGCTGACAGTGGGCTTATTGCTGATTCCTCTAGGCCTGCTCCATTTCTGGCCTCTTATAAGGTGGTTCAACTCTCAGCGGCTGCACCCGAAGCGCCACCGTCACCACCAGCTGTGGGTGACCACACAGGGCCTCAGGGCGTTGTTGAGGTGGCGCTGTCGCTCCTTTCAGGTGGGGTGGAGATGCTGAGGATGTGCTGCCGGGGGGGGGTTCGGCCAGCGGCTGTTGGCTACCCCCTTAGAGCGGCAGGCACATCAATACACTAGAGCTCTGAGTTGTACTGCCGGCCCTGCCATCTTTCCTTCCACATCTGAAGGGAAGACGTCCTGGTGAGAACGGACAACACAACAGTGGTGGCTAACATCAATCATCAGGGTGGACCTAGGTCCCACCACCTCAATCTTAAAGCAAGGGAGCTACTTCTCTGGGCTCAGGGACGTCTAGTGCCTCTATGCGCAGCGCGCGTACCTGACATCCTGAGTATGGCAACGGATATGCTCTCAAGGGAGGGCCTGCCTCCTTGGGACTGGAGCCTACATCCCCAGGTGGTGCAGCACCTGTGGGACAAGTTCGGGAGGGCGCAGGTGGACCTGTTTGCCTCCCTGGACAATGCACACTGCCCCTTTTGGTACTCCATGTCAGATATTCTGGCTCACGATTGGCCAGGGCTGGAGCTTTACGCATTTCTCCCCTTTTTCCCTGATCCAGGTTGTGCTGGACAGGACCAGGATGGCAGAGCATTGTCTGCTTCTGGTGGCCCCATACTGCCCCAGACAACCCTGGTTCAGCCTTCTCCTGTCCTGTTGTGTGGGACACCTTGGCAACTTTCCCTAGACCTGACTTTCTGCCTCAGGCCGGGGGAACCCTGTGGCATCCGAGGCCGCACCGCCTCAGTCTGTGGGCTTGGCCACTCAAAGGCACCAATGGTCCATGTTAGGACTACAGGGGATGAAATGAACACCATGTAGAGCACAAGGGCTCCGGCTACAACCGTGGCATACCAGTGGCACTGGCGGTTGTTCTGCTCTTGTTGCACTGGTATTGAGGTTGTGCCCGAGTCATGCGGGGTGCAGTATGTCATCCAATACCTGCAGTCTCGCTTAGATGAGGGCTTAACAGCCTCTACACTGAGAAGGTATTTGGCTGCAATATCTGCCTGCCATGTGGGGTCAATGGACAGGCCAGTGGGGCGCCATCCCTTGATCTCCAGTTTTATGAAGGGGGTTTGTCACCTGCGTCCAGCTAGGAACCCCTCAATGGCGAGCTGTGATCTGGATGTGGTCTTGGCAGCTTTGGCAAAGCCGCCTTTCCAACCGTTTGAAGTCTGCCTCCCTGATACACCTCACTATGAAGGTGATTTTTGGTAGCGATTACTTCCATGTAGAGGGTGGGTGAGCTCCATGCTCTTTCGGTAAGTTCTGAGTGCTACCGGATGGACCCCGGGGGGAGGAGTATATCTCTCTGCTCCAACCCTTCATTCCTCCCGAAGGTTCTGTCAGACAGGCATGTGAACATCCTTTTATTCTGTCTGCTTATGACCCCCCGGCAGTGGTAGGGGAGTCTGGACTTCCCTCCGGCATGCTGTGCCCTGAGCGGACACGGTCAGTGAGAACAACAGACCAGCTTTTTGTCTGCCATGGTGACTGAGTCCTGGGGGCTGGGCTATCAAAGCAGAAGATCTCTCACTGGATCGTAGAAATGACTACGACAGCATACCGCCTGGCTGGCAGGCCAGTGCTGGGATCTGTGGTGGCACATTCAACATGAGGCATGGCTGCATCCTGGGCTCTCACTGATATCTCTGCTGCAGCCAGCTGGGCTTCCTCTTGCACCTTTGCTAGGTACTATCGGGTAAATGTGGCACCTCCCTCTGCCGTTGGTTCAGGGGTCCTGGGCGTCGCCTCCCCTTCTGGGGACTATGCCGGGAACCCCCTTCCACATTGACGGTCCCTGCGTCTCGGTCCCGCGCTGGGACTTCACCGCTGGCTGGCCAGGTCCCTCTAATACCGACTGTTACGGGTATACCAATATATTGGAATGATCCAATATAGCTCACATAACGAAGGTTATGTATGTAACCACGGTTATGTGAGCTATATGGACCACTCCAATCCTCTACAGTGCTAGAGGCGCCTCAAAAATGATGTAGAGAACGTGACACAGGTGTATACGGGAGTAAATCTGTAAATCCTCACCTCGGATGTATCCCTCCGCCGCGGAGTGATACCAATATATTGGAGTGATCCATAAAGCTCACATAACCATGGTTACATACGTAACCTTCGTTTTAACTATGTTTTGAAGCTATACAGTGTTTGTTTACAATTCCATTCTTTATAAACAATGGAGTAAAACAAGCTTATATTTTGGGTTCTGACCATTGCTCATGAGGCATTTCTAAGTTTTATTCTTCAATTTATATTCTTGAATTTATGAATGAATGAAATCTGACATCATCCAGATGTCATCAAACAGTCGCCAATTCACATTTAAAAAACTCTCCAATCCATTAATATGGAACAATATCACCACAAACTCTCTCACGCACGTCCGCACACAAACACCCACACTAAAGGATATACATAATGTTATCCTTGAAAGTTAAGGAGGGCCTGATGCAAAGTGCACATTGGATTCATGTGATACAGATCGCCTAAACGTATCTCATAATGACTTATCTCATAATTATGACTTACATATCTCATAAAAATGACTTACTATCTCATAATTTGTGGTGTAAAGTATTTAAGTAAAAATACTTTAAAGTGCTACTTAAGTAGTTTTTTTTCGGGTATCTGTACTTTAGTATTTATATTTTACTTTTACTTCACTACATCCCTGAAGAAAATAATGTACTTTTTACTCCATACATTTTCCCTGACACCTGAAAGTACTAATTACATTTTGAATGCTTAGCAGGACAGGAAAATGCTCCAATTCATGCACATATAAAGAACATCCCTAATGCCTCTGATCTGGCGCACTCACTAAACACATGCCTCCTTTGTAAATTATGTTGGAGTGTGTCCCTGGCTATCCGTAAATAAATAAAAAGCAAGAAAATGATGCCATCTGGTTTGCTTCGAACATTGTATAACTTTCTGTCCCTGGAAAAGACCAGTTGGGCATCACCATCATCTCTAAATAGTATCACAAAATAGAGACACATTGGAGGACTACAGTACAAAAGCTACATGAAAACAGATTATGAATATGATGAGATCTCCTCTCTGACCAGAAAGCTACCATTCACCAGCACTGCAAGAGTTATGTCAAAATACAAGCAACCTATTTTTGAAATGTTTTGTATTTGACCGCTCCTTCGGTCAAAACAAGAAATGTACATTTTTTTGGTTGCGTGTACATTTTTATTTAGACATGGTGGAAAAATTTACTCAGTATGACAATTTGGTAAAGTAAAGACACCTTAATAGAAAATGACTAAAGTGAAAGTCACAGAGTAAAATCCTACTTAAGTGAAAGTCTAAATGTAAAAATAAAAAGTCCTTATATTAAGCAAACCAAATGGCACAATTTTCTTGTTCTTTAAATTTACAGATAGCCTGGGGCACACTCCAACACATCGGCATCATTTACAAACAACGAATTTGTGTTTAGTGAGTCTGCCAGATCAGAGGTAGTAGGGATGACCAGGGATGTTCTCTTGATAAGTGTGAATTTAACAATTTTCTGTCCTGCTAAGCATTCAAAATAGAACGAGTACTTCTGGGTGTCAGGGAAAATGTATGGAGTAAAAAGTGCATTATTTTCTTTAGGAATGTAGTAAAGTAAGAGTATTAAAAAATATAAATAGTAAAGTGTAGAGACCCCAAAAAACTCCTTAAGTAGTACTTTAAATTATTTTTGGGCAGAGAGAAAATCTGGTCATATTCATCAGCTCCTTTGCCTAGATACTAATGCATGAGGATAGAAACAAATCCATCCATGAAGCCAGTGTCGTCGCAGTTTATCATTGCTTAACATACTTCTTTCCTCCAACAGGTTTGCAGGGAGCAGAAGTGTGAGGGTGAGCTATTTCCTTTGGCCATCCACTAACTGGACCATTACTTGAGTCTCTTTCCTGTTCAATGGGCCAACCTGCAGCCTTTAGGGGCTGCTTGCATGTTCCTGGCCTCAAAACTTTAAGAGACAGTACCCCTGAGCGCCAGCAAGCTATGCATCTATGCTGACAATGTCATTCCAGTGTCAGAGCTCCTGGTAAACACAAGATTTATTTTCAAGTTCCATTCGCTTTTGCCATAAGAATGAGTTTTGACTCAATAAGTGTGTTATTACTTTGTTTGTTATAGCAGGTTATACTGTCATTTTGGTTCTATGTTCTGCTTCTCAGTCAGTGTGAGCCTGTTTTCTTCTGATATAATAGCCTACGTATGTATTTATCTGTTATGCAGCAGCTGGAGCTTATGGTTGATTTAATGTAATGTGTGTGTTTTACAGCAGTGGGAACTTGTGGTGGTGGCAGGGTTAAAGTGGGACCTGGCTTCTGTGTTACCCTCTGACTTCCCGGAGCCAATTCTTCATGGCATACCCATAATCCCTCACAACCTCCATGCCTTGCGCAGGCATGTCCACTCCTACATTGCACTGGCAGCCACAGGTAGGGGCAGACATTTGGTAGCTCATGGCGAGGTGTGACTGTTGATACTAGCAATGCAGAAACATTTAGTTCTACAAGTCAAGTATTTTAGGAAGCACCCACCAGTAGTTTTAGCATAGAAAAACAAACATCTCATTGTTATTCTATGTGATATGTGCATGGCACTTATTTGATGAATGATGATAATAGCTTGTGTTTCATTTATTCCAAAAAAATCATGCAGCCCTGTGTGTGGCAAAGGGCACACAGCAAGCCATAACTTTGATTATGTGTCAGCGGTTCATTTGGGAGACGGGGGGCTGAGTTTGTGTAATCCTGTATTATGCGGTGTTATAGACCCATGCCCGTACATTCAACTGCCTGATTTCCCATGAATCTCACACGATGTTGCCAGAGGCAACTAGTCACTGGGATACAGTCAAGGCCATTTTGACTGGGCTGTTTCATTGTATCTGGATTCGGCCCATTCATGACTCCTGAATTTGAAACCTATTCCTCTACTCCTATGAAATCCTGCCTCAGGGATTAAGGATGTATGCTGCTCCCGAATCACTAACTCCCAATTGTTAAATACATTATTTTCTGTCGCACAACCTGGTATTATGTTCCTTGTCCACAAAGTGGGTCTGTCAACTGCTATGTCATCTAAACAGGTTAGTACAAAAGACTGGTCAAACCTATTTCTGCTGATCCTGTGAGTATCTCACTGTCTTTAGAGTATAAGTTCTCTGTGTTCCTGCCCTCCACTATTGCCTATGCCAGTGTGGGCACTGCCATTCATAGACTGAAGCTCCTGGATGGAGCTCTATCCAATGATTCACTCATGCAGCTGCTAGAAAACATCTTGGCCTTTGATCTGGTGAGGCCAATATTTAACTAGAAACCTTTTACTCTCTTTAAACCTTGTCTGTTTCCTCATCAAACAAATGTATGTATGATCTAGCTCTCCGTAGCCGATATGAGTAAGACCTTTAAACAGGTTAACATTTGCGGCTGCATGGCCGCGCACGACTCCAACGCCATCATAAAGTTTGCTGACGACACAACGGTGGTAGGACTGATCACAGACGACAATGGGGCAACCTATAGGGAGGAGGTGAGAGATCTGACCTTGTGTGGTGCCAGGACAACAACCTTACCCTCAACGTCAGCAAGACAAAGCAACTGATTGTGAGCTACAGGAAACGGAGGGTCGAGCACGCCCCCTTCAACAACGACGGGGCTGTAGTGGAGCGGGTCGAGAGCTTCAAGTTCCCTCCGTGTCCACACCACTAAGGAATTAACATGGTCCACAGACACCCACACAGTTGTGAAGAGGGCATGACAGTGCCTATTCCCTCTCAGAAGACTGAAAACATTTGGCATAGGCCCTCAGATCCTCAAAAAATTATACAGCCGCACCTTTGAGAACATCTTGAATGGCTGCATCCCTGCTTGGTCTAGCAACTACAAGGCACCCGACCACAAGGCGCTATAGAGGGTGATAAGTACGACCCAGTACATCACTGGGGCCCAGCTCCCTACCATCTAGGACCTCTATACCAGGCAGTTTAAGAGGAAGGCCGAAAAAATTGTCAAAGACTCGAGACACCCAAGTCATAGACTGTTCCCTCTGTTACCACATGGCAAGTGGTAAAACCGCACCAACTCAGGAACCAACAGGACCCTGAACAACTTCTTACACCCAAGCCATATGACTGCTAAACAATACATTTTTTGCAGTAACTTGCACTGACTCTATGCACACACATTGGACTCTACCCACACACTCACACATACTTACATTAACACCCCAACACACACATACACACATACTTACGTCATACACACGCACACACACATACGCTGCTACTGTCTATTATCTATCCTGTTACCTAGTCACTTTACCCCTACCTCGTACCCCTGCACGTCGACTTGGTAGTGGTACTCCCTATATATACCTGTAGCTACGTTATTTGTACTCGTTTCTATTATTTGTTAGTAACTGTGTATTTATTCCTCGTGTCACAACTCAGCATTGTTGGAAAAAGACCTGTAAGGAATCATTTCACACTTAGCCTACACCTTCTGTTTAAGAAGCATGTGACAAATAACATTTTATTGATAAAAAATATATACACTTGTATTTTCCTTGTTTGTCTGGCTTCTCCCTGGAAGTACAATCTGGTCGTTCATTCCACAAGGTGAAGAAAAAAGGCCTCCTTTATTCAATAAGGAAGCAAACTGGTTTAAAAACATAGTACAATTGTAATTGTTTTCTCTGGGTCTTGGTTGGTGAGGACTCTAAGTTTGTGTTACAGCTTTTCATTTTACCCTTCCTATACAATTTCTTTACTGCTCTGTCCTCAAACAGGAATCTCTCTGCTGCTGCTCTGACCAGTTGGAGGGTGTGCTGGAGCTCAGCCTGCCCCCCTCCCCCAGGCACCAGGGGCTTGTCGTTCAGGGATGCCCGTCCCAGAGATCAGCTAGATCGCCACTGACATCCAAGACCTACTGGGATAGAGATGACACCAAGCAGACAATCACTTTAATGGGTCTTTCCTAACAATGACTGGGGCTTAGTTTACCATAGTGACCATAATGAGAAAGGTGTCTTAACTACCCCTTACGACAATTTTTGGCAGAGAAGTACTCACTAAAACAATGTATGTGATATGAAGAAACATGTCTTAAGATGAATTGTGATCTTTTTGATAAGATGTCCATGTTTCTTTCTGTTGACATTTGTTTGAGTTCTTTATTTCATTGCTATTCTCTTGGTGTTTTAAGGACATTTTAAAACGTTGAAGTTAATGTTGTTAGCTTCAGGGAAGCTCTCTGAAGAGTTACCACAGAGGGGTATCCTTTTAACTTAAATATGCTCTTGGTGTTTTAAGGACATTTTAAAACGTTGAAGTTACTGTTGTTAGCTTCAGGGAAGCTCTCTGAAGAGTTACCACAGAGGGGTATCCTTTTAACTTAAATATGCTCTTGGTGTTTTAAGGACATTTTAAAACGTTGAAGTTACTGTTGTTAGCTTCAGGGAAGCTCTCTGAAGAGTTACCACAGAGGGGTATCCTTTTTTTTATTTCATCTTTATTTAACCAGGTAGGCAAGTTGAGAACAAGTTCTCATTTACAACTGTGACCTGGCCAAGATAAAGCAAAGCAGTTCGACAGATACAACGACACAGAGTTACACATGGAGTAAAACAAACATACAGTCAATAATACAGTATAAACAAGTCGATATACAATGTGAGCAAATGAACATCAGTAAGTCAGGACTGTTACGAGTGTTGTAATACACCTCTATGCTGACTAATGTTTAGAGTTTGATCAGCACAACCAAGCATTTTTTTCTGGTATCAGCATTCTACTATAATCAGCCTACTAAATCAATTGTAATGCCACAACTATCATATGTCGCAAACAAGGTAAAAGACAATGATAGAATCATTCATGTGGGTATAGTTTCATTTCCATTTTTTTAAATGATTAATCAGTGGGATAGAGCATAAGGTGATGAAAAAGATAAGCTGGGAACTTTGGCAAACATGGATCACGACCTACATATCATTGCTTAGATTAACCTGCATGCTGCATCTATTACCTGGCAACGTATTTTTAAGGTTGTGTCGACATGAGTTGGCAAACAATTGACAAAAACGTATTTAGGTCACTTAAGGGAATTGTTTGAAAGGTTTGTAGTTCCTGTATAATACTGAAAAATCACCTGAATCTGTTTGAGCATCAAAGTGAATATCTGTTCCTTTGTCGACCACTCTTGTATACATCTAAAAACAAGAGTTATACTGTATTTCCCTTTACATTTAAAAGCATCCTATTAAAAATGCAACTAAGTAATCATCACATTCCAGTCACTGAATAGCAACTTGATGTTGTAGCCCCTTGTGCGAAGCTTTGTGTGCATTTTGTTACACATTCAAGTGAACCCTGATAAACATTTGATATAATCATCAGGTTTCAATACTCTGATTAGGCAGCTCCTAGGCACTGTCCCATGTATTGGTTTGGACTAGTTATTCAGTTCAATGGGGAAGTTACATATTAACTAGTTACCATACATGCTAAAGACAATAAAAGTCAGTTGTAGACCCTGCAGCTCTGCAGGCCCAGATGAATCTGTCTGATTATTTATTTGATTTATTTTACCTTTATTTTACCAGGCAAGTCAGTTAAGAACAAATTTGTATTTACAATGATGGCCTACAACATGGTGATTGAACATAAAGAGAGAACAGTCGCTAAGTGCGTCATTTTAGCATGTGTCGATACTGAATTTGGAGTTTTAATCACTTAATAATTCATTGTAAAATTAAGAATTCAACAAAATATACATCACTAAAAACACTAACTAATTGATAGGTCTACCTTTACTTGATACTACTGTGAACTTTCATTATCCCCCCTCATATCTTAAAGATATGTTGGTTTTTGGAAACAGAATTTCAAGGCACAAGGCAATGTTTCTTAAACTTACAGAAGGCAGAAACATTTCTCAAAAGTTGAATATAAGTGTTGATATTAGTTGGCAGTTGTCATTATTGTGTTTTGATGTATTTCTAATACCTTTTAAGACTTTCTGGTAAAAAGTAAAAATGACCCTTTTTTCATCTGTTTGACCAGAAATCAAAGCCTTTGCTTATTCCACATTTTAAGGATGGAAAATGGTTTAAAAATGTATATATGCCTCAAATTAATTGCTCAAAAATATAGACTCCTAGCTTTCATTTGACACTCAATTTGACATGCTCCTATGAACATAATAATAATAATAATAATATATGCCATTTAGCAGACGCTTTTATCCAAAGCGACTTACAGTCATGTGTGCATACATTCTACGTATGGGTGGTCCCGGGAATCGAACCCACTACCCTGGCGTTACAAGCGCCATGCTCTACCAACTGAGCCACAGAAGGACCACATGCTGGTGCTCATGGGTCCTTTTACATGAAAATGACCATATTTCAATATGATTGAATTAGACCTAGCATACTGTTTATATTTTAATGCAGTCATCTCGGGTTTTCATTTGAAGCATTTTATAATTTGCTGGTTTGTATCAATTGCAAAGTATTTTTTATTTGTAGTCAACTTTGTTCTGAAGTTATCGGCGGTCACAGAGAGAAGGATAAATCATGTGATTATTTTTAGCAGAGATCTTCTGTGTATAAAGTGATGTGCGAGGGCAAAAAAAGCATCTAATGATGCACTTTTTATATGGCGGTTGGCAACCAACTTTAAGGTGCATTACAACCACCAACTGGACTGAAGTGTGGACCTCAGTTCATCTTTCAATCACCCCCACGTGGGTATATGCTCCTAAAAACCAATCAGGATGCTGACCACACCACTCATGTAACGTGCGCGAGCATTGCAAAAATAAATTTACACACATGTTATTCAATCATTGCACCCACACTGCTTGCATGGGTCAACGAGCATCTGCATAGCCAGGCGCTAAAATCAAACTTGATTCTATTTGTGACGCTCAACACAATGCAAGTCCCGCCTCTTCCATTGCCTGATTGTTTTTTAGCAGCATATACTCACGTGGGTGATTGAAAGATGAATTGAGGTCCACACCCCAGTCCAGTTGGTGGTGGTAAAGCACCTTAAAGTTGGTTGCCAACCACCATATAAAAGTCCAAAGAAAAATAAAAAGACTGAAGAAGGAGAGATTACTAGAAACTTACTCAGTTTACCCCTTTATCTGTGGTTATTTTCTGAATTGACTGGAATTTAAATGGAAAATTGACCCAACCCTGCTGGAGTACGTGTGAATGCCTCAGACGTGCAAATGCTAAAGATTGTAGATTGTCACAGGTTCTGAGACAGTTGCTCTTTTTGTCCTTACCTTAATATTGCATTTGCATCTAGTCAAATTCTCTCCAGCTGCAAATCCCGATGCACTATCCCATTCTGTGTGATGGGAAGATACAAACTATTAAGGTCTTCATGATTTTAAACAAATAGAGATATGGCTGATATGAGTCTTTGCTATTTGCCCACAGTTACCCACAATGTGAAGCCCTCTGAGCATTTGGAGAAGAAAATAGTTTATTCCAACAGAAGATTGTTCTGGAATGTCAGCTGTGCTCCATTGTACTCCACTCTCCAGGGGGTCATGTCCCTAACAGATGCGAGGAGCAATAACTTAAAGTAGCTCAACTTCAAGAAATGCAGGTCAAACTACTTTGGTCTTGCAAATCCTGTTAATTTGTCAAATGTTTAACTATGCTGAATTTCCATTTTCATTTGAGGTAAAGAAAACATACAAAGGCCAGTGAAGATTGCAAAAGAAACGCTTTTAGTAACTGTAAAAAGAAAAGTGTTTAGAACATATTACTAAATGTATATTACATTAATACAGAATAGTTACTTTAATGAGGGACCACATTTTATTGGACTGACAATATTCTACCACTAAACAACCAGCCTAAGAGCAATTCCATACAGCTCAAACAGCAATAAAGTACCAAAAATCTTTACATATTTGTAAAAGGACAAACAGAATCTAAGTGGTTCTTAGAATAATGTACAGCAAAACAGTATGGCTCACATCAAAACCATCATCCCAGACACCCTCGACCCACTCGCATACCACTCGCACACAATTCGCATACCGAACCAACAGATCCACAGATGACGCAATCTCTATTGCACTCCACACTTGCCTTCTTCCATCTGGACAAAAGGAACACTGACGTGAGAACGCTGTTCATTGACTACAGTGTTCAACACCATAGTGCCCTCCAATGTCATTACTAAGCTAAGGACCCTGGGATTAAACACCTCCCTCTACAACTGGATCCTGGACTTCCTGATGGGCTGACCCCAGGTGACGAGGGTAGGCAACAACACATCCACCACACTGACCCTCAACACGGGGGCCCCTCAGGGGTACATGCTTAGTCCCCTCCTGTACTCCCTGTTCACCCATAACTGCGTGGCTGTGCACTAGTCCAACACCATCATTAAAGTTGCCGACGAAATAACCGTGGTAGGCCTGTTCACCAACGACAATGAGACAGGGAGGATGTCAGAGACCTGGCAGTGTGATGCCAAGACAACAACCTCTCCCTCAACGTCAGCAAGACAAAGGAGCTGATCAGACGGCATCCCTAGCCGCATCCTCAGAGCATGTGCAGACCAGCTGGCTGGAGTGTTTACGGACATATTCAATCTCTCCCTATCTCAGTCTGCTGTCCCCACTTGCTTCAAGATATCCACCATTCTTCCTGTACCCAAGAAAGCAAAGGTGGTCCTTCTGTAGCTCAGTTGGTAGAGCATGGCGCTTGTAACGCCAGGGTAGTGGGTTCGATTCCCGGGACCACCCATACGTAGAATGTATGCACACATGACTGTAAGTCGCTTTGGATAAAAGCGTCTGCTAAATGGCATATATTATTATTATTATTATTAGGTAACTGAATGAAATGACTATCTCCCTGTAGCACTCACTTCTGTCATCATGAAGTGCTTTGAGAGAGTTGTTAAGGATCATATCACCTCTACCTTACCTGACACCCTAGACCCACTTTAATTTGCTTACCGCCCCAATAGATCGAACAGACGATGCAATCGCCATCGCACTGCCCTATCCCATCTGGACAAGATGACTACCCATTTAAAAATGCTGTTCATTGACTATAGCTCAGACTTCAACACCATAGTACCCCCAAGCTCATTATTAATCTCGGGGACCTGAGTCTGAACCCTGCTCTGTGCAACTGGGTCCAGGACTTCCGGGTGGGCTGTCCCCAGGCGGTGAAGTTAGGAAACAACATCTTTACTTCACTGATCCTCAACACAGGAGCCCCACAAGGGTGCGTGCTCAGCCCCCTCCTGTACTCCCTGTTCACCCATGACTGAGTGGACATGCACGCCTCCAACTCAATCATCAAGTTTGCAGATGACACAACAGTGATTACCCATAATGACGAGACAGCCTACAGGGAGGAGGTGTGGGCCCTGGCGGAGTGGTGCCAGGAAAATAACCTCTCCCTCAACGTCAACAAAACAAAGGACTTCAGCAGAGGGAGCACGCCCCTGTCCACAGACGGGGGCAGTGGAGAAGGTGAAATGCTTCCAGTTCCTCGGCGTACATATCACTGACAATCTGAAATGGTCCACCCACACAGACAGTGTGGTGAAGGAGGCGCAACAGCTCCTCTTCAACCTCAGGAGGCTGAAGAATTTTGGCTTCGCCCCTAAGATCCTCACAAACTTTTACAGATGCACAATTGAGAGCATCCAACTGCACCGTCCGCAACCGCAGGGGTCTCCAGAGGGTGTTGCGGTCTGCCCAACCCATTACCGGGGGCACACTGCCTATCCTATTGCCGAGTCACTTTATTTATCCCTACCTACATTTGAAAGAGTAGGGTTCACAAAAGTATGTGAACCCTTTGGAATTACCTGGATTTCTGCTTAAATTGGTCATAACATTTGATCTGATCTTCATCTAAGCCACAACAATAGACAAACACAGTCTGCTTAAACTAATAACACACAAATGATTGTATTTTTCTTGTTCTGCGTTAACAGGCAATGCGGTGACTGTTAATTTACCATTGAATCCCAGCTGTCACGTTCTGACCTTTATTTCCTTTGTTTTGTCTTTATTTAGTTGGTCAGGGCGTGAGTTGGGGTGGGCAGTCTATGTTTTGTGTTTCTATGTTTGGTTTCTGTTTCGGCCTAGTATGGTTCTCAATCAGAGGCAGGTGTCGTTAGTTGTCTCTGACTGAGAATCATACTTAGGTAGCCTGGGTTTCACTGTTGGTTTGTGGGTGTTTGTTTCCTGTGTCAGTGTTTGTGCCACACGGGACTGTTTTGGTTTGGTTTATTTCATGTTATCGTTTATTGTTTTGTACTTCATAGTGTTCAGGCTTTTCTTAATAAAATTTGTCATGAACACTTACCACGCCGCATCTTGGTCTGATCCTTACTCCTCTTCAGACGAAGAGGAGGAAATCTGCCGTTACAACAGCCTACTTCGCCAAATTGTGATGATTTAACAAAAGCGCATTAGCGAAAAAAATCACCATTGTTGCACCAATGTACCTAACCATAAACATCAATGCCTTTCTTAAAATCAATACAAAAGTATATATTTTTAAACCTGCATATTTAGTTAAAATAGATTCATGTTAGCAGGCAATATTAATTGTGTCACTTCTCTTGCGTTCTGTGCAAGCAGAGTCAGGGTATGTGCAGCAGTTTGGGCCGCCTGGCTCGTTGTGAACTGTGTGAAGACAATTTTTTCCTAACAAAGACCGTAATTAATTTGCCAGATTTTTTTCATAATTATGACATAACATTGAAGTTTGTGCAATGTAACAGCAATATTTAGACTTAGGGTTGCCACCCGTTCGATAAAATACGTAACGGTTCCATATTTCACTGAAAGAATAAAAATTTTGTTTTCGAAATGATAGTTTCCGGATTTGACCATATTAATGACCGAAGGCTCGTATTTCTGTGTGTTTATATTAAGTCTATGATTTGATATTTGATAGAGAAGTCTAACTGAGCGGTGGTAGGCAGCAGCAGGCTCGTAAGCATTCATTCAAACAGCACATTCCTGCGTTTGCCAGCAGCTCTTCACAATGCTTGAAGCACAGCGCTCTTTATGACTTCAACTCCCGAGATTAGGCTGGCAATACTATAGTGCCTATAAGAATATCCAATCAAATCAATCCAATCATCCAGTCAAAGGTATATGAAATACAAATGGTATAGAGAGAATTTGTCTTATAATAACTACAACCTAAAACTTCTTAACTGGGAATATTGAAGACTCATGTTAAAAGGAACCACCAGCTTTCATATGTTCTCATGTTCTGAGCAAGGAACTTAAATGTTTTTTACATGGCACAAGGATTTTTTACATGGCACATACTGCACTTTTACTTTCTTCTCCAACACTGTGTTTTTGCATTATTTAAACCAAATTGAACATGTTTCATAATTTATTTGAGACTAAATATATTTTTTATGTATTATATTAAGTTGAAATAAAAGTGTTAATTCAGTATTGTTGTAATTGTCATTATGAAATATATTTACAAAAATCGGCCGATTAATCGCTTTCGGCTTTTTTCGGTCCTCTAATAAATCGGTATCGGTATTGAAAAATCATAATCAGTCGACCTCTAAAAGGTAGTCATTCAAAAATCATCTTAAACACTATTATTGCACACAGTGAGTACATGCAACCTATTATGTGACTTGTTAAGCACAAGTTATTATTTAGGCTTGCCATAACAAAGGGGTTGAATATTTATTGATTCAAGACATTTCAGCTTTTCATTTATTTGTAAAAATGTCTAAAAACATTTGACATTATGGGGTATTGTGTGTAGGCCAGTGACGCAGAATCTCAATTTAAACCATTATAAATTCAGACTGTAACGCAAAAATGTGGAAAAAGTCAAGGGGTGTGAATACGTTCTGAAGGCACTGTATGTGTGTAAAGTATATGGTTTTATATGTGACACATGGGTGTGTTGAGATGCTATCTGTGATTGATGATGCTAACGTTTACCTTTTGAAACATGCCTTTTTTAATAATTATTTATTACAAAAAAACACAAGAAAGGGATAACATTGAAGTATTAGAACATGAAGGACAAACAATCCAGCATCAAGACACTATCAAACATGTATCAGTCTTTCCGCAACAGAGCCATCCTTATGTGTGAGGGTGCGTGTGCATGATAGTGATATAAAATATATGCCATTGTTTCCTTTTTCATGATAACAATCTTGTGAAGCCCGAACCCTTCAAGATCCCCCCCACAGATCCCCAATAGCTGTCCCTCAACCATTCGAGGGACAGCTAGTAACCCCTGAATTTTTTTTATTTTTAAATTCCATTCCCCACCCACAAGAACCCCCCAATGCACCAACAAGCAAGAGAATGAAAGAGAAAAAAGCAAACAACAATGCAAAAAATATATAACTAAATAATAAATTTAAAACAAAGGACAACAAGGACAACTGAAATCATAACAGCAATGACTACTTTATATGTTTGTGTGCATGTCCGGCACAATTACATGTATGTGTGTGATCTTGTATGTGTTTATTTATTATGTGTTTATTTGAATGAGAGTGTGTGTATATACAGGTGTTTGTACACATGCATGTATATGCATGCATGTGTATAAACACCTGTACGGCATCAGCCTCAGGCAAACCGGCATTAGTTGTAAAACTATTTGAATCTAATCGAATAGAATCTACAGATTGCATATTGAAGATAAATACTTTTACTAATAGTATTAGTAATTGACTGACCCGGTCTCTCCAGATCTCCTAACAGTACTATTTCAAAGGGTCAATTTTAGATCAATGCTATGCATTTTCAGCCATTCCTGAATCTGAGACCTGAAAACAGGCTACCTGAGGGCAATACCAAAATAAATGGTCTATTGATTCTGTATCCTCACAACAAAATCTGCAGAGCTTTGATGATTTTATGCCCCAAATATTCAACATTTTGTTGGTGGCAAGAATTCTATATAATAATTTTAGCTGAAAAGCACAAAGTCTTGAATCTCGCGTTGTTTTATATATCAACTTATACACCCTGTATCATGGAATCGGTACATCAAAAATCTCTTCCCAACTATTTTGCAATCTGTATGGCACAGTTGTCAACATCCTGGTCCTCAACTGAAACTGTTATACTTTCCTATTTATGCTATTTTTATTCCTCTGTCAGTTTTGATCCTTTATATTGGGCAGACAGACCAGTTCCCTATCTCCCCCTGCTGCCACCTGCCTCCTCCATTTTGGGGCATTGCTGTAATCAATACTCTTGGTTTGAGCAGACCTTCCCGTACAATTCTGATAACTCCATGAAGGACATCCATGAAGGACACCATTACAATTTACAATATCATTTATGAACAAAATACCCTTTTCAAACATGTTTTTACAATAAATACAGGTATTTTATCAACCAGCACATTTGAGTTCAGCCATAATATTTGTTGTAATATTTGTTTTATATTTTCAGGGGGATGAAATTGAAATTGTAACCACCTCTGCAATGGTTGTTTGAAAAAGACAGATACTTTGAAAAAAGTATCATTTTCAATTCATCAAAATGGAGACATGGATATCTGCACAAATGCAAAAAGGCCATTTTTAAACAACGGATGAGCTTTTCTTATTAATCTACGTGAGAACCATTTAGGGTTCAAATAAAACTCTTGAATGAGTGAAGCTTTTAGTGAGAGGGTTTGTGCTTTTATATTTAATCATCTCAACCCACCCAATTCATATTCATTATAAAGATAGGCTCGTTTTATTTTGTCTGGTTTAGCGTCCCAGATAAAGCAAAATATTTTTTACTCATATGATTTGAAAAACGAATCATCAGGAGTAGGCAGCGCCATAAGTAAGTGAGTAAACTGAGATATGACTAAGGAGTTAATCAGGGCAATTTTTCCATAAATAGACAGGCTCTCCATGGTTGCAGGATCTTGTCTATTTTTACAAGTTTTCTATTGAAATTCATTGCGGAGAGCTTATTTATATCTTGTGTGATATGAATACTGAGTATGTCTACTTCACCATCAGCCCATTTTATAGGTAAACTGCAAGGTAATGTAAAAGTTTTATTTTTTTAAGGATCCAATATGTAATATTGCTAGCATTTCAATGGCCATAACGAAGAGATATGGTGACAGCGGACACCCTTGTTTAACTCCTCTTGACAATTCAAAACTCTCTGAGAAGTAGCCGTTATTCACTATTTTACACTTGGTGTTGCTATACATTATTTTTAGCCATTTTATAAGAGAACTACCGAAATTGAAAAAATCCAGGCATTTATAAATAAAATCCAGTCTTACTTTATCAAATGCTTTTTCAAAATACGCTATAAATACCATTCCTGGCTTCTTATATGTTTCATGATGTTCTATTATTTCTAGTAGTTGTCGTATATTATCTCCAATGTATCGTCCCATGTAAAAAACCTGTCTGATCAGGATGAACAATACCTGGTAAAACCCTTTTAATTCTGAGTGCTATGCATTTTGCTAGTATTTTTGCATCACAACATTGAAGTGTAAGGGGCCTCCAGTTTTTTTAGAAAGACGGGGTCTTTATATTTGCCATCTGGGTCTTGTTTTAATAATAGAGAAATCGGACCTTCCTGCTGAGTACCTGACAGACTACCATTTCTATAGGAGTAGTTAAAACAATCTAACAATGGAGCTTTTAGTATATAAAAAAAAATACTTGATATACCTCTACCGGTATGCCATCAAGTTCTGGGGTTTTTCCAGACTGAAAGGATTTAATAGCCTCAAAAAGTTATTCCTCTGTAATTTGGCCTTCGCACTGATCTTTCTGTACATTTGTTAATTTTCCATATTATTTGGAAAGAATTCCTTACCACAATCTTCATTCAGTGGGAGAGGATGAGACAGAAAAGAGAACATCTGCCTAAAATAATTAGCTTCCTCTTTTAAAATATCATTCGGAGAATCATAGATGACTCTGTCTTCAGTAACGAGTTTCTGCAAATTATTTATCTTAGAGTTCCTGTATTGGAGATTCAGGAAGAATTTTGTGCATTTTTCCTTTTTCGTTTGTCTGCTGGTTTTGTCTTATTAGTTTCACCTGTGTGTATTTTAGTTTAATTAGCGTCCTTATATATAGTAGGTTGTCCCGCCCTTGTTTTGTGCGGGATTGTTTTTTGTTACTCTGTTGTATGGTGGTTTTCGTATGTGTATTCTCCGGACTATTTGGTCCTGTGTTTGGGCTGGTCAATTGTATGCGCCCTGTATGTTGGCGTGACCGTTTTGTGCACCGGAGAATAAATTGACGATCTACTGAACCCTGCTCTCTGCGCCTGATTCCACCCACCACTCCTAGTATCCCGTAACAGTTTGCTTTATTTTTGTAATAGATTACATTAGATCGTTCTTGAATAAGTTCCTCAAGTTCTTTTTGTTTTTCTTTACCTTATTTTGTATCCTTGTAGTATTGTTTTATTGCTATCTACCTGTACTATTAGTTAATGTATTTCCCTTGTTAGTCTAGTTTCTTTAGCCAGAAACTGCTTTTTTATTATTGATGGATATTGAATTGAATGACCTCTGAAGGTACATTTAAAGGTATCCCAAACAATAAGGGGATTTCATCTAACTTCATCTAAGCATGAAGAGTGAGTTTCATGTAAACAGTATATGTTATATTCCTTTTCTTTTAGCCATGTAAAGACTGATCTTCTTTTTTTAATAATCTGACAAACGGTTACAATTAGAACTAGCTATACTTATTTCACCCCTTACCATAACTAGATACTATTCTCAGGCTAAAGTGACCATAATTAGTGCTTGATAAGTTACTGCCATCAGAGGTATTATGAAGGTCAAAACTAGAGCTTTCAAATGTCTGATATTTAGAATTCAAGAAATAGGTTTGAGCAATATTTGTTTTATTCCCTTGCCTGTTTGCCTGTGAGCCAATGCCACAGATGTTAGAAAATTGAGACAAATTGTGTGTGTAACAAATCTGAGTAGGTTGATGTGTATGATATTGGATATGATATAATGAGAATGTGTACGATGTCTGTATAAGAGTAAGACTATAATGTGTGATGTCCAAATAAGTAATAACTCTGACAATTTGCATGTTTGAATGTCTATGTGTGTAACATGTAGTGCGTATAGCCTTAATATTCATAATTGTAATCCATATCATATCACCATCATAGTTGTATCATAATTACCTTTAACATAATTGAAAAACACATCCTAGCATTTCCATAGCAATTGACGTTTCACATGATGATGTAAGAGACCTTGCATTACTCTAGAGACGGCTACACTACAGTACAAATGTGTTCCGTACAATATGTTATTATTCCCCAATGCCCCTATTTTGATATATTCCCCTTGCTTGTTGTAAACATATATAAACTTGGAGACAAATACATAAAAATATACAAACAGTAAACACATTAAATGATAAAACAGTTCTCGACAATAGAGAGGGAGAGAAGAAAAGAGAGAAAGAGAAGAGTCCGAGATCAGGTGTGTGTATGTATAAGTCCATATATGTAAGCAAGCATGTAGTTGAGTACGTGTTTGTTCATATCCACTTCATAATGATCAGATATTTTAAACAGTTCCCATACCTTCTTTTTTTCCCTGACCTGCCATCAAGTTCTGGGGTTTTTCCAGACTGAAAGGATTTAATAGCCTCAAAAAGTTATTCCTCTGTAATTTGGCCTTCGCACTGATCTTTCTGTACATTTGTTAATTTTCCATATTATTGAAGTCCCTGTAGAATTGAGTACAGCCATGGTGTTATGGAGCTGTCTCGGGAATAGCTGTCCATCTATAAAGAGTTTGTCCACAATGATAAAGGCACGCCTACCATCCATCCTTTGTTGTCTTTGTACCGGACGTTCGTTTATCTCCCTTGGAAATTGGTCATTGAGACCGAATTTGGTCCCTTTAAGCTCCCTTCCTCTGCTTTTGATCAGCTCCTTTTGTTGGTAGTGTTCACATTTTGTGATGATCGGTCGGGGACCCTTGGACTTGTCGCTTCGAGCTCCAAGTCTGTGTACTCTGTGAAAAGTCACCTTGTTTACAGTCTCTATAGGAAGTTTCAATGCGAATTTCATTAATTTTCTGATTGCACCCTCTGGATTATTGCATGCGTCCTCAGGAATACCAGAAAAAAATGATTTTCACGCATGCTATGACTTTGTATGTCTAGTAGCGTCTCCTTCATCACCCTGTTTTCCCTGAGTAGACAATCCATGTTGAAATCGTGTATTTTTACCTTGGCTGTGAGTGTCTCGTTTAATCTTTGGAGCTTGAGAATTTCACTCTGGCTGAACTCCTAACGCGCCCTCAGTCCTGTTACCTCCTCACACAACTTCTCCATTGTTGCATGGATTCCAGCCAGAGCACTAGCCTCTACTTCAATGGTAAGTAAATCAAAGTTATTTTGTGAGGTGGTTGGATCTTTCCACGAAGAAGTATGTTGTTCCTCCATAGCGTAAAGCTGTTGGTACTCGTCGATTTCCCTCAGGATCTGCTTGGTATCCAGATTGACTCTATACTGCAACCAGTTGTTTTACGAAAAGATAAGTCTTTCCCACGACGACGTAGTACAGCCAGCTATCACTCGCGGAATCCACGCAAAAAAAAGAACACAAACTTGCAGTCCCAGCCATAAAGGCTAACAACATAGGGGAATCCTTTATGACAAAACTTTAGTTCGGATTAAAATCGATTCAATGAACAAGTTTAATTTAATGAACAGGTTTCAAACCGAATGTAGACAGTACAGTGTCCTGTTGCGCGCTCTGATGATGTCTCTCTCTCCTGAAATATGCCTATGTTTTGTATTGATGTATGTATATTGGTGTGTGTAATAGATTGCACTCTATCCATGTGCACCTGCAGGCTTGTTTAGATGCCTGGGATTCCACACTGGGGGGAATCACAGGCATCTGAATACATACGCTTCTCCCGAGTCCGTACGGGAGTTGCAGCGATGAGACAAGACTGTAACTACCAATTGGATACCACAAAATTGGGGGGTAAAAGTACAAAAACATTTTTAAAATAATGACATACAGGATTTCACAAAGGGATACAACCAGCAGGAAAACAGAGTGCCGTACGTAGAGCCTGTAAATTAAAAATCAAACGATATGCAATTGGCTCTTTGATCCTCAAAAACTTTTACAGCTGCACCATTGAGAGTATCTTGACTGGCTGCATCACTGCTTGGTATGGTAACTGCAAGGCACTCGAACGCAAGGCGCTACAGAGGGTGGTGAGTACGGCTCAGTACATTACTGGGGCCGAGCTCCCTGCCCTCCAGGACGTCTATACCAGGCAATGACAGACTCCAGCCACCCAAGTCATAAACTCTTCTCTCTGCTAGCTGTAGCAGTGCACCAATTCTAGAACCAACATAACCCTGAACAGCTTCTACCCCCAAGCCATAAGACTGCTACCCAGACTACCTATATTGACCCTTTTTTACTATAACTCTCTTGCACCGACTCTATGCACACACACTGGACTCTTCACACATGTTGTTTGTACATGCCACCACCTACTGTGCGGTAGTGTGTGTACGGTCATGTTACATTTTGTGACACACAAAAAACACACGCTTTAATTGCACCACCAACTAACCCTACACCTACAGTGCATTCAGAAAGTATTCAGACCCCTTCCCCTTTTCCACATTTTGTTACATTTCACCCTTATTCTAAAATGGAATAAAAAAATGATAATAATCCTCATCAATCTATACACAATACTCAACAAGGACAAAGCAAAACAGTTTAAAAATGTTTGAAAATGTGTACAAATAAAAAACAGAGATACCTTATTTACATAAGCATTCAGACCCTTTGCTCGGAGACTCGAAATTGAGCTCAGGTGCATCCTGTTTCCATTGATCATCCTTGAGATGTTTCTACAACTAGATTGGAGTCCACCTGTGGTAAATGCAATTGATTGGACATGATTTTGAAAGGCACACACCTGTCTATATAAGGTCCCACAGTTGACAGTGCATGTTTGAGCAAAAACCAAGCCATGGGGTCGAAGGAATTGTTCATAAAGCTCACAGGATTGTTTCGAGGTACAGATCTTGGGAATGGTACCAAAAAAAGTCTGCAGCATTGACAGTCCCCAAGAACAGTGGCCTCCATCATTCTTAAATGGAGGACGTTTGAAACCCCCAAATCTGACCAATTGGGGGAAAGGGCCTTGGTCAGGGAGGTGACCAAGAACCTGATGGTCACTCTGACAGAGCTCTAGAGAGCCTCTGAAGATGGGAGAACCTTCCAGAAGGACAACCATCTCTGCAGCACTACACCAATTAGGCCTTTATGGTAGAGTGGCCAGACGGATGCCATGGTTGATAGTGCATGTCAGAGAACCAAGCCATGCAGTCAAAATAATTGTCCATAAAGTTCTGAGACAGGTTTGTGTCGAGGCACAGATCTGGGGAAGGGTACCAAAACATTTTTGCAGCATAGAAGGTCCCAAAGAACACAGTGGCCTCCATTATTCTTAAATGGAAGAAGTTTGGAACCCCCAAGACTCTTCCTAGAGCTTGCCACACGGACAAACTGAGCAATCAGGGGAGAAGGGCCTTGGTCAGGTACAGTGGGGCAAAAAAGTATTTAGTCAGCCACCAATTGTGCAAGTTCTCCCACTTAAAAAGATGAGAGAGGCCTCTAATTTTCATCATAGGTACACTTCAACTATGACAGACAAAATGAGAAGAAAAGATTCCAGAAAATCACATTGTAGGATTTTTTATGAATTTATTTGCAAATTATGGTGGAAAATAAGTATTGTGGATCAGGACATGTTCCCTCTGCTTCCAATCAATCAACAATGCCAGTTCACTTACCTCTTCCCAATAGGCTGACTCATCGTTGTTGGTTATCAGGTCTACAACCTTGGTGTTGTCAGCATAGTTGATGATAGAGTTGGTGTCGTGTAAAGCCACGCAGTTGTGGCTGAACAAGGAGTACACTCCCCTGGAGGGCCCTGTGTTAAGAGTCAGTGTGGAAGAAGTGTTATTGCCAATCCACACAGTCTGTGGTCTGTCCGTCAGAAAGTCTGGGATCCAGTTGCAGAGGGTGGTGTCCAGACCCAGAGCTCTGAGCTTGGTGTCGAGCTTGGAGGGAACAATAGTGTTGAATTCTGAACTGTAGTTAATGAACAGCATTCTCACTTACAGTTGAAGTCGGAAGTTTACATACACCTTAGCCAAATAGATTTAAACCCAGTTTTTCACAATTCCTGACATTTAATCCTGGTAATAATTCCCTGTTTTAGGCCAGTTAGGATCTCCACTTTATTTTAAGAATGTGAAATTTCAGAATAATAGTAGAGAGAAGGATTTATTTCAGCTTTTATTTCTTTCATCACGTTCCCAGTGGGTCAGAAGTTTACATACACTCAATTAGTATTTGGTAGCATTGTCTTCAAATTGTTTAACTTGGGTCAAACGTTTCGGGTAGCCTTCCACAAGCTTCCCACAATAAGTTTGGTGAATTTTGGCCCATTCCTCCTGACAGAGCTGGTGTAACTGAGTCAGGTTAGTAGGCCTCCTTGGAAGTATGATTGGTGTCATTGTCCATTTGGAAGACCCATTTGCGACCGATCTTTAACATCCTGACTGATATCTTGAGATGTTGCTTCAATATATCCACATCATTTTACTTCATGATGCCATCTATTTTGGGAAGTGCACCAGTCCCTGCTGCAGCAAAGCACCCCCACAACATGATGCTGTCACCCCCGTGCTTCATGGTTGGGATGGTGTTCTTCGGCTTGCAAGCCTCTCCATTTTTCCTCTAAACATAACAATGGTCATTATGGCCAAACAGTTCTATTTTTGTTTCATCAGACCAGAGGACATTTCTACAAAAAGTAGGTTCTTTGTCCCCATGTGCAGTTGCAAACCGCAGTCTGGCTTTTTTATGGCGATTTTTGAGCAGTGGCTTCTTCCTTGCTGTGCGGCCTTTCAGGTTATGTCGATATAGGACTCGTTTTACTGTGGATATAGATACTTTTGTACCTGTTTCCTCCAGCATCTTCACACGGTCCTTTGCTGTTGTTCTGGGATTGATTTGCACTTTTCGCACCAAAGTACGCTCATCTCTAGGAGACAGAACGCATCTTCTTCCTGAGCGGTATGATGGCTGCGTGGTCCCATGGTGTTTATACTTGCACACTATTGTTTGTACAGATGAACGTGGTACCTTAACCAGACTTGTGGAGGTCTACAATTTATTTTCTTGGCTGATTTCTTTTGATTTTTCCATGATGTCAAGCAAAGAGGCACTGAGTTTGAAGGTAGGCCTTGAAATACATCCACAGGTACACCTCCAATTGACTCAAATGATGTCAATTAGAGTATCAGAAGCATCTAAAGCCATGACATTATTTTATGGAAATTTCCAAGCTGTTTAAAGGTACAGTCAACTTAGTGTCTGTAAAATTCTGACCCACTGGAATTGTGATACAGTGAATTATAAGTGAAATAATCTGTCTGTTAACAATTGTTGGAAAAATGACTTGTGTCATTGTCACGCCCTGACCATAGTTTGCTTAGTATGTTTATACATTTTGTTTGGTCAGGGTGTGATCTGAGTGGGCATTCTATGTTGTATGTCTAGGTTGTCTGTTTCTGTGTTTGGCCTGATATGGTTCTCAATCAGAGGCAGGTGTTAGTCATTGTCTCTGATTGGGAACCATATTTAGGTAGCCTGTTTTGTCATTGTGGATTGGGAGATTGTCTATGTTATGTTGCTTGTTAGCACAGTGTTTGAGTAGCGGCACGGTTGTCACGGTGTTGTTTTGTAGTGTTCCGGTTTTTCCAATTAAAATGACGTAGACTTACCACGCCGCATCTTGGTCCTCCTCTCTATCTCCAGACGACATCCGTGACAGTCATGCACAAAGTAGATGTCCTAACCGACTTGCCAAAACTATAGTTTGTTAACAAGCAATTTGTGGAGTGGTTGAAAAACGAGTTTGAATGACTCCAACCTAAGTGTATAAAAGAGGTGTTCCTCTTGTCCAGATATGTTACAGCTGTGTGAATAGCGACAGAGATGACATCTTCCGTGGATCTGTTGGAGCGGTAGACAAATTGGAGTGGGTCCAGTGTGCCTGGGATGCTGGCCTTGATATTGGCCATGACCAGCCTCTCAAAGCACTTCATGATGACTGGGGTGATGCGATGGGGCAATAGTCATTTGGGCATGTCACTTTGTTTTTTTCTTGGGCTCTGGGATGAGGGTGGTCTCTTTGAAGGAGGGGGGGGGACTGTCCGAGGTTGAAGATGTCCGAGAAGACGCCTGCCAGCTGGTCAGCATACTCTGATGCCGTCTGGGCTGGCGGCTTTGTGAGTATTCACTCTTTTGAACGTTTTTCTCACCTGCAATATATATATTTAATTATGATTTTTTTTAGAACTATTTAAATGTTTGTAATGACCTGTGAAACACACCCCGGTAATGGTTGAAATGGGCTCATTGGGTTACATCGTATTTCTGTTGAACCTGTAAGAACCTTAATGCTTTTTTTCTAGGATTTAGTCGAGGTAGTTTGTACATGTAGGTTGGGGTAAAGTGACTATGCATAGATAATAAACAGCAAGTAGTAGCAGTGTAAAAACAAAGGTGGAGGGGGCAATGTAAATAGTCTAGGTGGCCATTTGATTAATTGTTCAGAAGTCTTAACTTGGGGGTAGAAGCTGTTAATGAGTCTGTGTGGCTTGAGTGACTGGAGTCTTTGACAATTTCTTGGGCCTTCCTCTGCCTAGTATATAGGTCCTGGATGGCAGGAAGCTTGGCCCCAGTGATGTATTGGGCCATATGCACTACCCTCTGTAGTGCCTTGTGGTCTGATGCCAAGCATTTGCCATACCAGGCAGTGATGCAACCGGTCAGGATACTCTCGATGGAGAAGCTGTAGAACTTTTTGAGGATCTGGGGACCCATGCCAAATCTTTTCAGTCTCCTGAGGGGGAAAATGTATTGTTGTGCCCTCTTCACAACTGTCTTGGTGTGTTTGGACCATGCTAGTTTGTTGGTGATGTGGACACCAAGGAACTTGAAACTCTTAACACGTTCCACTACAGCCATGTTGATGTTAATGCGGGCCTGTTCGGCCCTCCTTTTCCTGTAATCCACGATTATCTCCGTTGTCTTGCTCACATTGAGGGAGAGGTTGTTGTCCTGGCACTACACTGCCAGGTCGCTGACCTCCCTAGAGGCTGTCTCATCATTGTCGGTGATCAGGCCTACCACTGTTGTGTCGTCAGCAAACATAATGATGGTGTTGGTGTCGTGCTTGGCCATGCAGTCGTGGGTGAACAGGGAGTACAGCAGGGGAGTAAGCATGCACCCCTGATGGGCCCCGGTGTTGAGGGTCTGCGTGGCAGATGTGTTGTTGACTACCCTTACCACCTGGGGACGGCCCGTCAGGAAGTCCAGGATCCAGTTGCAGGGGGAGGTGTTTAGTCCCAGGGTCCTTAGCTTAGTGATGAGCTTTGTGGGCACCATGGTGTTGAACGCTGAGCTATATTCAATGAATAGCATTCTCACGTAGGTGTTCCTTTTGTCCAGGTGCGAAAGGGCAGTGTTGAGTGTGATTGAGTTTGCGTCATCTGTAGATCTATTGGGGTAGTATGCGAATTGGATTGTATTGGAGAAGGTAGTAAGTTTTAAGTTCCTCGGCGTACACATCACGGACAAACTGAATTGGTCCACCCACACTTTTGGCTTGTCACCAAAAGCATCCACAAACTTTTACAGATGCACAATCGAGAGCATCCTGTCGGGCTGTATCACCGCCTGGTATGGCAACTGCTCCACCCACAACCGTAAGGCTCTCCAGAGGGTAGTGAGGTCTGCACAACTCATCACCGGGGGCAAACTATCTGCCCTCCCGGACACCTACACCACCCGATGTCACAGGAAGGCCATAAAGATCATCAAGGACAACAACCACCCGAGCCACTGCCTGTTCACCCCGCTATCATCCAGAAGGCGAGTTCCGTACAGATGCATCAAAGCAGGGACCGAGACTGAAAAACAGCTTCTATCTCAAGGCCATCAGACTGTTAAACAGCCACCAATAACATTGAGTGGCTGCTGCCAACATACTGACTCAACTCCAGCCACTTTAATATTGGAAACATTTTTTACATTAATTTATCACTAGCCACTTTAAACAATGCCACTTAATATAATGTTTACATACCCTACATTACTCTTCTCATATGTACATACTGTACTCTATACCATCTTCTGTGTCTTTCCATTTTTATGTAATAAATGTATCACTAGCCACTTTAAACAATGCCACTTTTATATGTTTACATACCCTACATTACTCATATATGTATATACTGTACTCGATACCATCTACTGCATCTTGCCTATGCCGTTCTGTACCATCACTCATTCATATCTTTATGTCCATATTCTTCATCCCTTTACACTTGTGTGTTTCAGGTAGTTGTTGTGAATTGTTAGGTTAGATTACTTGTTGGTTATTACGGCATTGTCGGAACTAGAAGCACAAGCATTTCGCTACACTCGCATTAACATCTGCTAACCATGTGTATGTGACAAATAACATTTGATTTGATTTGTATCGAGGGTTTCCAGGATGATGGTATTAATGTGAGCCATGACCAGCCTTTCAAAGCACTTCATGGCTACAGACATGAGTGCTACGGGGCGGCAGTCATTTAGGCAGGTTACCTTCACATTCTTAGGCACAGGGACTATGGTGGTCTGCTTTAAACATGTGGGTATTACAGACTCAGACAGGGAGAGGTTAAAAATGTCAGTGAAGACACGTGCCAGTTGGTCCATGCCCTGGTAATCCGTCTGGCCCCCCGGTTTGTGAATGTTGACCTGTTATAAGTTCTTGCTCATATCGGCTACAGTGAGTGTGATCACACTGTCATCCGTTATAGCTGGTGCTCTCATCCATGCTTCAATGTTGCTTGCCTCGACGTGAGCATAAAAGGCATTTATCTCGTCTGGTAGGCTTGCGTCACTGGGCAGCTCGTGGCTGGGTTTCCTTTTGTAGTCTGTAATGGTTTGCAAGCTCTGCTACATCCAACGAGCATCAGAGCCGGTATAGTAGGATTAAATCTTAGTCTTGTATTGACGCTTTGCCTGTTTGACGGTTTATCTGAGGGCATAGCGGGATTTCTTAAGTGTGCGGATTAGTGTCCCGCTAGCCTTTAGCCCGGTGCAGATGTTGCCTGTATGGCCTTATAGAGCTCGTGGTGTGCGGTTTTAGTGCCAGCATTGGTTTGTGGTGGTAAATAGACAGCTACGAATAATATAGATAGTGTGGTCTACAGCTTCTCATGAGGCACTCTACCTCAGGTGAGCAATGCCTCAAGACTTCTTTAATATTAGGCATCGTGCACCAGCTGTTATTGGCAAATAGACACACACCCCCGCCCCTCATCTTACCTGACGTAGCTGCTTTGTCCTGCCGATGCACAGAACCCAGCCAGCTCTATATTATCTGTGTTGTCGTTCAGCCACGACTCGGTCAAACATAAGATATTACAGGTTTTAATGTCCCATTGGTAAAATAGTCTCGACCGTAGATCATCAAGTTTGTTTTTCAGTGATTGCACGTTGGCCAATAGAACCGATGGTAATGGCGATTTACTCACTCACCTACAAATCCTAACAAGGCACCCCGACCTTCTCTCTCTGTATCTCCACCTTTTCTTCACGCAAATGACGGTCTCCAGAGAGCAGTATATCCCTTGCGTCGGACTCATTAAAGAAAACATCTTTGTCCAGTTCGAGGTGAGTAATCGCTGTTCTGATGTCCAGAAGCTCTTTTCAGTCATAAGAGACAGTAGCAGCAACTTTATGTACATAACAATACAATAATTGCACCATTGGTTAGGAGCCCGTAAAACTGCAGCCATTGTCTCCGGTGCCATTATAATGTCTGGCAATATTAGGGATTCTCACACACACCCCCCTTTTAACATGCATATGTGACACACATTGACATACATGATTACATTGTATTTATTCATTTATACAGTAATTATTATTCAACATGTCCTCACCTGGGAGTTGAACTCGCAACCTCTTGCTTCACGGCACTCCGATCTTTCTACTAAGATACCCAGTGCCTGTCGGTGCCGTTTATGATGAGGAAGGACAATACTTTTTTATTGAGCATGGCCTTGTTTCTTTTACAGCATATTGGATGACTGTCATTCAAATTCCATTCACCCAGTTTAATGTAACGTCAATAGGTTCAGGCTACTACATGATACTCAAATTTCCCTATACCCATCATGGGGTTGCTACAACCTAGCCTATGAATTAGTTTACAACGTAGGTGCACACAGACAGTGACGCATTCCATACCGCCTGCATCTAGCTGATCTAGGGTGTCATCTTTAGTCCAAACAGTTGCAAGAATTTCTATCATTTCGTTTGCCTCCGTTTAAGAAATGTTTTTCAACAGAATCGGCGGAATAAATATACCCCTGCTCACACGTAAACACAACTCACTTTCAAAGCAGCCATGTTGTATTCCTTCTCGCATCTACACGCTCTCCTCTTACCTTTTCCCTTCGCTTATGGATTTCAATGCACAACACATCAGCTGTATGTGACCAGGTGAAAAAACCTTTCCAAGCCAAACCATACCCTAACTGCTACACACAGCCTAAATTGTTGCCACCATATTAGCAACAAAAAAATGTCATAGTCAACATAGCTAATAGGTCTAACACGTTAGTAAACACACTACAATCATGCAATACAGTCTGCAGTCAGTAAGCATTTTAGCAGTTACACCGGCAGACCCCCGGTGGCAATAAATAAATGAATAAAACCAAAAGCTTACCTTGACTTGGAAGAGTTCCAGTGTTGTGTTGAATAATCATAGCCAGCTGGCTAACATAACATACCTCTGTTTGAACCAGGTATTTGAGTAGGCTGAACAAGCTACCTTAATTTGCTAGCTAAGTCTCCTCCTTCATTTAGAAGAAATGTATTTTTTTCAAAACTGTTCAACTCTTGTCTTTCTCTCTGTTTGAGTCAACTAATGTTACTTAGTACATTTTATGCACTACAGCTTTAGCTAGCTGTAGCTTACACTTTCAGTACTAGATTGATCCTTTGATTGGGTGGACCACATGTCAGTACATGCTGCAAGAGCTCTGATAGGTTTGAGGACGTCCTCCAGATGTTTTCATAATTACTGTCTAAGTCTATGGAAGTGGGTGAGAACCATGAGCGCAGTTTTGTATTGAAGTCAATGTACCCAGAGAATGATGGAAGCTAGCTATCCTCCGGCTACACCATGGTGTTACCCTACAGAGTGCCGTTGAGGCTACTGTTGACCTTCATTTAAAAAAAGTGTGTTTTAATCAATTATTTGGGGACATGTGAAAATATTTAGTACAGTTTTATTTTAAAAGGATCACATTTTCAATGTTTCACTATTTTAATTTGTATTATATTAACTGAGGAGAATCGTCCTCCCCTTCCTCCTCTGAGAAGCCTCCACTGATGACACCATGTCCGTGTCAGGTATCAGTTAATTTGACTGATCATTGATTTTATTCACGTCGTTCAACAATTAAAGGCTTTCTATGTAGTTGTCTAATGTTGGTGGGGCATATTAACCTGTTTTAATGATACTCCTGAATCACTGATCAGTAAAATATTTTCTTGATTGTACATGTAACAGAGCTGAGATCTACTTAAGTGCATTAACGCTATTGCTTACACCAAGTTGTTTCAGATCTACACAAGTGCCCAGGGAGGAGGAGTTAAGGCAGGGGTAGTCAACCCTGGTCCTGGAGTGAAGCAGGCACTTAATGTTTTTGATTCAACCTAACTGGACGACTAGGTGTGACGAATTTAAATGATCACTGAACTGATCAATTAGCTCAGTTGGTCAGGTGTGGTGCCTAGTTGTAACAAAATGCTGCAGCACTCCAGGAACAGGGTTGCCTGCCCCTGGGTTAGGGTTTTTCTGGACCGGGCCTAACTATAATGGTCAGAGGAGGCTGGTGGGGGGAGCTGTAGGAGGATGGGTTCATTGTAATGGCTGGAATAGAACTAATGGAATGGTACCAAACACAACTCACAATGAGCCTGTCATCCTATAGCTCCTCCCGCCATCTTCCACTGATACTGGCCCAATAAGCACATGCCTTAGAGATATCCCTTTTTGGGGCAGTGGTTAGAGCATTTGTCATTGGTGCTGGAGGCCTGAGTTTGAGACCTGCTAGGGGAATCACCCTACTCTCTCATTCGTAGCAATATGTGGTGTGGGATACTCAAGACTTTTGGCTCAATTCAATCTGTAGGCAATTTAAATGCAATGTTTCCACATTCACGGAGACAAAATTCACTGTAAACGCTGCATATGTCAGCTCAATCGAAATGGACCTTTAAATTTCAACAACGCTACATTGCAGATCTTCTGCCCTATAGATTGAATCGAGCGCATAGTACTGATTGGTAGCCTGCCAATTGGCGCTATTGTAACGGCTCCCCTCTTCGTCTGATGAGGAATAGGAATCATCGGACCAACACTCAGCGTGGTAAGTGTTCATTGTAAATTTAATTAAATAAACGGAACACTGAATGACAAAAAATAACAAAGCTAGTGAATGACACAACAGTCCTGTAAGGTGAAAAAACAGGAAACAACTACCCACAAACACAGATGGAAACAGGCTGCCTTAGTATGGTTCTCAATCAGAGACAACGATTGACAGCTGCCTCTGATTGGGAACCATACCAGGCCAAACACATAGAAATACAATACACAGAACAAAACATAATGCTCACGCCCTGACCAAACCAAAATAGAGAGATAAAAAAGGAACTAAGGTCAGGATGTGACCGCTATACTCTGATTCACATCTTACCCACATTTTCAGCATGCCATTTAATAGTCAAAGCTTTTGACAACCTTTTGATCTTTATAGTCAAATACACTTATAGGCCCAACTTGAGTGATGCCAAATAGATTGAGACACAGATTGAAGATACTCACTGAAATTGTTTACACAAGTCATCTCAACTGTGAGTGGAAATACCTCGTAATGAGTGAAGAACTGACATGCATGAATGGAAGCCAATATCACACAACATATAATATATATATATATAAGGTTGTTTAGTTTTTTTATCTAGAAGCTAGCAGCATTTGGATTTTAATTGGAACAGCCTACCTTCATCATCCATACAGATCCATTACAATTCAATTAAGCCCTCAACTCAGAGGGGAGGCTAAATGTGCAACAAACACCCTTTTTCACATTTTCATATTTTGCATGTTAACACACTAGTACTTTACATACACAACATTGTCATTTGAAAGCTTCTTGTGAATTCTATATAGGCCGACACAACCAAGTGGTGTATTTTAATCATGAAATGTAGGCCTACTTTTGAAAAATGTATAATCCATGTTGTGAGTTGGAAAATAAATGGTCCTTATCAACTACTGGCAGAGATTATTTTTTTTGTGACAGTTATACCTCATGTAATGATTCTAGTGGAGTTCCTGGAATATTGATGATTTATGCAAACACGACAATAATCAAATGAATTGGGGGCATTTAATGAGGAGTCTTTGTGCAGGTCTCTGAAATACACCAGTATTAAATCTATTAAGGCTATGGGTAAGGTTCATGCAACATGCATCACTGTCTTGGGACACAATGAATGACAAGGTGAGGATTTGATGAGCCCCTAAAGTAGCTGACTAAAGCTTCTCAAGGAGCATGTTATATGTGGATTGGAAAATATGTGAAACAAACTCAACAAAGACGAGCATTACCAGGCTGACAATAGTGAAAGAATATGGGGCATGAAAGGGGGTCAACTCAGTTGAGCTGAATTTGCTATATGGTGTAAGAAATGGGATTGGCTGCTGGAAGTCTATTGAAAGCTTGCTCCATCGTTCTCCGTCGTTATGGGTACGAGGGACTTGCATGTTCCAAAGGAAGGGGGTAGTTTAGCAACCAAGAAATCCACCCTCTTGGTGTCATAAAGTGCTCGACTGACAGTCGCAGGGACCCAGGTTCAATTGTATTTTAAAATAAAAAATCACAAATATCACTTTTCACACATTGCTCTGTCAGAGAGAGAGGATGGAAAACCTGAGCCTTTTTGGCCCCGTGTATCCTAACAGGCAGTGAACTACATATTACTTACGGTCCCCCTCTCCTTTCTCCAACTACTTTCGCATGGTCTGTGCGCAATGCAAGGTTTTTCGATGGGAGTGCAGTTAAACTGTAACATGCCAAATGTTGATACCCTGGAGTGATAGTGACTTTTTCCAGCTAGTGAAAGCTGCACTGTACCTATGTGGAAACAGGTGTTTTTTGAGACCCCTCTGGCAAGAATGTGGTATTTTTTTCTAGATTTCAACACAATTTGTTGAGAGCTCAGACTTTCCGACCTGAAGGTCAAGGAGACATGGTTTGACCGAGTTGTCTTGAAAGCACTAAAAGTCTAGGCTGTTGGAAATTCTAGACTGGATGCGATAACAGCTACACACAAGATTGAAAAGAAGATACATCAATTCCATTTTACAATTATAATTATTTATTAATTATTCGGACCGTGAATCGTCGCCGGAGACTCCAGACCGTGAATCGTCGCTGGAGGAATCGGTCCGCGGACCGCCGCTGGAGATCATCACTGCAGGCTTCAGGCCATGGATCATCACTGCAGGCTCCGGGCCATGGATCATCACTGCAGGCTCCGGGCCATGGATCATCACTGCAGGCTCCGGGCCATGGATCATCACTGGAGGCTCCAGGCCATGGATCATCACTGCAGGCTCCGGGCCATGGATCATCACTGCAGGCTCCGGGCCATGGATCATCACTGCAGGCTCCGGGCCATGGATCATCACTGCAGGCTCCGGGCCATGGATCATCACTGCAGGCTCCGGGCCATGGATCATCACTGCAGGCTCCGGGCCATGGATCATCACTGCAGGCTCCGGGCCATGGATCATCACTGGAGGCTTCGTGCGTGGAGCAGGCACAGGATGTACTAGGCTGGAGACACACACTGGAGGCCGGGTGTATGGAGCTGGCACAGGATATACTGGACCTTGGAGGCGCACTGGAGGTCTGGAGCGTAGAACTGGCACAACCCGTCCTGGCTGGATGCTCACTTTAGCCCGGCAAGCACTAATATAAGAAGTAGACGGTACATGTTTGATTTTTGGTTAAATGTATACATTATGATTTGCCTCTCAACTGTATGTGAACCCCTCTGCAATTTACTGGCACAAACCATTAAAAACTAGGACTTCAAATATGCTATTTGCTCTCTTTCTCTCTTAAACTGCTAGCACAAAGACTACGTGAAAATGTGTTTTTTTCATAAAAGATCATGAAAAAAAATATAAACTTGCCCAGCTCTACATAATTCAGCAGGGAGATGTGCAACTACCACACATTATACCCATTATACCAGTGTAGAAACTAAGTCACCTACATAGGTATTACCATATCCCATTCAATTCACATTCCTTGCAGGAAGAACTGTTTGCAAACCTTTTAAAATGTCCAGAAAGACAGTGGTCTTAGAAAGGTATTTATACTTTAAAAGACATGTTTTATGTGAATGGATGTGGATGAAAGAATTCTGCCAGTGTTTTAATGTCCTTGTTTCATATTTTTTTCTTTACCTTCAACTATATATCCAAGTGAGCTTACAGTATGTGGACCTTGGGGATCAGATTTAACATTATACCCATTGACTAAACATATAACAAACAGACACTGCTCAAAAGGAATTGTTTGTGATATTAGGTTCACCACCCTATTCACGAAAATTAATTGCTCCTACATACACCAAGTCCAGTGGTCTTGGCTTGCTAGACACTAAAGCATGCAGAGAAGTTATCAGGTATTATGTTACTGTTTGTTTGAACTTTAGAATGTGCAAAATGACAGCACAGTCTGTGATAGTCTTTTGTAACTCAGAAAAGTTCCAAAACTGTTTTTTAATCATTCCAACACTCAGCTTGTACTGACTGTAATAAACTCGAGCAGTCTATCTCCTTTCCCAGTTTCATCAACAGTTTGAATGATGCAAAGCAGGTTGTACCTAATAAAGTGACCACTGTATCTATAGACTTTCCAGAATGAGGGTCTGGGTGGGTGTCTGTCTGCGGTGGCGGCTCTGGCGCGGGACGTGGACCCCACTCTACCATAGTCTTTCTCCGCCTCCTTAACCGCCTCCGTGGCCTCTTAAGAGCGGCGACCCTCGCCGCCGACCTCGGACTGGGGACCCTAGCCACGGGTCCCGAATGGACGGGAGACTCCGGCAGCGCCGGGGTGAAGGGCGATTCTGGCATCGCCGGCGTGACAGGCGGCTCTGGCAGCTCCTGGCTGACTGACGGCTCTGGCAGCTCCTGGCTGACTGACGGCTCTGGCAGCTCCTGGCTGACTGACGGCTCTGGCAGCTCCTGGCTGACTGACGGCTCTGGCAGCTCCTGGCTGACTGACGGCTCTGGCAGTTCCTGGCTGACTGATGGCTCTGGCAGCTCCTGGCTGACTGGCGGCTCTGGCAGCTCCTGGCTGACTGGCGGCTCTGGCAGCTCAGGACAGACTGGCGGCTCTGGCAGCTCAGGACAGATGGGAGACTCTGGCAGCGCTGGACAGGCGGGAGCACCTGTTGGGAGAAGACTGAGAGACAGCCTGGTGCAGGGGGCTGCCACCGGAGGGCTGGTACGTAGAGGTCGCACCGGACAGACTGGACCGTGAAAGCGCACTGGAGCTCTTGAGCACCAAGCCTACCCAACCTTACCTGGTTGAATGCTCCCCGTAGCCAGACCAGTGTGGCGAGGTGGAATAGCCCGCACTGGGCTGTGCTGGCGAACCGGGGACACCATGCATAAGGCTGGTGCCATGTACACCGGCCCGATAGACGCACTGGAGACCAGATGCGCTGAGCCGGATTCATGGCACCTGGCTCGATGCCCACTCTAGCCCGACCGATATGAGGAGCTGGAATGTACCGCACCGGGCTATGCACACGCACCGGAGACACCGTGTGCTCCACCGCATAACATGGTGCCTGCCCGGTCTACCTCTCTCTACGGTAAGCACGGGGCTCCGGGCAGCCGAGCGGAAATGGAGGAAAACTCGCCTCCCTGCGGACCTGGCATCCTTTCACTCCCTCCTCTCTACATTTTCCTCCTCTGTCTCTGCTGCTAAAGCCACTTTCTACCACTCTAAATTCCAAGCATCTGCCTCTAACCCTAGGAAGCTCTTTGCCACCTTCTCCTCCCTCCTGAATCCTCCCCCCCCTCCCTCTCTGCAGATGACTTCGTCAACCATTTTGAAAAGAAGGTCGACGACATCCGATCCTCGTTTGCTAAGTCAAACGACACCGCTGGTTCTGCTCACACTGCCCTACCCTGTGCTCTGACCTCTTTCTCCCCTCTCTCTCCAGATGAAATCTCGCGTCTTGTGACGGCCGGCCGCCCAACAACCTGCCCGCTTGACCCTATCCCCTCCTCTCTTCTCCAGACCATTACATGTAAATAAACATAACCCTGTAGTATCTGTTTAATACTGCAGATAGAATGCTCTGTGTGCCAGAGATGGTACCATTCAGCTTGTCTGGAGATGGCAGGACTTCAACAAAGCCAAAACAGAAAATGATTGGAAGGGGCCTCTTTGCTGTTAAATTAGAGACGTATAAATAGATGACTGTTGTGCCTTGTAACTACTTTAAAATGTGGAACTGTTGCACTAAAATGCAAACATTGATTTGGTATACGGTTTCAGATTATAAACATTGTCTACTTCATATAGAACAAATTGCACTTGAAATGAACATTTCTTTAAAGATATTGCAAATAAATGCATATTTTCACTTTTTTTCCTGAGACAATCACTGAATTAGATTTCTTCATCTTTAAATGCAGTATTTGAGATGTTATGTATTTCTATCAAATCAAAACTGGAATTTCTACTCAAATCAAAGGTTGTAAAAGTCTACTAGACATTTATAGAATAAATCATACCTAGTTTGATGATTCTGTCATCAGTGAAAACGGTATTGATTTATATAGCTTTAAATGGCATTTTATAGATGTTATTTATTTCTATCAAGTCAACTGGAATTCTTCCTCAAAACAAAGATTGTAAAGCTATGCTAGACATTTATAGAATGAATTATACCTAGTTTGATGTTTCTGTGACAAACGGTGAATTAGTTATTGATTTATACAGCTTTAAATGGCATTTGATAGATTATGTATTTCTATCAAGTCAACTGGAATGTCTACTCAAAACAACAGTTGTAAAAGTATGCTAGACATTTATAGAATAAATCATATCTAGTTTGATGATTCTGTGACAAACTGTGAATTAGTTATTGATTTTTACATTTTTAAATGACTTGAGGTGAATGTCTGTTGAATGTCCGAATGTGTGAATATAAAATCAACTTCACCTTGGTGATTCAAACAGACCACACAGAGCCCCAGGACAGCAACACAATTTGACCCAACCAAGTCATGGGAAAACGAAAAGATAATTATTTGACATATTGCAAAGAATTAACAAAAAAAACAGAGCAAATGTTAATGCTATTTGGCCCTAAACAGGGAGTACACAGTGGCAGAATACCTGACCATTGTGACTGACCCAAAAGTTTAGTAAAGCTTTGACTATGCACAGACTCAGTGAGCATATCCTTGTTATTGACAGGGGCCGCTGTAGGCAGACCTGGTTCTCAAGAGAAGACTATGTGCACACTGCCCACAAAATGAGGTTGAAACTGAAACTGAACTTCCTAACCTCATGCCAAATGTATGACCATATTAGAGAGACATATTTCCCTCAGATTACATAGACCCACAAAGAATTAGAAAACAAATTTGATAAATGCCCATATCTATTGGGTGAAATACCACAGTGTGCCATCACAGTAGCAAGATATGTGACCCGTTGCCACAATAAAAGGGCAACCAGTGAAGAACAATCCCCATTGTAAATACCAGCCATATGTATATTTTCCTTTTTGTACTTTAACTATTTGCACATTGTTACATTATATATTTTTGCCTTTATTTAACTAGGCAAGTCAGTTAAGAACAAATTCTTATTTTCAATGACAGCCTAGGAACAGTGGGTTAACTGCCTGTTCAGGGGAAGAATGATAGATTTGTACCTTGTCAGCTCGGGGATTTGAACTTGCAACCTTTCGGTTGCTAGTCCAATACGAGGCTACCCGGCCGCCCCAATATAGCCATATTTGAAATGTCTCTATTCCTTTGGCACGTTTGTTAGTGTAATGTTCACTGTTAATTTTGTATTGTTCTTTTCACTTGTGTTTATTATCTATTTCGCTTGCTTTGGCAATGTAAATATATTTCCCATGTCAATAAAGCCCTGAATTAATAGGGATTTCAATGGCCAATGAATGGTCACGTTGTCGTGCTGCGTCACGCAATCCCTTCCAGAAATCAGGGATTGAGTCGAGAAACCTGCCTATTTTCCTCGTAATGTCACAATTTCAAAGCAATGCGAGAACAAGTTAGTTATCTTACATAATATGTGTAATGCCTTGTGTCTTATTCCAGTAATTTATGCAAATGTTGTATTTTTGAGCTCGCACCCAATTGACTCCCATTCACTCCTTGAAGATGTGCGCGCCTTGTCCCAGAATGCCCAGAATGCACCGCGCGGGCGTTAATACCAATCGAATGGAGTTTACAATTTATTTTCTTAAAAGTATCTCTGGTTAGACATCAAATTAGCAGGATCTCGGTAGATAGCACCAGTTAAAAAAAATGCTCGAGGGAGCTCACGTAATGACGTCGGTTGGGGTAATGTGGCAATTGTTTTAAAACAGATTAGCATGGAATACGATGCCTGGTTTGCTGGCTAGGACAGGAAGGTAAATTAAGCTACGGAGCTAGCTAGCGTAGTTGGCCATCTCAATTCACTAACTTTGAGACCCTGCAAGGTAGTTAGGGCTAGAAACAGTGTACATCTAATGTTAGCTAAGCCAGTCGTTTGTTCAATTATTTTGGAGGACATTGGCTATCAAGATATCTTCCGTTCAAAGTGAGTTTGTTTATTTGTGCACTTTGATGCAGTGATTCGCTAGTTACCCACGGCAGTAAATTAACGATACCCGCGACTGCGGTTTCGCCTGCAAAACCGTGCGTTTAAATCACTGTGGTTTTTTTTGGACTGATTGTCTGTCATTCATGGCCCGGGGCACTCCCTAGGTTTTTTTCCTCTGCTAGAGGTGGTTAATCAAACATTTGGGATGCTGATGAAAGTAGTTGAACAATACTGGAAATCCAAATAAGTGAGACGATCACTCCCTGCACCCTTGTCCAGTAGTTAACTTTCAATGGCAATTAGACTGGGACCCATATGTCTACTATATTCGGTTCATAGGGTGGTAACGTTACGTTAGTATTAAAGAGAAGAACGTTCTCCCATTTGTGTCTCGTTGCAGACTCGAATTGCCATGGAGGGGATCGGTGGCGGAAATTTGCAGAAAGTAACTCCTTTAGCTCGAGAATTAACCCGGATCTTGAACGGCTACAATAAACACTCCATACAACTAAAAAATAATCTGAAAGAGACCAACGCATTTTTTCGGGAAATAAAACAGAACTACAGTAATGCCTGCGCATCGGCCGCCAGCTCCGAGGCAGCTGCTCTGGAGGCAGGTAAGATGTGCAGCTCTTCGGATTTGTTACCAATATAATTAACCATGGCATCATCACAACATAATGTAGAGTAAAACTCCCACATTTCTCAGAATACATCGTGCTTCGCTAAACATGGGTAGGGTTAGGCCTTATTGAATGTCTCACACACAGTTCTTGAGGTTACATTTATCCATGGCGGCTTCATGCAGCTACAGTACTTATATGCCTGTCATTGAATGACCCTGTGATTATTTTACATTCTACAGTAATTATCATTTTGTTGTCTTACATTTGGATCACAATCAGTGATCCTTTGGGAAAGGAAGTAAATTATACAAATGATAAAGAATATGATAAACACATTTTATTAACATGTAGGCCTATCCTGACTAGCATTTGAGAAACTTATATTCAGAAAAAAAAGTATGCATTTACTACTTTGGATATGAGTGTGCTAAATTACCAAAAATCTCACACTAAAAAAAATACAGATTTTGCCTTTGTTGAGTGACCACTCAACTAACTCTTGAATTGTACATTTAACATTTTTTTGTAATTGTAATATGATTGTTTCTTCCAGCATAAAGCCCATCGACAAGCCCCGTAAACATATCTGACCACAAACACAGGAACGTCTGTCACTCTATATTAGCCATAGTTTGAATGGAAACTCTTCTGATTGTGGTCATTCTAGGAGGATTGGAAACGGCACAGCAGAATTGATACACATCCCATAATGTTCTAATTGGGAATGTGTGCAAGTTCTGCTTAGGTAGGGCATTTCCTACAGGGCACACAGGGTTCTGACCTGTACTCAATCTATATACAGTGGTGGGATGACAAAACAGGTGGATAACTATTATTTGGGCGGCAGGGTAGCCTAGTGGTTAAAGCGTTGGACTAGTAACCGAAAGGTTGCAAGTTCGAATCCCCGAGCTGACAAGGTTGTTCGGCCCCTGTTGTTCGGCCCCTGAACAGGCAGTTAACCCACTAGGCCGTCATTGAAAATAAGAATTTGTTCTTAACTGACTTGCCTACTCAAATAAAGGTAAAATAAAAATAAGCTGAACTGTCTTCTGAATGGGTGATGAGGTAGGCTTAAATGTCTTGTTTCCCCTCTGGGGAAAAAACAAGATTGTTCTCTCCCGGAAAGAGATTTCCTTGCCAACACGTCGACTGTAGAAAATGCATTAAATAGGATTTTAGAGGGAAAGAATGAAGAGATTAGGACAAGTAAGTCTTTCTCAACAATAGGACATAAAGTGCCACAAATATGCAGAGATTCCCACTTAAGGAACTGAGGCTAAAAGGAAACATGTACTGGTGGTGATAAACATAGAAGTAGTCACTAAACTAGTTGATTTGGGATTGCCTGACCTCAAAGTAAGTGGGCTGATGAGCAGGGTGTGGGTGTGACTCTCACGTTCCTGTTTAGGAGATTAGTTCTTTTGAGCCAAGGTATACTGGTGGTGGTGAGGAGGAGGAGATTACCAAGTCCGGAAGCCACTTCACCATTCATTTTCTGGATTTGGGTTCACTCAAACATTGTTTGAAACTTTGTTTTACTATTGACAGGTGCAACTGATTTTGGGATTGTATATCGATTCGCTGTCCATAAATGTGTCAACTGATGTATTAGTTTGTCTCTGAATTGTTTAATCAAACTTTTTGCTGCCAGCTCCTGATATCAGGGCATAAAAACTACAATCTGTGTCCTGAATTATCCTAGTGTGCATGTGCGCCCAGCTGTATCCAGACCCAAGATTTTCCCTGGCTGAACTAGCTGGCTAGCTGAACTATGCTAGTTTTTGTCCTCATTGCCAAACTTCATAAACATTGCACCCTCAACTTCAATACTCCTTTCCTAGTTATACAATCATCGAACAAAGACATGTACTGGAAAGAAACTTAAATTATTTATTTTGTTGAAAAGTCATGACTGGTTTGAGCTATCATTGCTACTTAACACAGATCTAAGTTCAGTTTTGAGATCCAGCGCCGTCATTGGCGTAGGTTTTGCTGAACGTTTCTTACTGGTCTTGAAAATGTGACAGCTTCTCCCTGCATGGTTCAATGGGATATGTAGTGATTTTGCCAACACTGCCAGATATGTACAGTATTGTACTCTTCTCCTTTTTTAAACTCTTTGTTGATTTAAATCAGACTTTATTAGTATAATGAGTTATCCAGGAATGTCAAGTTAATTGACTTGAGAAAATAGCAACTCCACATAATGTCAATGGCTACAATTAATGGCTAAATTACTTCCGGACACAAAGGCTCTACTGAGCTCCTCCTCACCACTGTATACGGCTGTCATTTAAGCCCAACCTCCTGTCCCAAAGGGATTTCAGTCTACGAAAGCTGAGCTACGGAGCTCTGTTTGTGTTGCATTCCAAAAATTGTTGCGCTAAAGTTTGTAGAACTATGTAAAGAGCTACTCTGTAGAGCAGGGATGGGCAAATTTTAATGGGGGTGTGGGACAGAAAAAAAATCTGTATTCATCATGTGAGCAGAATATTTTAACAACCCCCTCTTGACAGCAGAGAGAGAATATGTTTTGAAGTTAATTTCCTGAAAGTCTATACATTTTGCTATTGGGCATAGAGAGAATGTTGCAATTTTAAAGCATGTTTGCTGCAATTCTACACATTCTGTCATGGGGCGGAGAGAAATGTTTGCAGTTTGGAATATGATATCTGAGTGAGAGTCACTAACATAATTGATGGGGGCCCCCGATTGGTAATTTGACAATGATTACTATAGGTTTAGATAGTTTAGCCAGCTAACTTATCTAAATAATTATCTAAATAATGTTAGCAGACATGGGCTAATTGACTGCCCAAAATTAGGAGGACCTCTAGTTGTCCATTTTTAAGGCAGCGGTTCTCAACTGGTGGAATTATTGACATAAAAAGGTGGGACTGTTGTTCCCCTGTCATACAATTGGTACATTTACTATCCAATATAGCATTAAAAGTAGTTTTTTGCATTGGATTTTGGCAACATAAAATCACGATGTGAATTGGATCATGACCTGGTTCAATTTGGGTACTGAGGTAAAACCAGTTGAAAACCACAGCTTTAAGGTGTGTTTGGGCTTAGTATCTCCACTAGTACACACACACTTGCATCTACATTTCCAATAATGTTTTTCAACATTCTCTTTCTTTCAATCTAGTGCATCTAGAATGTCAAATTTCATGGGAAAAGCCAATCTAACCATACCCTTCCCATCAAGTGGGCCTATACAATATGTATGTATCTTTGTCAAACCTTCATAGTAAAGGCTAACAACAAACCACAGTGGTTGTCATGCTAGATGACATGCTTCAAGCTCTAGTAATAGTTTTTTTGACATTTTTAAAGTGAAAAATCGGAGTCTGTTATTGTGGAATTGCCCTGTAGACAGTACATTAGGTATCTTTTTTAAAATGCATTTCCTGTGGTTCAATCATTCATTGGATTGTTTCTGCATCTATAATGTTTTAGGTCAAACACTAGGCAGGGTAATACCAGATTAACAGTTGTAGAACAACAGGATGGTGATAGAGGGAGAAAAGAAGGGGTGGGGAGGGAGAAAGGAGTGGTATTCCATTTCTGGCCTCTGTTCTTCGTCTCTTGTTTAACTGAAATAGACAATGACTCAGCATCATGGAGGATTATGACCACTTCCTGTGATGAGCCAGGATGAATTGTTTGTTGTTAATATGGGTTGCCACGGAGATGGGTCAGGAGATACCAGATGAGTCTGAGGGGCTTTGAAGTAAACACAATAGATTATCCCTCAGGCCTTTCATATGCCAGAAGTGCAGACAGAGGGATGCCAGACACCAGTTCACAACAGGTCCAGTTAAAGCTGAAGCAAGTTATTTCTGTATTGTAAGCCAATCATTGGAATTTGCTCAAAGATAAAGTGGATTGTTTGTTGGTGTTATATAACATTACATTGTATTATCAACATATGCAGATTGTTTCTATGTCTAATACCTGAAGAATAAAGGTTCCTTCCTTACCTTTCAGAAGGGAGAGGCACAATGACCCAAGCCCCCCCTGGCCCCCAGCACTATTCCCTTCTATACATCAAATCAAACTTTATTTGTCACATGCCCGAATAAGTATAGACCTTACTGTGAAATGCTTACTTAGAAGCCCTTAACCAACAATGCAGTTGAAGAAATGGTTAAGAAAATATTTACCAAATAAACTAAAGTAAAAAGTAACACAATAAAATAACGAGGCTATATACAGGGGGTACCGGTACCGAGTCAGTGTACATGTTAGTTGAGGCAATTTGTACATGTTGGTAAGGGTGAAGTGACTGCATCGATGATAGTTAGCAGCAGTGTAAAAAAACAATTGGGGGGGGCGCAATGTAAATAGTCTGGTGGCCATTTGATTAATTGTTCAGCATTCTTATGGCTTGGGAGTAGAAGCTGTTAAGGAGCCTTTTTGATCCTGGACTTTCTGTGCGATAGCAGATGACTTGGGTGACTGGAGTCTTTGACAATTTAATGGGTTTTCCTCTGACGCCGCCTATTACATAGGTCCTGGATGGCAGGAAGCTTGGCCCCAGTGATGTACTGGGATGTACGCACTACCCTCTGTAGCGTCTTATGGTCAGATGCTGAGCAGTTGCTGTACCAGGCGGTGTTGTACCTTCTACATGTTGTACCTTCTCCTCCCAGGTCAGCTGAGCTACATCTTTTTCCCCCGGCATGAAGAGGAGTTCCTGCACAGCAGCGTGGGCAGCGCCCCCTACATCCTGGTTCTTGGCCAGGACTGTGCCGCACGCTACCAGCTGCTCAACTGCCTGCTGGGGGAGCGGCTCCTGCCCCTAGGTCCCGTGGCGGGCGAGGCCTGCAATGGCGTTCATGGCACTGCCTGCAAGAGGAGGAAGCTGTGCTTCACCCACGGGCGCCAGACGCGGCTCAGCCTGGCACTGCCCGGCCAGTATGAGCTGGTGCACCAGCTGGCGGCCCACTGTGGGCGCTGGGATACGGTGCCCAGAGAGGATCTGGAGATCCAGGAGGAATGTGAGGACCCCGCCCACAGACTAGCCGAGCTGGAGATCACCCTGCACCACCCTCTGCTACAGGTACACCAGGGTTTCCGTTATCCTTAATTGCTTCTGATAATTGTTTCTGCTGGTGTGAAATGTCTTTAACAGTTTTGATTAGTGATGCACCGATATTACATTTTTGACCGAAACCGATATTTTCCTTGTCGCAAAAAACAATTGCTGATATAAAACATTTTAATGGACTTTTAAGCATTCTTGTACAGTTGAATAGTTAACACACACACATGGACGCAGAGGTCTAAGGCACTGCATCTCAGTGCAAGAGGCATCAATACAGTCCCTGGTTCGAATCCAGGCTGCATCACATCCGGCCGTGATTGGGAGTCCCATAGGGCGGCGCACAATTGGCTCAGCGTCGTCTGGGGTAGGCCGCCATTGTGAATAAGAATTTGTTCTTAACTGACTTGCCTAGTTAAATAAAGGTTACACACACACACCACGCTGACCAACACATTATTTTGTTGCCATTTACATATGTCCCCATTACCAGTAAAACATAATCAAAACATTTCTTTCACTTATTTGCTGTGCTGTTTCGTTGTTCAGTTTGTCTCATTCAGGATTTCTACGGAACGCCATTTGGGTCTTTGCATGTCAAAAAAGATGCATCAAATAACACTGTTTGACGAGTCAAATAAGCTCGCTTATCTGAATATGACTGCACGTCACAATTTAATGCGTTCATACATTCATACTTTTACGTAGTTGTTACAATTTTATTACAAATTGATTACACTATCACTTGAATTTCATGTCACAACGATTCATTGATACATATGCTATGATGCTGGTAGTTGTCTCGCGCACCTACAGTGCTGGTTATTTTAAAAAAGCTAGCTAGCTGATGGATGCAAACAATGTTCTTCCACAAAAACATGGCAAAACGAAAATCTGTTTCAGTAGCTATAGTTGGCTAGCTAACTTAATAGCTATGTGTCATCTAAAATAACCCTAATTTATAAGACAGTTCTTATTTGATTAACGGTGGTCGGACCCATCCGTGAAGCTAGCCACAATATGGATTAGCCACAATGGAGAACTTTGTGGTTAGCCTTCAAAATAAAAGTATGTAATTGACAGTGACGCAAATAGTATAATTATGCCATAATTGAATAGATCATGCTAAACGAGGTTGGAATGTTATATAAAATCAACAAAAGACAATTTGACAATCTGACGTAACACTGGATGTATTATACTTTAGAATTGCATTGTGGGCATACTTATTTCACTGTGCAGTCTTGCCTGTGGATTGTGGATCAATGACATGGGGTATCAGTCTACTCCGTGACACCCAGAGAACATTACTGTCGTAGCTCTTATTGCGGGACTCTGAAACAACTGTGAATTGAGCCACATTTATTGTTAACCTATGTGTATTGAACACTATTCCTGATAACTCTGAGGAGGATGTTGGGGGTGTGTGTGTGTGTGTGTGTGTGTCTTGCATATTGAGTAGACTGATACCCCGTTTCATTGATCCCCAATCCTTAAGTAAAGATGTACAGTGCAATATGAATGTCAATACACACCATAGGCTGACTGGGGAGGTGATTTCACACACTCACAGTTCCAAGATAAGAGCTACAATGCTCATTTTTGTGTAAACTCTAAACAGTTGTGTTCTGTGGGTGTCACCCGAGTAGACTGATACCCCATTTCATTGCTTCACATTCCAACCTTTGACATTATATAGTCTAAATATGACATGATTCCTTCTGCATCACTTTCAAAGAGGTACTTTTATTTTGAAGGCAAAGTGCAAATTCCACTATTGTGCCCTATCCTTATTGTGGCTAGCTTCATAACCCGGTCCGGTTGAGCCTCACAAGCCAGATGAAGCTAGCCGGCTGCTTATAATGTTAGCTTTGGGCGACAGGGTTAAGTAGCTGGCTAGCTATTTATTTTCATGAAGTACAATTTCAATAGGCAAACAACAAGTGGCTACTTAGCTAATACTTACTCACAAGGATTCCTAAATCATTGCTAAGTATAGTGAAAATAACTGCAGTTTCTACTGGTCATTGTTTACAGGGTAGTTGTATTGGTGCTAGCTAGTTACCAAGCTAAAGCTAGCTAGCTACCCCAGTTGCGGTCAAACAAATAATGCTTTATTACCAACCTGGTATTGTTAACACATTGTTTGTGGCTGGTGTTTGCTTGTTTGCAGACTTTTTTTGTAAGTGCTACTGATAGTAGTGGTGGCGCTTGGCTTGCTCGTGCAAATTCAGAAAACACAACATTCTATAATATAACTGTTATTTGACATATATCTTTTTTGACAAGCAAAGACCATAGTATGACGTGAAACTAATAGCAGTGACGCTATTACTGTGTAACTCCGGTAGGCAACATCTGGAAAAATAACGCACGTGGTAACATTAGTGTGTACCGGTGCTCGACCAGTTGCGAAAGCCAACATCACCCACAACAGAGAGCGGTTGATTGTCAAGGGCAATAAATTCCATTATCTTGGCGTTAATGGATTTCGCCTTTGAGTTGTCTTGCTGAAGTTTTTACTCTATCAAATGATTGCTTGACTTGTTGACTGCTCGATCCACACAGCAGACATTATGGGCTAGGTTAGGAATGCTGTGTTGAACGTGTAGCGCAATTTTACGTGGTGTCATTACGTCATTTATCTACGTTATATAGGTGTGCACGTCCGCTTTGGCATCAGTTTTGCACTGGCTTAACAAGACATTGGACTGATACAGATGTTGGCATTTTTAGCAAATATCGTCCAATTCCGATATGTTAACTGATATATCGTGCATCCCTAGTTTTGATGGCCATGATTTAAAATAACTACTTTTTATTTCTCAACTTTATTTGAATATTTATGAAATGCATATTGTTATGTGGTAGCACACTTTGTTTTTCTTCGACTCAAACCCCATTCGATGCGTGAAACGGATGTGGGTGGGGCTAGGTCTACATAAGGGTGCTAATTTGAAAAGAAACTCACAAAAGCTCTGAAGGCCGATACGTTAAGCTTATTAAAGAGCAGTGATCCTATCAAGAGTTGTGGGTGGGTTCCTAATCATTTTCCATCTCAACTGCTACCATACAAAAAAAGATAGCTCAGATGTGCGAGAGCCTTTTGAATTACTCAATTGGTAATTGCAGAGCTCCTCCATTCATGAACATAGGCAGCGATAGGCAGACTATCGTCACGTCACCTAACACTGCAATATGAGCTGGAGGTAGTAAGCATTTTGAAAACGCAGTGCATTTGGAAAGTATTCAGGCCCCTTGACTTCATCCACATTTTGTTACGTTAGTCGTATTCTAAAATGTATTAAATTGTTTTTCCCCCTCAAACTATAAGCAATACCCCATAATGAAAAATCAAAAACAGGTTTTTGTAATTTTTACAAATGTAAACTCAGCAAAAAAAAGAAATGTCCTTTCACTGTGAACTGTTTATTTTCAGCAAACTTAACATGTATAAATATTTGTATGAACATAAGATTCAACAACTGACATCAACTGAACAAATTCCACAGACATGTGACTAACAGAAATTTAACAATGTGTCTCTGAACAAGGGGAGGGGGGGCACCCACCAGCTACATTAAGTACTGCAGTGCATCTCCTCATGGACTGCACCGCATTTGCCAGTTCTTGCTGTGAGATGTTACCCCATTCTTCCACCGAGGCACCTGCAAGTTCCCGGACATTTCTGAGGAGAATGGCCCTAGCCCGCACCCTCCTATCCAACAGGTCCCAGACGTGCTCAATGGGATTGAGGTCCGGGCTCTTCGTTATCCTGTTGGAAGGTGAACCTTCGCCCCAGTCTGAGGTCCTAAGCACTCTAGAGCAGGTATTCATCAAGGATCTCTCTATTACGTTGCTCCGTTAATCTTTCCCTCGATCCTGACTAGTCTTCCTGCCGCTGAAAACATCCGCACAGCATGATGCTGCCACCATGCTTCACTGTAGGGATGTTGCCAGGTTTCCTCCAGACGTGATGCTTGGCATTCAGGCTATAGACTTCAGCTAAAGGCTGTCATGTGCCTTTTACGGACTAGTGGCTTCCGTCTGGACACTACCATAAAGGCCTGATTGGTGGAGTGCTGCAGAGATGGTTGTCCTTCTGGAAGGTTTTTTACAGAGGAACTTTAGAGCTATGTGTTCGTGACCATCAGGTTTTTGGTCACCTCCCAGACAAAGGTCCTTCTACCCCGATTGCTCAATTTGGCCGGGCCGCCAGCTCTAGGAAGAGTCTTGGTGATTTCTAACTTCTTCCATTTAAGAATGATGGAGGTCACTGTTCTTCGGGACCTTCAATGCTGCAGAAATGTTTTGGTACCCTTCCCCAGATCTGTGCCTCAACACAATCCTGACTCTGAGCTCTACGGATAATTCGCTTTGACCTCATGGCTTGGTTTTTGCTCTGACATGCACTGTCAACTGTGGAACCTTATATAGACAGGTGTGTGCCTTTCCAAATCATGTCCAATCAATTGAATTTGCGACAGGTGGACTCCAATCAAATTGTAGAAAAATCAAGGATGATCAATGGAAACAGGATGCACCTGAGCTCAATTTCAAGTCTGAACACAGCTTTTTATTTGTAATACTTTTGCAAAAAATGTCCAACCTGTTTTCGCTTTGTCGTTATGGGGTATTGTGTGTAGATTGATGAATAGTTTTATTTTTATTTAATCAATTTTAGAATAATGCTGTAACATACAATTTGGAAAAAGGGAAGTGGTCTGAATACATTTGGACATTTTCCAGCAACTGCCATGTTTGCATTCATTTTAAAATCAAACAATAATTGTGACTTAGATTGAAAACGAACTACATAACAACATAATGGTAATAATAAACTGGGTAAATTAAGATGGCATAGGCCTCCTCACAATACAGGTGTGTGCATATTCAATAGGATTGTGCATGCATTGTTATTGAGCTTGTTTTGGCTGAGTACAGTTTATGGTTCTACAGATGACAATCTGTTTGCTTTCCATTTGGGACTTAATCTGCTGATCAACATTTGCATAGGACATAATATAGCCACTGCTGTTAGTTTGAGAATATAAAATAACATCTATTCAATGCAACTTATTTTTTTGTTATTTTCCTTCAGCTGTCAGGAAGCATCTCTAAACAACCCAGGATGAAATTTGAAACAACTCAATTGGATAGTAACACCATCTGTCAAGAAATGGGCGTGTTGTAACTTGATCCTATGCTACGACTGGATAGAGTGAAGGTGTAACTCTGCTTCCTTTCACATCTCTCTCCATTGCTCATGTCACTTGGTGTTGTTCACTGCTGCTATGAGAACCTGCTCAATGGCGATGCCGTTTGCTAACAAGCCATAAATGTTCATAAGGTGAAAAGACGATGGAAGTTCTGTCTGAATGGCTCATATCTGCCCGTAGTTTGAGAAGTGAGAATGCACACAGGTGCGCTGATCTACAGCTTTCTTGGTCCATAAACATTCCACCTTTTTTATTTTGTAATTTTTGAACACTTTCTTTCCCTATTATGACAATCATCTAATCTGACTATCAACTGTCAATTTACAGATACGATTATGGCTGGTCAGATCAGCACACTAGTAAATACATTGAACAAAAATATAAACGCAACATGTAAAGTGTTGTTCCCATGGATCATGAGCTGAAATCTAAGATTCCAGAAATGTTCCATATGTATAAAGTTTATTTATCTCCAATGGTGTGTACAAATTTGTTTACATCCCTGTTAGTGAGCATTTCTCCTTTACCAAGATAATTCATCCACCTGACAGGTGTGACATATCAAGAAGCTGATTAAACAGCATGATCATTACACAGGTGCACCTTGTGCTGAGGACAATAAAAATCATGTCCATCAGAGCTGTTGACAGAGGATTTAGTGTTAATTTCTCTACTATATACTTGGTCGTCTTAGAGAATTTGGCAGTACGTCCAACCAGCCTCACAACCGCAGACCCAGTGTAACCACGCCAGCCCAGGACCTCCACATCCGGCTTCTTCACCTACGGGATTGTCTGAGACCAACCACTCGGACAGTTGATGAAACTGGTTTTGCACACCCGAGGAATTTCTGCTCAAACTGTCAGAAACCGTCTCAGGGAAGCTCATCTGCGTGCTTGTCATCCTCACCAGGGTCTTGACCTGACTGCAGTTCAGCATTGCAACGGACTTCAGTGGGTAAATGCTCATCTTTGATGGCCACTGGCACGCTGGAGAAGTTTGCTCTAAACTGATTTAATCCTGGTTTTAACTGTGTGGCAGACCGCATGTATGGCTTCGTGTGGGTGAGCGGTTTGCTGATGTCAACATTGTGAACAGTGTCTCATGGTGGGGTTATGGTGCAGGCAGGCATAATCTATAGACAATGTACACAATTGCATTTTAGCAATGGCAATTTGAAAGCACAGATACCGCAACGAGATCCTGAGGCCCATTGTCGTGCCATTCAGCCACCGCCAACACCTTGCGTTTCAGCATAAGGATGCACGGCCCCATGTCGCATGGGTCTGTACACAATTCCTGGAAGATGAAAATGTATATTTCCATTGCCTGCATACTCACCAGACATGTCATCCATTGAGCATGTTTGTGATGCTCTGGATTGACGTGTATGAATGCGTTTTCCAGTTCCCACCAATATCAAGTAACTTCCGTTGGCAACAGCCGTTAAAGAGGAGTGGGACAACATTCCACAGCCACATTCAACAGCCTGATCAACTCTAAACGAAGGACATGTCTCGCTGTGTGAGGCAAATGGTGGTTACACCAGACAGATACTGAGTGGTTTCTGATCCATGCCCCAACTTTTTGTTGTTTTTAATCGTTATGTGACCAACCGATGCATATGTATTCCTAGTCATGTGAAGTACATAGACTTGGGGTTAATGATTTTCTTTCAATTTACTGATTTCCTTATATGAACTTTAACTCAGTCAAATCTTTGAAATTTTTGCATCTTATATTTTTATTCAGTGTGGCTAATTTTACACCGCAAGTGAGATGTCTTTGCTAAAAATGGTTTCGTGTTTGTAAATCAGCTAACGTTAGCTAGCTACGTTGGCTATTAGCTCTTATATGAGCACCATATTTATCTAGCCGGGTAGCTCGCAAAGTAGCTGATCTAGCTAGCTAGCACCACAGATGAAAGGGTTAGTTCTGATAATCTTTGTTAAAAGGTCACATAGCTAGCTATATGCTTAGCGAGCTTGCTTATTGCATGCATGTCAGGGCATGTTGAGACGAGCCTTATTAGTGAATTCACTAATATTTGTAACAGGAGTTTGATTTTGGGCACTGTGTCAATTCATCAATTTCTCAACGCTGCACCTTTGTTGGAGATTGAGCCGCCATGCTTCTGCTGCTGATTTTCCCAGCTAGACATTCCTCGGCATTGTGCAGTGCTCATGGCTCAGGCGGTGAGTGGCGGTTGGCATAGATAGTCCCTCTACATCGCAAAGCTGGTAGAGAAGGGCCGATAGCCTAAAGGCCAATATCCGCCAGATATATTGAACCAGACGATTATCGGTCGTTCTTTAGTCATTTTACGTAGAAAATAGTCCTGATAATATAGACCTAGGTCTACATAATATCCAAAACAACTAACACATTCATCAATTTGAGTCATTTTAATTGTAAAGTCATGTCTTTAAAGTATTTATAATTTTAAGTGTATTTTGGATGTAATCAAAGCATTAGAATGTTCTAGAGGCCACTAGTATTTACCCTGGGGGGGAAGCGCGCCCCCCCCCGGCACGGAGCACCCTGGCTGGCTACTCCATGTACATGCGGAAGAAACATTAGCCACACAGTCAGCTATTCAATATCTGCACTGCCTGCGGGTAGAAGCAGTCTCCAACCAGGTGGTTTGAGATTGCCCGACGGACCGTAGGGGTGACAACAGTTAGTGAATGGGGTCCTTGGATATAAAGGTTCTTGTTTGGATGCAATTTGGACATGTGAGGAGGATTCTGATGGTGGGAGTCTGTTTACCATGTAAGCCTACAAATAGCACAGAGTAGCAGGATTAATGGTAAAGGGTCCTTTTACTTTTTGGTATGCTCATTGACGTTACAGCATTGATATTATAAATGCTTGTTTGGTTGGCACATGAGTGAGTTTCTGACTTTGCCGTTCCCGTCATCCCACTGATGATACGTTAGTTCGTTCTCTAATGGGAACTAGAAGGGTAGGCTTGTTTTTAATATTTCTCTCCAGGCTGGAAATGTAGCTCTCACACATGGTTTAGCTGACACACAGATTATTGCACAGAGTAGATTTTCCATGTTAGTCAGAACTCTCTGGGTTCAATTTCTTTCTGTGGCACCAGGACAATGTGATGTGGTGTTGCATACAGAGGACTCGTTGACTCCTGTACCAGGTGGATAAACATGTAGCCCATCTTGCTCGGCTGATCAACATACCTTGGTGGGTGGAGTGCACTGTGCTCACTTGTCACGTGCTGGCTGAAAAAAGTAGCGCTTAATCCTTCAAACAAAGGCCTCGCTTAGCTGGTTGTCGACAGGCCCCAGACAGCCCTGCTGGCATTGCCTGCACTGCTTTGTCGGCCGCCTGGCCCCCCGCCCACCCTCCACCACATAATGGCCCTGATCTGATGCGATTCACATGACCAGGGCACATAACTTCCAAACCCTTCGCTGTGATGATGTTTCCATGGTTATGCCCAGATGCCTCCCTGAAGGCACTGTTTATTAGCGCATGTCATGGTTTACCTTTTTATTTTTTCGGTGTTTTGCCAAATGATTTCTAATAGCAAGCTTATTATTTGGAGCCCAAAATGAGCTTATATATGTCAGGTTGCCCTGTTATTGGTTTTGGTCTCTTTTTTTTGTGTGTTAAATTGTCAAGGCAGGATTCTGAGTATGAATGGAGCAGTGACAGAGCCAGAGTAAGTCTATATGTGACAACCTGTTTGATTACTTACACACATGAGTAAACATTAAGTGGAGGTGCTCCTGTACCCATCTTATTTTTCCTGTTTTGTTTTCAGTGTTAAAGGAAAGTCACATTGGGCTCCCGGGTGGCGCAGCGGTCTAAGGCACTGCATCTCAGTGCTAGAGGCCTCACAGACCCTGGTTTGATTCCAGGCTGTATCACAACCGGACGTGATTGGGAGTCCCATAGGGCGGTGTACAATTGTCCCAGTGTTGTTAGTCTGGCCAGGGTAGTCAGTCATTGTAAATAAGATTTTGTTCTTAATTGACTTGCCTAGTAAAATAAGATACATGTATGGTAGGCTAGATGGGGAGCTATTGCTATTGTTTACTCAATGAAAGAGACCTTACCTTAGAAGCTGTCAAATTGGGCTGTATAATGTAATGTTTTATACACTTGTCAACCTGGTTTAAACTTCTCATGATAATTCAAACGCATGTGCCAGGACGGGTAGGTGGGATAAGATGTGGTTTAATGATGTAGTCAGAGCAGTGGTTCAGAGGTGTACCCAGCTGCTGTATACTCAGGGGCTAGAGGCAGGCAGGGAAGCAGCTCTCAGCCCACTGTGACATTCACACAGCCATGGCAGAATTGTAACGCCCCATTTTGGGAGACCAGTAGAGGAAAGCACTAACTCTCTAATTACCTCCCCACCCCATCTCCCCTGGACTCCCCACACAGTGATACACAGAACTGGGATAGTGCTAACCTTTTGGGTGCGTGTTTCAGAGCTACGTAACCTCCCCGACATTAGTCTGCCACACATTCATATAGCCTAGAATGTCCTGCTTGTTTTCAACAATCGGTCGAGACATCTTTAGCATAGACTATCCAAGTATGCTATTATTGGAGAATGCTGTTTTGAAGTGACACATTAGAAGTTTGACAGCATGTTAGATGTGTCTCTATCTAGACAACTTTTCAGACTGCAAGGGGAAAAGATATGCAGATTGCGGGTTGAAACAGTCCATTGTCTGATATAGCTGTGATAAAGTAGCCCACAGATATTCAGCTGTTGGACTACATTTGGAAATCGATTGTATTATGAAAATTCAAACATTCTATTTATTTTGATAGCCTAGAAAAATTTGTTTACAACCGATCTTTGTTCCAAAGAAACTGCTCAGTTGGCCACAGCTCTTGTTTCTTGGAGACAGGACTAACTGCCTCCTTTGTGTGGCTGCGTTTGTCATTTCTCTCTTTTACACTGTGCTCCCCCCTCATTTCTTTCCCCCTCTCGTTCTATTTCTGTTACTGTATAATTCATCAAAAGTGGAGCAAAAAATGTTTTCTTGCTTGGTTTTCTGTTGCCCTCCCATACCCTTTCCCATGACCAGACTGTTTGTGTTTATGGGTGGTGGCACTCATTTATGTCCAAGTTAGAAACTGTTATGTGACTGTTGTACACTACTACCACCATCTTGTTGATGATTGTATGTTGGAGCCAATGGTGATTGAAGAAATATTGTGTACTTCCCTCCATTTGCTCAACCTAAATCTTTGGATTAAAAAACGAATCCCAGAGAATTAGCCTTTTGATAAGTGTTTAGATTTCTCTACAACATTTATATAAGTGTCTGAGTGCTGCTAGGACCATTTGAATGACTGAAGTATCTTCCCTGTTCTGTCAGGAGGCGAAAATCATGGTGGTGCCATGCCCCAGTGTCCAGCCCATCGAGGAGGCCCTGGAGGACTGCACGCGTAACGTGGTTCCCATCATACTCTATGCGCTCAACCAGGACACCCTCACTGCCGAACAGGTGGCCGAGCTTAGGAAAGTCAAAGATACACTCTCCTTCCCCATCTTCTTCATCCGTATCCCAGCCGAGGCCTCCCCCGAGCCCAGCCGGCGCCTGGAGAGGGAGAAGAGCCCCCTTTACAAGCAACTGCTGTCCCTAGGCTTTCTCAGTACCCCAGTAGGGAACTGTTCCTGCGGAGCCCCCTCCCAGACGCCCAGCCTGGCCACCAAGCCCCAGAGTGTACTGGGGGAGGCCTTTGAGAGGCTACACCGCCTCCTGGTGCCCTTCACCCGCCAGGTGCTCCACTTCCAGCATGTGGAGGCTGCTAACCTGCTCAACGGGGTGCACTGCCGCTGCCTCGACCTCTTCATCAACCAGGGGAGTAGAGGGACTTCTGTGTGGGACTCAATCAATTAGCTAATTAAATCTATATAGTGTCACAATGTGTAACAAAGTTGTTTAATTTGAAGTAGAGAAAAATGATAGTGGTGGCAGACTGACTTATCCTTCTCTCCCTGGCTGCAGGCCTTTGACATGCAGAGGGACCTGCAGATCACGCCGCGGCGGCTGGAGTACACGCGGGAGAAGGAGGGCGAGTTGTTCACCTCCCTGATGGCCATTGCCAACCGCAAGCAGGAGGAGATGAAGGAGATGATCGTGGAGACGCTGAGCAGCATGAAGGAACAGCTGCTGGAGGATGCTGCCAACCTGGAGTTCACAGGTACAAAGGTCAACTAAAGACTGATGCTGTCAAAAGTCTCTGAGATAATAGCATACCATAGATGTACTACTGACCTTCACTTGGTGATGGATGACACTGAGTTGACAAGACACAATCTTGAGGTGACCTGTGTAGGAACTAAAAGGACCTTAATTGTTAATGTGGGACATACAGCTGACACAAAAAGTAGATGCCACCAAAGACATGATTAGTTGCAAAATGCAGAAGTGTCAAATAGTTGGCATGGTGGGGGGAGCGAGGGAGGAAGATCCATTGTTCAGTCAGCAGCAGGTGTCAATATGGTACTTTGTCAAAAACATTGAATACCACTTGACAGGTTACAAATTATGAATTTAATGTAAGAAAGACCATTTAGCCTACTTGAAAAATGTCACTGTGGAATTTCACCACATTATCTTTCACTCACGCTTTCATTCAATGTGTCTTTCTCTGACCTCACAGACCTCATAGTGGCGACCAATGGAGAGCCTGTTACTTCAAAGGTTATAAAATCCTGCATCCACCAGATCCAGGAGCTGATAGTTGTGAGGTTAAACCAAGCGGTGGCCAACAAGCTGATCAGCTCTGTGGACTACCTGAGGGAGAGCTTTGTAGGAACCCTTGAGCGCTGTCTAAACAGCCTGGAGAAGTCCAACATGGAGTCTTCCGTCCACAACGTCACCTCCAACCACCTCAAACAGGTGTGTGTAAAGTCACAACGTTAGCTAATAGGATTCCTCAAAAGACGACGTAAAAGACTATGTAATTACATTTTTCCAATTTTTTAACTGAAATAATAACATCTTGTTCTGTTTTCTCTCCATCTCTCTTCCTGTCTTGGTCAGATCCTTAACGCTGCCTATCACGTGGAGGTGACCTTCCATTCAGGATCCTCTGTTACGAGACTTGTCTGGGAGCAGATCAAACAAGTAACAATTCCCAGTCAAGCCTCTGGAATATGATTTTTTAAATAGTAGTTTTTTGGAATAACAACAACCTTGATTTGTCATTAGCAAAATAGCAACTCACAAATGCTCTCTCTCCCGCTTTCTCTCCTCCCCTATGAAGATCATCCAGAGGATAACGTTTGTGAACCCTCCTGCCATCACACCAGAGTGGAAGAGAAATGTGGCCCAGGATGCCATAGAGAGCCTGAGTGCTGCCAAGCTGGCGAAGAGTATCTGCTCCCAGTTCAGAACACGCCTCAACAGCTCCCACGACGCTTTTGCTGCCTCCCTGCGACAGGTACACCAACCCAGCCTCGGCTAACGATTTTGTCTCAAACTGGAAACGTTGTTTTTCATGCACCTAAACACTCTCCATCTGGTTTTGCCTTGGCTGCTACTTTCCCAGCGGGAAAAACTGTTTGCAATTATGTTAAAATGAACTATCAACCATTTTCTTGTTGTGATAATGACATTTCAACCAGTTTTGCCAGGTTCTGTTCATGCTATGTCTTGGGACTCTCAGCCTGCTTACTTGCAATGTTTCACTTAAGCCCCTCGTCAGTCATGGCTTTTGTTTTGCAACAAGTTTGATTTTCTGTTTGAATTTCTTTTGAGGGTTGTTGCCATGACTGAGAATGTGATTGTCATGATTGCTAAAGACCCACACTGTTTTTTCCCCGATGGTGTTATGTGGAGGAATGTCGTAAACATTTGTTGGAGCATACTGAGAAGCTGTGTTTGTTTTGTACAATTGCCTATGAGATTTCAACCAATAACATGTATATGTGTAGCTGGAGGAAGGTCACACGGGGCGGTTGGAGCGTACTGAGGACCTGTGGCTGCGTGTGAGGAAAGACCACGCCCCACGGCTGGCCCGCCTGTCTCTGGAGAGCCGCTCCCTCCGGGACGTGCTGTTGCATGGTGAGACTCTCTCTCTCTCATACACACACGCTCATACATATATACAGTGCCTTGAGAAAGCATTCAGTCCCCTCGACTTTTCCCACATTTTGTTACAACCTCTGCAATCTACACGCAATACCCCATAATGACAAAGCGAAAACCTAGATTTCTTTATTTGCAAATGTATTAAAAAGATGCCTTATTTACGTAATTTTTCAGACCCTTTGCTATGATACTCAAAATTGAGCTCAGGTACATCCTGTTTCCATTGATCATCCTTGAGATGTTTCTACAACTTGATTGGAGTCCACCTGCGGTAAATTCAATTGATCGGATATGATTTGGAAAGGCACACACCTGTCTATAAGGTCCCACAGTTGACAGTACGTGTCAGAGCAAAAACCAAGCCAGGAGGGCGAAGGAATTGTCCGTAGAGCTCTGAGATAGGATTGATGGGAGAACTTTCCAGAATGACACCAATCTCTGCAACATTGAAGGTCCCCAAGAACACCGTAGCCTCCATCATTCTTAAATGGAAGAAGTTTGGAACCACCAAGTCTCTTCCTAGAGCTGGCTGCCTGGCTAAACGGAACAATCGGGGTACAAGGACCTTGGTCAGGGAGGTGACATAGAACCCGATAGTCACTCGGACAGAGTTCTAGAGTTCCTCTGGAGATGGTTGTCCTTCTGCAAGTTTCTCCCATCTCTGCAGTACTCCACCAATCAGGCCTTTATGATAGTGGCCAGACGGACGCCACTCCTCAGTAAAAGGCACATGACATCCCGCTTGGAATTGACCAAAAGGCACCTAAATACTCTCAGACCATGAGAAACACGTTTCTCCGGTCTGAATAAACCAATATTGAACTCGTTGGTCTGAATGCCAAGCGTCACTTCTGGAGGAAACCTGACACCATCCCTACAGTGAAGCATGGTGGTGGCAGCTTTAAGCTCGGGGGATATTTGTCAGCAGCAGGGACTGGGAGACGAGTCAGGATCGAGGCAAAGATGAACGGAGCAAAGTACAGAAGTCTTTGATAAAAACCTGCTCCAGAGAGCTCAGGACCTCAGACTGGGGGCGAACCTGATCGAACATCTCTGGAGAGACCTGAAAATAGCTGTGCAGCAGCAACGCTCCCCATCCAACCTGACATGGCTTGAGAGGATCTGCAGAGAAGAATGTGAAACTCTCCAAATACAGGCGTGCCAAGCTTGTAGCGTCGTACCCAAGAAGATTTGATGCTGTAATCGCTGCCAAAGGTGCTTCAACAAAGCACTGAGTAAAGGGTCTGAATACTTATGTAAATATGATATTTCCGTTTTTCGACACTTGTTTTTGCTTTGTCATTATGGGGTGTAGATTGAGAGGGGGGAAAAAAACATTGAATCAATTTTAGAATAAGGCTGTAACGTAAGTGTTGAAAAAGTCAAGGGGTCTGAATACTTTCCGAAGGCACTGCACACACACACACACACACACACACACACACACACACACACACACACATACCAGTCGTGCGCGGGTCAGATGTTTGTAAACCCGCGCCCGCAATTGCTAATAACCCATCCACAATTGCCCGACTATATGTGAAAAACTGAGGCCTGCGCCCAACTCTTACTTGTAAATATAGAAAATACACTAAGCTACAGTCAAAGACAGCAGAATTATTTTTTTATTTTTGACAGGGGGGCAGGATTTTTTTGGGCCTGATTTTAGATGTTTCTGCTTATAATTTCTGACATTTTGGTAGGCCTTGTCTATAATTAGATGCATGCAGATTCTCTACGGTCATATGTTGCCCTAGAAGACTAGATAAACCTTTACTTGACAGAATGTCATAAATAAATAAAATGAATGCTTCAATCTAGTTGACATCGGTAAAGTTTTCTGTCATCTTCTTTAATGGAACAAAGATGTTTGGGGACAATATGCAATAACCAAAAAAAAAGAGATGGCAAATATTTTCCTTGCTAAATTCCATCAGTTTGACCGGTTTTAAGGATATGGAAAGCTGTTAAAACGACCCAACATGTTTCTGATACATATGTTAGTTATGTGGTTGAAATACTATCAGCTTTTATGACGCTGATAAATATGGTGCCGCTACAGATGGTATCTAACTGAGCATTCGCATACTCTCAAGATGCTGAAAGAAATATCATATTTCTTCACTCCTGTTACAGAGTCAGCATTTTGCCTACATTTGGTGTATAATGTTACTGCAAGAAACGCTTAATTCTGCAGGCTATGTGAGTGATTGTAGGTCTAAAGATTTGTTTCCATTTAACCCATCTGAACAGTATACTGCAGTTCCTTTGACGTGACGGGCATATTTGAAGTCCCGGTCTTGAGACTGTCAAATTTGTATAGAGCCTCACAATCATCACACTACGATCATCCTCTTTTACCACGTCGCAAAATCTTTCCCAAACATTACTTATCTGTCCATTCCTTGATACCCCCCCCAAAAAGAATCATTTTTAAGCCTTGAGACATGGATTTTGTACCAGTGCCGTTCAGAGGGTGAATGGGCAAGACAAAATATTTGTGCTATTTAACGGGGTATGGTAGTAGGTGCCTGGTGCACCGGTTTGAGTGTCAACAAATCTAATTTTATTTGTCACATGCACCAAATACAACAGATGTAGGTAGACCTTATAGTGAAATGCTTACTTACAAGCCCTTAACCACCAATGCATTTTTAATAAAAATAAAAAGAGCAATATAAGTACTAATAATTAAAGAGCAGCAGTAAAATTACAATAGCGAAGCTATATACAGGGGGTACCAGTACAGAGTCAATGTTAGGGGGAACTGGTTAGTAGATAATAATAAACAGAGTTGCAGCAGTGTAAAAGAGGTGTGTGTGTGTGTGTGGGGGGGGGGGGCAAATAGTTCGGGTAGCCATTTGATTAGATGCTCAGGAGTCTTATGGCTTGGGGGTAGAAGCCTCTTGGACCTCGACTTCGCGCTTTTGTACCACTTGTTGTCCGGTAGCAGAGAGAACAGTGTATGACAAGGTGGCTGGAGTCTTTGACAATTTTTAGGGCCTTCCTGACACTGCCTGGTATAGGATGGCAGTATTTTATTTAACCAGGTAAGCCAGTTGAGAACAACTGCATCCTGGTCAAGATAAAGCAAAGCAGTGTGACACAAAGTTGCACATAAAACAAACATGGTTCACTGTACAATAGAAAAATCTATGTACAGTGTGTGCAAATGTAGAAGAGAAGGGAGGTAGGCAATAACTAGGCCATAGAGGCGAAATAATTCAAATTTAGCATTAACACTGGAGTGATCTATGTGCAGATGATGATGTGCAAGTAGCGATACTGGGGTGCAAAAGAGCAAGAGGGTAAGTAATATGGGGATGAGGTAGTTGGGTGTGCTATTTACAGATTGGCTGTGTAAAGGTACAGTGATCGGTAAGCTGCTCTGACAGCTGATGTTTAAAGTTTGAGGGAGATGAGACCCTAGCTTCAGTGAATTAAAAAAAAACAGTTTAAAAAAAAAAAAGTTTTTTTAAATATTTAGTTTTTTACAATTCGTTCCAGTCATTGGCAGCAGAGAACTGGAAGGAACGGCAGCCAAATGAGGAGCTGGCTTTGGGGATGACCAGTGAAATATACCTGTGGAGCGCGTGCTACGAGTGGGTGTTGCTATGGTGACCAGTGAACTGAGAAGGCGGGGCTTTACCTAGCAAGGACTTATAGATGACCTGGAGCCAGTGGGTTTGGCGATGAATACAGTTTAAGTCGGAAGTTTACATACGCTTAGGTTGAAGTCCTTAACTTGTTTTTCAAACACTCCACAAATGTCTTGTTAACAAACTAGTTTTGGCAGGTCAATTACTACTTCATGCATGACACAAGTAATTTTTCCAACAATTGTTTACAGACAGATTATTTCACTTACTCACTGTATCACAATTCCAGTGGGTTTACATGCACTAACTTGACTGTGCCTTTAAACGGCTTGGAAAATTCCAGAAAATTATGTCATGCCTTTAGAAGCTTCTGAGGCTAATTGACATCATTTGAGTCAACTGGAGGTGTACATGTGGATGTATTTCAAGGCCTACCTTCAAACTCAGTGCCTCTGCTTGACATCATTGGTAAATCCAAAGAAATCAGCCAAGACCTCAGAAAAAAATAGTAGACCTGATCAGGCCCTACACCCAAACAAGGGCACTGCGTTCATCCACCTCTGGCCTGCTCGCCTCCCTACCACTGAGGAAGTACAGTTCCCGCTCAGCCCAGTCAAAACTGTTCGCTGCTCTGGCCCCCCAATGGTGGAACAAACTCCCCCACGACGCCAGGACAGCGGAGTCAATCACCACCTTCCGGAGACACCTGAAACCCCACCTCTTTAAGGAATACCTAGGATAGGATAAAGTAATCCTTCTCACCCCCCCCTTAAAAGATTTAGATGCACTATTGTAAAGTGGCTGTTCCACTGGATGTCATAAGGTGAATGCACCAATTTGTAAGTCGCTCTGGATAAGAGCGTCTGCTAAATGACTTAAATGTAAATGTAATAACCTGAAAGGCCGCTCGGCAAGGAAGAAGCCACTACTCCAAAACCGGCATAAAAAAGCCAGACGACGATTTGCAACTGCACTTGGGGGCAAAGACCATCGTTATGTTTGGAGGAAAAAGGGGAGGATTGCAAGCAGAAGACTATCCCAACTGTGACGAATGGGGATGGCAGCATCAAGTTGTGGGGGTGCTTTGCTGTAGGAGGGACTAGTGCACTTCACAAAATAGTTTTACTTCCTCATGATGCCGTCTATGTGGATATATTTGAAGCAACATCTCAAGACATCAGTCAGGAAGTTGAAGCTTCGTCGCAAATGGTTCTTCCAAATGGACAATGACCCCAAGCATACTTACAAAGTTGTGGCAAAATGGCTTAAGGACAACAGAGTCGAGGTATTAGAGAGGCTATCACAAAGCCCTGACCTCAATCCCATAAACAATCGTTTATCCAGTCATGGTTGGTTTCAGTGCATTCCTCTGGATGTTTGCAACACAGCCAAACATCATTTTTTTTTTTGCGGGGAGTATTGACTGAAGTGAGCTGATTTGAAGACAACGATAAATGACTACCTTACGCACCAACAATTTTAGCGAAGCTTCATTGATTGACTATATTTCTGCCCAATGACCACTGATCTTCTTGAGATCTAGCTGGGTAGATAGCCAAGGACAGGACGTACTTCTGGATGGGTAAGTGCTAATGCCGTTTTATGAAATATAATATAAAAAATTATTTAATGTTTTTGCAATGAAGTGTGTGTGTGTGTTGGTTTGTTTGGTTGTGTGTGTGTGTTGGTTTGTATGTATGTATGTGTGTGAATAACAATGGCCGGAGTTGAATGGAACAGCACTTCACCTTAGTGACTGTTCCCTCTGCTCTATACAATACATATCTTTTTATTTTATGTGATGATAAAAGGCTCATAACATAAAATAAAAAAAAATTGTATTGTTTCTTTCACAGTGATAGCGACTCCGACTGGGAGCCCCGGTGACAAGCTGCCCGCTCTACCTGTGCCCCCAGTGTTGTTCATATGCCACAGTTCATTACTGCAGGCATGACTGTGCCTCAGGGCCAAAAGGGCACAGCATGGAGGCGTCGTTGTGTTCTGTGTCGCATGAAATGCACCACTTGTTCAGTTTGCCTCTGCTTTACATCAGAAAGAGACTGCTATGGGACATGGCACAGGCAGCAAAATATTATGACGAGGACTTCCAAGGGGTGTACTGTATTTTTTTTAAAAATCGATTTATTTTCAAATTTTTTTAACCATTTTTTTTGTGTGTGTGTGTTGGAATTGCTTTTTGATATGTTGTGTATATAGTTATTTGCACTGCTGTATATAGTTATAGGTCATTTCACCAATTCGGCCACTTGGGTACATTTCTGCAACTTGTGTGGGACACCTGGGTGACTTCATGCTAAATGTCATGTAACTCACCCATTCCTGAAGTTATCAGTCTGAGACTTTGCACACCTACAGTTGCCCTCTTGTGTCATCCATCAAAATGATCTCCAGCATCCTATCTGACTGTGTGGCTATTCTAGTACATGTGAAATATGATACTACAACAATAAAAAACAGAACGTATGCTCTTTCTCTTTCCTTCCACCAGATCTACTGTGTTATATTCTCCTAAATTCAATTAACATTTCACTAACTTCAGAATGTTTCCATTCAAATGATACCAAGAATATGCATATCCTTGCCTCTGGGGCTGAGCTACAGGCAGTTAGATTTGGGTATGTCTTAAGGTGGAAATTGAGAACAAAGGGATGCAGCCATAACCGGTTAAGTGTCCAAAGAAGGGCCAGATGGATACAGAATGGTGTAGTCTGCGTAGAGGTGGATCAGAGAATCACCAGCAGCAAGAGTGACATCATTGATGTATACAGAGAAAAGGGTCGGCCCGAGAATTGAACCCTGTGGCACCTCCAGAGACGGCCAGAGGTCCGGACAGCAGGCCCTCCAATTTGACACACGGAACTCTGAGAAGTAGTTGGTAAACCAGGCGTGGCATTTGAGAAGCCAAGGCTATTGAGTCAGTAATTGATGCAGTAATTGACAGTCAAGATCCTTGTCCAGGTTGATGAAGACAGCGGTTGTGATATTGTTTAGGACCTTGAGCGTGGCTGAGGTGAACTTAGGACCAGCTCGGAAACTAGATTGCATAGTGAAGGTATGGTGGGATTCGAAATGGTCGGGGATCTGTTTGTTGACGTTGTTTTCAAAGGTTTCAGATAGGCAGGATGGATATAGGTCTATAACAGTTTGGGTCTAGTGTGTCTTCCCCCTTTTAAGAGGGGGATGACCACCGCAGCTTTATAATCTTTGGGGATCGCAGACGATACAAGAGGTTGATTGAATAGGCTAGTTTAAAGGGGTTGCAACAATTTCGGTGGATAATGTTTTAGAAAGAGGGTCCAGATATTCTAGCCCAGCTGGTTTGTAGGGATCCAGATTTTGCAGAACATCAGCTGTCTGGCTTTGGGCGACGGAGAAGTGTGGGGTGCTGAGATGTTGGCCATGGTAGTAGGGGTAGCCAGGTGGAAGCATGGCCAGCCGTAGAAAAATGCTTATTGAATTTCTCGATTATCATAGATTTATCAGTGGTAACAGTGTTTCCTATCCTCAGTGCAGTGGGCAGCTGGGAGGTGCTCTTATTCTCCATGGAATTTAGTGTCCCAAAAGGTTTTGGAATTAGTGCTATAGGAAGAATTTCTGTTTGAAAAAGCTAGCCTTAGCTTTCCTAACTGACTGAGTATATTGGTTCCTGACTTCCCTGAAAAGTTGCTATTCGATGCTAATGCAGAACGCCACAGGATATTTTTTGTGCTGGTCAAGGGCAGTCTAGTCTTGGGTGAACCAAGGGCAAGGGTAATTTGTGCTTAGTTCAACATTTTTTGAATGGGGCATGCTTATTTAACTTCTCTAGGCTAGGGTGCAGCATTCGGCATTTTGGATGAAAAGTATGCCCAAATTAAACGGCCTGCTACTCAGGCCCAGAAGATATGATATGCATATAACTGGTAGATTTGGATAGAAACACTGTTTCCAAAACTGTTAAAATAGTGTCTGTGTATAACAGAACTGATTTAGTAGGCGAAAACCTGGAGAAAAATCCATTCAGGAAGTAGCCTTTGTTTTTGTTTTGTAGTTTTCTATTCAATGCCATTACAGTACTTAAGACTCCATTTGCAGTTCCTATGCCTTCCACTAGATAAATATAAATGAGGGAGTAAGACCAGTCTGAAGGAGTGGACCCTACCGTGTCACAGAGCTTTTTCATGCACATGTGCATTTCTTGTTTACCTTTGACATTGATGACGTTATTGTCCGGTTGAAATATTAGATCATTTTGGCTAAAAAAACAACCTGAGGATTGAATATAAACATTGTTTGACATGTTTCTATGAACTTTACGGATACAATTTGGATTTAGTCTGATTGTTTGGACTGCTTTTGAGCCTGTGGATTACTGAAGAAAACGCGATAACAAAACTGAGGTTTTTGGATATAAAGAGACTTCATCAAACGAAAGGAACATTTATTGAGTAAATTAATGTCTTCTGATTGCCACCATATGAAGATCATCAAAGGTAAGGGATTAATTGTATCTCTATTTCTAAGTTTTGTAACGCTTCTGCTTGGCTTGTTACTGTTTGTAATAATTTGTCAACTGGGCTATGTTCTGGGCGAAAAGCATTTTTATAAATATGACACTGGTTGGTTTAACAAGAAGTTAATCTTTAAACCTATGTAAAATGTTTTGTTTTATGAATTTTTATAATGAGCATTTCTGTATTTGAATTGGGCGCTCTGCAATCTCACTGGATGTTGGCCAGATGGGACGCTAGTGTCCCACGTACCCTAGAGAGGTTAAGACTGGGTGGAAAGCACTTTTGAAGAGGAACCAGGCATCCTCTACTGACAGGATGAGGTCAATATCCTTCCAGGATACCCAGGCCAGGTTGATTAGAAAGGCCTGCTCGCTGAAGTGTTTTAGGGAGCATTTGACAGTCAAATTTTATTTGTCACATACACATGGTTAGCAGATGTTAATGCGAGTGTAGTGAAATGCTTGTGCTTCCACAACTACCTTATAAACACAAGTGTAAAGGAATGAAGAATATGTACACACAAATATATGAATGAGTGATGGTACAGAACGGCATAGGCAAGATGCAGTAGATGGTATAGAGTACAGTATATACAGTGGGGCAAAAAAGTATTTAGTCAGCCACCAATTGTGCAAGTTCTCCTACTTAAAAAGATGAGGCCTGTAATTTATCATAGGTCCACTTCAAGTATGACAGACAATGAGAACAAAAATCCAGAAAATCGATGAATAATTCATTTTTTTCATTAATTTATTTGCAAATTATGGTGGAAAATAAGTATTTGGTCAATAACAAAAGTTTATCTCAATACTTTGTTATATACCCTTTGTTGGCAATGAGAGGTCAAATGTTTTCTGTAAGTTTTCACAAGGTTTTCACACACTTGCTGGTATTTTGTCCCTTTCCTCCATGCAGATCTCCTCTAGAGCAGTGATGTTTTGGGGCTGTTGCTGGGCAACACGGACTTTCAACTCCCTCCAAAGATTTTCTATGGGGTTGAGATCTGGAGACTTGCTAGGCCACTTTGTTGCCCAGGCGGTGTGTTTGGGATCATTGTCATGCTGAAAGACCCAGCCACGTTTCATATTCAATACCCTTGCTGATGAAGGTTTTCACTCAAAATCTCACGATACATGGCCCCATTCATTCCTTCCTTTACACGGATCAGTCGTCCTGGTCCCTTTGCAGAAAAACAGCCCCAAAGCATGATGTTTCCACCCTCATGCTTCACAGTAGGTATGGTGTTCTTTGGATGCAACTCAGCATTGTTTGTCCTCCAAACACGACATGTTGAGTTTTTACCAAAAAGTTATATTTTGGTTTCATCATATGGTTTCATCATATGACATTCTCGCAATCTTCTTCTGGATCATCCAAATGCTCTCTAGCAAACTTCAGATGGGCCTGGACATGTACTGGCTTAAGCAGGGGGACACGTCTGGCACTGCAGGATTTGAGTCCCTGGCGGCGTAGTGTGTTTCTGATGGTAGGCTTTGTTACTTTGGTCCCAGCTCTCTGCAGGTCATTCACTCGGTCCCCCTGTGTGGTTCTGGGATTTTTGCTCACCGTTCTTGTGATCATTTTGACCCCACGGGGTGAGATCTTGCGTGGAGCCCCAGATCGAGGGAGATTATCAGTGGTCTTGTATGTCTTCCATTTCCTAATAATTGCTCCCACAGTTGATTTCTTCAAACCAAGCTGCTTACCTATTGCAGATTCAGTTTTCCCAGCCTGGTGCAGGTCTACAATTTTGTTTCTGGTGTCCTTTGACAGCTCTTTGGTCTTGGCCATAGTGGAGTTTGGAGTGTGACTGTTTGAGGTTGTGGACAGGTGTCTTTTATACTGATAACAAGTTCAAACAGGTGCCATTAATACAGGTAACGAGTTGAGGGCAGAGGTGTTAAATGCTGAGCTGTAGTCGATGAACAGCATTCTCACATAGGTATTCCTCTTGTCCAGATGGGTTAGGGCAGTGTGCAGTGTGGTTGCGATTGTGTCGTCTGTGGACCTATTGGGGCAGTAAGCAAATTGGAGTGGGTCTAGGGTGTCCGGTAGAGTGGAGGTGATATGGTACTTGACTAGTCTCTCAAAGCACTTTATGGTGACGGAAGTGAGTGCTACGAGCCGGTAGTTGTTTTGCTCAGTTACCTTAGTTTTCTTTGGAACAGGAACAATGGTGGCCCCTCTTGAAGCATGTGGGAACAGCAGACTGGGATAAGGATTGATTGAATATGTCCGTAAACACACCAGCCAGCTGGTTTGCGCATGCTCTGAGGACGCGGCTAGGGATGCCGTCTGGGCCTGCAGACTTGCGAGGGTTAACACGTTTAAATGTTTTACTCACGTCGGCTATACTCACGTCGGCTGCAGTGAAGGAGAGTCCACAGGTTTTGGTAGCGGGCCGTGTCAGTGGCACTGTATTGTCCTCAAAGCGAGCAAAGAAGTTGTTCAGTCTGTCTGGGAGCAAGACATCCTGGTCCGCGACGGGGCTGGTTTTCTTTTTGTAATCCATGATTGACTGTAGACCCTGCCACATACCTCTTGTGCCCGAGCTGTTGAATTGCGACTCTACTTTGTCTCTACTGACGCTTAGCTTGTTTGATTGCCTTGTGGAGGGAATAGCTACACTGTTTGCACTCCTAAGCCAGGATTCAGACACTACTAGGACATCCGGGTTGGCGGAGTGTGCTAAAGCAGTGAATAAAACAAATGTAGGGAGGAGGCTTCATGCATGAAACCAAGGCTTTTATGGTTACTGAAGTTAACAAATGAGTGCCTGGTGAATGGGAGTGATGCTGGGGGCTGAGGGCCTGGGTTAGCCTCGACATCACCAGAGGAGGAGTAGGATAAGGGTACGGCTAAAGGCTATAAGAACTGGTCTTCCAGTGTGTTCGGAACAGAGCGTAAAAGGAGCAGATTTCTGGGTGCGGAAGAATAGATTCTAGGCATAATGTACAGACAAGGGTATGGTAGATTGTGAGTACAGTGGAGGTTAACCTAGGCATTGAGTGACGATGAGAGTTTTTGTCTCAAGAGGCACCATTTAAACCCGGTGATGTCACCGCATGTGTGGGGGGTGGAACAAGAGGGCTAGCTAAGGCATATTGAGTAGGGCTGGAGGATCTACAGTGAAATAAGACAAATCACTAAGGCATATTGACATTAGGGAGAGGTATGTGTCGCCAAGTGATCATAGGGTCCAGTGAGTAGCTAGGCAAGCTGGAAACACGGTGTTTCAGACAGCTAGCAGGCCGGGGCTAGCAGATAGGCCTCAGGGGGACGTCCCAACGGCAGAGCCTGTTGAAACCCCCTCGGGCGGTTACGTTGGCAGACCAGTCGTGATGGATCGGCGGGGCTTCGTGCCGACAGCAAAGGGTCCAGGCCAATTGGCAAAAGAGGTATTGAAGCCCAGGAATTGTCTGATGGATCTCCTCGGCTAGCCGGGAGATGGGCCGAGCTTGAGACTAGCTCCAGGCTAACTGGTGCTTGCTTCGAGACAGTTAGCCAGGAGTAGCCACTCGGATAGCAGCTAGCTAGCTGCGATGATCCGGTGTAAAGTTTGAGCTTACGGAGGCATCCGGAGATGTGCTAGAGATAAAGCAGTTCGATATGTTCTGGGTTGATATCGTGCTGTGCAGATTGGAAGGAATTTGTTGGGCTGAGGCTGGCTGATGTCACAGTTCACGGTGATGACCGCTAGCAGTGGCTAACTGACTAGTAGCTAGTTAGCTGGCTTGCTTCAGATGGGGATTCCGGTTCTAAAGTATAACAAATAGCAGATTCATACCACATTGGGTGAGGCGGGTTGCAGGAGAGTATGTTCAGTCCGTAGATGGAAATTGAGATTAAAAATATATATGAAGAAAACAATATACACAGGATGGGACAAAACATCTTTGAATGAGATGTACTGGGCTGTATGCACTACCCTCTGAGATGTTGTCTTGGCACCACACGGCCAGGTCTCTGACCTCCCAATAGGCTGTCTCGTCATTGTTGGTGATCAGGCCTACCACTGTTGTAATCCGCAAACTTAATGATGGTGTTGGAGTCGTGCCTGGCCATGCAATAGACTGGTTCACCCCGCTACCATCCAGAAAGCGAGGTCAGTTCAGGTGCATCAAAGCTGGGACCGAGAGACTGAAAAACAGCTTCTATTTCAAGGCCATCAGACTGTTAAACAGCCACAAAGAAGCGGCTGCCAACATAGACTCGAAATCATTGGCCACTTTAATAAATGGATCACTAGTCACTTTAATGCCATTTTAATAATGTTTACATATCTTGCATTACTCAACTCATAGGTACAGTGCCTTGCGAAAGTATTTGGCCCCCTTGAACTTTGCGACCTTTTACCACATTTCAGGCTTCAAACATAAAGATATAAAACTGTATTTTTTTGTGAAGAATCAACAACAAGTGGGACACAATCATGAACTGGAACGACATTTATTGGATATTAACTTTTTTAACAAATCAAAAACTGAAAAATTGGGCGTGCAAAAGTATTCAGCCCCTTTACTTTCAGTGCAGCAAACTCTCTTCAGAAGTTCAGTGAGGATCTCTGAATGATCCAATGTTGACCTAAATGACTAATGATGATAAATACAATCCACCTGTATGTAATCAAGTCTCCGTATAAATGCACCTGCACTGTGATAGTCTCAGAGGTCCGTTACAAGCGCAGAGAGCATCATGAAGAACAAGGAATACACCAGGCAGGTCCGAGATACTGTTGTGAAGAAGTTTAAAGACTGATTTGGATACACAAAGATTTCCCAAGACAACAGCATGTGAAATTTTATTGTTAATCAGTGTTTCTTCCTAAGTGGACAGTTTGATTTCACAGAAGTGTGAGTGACTTGGAGTTACATTGTGTTGTTTAAGTGTTCCCTTTATTTTTTTGAGCAGTGTAGTTTGCAAGCCCTGTCACATCCGACGAGCGTCGCAGCCGGTGTAGTTCGATTCAATCTTAGTCCTGTATTGATGCTTTGCCTGTTTGATGGTTTGTCAGAGGGCATAGCGGGATTTCTTATAAGCTTCTGGGTTAGAGTCCCGCTCCTTGAATGCGGCAGCTCTCCCCTTTAGCTCAGTGCGGATGTTGCCTGTAATCCATGGCTTCTGGTTGGGGTATGTACGTACAGTCACTGTGGGGACGACGTCATCGATGCACTTTTTGATGAATCCAGTCACTGACGTGGTGTACTCCTCAATGCCATGGGAAGAATCCCGGAACATATTCCAGTCTGTGCTAGCAAAACAGTCCTGAAGCTTAGCATCTGCTTTCTGACCACTTTCTTATTGACGAAGTCACTTGTGCTTCCTGCTTTAGTTTTTGTAAGCAGGAATCAGGAGGATAGAATTATGGTCAGATTTGCCAGGTTGAGGGTGAGGGAGAGCTTTGTACGTGTCTCTGTGTGGAGTTTTTCCCCTTCTGGTTGCACATTAACATGCTGGTAGAACAGATTAGAGTTTTCCTGCATTAAAGTCCCCTGCCACTAGCTGCTGGGTTTATTACACTCAACAGTTTCCCATGTGTAATCAAGCACCCAATGGACATCCAGCCAGCCAACTTGGCACAAACGTGGAAAGCATTGGCCATCATCCTTGTGGAACACTTTCGACACCTTAGTCCATGCCCCAAAGAATTTAGATTGTTATTAGGGCAACAGGGGGTGCAAGTCAATACTAGTAAGGTGTTCCTAATGTTTTGTACACTGTGTGTGTATATACAGTGGGGAGAACAAGTACACTGCCGGTTTTGCAGGTTTTCCTACTTTTTTAAAATTAATTTCTAATTTTTTTTACCTTTATTTAACCAGGCAAGTCAGTTAAGAACATATTCTTATTTTCAATGACGGCCTGGGAACAGTGGCTTAACTGCCTGTTCAGGGGCAGAACGACAGATTTGTACCTTGTCAGCTCGGGGGTTTGAACTCGCAACCTTCCAGTTACTAGTCCAACGCTCTAACCACTAGGCTACGCTGCCGCCCCAAAGCGTAAGTAGGAAACACTGCCAATTTTGCAGGTTATCAAATACTTGTTCTCCCCACTGTGTGTGTGTATATGTATATGTGTGTATATGTGTATGTGTGTGTGTATATATATATATGTGTGTGTGTGTGTGTGTGTGTGTGTATATATGTGTGTATGTATGTGTGTGTGTGTGTGTGTGTGTGTGTGTATATATGTATGTGTGTATGTATGTGTGTATGTGTATATATGTATATATCACACACAGTGCATTCGGAAAGTATTGACCCCATGACTTTTTCCACATTTTGTTACGTTTTGCCTTATTCTAAAATGGATTAAACACTACCCATACATAATGAAAAGGAAAAACTGTTTTTAGAATTGTTTGCAAATGTTTAAGAAACTGTCACATTTACATAAGTATTCAGACCCTTTATTCAGTACTTTGATAAAGAAGCTTTGGCAGTGATTACTGCCTTGAATCTTCTTGGGTATGACGCTACAAGCTTGGCACACCTGTATTTGGGGAGTTTCTCCCATTCTTCTCTGCAAATCCTCTCAAGCTCTGTCAGGTTAGATGGGGAGCGTCGCTGCACAGCTATTTTCAGGTCTCTCCAGAGATGTTTGATCGGGTTTAAGTCCGGGCTCTGGCTGGGCCACTCAAGGACATTCAGAGACTTGTCCCAAAGCCACTCCTGCATTGTCTTGGCTGTGTGCTTAGGGTCGTTGTCCTATTGGAAGGTGAACCTTTGCACCAGTCTGAGGTCCTGAGCACTCTGGAGCAGGTTTTCATCAAGGATTTCTCTGTACTTTGCTCCATTCATCTTTCCCTCGATCCTGACTAGTCTCCCAGTGCCTGCCACTGAAAAACATCCCCACAGCATGCTGACACCAACATGCTTCACTGTAGGGATGGTGCCAGGTTTCAGGTTACTCCAGACGTGACGCTTGGCATTCAGGCCAAAGAGTTCAATCTTGGTTTCATCAGTCCAGAGAATCATGTTTCTCATGATCTGAGAGTCTTTTAGGTGCCTTTTGGAAAACTCCAAGTGGGCTTTTGTGCCTTTTTATTGAAGAGTGGCTGCTGCCTGGCCACTCTACCATAAATGCCTGATTGGTGGATTGCTGCAGAGATGGTTGCCCTACTGGAAGGTTCTCCCATCTCCACAGAAACTCTGGAGCTCTGTCAGTGACCATTGGGTTCTTGGCCACCTCCCTGACCAAGGCCCTTCTCCCCGGATTGCTCAGTTTGGCCGGGCAGCCAGCACTAGGGAGAGTCTTGGTGGTTCCAAACTTCTTCCATTTAATGATGGAGGCCACTGTGTACTTGGGAACCTTCAATGCTGCAGAAATGTTTTGGTACCCTTCCCCAGATCTGTGCCTTGACACAATTCTGTCTCAGATCTACAGACAATTCCTTCGACCTCATGGCTTGGTTTTTGCTCTGACATGCACTGTCAACTGTGGGACCTTTTATATAGACAGGTGTGTGCCTTTCCAAATCATGTTCAATCAATTGAATTTACAACAGGTGGACTCCAATCATGTTGTAGAAACACCTCAAGGATGATCAATGGAAACAGGATGCATCTGAGCTCAATTTTGAGTCTCAATGGGTCTGAATAGTTATGTAAATAAGGTATTTGTTTTATTTTTAATACATTTGCAAAAATATCTATACCTGTTTTTGCTTTGTCATTATGGGGTATTTTGTGTAGATTGACAATTTTAGAATAAGGCTGTAACGTAATAAAATGTGGAAGAATTCTAATAGTATACACTGCCAGGGTTGTCCTCTCTCACAGGCCAATCACAATAAAGCAATCTCTGTTTCTTCGTCTTTTTGGCAGGCAAGCCCAAGCTTGGCCGAGAGCTGGGGCGGGGTCAGTATGGAGTGGTCTATCTGTGTGACAGCTGGGGGGGACGCTACCCCTGCGCTCTGAAGTCTGTGGTACCGCCCGACGACAAGCACTGGAACGATCTGGCTCTAGAGTTTCACTACACGAGGTAAGACGGCCCAGCCAGCAGAGAGGGAAGGATTTAAAGACAACCTGGATTTTAGCCATACCCTTTTAGTTTGTAGTTTCAACCATACTTTGTCCTAGCATTTCAATACAGCATGCCTTTAAACTGAGACCTGAGGTAGTAATAGAAAGTTTTTAAAAAAGGTTAAAAAAAAATATATTGAAATTTGTCTCTACTCAAGTGAAGAATAGTCCTCCAATAACCAACAGTGGTGCGACTAATTTGTCATCAACTAAACTCTTCTTTATTGGTGGTGTCAGGTATAGCGCATGTACTGGATAAATCACCACACCCTCTAGGACACGCAATGGGCTCATTTGAGGAGTAAGGTGCAAGGTATCAACTAGACAAAAGTTGAGTGAAGTCGGGGGAGTTGAATCTGCAACATCAGAAAGTCAGAAACGGATGTGGTTTTCTAACATCTAGGCTCAGTGCCACATGGCAGTGTTGCAATAGTTTCTAAATGTTTTTCTTTGTAATATTGAATTTAACATGTCGTCAACCCTCATATCACACACTCAAACTGTACATGTGTGTACATCGTACTATCAATTGGTGAGACTCAAATCACATTTAATTGCACATAACCACTGTATACATGAATCGCGGCAAAGTTGGTTCCTGTTTCAGTCACGTCTTTGGTCAAGTTCGAGTGGGTTAAACAAAAACACCTTAATTATTGGTTGACAATAGACCCTTTGACAATGCAGGTGATGAAGTTGAAGAAATTTGCAGTCAGTACTTCATGACCTTTGATCACATGGTTTTCGGTTAATATAGTTGTCGTGTAGGTGCAAGTTGGGCAATTTGTATCCCCATAATGCAACACACTTTGTAAGGTGGTGACCACTTGACAAAAGTGATCTGCTCGGACACGCCCATAGATATGGGTTATCAATTCATTTTGGCCCGCTGCCATAATGCCTGTGGTGCCCTGCGCTACAAGTCCCAGCATGCACTGCCAACATGCTGCATGACAAACGGCAGTGCATTGGAGTGTTCAAATGTGGGTGTGTCAACAGAAGTGGGAGGATCAACAAGTTGGTTTATGGAAAGTGAATCAGCGTATTTAGCAGACTCATTTTAGCTAAGCCTAGGCCTTTTCCTAAATGTCAATGTCATTCTCCTAACCTGTCACATTAATGATCCTAACCTCCTACGTTAGTTCTCTTAACCTGCAATGTAAACATTAAGCTGACCAGAGGTGCACCTTGCTATGGCCGGTCTAACCAATAATGGAGTGCAGGATGTTACACCAGTTGCTGTTGATCCACCCACTGATGTTACACACACAGCTGTTGATCAACCCACTGATGTTACACACACAGCTGTTGATCCACCCACTGATGTTACACACACAGCTGTTGATCCACCCACTGATGTTACACACAGCTGTTGATCCACCCACTGATGTTACACACACAGCTGTTGATCCACCCACTGATGTTACACACACAGCTGTTGATCCACCCACTGATGTTACACACACAGCTGTTGATCAACCCACTGATGTTACACACACAGCTGTTGATCCACCCACTGACACACAGCTGTTGATCAACCCACTGATGTTACACACACAGCTGTTGATCCACCCACTGATGTTACACACACACAGCTGTTGATCAACCCACTGATGTTACACACACAGCTGTTGATACACCCACTGACACACAGCTGTTGATCCACCCACTGATGTTACACACACAGCTGTTGATCCACCCACTGATGTTACACACACAGCTGTTGATCAACCCACTGATGTTACACACACACACAGCTGTTGATCCACCCACTGACACACAGCTGTTGATCAACCCACTGATGTTACACACACAGCTGTTGATCCACCCACTGACACACAGCTGTTGATCCACCCACTGACACACAGCTGTTGATCCACCCACTGACACACAGCTGTTGATCCACCCACTGATGTTACACACACACAGCTGTTGATCCACCCACTGATGTTACACACACACAGCTGTTGATCCACCCACTGATGTTACACACACACAGCTGTTGATCCACCCACTGATGTTACACACACACAGCTGTTGATCCACCCACTGATGTTACACACACACAGCTGTTGATCCACCCACTGATGTTACACACACAGCTGTTGATCAACCCACTGATGTTACACACACACAGCTGTTGATCCACCCACTGACACACAGCTGTTGATCCACCCACTGACACACAGCTGTTGATCCACCCACTGATGTTACACACACAGCTGTTGATCCACCCACTGACACACAGCTGTTGATCCACCCACTGATGTTACACACACACAGCTGTTGATCCACCCACTGATGTTACACACACACAGCTGTTGATCCACCCACTGATGTTACACACACAGCTGTTGATCAACCCACTGATGTTACACACACACAGCTGTTGATCCACCCACTGACACACAGCTGTTGATCCACCCACTGACACACAGCTGTTGATCCACCCACTGATGTTACACACACAGCTGTTGATCCACCCACTGACACACAGCTGTTGATCCACCCACTGATGTTACACACACACAGCTGTTGATCCACCCACTGATGTTACACACACAGCTGTTGATCAACCCACTGATGTTACACACACACAGCTGTTGATCCACCCACTGACACACAGCTGTTGATCCACCCACTGATGTTACACACACACAGCTGTTGATCCACCCACTGATGTTACACACACACAGCTGTTGATCCACCCACTGACACACAGCTGTTGATCCACCCACTGATGTTACACACACACAGCTGTTGATCAACCCACTGATGTTACACACACAGCTGTTGATCCACCCACTGACACACAGCTGTTGATCCACCCACTGATGTTACACACACAGCTGTTGATCAACCCACTTCTTTTGCAATGCCCACTTTTAAACACTCAAAGTATGCAGTTACCAATACTTGGTACATTGCCCCACACACCTCCATTACCGTTCTTCTGGCAGCACGATTGCAGATCGTCTTTTTCAAAATAAGGGCCCCCCTACAAAGACATGTTAAACCCTGTTTTTAACAGCATTGCAACCATCTTTTTAAAAAAAAGAAAAAAAAGTGCATTGATAATTTGGCTTATATTGTATTTATACCAGCTTTTATTTGGACAGTTTACACCAATATTGGTTTGTTGAAAGCTGTGTAGGCTATATGTTAAGATATGCAGTTTTAATAAAATACAAATATATGTAATTGGATTTAGTCAGAGTACAAAACTTAGACTAATTTATTTTGCTGAGCAATTTGTTTTTATTTTATTTAACTAGTCAAGTCAGTTAAGAACAAATTCTTATTTACAATGACGGCCTACCCTGGCCAAACCTGAACGACGCTGGGCCAATTGTACTGCAGTGATGCCTCTTGCACTGATGAAACCAAGATTGAACTCTTTGGTCTGAATGCCAAGTGTCACGTCTGGAGGAAATCTGGCACCATCCCTACGGTGAAGCGTGGTGGCAGCATCATGCTGTGGGGATGTTTTTCAGCGGCCGGGACTGGGAGATTAGTCTGGATCGAGGGAAAGATGAACGGAGTAAAGTACCGAGAGATCCTTGATGAAAACCTACTCGGGACCTCAGACTGGGTGGCGAAGGTTCACGTTCCAACAGGACAACAACCCTAAGCACACAGCCAAGACAATGCAGGAGTGACTTTGGGACAAGTCTCTGAATGTCCTTGAGTGGCCCAGTCAGAGCCCGGACTTGAACCCGGTCGAACGTCTCTGGAGAGACCTGAAAATAGCTGTGCAGCGATGCTCCTCATCCAGCTTGAGAAGATCTGCAGAGAAGAATGGGAAAAACTACCCAAATACAGATAGATGTGTCAAGCTTGTTACGTCATACCCAAGAGGACTCTCCGCCAAAGGTGCTTTAACCGGTACTGCGTACAGGGTCTGAATACTTATGTAAATGTGATATTTCACTTTTTTAGTTTTTTATTAATTTGCCAAACTTTATAACTTGTCTTTGCTTTGTCATTATGGAGTATTGTATGTAGATGTAATCCATGTTCTTATAAGTCCCATTTATAGCATGAGGGGAGGAGGGAAAGTGCACAGACACGCCATATTCCTAGGCTACTAAAATGTTGCAGTCTGGCTTCTGTTTTTAAAGCTTGACAATGAATAACCAAAAGAGAACCTGCAACAGAACACCGTGCAAAAGGGAAACAACTGCACAACATTTTAGCACATCATGCAGCAATGCTGCATTTTAAGTATAAATCTTACAACCTACCTAGCTACCTTTTTGTTATTTACAGTTTTTAAATACGTTTTGATTAGGGTCAAAGCATACTATGCACATCTGTAAGTAGGCCTATATTAGCAAAGGCTTGACAAATAGGCCTATATTTACTATGTTAAAATGCTATATCAAATCACATTTTATGTCACATGCTTTGTAAACAGAATATGTCGACTAACAGTGAAATGCTTACCTAGGGGTCCTTTTCCAACAATGGAGAGTTGAAAAATATACAATAACAAAATAGAAAGTGACGCAAGGAATAAGTACACATTTAATAACAATAACATGGCTATATTCATGGCGTACCAGTACTGATTTGATGTGCAGGGATAGGAGGTAATTTTCTGCATTTTGTGTTATAGCCTGAATTGATTATTAAATAGGGACATTTGTTACTGGCCTACACACAATACCGTGGAATGATGTTTTTTGAAATTTGTACACATTAATTACAAATGAAAACTTAAATGTCTTGACTCTAAGTATTCAGCTCCTCCTTTGTTATGGCCAGCTTAAATCTGTTCAGGGGTAGAAATGTGCCTAAGTCACAAGTTGCATGGATTGTAATAATAGTTTTTAATATGATTTTTGAATGACTACCTCATCTCTGTACCCCACACATACAATTATCTGTAAGGTTCCTCAGTCGAGCAGTGAATTTCATACACAGACCAGGGAGGTTTTCCAATGCCTCGCCAAGAAGGGCACCTAATGATAGATGGGTAAAAAAATGTAAAAGCACACATTGAATATCCCTTTGAACATGAAGTAATTAATGACACTTTGGATGGTGAATCAATACACCCAGTCACTACAAAGACACAGGCGTCCTTCCTAACTAAGTTGCCTTAGAGGAAGGAAACCGCTCAGGGATTTCACCATGAGGCCAATGGTGACTTTAAAACAGTTAATGCAGAAAGGAAATGCCAGTGTCATTGTGGAAAGTGACCCACAAAGAGCCTATTGTGAATAGCCCATATATATATAAAGCTTGTTTTACTCAGTTTCTAAACAAATAAAATTTAACCAATCACTGTGGCCTCAACACATAGTTAAAACGATATAATTTTGATATCATGGATGGTCAGTCCTTGCATCCATAGCTCTGTCTATACATTTTTAGAGAAGTTATTTCTCCAGCCCCATCCCTCAGCTTAGTACCGCACTATGGCCGGTGAGACTGCTTTGTTATTGTTTCTACCGCTATATTGCTGCTTTAAAGCTCACTAATGCAGGTCATGGAGAAGTAACTTCTCATGTGGCCAGATTTCAGTGTTGGAACTGGGACTGGTCTGCCCCCCTGTGGCTGTCAGAAGAATTTCATACACATGCAGCTGGAAAGGAAAAGTTGTGGTGTGTGCTAGTGAGCACTGTAAAAAGATTAGGAAACCACATTTCCACTTACACAAGAGGGTAGGATGTAATAATATGATACTCTATTGTGTATGGCTGCAGGTCCCTCCCTAAACATGAGCGTCTGGTGGATCTCCACGGCTCGGTGATTGACCACACTTACGGTGGGGGCTCCAGCATTGCTGTGCTGCTCATAATGGAGAGGCTTCACAGAGACCTCTACACAGGCTTGAAGGTAACCAGCAGACTCTCATATCTACCATGTACTCTATCTCTTCTATCACAGGTCTGCCTGATCCCATGCCTCAGTGTCTCCTTTTCCTCTCTCCCAGGCTGGTTTATCACTAAAGGAGAGACTCCGGATCGCTCTGGACGTGGTGGAAGGCATTCGCTTCCTGCATGGTCAGGGGCTTCTACACCGAGACATTAAACTAAAGAATGTTCTAGTGAGTAAGGGTTAAAGGTGCTTTCTTTAATCATGCTGAATGTGTAACACTAGTGTTGTTTACCACATTGTCAAATCATATCACTTCAATTGTTTCCATTGATTTAATTTTAGACATAGTTCTAATGTTGAACTGAGTTCAACTGTGGTCATGGCTGACTGGCCACAGTAGAAACTCTCCATTATTTCAGCATTCATATTCCGGCTGTGCTGCTTGCTTGGTTATGTAAGAATAGCCCCTCCCTGCTTACACAGTATGATGTTTGGCGGTGGAACGAAAGGGCTGGGTTTTAATGAATAAACAAGTTGTAGGTGTGTCGAGGCTTGGCCCCTCAGAACATGCTCCATGGCTAAATATGTGGTTGCTTCATATTGTGTATTTACGGTCTTTTATGTATTGCGTTCTCAATGTTAGTCCATTATAGCAGTCCACATGTTCTAATTGCATTGCTTCAATATGGAAATGCATTGTTAAACAGGCTATAGCATTCACACTGAGCTAGGGGCTAAACATACTGTAAATGGCTGGAGCATTCACTGATCTAGGGGCTAAACATACTGTAAATGGCTGGAGCATTCACTGATCTAGGGGCTAGGCATACTGTAAATGGCTAGAGCATTCACTGATCTAGGGGCTAGGCATACTGTAAATGGCTAGAGCATTCACACTGATCTAGGGGCTAGGCATACTGTAAATGGCTAGAGCATTCACTGATCTAGGGGCTAGGCATACTGTACATGGCTAGAGCATTCACTGATCTAGGGGCTAGGCATACTGTAAATGGCTAGAGCATTCACTGATCTAGGGGCTAGGCATACTGTAAATGGCTAGAGCATTCACTGATCTAGGGGCTAGGCATACTGTAAATGGCTAGAGCATTCACACTGATCTAGGGGCTAGGCATACTGTAAATGGCTAGAGCATTCACTGATCTAGGGGCTAGGCATACTGTAAATGGCTAGAGCATTCACACTGATCTAGGGGCTAGGCATACTGTAAATGGCTAGAGCATTCACACTGATCGAGGGGCTAGGCATACTGTAAATTGCAGTCTGGACAAACGTAGTTAAGCTATTAAGGCTAGAAAAAAGTGTATAATTCGAATCAAATTCTGATAACAGCTTGTTTTAAATAGGCTATGACTGAATACAGTTTTACATTTGAGTAATTTAGCAGAAATCTTATCCAGAGTGATGTAGTTAGTGCATTTATCTTAAGATTGCTAGGTGGGACAACCACAGTCTTATTAGTAAGTACATTTTCCCTCAAGGCAGTGATCAGCAAAGTCGGCCAGTGAGTTCGTGCACATACAAACATTTCACGCAAGCTGGATAAAGATCCAGCATAAATAGAAAGGGGGAATGTTCACTCACCAGTTTTCTGCTTGCAAATGTAATGTTTTATAAACATAATGGAACCATCTTCCAGATCATATTTTCACTTCTCCAGAAATAGCAGACAACATTTAATTGCATTTGAGCCATGTTCTTTCTAATAAGTTTGATCTTGTTTTTTTGTTTAATTTGATTATAAAACGGTCTGCTTTTTAAACCAACTATTTCTAAATTGGATCGGGTCAGAAGCATGATATCATGAATCGCTTCTTTTCCATTGCAGTGTGGTGCAACATGGTCTCAGAGCATTTCGCATCATTCTGTACGTAAATCCGGGACACTGTATTTAGTATGTTACGTTTCCTATGGTACCTATTAATTTGTGGATGTCCAACCAATTACAATTTGTATTGTTACAAATTTGCTAGCTAACGTTAGCTAAGTAAGCTAGGGGTTAAGTTTAGAAGTTTGGCTAAAGGGTTAGCTAAAATTTTCTTTGCAAAGTAGCTAAAAAGTAATTGGAAAGTTGCTAATTAGTTTAAATGCCAAAGTTCTTTAACCTTTGGGTTGCTAGACATTTGTGTTATACCATCTGTCTTATGTAACAACATGTACTAATTTGACTGTCCCGGATTTACTCTGTTACATGTAGTCACAGACTACATGTCTTTACACACATTCACACGTCTATACAAAATACTCTGCGCCTGTCAATTGTATCGTTACCTATCTGCTGTTGATGTAGCATTCTAGGGGGTTTGGAGCACAGGTCTTTGGTAATTGAATGACGCGTGCTCTTTGAAAATGGGGATGGATAAAATGCTCGAACAAGCAAAATTAATTGTGTTAATAGTGAAAAAGCATGAGGACAAAAACCTACCATATTTCAAAGCATTCTCAGACCATTTAAACCCCTTTTCTTTAGAGGCTACTTGGCTAATGGCCTGGTTAAAGAAGCACCTATGCGATGCTGCTAAACAAGCCTTGATTAAGGCTAAGCTTGGTTTTTAATCAAATTAAACGGAATGGGGGAAGAGGAAACAATCGTAATGTTTCTAAATACGAGATTCACCGGCACAAAATGCGTTATCTCTTTTCCATGGGCACTGCGCGTCATGGTTGGACAGGCTGCGCTTCCGTTCTCTAAATCAATTTTATTACTTTTCAGACCAGCAAAAAGCAGGTCTTAACTTCCCATTAGCGCTGAATGAAATTGTTATGTTTTGAATGTGTTAAAGACACCTCATATGTCCACCGCTCCCACCTCAGTGCAAGTGAGACAGGTAAAATGCCAGTGCACCAGTTTTTACATGATGAAATTGCAAACTAATGTGCCGTTTGACACTTGTGCCTCCTTAGCGCTAGCCGCAAATCGAGTTCTGTATGTGCAAGACCTCGTGTATCCTTTGAGAAACCAATATTTATGATCCTGACATGTCACGTCTTGTACACATTTTGCCAAGTGTTCCTAATGTGTTCCACTCCTCTGGCCCTCAGTTGGACAAGCAGAACCGGGCCAAGATCACAGACCTGGGCTTCTGTAAGCCAGAGGCCATGATGTCTGGCAGCATCGTAGGAACCCCCATCCACATGGCCCCAGAGCTCTTTACAGGTCAAATATCCTGTTACTCAGTCATAGTATTGCATCATAGACCACCTCTCATTCTAGGCTCTTTCATTTAACTACAAGTCTGACCTCTTTCTTCAGGAAAGTATGATAATTCTGTGGATGTCTATGCCTTTGGAATCCTGTTCTGGTATCTCTGCACTGGCTCTGTCAAACTCCCAGAGTCCTTTGAGAAATGCTCCAGCAAGGACCAGTTGTGGAATAACGTTAAAAAAGGTAATGTAGAATTAAAGCTCGCGCAGACCCATATCTAAAATACTAACTGGATATGATCAAGATTTCAGCTTGCTGTAACACTTGTATTTTATCCAGGACTTAGTGTGTAGTTTCTGTTGACTGAATTGGGCTAGAGAGCTGCCAGGGCCTCAATTGTGCCCATGTTTTCAGGCGCGAGGCCCGAGCGGTTGGCCAGCTTTGATGAGGAATGCTGGCAGCTGATGGAGGCCTGCTGGAATGGAGACCCTTCCCAGAGGCCCCTGCTCGGCATCGTAGAGCCCAGCCTGCAAAGCATCATGGTACGGCTTTGTAAATGTGGCTCGCATCAGAAAAGCAGCAGCCTGGAGGACTCAAACTGACACAATCGGACCAGACTGTTGCGAAGGATTATGGTCAAAAGAAAAGTAATTTGTTGTATTTATGAAAAGAAAATGAAAAAAAAAAGATATGACCAAGACAGTTTCCTCTTCCTTTAAAGGAGTTAAATATACAGTATTTAAGATGAACTGAAACCGGACAAACATGTCCACATGTTTATGTCGTGTGTATTTGTATAGTACAAACTGTCTAGCGTACACTATGCTTTCCTCCATGCTAATTGCTATTTGGTTATAGAATTGTTACTAGATATGAAATGTTTAAAAATATATATTTTAGATTGTATTAATTGAATTCCTGCATCTATGCAATTCCAACTTTTTTTAAATAAATGATTTTGACAAAATAATCAATTTTTGCTTCACTCTTTACATAGGGTTCTGCTGTATTTATGAAGATGCTGACATGGAATTTTTGCTATTTGACTCTGGATATTTTTTTAATACTTAATGGGTGAAGACCACCTTAGTGTGGTCTAAATGTATGCTCTAGTCCTGTAATTGGAACAATGTGTCCCTCTCGCATTGTGTGGGAGCTGTAGCCCATTGAGGAAATACTCAGTGCAAGTTAACATTGTGTTTTGGTTGCAGTTCAGCATTCTACTACACAGTTCGATACAAATTCTTGGGCTATATGTGACCTCCATGGAATGCTCTTATTAGCCTATTTCCCCGGAAATAAAACAATACCACATTGAATGTGTGAATTCACAGAAAACTACAAGACACATCAGTAACCTACTACAGGTCTTGGTTTTAAGCAGTTGATTGCTTTGCGCTCCAATTATGACGAACTGTTTGTACAATCCAGATAATGGGGGAAAAGTTGCTACTCCCTATCTAGTGCTTCAGTTGAGTAAACAAACTGATTCACTAGGAACCTGAATGGTTGCACTCATTTGTAGGCCTGATTCAAATGTTAAACTTTATCATAGTGTTTTCAACAATTGGCAATGCAGAAATTAACCTTGACAGTATCATGAATGCTTTCAGATGTCATTTTAGGGAGCACCAGTGCAAACAGTTACTTAATGCTGATAGAAAAATAACAGGTTCTCTTTCATACACATCAAATTGCCTGAACTGCTTTTTATAAGTGGGAATGTAGAGGTGTACAGTTTATGCAACATGATTCAATTGAAGATGAAGTATTAGTGTTTCTTTTTACGGAACTCTTCACAGTAAAATTGGAATACATATCAGTATTACAGCACATATTTTACAAAAACAATGGAACGATCTAATCTATAAAATACAAAGTCGCTGATTCAAATGAAAGCATATCCCCTTGGACAAATACGGGAGCATTTATACAAAAATTCACAAAAGTAAAGATATCAAAAGTTCTTGACACGCAGGCTCTTTTCCTCCAATGATAATGCAATAAAATGAAGGCGAAATGGTGGAGAAGGGCAGACATTCTCACCTCTAGTGTCTATGACAGCTGACTAGTCGCTGTTGCCTTCAGTAGTGAGAGAAACTGTTTACCGAGTGCTTCCATTACAGGGCGTGACCCCATGGCCTCCAGCCACACTTCAACAGGAGTCCTTTCCTCCAGTGTAGTGGTTTGGGTGGAGCTGTTCATCCCTCTGCAGAGACCTGTTCAGTCTAAAGACATTTTGTACTGACTCTTCCTGTCCACCAGCTCAGGCTGGCAGCTTCCTGAGACCGGAGTGGAGAAATGAGTTCTCTCTACAGCAAAACTCAAACGGACCTCAGTAGAATAACTAAATCCTTGAACAAAACAACTGTACAGGTGACCCTTTCTGAGATTACAAACTAGTTAAGCTTCTTGAGGAAATTCCCTTAACTTTTAAAATCTTACAGCTAAATGACCCAGCCAAAGGAGGACTTCATTGTTCTTAATCTCCAGAGTTTGAAACATAACCACAATAAACAAAAAAAAAATGAATCCACTCCAGTAACTACCAGCACACCTGGCCTGGTAGTGTAAATTATTTTAAAAAGTGCATCACTTCAAGTATGTAAACAATGATTTACAAAGAGAGACTCATTCCATCAGTGAGCCTGGGCTCTTTGCAGAGACTCCTGAGGTTTTGACACACATTCATGCACGTGTGCACTCAGGAAAAAAAATTGGGGTTGGAGAGAGGGTACTCCATGGATCTCCAGGTGAGGACAGTCCAACGCTCTCTGTTTTTCAGACATCAGCTCCTGTTACTCAGAGAAAAGTAAGCATGGCGATGAGGGCCGAGGCTCTATGACCTGCAAAGACACACCCCTCCGTCAGCCGGCTCATATGGAGGGGTTGCGGTGGCTGCTGGGAAAATGGGTGGATGGGGGACAAACATTACACAACACGGGGAAAACAGAAAACAATGAATGAGAGTGATTCACGTACGAACACACAGTGTGAGAGGTGATAACCAAATTATATGGGATTATTATTTTGGTTATAAAGGATGAAGGATCGATCGATAAGAAGACAATGATCCTGATTTCAAATGAGGATCAAGTGCTTCAGTGAATAAAATTAAAAAATAGGAATCTATGTTTTTTGGAGGGAGAGAGAGAGAGGACAGATATTGATGGTTAGTAAGCTACAATACTCTGCACTGTAGACACTGGTCATAAAATGATTTTGCTTCTATTAAAGACACTTGTATTTAGCAGTTTATATAATGGTTCCAAACAGTGTGTATTAACTCATCAAAAGTAGCTTTTACCAAGTCCCTCTGTTTATGGAACTAACAGTTTTTTGTTCACAACATGATAAAATCACCTGATCATGGGAGTTACTAGACATCTTACCTCATTGATGAGAATGTGACCGGTACTCTATATATTTGACTTAACAAGCTAGCATGCTAAAATCAACACTACATAGGCAAAGAAGAACAGGGGACAGACTACACACAATGGTGACGGGGGCACGACACATTCAGTGGGACATCAAATTGGTAGACTGGTGTGCAGAAAATATGACATGTAGTATACAACACAAAGCAACAAGTAGTAACAAATATCTTAACTTCTAAGAGCTGTTGCTTTGGATTCTATGACATTGTGATGAACTGTATGTGTTGCTGTGTTTGTGATCTGCACTGGGTTGTGTTCAGACAGAGCCGTGTATTCTGTTTGGACGTGAGTCATGTTTGGTGCTCGGTGTTGTGATGACACTCACTCTGACCCTGATGAGTCACCGTCCACTGTCCCCGCCTTGATGCTCATGGCAACACCATTCAGCTGATCTGGTAAACTGGGCTTGGCCCCGCCCCCTCGGCTCTCACCGGAAGAGGAGCCCTGAGAGGAGGCGTGGCCAAGAGCATTCTCTGACAGCTCGTTATGGATGCGGTTGATACCATTTCTCTCCGCAATGGGGGAGAGCTGCTTCTTCTTCAGGATTCCTGCATTTGAAAAGACACATCCTATCCTAAACATTTCTGAAGTTCTGGAAATCCCACCTCTACAAAGATATAGAGTGGAATAACATGTGGAATGTTGCAGCAGGGTTGACGTTAGGGTTTGTTGCTGACCTTTCTGTGGGTGTGCGCTAAGGTTGGGCAGACTGGGCAGCAGCATCACATGGTCCTTCCCATAGCCCTCTGTCTTGTCCCCTGGCCTGTCGTCTGGCATGCCTCGGTGGTCCCATGTCTGGCCCAGTTCAGGGTTGCCCAGAGACTCTACTTTTAGCCTTCCTGCTCCCCCCAGGCCTTCACTGTTGCTAGCTGTCGTCACAAACTCCCCTGGCCAGTACAGCTTACTCAGGTTGTTATCTGACGAACACCCAGACAACTTTGAGACTACATCTTAAATGCTTGATGCATTACATTGTGGTGTAAACTGTTGTCTCACAAGACCAGAATCGGGTAATTCAGGTGTTATTTATACATGTTTAAGTAAGATTCATGTTCTGCTCAGAAGTGGATTCATTTAAACCCAGACAATTGTGTACAGTGTAGGTGTATTCTATTGAAGAGTTGTCTGGTATGTGTGTGATGTTTGGGTGTGGTATACTGTTAAAGCAGAAGTGTGTTAGCGGTATTATCAAGATTGTTACTGCATGGGGCTGTGTTCGCATACTACCTGTGTGTGGTCTACTGAGAGTGAGGTATTAGAGGTGTGAGGTCGTACAGAGTTGGTGACTCGGTGTATTATAGATGCGAGGTCATACCCTGAGGGTGTGGTCTCTTAGACACATTGGATGCCATGCTTTCCCAGCATTCATCTGGTGGGTAGGGCCCCTCCTCCTCGCTGTCAGAGGAGTGTGTGGAGGCGTACGATCCGCTCTGGTCATCCTCCAGAGACAGGTCACTGTCCGAGTCCGAGTCGTGATCTGTTGTTGCACACACACAAGTTAAGATGATGACAAATGAGTGTTGTAGAGATATACATACATTGACCATATGAAATGAATACTCCGTATGCCTCTCTGTGTTTGAGCTATGCACCAAAGCTGCTCAAAGGCAGTCACAGTGATCCTAATGACATTCAAATGGGAGACCTACCATCTAAATGCTCTTTAGTTTCATGGAAGAGTGAGCCGTGCTCGTTCAGAGCGATGTGTACCTGGCTATTATTCAGGCCACCATCATCCCTGAAAAACACAACAGGACTTGTAGCAGGACAAACAAAGCCCTGGTCTCCTCAATGTAAGTTAGTATGTGGCTTTGAAAGGGGTGTTCTATCTGTATTACAGTACATAACAATGACCATCATAAAACCCACACATTTTCAATTAACCTGGAAAGAAAACTTTTTCTCGTGCACAATGATGCAGGAGGACCTAAACAGCATGTGTCAATGGGGCCTGTTGTTTCCCTCTGTGCTTACCGTACCTGAGGACAAAGGGGACATAGCTCTGCTGGCTCTTGCCGCTCTGCAGGGTGTCGTTCAGAGAGACACTGGAGTCTCCAAACGGCAGGTGGTACAGTCTGCCATCCATGTAGCTGGTGTTACAGTTATACGCCTGGAGGAGGAGGAGAGGAAGAAAATAGGAGAGGTATAAGTTAGTAGGTAGTATTCTGTTTTATTTGTTTGGTGCTTTAGCTAATGTCCTTAGTAATATAAGTCCAAGCATAAAGATGATGATGGGGGCCTACAGCTGTGCATGTCTGTACTAGGCCTTGGATGACTGGTGACTTCCCTATACAGCACGAGAGATTTACCGAGGGCTTGGACTTGATCATGTGATCCGGGCGTTTGCGGCTGCAGCAGTAGCGCATGGCGTTCCTCGCCTCCTTGTTGAACACAATGCGGAAGAAGAAGATGAAGGGACCCTGGAATAGACAGACCAAATAATGTCAATGGAGCAAAAGGACACTGACAGTCAAACCAGTGAATAAGTCTTTAAATCCTGGTTTAAGTTCAACTAAAAACAGTGTTTACTTGAAGGCAGTTGAATCCAGCAAACAAGTAGTGGAAGATGATCATGTCACTGTTGACTGAGAGTATAGCTAACAGACATGTGACAGTGACCAGGAGGAGAACCCCACATGACGTCCTCAGCCCAGAGCTAGACACAGACAGACAGAAAGACACACGTAAGATGAGAACATCACAAAGGTTACATTAGGATAAGTGAGTTCAGAGGATATAGAAATATGTTTTTCACTTTTATGCAATCCATCATGAGCCAACAACCAGAGTTTAGTGAATTGGCTGCTTCACTCTCCATTCAATGACACAATGCACTCTCTAAAGTGCTGTAGTCATGTACCCTTGGGGTACAACAGCATGCTTGTGTTAATGACAGAATTTGTGTTGTTTTTAATTCAGGCAGAACACTCACACAGGGGGCTCTTTCTTTTCAAAGCTGTGGTGTCTCATGGAGCAGGATGCTCTGGAGGCCAGGATATACAGGAAGATGTTCATCTGGAAAACACAAAATACAATTCAACTATGTATTACTGTATAACATAAAGGCATACTATTATATAACTAGTATATACAGTACCAGTCAAAAGTTAAGACACCTACTTATTCCAGAGTTATTCTTTCTTTTTTTACAATAAGCTACATTGTAGAATAATAGTGAAGACATCAAAACTATGAAATAACACATATGGAATCATGTAGTAACCCCAAAAAAAGTGTTAAACAAATATTTGAGATTCTTCAAAGTAGCCACCTTGATGACAGCTTTGCATTATTCTACAATGTAGAAAATAGTCAAACAAATAAATAAAAAATGTAATGAGTAGGTGTGTCCAAACCTGACTGGTACTGTAAATATCATACAATACACTGTATTGGAGATCTGATGAGGAGGTGGAATGTACTCACAGACACCACCATGGCGATGGGCCCAGCCAAGCTCCAGATCAGAGTATCGTACACGGACAGCCAGCAGAAGTCTGGGTTCCCATAACCCTCTGGGTCCAGTCCGACCGCCAGGCCTGGACGACACAACCACCAAACACACCAGTGACTAACAAATAACTACAGTAAGGCTTTCAACCGTTCTAATGGGATACAGGAGTTGGCATTGTGTTTGTGTGTGCATCGGTGTGTGTCAAGTTTGTATTGTTACGTGCACTAGTACAGTGAAATGCCTTTCTTGCTGGCTCTTTATCAATAATGCAGAACCAATATAACATTTTTTTTTAAAGTCAAGTTGATCAAAAACAAGAAATTGAAATAAGAACACGAGAAAATAAGTAACTTAAATAAAGGATCAGTTCCAGAGTCAGTGCCAATACCACATTTACAATGTGCAGGGATACTGGAGTGGTAGGGTTAGACATGTATAGGGGTAAGGTGACAGGGATACTGGAGTGGTAGGGTTAGACATGTATAGGGGTAAGGTGACAGGGATACTGGAGTGGTAGAGTTAGATATGTATAGGGGTAAGGTGACAGGGATACTGGAGTGGTAGGGTTAGATATGTATAGGGGTAAGGTGACAGGGATACTGGAGTGGTAGGGTTAGATATGTATAGGGGTAAGGTGACAGGGATACTGGAGTGGTAGGGTTAGATATGTATAGGGGTAAGGTGACAGGGATACTGGAGTGGTAGGGTTAGATATGTATAGGGGTAAGGTGACAGGGATACTGGAGTGGTAGGGTTAGATATGTATAGGGGTAAGGTGACAGGGATACTGGAGTGGTAGGGTTAGATATGTATAGGGGTAAGGTGACAGGGATACTGGAGTGGTAGGGTTAGATATGTATAGGGGTAAGGTGACAGGGATACTGGAGTGGTAGGGTTAGATATGTATAGGGGTAAGGTGACAGGGATACTGGAGTGGTAGGGTTAGATATGTATAGGGGTAAGGTGACAGGGATACTGGAGTGGTAGGGTTAGATATGTATAGGGGTAAGGTGACAGGGATACTGGAGTGGTAGGGTTAGATATGTATAGGGGTAAGGTGACAGGGATACTGGAGTGGTAGGGTTAGATATGTATAGGGGTAAGGTGACAGGGATACTGGAGTGGTAGGGTTAGATATGTATAGTGGTAAGGTGACAGGGATACTGGAGTGGTAGGGTTAGATATGTATAGGGGTAAGTATGCAACCATGTGTGGCCCCCCATGTTGAGGGTCAGCGTAGCGGAGGTGATGTTGCCTACCCTTACCACCTGGGGTCGGTCCATCAGTGTGTGTGTGTGTGTGTAAGGATGTGTGTATTGTTCAGACCTGTGATGAAGGCAGGCACGCCCCAGCCGATCATGTAGTAGAATCGCATGGGTCCGTAGTTGATGTCCCGTATTTCGCTCAGCATGCGGTAGACGTGCAGGCCCTCCAGGAAGAGCCAGGAGAAGGTGCACAGGTAGAAAAAATGCAGCAGGATGGCGATGATTGTGCACAGAAACTACAGACACGGGGAGAGAGAGAGAGCGAGGGGGAGAGAGAGCGGGGGGGGGGGACTTATTATACTCTTTATTTACAGGGCTCAAAGTGGGCAGAATGCTTTGATGATTTTTCCTTTGTTTTTAATCAGATCCATATCAGACAGCTATTCCAAACAGAGAGGGAAGATACGATATTGAAAGTGGTGTACTGAACCCGAGATCGACAGGAGGCCAAATACAGTATTAAAAGGTAGACAGAAAATAACTTTGTTCCAGTAGTTTACCGGGTTGTCTGCCAGGTTAATGCCCAGGATGAAGATAAGTTCGGAGATGAAGAGGGCGGTGGCGCCGTTGTTGATGATGCTGGTCTTGTTGCAGTGCATGGCCCGCAGGCAGAGGAGGAAGAGCGTGGTGAGGAAGAGGAAGCCCAGGGTCACGCTCACCGTGCTCCACGTCACCAGCTTCACCGGAAGGATCTCACCGTTCTGAGAAGGAAGAGAGGAAGAGGAGGGTGGAGGAAAAGTTTAGTTTAAGAAGAGCTTTGTTTGGTCATTATAGTGAACAAGACCCCTATAGGGTCTGAGGTGTATTGAGGTTTATAAAGTGAAGTCTAGACTCGTACAGCATATGGTGAAGTTCTGTCTAGTGTTGTGGCCTTGCTCACCTCTCTCCTGGAGATGTCCATGAGAACAGCGAAGCTGGTCATGTGGTAACACTGGCAGCTGATGTGAGTGTTGTTCCTGAACACCACCTCACAGCCTTTGGCTGACCAGCCTCCGTTCCCCGCTCTGACAAACAAAAACAACAGTCAAACAATGCGATGACAGATTATTGGGTTTCAACCTGATCCTTTATATAACTTTTAAGTCTTTGTTTCTACAGCTCAAAGTTGAAATAGCTAGTGTGTGTGTGTGTGTGTGTGTGTGTGTGTGTGTGTGTGTGTGTGTGTGTGTGTGTGTGTGTGTGTGTGTGTGTGTGTGTGTGTGTGTGTGTGTGTGTGTGTGTGTGTGTGTGTGTGTGTGTGTGTGTGTGTGTGTGTGTGTGTGTGTGTGAGAGAGAGAGAGAGAGAGAGAAACTCACAGTATGGAGTGGTTCCAGAAGACACAGATGGGTTTGGAGCGCTCCTCGGTGGTGACCATGCGGAACTGCACAGTGATGGGTTCGTCCAGCATGTGCTGCAGCAGCTCCTCGTTGTCATGGACCGTGATGCTGACCACCGGGGAGTTGATGACCGGACGCTTAGGCACTCTGGTGGACATCACACAAAACCACTAATTAATTATTCAACAGGAACCTTGTTGCTTCTCTTCCTCCTCCTCATTAATAATTTTCTCCAATTCTAAATTGGCCGCTAACCCCAACACCAGGGCTGCCCAACCCTCTTCCTGGAAATCTACCGTCCTGTGGGTTTTCAGTCCAACCCTCTTCCTGGAAATCTACCGTCCTGTGGGTTTTCAATCCAACCCTCTTCCTGGAGATCTACAGTCCTGTGGGTTTTCAATCCAACCCTAATTTAACACACCTGATTCTACTAATTAGCTGCTCAACAAGACCTTAACGAGCTGAATCAGATATGCTACTACTGTATTCTTTATGAACTCGGTCAGGCTTCGACCACTGGGATCATATAAACACACAAGACACTGAAAAATGTGTCTAATTGCAAGAAATTGGCTTAAAATCTGCAACATTTTCTCTCCGCTAACATGAGGGCTGTGAACAGTTTGGGGTTGGCATGGATTGCGAGGTGGGGGTTTGTTACTACGACAGTAAAATATCAGTCTGGTCCTTTGTCACGTAGGCAATTTGTGTGACCAGACCTTATCAAATAGTACCTGCGTACCCCTGCCTTAGACCTTTGTGTAGATCTGAAAGGATCCGCAATATGGCAGAAATACCACCAGGGAAATGTAGACCCATGAACATATTACTAGTATGTATCCAACTAAATCTATGTGAAGTATCTAGAGGTAGGAGGCAAGGGGTCAATATGGAATCAGGTCCCTGTCTCACCTCAGACTCCTCTTATCAGGGTCGTAGCTCGCAGGCAGCAACGAGGCCAGGCTGTGGAAGATGATCACGCTAGCGATGGCCTCCTGCTCAGGGTCGTCAGGACCTCGATGTCGCCTCTTCCTGCTGGACGTGTGGTTTCTCACAGAGGATTCTGGGAAGGTGTCCAGGTGGCGGTGGCCCTTGGTCTCCATGGGCGGCTTGAACACTGAGTCGGGGAGGGTGACGGCAGTCTCCTGGTCCTGAGGCCTCAGCCCTCTCAGAGACTGGTAGCGAGGGAGCTTGGCTCCGGCAAAGTTCATCTTCTGGAGGCGATCTATTGAGATGACTGTGGAGAACACCCAACACAGATGGGGTAGGTTAGACAGCAGACAAACCACTAGAAAGAGGTAGATGGCTAGATGGTTCAGTTTGTGAATCCTACAACTTATGGAATAATATTCAACAAATATTCCAACTGATAAAAAAAGTCTACATCAGGGCTCTCCAACCCTGTTCCTGGAGAGTTACACTCCAACCCTGTTCCTGGAGAGTTACCCCCTGTACGTTTACACTCCAACCCTGTTCCTGGAGAGTTACCCCCCTGTACGTTTACACTCCAACCCTGTTCCTGGAGAGCTACCCCCCTGTACGTTTACACTCCAACCCTGTTCCTGGAGAGTTACCCCCTGTACGTTTACACTCCAACCCTGTTCCTGGAGAGTTACCCCCTGTACGTTTACACTCCACCCCTGTTCCTGGAGAGTTACCCCTGTACGTTTACACTCCAACCCTGTTCCTGGAGAGTTACCCCCTGTACGTTTACACTCCAACCCTGTTCCTGGAGAGTTACCCCCCTGTACGTTTACACTCCAACCCTGTTCCTGGAGAGCTACCCCCCTGTACGTTTACACTCCAACCCTGTTCCTGGAGAGCTACCCCCCTGTACGTTTTCGCTCCAACCCTGTTCCTGGAGAGTTACCCCCCTGTACGTTTTCGCTCCAACCCTGTTCCTGGAGAGTTACCCCCCTGTACGTTTTCGCTCCAACCCTGTTCCTGGAGAGCTACCCCCCTGTACGTTTTCGCTCCAACCCTGTTCCTGGAGAGTTACCCCCCTGTACGTTTACACTCCAACCCTGTTCCTGGAGAGTTACCCCCCTGTACGTTTTCGCTCCAACCCTGTTCCTGGAGAGTTACCCCCCTGTACGTTTTCGCTCCAACCCTGTTCCTGGAGAGTTACCCCCCTGTACGTTTTCGCTCCAACCCTGTTCCTGGAGAGTTACCCCCCTGTACGTTTTCACTCCAACCCTGTTCCTGGAGAGTTACCCCCCTGTACGTTTACACTCCAACCCTGTTCCTGGAGAGTTACCCCCTGTACGTTTTCGCTCCAAACCCAGCTGTAACTAACCTGATTCAGCTTATCAACCAGCTCTCCAGGAACAGTGTTGGAGAGCCCTGGTCTACACAAAATTGTGTCTTTCTGTCCGACATAACGTCTATACCTAGTGTAAAGCAAAGTAGACCACACTCACCTATGTGTGGTGTGACAATGGTGAAGGGGCTGAGGTAAGTCTTCCTCATGTTCTGTGCCAGGGTGTTGGCGTACTCCTCATACTGGTGCAGTAGGGTCGCCGTGCCCCCCTCCGTCTGCTGGATCAGCTCCCAGTGTGGCCGTGTGCCCGGGGACAGGATGGCACTGCCCACCTGCACCAGGTTCTGATGTGGGGAGGAGGGCAGGGGGTCAGAGAGACAGACTGGCATAGGGTGGTGGAGGCAAATGTGTTGTGTTCAGTTACCTACAGAGTTCATCCGAGATGCATGTTGCATTGTGTCATGTGCAGAGGCTGGTGGGAGGAGCTATATGAGGACAGGCTCATTGTAATGGCTGGAATGGAATTAATGGAATGGATTCAAATATTTGGTTTCCATATGTTTGATGTGGTTGATAGCATTCCATTTTTCCATTCCAGCAATTACAATGAGCATGTCCTCTTATAGCTCCTCCCACCAGCCTCCTCTGGTCATGTGGTGTTATGCTGTATTAACTGTGTTGCGCTGCCAGGTGTTGCCTTATGCTGCACTGCATGGTGGTGTGTTACACTCTGCAATATTGTGTTGTGTAGTGTTGTGTGTTGTCGTGTTACCTCAGTGAAGTGGACGTCCTGGGTGGCGGTCAGGCTGAAGCCCTGCTGGTGGCTCTCGTACTGCAGTAGGCTCTGGGTGAGGCGGTAGGCCACCTTCACGTCACTGCCGTAGTACTCCACCGTGTGCAGCGTGGCGTTGGCCAACATGGCTGCCATCTGCTGGACCCGCCCAGAGTCCAGGAGAGACACGTTATGGGAAAGCTTTTCCGACTGGACCAGGGAGAGAGAGAACAGTCTTACAGCACCATTTTATATATTGTATTTAATACGTTGTGTATATGCAGGGCTCCCTTGTAAAAGTGACCTTGGTCTCGATGGGAACTAAAAGAAATATAAAACAAAAAGACCTAACTGCTATATTACAGCAATAAAATCAGTTCATCATTCAACTTAATAGCATAAGTCATTGAAGTGAATAGATCCATATAAATGTGAGCTGATGAGGGGTAAATGAGACTAGCTCTAGTGGAGCTGTATGAGGGGTAAATGAGTCTAGCTCTAGTGGAGCTGTATGAGGGGTACATGAGTCTAGCTCTAGTGGAGCTGTATGAGGGGTAAATGAGACTAGCTCTAGTGGAGCTGTATGAGGGGTAAATGAGTCTAGCTCTAGTGGAGCTGTATGAGGGGTAAATGAGTCTAGCTCTAGTGGAGCTGTATGAGGGGTAAATGAGTCTAGCTCTAGTGGAGCTGTATGAGGGGTAAATGAGTCTAGCTCTAGTGGAGCTGTATGAGGGGTAAATGAGTCTAGCTCTAGTGGAGCTGTATGAGGGGTAAATGAGTCTAGCTCTAGTGGAGCTGTATGAGGGGTAAATGAGTCTAGCTCTAGTGGAGCTGTATGAGGGGTACATGAGTCTAGCTCTAGTGGAGCTGTATGAGGGGTAAATGAGACTAGCTCTAGTGGAGCTGTATGAGGGGTAAATGAGTCTAGCTCTAGTGGAGCTGTATGAGGGGTAAATGAGTCTAGCTCTAGTGGAGCTGTATGAGGGGTAAATGAGTCTAGCTCTAGTGGAGCTGTATGAGGGGTAAATGAGTCTAGCTCTAGTGGAGCTGTATGAGGGGTAAATGAGTCTAGCTCTAGTGGAGCTGTATGAGGGGTAAATGAGTCTAGCTCTAGTGGAGCTGTATGAGGGGTAAATGAGTCTAGCTCTAGTGGAGCTGTATGAGGGGTAAATGAGTCTAGCTCTAGTGGAGCTGTATGAGGGGTAAATGAGTCTAGCTCTAGTGGAGCTGTATGAGGGGTAAATGAGACTAGCTCTAGTGGAGCTGTATGAGGGGTAAATGAGTCTAGCTCTAGTGGAGCTGTATGAGGGGTAAATGAGTCTAGCTCTAGTGGAGCTGATGAGGGGTAAATGAGTCCAGCTCTAGTGGAGCTGTATGAGGGGTACATGAGTCTAGCTCTAGTGGAGCTGTATGAGGGGTACATGAGTCTAGCTCTAGTAGAGCTGTATGAGGGGTACATGAGTCTAGCTCTAGTGGAGCTGTATGAGGGGTACATGAGTCTAGCTCTAGTGGAGCTGTATGAGGGGTACATGAGTCTAGCTCTAGTGGAGCTGTATGAGGGGTAAATGAGTCTAGCTCTAGTGGAGCTGTATGAGGGGTACATGAGTCTAGCTCTAGTGGAGCTGTATGAGGGGTACATGAGTCTAGCTCTAGTGGAGCTGTATGAGGGGTACATGAGTCTAGCTCTAGTGGAGCTGTATGAGGGGTACATGAGTCTAGCTCTAGTGGAGCTGTATGAGGGGTACATGAGTCTAGCTCTAGTAGAGCTGTATGAGGGGTAAATGAGTCTAGCTCTAGTGGAGCTGTATGAGGGGTAAATGAGTCTAGCTCTAGTGGAGCTGTATGAGGGGTACATGAGTCTAGCTCTAGTGGAGCTGTATGAGGGGTACATGAGTCTAGCTCTAGTGGAGCTGTATGAGGGGTACATGAGTCTAGCTCTAGTGGAGCTGTATGAGGGGTACATGAGTCTAGCTCTAGTGGAGCTGTATGAGGGGTACATGAGTCTAGCTCTAGTGGAGCTGTATGAGGGGTACATGAGTCTAGCTCTAGTGGAGCTGTATGAGGGGTACATGAGTCTAGCTCTAGTGGAGCTGTACACACCAGGGTCTTGAGTTTGGTGAAGGTGACAGAGGTACAGTTGAAGAGGTTGGGGGGCAGCCATCCCTTGTGTTCGTCACAGTGGCGAATAGCTGTGCCTGAGAGAGAAGGGGGAAATCTTCATAAAAGGAGAGGAACATGCTGGAAAGACCCGAGGCAAGTTTAAGTGCATAGTATAGTATATTCCATTATAGTATGGTAATTAGCTAAACTGCTGAGATTCATCGTACCGATAGATCCCTTGGGACAGGGGACTGCTGCAGGGAGACCAAACTTAGTCCTGGGCCACCAGATCCCTGCCTCCATTGCCTGGGGACAACTGTCATAGATCACTGAGAGAGAAAGACAGGGAGAGAAGGCGAGAGAGAGGAAAAGTGAGAGGGAGGGCGAAAGAGGAGGGAGAACAGGAAAGCTGATAAAAATTAATTGTCCAGGTGTAACTGTACACATGACATAGAATTTGCTTGGCACAAAAACACTTTTTAAAAGGCCATGTCATCACATTCATTTACTAAATCAGTGAACTAAATTAATCAGACTGGACTACAGATACATTTCTGAAGCATGTGACATTTGGTCATTCTTTACTGTCATGTGACGTATGTTAATGCTGACCTTCGCAGCCGTTGGGCGACACCTCAGCGAAGGGGTTGTCACAGTGGTCACACTGGCGCCCGATGACCCCTGGCTTACACTGGCACTGCCCGCTCTCCCTCTCACACGCCCGTGAGAACGAGCCCACTGGGTAACACTCACATAGCAGACACACCTCGCTGCCCTCTGGACGGTAGTGGTTATCCTGAGAGCAGGGAGAAAGGGATAGAGCGAGAGATAGAGGGGGAGGGAGAAGAAAAGGGAGGAAGTCAAAAATAATACCAGCCCACAGTGCAGTTTCACCCATCGCCCCTGTCCACTTAAAACATCCTGCCATTGAGACACAGTAGTCGGCTGGCTCACCTTGCAGCGGCACTCCCCGCTGGTCTTGTTGCAGTCGGCATCGAAGCCCTTATCTGTCTGACAGTCACAGGGACCACAGGTCTTATGTCCCCACCAACCCCTGGGACATGGCAGGTCAGTCCTGAGGGCCACACATAGTCAGAAACACAACAGATACACAGATACATTCTTACAGTGTTCTTTATAGTGATATGGACCAATACAAACATAGTGATATGATCTGTGTACAGCAAAGATTAAGATTTTTTACTAACTTCTTCTCGCAATACTGGCCAAAGTAGTTGCTGGGACAGTCACAGGTGTAGCCGCGGGAGGAGCTAACCTTCCTGGTGCAGGCTGATTGGTGCTCGCAGGGGTTTAGCGCACATACGTCTGTGCAGTTATCGCCATAGTAACCTGGCAGGTAAACAACACAATAAGAATTCATAAGTTATGTCTGGGAGGGATCAACGTAAGACTTTATGGTCGTATAATATGGTTGTAAAATCTAATGATGAGGAAGATAACGCTGATGATGGTTGGCAGATTGACCGGTGAGGCAGGTGCAGGAGTGGCTGTCCCAGTCATCACTGCAGTAGCTGTTAGAGGGGCAGGTGTTAGAGACACAGGGGTCTGGTACGCTGCAGCCCTGCTCCATGTTCACCCTCCTGGCCTGAGACATGCTGAGAGACACTGAGTTGGAAGAGGTCTCCCCCACACGCAAACCCTGAGGAACACACACACCAGGGAGCACGCACTCAGACACATGGACAGACAACATAGTATGTGTGTGTCGTCTGTGTTTGCGTGACAAGAGGTTAACGAACCTGCACACAGCCGCGGAAGCCATGCTGTATTTTCCCATCAGCCCCAGTGATGCCCCCGACACTCAGAGTCTTGACCTTTGCCCCCTTCAGTTTAGTATCCACTTCCATGCTGGCCTGGATTGGTAGATCAGATCAAACAAATACAGTTTTTCTTTATTTTTACTATTGTCTACATTGTAGAATAATAGTGAAGACATCAAAACTATGAAATAACACAAATAACAATCATGTAGTAACCAAAAAAAGTCTTAAACAAATAAAAACATTTTATATTTGAGATTCTTCAAAGTTGCCACCCTTTGCCTTGATGACAGCTTTGCACACTCTTGGCATTCTCTCAACTAGCTTCATGAGGTAGTCACCTGGAATGCATTTAAATTAACATACGTGCCTTGTTAAAAGTTAATTTGTGGAATTTCTTTCCTTCTTAATGTGTTTGAGCCAATCAGTTGTGTTGTGACAAGGTAGGGTTGGTATACAGAACATAGCCCTATTTGGTAATAGTCCATATTATGGCAAGAACAGCTCAAATAAGCAAAGAGAAAAGACAGTCCATCATCACTTTAAGACACGAAGGTCAGTCAATCTGGAAAATATCATGAACTTTGAAAGTTTCTACAAGTGCAGTCGGCAAAAGCCATCAAGCGCTATGATTAAACTGGCTATCATGAGGACCGCCACAGAAAAGGGAACCACTACTTCAAGGTCTCAGAGCGAGTGACGTCCCCGATCGAAACGCTATTAGCGCGCACCACCGCTAACTAGCTAGCCATTTCACATCGGTTACACAGCGGATAAGTTCATTAAAGTTACCAGCCTCAGAAATCAGCAATCAACTACACCTCAGATTGCAGCCCCAAATAAATTAATTCAAGTAACAGACACATCCAACATCAACTGTTCAGAGGAGACTGCGTGAATCAGGCCTTCGTGGTCAAATTGCTGCAAAGAAACCACTACTAAAGGATACCAATAAGAAGAAACAGGAACAATTGACATTAGACCGGTGGAAATCTGTTCTTTGGTCTGATGAGTCCAAATTGGAGATTTTTGGTCCAACCGCCGTGTCTTTGTGAGACAGAGTAGGTGAACGAATAATCTCTGCATGTGTGGTTCCCACCGTGAAGCATGGAGGAGGTGGTGTAATGGTGTGGGAATGCTTTGCTGGTGACACTCAACGATTTATTTAGAATTCAAGGCACACTTAACAAGCATGGCCACCACAGCATTCTGCAGCAATGCGCCATCCCATCTGGTTTGCACTTAGTGGGACTCTCATTTCAATGACCCAAAACATACCTCCATGCTGTGTAAGGGCTATTTGACCAAGAAGGAGAGTGATGAGTGCTACATCAGATGACCTGGCCTCCACAATCACCCGACCTCAATCCAATTGAGATGGTTTGGGATGAATTGAACCGCAGAGTGAAGGAAAAGCAGCCAACAAGTGCTCAGAATATGTGGGAACTCCTTCAAGGCTATTGGAATAGCATTCCTCATGAAGCTGGTTGAGAGAATGTCAAGAGTGTACAAAGCTGTCAACAAGGCAAAGGGTGGCTACTTTGAAGAATCTAAAATCTAAAATATATTTTTTGGTTACTACATGATTCAACGTATTATTTCATAGTTTTGATGTCGTCACTATTATTCTACAATGAAAAAAAATATACAAATAAAGCAAAACCCTTGAATGAGTAGGTGTGTCCAAACTTTAGACTGGTACTGTACCTATTTAAATGTAATTAAAATGTCAAACCTACAGTCTGTCTTCTAACAGTGTCTCACCGTGTAGAGGCCATGGTCAAAGGAGAGCACAGCCTTGTGCCGGGGCTCGCCACCCGGGATATCTTTCAGCTCCATCTGCACATGGTGCCAGTCTCCGTCATTCACTGTCACCTCCTCTACCTGGGACAGGGTGGAGTCCTCGCCCCTCTGCAGGCCCATCACCACACTGCCACCGCGCAGCTAGGGGAGGGAGAGAGAGAGGGGGTCGGGAGAGGATAGAGAGATATGTGGGAGAGGACGGAATGGAATGAGAGAGGTGGGGCAAAGGATGGGAGAGAGAGGGGGATGTGAAGAGAGGTGAGGGACGGCAGGAGAGAGAGAAAGACCTTTAGCATGCAAACATCACATGCTCACAGACAGAGAGCTTTTCTTCTCATCATTCATATCATATCATCTATGGTAATACAGTAGCTAAGAAAATAGCCCTGTTTTTTAATGTTTTTAATTTTTTAAATGTACCAACTTTAAAATAGTTGCTGGACTGTTATACAACTTCAAAAAAGGCACCTGTCTAGACAAACAACAGCTGCTATCTGAAAGGCCTGGGTATGGCAGCTCTCAGATCTTGGGATGAGGCGTTTGTTAGTTGGCGGGCTTCATCTCTCATCTCATCAAATATTTAAAGTCATGCTGCTGCCCAGACAGCCAACAGGTGGAGCTTTACATCAACTAACCCACAGTCACTCTGTGTGAGCTGCTGGAGTCATGCTGGAGTTACATGCCACAATGCACTAATCTATTCCAACACCATACTGAGGGGGAAAACACATGCATAATCTGATACAAAATGAGTGAAAGGAATTCCTATCAAAACTATTGGCTGTTTGGGTCTGTCTTAGCTTCAGATAGGATGAAATCCTGTATAATATGTATTATACTGTACGTAATGACATATGAAATGGCCTACAGTAAACACCTTTGCACCTGTGAGGTGTATTTGTAGTGCTGTTCCGTATTGTTGGGTAATGCTGTTGAAGGTGTGTGCATATGCCAGATTGAGGAGGGCTGTACAGTATACTGTGATATGGCAGACCAGGCCTCTGCTGGCATGAGACACTATAGGGTAGTAATAATAATAAAAATAATTATAATAAATGGAAAATACATTTATATAGTGCTTTTCAAAGGACTTAAAAGATGCTTTACAGTTGTAGAAATGAAAAAAAAGAAACAAATCTAAACAAAATAATGCCAGGTTAAACAGAAAGAAGATAAACAAAGTTGGAAGTAGGGCTTAAGGAAGGTGTGATGTGTCTGTGTGTGCGTGCGTGCGTGTGTGTGTGTGTGTGTGCGTGCGTGCGTGCGTGCGTGTGTGAGAGAGAGAGGAGGGTGTGTGGGTAGGACTGTGTATGGCGAGACTATTAGATGTGTTTTCTCTGTACCTGTAGGGTGAGGTTGTGGTGCTGTCCGGCGGTGAGGTGCAGCAGGGTGGCACTAGGCTGGCGCGTGCGGAACATAAGCTCCACGTGCCATGGCACAGTGACCACCGCCACCAGGTTAGTCCACTGCAAAAGGCTGTTACCCAGGAAACGCTGTGGGTTGGCCATCACTGCAACACAGGCAGGCAGATAGAGAGAGGGGGGTGAGGGAAGCAGATAGAGAGGGGGGAAGCAGATAGAGGGAGAGAGAGGGGGGGTGAGGGAGGCAGAGAGAGGGGGTGAGGGACGCAGAGAGTGGGGGTGAGGGAAGCAGATAGAGAGGGTGGGAAGCAGACAGAGAGAGGGGGTGAGGGGGTCAGAGAGTGGGGTGAGGGAGGCAGATAGAGGGAGGCAGATGGAAGGGGGGGGTGAAGCAGATAGAGGGAAAGAGAGGGGGGTGAGGGAGGCAGAGGGAGGCAGGGGGGGGGTGAGGGAGGCAGATTGAAGGGGGGAAGCAGACAGAGAGAGGGGGTGAGGGAGGCAGAGAGTGGGGGGTGAGGGAAGCAGATAGAGAGGGGGAGAGGGGGAGAGAGGGGGAGAGAGGGGGGTGAGGGAGCCAGATAGAGAGGGGGGGTGAGGGGGCAGAGAGTGGGGTGTGAGGGAGGCAGATAGAGAGGGGGGAAGCAGATAGAGAGGGGGGGGGGGGAGGCAGAGGGTGGGGGTGAGGGAGGCAGATAGAGAGGGAGAGAGGAAAGTGAGGAGAGAGAGAGGGAAGGGGAGAACAAGAGAGAATGAGATAAATTGAGAGCGAGAATGAGGAAATGAGGAAAGGTAGGTGACATGTGACAGAGAGTCATTACCACTCTCACAGTAATATGTTCTGTGATCAAGTCTGAACAACCCAGCTCCAGTTACTGGTAGGGAGAGTATACACAATCTATGATTACCACAGAAAACAAAGATGAGGGGGTACAAAGCCAGCAGTGCTATACACCTAACCTTACGAAAAAAAAACAAATTAAGACGTCAATGGAATGAAAAGCTTGGCACTCGCTGTATGGGTATAAAATAGTATGTGTGGCAATTTGAAACTAGATACCCCTGAATAAATACTGTTCACATACAGAGCCAAATACCAGAGAAGATTCAACATGCCCCCTACCCCTATTCACTAGTACTTGTGATGAGTGTTGGCTAGACAACGCTCAGGGGTGGGGTGTGTGTTCAGTTGTATGTGTCTGTGTATTTGACATGCAGTCTGTGCATTCTGAAGACAGCCATTCTGGCAGAGAGGCACTAGTGTCACTTTTAGCTGGGTGTTAGACATGTTTTTCTCTCTCATTACACAGTGGCAGAGATGCAAAACACGGCCGTCCATAATTAATGACACAAATCAAGCCTGTCATTGGCACTAGAGAGAGCGAGTGAGGGAGAAAGAGAAACAGAGGACCCAGGGGATAGTGGTTGTGGTGCAGTTTGACACTGGTGTAAAGCTACAAAAAGATTGTAAACAGAATCTCATGAAAAGAGGTTGATACACTGAGTGCACAAAACATTAAGAACACCTTCCTAATATTGAGTTGCACCCCCACTTTTGCCCTCAGAACAGCCTCAATTTGACGGGGCATGTTCTCTACAAGGTGTTGAAAGCGTTCCACAGGGATGCCGGCACATGGTGACTCCAATGGTTCCCTCCGTTATCAGCATTTCACTTCTTTTTTTTCTTTTATAAAAAAATATATATGTTTATTATTTTCCAATAATAAAAAAATAAAAAAAACTGCAATAAACAATGACATTCATTGTACTGTTGAATGGGACGGCCAATTTAGAGGACAAAACAAAACTTAACTCACACATACACAAAATAAAACGAAATCCTATTAGGTGGTACATGTATAAGAAGACAGCATATAGTCATTACAAGCAGTGTAGTTAAGTCAAAAATAAATATTGAGTGGAGTACAGCACAGAGTAGCAGCAGATCGTCAACCCAGTTATGAAGCGGGACTTGACCATTTATCCAGTATCGGCTGCCATATTTTGTAAAACACTGGACTTCTATTGGAGGTATTGTATCGAATCTTTTCCATATGTATTACGTTCCCTAAATCCCGTAACCACATTTCAAAAGGTAGGTACAGTCTCCAATTTCCAAAATTGCAATATGAGAGCGTTTCAGTTCTTGACACAAACCGGTGCGCTTGGCACCTACTACCATACCCCGTTCAAAGGCACTTAAATCTTTTGTCTTGCCATTTCACCCTCTGAATGGCAGACATACACAATCCAGGTCTCAAATGACTTAAGGCTTAAAAAAAAATCTTTGTTAAACCTGTCTCCACCTCCTTCATCTACACTGACTGAAGTGGATTTAACAGGGGACATCAATAAGGAATCATAGTTTACAGTTGGATTCTCCTGGTCAGTCTACGTCATGGAAAGAGCAGGTGTTTATAATGTTTTGTACACTCAGTTTCTATTTGCAGTGTGTTTGGTCTAAACAGGGTCCATATAAAAAGGAAGGCATGCTCATGGGATTGACAATGAAAGTATTTGTTTCCCCCATACCCTTGTCCACCCAGAGTCAGCGGTGAACATCAGAAAGGAAGTGAGATGCTGGGGGTTTTCTCCATGGTTACTAGCTGTTCTGCCCTCTCTAACCCCTAATGACCAATCCTATTACATACTGGAAGTTTAACAGCAATATTTTGATAGTGACCTTTATAGTGGTGTGGCATAGTTCAATGTTCATGCCATCGGAACCCACTATCTAGATTAAAGATCAGCAGCACGGTTCTAGACTACATTCTTTTCCCCTTCCGCTCTCCATCTCTTCTTGAAATGAAGGAGTCACATGGGTTCATCTGCTTCAGTGAGAGAGGGACCCTTTCCCCATCCCCGTTCATTATCCCTCCTCTCGGGCTCCCCTTAACTATGAGAAAGAAGTGGTCCTTTATCACTGGATTTTACTCTAAACTAAAACAGGGATGCTTTTGTGTAATTCACCATTTATTGAGTAGTATCCCTTTTTCTCTTCCCTCTCGCAATCTCCCTCTTATGAGCCGTCCCAGCTCGTAAAACCAGCAAGTCAAACAACTGCAGAGCACAGAGGAGCTGAGAAGAGAAATGGACACTAAGTAATGCTCTAACAAACACAACTCTCTCAAACGGAGAAATAAAATACTTTACCGTAAACATGTCCACGGTGTTATTCAAGAGAACAGGTTTAAACATATAGCTCTATTCAAATGTGACATGATCCCTCATGACAGATTCATACAAGCTTATGGGATATCGCATCTGTCATACTGTATACACATCTGGGACCCTCACAAACCCTTGTGAAATGTCTGGTATAAAACAGCAATGCTCCGTATGAGTATTTATCAAGATCTCCAATTAGCTGCATCCGAGGCGGCGGCTACTCTTCCTGGGTCCAAAACAGGAATCAACATAACAAATCAAATACAGTGTTCAATAGGTAACCTTATGTTCATGAAACCATCATGTCAGTAAATCAATGATGACTGGCTTTATCTGTGCCAGGAAAGAGTCGATTCTAAAACCATGAGGATATATTTCAACACTCTGCTGATTGAAGAGCCTACTTCAGTTATTTACAGCCCTGCCAATTCCCTCTACGCATCACCCTGAGCAATCTCCTCTGCGTGGTGTCTACGCAAATGTTTCCGCACTAGATTTACACTGTACACTCAAAAAGGCATGTTTCAAAATGATAAGAAAATACAATATAGCAGATGCTCTTTTAACACCGCAGCACTAAGAAGCAAATTAAATGGTCAGTGTCACTGTAAGCACCTGGTTGTTGAGTTAAGGTACAGTCCATCAATTACAAAGACACTAGTTAAGTGTAGGTCAGGCGAGCTGGGGGATGTTGTCTGTCTGATGGGTCACTTAGTAGTCTACTCCTAATGCACGCCTGTAGAGTCCTTGTACCTCTTTACTAAGAAGGGCCTATAATGGTAGGTCATGGGGCCAACAAAACCTGGTTAGCTTTGATCTCATGTTTTAACCATTTGAGGAAGCTTTCCAACCTCCGGCAATGCCCTTACTTCACTTACCCTTCTCGCAGTTCCGGCCTCCAAATCCTAGGGGGCAGTCACAGCTGAAGGAGCCCCACATGTTGACGCAGGTCCCTCCGTTCAAACACGGGTTGTTATTGCAGAAGTGCCTTTTAGCAGAGCATCCTGGGAAGTTAAAGACATCTGAGGAATAGTTCAAGCCAACCTCATTATGCTAAGAGGTAATAAATGATTCATGCTTCAGGTAAAACTTAAGGTACATTCACTTCCCCAACTCAGCTCATAGTGCTCAACTAAGACAGCAGGGAAGGGTGGATGCTATAAAACAGGCACAGAATGGTTCAGTCAAATGGCAATGTGCAAGGTTACTAACCTGGTAGAGTGCCGTTGTTAGCGATGAAGCTAGCCATGTCGACATGGCGGTTGTCAATCCTCAGGTCCTTCATGCAGCCCACAAACTGGCGGTTCTGGATGGGGAAGTCCTCAGGCAGTTTGGGCACGCCCCCTAGGAGGAGAGGACCAGTCAGATCCAGAGATCTACAGCAGAAAGATAGGACAGAGTCAGGCACATTTAGAATCTATCACTCAGCTCTGCTTCTATACCACAACATATCATTAAAAACACTGAGCTCTGCTTCTATACCACAACATATCATTAAAAACACTGAGCTCTGCTTCTATACCACAACATATCAATAAAAACGCTGAGCTCTGCTTCTATACCACAACATATCATTAACACTTAGCTCTGCTTCTACGATCTTGGCTTCTATACCAAAACACATCAACACACTGGAACAGCGTTTATTAAATATTTATCAGCTTGTTTTTTTCCAGGGAGGAAAACAGATACACCTCACTGAACTAAAATATGTTTACAAGCTGGACGTGACAGACTTAATAAAAAAACATATAATCTGTACCATAATGAGAGCCCTGTTTTGCTCAGCCAATTGGGATCTCTCTTTTGCTCTTGGCGTCACAACAATAGTACACTAGATCAAGAGTAACTTCAGCTTGTGGCAAAATTTTAAAACTGAATTCATGGTTTCAAAAGGCTTTTAATCAACTCTACTATAATTGCAACTGTTGGCAAATAACAGTGCATAGTGAAATACTAGTAAGACCCTCCCATTCCCTTACTTTTTGGATCCTGATTGGCTGCCCTGGGCAGAGCAGGTGTAGTTCCCAATTACATGACCAAATCGCAGTGCCACTGAGGTGTCACAGTTGTCCACGGTTACTACGACGACCTTCTGGTCAGAGGGACCCTGGGGCATGCTGGCCTGGTTTAGGATTGGCTGTGAGGAGAGAAGAGGAGTTGTTGAGTTTGGCTCCAGTGTTATGGTGAGAGCACCTACAGCAGATAGGTGGGAAGTCACCTGACAAACTACTGTAAATAGCAGCACATGGTGATAGGAGTTTATAAATAGTACAGCATTTATACGTTATGCTATTTCTTCCTAAATGGGCGATACTGTATGTGTTTGGGAAGAACGTGGACATGTATACAGTATGTAGTGTTTGGTTATGGATGGCTAGATAGATTGTGAGGGACAGGAAAGCACACATTAGGCTATAATGAGCCTTCTGGGACTGTTCAGAGGATTCTTTGAAAATAAAATCACAGGTGTATCTCAAGGACTGCTTGATGCTAAAAATATGCTGAGACTCTAGGTTTCTTCTTCAAATTACAAAAGGCAGGTAAATGTGTGGAAGTTTATTTTTGTCTCAGAATATCCAATTTATTTTTTGTATGTGTCACTGTCAAGCATTTTTGGTTGCTCAGCACATAAATAGATTGCTTGTCTGTCTGAAGGTTGTGTGAAGTTGTGCCACACATCTCAGTATATCAGTGTGATCATAACCAATCCTGTCTAACAAGGTGTCAAAAACTCAGTAATCACACTTATTTTTCAAATGCAAAATACTAAGCGTAAAAACTAGCATTAAAAATCAAAAACACTCACCATCTACTTTGTCATTGAAACGTTCACCCTAGAGAAGGATTTTCTCAAGTCAAGAGCTTCAAGAAGCTTTAACAACCCTAATGAAAATTTTGAAGAGGAAAGTCAGCCACGAGCTTTTATATTCAGCCCTACAGTATTCTGGAACATCACCCCAATTTATCTCAATGTTTTCAGTGCTTCAATCATTTAAAGCCAAACACCCACAGTTCAAGTCAGAGGCTGACACATAACCAACAGCACACACATGGCGGAAAAGCCCTGCTCAACAGCACACACATGGCGGAAAAGCCCTGCTCAACAGCACACACATGGCGGAAAAGCCCTGCTCAACAGCACACACATGGCGGAAAAGCCCTGCTCAACAGCACACACACGGCGGAAAAGCCCTGCTCAACAGCACACACACGGCAGTAAAGCCCTGCTCAACAGCACACACACGGCGGAAAAGCCCTGCTCAACAGCACACACACGGCAGTAAAGCCCTGCTCAACAGCACACACACGGCGGAAAAGCCCTGCTCAACAGCACACACACGGCGGAAAAGCCCTGCTCAACAGCACACACACGGCGGAAAAGCCCTGCTCAACAGCACACACACGGTGGAAAAGCCCTGCTCAACAGCACACACACAGTGGAAAAGCCCTGCTCAACAGCACACACACGGTGGAAAAGCCCTGCTCAACAGCACACACACGGTGGAAAAGCCCTGCTCAACAGCACACACACGGTGGAAAAGCCCTGCTCAACAGCACACACAAAAGCCCTGGAAAAGCCCCTGCTCAACAGCACACACAAAAGCCCTGCTCAACCGTGCCCTGAAAGCAGCCCCTGCTCAACAGCACACACACAAAAGCCCTGCTCAACAGCACACACACGGTGGAAAAGCCCTGCACACACACGAAAAGCCCTGCTCAACAGCACACACACAGTGGAAAAGCCCTGCTCAACAGCACACACACGGTGGAAAAGCCCTGCTCCCTGCTCAACAGCACACACACGGTGGAAAAGCCCTGCTCAACAGCACACACACAGTGGAAAAGCCCTGCTCAACAGCACACACACAGTGGAAAAGCCCTGCTCAACAGCACACACACGGTGGAAAAGCCCTGCTCAACAGCACACACACGGTGGAAAAGCCCTGCTCAACAGCACACACGGTGGAAAAGCCCTGCTCAACAGCACACACACGGTGGAAAAGCCCTGCTCAACAGCACACACACGGTGGAAAAGCCCTGCTCAACAGCACACACACGGTGGAAAAGCCCTGCTCAACAGCACACACACGGTGGAAAAGCCCTGCTCAACAGCACACACACGGTGGAAAAGCCCTGCTCAACAGCACAGTGACGGTCTTCTTCAGCACAAAGCATCTCTTTCATTGTGTGAGGAATCAATGGAGGGAGAAACAAGACAAGGAGGGGCGGAGGGGTAGAATAACGATCCCGTCAATAAAGGTCACAACCTCTTTTCAAACACAAGCGTTTCCCGAGGTCACACAGAGCTCATATAGATCGTCAGCCCGGTTAGAGCTTGTGTCAGCAGTGGCTAGCAACACTGTAATGAGAGGGGTAACCACCACTGACCACCATCCCACTGTTGACTGACCAGGCCTGGGCACTGAGCTATGGACAGAGCATATAGGAATAGTCTCCATGTGCAGTGTGGTCTTGTGCTGAGCGATGATCGATTATTTTTTGTTTTTTAAACAGCTAATTGACCAACATCGGTTCAAATATTTGAATTCCATTACTTTCCTTTCTTTTCTGTGAGCTCAAGCTCAGTCCTTTAGAGAGAAATCAGATCAAGCCCGAACTGTGCGATGTAGATTGGAGTTGTAGATTCCAACAGGCCAATATTCTACATAGTTTAGTGCCGAAAACATTGTAATTAACTACAATGACCATAACCTATTGCGCCGCCAATTTGTCCGGTCTGTGTGGAGCTGACACAGAGGGAAAGAAGAGATGGAAGAATGCGCGATCGAGATGGTCGATCTCGACGTTGGCGATGTCATTTACAAAATAGCCTCCAACACCCTACTCAACAAATTGGATGCAGTTTATCACAGTGCCATCCGTTTTGTCACCAAAGCCCCACATACTACCCACCACTGCGACCTGTATGCTCTCGTTGACTGGCCCTCGCTTCATACTCGTCGCCAAACCCACTGGCTCCAGGTCATCTACAAGACCCTGCTAGGTAAAGTCCCGCCTTATCTCTGCTCGCTGGTCACCATAGCTGCACCCACCCGTAGCACGCGCTCCAACAGGTATATCTCACTTGTCACCCCCAAAGCCAATTCCTCCTTTGGCCACCTCTCCTTCCAGTTCTCTGCTGCCAATGACTGGAACGAACTACAAAAATCTCTGAAACTGGAAACACTTATCTCCCTCACTAGCTTTAAGCACCAGCTGTCAGAGCAGCTCACAGATCACTGCACCTGTACATAGCCCAAAACAACTACCTCTTCCCCTACTGTATTTATTTATTTTGCTCCTTTGTACCCCAGTATTTCTACTTTGCACACTCATCTACTGTCAAATCTACCATTCCAGTGTTTTACTTGCTATATTGTATTTACTTCGCCACCATGGCATATTTATTGCCTTTACCTCCCTTATCTCACCTCATTTGCTCACATTGTATATAGACATATTTTTCTACTGTATTATTGACTGTATGTTTGTTTTACTCCATGTGTAACTGTGTCGTTGTATGTGTCGAACTGCTTTGCTTTATCTTTGCCAGGTCGCAATTGTAAATGAGAACTTGTTCTCAACTTGCCTACCGTGTTAAATAAAGGTGAAATTAAAAGTAATTTAAAAATTGACTATGAAGACCTACTAAAATAGATATTTTGTCAGACAGCATAGGCAGCAGCTCTATAGAGATGAGATGATGACTTGGAATGAAAGCCAAATAAAGTCATCAACTAAAATATTTTATTTACGTGAATATGAATAAAAGATAATCAATGATAAGCAGTAATGGACAGTCACTAACCATCAGCAGTAATGGACAGTCACTAACCACCATGTGTTGTATGCGTGGGCTGCTGAGCGATTAGTGTTGCTCTCTCCTGGGTGGTCTGATTGTTGAGAGCTGAGGAATACATGTGATTTTTTTTTGGGGGGGGTTGTGATTTTTTTTTTTAAAGTATCTTCTTAACAAAAATATAATTAGCAAATTTTATTCATAGCATAAGATTATCACAAATTACACTTGTGATTTGTCTACATATTCCTGCAGAGCCATAATAACTGTCTGAGCCCTTTAATCAAATGGGGCTAAGAATACAGACCAGACAAATGGAGTATAGGTGGACCTTACACACACTGCTGGCATAACACATCTAGACAGCTGTAATATTGTAGGTCATGACAGAGCCCCATCCCTTTTCCAAGGAGCACTGCAGACAGAGGCACTGCCACATCTCCCTCACATGGTTCTCATTCCAACCCTGTATCCTATCCAGTGAGTAGATTAGATTATATCTGTGCTTGCAGCATGCTATTAATACAGCTGTCCCATTGAGGGGCTGTCTGTGAGGAGCTGAATACTAGAGGAGCTCATTGTGGGTCTTGTGATCAAGCTTGGCTGCCTCTGAGAGGATGGAGACTTAATTACATTGTTCCACTGCACTGATCAAATATTAGCCCTCCTCTTTAAACACCTCATCTGTCTCCCATTAGGCATTATTATCGTATCTAATAACTGGCAAATAGGATTAGTTGCTTTGCTGATTTGAGTCTGAAATATGTGCAGATGGATTTCCTTATTCACAACACACCGGCTACTAGAACAGTAGAAAGAACCTCTAAACCTCTTGACCAAAATGTCTTAATCCTTTAGTTGACCCCTTGTGAGGCAATGGGAAACTAATTTGTTGGGACAAACAAACCTGCAGTGTGGGATGATCTGTTAGAATGGTCACAAACCAAATCACCCGACACGCTCTTTTCCACGGTTCCCCTCAGTTGAGAAAGGTCCGGAACAGACTGGTCCAAATTCTCTGGTTCGTTCACTGACCTACGCATTGGGCCATCGCTCCCAGCAGCAATCATCAGTCATGGCTGTTGACTCTGCTATAATGACTCTCTGCTAATGTCTGTCAGCCGCTCAGTCTGCTACACAAAGCCCCGGCCTGTCAGAGCTGATTGGAGAGCATACTTACTCAGGACTACATAAAAACACTGTTCCCCTCATTACAGCGGGGTGACAGGGAAACATGGGAATATGAGTTCATTGTTATCCACGATGACAGGGATGGACAGGAGGAGCATGGGAGCAAATAACAGTAATATTAGATCTGACTGGAAACACCATAGCAACCAGAGAGGTTAGCCCTGAAGCGCAGTGTCCCGCTCAAAGCCCAAGTCAAAACCTCTCTCGCCTTTCTTTTCCTCCTTTTGCTCCTCTCCCGCCCTGTTTTTCTCTCCTTGCTGGTGAACAGAGAGCGGGGCACCTTCCCCGGGGCCGCATCATTCACTGCCTATGGTCCCTTTGGAGGCCGAGCCCAGCACAAAAGCAGTGGTCATTGCCATTCTCCACACTCCCCCTCTCCCCTGAAAGGCACATTTCAATCTAAAATGGCCCCACCTCATCCCACCCACCCCCCGCGGATAGGGACATGCCGGCGTGAGATACCTCAGAGGGGAGGAGCCATCATTCTACCTCTATGACTCACTGGATCTGGACCAATGAGACAATGCTGCAGCAGCGGGTGTGAACTTTGATGGGGGGGGGGTTTAGTTCAACCAAAACTCCCTTCCATTGGTCTGCACCTCTGCTTAGCATTATGCTAGTTCCATTATTGAGTTCATGTTTGTATTGTGCTAAAGATGAGTAGGAAACTAGCTGGTAAAATATGATAGAAAAGAAAACAGGTCTTAAAGGCGTTAGTGTGAGCAGTGGGCACTCGAGAGGAAGCACTTCTGTAGGTCACTGGAGACTGTTACTGTCTGTTTAATCCAAAAACGACTAGGTCACTGGAGACTGTTACTGTCTGTTTAATCCAAAAACGACTAGGTCACTGGAGACTGTTACTGTCTGTTTAATCCCAAAACTACTAGGTCACTGGAGACTGTTACTGTCTGTTTAATCCAAAAACTACTAGGTCACTGGAGACTGTTACTGTCTGTTTAATCCAAAAACTACTAGGTCACTGGAGACTGTTACTGTCTGTTTAATCCAAAAACTACTAGGTCACTGGAGACTGTTACTGTCTGTTTAATCCAAAAACTACTAGGTCACTGGAGACTGTTACTGTCTGTTTAATCCAAAAACTACTAGGTCACTGGAGACTGTTACTGTCTGTTTAATCCAAAAACTACTAGGTCACTGGAGACTGTTACTGTCTGTTTAATCCAAAAACTACTAGGTCACTGGAGACTGTTACTGTCTGTTTAATCCAAAAACTACTAGGTCACAATAAAACAAGCGATGGAGACTTTCATTGGACTTGTTGGTTTGTAACAAAGTGATTAATGAAAGAATAATGTCCCCGCTTTGATGGGAACCAAAGACTTTTCCTCCAATGGCCCACGAGATGTTGTGTTCCCTCACATTCTGCTGGCTGAATCTGACATGGCCCTGTTATTATAGACCATGAATAGAATATCCACACTAGGAGGGGGTTGCCTGGCAACAGCTTTATGATGCAAAGTGACTTTCTGAATAGACCAAAATGTAACATCCTGTGTGTTGGTCTGGGGGGGGATAAGGGACAAGGGGTAGTGGGTTATAGTTCCATACATTCTTCACTGATTGATATGGAAATAAAAAAGTTGAAGCCGTCGTCAAGGAAAAAGATCTCGTTTTGTACGAGTTCTATTTTCTCCAACATATACTCTGAGCATAGCTGTGAAAACATTCCTCCCACCCTTTTCTAGTGTCTCTCTCGCTCTTTATCCATCCGTCTCATCCCCCTCCATCTCTCTAGCTCTCTCTCATTCCCCCTATGTCTGTCTGGCACACTGCACATTCCACTGTCCCATCAACGGTTCTCTGGAATGACACAGCAGCAGTTCTGACAGGATGCAGCAAAGTGACAACATCCACAGAGGACCCTGGGTATTCTTCTCCCAGTGTGGTCCAGCTAGAATCCTGACTCTCATCACTCTATAGACTAGCGCCGTCAGACACTTGATGAAGTACAGCTGATCTAGTATAAATGGATGTCAACAGGACACGAAGTACAGTGTAAAAATCTATATCCAGATCTACAAACACTACACAACATCCATAAATCAATTACCGGTATACAAGTCAATTGCAGGCCAAACATGTTAAGAACATATGTCTTGTATGTCTCATATTTCAAGTCTGTGGTAAAAGACAAACATAATTCAGTTTAGGCATGTACTGTACTGATATTGGAAATGACCTGGTCTTCGTCCTCCTGCTCAGTGCTTCAGAGTGAGGTCTGATAAAGCCAAGTCTATAATGGGCCTTTTCAGTAGCCTAGTCTGACTCAAGTTACTGTATATGGGGCGGCAGGGTAGCCTCGTGGTTAGAGCGTAGGACTAGTAACCAGAAGGTTGCGAGTTCAAATCCCCTGACAAGGTACAAATCTGTAATTCTGTCCCTGAACAGGCAGTTAACCCACTGTTCCTAGGCCGTCATTGAAAATAAGAATTTGTTCTTAACTGACTTGCCTAGGTAAATAAAGGTCAAATTAAATTTCCCAGACCCAGCAAATCTGTGTTTTGTCTAGTGTTGAACCAGTCTATACTTTATAGGACCACAAGGCCTCGCCCAGGTTTCCCCCGACGTACCTTGTTGTAGTAGTGAACTTGCACCACATGCCACTGGCCATCACTGACACCTCCAAGGATGTAGGGTGACACAGTCGTCTTGGTCTCACCTAAAAAAAAGAACAAGCCAGCAAAGGTTATTCACACATCATTGGATCAGGGCTCGTGCCAACACTTGTCACCATCACATGTGAATATATTAATAACAACCAACTCTAGATCTGGGATTAATTGGCTGACGTGCACTAACAGAAGCCCCTCCTACCAGCAGAGAAGGTGAGCTGGATCTGCTCGTTAATGATTTCCACAGCGATGAAATCGTGTTTCTCGTTGAAGCGGCCATTGTAGAGTAACAAACCATTTGGCTCCTTTGTGGCAAATCTGGAAGACAGAAAACAACAGGGCTCAGAGTGTACATTCACAGCCAAAGGCTAAGAGAGTAAACAACACTGAGGAAGGGTCTTTGTGGGGGGGGGACTATGTGAAGATGCATTCTGCAAATATAACTAGTCATTGCTGCAATAAATGCATTTTCAACTATTTTCAACCACATTGAACATTTAGTGCTGAAAAACATGTCTAAATGGTTCTGTATCAATATCGTGTCTAGAACCCCATCCAGTACCCTCGCCACAAGACAGACAGACGTACAATATACTGACTGACATGCCCTATTATAGCAGAGGATACAGATTAACACCAGAAAACATTTTTCCTTTCCCATTAGGTTACTAGGAGGCCATATTGATGCACTGTCCCTAGTGATTCCCCATTGAGGAGCAGAGAGGACAAAATGTAATAATGATGCAATTTTCCACATATCACTGAGCATCCAACAGGGTTAACCACCACGACCACCGTTCTCTGACAGAGATGGAGAACTGCACTACAAAACAACGTAATATCTGCAGTGTTGGTGTGGAGCATGACACAGTCCATAAACTCAGACAGCATGCCGTGGACAGTGACTAAACCACAGAAATAGAATGTCCATAGAGCTGGTGGTCATTGTGTTGTTGTCTTTTACTGTAACGTTAATGGACAGTTAGACACATTTAACCAATCCAGTGCACCTCTGGCACCCATCCAGAGGCCACGCCAAGTGACGCCACTAACGCTCTCGTCCAACCTGGGATTCAAGGAACGACGCGTTCCAACCGCAGAAAGACCACAGGGCATAGAAAAAAGACGGCACCAGTTCTATAAAAAAAATAAAATCAAAAAATAAAATCAAATTTGATTAGTCACATGCGCCGAATACAACAGGTGTTGACCTTACAGTGAAATGCTTACTTACGAGCGTCTAACCAACAGTGCCGTTTCAAAAGATAAGGATAAGAATAAGAGATAACTGTAACAAGTGATTAAAGAGCAGCAGTAAAAAATAACAATATATACAGGGGGGTGCCGGTACAGAGTCAATGTGCAGGGGCACCGGTTAGTTGAGGTAGTATGTAGGTAGAGTTAATTAAAGTGACTATGTATAGATGACAACAGAGAGTGGCAGTGGTGTGGAGAGTGGGGGCAATGCAAATAGTCTGGGTAGCCAACTCATTGGGTCACCGAGGTCTGAGGTGTCTTAATTTGATTCACCACAAAGGTAAAAAGCTCATGTGTGACACCGTGTTACCTTACATAATGATATTGCCGGCAGTCTAGGCCAAATGCAGAAGTTGCCAGAAAATTATAGAACCAGAAAATCATTTCCCCTCATTCATGTCCCAGGGGACCAAACAGTGGATGTGCTCCGTTTTACATTTGGAACATTCTGAACATCTGTGGGAGAACTGAGATCCCTGTCGTCTGTGTTACTGGTGTGACGCGTTGGCGCTTGTAGTCCGCATCTGCCTGTTCAGATGGAGACAGTGTCAGACGGATGAAGCCTACTTTCTTACTATAAATGAGGGAGAGATTCCAGAGATCTAAATACAGTCTCTCAGGACGCTTTCAGAGCACATTGGTAAATGTTGCGAGGCTATGTGTGTGTGTGTGCCAGTGTGTGAGCGTGCCAGTGTGTGAGCGTGCCAGTGTGTGAGCGTGCCAGTGTGTGTGCGTGCCAGTGTGTTTGCGTGCCAGTGTGTGAGCGTGCCAGTGTGTGAGCGTGCCAGTGTGTGAGCGTGCCAGTGTGTGAGCGTGCCAGTGTGTGAGCGTGCCAGTGTGTGTGCGTGCCAGTGTGTGAGCGTGCCAGTGTGTGAGCGTGCCAGTGTGTGAGCGTGCCAGTGTGTGTGTGTGCCAGTGTGTGAGCGTGCCAGTGTGTGAGCGTGCCAGTGTGTGTGAGCGTGCCAGTGTGTGTGCGTGCCAGTGTGTGAGCGTGCCAGTGTGTGAGCGTGCCAGTGTGTGTGTGTGTGCCAGTGTGTGTGTGTGCCAGTGTGTGAGCGTGCCAGTGTGTGAGCGTGCCAGTGTGTGAGCGTGCCAGTGTGTGAGCGTGTCAGTGTGTGTGCGTGCCAGTGTGTTTGCGTGCCAGTGTGTGAGCGTGCCAGTGTGTGTGTGTGCCAGTGTGTGTGCGTGTGTGCCAGTGTGTGAGCGTGCCAGTGTGTGAGCGTGCCAGTGTGTGAGCGTGCCAGTGTGTGTGCGTGCCAGTGTGTGCGTGCCAGTGTGTGAGCATGCCAGTGTGTGAGCGTGCCAGTGTGTGAGTGTGCCAGTGTGTGAGCGTGTGACCAGTGTGTGAGCGTGCCAGTGTGTGAGCGTGCCAGTGTGTGAGCGTGCCAGTGTGTGAGCGTGCCAGTGTGTGTGTGTGCCAGTGCCAGTGTGTGAGCGTGCCAGTGTGTGAGCGTGCCAGTGTGTGTGCCAGTGTGTGAGCGTGCCAGTGTGTGTGTGTGCGTGCCAGTGTGTGTGCGTGCCAGTGTGTGAGCGTGCCAGTGTGTGTGTGTGCCAGTGTGTGAGCGTACCAGTGTGTGTGTGTGCCAGTGTGTGAGCGTACATGCATTATCCCAGAGTGTAGCCATGGGGCACAGCAATGCTGACCTGCTTACTGAGGAGAATGATAATCATGACCTCAGACAAGAGGGAAGAGGAGAAAAACAAAACGCACCAACTGATTACAATAGCACTGAATATCTCAAACATGTTCTACCGTGACTGCATGGCCATGCACGACTGCAAAACCGTCATTAAGTTTGCTGACGACACAACGGCGGTAGGCCTGATCACAGACGACGATGAGGAAGCCTATAGGGAGGAAGTCAGAAACCAGGCAGTGTGGCGCCAGGACAACAACCTTTCTCTCAACATCAGCCAGACAAAGGAGATGATCGTGGATCACAGTAAACGGAGGGACGAGCCCGCTCCCATCCATTGTGACGGGGCGGGAGCTTCAAGATCCTCAGTCTCCACATCACTACGGAATTAACAAGGTCCACACACACCAACAAGAAGGCAACACACACACAAACAAGAAGGCACGAAAAGATTTGGCAAAGATACAGCTGCACCATTGAGAGCATCTTGACTGGCTGCATTACTACTTGGTATGGTAACCGCTTGACATCTGAACACAAGGCACTACAGAGGGTAATGTGTACGACTTATCTCTACTACTGCAGCGCAAGCGGTACCGATGCACCAAGTCTGGAACCAACAGGACCCTAAACAGCTTCTACACCCAAGCCATAAGACTGCTAAGTCGTTAACCAAATAGCTACTTGGAAGGCTTTCCACTATATGTTGGAACATTGCTGTGGGGACTTGCTTCCATTCAGCCACAAGAGCATTAGTGAGGTCGGCACTGATGTTGGGCGATTAGTCCTGGCTCTAAGTCGGCATTCTAATTCATACCAAAGATGTTCGATGGGGTTGTGATCAGGGCTCTGTGCAGACCAGTCAAGTTCATCCACACCGATTTCGACAAACCTTTCTGTATGGACTTCGCTTTGTGCACGTGGGCATTGTCATGCTGAAACAGGAAAGAGCCTTCCCTAAACTGTCGCCACAAAGTTGGAAGGACAGAATCGTTGAGAATGTAATTGTATGCTGTAACGTTAAGATTTCCCTTCACTGGAACTAAAAGGGCCTCGCCCAAAGCATGAAAAACAGCCCCAGACCATTATTTCTCCACCATCAAACGTTAGTTGGCACTATGCATTCGAGCAGGTATCATTATTCTGGCATCTGCCAAACCCAGATTTGTCCGTCGGACTTCCAGATGGTGAAGCGTGATTCTTCACTCCAGAGAATACGTTTCCACTGCTCCAGAGTCCAATTGCGACGAGCTTTACACCACTCCAGCCGACGCTTGGCATTGCACATGGTTATCTTAGGCTTGTGTGCAGCTGCTCGGCCATGGAAACCCATTTCATGAAGCTCTCAACGAACAGTTCTTGTGCTGACGTTGCTTCCAGAGACCGTTTGGAACTCGGGAGTGAGTGTTGCAATCGAGGACATTAGATTTTATGTGCTATGCGCTTCAGCACGCAGCGGTCCCGTTCTGTGAGCTTGTGTGGCCTACCACTTCATGGCTGAGCCGTTGTTGCTCCTAGACATTTCCACTTCAAAATAACAGCACTTACAGTTGACCGTGGAAGCTCTAGCAGGGCAGAAATTTGACAAACTGACTTGTTGGAAAGGTGGCATCCTATCGGACGGTCAATGAGCTCTTCAGTAAGTTCATTCTATTGACAATGTTTTTCTATGGAGGTTGCATGGCTGTGTGCTGTCAGCACCGGGTGGCTCAAATAGCCGAATCCACTAATTTGAAGGGGTGTCCACATACTTGTATGTATTTACCTCAATTACCTCATACCCCTGCACATTGACTCGGTACTGGTAACCCATCTATATAGCCAAGTTATCGTTACTCATTGTGTATTTATTCCTTGTGTTATTATCTTTCTATTGTTTTTCTATTTGCTGTGTTGGGAAGGGCCCCGTAAGTAAGCATTTCACTGTTAGTCTACACCTGTTGTTTAAGAAGCATGTGACAAATACAGTTGGATTTGGTTTGAAACAGAAAATCTTGTGTTGTTTATTATGGTTAGCATCTAGAAATATTGTTTATTTTCATCTATGGCTTGGCCTTCTTGTCATCAATGAATATGTTTCCAAGGCTTGTGCACACAGCTTCCAGTTCCCCCCCGGACTGAGTGAAATCAACCATAACTGACTCCTCTGGCAACATTATATATGTCACATTAGACTGCCATTAGCAAAGTTAACAACCAGTCTACACATATTGACATGTGGAAGGGCCAATGGCCATGGTATAATGGCAAGTTGATGTGACTGTATTAGACACGTGCATTGAGGAAGTCTCTAGATGGCCAAACCTGATATGAACACTAACAATGTGAGAGGTATTATTAAAATATGTGACACAAATGTTGCTACTAAGGCTGTTTCTGGTAACAGACACACTTCCAACTCACAATTTCCTCTTCCTGCTAACTCTCGCTCTACTGTAGTGCAGTCTATAGGCTCCACCTCACTGAGGTTCCTCATGAGAAAAGCTCTTTACCACAGTAACCTGATGAAGCCAGGTTCAGGTAACAGAGCACCCTGATAGACAGCCTGCTGGGTGTTAGCTGTTATATCCACAGCTTTACACACCACCTACTTCACAGCTCTGGGAGCAATCTGGGAACTACAGGCCAAGGCGTTTAAGAAAGAGATCCAAAAGACTGCCATCTGAGCTACGTTTAAACAAAGTTCCATAAAACTCACAAAGGCATATCATTATCACCACTACTCATTAATGGCTAGTTTCAAGCCCTGCCAAGAACTTCTATATACAAATGTATATACAAAATGGCCATGTAATTTTACAGTGATAGCAACTGGGGGTATTGTCTTTGCTATGATGGGATATTACACCCACGGAAGTGCTTTTATTGTCAGTTGGGAAGGAGCATTTCATTCAAATTAATGTACCCGTGTCTCATTTACATGAATGTACATCCGTGATCGACTGTGTTCAGTGTTACTCATCTGTTTTATTTAAGCACCACCATCCCCTGGCTACATTGCACAAGATACTAGTCCTTGATGTTGGACTAGAAATACAACTTGCTCTACCTGTATCAGACAAATGACACCATTATGATTTCGTGCTCATATAAAACTGGATGGTCGTTAATTCAGAGCAAATACATGTTCCCAAAATATCAAGGCATACCAGCATGAAAGCCCCCTAGGTGTAGGAGTTCATCTCATATGCGCACACACATGTAAAAAGGTGGAAAAAGGTCTGGGAATATGGCTGAATATAAACAGTATAGCTTTTCCCTCCACAAGGAAATCAAACAAGCAAAATGCCATTACAGAGACAAAGTGGAGTTGCAATTCAATGGCTCAGACACAAGACGTATATGGCAGGGTCTACAGGAAATCAAGGACTACAAAAAGAACACCAGCCCCGTCACGGACACCGACGTCACACTTCCAGACAAACTAAAACACCTTCTTTGCCCATTTTGAGGATAATACAATGCCACCGCCGAGGCACGCTAACAAGGACTGCGCGCCCCCCTATTCTCCGTGGCCGACATGAGTAAAATATTTAAACCTGTTAACCCTCGCAAGGCTACTGGCCCAGACGGCATCCCTTGCCACGTCCTCAGAGCATGCACAGACCAGCTGGCTGGAGTGTCTACGGACATATTCAAATCGCTCCCAATCCCAGTCCGCTGTCCCCACTGCTTCAAGATGGCCACCATTGTTCCTGTACCCAAGGCGGCAAAGATAACTGAACTATATTACTCGCCAACGTGCAATCATTGGACAATAAACTAGATGAGGTAAGATCACGAATATCCTACCAACGGGACATCAACAACTGTAATATCCTATGCTTCACGGAATCTGCTGCACCGGCAGCAGAGAACAGCACACTCCGGTATGATGAGGGGGGGTGGTCTGTGCATATTTTTTTTAAACAGCTGGTGCACGAAATCTAAGGAAGTCTCTAGACTTCTAGAGTATATTGTGATAAACTGCAGGCCACACAACTTGCCTAGAGAGTTCTCAGCTATACTTTTCGTGGCTGTTTATTTACCACCACAGACAGATGCTGGCACTAAGACCGCACTCAGTCAGCTGTATAAGGAAATAAGCAAACAGGAAACCGCTCACCCAGAGGCGCCGCTCCTAGTGGCCGGAGACTTTAACGCAGGGTAATTTAAATCAGTTCTACCAAATCTCTATCAACATGTTAAATGGGCAACTAGAGGGAACAAAATTCTAGATCACCTGTACTCCACACACAGAGACGCGTACAAAGCTCTCCCTCGCCCTCCATTTGGTAAATCCGACCACAACTCTATCCTCCTGATTCCTGCTTACAAGCAAAAATTAAAACAGGAAGCACCAGTGACTCGATCTATTAAAAAATGGTCAGATGAAGCAGATGCTAAACTACAGGACTGCTTTGCTATCACAGACTGGAACATGTTCCGGTATTCTTCCGATGACATTGAGGAATACACCACATCAGTCACTGGCTTTATCAATAAGTGCATTGAGGACGTCATCCCCACAGTGACTGTACGTACATACCCCAACCAGAAGCGATGGATTACAGGCAACATTCGCACTGAGCTAAAGGGTAGAGCTGCCGCTTTCAAGGTGCGGGACTCTAACCCGGAAGCTTACAAGAGATCCCACTATACCCTGCGACGAACCATCAAACAGGCAAAGCGTCAATACAGGGCTAAGATTGAATCATACTACATTGGCTCCGATGCTCATCGCATGTGGTAGGGCTTTCGAACTATTACAGACTACCAAGGGAAGCACAGCCGCGAGCTGCCCAGCGACACGAGCCTACCAGACGAGCTAAATCACTTCTATGCTCGCTTCGAGGCAAGCAACACTGAGGCATGCATGAGAGCATCAGCTGTTCCGGACGACTCTGTGATCACGCTCACCGTCTTACGTGAGTAAGACCTTTAAACAGGTCAACATACACAAGGCTGCGGGGCCAGACGGATTACCAGGACGTGTGCTCTGGGCATGTGCTGACCAACTGCAGGTGTCTTCACTGACATTTTCAACATTTCCCCGATTGAGTCTGTAATACCAACATGCTTCAAGCAGACCACCATAGTCCCTGTGCCCAAGAACACAAAGACAACCTGCCTAAATGACGACAGACCAGTAGCACACATCCGTAGCCATGAAGTTCTTTGAAAGGCTGGTAATGGCTCACATCAACACCATTATCCCAGAAACCCTAGACCCACTCCAATTTGCATACCACCCACACTGCCCTTTCCCACCTGGACAAAAGGAACACCTATGTGAAAATGCTGTTCATTGACTACAGCTCAGCGTTCAACACCATAGTACCCTCAAAGCTCATCACCAAGCTAAGGATCCTGGGAATAAACACCTCCCTCTGCAACTATATCCTGGACTTCCTGACAGGCCGCCCCCAGGTGGTGAGGGTAGGTAGCAACACATCTGCCACGATAATCCTCAACATTGGATCTCCCCAGGGGTGCGTGCTCAGTCCCCTCCTGTACTCCCTGTTCACCCACGACTGCATGGCCAGGCATGACTCAAACACCATCATTAAATTTGCTGACGACACAACAGTGGTAAGCCTGATCACCGACAACGAGGAGACAGCCTATAGGGAGGAGGTCAGAGACCTGGCCGGGTGGTGCCAGAATAACAACCTATCCCTCAACGTAACCAAGACAAAGGAGATGATTGTGGACTACAGGAAAAGGATCACCGAGCACGCCCCCATTCTCATCAACGGGGCTGTAGTGGAGCAGGTTGAGAGCTTCAAATTCCTTGGTGTCCACATCAACAACAAACTAGAATGTTCCAAATACACCAAGACAGTTGTGAAGAGGGCACAACAAAGCCTATTCCCCCTCAGGAAACTGAAAAGATTTGGCATGGGTCCTGAGATCCTCAAAAGGTTCTACATCTGCAACATCGAGAGCATCCTGACCGGTTGCATCACTGCCTTGTACGGCAATTGCTCGGCCTCTGACCGCAAGGCACTTCAGAGGGTAGTGCGTACGGCCCAGTACATCACTGGGGCAAAACTGCCTGCCATCCAGGACCTCTATACCAGGCGGTGTCAGAGGAAGGCCCTAAAAATTGTCAAAGACCCCAGCCACCCCAGTCATAGACTGTTCTCTCTACTACCGCATGGCAAGCAGTACCGGAGTGCCAAGTCTAGGACAAAAAGACTTCTCAACAGTTTTTACCCCCAAACCATAAGACTCATGAACGGGTAACCAAATGGTTACCCAGACTATTTGCATTGTGTGCCCCTCCAACCCCTCTTTTACGCTGCTCCTAGTCTCTGTTCATCTTATATGCATAGTCACTTTAACTATACATTCATGTACATACTACCTAAATTGGCCCGACCAACCAGTGCTCCCGCACATTGGCTAACCGGGCTATCTGCATTGTGTCCCACCACCCACCAACCCCTCTTTTTACGCTTCTGCTACTCTCTGTTCATCATATATGCATAGTCACTTTAACGATACCTACATGTACATACTACCTCAATAAGCCTGACTAACAGGACTAGCCTTGCTACTCTTTTTCCAAATATCTTTTTACTGTTGTTTTATTTCTTTACTTACCTACACACACACGCATTTCACTGTAAGGTCTACACCGGTTGTATTCGGCGCATGTGACAAATAAACTTGATTTGATTTGAGACTGTCCTCTCTGCTAGCGGAGCTTCTAAAGACTCCAGAACAGCTTATCAAATTTCTACCCAGACTATTTGTAACCCCCCCCCCTCAATACGCTGCTGCTACTCTCTATTATTTATGCATAGCCACTTTAATAACCCTACCTGCATGTATATAATTACCTTGACACCACCCCTGTATATAGCCCCGCTATTGTTTTGGGGGGGGGTATTTTCTTAAAACTGCATTGTTGGTTAAGGGCTTGTAAGTAAGCATTTCACTGTAAGGGTGTAGACCAGTTGTATTCAGCATTTCACTGTAAGGTCTACTACACCTGTTGTATTCGGAGCATGTGTCAAATAACGTTTGACTTATACTGTATTTTATACCATCAGTGCCGCATTCACCTCTTTAGATTGTGTGCATTAGGTTGTTGGGGAATTGTTAGATATTACTGCACTGTTGGAAGAAGAAGCACAAGCATTTCGCTACACTCGCATTAACATCTGCTAACCATGTGTATGTGACCAATAACATTTGATTTAATCCTAAGGCCCGACTGTGTGTTGCATATCTCCAGCTTCACCTTGATGAGCGAGACAGACAGAGGAGAAATAGGCCAAGCGCTGACTCAAAGCTCAAAGTGACCACTGAATGTAATCAGATCAGACTCCTGGGTCTCAGATTAATGTCCCCGGTTACACAAGGTGCCATTCCAGTCTACAGACCCCATTAGAAACCTCTCTCACCATGATACTCACCATGATACTCACCATGCTAAGGGAACCCAAACCCAGCAAGAGAAGATGAGCCTTTTAAAGACTACGGCTATCAAATGTTTCAATAACTTGTGAAACTCCAGGAAGCTTATGTAAATGAGAGGGGAGGAAGGCCGTAAAGAGGCGTGAGCGTATAAGAGCAGTTGTGGAATGTAGGAAGTGATCATTTAAAGAGAGTGCAAGAGTAATGTTCGAGAGGAGTCAAAAAAAAGAGAAAGAGAGGGTGGAGTGGTGAGAGGAAGAACGAGAGAGGTGTAGAGAAGGAGTGAATCACAGTACTATATTTAGGGAGCTACTTTGTACTACGAAAGTGAATGATTGAGATGGCACAATGTCCCACTGTGTGGGGTAATAGTTGTTCTTACGAGAGGGAGAGGGTGAAGTGGAAGCGCTGGCGGAGTCCCTTGAAGGTGAGGAAGGACTGCAGGGGGAAGTTCCTGGTGGTCATCTCACAGTAGGGCTTTTCATAACCGCCAGATGGGCACTCACACTTGAACCCCCCCACCAGCAGGTTCACACAGGTGCCCCCATTCTTACACACAGCTGGGCCGCAGCGCCCGGAGCGGGACGATAGCTCACACCGCTTGCCTGGAGGAAGAGAGAGGGGTAGAGAGAGAGGGGGAAGGGAAAGAGAGACCAGTCAGAATTACAACTATCAAGGTGACAAATTTCAGTGCCAGCCCTGGACAGTCTGTGGGTGAAAAAAGAAAGAAATTGGTCCTCCCTTCCAGTTCAACTTCACTAGTGTCTATTCTCACCAGACTACTGCTGCGGTTTAACATGGGTCAAGACAAGATGCATTATGCCTCCAGCACTTACCACAAGCCTTCTCCGAGAGGGAGGGAATGTGTGAGAGAGGCAAAGACGGTGAGAAGAGGTCAAAGGACGCAGCAAAGGAAGAGACAGATTTCAGACAGTGAACAGGACAAAAAGAGAGAAAGTCAGACAGAGAGAGAGAGAGACAGAGAGTGCTATGGCAATGGGGAAGTGTTAGTAAGCCTTCATGCATCATGTAGCGCACTGCTTACAACTTCTATTGGTCGCCAGTCTCTGGATGAGAAGCTGCGGTTGCTATGGCGAGAATGCACACCTCCTTGCAAGAGTTGGAATGTGTGTCAGAGGCACTCGGCAGTGCAGAACACTTCCACTGTGTGTAGAGTTACTGTACTGTTCACACCACACAGAAAAAGACAACATCTCTATAGACTACACACACACACAGGGCTTGTGTTGTACATCCTACAGCTAATCACAGGATTCTCAGTCTAAGGCAATTAAGGGAACACTTTGTTTTACTACTGTTGTAGGGTGTATTCATTCATTCACCCAACTGCAAGGTCATTGCGGTCATTATGGATTAAGCTTTGATACGATGTGGATGTTATCCTATGATGCATTGCCATGACAGTATTGTACCGTGGTGTGCTACACAGGCAGAAGAGCAGTCACTTTACCCTGGCGAACTATGACAATTTGTTGTTTCCTTGTTGATGGCGCTTGGGGACACTTGGCTACCGCTAGTAAAAAACACGCTAACTGCATGAGTGGTAAAAAACTAACTGCATGAGTCGTGAGGAAATTAATCAGTGACTCGCCTCAGGCAAAAAGTTACTTCTGTCTCTTTAAACAAATCAGGGGAAGAGGGGACATTAAGTCAGGGCTTGATGTGGTCAAGCATTGCTGCAGCCAACGCTGGGCTACTGTAGGAAACGGGCCACTGGGATAGTCTTCAACTTCCTCTAAAGTCAGCTTGGGCTCTACAGTGGCCTCATTTTCACTGAGGAGGCTTCAAAGTTATATGTGATGTATTCTTCTTTATACAGTTACAATCATACGCATGTCAAAAATTACATTTTTTTTATGGTAGAAAAATCTTCTAACACTCAGAAAGGAGAAAAAGTAGCATTCTGTTTACTTCAAAATACCTACCAGCTCAGCTACACACATTAACTGTACTGGCTATATCCCATGTAAGTACCTATCCAGAAACTGTACAGAAGACAGTAAGAGACATTATAGTGAGCATCCGGTCTCCACCCTGCAGTCACCTGAGCCTGTTCTGTTGTCTATACGGTAACCTGGGAATAAACAGGGCCAATGTTTTTCTGTCAGGCATCCCTCTGGGACGCCCTCCCACAACAGGTGCAGGGTTCTGGAACAACAGCTCTCGGTTGCTAGGTGAGCTGGGCCATGTGAGGAGCTTGCAAATCCATTTTTTTTTGGAAGCATTTACTACCCCTGCCCTCTCCAACTCTCTGTTTACTGCAAACATGAATCATTAAGGCTGTTAACATGGGACCAGTTCTAGGCAGGAAGAGACACACCACACACTTTAAACTACTCAAGCATGATAAATATCAATGAGAGAAAGTGTACCATTTTGTGGCAATCCAATAGATATAAAACCGGCAATTCAAAAGCTCTGAAAGCATTATACTGTGGAGAAATTGACAAAATTGACCTATAAAATCATGTGGCACTTTGAAATACAAGCATTTCTAAAAGGAAAATAGGTTTGTTGGATTTCTCCTCAGATTTGACCATATATTAACATGTAATGTTTTCATGAGGGACTTGAAAGGGTAACCTTATTAAACCAATTACAACACACTAATGCCACACACACACGCCTTCAACCACCATATCAAATCTCCCCAGTTGACAAGGCACTCAGATTTTTTTTTTTTTATAGATGGGGTTCTGTTCTCTTCAGCAGAGGTGAGACAGAGGTGCTTATCAAACAACAACAGCCAATGAATCACACAATAGATAAGAGTCACCAGAACAATAGGCACACACAGAAACCTTTCAGTCTCAGCCCATAGCTGGCATCATCTCCACTAATCTTTATTTAATCTAATGTGGTGATAACAGAGACAATGATTACCATGACTAATTCATATGATCCTTAGATTAGTGTAATTGTTCAGCTGCGTCTTTTAAAACAATGGTGTGTGAAGAAACAGGGGGATTAAATGTTGGGCTGTAACTAACTCCTCCTGCTGAGACCCCTTTACAGATCTAAAATGGAAACGGGCGTTTCTGTGCTGCTAGGTAACTGAAACGCATGGTCTCCTCTCCTAAGTGAAATAGAGTGGTAGAGAGTCCTCAGATGGGCAGTTTCTCCCTGAGGACGTGAAGGCATACAAGAGTTAAGATAACTCAACGCTGGGACAACAACACAACACGCTCCTGGCACTATCGACAGGGCTTACTCAACACAACACCAACCCACCAATCATACTGACAGTTTGCTGGAAGAATACACTTCATTTATTCAGTTGCAGCTAACCTGGTGTGACTACCATGTAAAATCAGGTAGGGGTGAATCAAGGCCATATCGAACATTTTTCTATATCCCATCCACTGATTCCAGTCACTAGTAGTGAAGGTGAAAGAGTGGCATAATTGTGATCCCACCCCGCCAAACACTCTGTAGCATGGGCCAGGTGCAGTGGTGGAAAAAGTACCCAATTATCATACTTTAGTCAAAGTAAAGATACCTTAATAGAAAATATGACTCAAGTAAAAGTGAATGTCACCCAATATATACTACTTGAGTAAAAGTCTAAAAGTATTTGTTTTTAAATATTATTAAGTATCAAAAGTACATGTAATTGCTTAAATGTAATTGCTAAAATATACTTGTATCAAAAGTAGCCAGGGGAACGCTCCAACACTCAGACATCTTTACAAACAAATAATTTGTGTTTGGTGAGTCTGCCAGATCAGAGGCAGTAGGGAGGACCAGGGATGTTCTTTTGATAAGTGCATGAATTGTACAATTTTCCTGTCCTGCTAAGCATAAAAGTACTTTAGGGTTTCAGAGGAAAATGTATAGAGTAAAAATGACATTTTCTTTTGGAATGTAGTGAAGCAAAAGTTGTCAAAAATATAAATGGTACAGATACCCCAAAACACTGAAGTAGTACTTTACGCCACTTACCACGTGATGAACCTGGACCAGATGACAGGCTTACACGAAACAACACTGCTGCTTTTTAGAACTAGCTAGACCAGAGGTGAGTGGACTAAAACCGAGACTGTAGGAGCGTTATATGAATAACAGTATCTAATATCTCACAAAACACAATCCTATGATCTGCCAAATTCAAATTCAGTTGGTGTAATATTGAAGGCTTTCCATGAGGCATTCCTACGACATGCTTTGATTTTTTAAATTGATTAATACAACATCAAACACTGAAATATAAAGCTTTCAGCAGTTGTGTGCTATAGGCTACTGATAGAACTACCCACAACATAAAGAAATGCTTGATTAGATCAAAGTAAAAGTCTGCAGCAGCAACAACCATGTTATACTGGGGCCTCCTTTCATATATGGGGCGGAGTGTGTGTAGAAATATGCTACAGTGAGATTGGAGCTGAGGAGATGGTATATAAAGCATGTTAAAGATAAGAGCGAAAAGTAGGTTGTTGTATGTGAGTATTCTCAGTCCATTTGTCCTGTACCAGACTGAGTCAGCCAGGCTTAATCATTCAGTCCTTCCCAATATGAGTGAAATTGATGGCTGCTCTGCTCTGTTATTTTTTCTCGCTTTCCATCATACTGCCATCTGGCAACACCCACGGGCCCCTGTAGTTCCACACCACACACAAGTGGGAACACAGACACACATACATACGCGAGCGCACACACAGCAATTACCTACCCACCCACATGGAGTAGGCAATTCAGCACCCACACACACACACACACACACACACACTCATAGAGCAGCCAATTGACCCCCCACACCCATACACAGTGGCTCTCAGCACAGTGGGAGAGTGTCAAATCCAACAGTCAGTCATGTTGAACAACAGGAGCTGTAGATTGCATCCAGGACAACCCCATCAACCCAGCCTAGTCTTGGATAGATCTGGAGAGGAGAGATTGACTGCTCTCTCAGAGGCTTTGTTTGAGCAAATATTAGAGCAAGGCAAAAGTTGATGATTTATGAATCACGCTAACACAGGCATACTGCATGTCTCGATCATATTACTACTCTGATTACCCAGCAGGTAGGCATGCCCAGTAGATGAAGTTGAAATGAGCTAGCCCGCTCAACGCGGTACAGACCCTGATCTAAGTGAGATTGATGAGGATCACTCTGCTGAGTTGACATGGCTCACACACACCATCATCCTCCACAGTTCAGCTCTCACACACCCACAGCAGTATGGACCATGTGAAAGAGTGGTCCTCAACCTGAACCTCAGTGACACCCACTCGCTATTAGAACAACATATTATGTTCTCCCACACAATCGGAATGTGTCCAATGGAAGTGGCAGAAACACATTGGGCTCCCGAGTGGCGCGGCAGTCTAAGGCACTGCATCTCAGTGCTAGAGGCGTCACTACAGACCCTGGTTCAATTCCAGGCTGTATCACAATCGGCCGTGATTGGGAGTCCCATAGGGCGGCGCACAATTGGCCCAGCGTCATCCGGGTTAGGGTTTGGCCGTCATTGTAAATAAGAATGTTCTTAACTGACTTGCCTAGTTAAATAAAGGTTAAATAAAAAATAAATACATTGATTTAGCATTATATAGAAGATACCCTTAAGTGTCTAATCCACTGAAGAGACCATAAGAGACTACCACTATAATTAATCACCATTGTAATCGGTGCCGGTGGCCCATTTAATTAGCTGCACTCACCTAGAGGGAATTCCAAAGTCAATATGATATCCTAAAACATAGGCAGCAGATCCTGAAAGGGGCATTCTATCTGTGAAATAAATTGGAGTGGAGACTGCAGGGTTAATTGAGGGTATCATATCTAGAGATAATATATAGAGATCATTGCATTTCAAAATGTGGTGGTGGATACGAGTCCCTCACTGTATTGCTGCAGAGAATATCTGAAACAAACAAAACTAAAAACACCCTCTACCAAGCTAGCTAACCTAAACCAGAAACACAGATCTACAAAAACGCATAAGGTTAAACAAGGTCTGGTCTTGCCAAGATTTGAACCACACAAGCGGGTATGGTTTTAAACTGAATACACTGTTTATTAAATGGAGACAACCCAATGGTCTAGTAAAAGTGACAACAATTATGTACATGTAAGATCAACCCTTTAAAAACGGAATCCATCTTTCTAGAAAGAAGCGAGAATCCAACCACATTTCATGATTTTATCCAACTAGAACAGCAGTCAACTTCAAAGAACATAGTATATGTCACATAGGGAGAGAGCAGGGCTTTGGGTGAAATCAAATTAACTCATACAACTCCATAACCATCTGATAAAGCAGAGGGCAAAAACTCTGGTAATCACTCATATTAGCATATTTCCATTCCCTTCTCATTCTCCCCGTCCACTCTTAGTTTGTCTACTTCTCTCACCTTCAGCAGAGAGAAACCAGATCGTCTTTGATATTCTCCTGATATGCATAATATTTGGAGCAGTGTGCACACCTTTCCTTCCTAAATCTGCTTTAAGTGGAAAAAGAAGACCCATTTGAGATTGAGGCTGAGATAGTAATTGCTTAGCATCAGAGTACCTCAGTATCTTCAAAAAATTGAACATTTTAAAAGTTCTTCCTTTGCACCAATCCTCACAACCCGTCTCTACAACGTATTCTTTGTTACACTTTTAAATTCCAGGTATTTTTTACCAGGGGGCATTATTAAGACAAGGCGGCGCACTCTCTTTCTCCCTCTCCATCTGTAGCCATACATAATTCAGCACTTCCTTCCATTATTCCTCCCAGAGATACTCTGCTGCTGACCGGCCAAATTACTATTGTTTTCCCCCTCTCAGACACACTCATCCCTGTAATGCTACAAGCTCTACAGGACCTCAGGCCAAGAGAGGCCCCAGGAAGGCAATACCAAAGATACCTGTAACTAACCCAAGATATATCGTCAGCATCTTTTCCAATGGGAGCAAATTAAGCATAATGGGCAGAAAAGCAAGGTGGTGGGCAAAGCCAAGGACGACCTAGCGAGATCCTATTGCCATGTTTTGTCATATTTTCATTAGGGAACGCCTTCTCTGTGAAGTGCGCCGTAACTCAACTCGCCCTTGCACTCGGAACAACGCAATTTTTTGAAACTTTGGTTAAGTCTACAATTCTTAGTGCACCCTGTTCATAGCAGATTCTAGTTTGGGAACAGAAAACTGTATTGAGATTGAATGTTTAAATCGATACTGAAAATGTGCAGAATGTCAGCCAAGTTCCATCTAGCGCCATCATCTCCCACCCTATTTGCTTCAGATTTATATATCCTGTGGGACATCTTGTTCCATCTGTGACAATACCACACTCTGGTGCACCATGATGGACCTGGCCTGTCTTCAAAGCACTCATATTGTAAGACCCTGATGTTAGCTCAACAAAAACAGAACGTGTCGTTGATCCAGACTTCCTCCTACACATACTTCCTTTATACCCGTTCATACTCTTTCATTGATCCCTGCTGGATTGAGATGTGCGGTATGGTTTTTACTCACACACAGACTGCACTTGTCATTCTCTCCAACAGTGGGGAAGGGTAGGAAGTATGAACAGTTAACCGGCTGGCGCATGTTTAATTAACGCAGTCCCACCTAATTGGTCTAGGGATTATTAAATCAACTAGTCATCACACTGCCTGTCCAGCTGAATGGGTTCCATCACTGTATAGGCCTTTAGCCAGGCTGTAATGTCAGGGTCAATATATAGACCTGAGGGTAGGATGACATGAATGAATGATGATGTATACATCCATAGAATTTCCCATGGGACATTAGATATGAAAATCAACTTTATGACCACGTGGCAAGAATGATGTCGTTGAATATTGTCATTGTTGAGCCTCATTCCGGTCATAGACACTTCACTATAAATACAGGAGATGTACATACATTCAATCTTTTTCAAGTGGTTTTCTATGTGAAATGTACGTTTGTTCATTTATTTATTTGAATCCACATTAGCTTTTGCAAAAGCAACAGCTACTCTTCCTGGGGTCCACAAAAAAACATAGCAAGTACTAAAATCACTGATACACAAGGACAGTTACACAAATTCAAAATACAACAATGTAACAAAAAAATTATACAAACAACGTAACTTAAAAAAGTGTGTGTTACATTGCGCTTGTGTGTTTCCCCTCACAGTCCCTGCCATTCCATGAGTTGTCGTTGAATCTGTTTTTAAAACGTAATTTTTCTGTTTGCTTGAGTAATTAGAGATGGAAGGGGGTTCCATGCGATCATGGCTCTGTATAAAACTGCGTTGCTGTGAATTCATTTTGGACCCCTGGTGGCATGTGTTGTGGGGTATGTAAGTAATCAAAATGGGACAAGACCAGGCCTGAACAACTAGTACAGTTGATTTTTGTGTTTTATAAGAAACATACCCCATCTTCACAACAACTTTGTCAATAAGACTTTACCATGATAATTGACCATCCAATGTTATACCTAGGAGTTCAGCTTGCTCAAGTTACTCAATGGTCACACCATTTATGTACAACTCTAATTGAGGTTTAGGTCTTAGAGAACGTTTTGAGCCAAATACAATGCTTTTAGATGTATTTAAGGACAGTTTATATCTACGAAGTGAAATTTCTTAATCTGTTATGAAACATCAAATCCAGAGAGAGGTCGCTCACCAGTATAGTCATTGAGGCACTCGCAGGTGTAGCCTCCCTCTCTGCTGCGGCACAGGCCGTGGGCTCCGCAGGGTTTGGAGTAGCACAGGTCGATCTCTGTCTCACAGTAGTCTCCTGTGAAGCCCGTGGGGCAGCGGCAGCGCAGCCCGGCGATGGGGTGGATGGGCCGGAACAGGATGGTGTCGGATGCCACAAAGGGTGCCAGGCTGTCGAACTTCAACACAGACACACACTTCATGTAGTTCTCACAGGGCTCTCGCAGGCAGATGTTGTCATCGAAGGGCAGCACCTGCTGGGAAGAGATATGGGCCAGCAGGCTGCGGTTCAGGTACAGCCTCTCTTGAAGCTCCTCAGACCCAAAGAACTCTGCCCCGCCACTGGCCCCTGATGCCCCTCTGCCCACCCTGTCGCGCCCCCCTCCTCCCCCGGGCGGGTCCTCCCTGTGCGATGGCACGGCGACAGACAGGCTGACGTTGAGGATGCGGGCGCTGACGTCCGTGTCATCCTGGATGTTGAACACCACCACGTCCTCGCGGTCAGCTGACAGCACGCGGGCCACGCCCTCCAGGAACTGGGCCAATAGCAGGGACAGGAAGTGCTCCTGGGAAGTGTTGGCCAATCGCAGTGTGATGCTGTTGGAGAGCATCTCGTCTGTGATGATGGTGACCTGGAGCAGACACTGGGCCGACACAGAGTGGATCCCATCTGACAGGAGAGAAAGAGGAGAGGAGCACAGTATTAATAATACAGAACCTGGATTTATATCACAAACAGTAGAGGTTTTTCTCTGGATATATAAGGGGCTTAGATGGTGGGAGTGGCAGGAGGCTTGGCAATCAATGCGACTGGGTTCAATCCGGGTAAGACATTTTAGAGGCCCCCCATCTTGGCAGCAGAGAGAATTTAGTAGTTTTCAAGATTGTTTCCTGCAATTCTACACATTTTGCCATGGCTAATGCAATGTTCTTATGCTCAAACATTTTGACAAAATCAACGAGGGTCCCAATTTTTCAATTCTCCCCAACTGTTTAGCTTTTATTTTGGTGATTGTTATATATATATTTTTTTTAAATGGAAAGTACATTGAAGAGCTAATACACCTGGTTTATACTGAAAGCATTTTCCATCCCCAAAATGTATAATAATAAACCATTTTTAAACTCAGTTTGGACCTTTTTTGCATGTATTCACAACACAGATATCCATCTCCCTGCATCCAAAGGGTTAATAAAATAAGGCTATTCAGTTGTCTGTATAATGAGCTATACACATCTAAAATGTCCTTTCCCCTTCACATACAAGGACAGCTCATCCATCCCTAGCCTTTCCTACTGTTGTTTGAAACGCCATCCTATCAATTCCTTCCCACGGCCTTTTGCATTACAAATACATCTCAGCCCACAATTATCCAATACCTTATATAAGTCAAACCCTATTGAGTGATTCCTTTAGTAAGCTGATGTGCAGAACTCATTCCAGTTACTGTAAACCACATTGACAACACAGAGGAAAACATCTTAAAGAAAATATCATCTTGAGGACTGCACAGTGAGTGAAATAATGAAAAGAAAAACCCGGACAGGCTCATCATCAGAAATAACAGGAAACAAAAAGTGGAGTAACAAGTAAACCATGTCGCTAACAAGCAGAAAAGACCCATCAATAGGAAGTCATTCCAATTTGAAAGGATCCTCTCATCAAGAGAACTTACACAACATCAGTGCTAGCATTGAAAAAAGACATGGGCTGAACCTGAACCATATCACAGGCAGCTATAACCCATGTCTCCATTAAAAATAGATGCCTTCAGGTTGCAAATGTATTCAAAGAGCAGAAATACATCATGTATTCTGTTGTTCAGAACTCCCTGATAGTAGCGGTACGTGGATACAATCACCGGGAACGCCACGGAAAGAAAGGCCATATTACAACCTGTGTTATGATAATTGCATTGTTTGTTCTATAACCTGTTAGTTCATATGCCTTGACATCACAAGTACAAATCCCTATCTCCCTCCATGGCTAACTTAGGAAAGGGACGATTTTAGATAGCTAGCCATCGGAGGACAACGACACGAGATGCAACAATTAAAGTTCTGTCAATAACATTTGGCTTCTGATGTAATTGGTGTGAAGCAAAATCCAAAATGGGCTTCCCTTTTTTTTGGTACGCCAGGACCCTTCACAGCTGAGCTTACTCAGTTTAGCTCAACGCTGATTGGCTATTATTTTATTTTTTTAAATGATCAAGTGAAGACAAATGATCACTGGCTTCCCTTGCATTCAATTCTACGGGCAGCAACAATGTCATACTTTTTGTGACCAGAGATGAGATAGATGGGCTCCACACACAGACAAAAGCGGGGCTGTTTCATTCGCTCGGATGCTTTCTCCGGTGAGATACATTCAGTCTCTTGCGAATTGAAGGACATTTATGAAACACAGAGAGATGAAAGAAATGTTTTTCTCTTGGTCCATTTTTTAGGGAAACCTGGCTTCCTTGGCATCTGTGAATACATGCCTCTGCTCCTGACAAGTCAACATGATCCCAGTTCAGGAATCATAAGTTAGACAATCACGGCCCTCTCCAACATCATCCAACCATCTCTTCTCACCAACTCAAATAGACTCTGTGGTTGAGGCATTTGTCAGGATTTGTAGGCATACAATACATTTGTACAACATATTACTGGTGTTATTGATGTTCTCTGTTATAGTATCATCCAATCTCCTGTCTCCGTCTGTCTGGATCTTTGTGAAAATCAATAGATAAAATTGTTCAAAAAAGATCTGAAACCAATCCTATTCTTGACTCTGTTATACATTTTATCTACAGCGTTGTGTGTTTAAGGTCACCAGGGGGAGAGAGGGTTTATTTGTAGCAGTGTTTGCTAGTCTGTTGCCTGAAGGACAAACATAAAACACGCCTAATCAAATCAAACCTGTCGTGAAAACAAGCCCCAGCCTCTTCCTCCTCTTCCCTTTCCACTGTAATCAATAGTCTCTTTGTCTGGGGGCTCTGGATGTGGGCCAGAGAACAGAACAGAACCCCTCAGCTGAGCTTTGGTGGAGGAGAGAACCCAACCAACCACACAAACAGGCAAAAACACTGTGGAAGCTACCGGATCCCAGGCTGGCACAGGGCATGTTTAAACACCCAGCGCCAAAATGAGAGAGAAAGTGGGAAGAGAGTAGAGAAGCAGAGAGAAAGGAAGACTGAGCAGCATGTCTTGACACTGCTTTAATCCTTCTGCTGCCACTCCCGCACTGGAACACTTCAGGCCCTGAGCAGAGTGAACAGAGCTGGAGGGAGGACTGGGAAGGGGCACTTCTCTCTCAGACACACATATCTGTGTTGTCTGTGCACACAGAAAGGTATTCACACAGAAACAAATTGGCGAGGAGAACGTGTCAGAGGGACATTAAAAATGGAAAACAGTCAGATGCTTTGGGAAAGAGGGGCAAAGCGAGATTCAATTTAACATTTAATCTCGGGAGATGAAAGTAGTGTCTCGGTGCCTTTCCCACACAGGCTTAGCTGTGTACATTGGCACGCCTTGTATCAATCATGAAATCGTAACTGCACAGTAAAAAAGTTGTCTAAGAAAGCTTATACCACATCCTATCCTTCAAGTCAACATAGTGACGAGTGGCACAAGTGCCATCTTTATCATGACAGCACTGAGCTCATCACAATTCAGCAAACTCATCCTTAAACGTGGCAATTCACATCTTGCTTTCACTTTTTAATCGTTGTTGACATTTGCATGCTGAATCATATGTTACATGTTAGTCAGAAGACCTTCAGCAGCTTTGATAAGTTGCATAATTGAAAAATAATGTCATATTTGAATTATGCCACATAATTGGCCTATTTAAGTATATACAGTTGAAGTTGGACGTTTACATACACCTCAGCCAAATACATTTAAACTCAGTTTTTCACAATTCCTGACATTTAATCCTAGTAAAAATTCCCTGTCTTAGGTCAGTTAGGATCACCACTTTATTTTAAGAATGTGATATGTCAGAAAAACAGTAGAGAGAATGATATATTTCAGTTTTTATTTCTCTCATCACATTCCCAGTGGGTCAGAAGTTTACATGCACTCAATTAGTATTTGGTAGCATTGCCTTTACATTGCTTAACTTGGGTCAAACGTTTTGGGTAGCCTTCCACAAGCTTCCCACAAGAAGTTGGGTGAATTTTGGCCCATTCCTCCTGACAAAGCTGGTGTAACTGAGTCAGCCTCCTTGCTCGCACACGCTTCTTCAGTTCTGCCAACAAATGTTCTATAGGATTGAGGTCAGGGCTTTGTGATGGCCACTCCAATACCTGGACTTTGTTGTCCTTAGGCCACTTTGCCACAACTTTGGAAGTATGCTTGGGGTCATTGTCCATTTGGAAGACCCATTTGCGACCAAGCTTTATCTTCCTGACTGGTGTCTTGAGATGTTGCTTCAATATACATATAATTTTCCCCACTCATGATGCCTTCTATTTTGTGAAGTGCACCAGTCCCTCCTGCAGCAAAGAACCCCAACAATATGATGCTGCCACCCCCGTGATTCAGAGTTGAGATGGTGTTCTTCGGCTTGCAAGCCTCCCCATTTTTCCTCTAAACATAACGATGGTCATTACGGCCAAACAGTTCTATTTTTGTGTCGTCAGACCAGAGGACATTTTTCCAAAAAGTATGATCTTTGTCCCCATGTGCAATTGCAAACCATAGTCTGGCTTTTTATGGAGGTTTTGGAGCAGTGGCTTCTTCCTTGCTGAGCGGCCTTTCAGGTTATGTCGATATAGGACTCGTTTTACTGTGGATATAGATACTTTTCTACCCGTTTCCTCCAGCATCTCCACAAGGTCCTTTGCTGTTGTTCTGGGATTGATTTACACTTTTCACACCAAAGTACGTTCATCTCTAGGAGACCGAAAGCGTCTCCTTCCTGAGCAGTATCGCGGCTGTGTTTATACTTGCGTATTACTGTTTGTACAGATGAACGTGGTACTTTCAGGCATTTGGAAATTGCTCCCAATGATGAACCAGACTTGTGGAGGTGTACAATTTTTTGGGGGTCTTGGCTGATTTCCCCATGATGTCAAGCAAAGAGGCACCGCGTTTGAAGGTAGGCCTTGAAAAACATCCACAGGTACACCTCCAATTCACTCAAATTATGTCAATTAGCCTATCAGAAGCTTCTAATGCCATGACATAATTTTCTGGAATTTTCCAAGGCACAGTCAACTTAGTGTATGTAAACATCTGACCCACTGGAATTCTGATAGTGAATTATAGGTGAAATAATCTGTCTGTAAAAAAAACAGTTGGAAAAATGACTTGTGTCATGCACAAAGTAGGTGATTGAAAAGACTTGCCCAAACTATAATTTGGTGTTAAGAAATTTGTGGAGTGGTTGAAAAACGAGTTTTAAATGACTCCAACCTAAGTGTATGTAAACTTTCGACTTCAACTACGCCTAGTTGCCTATAAATACTCCTTCAGAATTCACCACGATAATATAAAGCAAGATAATAGCGTATCACTTATTTTCAAGCCTGGCATTTTAGGATTCCTTTTTTCTTTGCCCATCATCACAGGCAGTCATGTAGCCACTGATCCCCCAAATGGAGCAAGAGCCAGAAAATAGGAAAACAAAACACATGGAATTGAGAAGCTTAAAGTTTAGGCTACGTATCAGCAGAGCAGACATTCCCTTAATTATGTTCTCTGCCATGTGGCATTCTTGGATGAAGGCTTGGGCAGAGGTCCATGACAGACAAAGAAACTTGGAAACAGTATGCGAGGAGAATCTGCTCTTTAATAGAAACTAGACCGTCTTTCAAAAAGGGATGCCTCTGTAGAGAAGGAAGCTCTGCTTTAGGAATGGGGCTTGTTGCTGGGAAAAGGGGGTGGGTGGGGGGGACAGAAGGGATGGTGAAGGGACAAGGTGCCAGCTCTGGAGTGTGACAGCCCTGCCAGCCCTATGGCTGACCCCCCCATGGCCTCTGTGTGCCAGGAATGCTCTCAGCAGAGAAGTGGCGCCAGGGAGAGATTAAACACACACTGAGCCTGTATGAGCGCCAGGCCACCACAGTGTGTGTGTGTGTGTGTGTGTGTGTGTGTGTGTGTGTGTGTGTGTGTGTGTGTGTGTGTGTGTGTGTGTGTGTGTGTGTGTGTGTGTGTGTGTGTGTGTGTGTGTGTGTGTGTGTGTGTGTGTGTGTGTGTGTATATATATATATATATATTTATGACAAGATTAAGACAAAGCGTCATCGGCAACACAGCCCGCCAGACTCTAAATACAGTATAGTAAACTCTTCAGGGATCAAGCTATTCAGATAATGTTGCTGTAAATCTAGATCCCATTTATCATTTGATTATGTCAGAGAGTGAAATCCTTTTCTAATACTGTCCCTATTCAGTTCGGATCCCAAACTATTATACATAACATACACATGACTTTATGTGATTGTTACCACACACCCTGACCTATATCAACCCTGGGAGAAGCTCTAAATCTGATAGCCTGAGGGTGGGACAATAGAGGACCTCTCCACTTTATGGGAAATGTAGGCCATACACGCCCAAAAATGCTAACCTCCACTGTTATTGTAATTGTGAGAGGTTAGCATGTCTTGGGGGTATGATATTTGTGTGTCCAATTTACTCACTCATCATAATTTATAATTAATTCAGGATTATCTGTAATCATGATAGCATCCACATTCATGTATTGTGTTTAGAAACATATTCTATTCTTATTTTCAATAAAAGTGACTCCAAAATGACACAATACATTATTTAACATTCATTTCTATTGGGCACAACAGAGTGCTGGAGTACAGAGTCAAAAAGTCAAATTGTTCACCGTCCCAATACTTTTGGCGTGCACTGTACATCTGTTTAACTTCTGTTGGAATATGTCATGTATAAAAAGAGACTGCTCTGCAGAAAACATCCAGTCCCAAATCTAAATCTCTAGTCATTATTTTCTACTGTTGACGTGCTTGCTACAGCAAACTTACAGTGTGTGTGTGTGTGAGGGGGGGGCCTTACACATACAGCAGAGAAAGTTCTCAGGCTGGGGCCTTTGGGAGGCAGATAGACAACTTTCATTGTCTAAAATATTAATAGAATCCTGTTTCCAACCATCCGGTAAATGTTTAATGGCACAGATTCAGCTCCCTTTGGTGCATTACTAAAGAAATGTCACCTCAACACAATGAAAAGGCTAGAAAGGATTGGATGACTTCCACCATCTATAGCCAACACAGTGATAAAATTACAGTTTGGGTCAGTTGAACCTAGCCTGGGTGCCAGCCTGTTAGGCAGCCAGTAGGCAGTCACCAAACAAGCCTGGCTCACATGACAATTCCAAAAAAGTATATTGAAGATGTGCAAAGAATTTAAATGATTTGTAGAATTTGATTGAGGTGACGCTCAACGTAGCTACAAATGTTGAAGTTTCCTGGGTGAAATTGAGTTACAGTACGGGGCAGAAGCAGAGAGAGGGAGAGCTTGAGATACATACCAGAGAAAAGAGGGAGAGCTTGAAATACATACCAGAGAAAAGAGGGAGAGCTTGAGATACATACCAGAGAAAAGAGGGAGAGCTTGAGATACATACCAGAGAAAAGAGGGAGAGCTTGAGATAAATACCAGAGAAAAGAGGGAGAGCTTGAGATATATATACCAGAGAAAAGAGGGAGAGCTTGAGATACATACCAGAGAAAAGAGGGAGAGCTTGAGATACATACCAGAGAAAAGAGGGAGAGCTTGAGATACATACCAGAGAAAAGAGGGAGAGCTTGAGATACATACCAGAGAAAAGAGGGAGAGCTTGAAATACATACCAGAGAAAAGAGGGAGAGCTTGAAATACATACCAGAGAAAAGAGGGAGAGCTTGAAATACATACCAGAGAAAAGAGGGAGAGCTTGAAATACATACCAGAGAAAAGAGGGAGAGCTTGAGATACATACCAGAGAAAAGAGGGAGAGCTTGAAATACATACCAGAGAAAAGAGGGAGAGCTTGAGATACATACCAGAGAAAAGAGGGAGAGCTTGAGATACATACCAGAGAAAAGAGGGAGAGCTTGAGATACATACCAGAGAAAAGAGGGAGAGCTTGAGATATACATACCAGAGAAAAGAGGGAGAGCTTGAGATATATATACCAGAGAAAAGAGGGAGAGCTTGAGATATATATACCAGAGAAAAGAGGGAGAGCTTGAGATATACATACCAGAGAAAAGAGGGAGAGCTTGAGATATACATACCAGAGAAAAGAGGGAGAGCTTGAGATAAATACCAGAGAAAAGAGGGAGAGCTTGAGATATATATACCAGAGAAAAGAGGGAGAGCTTGAGATACATACCAGAGAAAAGAGGGAGAGCTTGAGATACATACCAGAGAAAAGAGGGAGAGCTTGAGATACATACCAGAGAAAAGAGGGAGAGCTTGAGATACATACCAGAGAAAAGAGGGAGAGCTTGAGATACATACCAGAGAAAAGAGGGAGAGCTTGAGATACATACCAGAGAAAAGAGGGAGAGCTTGAGATACATACCAGAGAAAAGAGGGAGAGCTTGAGATACATACCAGAGAAAAGAGGGAGAGCTTGAGATACATACCAGAGAAAAGAGGGAGAGCTTGAGATACATACCAGAGAAAAGAGGGAGAGCTTGAAATAAATACCAGAGAAAACTGAAGAGAGACAAGAGGGAGAGCTTGAAATAAATACCAGAGAAAATTGAAGAGGGAAAAGAGGAAGAGCTTGAGATACATACCAGAGAAAACTGAAGAGAGACAAGAGGGAGAGCTTGAGATAAATACCAGAGAAAACTGAAGAGAGAAAATAGGGAGAGCTTGAGATACATACCAGAGAAAACTGAAGAGAGACAAGAGGGACAAGAGGAGAGGTAGAGACTGAGAAAGAGAGATGGAGAAGAGAGGACTAGAGAGGGAGACAACAGAGAAGCTCTTGGAAGGAGTGTGCCCGGCCTAATTCGAGCACAGTGCTCTACGTCACCGGTGCCCAAAAAATGCCAGCCGAGTCACAGTTGATCAGGATCATGTGGGCAGTCACCACAACACTGAGGACAGAGATGTCCCCTATAGCTCGCCCATCCCTCCGCCCTATCCGTTTCTTTCTAAAAACTCCAGACACATTGGGATAAATGTTTACGTATATGTACATTATATGTCAGTCCAAAGATGGAAACAAGACAGCAACTGTTGTTAGCCTCCAGCTACTGTAGGGGTCATACACTTAGCATACAAGACAACCACATCAGTACCATTTATCATCATTGCTATAAATCTTATATTAATAGCACCTTTTAACCTGGTCTCAAAGCAGTTATACATCACACTGCTGTCATTACATACAGTAGGAATGTGCGAGTGTAAGCCAGGCATTACATTGCATGTGCTGATCTAGGGCAGAGTGGGGGCTGTGTCAAGCAGCAGATGTGTGTTCCAGTAGACGAGTGCCATGGCAGAGCAGAAGGTACCTCAGGGTTAGTGGGTAATGAGGTTGAGCAGAGCCACTTCCCAGAATCTTGGTTATTTTAACACCAGCAGATAGAGTATGTGCAGCACGTTCAGTGCCAACTGACTACATCAAAGCCACGGTCCCATTTCCAAGTTCAATAGAGAGCAAGGTCATAAATTAGTCATCTGCTCTGAGAGAAAAAAAAGCTACAGATATCTTCGCACCCTCTAAAATCGCAATCGCCAAGCTATTGCGTTTCTGTTACGGTTGCTAGTTTATATCAACGTAGGAACATCAACATTCCCCGATGGAACTTGTTATTGTACAGTTTGAATAAGGGGCGTGCCGTGTGAACTCTTGCACAGATCATCAGTTCAGAGGCAATTTGTGTAACCCTCATTTCTGACGCTTCATGTTTACCAAGTGATGACCAACCATTAAACAACGAAGTCTGAAATATCTTTGTACACACAATTATCTTGACAACAGACCAGACTGTGTGTGACCTTGGGATCACATAGTTTCATTGGGGGAGACACCTGGATCTACAACGTTCAATCTAATTCATATGAAGTGGGTAGGGCTGGCACAACTAACGTATAACTGTGTAACTGACATGTATGGATAATATATATGTTTTTCTTTCTTGGAACAAACAGCTATAAGACGGGACAGCCAGGCATTTGTGTGCAATTTGACATGTAAACTCATGAGTATCACCCTCATGCTCTTACGGAAATCATGAATGTCATGGATATATTGGAACTAGTGGATATATAGAGAGACTTAAATATCCTGATCTAGTGAGTTCAATCAAGCTAGTCGTCTTGAGTTCTTTCTTATGTCATTCTCGTTTGCACCAAAAGTATTTTTTTTAAGGTGTTGATAAGGGATAGAATGCAGTCGGACCATCAGATAATAATTGGCATATCCTCTTACTGAATTTCCACGTGAACAAGTTACAGTGCCTTGCGAAAGTATTCGGCCCCCTTGAACTTTGCGACCTTTTGCCACATTTTAGGCTTCAAACATAAAGATATAAAACTGTATTTTTTTGTGAAGAATCAACAACAAGTGGGACACAATCATGAAGTAGAACGACGTTTATTGGATATTTCAAACTTTTTTAACAAATCAAAAACTGAAAAATTGGGCGTGCAAAATTATTCAGCCCCCTTAAGTTAATACTCGCCACCTTTTGCTGTGATTACAGCTGTAAGTCGCTTGGGGTATGTCTCTATCAGTTTTGCACATCGAGAGACTGAATTTCTTTCCCATTCCTCCTTGCAAAACAGCTCGAGCTCAGTGAGGTTGGATGGAGAGCATTTGTGTATTGTAACTTCCAAATTCAACTGTAGGACTGGTGGAGTTGTCACACACGCAGCAAACAAAAACATATGGAAATGTCTGCTCTACCCAAAATTACAACCAACTAATTGGAACATCACCGCAAGAATGGAAAGTGGAAGGGGGAAAAAGTAAGGAACTTGTCTGTCGGCCCTGCATTAAAGACCATAATTGGTTGAAGACAATTGTGATAAATAAAAAGTAAACCCGTTTCATTTAAGGACCAAAAAATGTACAGCCGTGCCATATAGATGACAAAATAGTTGGGAAGATATTTGACGTACCGATTCCATGGCACATGGTTTATAAACTGATATGCAAAACGACGCCGGATTCAAAACTTAGAATATTTCAATTTAAATTATACAAAATTCTTGCAACCAATAGAAAGTTATTTACTTTTCGCTGTATATATCAACGATGTCGCTAATGCTGTGGGTGATTCGCTGATCCACCTCTACGCATGGAACACCATTCTGTATACATCTGGCCCTTCTTTGGACACTGTTAACAAACCTCCAAACGAGCTTCAATGCCATACAACACTCCTTCCGTGGCCTCCAACTACTCTTAAACGCTAGTAAAACCAAATGCATGCTTTTCAACCGTTCGCTGCCCACACCCACCCGACCAACTAGCATCACTACTCTGGACGGTTCTGACCTAGAATATGTGGACAACTACAAATACCTAGGTGTCTGGCTAGACTGTAAACTTACCTTCCAGACTCATATTAAACATCTCCAATCCAAAATCAAATCTAGAATCAGCTTTCTATTTCGCAACAAAGCCTCCTTCACTCACAGCGCCAAACTTACCCTAGTAAAACTGACTATCCTACCGATCCTCGACTTTGGTGATGTCATCTATAAAATAGCTTCCAATACTCTAGTCAGCAAACTGGATACAGTCTATTACAGTGCCATCCGTTTTGTTACCAACGCCCCTTATACCACCCACCACTGCGACATGTATGCGCTTGTCGGCTGGACCTCGCTATAGATTCGTCACCACACCCACTGGCTCCAGGTCATCCACAAGTCTATGCTAGGTAAAGCTCCACCTTATCTCAGCTCACTGGTCACGATAACAACACCAACCCGTAGCACGCACTCCAGCAAGTATATCTCACTGGTCATCCCCAAAGCCAACACCTCATTTGGCCGCCTTTCCTTCCAGTTCTCTGCTGCCAGTGACTGGAACGAATTGCAAAAATCGCTGAAGCTGGAGACTTATATTTCCCTCACTAACTTTAAACATCAGCTATCTGAGCAGCTAACCGATCGCTGCAGCTGTACATAGTCCATCTGTAAATAGCCCACCCAATCTACCTACCTCATCCCCATATTGTTTTCATTAACTTTTCTGCTCTTTTGCACACCAGTATCTCTACTTGCACATCATCATCTGCTCATCTATCACTCGTGTTAATCTGCTAAATTGTAATTACTTGACTACTATGGCCTATTTATTGCCTAACCTCCTCACGCCATTTGCGCACACTGTATATAGACTTTTTTTCTATTGTGTTATTGACTATATGCTTGTTTATTCCATGTGTAACTCTGTGTTGTTGTTTGTGTCGCACTGCTTTGCTTTATCTTGGCCAGGTCGCAGTTGTAAATGAGAACATGTTCTCAACAGGCCTACCTGGTCAAATAAAGGTTAAATAACAATACATTTATAATGTATATGGTGGATACAACCTTCCCAGCTCTGCAGATTCTGCTGCGAAGAGACAGAATCATTAGATCATTTGTTTGGTACTGTCCATATGTAGCTTGTTTTTGGTCACAGCTCCAGGAACCCTGCAGATAGCACTACTGGGTGATCTGAAAAGTCATAGTCAAATCGATCAATAATAATAATAATAATAACAATAATAATACAAAATAAATACTTCAATTTACTATCTGTAGAAACAATGAGAGTAGAAAGGTTCAGAACTTTTGTGAAACATCACAGCACAGTTAAAAAAGATATGCAAAATAGAAATCCAATCTGGATGGTGTTAGGAGATAGATGGGAAGGGTTGAATGGAGCTGAAGGTTGGGACTGGATGGTGTTAGGAGATAGATGGGAGGGTTGAATGGAGCTGAAGGTTGGGACTGGATGGTGTTAGGAGATAGATGGGAGGGTTGAATGGAGCTGAAGGTTGGGACTGGATGGTGTTAGGAGATAGATGGGAAGGGTTGAATGGAGCTGAAGGTTGGGACTGGATGGTGTTAGGAGATAGATGGGAAGGGTTGAATGGGGCTGAAGGTTGGGACTGGATGGTGTTAGGAGATAGATGGGAGGGTTGAATGGAGCTGAAGGTTGGGACTGGATGGTGTTAGGAGATAGATGGGAGGGTTGAATGGAGCTGAAGGTTGGGACTGGATGGTGTTAGGAGATAGATGGGAAGGGTTGAATGGAGCTGAAGGTTGGGACTGGATGGTGTTAGGAGATAGATGGGAAGGGTTGAATGGAGCTGAAGGTTGGGACTGGATGGTGTTAGGAGATAGATGGGAGGGTTGAATGGAGCTGAAGGTTGGGACTGGATGGTGTTAGGAGATAGATGGGAAGGGTTGAATGGAGCTGAAGGTTGGGACTGGATGGTGTTAGGAAATAGATGGGAGGGTTGAATGGAGCTGAAAGTTGGGACTGGATGGTGTTAGGAGATAGATTGGAGGGGTTGAATGGAGCTGAAGGTTGGGACTGGATGGTGTTAGGAGAGAGATGGGGAGGGTTGAATGGAGCTGAATGTTGGGACTGGATGGTGTTAGGAGATAGATGGGAAGGGTTGAATGGAGCTGAAGGTTGGGACTAGTAACAAGATAACTATTGTAAAACAGACTGTGTCTATAAAATGTATATAATATGTATAAGATGGAAATACAGGCCGAAGCATTGTTGTTCACTAGTTTACTCCAATTTGGGGAGGGGTGGTGGGTTAGAAAGTAATAAAGGAAAACTTCTTTTTTTTATGTACAAAAACAATACTAAATCATGGGTACACTCGCAATGGCTGCATGGTAATGCAATAATTTCCATGGTAATGTAAAATGTTCATTAAAATGTCAACTGATTTTTGTAACGTCAGTTAAGTTGAATCACCAAATCACAGCACATATTTAAGTGATAATGCCCGATAAACTGGTGTTTGGAGGATATATGGGCAGGGGTGTTAGGCCTGAGACGAAGTCTGAGACGAATCCGTGCCAATATATCCTCCAAACGACGGCATTATAACTTTTATACAATGGGTTACCAACATATTCAAATAATGATTTACATATTTTAATTAAAAACTTTATTTTGATTAATTTATTTATTTATTCCGACTCCAGACCCCGACACATTCATTACTATGGTACAGCTGGGGGTGGATTTTGAATATGGAAACGTTGCAAATGTCAAAGAGATAGACAGGTGTATACAAATATCTGCTGTTGAAAACTAAATGTTAGTCTAAAACAAATGTGAAATAATTTCTAGATGCTTTTTATAATGGCGATCAAGTTTATAAATAGCATGGGTGGGCTGATGGAACAGAGTAAATAGTCATTTTAACATCATAGATTTAGCCGGCGGTAAATTGTGGAATATACACCAGTTGGAATGCGCTTTTAACAAAAACAGCATTCAGGATTAGACCCACCCGTTGTATAATGACAGATACACTTCCTGCTTTTATTTGCTACTTCCTGCTCCTCGCAATGGCAGCCAGTCTACCCAATATGCCATTATTATTGACTTGAATAGGGACTCCCGTTCTATTCATTCTCCTTCTATGCAGTGAAACTTTTATTAAGGTGACGCAGTCATTTGGCTGTCCAATAACGTCATCCAAAATTCAATGACAGTCACAGCCCTAGACATAGCTGACCTAGGACCACTGTGGTAATACATTCATTATAGAGGGACTTTTGCACTTGGATGACCCTGGATCATTTATTACAGTTATTAAAGCTTCCTCGGGCTTGAGATTGTGGTAGTCATGGAACAGATTTGTTCTGCCAGCACCTTGACAGGATTATATAGCCCTGCTTCCAGTGGCCATTCATTACAGTCAAGTGCAATCAAAAGAGAGACCTACCTTTACAAAAGATGTGTCAGTGCACAGCCACATCAAAGTGGAGGCATGCCATAGTCCATAAGGTTGAGTCTGTATAAAGTAGGCTACCTTTGAATTATCCACATGGATATGAAATTGTGTAAAAGACAGACTGGAACATTCAACATAAAATAAAGATTGGTTTGTAAACACAAGGTGAAAATCGACAATTTAATGGGAGTATTTTGAAGCCTGGCCGAGGTTGCCTAGGGTTTCATGGGAACTAAATTCAGTTCTCTTCCACCTGAACAGAGCACTGACATACAGGACCAGAGAGCTCTCAGCAGGAAAGCAGGCCTAATCCACTGCTACAAGCCAATCAGCAAGCAGGGATCACAGTCCAATCAGAATTCCATCAAAGGAGTGGGGAAGTCAGTCCTCTGGAGACATTAGTGGGTTCACCTGGGTTAAAGATTTGGGGAGGAGCAGCCGAGCAGGAGTTTACCACATGCTGCTATTGTAGACGGGGCATTTTAGCAGGGTTGGAGTTGGGAGGTTTAAATCTCTGACTGTGGGAGTAGTAAAACCAGCAAGAGAGCCATTTGTTAGATCATGCTAATCAGTGGGTTAGGTCGCTCATTAAATCCGCGAGCATGCTCGCTTAGTGATGTTCTTTTAATTAAAAAGCTGAAATTTGAAATCCTGGCGATCAAAAGGAAAAAGCGGCTCTTGAGAACATATTAAAACGTCATTGGGGAATGTGCTGGATGAATTAACCAGGGCTGAAACATGAAACAGGCTGCAGTCGCTGCCTGCCAGCCTACATGGTGGTTAGTTAGTTCGTTGGGGGTGGGGGTTGCAACTTGGGGAGGGATGGAGCGAGGGAGGGGGAGTACTTGATGCTTTGCTCCAGTCACTCCTCTCCCATCCCCCACTGCATGATCCCCCACAGGACCAGCAACGCCCAAAGCGACACTCCCCTTCTGGATACAGTCCCCCTAACGCCCCCCCACCAGGCAGGCGACCAGACCCCCTCCCCAAAAAACAGTTCACGTCACCATCTTTACTGTTGGCATTCCCACAATCCTCCTCAAGACCTCACCCTCACCACACATCCAATGAGAGGCTGTCCGACAACGCTGTAATGGACTGACTGAAGCTCAGACAACAAAGCATGATAGCGGATTTAATTCTCTAAGCTCCCACAATATTGTCCATTATACAACACCAAGTGCACAATGAACCAAGAATGGAAGAAGAGGCAGTTAACTGACACCTCAATGTAGACATCTGACTCAGAGACCAAACAGTCAAACCATATGAGCTCTGGAGGGATGGACGAGTATAAAAATGGTTTAAAAACTTTTGGAATTGTTCACACTTTCTACACTTAACGTAACTGTGGCTTGGATCACTAACTAAAGCATACATTATCCTGTAAGGAGGGCAGCTTGGTGATTGTCCAAAACCAATGTGCCCTTGGCCTCCAGCAGCGTGAAGGGGTTAATGGCTTGGTCCCATTGTTGGGAGACATCTGCTGTATGATTAACATGAGCACTTCATATAACACACAGCGATCCCACGTAGCCCCTCTGTGTTACTGGGGAGGGGTGACCGTGGAGAGAGCATGTTCTAACGCCTACGCAACACATTTGATGTAATTCATCTCGGAATGATGCAAAGCCAATTAAATTGCACAAAATTAATTCATTTGTTCGACTGCATCATAAAATGACTGATGAATGCAGCCAAATCTTCTTGTTCCACAATAAAACTAACAGTTGCCAAATGGATTAGTCATCTTTGGTCTGTGTCAGCGTGCACGTACGTGTACATAAAAATGGTCTGAAATGGGGGGTTATACAGTGCCTTCAGTAAGTGTACATACCGCTTGACTTATTCCAAATGTGTTACAGCCCGAATTAAAAATTACTTTTTTTTTCTCTCACACATCTACACACATTACCCCATAATGACAAAGTAATTTATTTATTTTTTAATTGCAAAATGTATTGAAAATGAAATACAAAAATATAATTTACACAAGTATTCACACCGCTGAATCAGCTGAGTCAACAAGTTACAATTACTAGTCTTTCTTGGTATGCCTCCAAGAGCTTTGCACACCTGGATTGTACAATATTTGCACATTATTATTCAAGCTCTGTCAAGTTGGTTGTTGATAATTGCTAGACAGCCATTTTCAAGTCTTGCCAAGCCAAGTCAAAACTGTAACTAGGCCACTCAGGAACATTCAATTTGGTCTTGGTAAGCAACTCCAGTGTAGATTTGGCCTTGTTGAGGTTATTGTCCTGCTGAAAGGTGAATTTGTCTCTCAGTGTCTGTTGGGAAGCAGACTGAACCAGGTTTTCCTTTAGGATTTTGCCTGTGCTTAGTCTATTATTTTTACCCCCAAAAAACTCCATAGTCCTTGCTAATGTCAAGCATACCCATAACATGATGCCTTTACCACCATGATTGAAAAATATGAAGAGTGATACTCAGTGATGTATTTGCCCCAAACATAACACCTGTTGTATTTGCCCCAAACATAACACCTGGAAATAAAGGAAATAAAGTCAATTTCTTTGCCACATTTTGTTGCAGTTTTACTTAAGTGCATTTTTTTCTTCTGTACAGGCTTCTTTCTTTTCACTTTGTCATTTAGGTGAATATTGTGGAGCAACTACAATGTTTTGTTGATCCATCCTCAGTAACTGTTTTAAAGTCAATATTGGCTTCATGGTGAAATCCCTGAGCAGTTTTCCTCCTCTTCGGCAACTGAGGAACAAAATCAAATCAAATTTTATTGGTCACATACACATGGTTAGCAGATGTTAATGCGAGTGTAGCGAAATGCTTGTGCTTCTAGTTCTGACAGTGCAGTAATAACAATTCAACATCAACTACCTTATACACACAAATGTAAAGGGATGGAATAAGAATATGCACAAATAAATATATGGATGAGCGATGGCTGAGCAGCTTAGGCAAGATGCAGTAGATGTAATGAAATACAGTATTTACATATGAGATGAGTGATGTAAGATAAGTAAACATTATTTAAAGTGACTAGTGATACATTTATTAAAGTGGCCAATGATTTGAGTCAGTGTGTAGGCAGCGGCCTCTCTGAGTTAGTGATTGCTGTTTAGCAGGCCTTGAGATATAAGCTGTTTTTCAGTCTCTCGGTCCCAGCTTTGATACAGCTGTACTGACCTCGCCTTCTGGATGGTAAGCGGGGTAAACAGGCAGTGGCTCGGGTGGTTGTCCTTCATGATATTTTTGTCCTTCCTGTGACATTGGGTGCAGGTAGTTTGCCTCCGGTGATGCGTTGTGCAGACCACACCACCCTCAGGAGAGCCTCCCCTCTCTTCACTGGCTCTCGGGTGGTTGTTGACTCTAACCCTATTACGGGGGCTGAGTCACCGGCTTACTGGTGCTCGTCCATGCCGTCCCTAGGAAGGGTGCTTCTCTTGAGTGGGTTAAGTCACTGACGTGATCTTCCTGTCCGGGTTTGGCGCCCCCCTCGGGTTCATGCCGTGGGGGAGATCTTCATGGGCTATACTCGGCCTTGTCTCAGGGTAGTAAGTTGGTGGTTTGACGATATCCCTTTAGTGGTGTGGGGGCTGTGCTTTGGCAAAGCGGGTGGGGTTATATCCTGCCTGGTTGGCCCTGTCAGGGGGTATTGTCGGACACGGCCACAGTGTCTCCCTACCCTTCCCGTCTCAGCCTCCAGTATTTATGCTGCAATAGTTTGTGTCAGGGGGCTAGGTTGTTATATCTGGAGTATTTCTCCTGTCTTATCCGGTGGCCTGTGTGAAGTTCTCTCTCACTCTGAATGATCAGCTATGAAAAGCCAACTGACATTTACTCCTGAGGTGTTGACCTGTTGCACCCTCTACAACCACTGTGATTATTATTATTTGACCCTGCTGGTCATCTATGAATGTTTATAACAGTACATGGCCAAGATGTTCAATCTCCACTCGGCACAGCCAGAAGAGGACTGGCCACCCCTCAAAGTCTGGTTCCTCTCTAGGTTTCTTCCTAGGTTCTGCCATTCTAGGGAGTTTTTCCTAGCCACCGTGCTTCTACATATGCATTGCTTGCCGTTTCGGGTTTTAGGCTAGGTTTCTGTATAGCACTGTGTGACATCGGTTGATGCAAAAAGGGCTTCATAAATAAATTTCATTGATTGATTGTGGTTGATGGTGGTGCAGTTGCCGTACCAGGTGGTGATACAGCCCAAAAGGATGCTCTCAATCGTGCAACTGTAAATGTTTGTGAGGGTTTTAGGTGACAAGCCAAATTTCTTCAGCCTCTTGAGGTTGAAGAGGCACTGTTGCACCTTCTTCACCACGCTGTCTGTGTGGGTGGACCATTTGTTTGCCCGTGATGTGTACGCCAAGGAACTTAAAACGTTCCACCTTCTCCACTGTCGATGTAGATAAGGGGGTGCTCCCTCTGCTGTTTCCTGAAGTCCACAATCATCTCCTTTGTTTTGTTGATGTTGAGTGAGAGGTCCTTTTCCTGACACCACATTCCAGGTGCCCTCACCTCCTCTCTGTAGGCTGTCTCGTCATTGTCGGTAATCAAGCCCACTACTGTAGTGTCATCTGCAAACTTGATGATTAAGTTGGAGGTGTGCATGGCCACGAAGTCATGTGTGAACAGGAAGTATGGGAGGAGACTGAGCACGCACCCTTGTGGGGCCCCAGTGTTGAGGATCAGCGAAGTGGAGATGTTGTTTCCTACCTTTACCACCTGGGGGCTGCCTGTCAAAAAGTCCAGGACTCAATTGCACAGGGCGAGGTTGAGACCCAGGGCCTTAAGCTTGATGATGAGCTTGGAGGATACCATGGTGTTGAATGCTGAGCTGTAGTCAATGAACAGCATTCTTATATAGATATTCCTCTTATCCAGATGGGATAGGGCAGTGTGATGGTGATTGCATCTTCTGTGGACCTGTTGTGGCGATATGCAAACTGAAGTGTGTCTAGGGTGGCAGCTAAAGGTGGAGGTGATATGATCCTTGGCTAGTCTCTCAAAGCACTTCATGATGACAGAAGTGAGTGCTACTGGGCGATAGTCATTTAGTTCAGTTATCTTTGCCTTCTTTGGTACAGGAACAATGGTGGCCATCTTGAAGCATGTGGGGACAGCAGACTGGGATAGGAAGCGATTGAATATGTCCGTAAACACACCAGCCAGCTGGTCTGCACATGCTCTGAGGACGCGGCTAGGGATGCCATCTGTGTTTAGCTTGTCTGGAAGCAAGACGGTGTCTGTGATGTGGCTGGTTTTCTAGTTGGAGTCCACATATATTATTATTATATTATAATTGCCTGTAGACCCTGCCACATACGTCTTGTGTCTGAGCCGTTGAATTGCGACTCCACTTTGCCCCTATACCGACATTTCGCTTGTTTGATTGCCTTGCGTAGGGAATAACTACACTGTTTATATTTCGGCCATATTCTCCGACATCTTTCCATTGTTTTGAATGTGGTCGTTCACGCTTTCAGTTTTGTGCGAATGCCGCCATCTATCCACGGTTTCTGGTTAGGGTAGGTTTTAATAGTCAGAGTGGGTACAACATCTCCAAAGCACTTACTAATAAAAACTCACTCACAGAGTCAGCATATAAATCAATGTTATTCTCTGAGGCTTCCCATAACATTACCCAGTCCGCGTGATCAAAACAATCTTGAAGCGTGGATTCCAATTGGTCAGATCAGCGTTGAATGGTTCTAGTCACGGGTACATCCTGTTTGAGTTTCTGCCTATAGGACGGTAGGAGCAAGATGTAGTCGTGGTCGGATTTGCCGAAGGGAGGGCGGGGAGGGCCTTGTATGCATCGCAGAAGTTAGAGTAGCAGTGGTCCAGTGTATTGCCCACGTGGGTCCTACAGTCAATGTGCTGGTATAATTTAGGTAGCCTTGTTCTCAAATTAGCTTGAGTTGAGTTCCTGTATGTTGTTATGATTACAACATGATTCGTTAATGATGAAGCATACACGCTATACCCTTCTTCTTCTTACCAGAGAGATGATTGTTTCTGTCGGCGTGACGCCGTTAGGAAGAACGCCTGTGACTTTGTAGTGACTGGGTGTATTGATACACCATACAAAGTGTAATTAATATCTTCACCATGCTCAAAGGGATTTTTACTGTCGGCTTTTTAAAAATTGTTTTACCCTTCTACCAATAGGTGCTCTTCTTTGCAAGGCATTGGAAAACATCCCTGGTCTTTGTGATTGAGTCTGTGTTTGAAATTCACTGCTCAACTGAAGGACCTTACAGATAATTGTATGTGTGGTGTACAGAGATGTGGTAGTCATTGAAAAGACAATCAACAACTTGTTAAGCACATTTTTACTCCTGAACTTATTTAGACTTGCCATAGTCAAGTGGTTGAATACTTATTGATTCAAAACTCCAGTGTTAATCTGCAAAATTGTAATTATTCGCCTACCGCACACATTGTATATAGACTCCCCCTTTTTTTCTACTGTGTTATTGACTTGTTAATTGTTTACTCCATGTGTAACTCTGTGTTGTCTGTTCACACTGCTATGCTTTATCTTGGCCAGGTCACAGTTGCAAATGAGAACTTGTTCTCAACTAGCCTACCTGGTTAAATAAAAGGTGAAATAAAAAAAATATTTAAAAAACAATTCAGCTTTTCATTTTTTTATGAATTTGTGAAAACATTTCTAAAAACATAATTCCACTTTGACATTATGGGGTATTGTGTGTAGGCCAGTAACAACATCTCAAATTTAAATTCTCCCAATCACAGCCGGTTGTAATACAGCCTGGATTGGAACCAGGGTGTCTGTAGTGTCTCTAGCACTGAGATGCAGTGCCTTAGACCGCTGTGGCAATCGGGAGCCCTATGCATAAATCTGATCCAAACCGGCAATCAAAACAATCAAGTGTAATTACCGAATGATTACTGGATATCCATTTTCTCCTCCTATAGAGCAAACCAAACACTATGTCAGTCAGAAAATCAAAAAAGATCAAAAGCATCACAACCTAGCCTCACATTTCCTTCAACCGCTAGAATTAGAAAGGGCCTCTGGAGCACAATAAAAACCACTCAGACATTTTAATCAAGAATATTTTTGAAGCAGCCACATAATGCAGAGTCTCACTCTCACAGCCCAAGGGGAGATCTGGTTGATCTGGGCGAAGTAGAGCTAGGCCGTTCCTACTGTTTTTTTGGACACCAAGCACTACAGCCTGACACAGTGGACAACTCTCCTCTGTATTAAAACCAAAGTAAATTCATTCTCTAGCATTCCACAGATATTTTTTTTGTTATGCGAGAGCTACGCACCAAAGAAGGGGATCAGTGCAGTTCAAATCACAACATTTGCATATTAAAAGGAAAATCGCTGTCAACGCTATAGTAAAGAGACAGCATGCAGAGAAGTGGCCAAGCATAAGGCTGGTATTCAAGCATACTTGAATGGATGTGATGTGGATGCAGGCGTGATCATGTCCATCAATGTCACGTGACTCAAACAGAAGACTGGTTAAGTTGAGAAACATAGGCAACATCCAATATTATAGACATTTCTCAAATAGTAGAGACTCTCAAACAGTGACCAATGACCCACTGCAAAGTAGTCTAACACTTTCTAAGCCATGGCTTAAGATTTTTAGAAAATGTGGACCTGAAACAGCCAATAATACCCTTGGAAAACCTCAATTTGAAAATAAATAATGGAGGTGACCTTGTTAAAAAATAATTTATTCCTGAATGCTGTGCAAGTGGTTGAAACAAAACATGTAAAATAATCAGATTCTGCCCAGTCCTTCTTGGCATGGCTGATAATCATGCCACTTAAAGAAAACAATCCGCCTAGTTTAATTGGAACAGCTGAAAGAGTAAGATAGATGCCATCTTCTAACAATGCCACCAAACCTAGATGGCACAAGATCGTCATTGGCGTGGCTCCAGAAAAAAAACATATGGCTGGAAGGCCTCAGATTATTGTCATGCCACCCTAATTGGTGCTAATAACCATATGAGTTTCAGCACACACTAGGAACCATTTCTTCATACCTACTACCAAAGCCTGAAGGCCCAATGCTGACATTCTACCCTCTTCGGAAGGAGCCCATGAAACCAGGTCACTGTATAATTTCTCGATGGTTTGATGGTAAATGAGTGCAATGTAGCTTGCAAGTCAGCGATCTGTTAAATAAACATATCTGTTGCTCACAGCAGCACTAGAGCAACAAAACATGTTCATGTGACAGATTTTTTTACTCCACCAGACTAAAATTACAGTTTCAAATGATGGAGGAGGAGGAGTGGTAAAGGGGTTTTATTGTATACATAATATAAATAGTACCCCAGGTCAGAAATGTGTGGCAATGCAGTGGATGGCTGAGCTATGAATAAAAAATAAAAATACATCTAATCTATGGAAAAAAAGGTATTTCAAGACAAAACAGTATCTTCGCCAGTCTGTATATTAATCTGAAAGTAACCAACTCATACCTTAACAACATGGCGGCACAGACAGTACAGTATGAAGATAAGCATAGAAATCCCAGATCACACTTGTAGGCGATGTCATGGCAACGTTGGCTAGCTAAGCTCATGCGTAGAAAAATGTCATCGGGTTGAACGTCTCACACCGAACTACGCATCTGCAGGCCGTCAAATCTGTTGTTTTTGACAAATGAGAGCATGTCAGTTTGACAATTTCACGAGGTTGGAGGAATAACATGTTCAACAAAAGACATTGGCTCTAGTTTCTAAAATGAACAACTATGGGAGAATTTTTCACTTCTCTCATTGACTTCTCAAACTCCGGCTTGGTCTGCTTGGTCTGCTTGGTCTGTGTTGCAAGCATTCCTGGAAGTCTCGCGATGTTGCGTCTCTGGATTTAGAAACTCTGAGGGTGGTGCTAGCAGGCATGGTCAGACTCCCCTGAAGACTACAGGACCAGATCAAACAAGGGGGACAAAGACAGAGGGGTACAGACCCAGACAGAGCTAAATTCCACACCCCATTGTCTGCAGTGATAGTGGGGGACAACACAGATGACCCTGCAATATGTGATAATGCCACCAGGCCTGACCCCTACCAGCTCTAATCCAAAACACTGGGATGATGTCATCCCTGCTTATCCAGACCGTAAGAGCAACAAAGCGGAGAGAGAAAGAGGGAGAGTGAGAGAGGGGCTAGTCCCACAAAGGAGTCGCTCCCATAGAGAAAGCAGCCAACGGAAGGAAATCAGATACCCTCTCCACACATCTGTGTCACAAAACAAAAAGTTTAGACAACACAACCTGCCCACCCTGTGCTTTACTCTGGTAAGGGTTTCACAGAGAGGTTACAGAACTCTGAGTTGTTGACATCCATTAAACGTTAGCTTCTGTTCTCTCACCGAAAAAACAAATAACAAAGTGGTATCGTTCAAGAAGACAACCAAAGGCAAATAGTGCTGAAGGTTTCGGTCACCTTTTCCAAACTTAAAGCAATCAATTGTTTTGTCAGTAAAAAAATGCTAACCACACAGCGGCAGAATAGATTGTGTGTATCAAAATGGTTTGTCCCCTTCAAAAAAGGTCTAATGGTGAGAGACAACAGTCAAGCAGTAGGACAGGTCACTGTGGCTGGCCTCACAGACCCCTGTGTCCAAAGCAAGACTCATTGGGATCTATGCTTCACTGGGGAGCGGGAGAGGGCAACAGTTCGCTCAAAAGTAACCCTGTTGCACTTTAGAACTTATGTGCTGCCCCTCCCCCCATATTCCCTCCACAAAGGGACCTTGCCCCTTGTCCCCACCCACCAGGAATTTCTCAGGCATTGCTGGGGTCACCATGACAACTGGGTGCTTAACAAAGCATTTATCTTATGCATTCTTCCTTTCACAGGGGAGAGAGGGAACAACAGTCAAAGGAGAATTGGGGAGAAAAGAAGGAGGGTGGAGGAGCTTGAAAGGATGGGGAAGGGGGCCGTGGAGAGGCTGCTGAGAATCATGGACACAGGGAGATAGAAGAGGAGGGATACATGACTGATGAATGTAAGAGGGAAAGAATCAAGGTGATAGGTGATGTTAGAGTGAAGAGCAGAGGTGGTGGACAAAGTGCCACAGACATTCCAAGCAGGGCTGTGACTAATGTCTTCTTGGGGGGCAACAGAGGTATGGAGAGAGATAAAGGGCCATTACAGACAAGTCAGCACAAACATACACACCAACAGACAGGTGCTACATCATGGAAATTGTATGGCATATTGCAGGACAGTGTAAAGGCCAAAGGGTATTTCTGAGAATAAGCACAAGTTCTCAACTTCTTGCTCCCCCTTTATCCATGTCTGCGTAGTCATGGGGAAAACCCATTGGCTTCAAACACTAACCGTTCTGCCCCTGAACAAGGCAGATAACCCACTGTTCCTAGGCCGTCAGTGAAAATAAGAATTTGTTCTTAACTGACTTGCCTAGTTAAATAAAGGGGGGAAAAGGGCGAGACAAAAACTGCTACACTAGTGCATTCATCCATACCTCAGCTAATATTAGAGCCAGTCAGACAGACCATGTCCCCTGGCAGCAACCAGCCACAGAGGAAGTCCATCCACAGACAGTCTTAATACACTGTAATGGAATTACATCAACTGGGACTGGCTTGACGCAAATTTAGATGTGATGAATGAGTGGCTTCCTAAAAAAGTCCACTCTTGTCCTGTTATGTTGTGTGGTGAATGGTGACGGTGGGAAAATGGACACCTTACAAAACACAGAATATGGGCTCACTGCCTGGGCTGTGTGGGAGTCGGGAGAACTGTCTCACATTCAAATAAGATATTTCAATATTCAAAACAAGCTGAACATTGTAAATGCAGTTAGTCTTTTCAAACAATATTTGCATGTGTAATGGTCTTGAAATAGGATTTGTGACAGATAATCACAGTGCAATGTACTACAGAAATTGATTCTGTTGTCAACATCTTAGTCCTAATTCCAAATTCAGATCCAACTCCTTTCACATTTCCTTAATCCCAGTGGAACCGATAAATGTGTAGTCTGATGACATAGGGAGTTCACCAAGACTGGAACTGAGAACAGTTTGAGGTCAGGGGTCAGCTGTGATGCTACAGAGGGTTTGGTGAGAGGAGTTTCCCTATGGAAAATCCCCAGTATACTGACTACTGATGATAAAGCCAGTGACAGTACCTCCCGGGGCAGAGACCACCTAGGTAGACAACATAGCATACTTGCTATTAGCATGTCATCTATGAGCTAATGCATGCCTTGCCGTGCACTCGGAGGCAAATCAAGCTGCTCTGTTCAGTCAGAGGGGAGAGCTTGACCATTTCATCTCAGTGCTGATGACTATAACAGTGGGTATGTGCAGTATGTTGCCTACAGAGGCATCTGGCTTCACACATTTCATCAAAGGAACAAACATTCCAAAGTAAATACCATGGTGTTTATTCTAGAACGATATTCAGGTAAGAACACAGGGGGAGAGAGTATTCCATCAAACTCAGTAGTGAGGATGAGAGGAAGGAAGATAAATCCCCTCAGCATCAAAAGCACACACACATTAATGCAAGCTCACACATTAATGCAAGCTCACACATGCAAGAAGCAGCAGTAGATCAGCTCAGCAGTATATCAACGCTGGAGCAACAGTGCACAGGTTCTGCCACATCAATTATCCATCTGCCAGCCTGGTACAACTCCTGGTTGGGCTGATCTGGTGTCAGTTCTGTTGCTCAACTCAGGAGGGAGAATAGGATCCAATAATCCTCACAAATCTGTAATCAACTGTATTTACAACTGTAATCTGGGCTGCAGCAATTCATCCAGAGATTGTAACTCCCCTGGCCAGTGACATGGAATGTCTACCCACAAATCTGTAATCAGATGTATTTACAACTGTAATCTGGGCAGCAGCAATTAATCCAGAGATTTCAACACCCACGGCCAGTGACACGGAACGTCTAATCCAGCACATTAGCCAGGTTATCCCTCGTACCCAAGTTTATTGATAAGGGACATACGCAGAGCACCATGGCTGAAAACTGGCTGCCTAATTGGCTAAACAGAGGATTCATTCAAATGTATAATTGCCAGGGCTGCTATCTGAGCAGCTACAAAGAGTGCAATATGGACCCACCATGCCAATCAAAGGCTATTCAACCCTGCACCACTCCGATTAAACAGTATAATAGAGATGTATATAGCTCTTTTCAACCCTTTTCAGACCTTTTGTTGTTCCTCTGCATATCTCGATAGAGTAACAATATATACCTGAAGTGATGCAACTTAGCAGTATAATTTATGTGGTTGAAGGGATATGACCTGTTGCATTTCATCACAGACTAGCTAAGGTTAATGGAATCATCCATCATATGGCATCACCTCATAAATCACAGAGCAGAAAGGGAAGATAATGGAAGGATATGAAGTCTTCAAGGGAAGAGCTCTCAGAATTGGGGTCAACAACTTCTATTCTACAGGCAGGCACCAGTACCGTTCATTTAAGTCTCTCCCTGCCTCTCCATCTCCATCTCTCTACCATAAGCCCTCTTTATTTACCTTTCTCATTACCTCTGCATCTTCACAAGTTCTATCCATCTTACACCAACGTGATTTTCCTATCCTTTCTATGAACCACCTCCCTCTCTCTCCTTCTTCCCCTCTTTCTTTTACCCCGGAGGGGTATTGACACACATACCCCAGCAGGTGCGGGATGCGGCGAGAAGCCGGCCGTCTAATTGGTCCTTGGTAGAGTCACAGCTGTTGCCCCCAACAAGGGCCTAGCATGAGCTCCTCTCGTCCTGCCTCTGAATCGATCGCTTGCCATTGTCTCCCAGAAAGACAGACAGCCATCTCATCTGTCACCGGGGACTCACCCATTAAAGAGGCTCCAGGGAGGAGAAGCAGTAAAAACACAAAAAAAACAAAGCAGCGCTCCAATACATTATAATGGCTACCCACTGCTGACCATATAGTATCTGGCACTCAGGACCAACTCAGCCAGCCTAGCACTGTCTATTGGTCTAGTAAATAACTCAAAATAGGAATGCTATACTTATATTCACCAATCATTCCATGATGATATGTGACCCTCTCACATTAGACTACACCTGTGCATCCATCAGAGTAAAGATTTTAAAAAATAGGAAAGTTTTAATCCATCTGGTTAAACTTATGTTATCTAGTTATATGGGCACTTTGATGTCAAATCCCACATTTAAAAAGGTGCCGTTTGCTGCGGTTGCTCCTCTCTTTTAATTAAAGCCAAGGCCATAAAGGAACCAGCTCTACAGCCCGGCTCCCAGAAAGCAAGGGCCACAAATCTCTCTCCCAACTCTCCCGCAGCGATTCAAGTTTAGTCACATTTTGTAGCAAATAAAATGCTCTGTAATTAGTGCTGACAGGTGAAATTACCAGTGCAGAGTGCAAACTCAAAGACAAACACGAGGTTAGAGAAGACCACGCAAACTCAAAGACAAACACGAGGTTAGAGAAGACCACGCAAACTCAAAGACAAACACGAGGTTAGAGAAGACCACGCAAACTCAAAGACAAACACGAGGTTAGAGAAGACCACGCAAACTCAAAGACAAACACGAGGTTAGAGAAGACCACGCAAACTCAAAGACAAACACGAGGTTAGAGAAGACCACGCAAACTCAAAGACAAACACGAGGTTAGAGAAGACCACGCAAACTCAAAGACAAACACGAGGTTAGAGAAGACCACGCAAACTCAAAGACAAACATGAGGTTAGAGAAGACCACGCAGCTCCCTGGTTTCCATGAGCTGGCTACTAGAACTCTCCAAACGCTTTATCTTTGCAGTGAGTCAAAAATGAATTACTTTCCGGTCTAAAAGGTGTATGTTCATAGATGGCTCTGTCAATCATGGCTTGAAACATGACATATAGGCCTAGCATAAAATATAGCCATAAGGCCTATGTTTGGTTCATGCTATATTTGTTAACAAAGGCAATTCAAATGCTGAGAGAACAATGTAAACACAGGGTGTGTCGTGCTCAGTCTGATATTACAAAGAATGACTGAGTAACTAGGGAAATATCATGCCAAAATATATGGGGAAAATGTTGTTTTATCCTAGTTTGACATCAAATGTCATATTAGCGTGTCATCATAGCGTGAGAACACAGACTATAAAACAGTCCATAATTGAATTAAATATTGTGTGCTTGCTGAAAATGAAGGTTTTATGTTGGCCAATTATAGAAAATGATACAGATCTACTGGAGTGCATTTCCCACAGGAGCAGGCCATCCAGTTGCAGACATGCACAGATTAATTTAAATAGGAGTTTAGGACAACACATTGATCTACATCAGGCCTGGTTATGGCTGCCTGCTCTTTAACAAGATGACAAACACTATAACATAAAAATAAACCCCAAGAAGACAAACTAAAATGCACTAGTAAACCAAACAAATCTCCTGACCTGTGATATTGAATCTCCCTGCCCGGATGCAAAAAAGCACAATTTAGTCTAGAAATGACTTCACCCAAAAAATTAAACATAAGTCTTGAGGAGACACACTAAGATTACCCCCTGAATGTTAAATTTAACTCATGATTAATATTGAATGAATTAAGTTTTAATATTGAAAACACTGAAGCAGAGGAGGTCATACGTAAAAAAGTGGCTATGGCAGTCAAAGTGTGTCATAAAAAGTACATATCGTAAATTGTAATGTTGAAAATGTTCACGTGAAAAATACAAGTAGGAACAACAAGTATACCAGAAAAGGGCCTAGGTATTAAAAACAACTGAGGACAGGGTTAGTTTTACCTGAGACAGATATCCTCATGGAGGCCTCCAGGGGTCTGTTGTTGTCCAGGGCCTGGCTCAGCCGGATCTCCCCCGTGCTCTGGTTCAGGATGACCAGGTTCAGCTCATTACCAGCCTCAAAGCTGTACTGGAGCTGGTCTGAGGCGTCTGGGTCATGGGCAGGGATCCGCCCGATCACCCCTGTGGGGAAGCTACTGGACTTGTCAGTGACATAGTTATTGAAGATGATCTGGAAGTTTTTCAGCACTGGTACGTTGTCATTCTTGTCAACCAGCTTGATGTGCACAATGGCACGGCTGACAAGTGGGGCAGAGGTGGCCTGGACCACGATGACATACTCTGACCGTGTTTCGTAGTCGAGATCTGTCAGAGCAGTCAGTTCTCCTGAGAAGATGTCCAGCTGGAACACCTCTGGGATGTTTCCCTCTACTATCTGGTACATGATCTGGGCGTTGCTCCCCTCGTCTGGGTCCGAGGCAGATACGTGGGCCACTACCAGGCCTATTGGGCTGTTCTCCTCCACAAATATGTCAAACTCATCCTTCTCAAACACAGGAGGGTTGTCATTGACATCTAGAATGGTCACCTGGATGTCCACGGATGTCTTGAGAGCAGGAACACCTTTATCCACAGCAAAGGCCTGCAGGTTGTAGAATGGCATGTTCTCTCGGTCCAGGCGACGCAGCGTTCGCACAATACCAGAGGTGGACTCAATTATGAAGTCTCCATCGCCGTCCTCTCCCCCCTGGAAAGTGTAGAAGACACGTCCATTGAGGCCAGAGTCTCGGTCAGTGGCAGAGACTTGGACGACGCTGGTAAACACTGGCACGTCCTCCATCACAGAGCCTAGGTAGTGGTCTCGGAGGAACCGAGGAGAGTTGTCATTCACATCATTCACCAGGATCTCCAGGTAGGTGGTGTCAGACTTCTGTGGGATGCCGTTGTCCCGGGCCGTGATGGCTAACGTGTAGGACACCTGATCTTCATAGTCCAGCTCCATCTGGGTGGTGACAGCGCCTGTGTCAGAGTCGATGTCGAACTGGGGGATGCTGTCATCCATAAAGTAGGTTATACGTGCGTTCTCCCCAGTGTCCTCATCTGTAGCACTGATCACCACAACGGTGGTGCCAACAGGTCTGTCCTCATTGATGTTGACGGTGTAATGGGAGCTCTGAAACACGGGCCTGTGGGTGTTGGCGTCGGTGACGTTGACGAACACCTTGGCGGTGTCGAAGAGTGTGCCGTCAGACGCAGTGACACTTAGAACGTATTGGCGCTCCAGCTTGTAGTCAAGGGGCAAGGCCAGGGTTATGAGGCCCCCTCCACTCTGGCTGGTGATGGAGAACCTGTTCCTGGTGTTCCCACTGGAGATCTGATACGTCACCACACTGTTGATATCCTGGTCCACTGCAGACACCGTCACCACGCTTGTCCCCACGATGGCGTCCTCATTGAGGCGCATGTAATATGACCTCTGTGTGAACTCTGGGTTGTTGTCGTTGACGTCAAGGATGGTCATGCTAACGCTAGCTGAGGAAGACATCACCGGGTGGCCATGATCACGGGCCTCCACCCCAAAGTTGTAGAAGTCCATGCTCTCCCTGTCCAGATCAGCGGCTACGACTATCCAACCAGTGCTGTTGTTGATGGAGAATGGGAAGTTGGGCATGGTTTCAATGAGGCGGTACTCCAGCCTAGAATTGTCACCAGAGTCTGCATCAACAGCCTGGATGTGAATGATGGAGTAACCCACCGGCACATTCTCTAGCACAGTGGCCTGGAAGGGGGTGCTGACGAAAATGGGGGTGTTATCATTGACATCCAGCACCTGCACCGTTACCAGGCCACTGATGTTGGAGAGCGGCGGGCGTCCCCCGTCCTGAGCGCGGATGCGAATGGTGTATTCCTTGTTAGCCTCGTAGTCCAACTGACTGACCAGGTCCATCTTGCCTGTCTGGGCGTCAATGTAGAACTGGCCCCTGGTGTTGCCACTCATGATGCTGAAGTGAACCATGGCATTACTCCCTCTGTCCTGGTCTGTGGCAATCACCTGCAGGATTTCTGTGTTGGGTGCCATATCCTCCGGAACCTGCACCACATATCGCTTTTCACTGAACTGGGGAGCATTATCATTGTCGTCCTCTACAATAATGTGAACAGTTGCGGTGGCACTGCGGGGGGCGGGGTCACGACCCTGGTCGTTGGCCTCTACCAACAGCATGTAGGCCTCCACCATCTCTCTATCCACTGGGCCCTTCGTGCGGATCACCCCCGACCTGGAGTCAATCTCAAAAACATTGTTCGAACCGTTGCTGTTGAGGACGTGGTACAGGATGTTACCGTTGACCGGGGCGTCTCCGTCTGTGGCCCTGACGGTCAGCACCTCATAGCCGATCTCTAGGTTCTCCCTAACACTCTCCTTGTAGTCCTGTTGCTCAAAGACGGGATCATGGTCGTTACTGTCACTCACTGTGATGGTGAGGGTGGCCATGGCCGTACGGCGGGGAGTGCCATGGTCAACAGCGGTCACACGGAATACATGGGTGTCCTTCTGCTCTCTATCCAGCACCTCCACGGTGGAGACTGCACCATTGACTGGGTCCACAGCAAATAGGTTGTTGGAGCGGCTGTCAAAAAGGGCCTCTATGAAGTACTCCAGCCTGCCTGCATCCCCCTCATCAGCATCTACTGCCTTCAAAACAACTACAGGAGTTCCAGCTGGCTTATTCTCTGCCACAGCCACCTGGTACATAGGAGGCTGAAACTGGGGGCTACTGTTAACAGCCCTCTTGCTCCTGCTCACAATGCCTGATTCAGACTGGGCAGCCTGCTGTAGTAACTTCCCCAAGTGGCCCTGTTTGAAGGAGCCTTGACCCACCCGCCAGTGGACTGAGATGCTGTTCACTCTGGATTCCCTCTCATCTCCTGTGTATTGGTTACAATGTAAGTCTAGCTCAAGAAGTGTGTCGTGTTTTAAACACAGCGTCTTGGACACAAACAACTGCCCCTCAGAAAAATATAACTCCGAACTCCGAATCACCTTGCAGTGCATACTGCTGTGGGTTGGAGAGCCGGGTAGTAGATCCCATACCCGGAGGAGCGCAGTACCAGACTCGTGGCATTCTAACTGATGATTATGGGCTTTAAACAAACTGATTATCTCCAAGTCCCATTGTGATTTCCTTTTGTGTTTACTTGAACAGTTCCTGCCGTGTACATACACATCATACTGGCTTGTGAGGAGGTGCCTCAACCCTGGGACATTGTTCATGCAGTCCACAACAGTGTACACGGTGAAAGGGTTGGAGCTGAGCGAGGCACAATTTAAACTACCCGAAAGGAACACAACGCGCGCGGACGCATCAGTTTCAATAAAGGTCTTTGAGAATTTAGGAGCGATTACCTGATCCAAAGTGCATGCCCCGCTCTGTTCAACACTTGCAATCACCGTCCGCTGCTCCGCATCCTGACTGATGTGTACATTGTAGCAATTCGACAGTGAAATGAGTTCAAACCAGCCGAAAATAATAAACAACAAATCCCACTTAATGACGGGCATTGCTCCACGATGATGTTCAACCAGGTTTGAACGTAGGCTAATTACTGCCGCTTTCCTTAAACTTTCAGTCGAGTCGTTCCCTTTTGTTGCCGCGTATCCATGCTTTCACTACTATACAGTAGCTAATCCAATTGAATTGAGAGAAACCGCAGTCACCTTGCTTGCCAAAGCTTCTCACCATGCAAACAAGCCGACACCACCACTTCATCCGCGTGAATGATTAAAATGGCTCCAACTACCCCTGCGCCTTGAGGCTTCTCATTACCATAAACCTGTTTCAGTGTGTTAGAGAGAGAGAGAGAGAGAGATAGAAAGAGATGGAGTTCTCACAGGAGCCACACTGAGCTGTAAAGAAAGAGATGACTGGCCTCTTCGTCCCCTTTGAGTGTTTTTGCAGTACATGGACGGCTAAGACTTCCTATAATGCAAAAACGTTTTCCTTATGCCTTCACAAACGCTCTCACTATTTAAACACAGAAATAAGCCTAAACTTGTGAGGGTCTTTCAGTTCTCATCCCCGGGGCACAGAGAGTGAGCAACATTTACTATATTTTCCTACCACCTGCTGGTACATCTGCATTACTGCAGACAGCAATCAGATTGCAACTAATCACATCTACCAGCCAGCAATTTCAGTAGCAATTGTGACTGGGAATGAGGTTAGACTGCAACTCAGCTTTCAAGAGAAGTCCACAGATGTCTTTTACAGTGATCCTGCCGTAGTCATTCAACAGTCTTGATACAATAATCTTAATTCAGCCACCTATCACTGTGAAATGATGTTCAGTTTACAATGTGCACTTAAATCCACATATGGTCAAAGGTACCTGAGGAGACGGCACAAGTGCACATTTAGAAGGCACACAAAGGTCTAGTTCCAGAGGAGATGAGAAATGTATTCCTACATTTATTGATGCGAGTGAAAATCACCCATGCAGTGTGTGGAGCTGAACTCCTATGCCCAATGAGTCCTGGTGTCACTAATAAGCTGACCAGTACTGTAAAAGCACAGTAACCTCAAGTGTCCACATCGGTTCTCTATAATCTTTAGATGACCTAAAACCACTCTGAAGTAAAACACTTCATCCATGTGAGTGATGGACATGCAGAACAGCAAAAATTACAATAAAGATAGCTTTTTACTGTTTTTATTGTTGTTGGAGGCTCTAATACAATATGAATCATAAGCTTTACAAAATTAAAACAAAATACAACAAAATATTCCCCCCCAAAACAGAAACTGTCAAAAGCTTCTGTCAAGACGCAAAAAGACAAACTGTGAACCCCAACATAGACAAGGGTGAAAGAGAGAAAGAGACAGAGGGAGGGACAGAGGGATGCAAATCATCATGTTATACACAGTGTAGGGGGGTAATGAAATGGGTATACACAGTGAATTTAACAGTCCATCCCCATGTTTTAGCAGTCTACATCTCCATCTAGCCATCCCAAGATCCCATGCTCCCACAGACTCAACGCATGAGGATAGAGTGGGACAAAGAGCAAACCGTTGACCAATCCTGACCATACATAATATCGTGAGACGCGCCCTCCCATTCCGTTCCCTCCAATACATCGCTCAGGAAATTGACAGCTATATTGACAGCTATATGTCCATACAGATATATAAGGTGGTGGCATAGACACTGATATAATGGGTGCAAGTAAGAAAATGTTGGTAAAAATGTCATGTTTGTATGCCCAGCCTGCTCCATCTACAGAACAGTCCGTCAGCCCCGTCCCTTAACCAGAGGATAGGAGAGCTGATGTCACTCATTCAAAACTGACTCAGCTGTGAGAGCGCTATAGGGATAAAAACATTACCGTCACACTGTAAGATTATCATTAACCGTCATAATACTATCATACTATTCATAACAAGTCAGAGAGAGCGAGAAGGTGAATGGCTCCATAGAGAATGAGATGCCTCAAAACAATGTGTGCAAATAAAACAAATGCTTATCCATTTTTCTCCTTTTTTTGTTTTTCCATGAATGAACAAGGACGCAGCACTGAAACAGGCATACAGGGATGGAAGGAGAGATACAAACAGAAACAGAACAAATATGGCGGGAGAGGTGGAAGAGGGTGTGAGAGGAACAGACAGAGAAAGACAGAAAAAATAACAATAGCATCTCTAGCTTTGCTGTTTGCGTTTAAGTGCCAACATCAGGTCGTTCTTCAGAGCCTCCTGCTTCGATTTGTCAGCCAGGGTCTGAACACTCCTATCAGGAGAGAGAGGGAGGAGTGAGTGGGGCAGATTAAATATACAATAGATTACAAAATCAACCCAACACCTACCCCCTAAGCACTTCTGTAGAATGTTTATTTTTCATCTAAGCAATATGATAAAAGTTCCACTCAGTCTTAGATGCTAAGGTGAGGCAAGTACCATACAACTATCCAATAGTTTCAGATATACAGGAGTGTCAAGGGGAATAGGGGTCAATTTGAAACTCAGGAATAGATGTAGTAGCAGTGAGTTTGTCAGAAAGCAAATAAGGTACCTAGGTACATGCAGGTTTCATGAAGTTGAATTTAAGATTATCATTGGTATTTTTACCACCTTTTTTCGATCTCGTCTCATCGCTGCAACTCCCCAAAAGGCTCAGGAAGCGAAGGTCGAGTCATGCATCCGCCGAAACATGACCCACCAAACCGCGCTTCCTAACACCCACCCGCACCAGTGTCGGAGGAAATGCATTTCAACTGACGACTGAGGTCAGCCCGCAGACCTTTTTAAAGCCACTTGGAAAGCAATTTAATACCAATTTAAGGTCTGCGTGCACCACACACCTGCTAATGTTCCTCTCCAGAAATGAGCCCATTTTGGCAAAAAGGAATATTTTTGCCAAAGGCAATAGCCTACATGAATCATATTATCAGGCAGGTGTGCTATTTGAGCAATGAGCATTCTCCTCCAGCCTAAAGGATGTAGTACCATAGTGGCTATGCTACCGATGGCTGAAACATGGTGTTGCACATCTGCATTTGTTCAGGCTACCCCAGTGGGCTAATAGTTAGATAGTTTGATCTAAGTGTTCAGAATTCTGGCTTCAATACCAGCTTAGTACAATGATACTCAATACCACTTTGAAAAAGTGCCTTAAAGTCAAATATACAGCACTGTTATTGTATAAAACAGAGTCAACACTCCATTGCGCTAGGTCACCAGGTGTACAGGCTTAGTGTTATCAAATTGTATAGGCTACCTTGTGCTCTCTTCTCTCTCCCTGGCACATGACGCACACACAGAGGAGCACGTGGTTTAGATCTCTAACATCTTGAAAGTGCACCTGGAGTATTATTTTATGTTCCATTTCTTTCTTCGTAGTGGCAACAATTAAGCAGTGACACAACATAAAACTGAAACACTGTAGTCATGTCCACCGCAGTTTGGAAGAACTTTGAAAACCGAATTTAATATATTTTAAGACTTAAGGCCTTTAAATCAGATACATTAATTCAAGACAATGACTTCAAGGACCCGTGGACACCCTGAAGTAAACCTGATAAACACAGATGGAAAAACAGCAAATTCATTTTGAGACACAATAAGCGGGTGAGGATTTCACACAGTCTTTCACTGTTAAGAGGAGGTGCAATCAATGTTAAATGTTTAGACAGGTCAGTTAATCTTAGGGCTCTTCCTCATGCAACTCCATGTTGGAACAGCTGCGACAAACACTCCTTGAGAAAACGTCAGGGGGTTGCAACTGTCTGAGAAACCACTCATTCACCACAAACAAAACCACACACCATGCCACTACATTACTTGCCAAATCTCTCTCTTTCTCTCTCACGCGCAGGCACACACACTCCAATGCCACAGACACACACAGCGTGTTGTCCCATGCCAGACGATACCTCTGGCCCTAGTCAATGAAGATCTGGCGCTGGGTGAGGACCTGAGACAGCTCCTTCTGGAGCTGCCGGTACTTTTGGTTATCAGGCAAAGAGTCAATAGATCTAAAGCACAGTGGAGAGGGGGCAGGAGGTAAAGGAGGAGAGGGACAGGCAGACAAATGAAGGACAAGGCAATATAGAGTAGAGATGGAAGGACAGCAGGAGGAGGTGGAGAAGGAGAGGAGATAGTGGGATGAAAGAGAGAACAGGAAGAAAATGGGATTGAATAGGGGAAATGGAAATAAATAAACAGGGTTGGAATTATAGAACTGAAAAACATGGGAAGCAGATAACACAATATGGAAGAAAAAGAGGGAAAATCCCAGTTAACAGGTACAGCCATGGGTAAAAAGGAGTACGTAGGAACTCCTGAGTGGCGCAGCGGTCTAAGGCACAGCCGGCCATGACCGGGAGACCATTAAGGCGGCACACAATTGATTCAGCATCGTCCGGGATAGGGGAGGGTTTGACCGGACAGTATTTACTTGTCACATCGCGCTCTAGCTACTCCTCATGGCTGGCCAGGCGCCTGAAAGCTGACCTCAGTCGCCTGCTGGCCGGTGTTTCCCCCGACACATTGGTGCGGCTGACTCCTGGGTTAAGCGAGCAGTGTGTCGAGAAGCAGTGCGGCTTGACAGGGTCGTGTTTGGAGGACGCATGGCTCTCGACCTTCGCCTCTCCGGAGTCCATAGGGGAGTTGCAGCAATGGGACAAGACTAACTACCAATTGGATATCACAAAATTGTGGAGAAAATGGGGTAAAAGTACATAAAAAAAAAAAGAGTATGGGTGAAAGACGCCAAACAAAAAAATGCAGTAGATGAGTATCAAAACCAGGGATGGGCAACTGATGCGGCCCGCGGCACCTCTTTCGAAGGCCCTTAGATCAAATGTTTTATAATCGCTGTCAAGTGGGGACCAACTCCTCGATGAGTTCAGATTGTGGTTCGCACCCCCATCGAAGTTGCCCAAACCTGATCAAAACTGGTGTATCATGGGTCAATTATGAGACTGACTGATCTACAAATAATATTGATTAGCTACTAAGGATACAAGGTGGTTTGTAGATCAGTCAGTCTCAACTCGCCTTTAAAAGGTAGATGCAATGTCGAATGCGCACACTGACTTTCTACCAATGTGACGTGTGTGCGTGCCCCTGCATACCTCAAGCCATTGACGATGTCCTTGGTCTTCCCAAAGTAGATCTCATTGAGAGTGGAGCGAATCTTATTCTCCATATCCTGAGGTTACAAAGTCATTCACATACAAACATTAATCTTGTGATATCAATATACTGCAGTCATTTTACTGTAACTAAACACAGTATTACTGTATACGTTTAAGTATTACTTGGTTCACATGGGTTTACTCTATAATTATTTCAGCTAAGGAATCCATGTGAACCACCATGTGCGTAACTCTATATGTCAGTGAGTGAGAGTGTATAAGGGCATGCACGCATAAGGTGTAGTTCTGCCCACCTCCACCAGGCGGCCAATGTTGGCAATGTGTGGGGAGGACTCTCCAACGGTCTCGTCTTTCTCCATCTGGAAGTAAAAGATAGGGATGAGGGTATTGTAAAGTCCAGTAGTAGTGGAGATAAGAATGTTGCAACAAGTAAACCAAGAGACATAGATCACGAAAGCATTCGGACACCCCCCCACATAGTTGTATTTAGACTGAAAAAAAGTTATAGTTCATAAGGAAATCAGTCAATTGAAATAAAATTCAATAGGCCCTAATCTACAGATTTCACATGACTGGGGATACAGACCTGCACCTGTTGGTCGCAGATAGCTAAAAAAAAGGGTCGTGGATCAAAAACCAGTCAGTATCTGGTGTGACCACCATTTGCCTAATGCAGCACAAAATATCCTTTGCAGAGTTGATCAGGCTGTTGATTGTGGCGTGTGGAATGTTGTTCCACTCCCCTTCAATGACTGTGCGAAGTTTCTGGATATTGGTGGGAACTGGAACACACTGTCGTACACTTTGATCCAAAGCATCCCAAACCTGTTCAATGGGTTACATGTCTGGTGAGTATGCAGGCCATGGAAGAAGAAACATTTTCAGCTTCCAGGAATTGTGGGGCCTTGCATTATGCTGAAACATGAGCTGATGGCGGCATATGAATGGAACGACAATGAGGCTCAGAATCTTGCGACGGTATCTGTACGTTCAAATTGCCATTGAAGAAAATGCAATTGTGTTCGTTGTCCGTAGCTTATCCCTGCCCATACCATAAACCCACCACCATGGATCACTCTATTCACAATGTTGACATCAGCAAACCACTCTCCCACACAACACCATATGTCCTCTGCCCGGTACAGTTGACACTGGGATTCATCCGTGAAGAGCACACTTCTCTAGAATGCCAGTGGCTATCGAAAGGTAAGCATCTGCACACTGAAGTCAGTTACGAAACCAAACTGCAGTCAGGTCAAGACCCTGGTGAGGACGACGAGCATGCAGATGAGCTTCCCCGAGACGTTTTCTGACAGTTTGTGCAGAGATTTCTCAGGTGTGCAAACCCAGTTTCCTCAGCTGTCCTGGTGGCCGTGAAGAAGCCGGATGTGGAGGTCCTGAGCTGCCGTGGTTACACGTGGTCTGCGGTTGTGAGGCCAGGTGGACTTGAAAAAGGAGAAATGCTCACTAATGCACAATATTTGAGAGAAATAATATTTTTGTGCATATGGAACATTTCTGGGATCTTTGATTTCAACCCATGAAACATGGGAGCAACACTTTACATGTTGTGTTTATATTTTTGTTCAGTGTAAGTACCTGTCTTGTCAGACTGCCACCCAGGTTCATGGTTCCGGACCCGGTCTTGGTCGTCTGAAGCCACAGCATGACAGTGGAGGTGAGTTTGTAGTGAGCGGTCCGTCCGCTGGACTTCTCCTGCACCTCCACCACATGGATGGAGTCCCAGCAGCCTTTGATCTTCTTGGAGCCGTCTCCAGCCTTCTTGATGAGGATGACCCCGGCGAAGCCATGATCCAAGTCCCACAGGTATACAGAGGAAACACCGCCCTCAAAATACCTAACAAACACAGAGGGCATGGATAATAAGACTGTCATTGGTGGTTTTATCAGGTTCTCTCATTGCGTCATAGACGTGGTATATCATCTGCCATACAAAAGGTTGGAATGCTGTTTTGGCCAATCAACATTGAGGATCCCAACTTCCCGTTTTATAATGTGTTAATGATATTACTATGGTAGAATGATAAGCAAACGTCTCTGTACTGGTTTGCTGGTAACACTAGCGGCCTACTGATATTAACGGGTCTCTATACTGGTTTGCTGGTAACACTAGTGGCCTACTGGTATTAACGGGTCTCTGTACTGGTTTGCTGGATACAGTAGTGGACTACTGTTACTCACAGGTCTCTGTACTGGTCGAAAGCGTTGTTGGCCTCGACCTCTAGCTTGCGCAGGCGGGCAGATGGCATGGCACCATCGTCGATGGGAGGCTCATACTTATTACTCCACGGGGATCTGAGAAACAAGAACACAAGAATGAGCCAGAGTAAATCCAAATCAAGGGTTGTCGCTCTGTATCATTTGTGTGCGTGGTCATATTTCCATGTTTGACAAACAAATCATTCTAAGTAATTGTTATATATGGTTCCTGATGACATTGACTTGTGGGAAAGAAAGGATGGCGGTAAAAGAGGAGCTGCAGGCTGTCAGGTCTTACCTGTAGGAGTCCCCATCTCTGTTGTAGTCACAGAGCAGGTAGTCTTTGCCCACCACTTTGTCCCGGGCGATCTTCAGAGGCTGGTCCACAGAGGAGAGCAGGTCCTCACATAGACTGGGCACCTGGACACACACACACACACACAGAGAGAGAGAGATAGCTTTCACCACATGTAACAACAACACACTTTCGATAGTATTCTACATGCTCACACAAACACACTTTCAACAAGAAACTTACCCGCAAAGCTTCTCGCAAACATTCAAATGATCTCCAAAACGTTTACTAAAATAAGTCTCTCGCTTTCAACTATATTTCCAAAAAGCAATTTTTTTAAGCATACTGTACAATTTCATACACAAAACAGTTGATTTAAAACAGGTACCATAGTAACTTACGAACAACCGATTTCATATACAGCTAATATGATTTGAAACCTATCAATTTGTACTCGTGCATCAACCCACTAAAAGCCCATTTAAGATAAATAGAGCAATGACTCACATAGTTCGAGTCTTGAATTTAGTCTGACTACAAGGGTGTGTGTCTGGGGTGGTGGTGCTGGGGGTAGCAGGAAGCAAATTTACTAAAAGAACGTTGTCTTTGGCAATTCAATCCACCTTTAACAGTTGCCAACTATGCTGGGCTAGACAGTAGGGGTAGAGAGAGGGCATAATGTGCGTGAGAAACAGATGAGGTGGGGAGACAAGAGAATGCCGGCATATGATATCCTTGAATCAATATGAGGGGGAAATAAGGTTAAGCTGTTTTTTTCTTCATTCCGCCTCCTTGCTAAGTGGGAAATGACAGAGGGAGGGAGAGGGAAAGAATTTGAAGGGATATCAATGGGTCTCAGGGGATAAAGGGGTACAAATAACTTCTCAGAGTGACATGGACCCCCCCCTCCCTCCTACCCACTCCTTAATCAGAACACACAGACACAATGCCTTCTCTGTTCCCTGGACACAGCCCCACACACCTGGCAACCACCAGACACACAGAGGGGGAACAGGGACAGACAGAATGGGGAGACGGGGGTCGACAGTAGAATCACAGAGGAAATAGAGTGGGTTGGGGGGACAGGAGAGTAGAGAGGGAGAAAGGGTAGTGCTAGAGGAGGACATGGGAAGCGAGCTCATTGGATTCCCAACCATCAGGAGTGAGTGTAAGGAGAGGGCGGGGGCTAAATGGGCCCATGTAGAGTGATTGACAGCTTTTCTAATGACTGCTAACAACTAGCTACATAGGAGCGGGCTGAGGCGGTCAAGGAGAGTGCTGGTGCCCAGGGGAGAGAGGTGTCAAAGGGGAGAAGGAAGGAAGAGGAGCAGACTGGGGTCTGAAGAGAAGAATGGATATGACCATAAAAAAAGTGGAGAACGATCACTGGAGAAAGTGTGGTTTGATTTATGTCCAATTCAGGTTAATCTCTCAGGTCTGGTTGCACTACGGGAGATTTCAAGCACAGTCCGGGCTGTGTATAGGACTGTGATTGGTTGTCGTCTACCGGCAGCTCACCAAGTCGATGAGGTCACTGAGGTTCTTCTCGATCTGCTGGGGAGGCAGACGCCTCATCAGGTCCAGAGCACAATCCAGCTGCTGGTCATTCTGAAATACACAATGAGTCAGCTTTTGATACACATTCCTACACACAAAATGCATAGGCCTAGTTCTGCAAAAGAAAGTCTAAAAGCAAGTTGTACTTTACATTTTTTTGTTCATTTCACAAGAGAAAATGTGTGTTTCACTGTTCATTTTACATTGATTGGAAGCAAATTTGAACCTTGCCAAGTTCACCCCTGCGCAAAAATTCTCAACCGTTTAGGCGGATCTAGGAACATAACAGGCTAGCTGTTTTAACAGTACAGTTTCATTCATCTTCTGAGATGAAATTGACTTTTAAAAATGCTCAAATGCATCACTACCACTGTCTGAATTGAATCAACTAAAATAGATTGAATTGAACACAGAGCAAACAAAGCTCCCAGCCTCTCACACAGCTCCAGCAGACTGAGGGGGAAGCCATTGATGGATGCATGTTGCCTTCTTACGGTGGGTGATAGGACAGGGGCGAGCCAAGCCAAGCCAGGCAGTGACTAGGCTATGTAGGGAACATTCAAACACTGGCAAACATTCACTTAGGCGGTAAACCGTATGTATTGAGGAGAATTTGGAAATATTTTTTTCTAAACATTTTAATATTTGTAGCTACTTTTTAAGTAAAATACCTGCAGTCAACTTGTGCAATATGTCAGAATATAAAGCAGATTGTGTTCTAAATTTCACCTGTCCCATTATGAAGCTTACCGTACTTCCACAGAACAGTTTAGCCAGTCACATGTTTGTAAATAGCACAACTGGAGAAAGCAGGAGCAGGTGATTCCAGCGGTGTATTGACATGGGTCTGGAAGCCACAAGTAGGCTAAATGAGCTTACAATTGAAAAGCCAGGTCTTTTTTGCAAAAACTATGCATATGGCCTGCACAGTCGCTTCAAAACAGCATCCAGGATGTCATCTAGTGTATATATAAATCATTGGGCTGGACTCATTGGTGGGTCACAACAAGTTCACGCCCCAGGACGGTATGAAAATCCGGATACCACTCAACTCTACACATCCTGAGATTACAAAAGTCATGGAGCTAGCTGCTTCTGGTTTCAGTCACAAGACTTTATCAAAGCAAAACTAAGTGGCATGAGACAAAGTTCTGGATTTGCCCCCAAATAGCCTAGTTGTTCATGTGACAAGCCCATCTAGTAGCCAACACTAGGTCTGGGCCTAACTGCAGTTGGTCTGGACCAATGATGTATATAAACCCTGTCTGTTGATGCTATGTTTTGGCCACGGAGAGGCTTTGAAGCTACCGGTCGGCCATATTAGCACTCCTCAGAAAAGCAATCCTCCATAGAAATTAATGGAATTCTACAGTATTTCATGTTTAGCTCATATAATATAATAAAATTATGCATTAAGGTGTTAAATATAATAAACATGCCCAAAAACAAAATGTAGACATTAGTAAATGCATTTCTATAACTTCCATTTTTTTTTTAAATGACTATGGTGGGGGAGTGGCAAGACGGCTTCAAAATAGCATCCAGTATGTAATCTAGTGTATATATAAATCATTGGCCTGGACTCATTGGTGGGTCACAACAAGTTCACGCCCCATGGCAGATTCCTTTAGGGAGCGTCTAAAACCACAACTGGGCCTTGGATAAAAACATTGGTTTTGTTTACTTGTAGGGGCAAAATAAAACACTAAAAACCTTTTGACTGGGTCAAAGATTTGTTTTTAAATTGATAGGCCTAACCATGGTAGTTGGAAGAGTGGTTACCATATAAGGCAAGGCTTTTAATCATCCTGTTATTGATACAGGCCCGTCATTTTATGGTATCTGGAAAGGTCAACATTTTTTGAATGCTTGAGCGCTCATAAATGAAGACAAGTTTCCAGCAACTGAAAACGTTACTAACCCTTAACAAAAATATGAACAATTCACTCCACTGCCTTTTCTACTTGTTCTGCTAGAAAACTCTGCAAGTACAAACCTTTGCGAGGAAAGAAAAGACTGCTCATTTTTAAAATGACTCATTCGTGGAGAATGAGTAGCCATTAACTCAATAATCTGCTCCTACAAGCAAGGATTTTTCACTGTAATGTGAAATTGTCCAATTTGTCTCAGTTGATTGTCGATAACTAAATGGCTGGTTTAGTGATTCTGTCCTAGTCTTTTCTAACTGGCCAGAGATGTGCCCTGGGAGACCAGTATTGAGATAGATCAAGGAAGAACTGCCTTATGACTAACTAGAGGTCGACCGATTAATCGGAATGGCCGATTAATTAGGGCCGATTTCAAGTTGTCATAACAATCGGAAATCTGTATTTTTGGGCGGCAATTTTTATTTTTTTTTTACCTTTATTTAGCTAGGCAAGTCAGTTAAGAACACATTCTTATTTTCAATGATGGCCTAGGAACGGTGGGTTAACTGCCTCGTTTAGGGCCAGAACGACAGATTTTCAACCTTGTCAGCTCGGGGGATCCAATCTTGCAACCTTACAGTTAACTAGTCCAACGCAATAACGACCTGCCTCTCTCTCGTTGCACTCCACAAGGAGACTGCCTGTTGCACGAATGCAGTAAGCCAAGTTAAGTTTCTAGCTAGCATTAAACTTATCTTGTAAAAACCATCTTTATCACTAGTTAACTACACATGGTTGATGATATTACTAGATGTTATATGCGTTGCATATAATCTGACTGAGCATACAAGTATCTAAGTATCTGACTGAGCGGTGGTAGGCAGAAGCAGGCGCGTAAACATTAATTCAAACAGCACTTTCGTGCGTTTTGCCAGCAGCTCTTCATTGTGAGTCAAGCATTGTGCCGTTTATGACTTCAAGCCTATCAACTCCCGAGATGAGGCTGGTGTAACCAAAGTGAAATGGCTAGCTAGTTAGCGCACGCTAATAGCGTTTCAAACGTCACTCGCTCTGATCCTTCTAGTAGTTGTTCCCCTTGCTCTGCATGGGTAACGCTGCTTCGATGGTGGCTGTTGTCGTTGTGTTGCTGGTTCGAGCCCAGGGAGGAGCGAGGAGGAAGCTATACTGTTACACTGGCAATACTAAAGTGCCTATAAGAACATCTAATAGTCAAAGGTTGATGAAATACAAATGGTATAAAGAGAAATAGTCCTATAATTCCTATAATAACTACAACCTAAAACTTCTTACCTGGGAATATTGAAGACTCATGTTAAAAAGGAACCGCCAGCTTTCATATGTTCTCATGTTCTGAGCAAGGAACATTAGCATTCTTACATAGCACATATTGCACTTTTACTTTCTTCTCCAACACTTTGTTTTTACATTATTTAAACCAAATTGAACGTTTCATTATTTACTTGAAATTGATTTTATTGATGTATTATATTAAGTTAAAATAAGTGTTCATTCAGTATTGTTGTAATTGTCATTATTACAACAACAACAAAAAAACAACAATGGCCGATTAATCGGTATCGGCTTTTTTTGGTCCTCCAATAATCGGTATTGGCGTTGAAAAATCATAATCGGTCAACCTCTAGATATAACACCTCAGGGCGCAGACTTGTCTTTTATAGAACAGACCTGTTCGACTTTGTCAGACAAGCCCATATAAATGAATGTGATTGAACTGAACTTCAGAAAGGATGAATATGGATTGAGTCATGGCATCAGTCGGTCTCTCCACAAGCTCCCTGGCTGTTCACTTACTGAGGAGATCTAGCAGGGGCCCAGAGGGGATTGTGTGTAATAGGGAGAAGCTGAGCTAGCAGACAAGGCCACATAGCAGAGCCTTCCCGGATGGTGTTCTTCTCTCACTGAACTATGCGGTGAGCAGCAGAACATTAGCGTGGAGGGCAGGCCAGCCACAACATGAAACCACTGAGAAATGTACAGGACAGAGATTTGGCAAGGAGATAAGGAGCTGCAGGCCAGAGTGGGTCCATAAAAATGTTGCGCTTCACCAATACATTTGTGAAAACAAAGTTCATCTTTGTATTAGGGAAATTAATCAAAGTGCTTTGACTGATGAAGGATTATTCTTTTTAATTACATTATGTTCTGGGCCGATATAGAAGAAAAAGAAACGCACACCTATTAAGACGAGGTGCTGGCTAGCGGAGTAGAAACTTGAAAATTAAAGAGAGCCGCACACTCTCGGAGCTCAGATGCAAAAATTGAATACCAACGTTTCGACAGCCAAGCGGTCTTCATGGATTATACCCTGATGAAGACAGCTTGGCTGTCGAAACGTTGGTATTACATTTTTGCATCTGAGCTCCTAGTGTGCGGCTCTCTTTTATTATGTTCTGGGCCCCCAGGCATCATGAAGCGAGCTAAACTTTCTATATAATAGCACTGATTGACCGATGACAACTTGTGCTTTAAATTTAAACTTTTCAGCAACCCCAGGCAGTATAATCTGAGAATTTTGTGTAAGTGAAGCTCGCTGCTGTGCAACAAGAGTAACATTTCAGATACTTTTTTTGTCTGTGAGGTGATCTATTGCCTGACGACTCATATTGAATTTAATTCCACTGCTCTATCACTAGTTATTAGGGAACTCGCATTACTTTGGTGCCAATACAATATGTATTGCAATTCTCACGATTCAACATGCATGCTACTCAATATTGTGATTTTGATATTCCAAACATATTGCTCACTATAGGTCTGCTGCAGAGGGACAAGATAGAGCCATGAGAAAACCAGTTTTGATCAGTCATGGATATAAAAGTGAGGTAAACAAATTGGCTCCCTATTTAAAAAGAATATGGAGAACAAGCTATGAGGGGAAAAATACTATTTTGGTGCAGGTACAGCCAACTAGCGCAAAAATAATATTGCGATATTGTTAAAAAGATATAGTCAAAAATAATATCCCGATATGTAACTGCATCAACCCCCCCCCCATCACGACTAGCTACATACATTCAGTCCGAGCCTGATGTCAAAGTGAGGGGCGTTGTACAAAACACCCACCAGAATGGTTTGAATGTGTTCACATTTGATAAGCTGTCAGGAAGGAGACAAAATCCTGACTCATTGTGGAGACAATATGTTCGTGGGCATGGCGTTCGGTCGCAGCGTTGTGGATGGGTAACCAGGCAAGAGGATCTCTGTGCTGTATTGAAGTTATACTGTAAAATACTTCCATTTCAGTCAAAACAAATGTGATCATCTACCTGGAAAGTCAAGTCCATGAATATTCCTTGATTCCCACCTAATAAAATACAACGGTCAATGACATGGGATTGTTGTGCATGTATGAACTCAACCGAGGAATGCAGGTATCTGAAGCAAGTCAAGTCGCACTCATCAAATCTGCACTAATGCAGTTCCTACTATAGTCATATTATAATGAAAGTCAAGAAATCTAGTAAGTACTGAAAAATACTATCTAGCGCAGGGAACACATTCTTGAAAGATGTAAAGATTAGGCAATATCTCAGTTTGTCTGTAGAGACCACCAATCCAAAGTCTCCTACTGTCATTCTCATAAACAAAACACACCAACTGACAGATTCCAATATACAATACAGATAAATTCCAACTCAATGTCTTTGAATCAATACCAAGTCATCAGATGAAACCAAGGTAGAGACTACAAGCCAGATAAGAGCAGCTGGCTATAAGAGTATCACACACCCAAAATCATTCTTTCCCTAAACAAACTTCAGTCTGCTTTCTCCCGAACACAGCCAAGGTTTTCAGATCATGTACTGCATGCCCTCTCTCACACTTTTGGTTTCTATCTAGGCTGTTCTGGGCAGATGAAATAGTCTTGTTCAGCCGACACCTGCGCTCCCTGACACTGTGTTTACCAACGGCCCGGTCTTGTGTAAACACTGGACCAATTGCCACAGGGTTCCAGAGGCGGCGGTGAGGCTGGACCAACAGGATGGATGAGGTGAAGTCAGGGGGTGGCTGGGGAGACAAGCCATCTGCATTCATTCCAAGTGTGAGACATTCATAAAAGGGGGACTATTGAGTCCAGTGGAGTTGGAGGTGAAGAACAGTGTGAATGTTTATAGTTGATAGGGCAGCCACACATCACTTCAAATGTTTAAATCCATTAGGTATTTTAAAATATTTTGCTATATTGGAAAATAGACATAAGTGACAACGGTGGTTGAATTTCCTTCTTCAGGTGCAACACAATAAGCTTAAAATTCAAGGATGTTTGATGTGTGAATATTCTTTCCTATTAGTATTTAAAAGTGAGTTACATTATTGCGCAAAACGGTGAATAAGTGGTGTAAAACGTGTTATACAAAGTTACACTGACAGTGGTGTCAACAAAAGTCACTTAACACGTAAATCACATTGTTGAGGCCAAGTAAAAGTTAGGAATTGTGGTTTACGTGTCACCTCCAATCCATGCGAGAGAATGGGCGGAGCAGGCCGATTTTAGCGACAGGCAACCCGGCGCTTGTACTATTTTAACCATGGGGTGTGTGTCTGGAAGAGGAGGGGGTGGCGAGAGCGAGACCATAGTCTCTAATCCCTGAACTAGTTTCTCAATCCAAAACATCCTGCAACTTCAACAAATTGGCTAGTTAACAATGCAATTCGGACTAGCAATCATAGGTTGTTTAGTTAACTGTGAGTAGCGTATATACATACATGTCTATGCCATTTTCGAAACGCAACACAGCACTTCCTATAAAAGGACAGCTTGCTACTGTAGCTGGCGAGTATCCCTTAGTAGCCCCACCAAAATCTACCCATCCCCATTCCTCCAGCTCGTCTCCGCGGCCTTACCATGTCTGCGGCGCTCGGTGACGATCTCGGAGGGCAAATATGTTTTCGCCGATGGCTTTACACGTTCGTTGTATTGTGCTTGCACGACTTGTTCGTCTATGCTATTGTTGTTTTTACCCCCACCAGATAGATGTTGTTTCGCCTCCCTCACTGAACCCAGCCTTGTCAGCGAATTCACTTCCTCAACCGGGGTACAGGAAGGAAGGGGGACGGAGAAAACAAGCGGCGATTGCATATCCGGGTCACGCTACTCGGTCTCTGAAGCAGCCAATCGGAGAGGAGTAAGTAAGGTATTGCCAAGTATGGAAAGAGGAGAGGAGTGGTGAGTGGTAAAAAGTAGGCTATAATACAGAACGAACAGAGAGGGCGATAGAGGGAAGGTATGATAACGGGGCTGCTACACTGAACTCTTTTAATCATGCTTGTCATAATAATACTCTGATCTACAAGATTAATATTTGATTATTTGTAAGAAGGGTACAAGATCCTGATGTAGTCTGTATGTGACCACACCAGGACTAAGTGGTCTAACGAATAAACCTAGGACTGACTCAACCTGGTAATACTGGTCAACCAATCCGGCAAAAGATCTGTGACACATTACATAGCAGAAATATATCACAGCTAGGCTATTGCAATTGTTGGTATCAACATAATTTAAACTACCATGCATGTATGTGCCAATTGTGAATTATAATATGGGAAATAGGCTTAGTGCTTGTCTTCGATTGATGATAATAAATAGGTGATTTTACAGTAGTTCAGTCTTTTCGCTCAGACATTGACCCAATATCAATTGTTGTCATGTCTCTGAACTCCTCATAGTTTGGTCATAATAAAACTTCCCTCAACAAAGTACTCTTAGATATACTGTACTCTACCAGGCTCTCCAACCCTGTTCCTGGAGATTTAACATCCTGTAGGTTTTCGCGCCAACCCCAATATAGCGCACCTGATTCTAATAATTAGTTGGTTGATAAACTGAATCAATTTAGTTAGAACTGAGGTTGGAGCAAAAACCAACAGGGGGATAGCACTCCAGGAACAGGAGTTGGAGAGGCCTGCATAGTGCATCTCTCTAACCCACTGGCACCTCTTCTGCCCATGATTGATAAGGGGATTTTTTTTGCAGTAGGCATACATATGGGACTGATATCTGCTGCAAATAGATGCTTTTTGTTCACCTATTGCACTTATCCACATTTTTGTGTCCACTGATTAAGCAAAGGTTGCAGGTAAAGATTCTGCTTGTTTGCTTTACTGATTTCATTCCAAGCATACACAACTAACAACTTATGCAATGGAGTGATACATGACCATTGACCGCTGGATATCCTAATGATCATGGTTAGAGACTTAGCTAATGCAAAAAAAAAAAACTGTAATAATGGCCATTTGGATGATTTAATTTCTGCATGCTTCATCCAAGCTGATGCAAATCAGTATGTGAAAGCAGTGATTTACATTGTGGATGTGTGACAATGTCATACATTGCATTTCATATTTATTTCAGTGGCACAACCTACTTCACTACAGTTTCTAACATTGCAATGTTGTCGAAATGTTGCAGAAATTAAATAGTCATATAGAGCAAATCTTGTCATCACATGCATCCATGTAAAATACATATCTGCAACATTGTTGACGTAGGTGATCACATGACCTCAATCTCGCGATTTATGAAGATGTGAGGAGTCAGAAGCTGAAAACATGGCAAATGAACACGGACAGAAGTGGGACCGATGCTTAGCTGATAGCGCTGTGAAGATAGGTAAATATTGATATTTCATAAATGCATTTACTAAGAAATTGATTCCAAACAGAGTACAACCTAAAAATGCGCAGTGTAAGCCGGGGACCAGGTGCATGAGTTTAGCAAGGCCACCTGTCTACGTATAGTGTGGGCCATAATTTACCCGATGAGGTCCATTGATTAATTTACACCAAAAGCCCCATCAATTATATTTCAGGCAATTGTGTCGAAGAAACGGACCAAAACATTTGCGCTGCTCATGTCCTATATGTTTGTATTATTCTGCGACCAGTCCAGGAAACACATTGTGCCCTTCACGCCGTCAGTAACGGGTTTGAGTTAACTTTTCAGTGACAGTAACTAGTCCTATAACATGCTGTAAAATGTTGTTTACATTGCATTGATATAAAATCAAAGAAATACTGAAACTGGCATGACAGTCCTCTAGGGTAATATGATTAACTGCACCAATAAACTATCCCGTAATGATGCACATGAAATGCATACTCAAAGCATAGGACTGCATTACACATTGTAACATGACATATAGCTACATAAAGCATCAGTGACATTTGTTAGGTTTAGAATTTCTGCACGTGATATTAACTTGAAACATGCACGATTAAAATGTTCTATCAACACATGTTTTAAAGTGTTTCATCACCTACACGATCCAGCAACTGTAATAGTAAAGTAGCTTTATGATTAAGTAGATTAGGGAAAGACAGTATAGTGCAACTGGGCAAAAGTCTTTGCTGACGTTTCTGTAAAGTGTTGTAACAATTTCCATTAAAAGTAAGTTAAGGAAGCATACATTACATCATATAAATATATTTAAATGGGCTTGATAAGGCGATCAAGAGGCAAAGGAAATGCACACCAATTTAGGCGAGGTGCTGGCTAGCAGAGTAGAACACTTGAAAAATGTAAAGGAGATTCCCACAATCTAGGACCTCAGATGCAATAATTTAATAACCTAATTACCAAAGTTTTGACAGACGAGCTGTCTTCATCAGGGTGCAATGACAAACACTGCAGGGTCACTTGTTTTATATAGTGTCAAAGGACACACACGGGTGTCTGTAATCATGGCTGGGTGTGGCCTGATATCATTGGTTAATTCTCAGATTTTTTTTATTTATTTCACCTTTATTTAACCAGGTAAGTTAGTTCAGAACAAGGTCTCATTTATAACTGCAACCTGGCCTAGCTAAAGTAAAGCAGTGCGACACAAACAACAACCCAGAGTTACACATGGAATAAACAAGCATACAGTCAATAACACAATAGGGGAAAAAAGAAAGTCTATATACAGTGTGTGCAAATGGCATGAGGAGGTAGGCAATAAATAGGCCATAGTAGCGAAGTATTTACAATTTAGCAGATTAACACTGGAGTGATAGATGAGCAGATGATGATGTGCAAGTAGAGATACTGGTGTGCAAAAGAGCAGAAAAGTTCATGAAAACAATATGGGGATGAGGTAGGTAGATTGGGTGGGCTATTTACAGATGGACTATGTACAGCTGCAGCGATCGGTTAGCTGCTCAGATAGCTGATGTTTAAAGTTAGTGAGGGAAATATAAGTCTCCAGCTTCAGCGATTTTTGCAATTCGTTCCAGTCACTGGCAGCAGAGAACTGGAAGGAAAGGTGGCCAAATGAGGTGTTGGCTTTGGGGTTGACCAGTGAGATATACCTGCTGGAGTGCGTGCTACGGGTGGGTGTTGTTATTGTGACCAGTGAGCTGAGATAAGGCGGAGCTTTACCTAGCATAGACTTGTGGATGACCTGGAGCCAGTGGGTGTGGCGAGGGCCAGCCGGCTAGGGCATACAGGTCGCAGTGGTGGGTGGTGTAAGAGGCTTTGTTAACAAAATGGGTGCCACTGTGATAGACTGCATCCAGTTTGCATAGTAGAGTATTGGAAGCTATTTTGTAGATGTCATCGCCGAAGTCGCGATAGGTAGGATAGTAAGTTTTACTAGGGTAAGTTTGGCGGCGTGAGTAAAGGAGGCTTTGTTATATAAAAATAACATACCAAAAACATGAATGGATAGCATATGATCATAGATACAATTTGGGTACACAGGCCTACAAACATTTTCAATAGCAAAATCACAAGAATGTCTTCAGATCAAAGTCTACGTTGAGACCGAAGGGAGCACGGGTCTTTAAATTAAAGATCCAGGCAACTTCTCATTTAACAATAAATTGTTGAGGTCACATCCTCTCCTAGGGAGGGTGACATGTTTGATGCCGATATAATGTAGGGACGAAATCGAGTGGTTCGCTTCCAAAAAGTGGGTTGAGTTTTTGCACCTAATGGTGCTAATATGCTCCGAGATTCGTACTTTTAATTTGCACTTTGTTTTACCCACGTAATTTTTACCGCAAGGACAAGTTATAAGATAAATAACTGCCTTAGTGGAGCATGTGATAACACCTTTGATTGGGATCTGTATCCCTGTTTGGGGGTGTTTGAAGGAGCTACATTTATAAGTGCCATTGCATTGGTAATATAATAATAATATATGCCATTTAGCTGACGCTTTTATCCAAAGCGACTTACAGTCATGTGTGCATACATTCTACGTATGGGTGGTCCCGGGAATCGAACCCACTACCCTGGCATTACAAGCGCCATGCTCTACCAACTGAGCCACAGAAGGTAAATCAGAGTTTACCAACTGATCTCTGAGACAATATAATGGTGATCACACAATGTCAACAATGCAGTGTGAAGGTGGTGTCTAATATCCATAATAAAGGAATATTGTCTAAGAACATGACACACAACATTCTGATCTGGAACCAATGATATTCCTGCACCCTTACAAATATTTGGGGAAATTGTCTATGTAAGTAGTTTTGCTTAAAGAGTGATTTGAATGATCATCTTTCTTACAGAGGTATTTGATTTTGGAATGTTTGTTAGCTTTGGAGCAACTAGCCATGAGGACTGCCAAACGTAATATTTTCCTTGTTTTTAGATTTACTGTATTCCCCGAAAAGGTATGTGGGTTGACAACAGCTGGGTTTACAATAATCTGCACTTACGGTGTAAAGAGGGCAAAGGTTGTGAAATCACGTTGCCCCCAGCAGGGAGCCTGTAATAGCCAGCCTATCAGGACAGACAGGAAAGCTGCTGCACAGTAAGAGGGGAACAACAGAAGAGAAGAATGATGGATGCACAGTCAAGAGAGAAAGGGGGAGGAGGAAGGAAAGGTAAAGATATCAGAGGAACAGAGGGAGTCAAGCTGTGGTTGTATAGAGGTTCATAATAGTAAATCTGTTGCAGATCTGGCCTCATATTTGGCCAGCTCCACTGCTTTTCAGCAACAATCACAGGGAGAGGGAGAGGGAGGAGGAGACATGGAAAGGAAATGAGAGAGAGAGAGTGGGGCTAAAGAGACAGAAGTTGTCTGTAAATCTAAAAGGCAAATTGCTGTCAAAAGTTTATTTTTTTGTAAGTTTTTTAAAATCTATTTATTTCCACACTGTTGGACTAATACTGTGAAATTGTGAAGATAATAGTTCCCTTTTTAGTGTAAGAGCTATTTGAACATTTCAAACCCTGTTTTGGTTGGATAGAGTTTTTGCCAGCCTGGTGACATCACCAGACGGTAAAGTAGTTTAATAGACCAATAAGAACGTTCCAAACCTCTCTGCCAATAACCACTCGTTTCCAGTTTCCCCCTCCCCAGACAGTCCAAGCAACAATCACAGTAATGTACTTAATTGTTACCCAGAACTGATTTGATATTGTGGGTTAAAAAAACTGCTGCATTGGATCTCTTTGTATTTAAAAAAAAAAGTTCAAACTGGAAAGTGAGGGGGGGGCAGGAAGAGGGGGGCAGCAGAGGTTGTAGATGAGCATGATGTGTCTGTCTATCAGCAGCAATAAACATGTCTCGGATGTTGTCCCTTTGTTTTTGTGGTCTTGTTTGACATTTGTAAGTTGTGTAATTGAGACGGAGGGAGCAGTGTCTGAGTGCTTTGGCAGCTGCGTATCGGTCATGCTGCATAGCTCTCTGAATCCAATTAAGAAGTGGAGGGGCCCAAACTGTTGTTTTTTCTTTATTTCTGCGCTGGCTTGCCCTTGGAGCTGGGTGGGGCGCTGCACACAGCGAGGTGAAGCTAAGCACACAAACACATTCTATCTCCTCAAATGCCCCCTCGGGTCCACACTTACACTCTATCATTGTGTCTTATTTGTGTCTTGTCTGTCCATCTCCCTGCCATGAAGATCACCTCACCTGGACCCTCTGCTTGACCTGACTGGACTCTCATTCTCCCTAACTTAAACATCACAGATCTCTAGATCACACTGCTAGCCCTCTATCTCACTTATCCCCGCCTCTCATCTCTCCTCCCCCTTTGTGTCTTTCCTTTACAGCACTAGCTCCTCCTACCCCTTGACATCTCTCTCTCACTCAATTACATTTTTTTTGCTCTCGTTTGCTCATTATTTTATTTTTTTGTCTTAAGTTTACTTTCACATGCTTTTCTTCATATTCCCCCTCTGCTTCTCTCTCTCTAATGAACAATGTCTGGCTGACAGGTGCTGTTTACCAGCTCTGGGGTCAGCGGTCATGTTGCCCCTCACCTCACCTCACCTCATTAGAGCAGACTAACTTCCAAGCACACCAGGGAATTCCATACCTGTGTTTATGTGTGCATTACCCCAATACTTAATCATAGGGTGTGCTGCAGACTTGTTTTTTATTTATATTCCTCTGTGGAGAGGTTTATGCACCTCCTTTCACCCCCTTTCTTTTCTTTCTTTCTCTCTCTCGCTGTCTCTCTAGCAACCGGCCTTGGCGTGGGGATTGTGTTCTCAGTCCTCTTCTTCAAACGTGAGTATTGCCCCAGACAGCAGAGAACAGTAATTGTAATAATAACGCATGTGTTGATCTTTGTGGGAGTTATGGTTTGTTTCATATAAGTGAATTGTCTGTCTCATCTCTAGGGCGCACTTGGCCGGTGGCATTTGGTTCAGGTGTGGGGCTGGGCATGGGCTACTCCAACTGCCAGCAGGACTTCAGGTCACCTTACCAGCTCCATGGTCACAGGGTAAAGGTGAGCAAATCACACACGTCATGACCAAGGTTGTTGCCATTAAGGTTGAAACACAGTATTCCATCTTTTTTTCCCTCAACAATAATTGCACATAATAAAATGACTGTTCTATTTAATCTCTTTCAGGAACCGTAGAAGACTGAGGAGAGTTGGCTGATGTAGAAGTTGTCTCGTCCTCATTATTTTTCTGCTTGTTTTTATTTTATTTTGCTGCTTGTCTCTCTGCCACCCAATGTAATTACTGTGTGAGTCTCACAGGGCAGTCGTGTATTTGTGTGTATATAAGTAATGAATCATTTGACAGAATATTATTCCTGATCTACTTCTGTCTTGTATCTGTGTGAATAAAGTTTGAATGCTAACAAAGAACATGTCTTTTTTTAAATGAGTTTGGCAAGCTTTGTGTGTTAGAGAGCAGGAGGGAAAAGAAGAATTACAGTATTTTGTGTGCGAATGAGTAGGAGAGTTAAACTCCTGCTGTCCTGCTGCAGCCCTCAAGGAAAGAGGGGGAGCAGGGAAAAATGAGAGCTAAAGAATATGAAGCCATGGATAAAATCTGGATGATGGAGAGGGAGGGTGTGGAACAAAGATATTCCTAAATGTACAGATAGGTTAGATAAATGTTTAGTGAGAGGGCTGTATACTACAGGTAAAGATGGGCTCAGGTGGTAAATGCAAAGTGTGGGGGAAACTATCTGCTGTGTATTACTACCATCTACCAATACGACACTGTATATTGCTACCTATCACTAAAATGAATCATTTAAGCGGAGGAACTGTAGGACATGTTACATGTTGCGCTGGTAAGAAGGATTGCACTACTTTGTTCCAGGTACAGCTACACCATGCAGACTGTCTTCATCTGGGAGTGTTTAGGAGCAGGACAATGGCAGAGTACCTGTGTGTGTGTGCTTGTATGTTGGAAGTGTTGGCAGTGATTGTGTAGGTGGTGCACGGAGAAAGGATCATGTTAGCTTGTGTGTCTTTTGTGAGCAATTCTCTGTCTGTGTGTTCATTGGCAGTACTGATTGTGTCTGGGAGTATGTTTTGGGACTGTGTTTGTCCAGCCCCCTGGTGCAGCAGAATTTGTGGAATGTTCTGGAATGCCAGTTCTGGACTGAAGCTCAGCCCTTATTACTAACAGGTGAGTTCCGCTCCGTGCACGTCTGAACACACATTCACACTTTCACTTCAAGGCACATATTTAAACACATGTTCATACGCATATGTACTGAAACTCCCATGCTCACTCATAGGCTTAAACTATACACATTTCTTACAGCACTCATCCAGATATGACCAGCCCCACATATACAATCTCAAACACTTATTTGCAACAGAATATATTTCAAAATTACATTCACATGTATCTCTCTCCATAGTAGATACAGTACATTCTTCAACAGTTGTGTGTGTGTGTGTGTGTGTGTACAGTGTACAGTGTATAAGTATTTGGTCAATAACAAAAGTTTATCTCAATACTTTGTTATATACCCTTTGTTGGCAATGACAGAGGTCAAACATTTTCTGTAAGTTTTCACAAGGTTTTCACACACTGTTGCTGGTATTTTGTCCCATTCCTCCATGCAGATCTCCTCTAGAGCAGTGATGTTTTGGGGCTGTTGCTGGGCAACATGGACTTTCAACTCCTTCCAAAGATTTTCTATGGGGTTGAGATCTGGAGACTGGCTAGGCCACTCCAGGACCTTGAAATGCCTCTTACGAAGCCACTCCTTCGTTGCCCGGGCGGTGTGTTTGGGATCATTGTCATGCTGAAAGACCCAGCCACGTTTCATCTTCAATGCCCTTGCTGATGGTAGGCTTTGTTACTTTGGTCCCAGCTCTCTGCAGGTCATTCACTAGGTCCCCCCGTGTGGTTCTGGGATTTTTGCTCACCGTTCTTGTGAGGGAGATTATCAGTGGTCTTGTATGTCTTCCATTTCCTAATAATTGCTCCCACAGTTGATTTCTTCAAACCAAGCTGCTTACCTATTACCTATTGCAGATTCAGTCTTCCCAGCCTGGTGCAGGTCTACAATTTTGTTTCTGGTGTCCTTTGACAACTCTTTGGTCTTGGCCATAGTGGAGTTTGGAGTGTGACTGTTTGAGGTTGTGGACAGGTGTATTTTATACTGATAACAAGTTCAAACAGGTGCCATTAATACATGTAACGAGTGGAGGAGAGAGGAGCCTCTTAAAGAAGTTACAGGTCTGTGAGAGCCAGAAATCTTGCTTCTTTGTAGGTGACCAAATACTTATTTTCCATCATAATTTGCAAATAAATTCATTAAAAATCCTACAATACTTTTTTGCCCCGCAGTATATATTTATATCACACACACATTACCTATCAACATTCAATGGTTTTTATTTTTCTACATTGTAGAATAATAGTGAATAGTTCTAAACTATGAAATAACACATGGAGTCATGTAGTAACCAAAAAAGTATTTTAAACAAATTTATATTTTAGATTCTTCAAATTAGCCACCCTTTGCCTTGATGACAGCTTTGCACACTCTTGGCATTCTCTCAACCAGCTTCACCTGGAATGCAACAGTCTTGAAGGAGTTCCCACATATGCTGAGCACTTGTTGTCTGCTTTTCCTTCACTCTGCAGTCCAACTCATCTAAAACCATCTCAATTGGGTTGAGGTTGGGTGATTGTGGAGGCCATTGTCCTGTTGAAAACAAATAATAGTCCCACTAAGCGCAAACCAGATGGGATGGCGTATCGCTGCAGAATGCTGTGGTAGCCATGCTGGTTAAGTGTGCCTTGAATTTTAAATACATCACAGATGGTGTCACCAGCAAAGCACCACAACACCTCCTCCTCCATGCTTCACGGTGGGAACCACACATGCAGAGATCATCTGTTCACCTACTCTGCATCTCACAAAGACTTGGCGGTTGGAACCAAAATTCTCATTTGGACTCACCAGACCAAATGACAGATCTCCACCGGTCTGTCTATTGCTCGTGTTGCTTGGCCCAAGCAAGTCTCTTCTTATTATTGGTGTCCTTTGGTAGTGGTTTCTTTGCATCAATTCGACCACGAAGGCCTGATTCACACAGTCTCTGAACAGTTGATATTGAGATGTGTCTGTTACTTGAACTCTGTGAAGCATGTATTTGGACTGCAATTTCTGAGGCTGGTAACTCTAATGAACTTATCCTCTGCAGCAGAGGTAACTCTGGGACTTCCTTTCCTGTGGCGGTCCTCATGTGAGCCAGTTTCTTCATAGCGCTTTAGGGTTTTTGCGACTGCACTTTGAAACTTTCAAAGTTATTGAAATTTCCGGATTGATTGACCTTCATGTCTTAAATAAAGGATGACTGTCATTTCTCTTTGCTTATTTGAGCTGTTCTTGCCATAATATGGACTTGTTCTTTTACCAAATAGGGTTATCTTCTATATACCACCCCTAGTTTGTCACAAAACAACTGATTGGCTCAAATGTATTAAGAAGGAAAGAAATTCCACAAATTAACTTTTAACAAGGCACACCAGTTAATTGAAATGCTTTTCAGCTGACGACCTCATGAAGCTGGTTGAGAGAATGCCAAGAGTGTGCAAAGCTGTCATTAAGGCAAGGGGTGGCTACTTTGAAGAAGCTAACATAAACGAATCAAAATATATTTTAACACTTTTTTGGTTACTACATAATTCCATATATGTTATTTCATAGTTTTGATGTCTTCACTAATATTCTACAATGTAGAAGATAGTAAAAATAAATAAAAACCCTTGAATGAGTAGGTGTGTCCAAACTTTTGACTGGTACTATGTATGCAAGTATGCATGTATGCATGTATGCATGCACTTGGCCGGTGGCGTTTGGTTCATATTTTTGTTCAATAGACAGTGGGGAGAACAAGTATTTGATACACTGACAATTTTGCAGGTTTTCCTACTTACAAAGCATGTGGAGGTCTGTAATTTTTTATCATAGGTACACTTCAACTGTGAGAGACGGAATCTAATAGAAAAATCCAGAAAATCACATTGTATGATTTTTAAGTAATTAATTAGCATTTTATTGCATGACAAAAGTATTTGATCACCTACCAACCAGTAAGAATTCCAGCTCTCACAGACCTGTTATTTTTTCTTTAAGAAGCCCTCCTGTTTTCCACTCATTACCTGTATTAACTGCACCTGTTTGAACTCGTTACCTGTATAAAAGACACCTGTCCACACACTCAATCAAACAGACTCCAACCTCTCCACAATGGCCAAGACCAAAGAGCTGTTTAAGGACATCGGGGATAAAATTGTAGACATGCACAAGGCTGGGATGGGCTACAGGACAATAGGCAAGCAGCTTGGTGAGAAGGCAACAACTGTTGGCGCAATTATTAGACAATGGAAGAAGTTCAAGATGACGGTCAATCACCCTCGGTCTGGGGCTCCATGCAAGATCTACAACTACAGACCAGTATCCCTTCTTTCTTTTCTCTCCAAAACTCTTGAACGTGCCGTCCTTGGCCAGCTCTCCCGCTATCTCTCTCTAAATGAATCAGTCAGGTTTCAAGACTAGTCATTCAACTGAGACTGCTCTTCTCTGTATCACGGAGGCGCTCCGCACCGCTAAAGCTAACTCTCTCTCCTCTGCTCTCATCCTTCTAGACCTATCGGCTGCCTTCGATACTGTGAACCATCAGATCCTCCTCTCCACCCTCTCCGAGATGGGCATCTCCGGCGCGGCCCACGCTTGGATTGCGTCCTACCTGACAGGTCGCTCCTACCCGGTGGCGTCGCGAGAATCTGTCTCCTCACCACGCGCTCTCACCACTGGTGTCCCCCAGGGCTCTGTTCTAGGCCCTCTCCTATTCTCGCTATACACCAAGTCACTTGGCTCTGTCATAACCTCACATGGTCTCTCCTATCATTGCTATGCAGACGACACACAATTAATCTTCTCCTTTCCCCCTTCTGATGACCAGGTGGCGAATCGCATCTCTGCATGTCTGGCAAACATATCAGTGTGGATGACGGATCACCACCTCAAGCTGAACCTCGGCAAGACGGAGCTGCTCTTCCTCCCGGGGAAGGACTGCCCGTTCCATGATCTCGCCATCACAGTTGACAACTCCATTGTGTCCTCCTCCCAGAGCGCTAAGAACCTTGGCGTGATCCTGGACAACACCCTGTCGTTCTCAACTAACATCAAGGCGGTGGCCCGTTCCTGTAGGTTCATGCTCTACAACATCCGCAGAGTACGACCCTGCCTCACACAGGAAGCAGCGCAGGTCCTAATCCAGGCACTTGTCATCTCCCGTCTGGACTACTGCAACTCGCTGTTGGCTGGGCTCCCTGCCTGTGCCATTAAACCCCTACAACTCACCCAGAACGCCGCAGCCCGTCTGGTGTTCAACCATCCCAAGTTCTCTCACGTCACCCCGCTCCTCCGCTCTCTCCACTGGCTTCCAGTTGAAGCTCGCATCTGCTACAAGACCATGGTGCTTGCCTACGGAGCTGTGAGGGGAACGGCACCTCAGTACCTCCAGGCTCTGATCAGGCCCTACACCCAAACAAGGGCACTGCGTTCATCCACCTCTGGCCTGCTCGCCTCCCTACCACTGAGGAAGTACAGTTCCCGCTCAGCCCAGTCAAAACTGTTCGCTGCTCTGGCCCCCAATGGTGGAACAAACTCCCTCACGACGCCAGGACAGCGGAGTCAATCACCACCTTCCGGAGACACCTGAAACCCCACCTCTTTAAGGAATACCTAGGATAGGATAAGTAATCCTTCTCACCCCCCTTTAAGATTTAGATGCACTATTGTAAAGTGACTATTCTACTGGATGTCATAAGGTGAATGCACCAATTTGTAAGTCGCTCTGGATAAGAGCGTCTGCTAAATGACTTAAATGTAAATGTAAATGTAAATCTCACCTTGTGGGGCATCAATGATCATGAGGAAGGTGAGGGATCAGCCCAGAACTACACGGCAGGACCTGGTCAATGACCTGAAGAGAGCTGGGACCACAGTCTCAAAGAAAACCATTAGTAACACACTACGCCGTCATGGGTTAATATCCTGCAGCGCACGCAAGGTCCCCCTGCTCAAGCCAGCCCCCATGTCCAGGCCCGTCTGAAATTTGCCAATGACCATCTGAATGATCCAGAGGAGGAATGGGATAGGTCATGGGGTGTGATGAGACAAAAATAGAGCTTTTTGGTCTAAACTCCACTCGCTGTGTTTGGAGGAAGAAGGATGAGTACAACCCCAAGAACACCATCCCAACCGTGAAGCATGGAGGTGGAAACATCATTCTTTGGGGATAGCTTTATTGCAAAGGGGACAGAACGACTGCACCGTATTGAGGGAGGATGGATGGGGCCATGTATCGCGAGATCTTGGCCAACAACCTCCTTCCCTCAGTAAGAGCATTGAAGATGGCTCATGGCTGGGTCTTCCAGCATGACAACGACCTGAAACACACAGTCAGGGCAACTAAGGAGTGGCTCCGTAAGAAGCATCTCAAGGTCCTGGAGTGGCCTTGCCAGTCTCCAGACCTGAACCCAATAGAAAATCTTTGGAGGGAGCTGAAAGTCCGTATTGCCCAGTGACAGCCACAAAACCTGAAGGATCTGGAGAAGGTCTGTATGGAGGAGTGGGCCAAAATCCGTGCTGCAGTATGTGCAAACCGGGTCAAGAACTACAGGAAACGTGTGATCTCTGTAATTGCAAACAAAGGTTTCTGTAACAAATATTATGTTCTGCTTTTCTGATGTATCAAATACTTATGTCATGCAATAAAATGCTAATTAATTTCTTAAAAATCATACAATGTGATTTTATGGATGTTTGTTTTAGATTCCGTCTCTCATAGTTGAAGTGGACCTATGATAAAAGTTACAGACCTCTACATGCTTTGTAAGTAGGAAAACCTGCAAAATCGGCAGTGTCGGCAGTGTATCAAATACTTGTTCTCCCCACTGTACATGCAAGCATGTATGTATTTTGAACAAAAATATGAATGCAACATGTAAAGTGTTGGTCTCATGTTTTACTAGCTGAAATAAATGATCCCAGAAATGTTCCATAAACAACAAGCTTATTTCTCATTTGTTTACATCCCTGTTAGGGAGCATTTCTCCTTTGCCAAGATAATCCATCTACCCGATAGGTGTGACCTATCAAGAACCTGATTAAACAGCATGCTCATTACACAGGCGCACCTTGTGCTGTAGACAAAAGGCCACTCTAAAATGTGCTGTTTAGTCACACAACACAATGCCATAGATGTCGCAAGTTTTGAGGGAGCATGTAATTGGCATGCTGACTGCAGGAATGTCCACCAGAGCTGTTGCCAGAGAATTCAATGTTCATTTCTCTATCATGTGTGTAATAAGGCCCGTTGTGGGGAAAAACTCATTCTGATTGGCCAGGCCTGTCTCCCCTGTGGGTGGGCCTATGCCCTCCCCTGCCCAGCCATGGCAGCACTCCTTCCTAGTCATGAAATCCATAGATTAGGGCCTAACAAATGTATTTCAAATGACTGATATACTTCTATGAGCTGTAACTCAGTAAAATCTTTGAAGTTGTTGCATGTTGCGTTAATATTTTTGTTCAGTATATAAACAAATGTTCTTTCACACGAGCAAAGATAGACAGAGAGAGACACACTCTTACACATACATACAGTATATGTAAACACTCCTGCACACATTCTGCAGTGCATTGGTCACAAAGTAAGGAGTATATGTTGGCATCCTCTCAAAAACAGATTCTGTTATTTCACTCTTCTCCTGTCTATTAATATAGTATTTGTCTGCAAGAGAGCATGGGGCTTATGGATACAATCAAAGCTGCACACTTGCAGAGGGGGAGGGAAGTGGGGATAGATTTCTGGGGCATAAGAGTGTACCTGTCTGTGCCTGTCTGACAGATTCTCCAGAACGACAATCATAATCACTATTAACCTTGCCACTAATCAGAAAACACAGAGCTGGTTCAGATATCACATGCAGGTTGGCGTTTATTATCAGTAGTCTTATCCTGGAGGCAGAACTTAACTATTTCCCCTTCGATAGGGCAGCTGCAAAGTCAAAATTACCTATATTGTAAAAATGTATGAATACAAAAATTATATATTTGGTTTAAGGTTAGGATTAGGTTTAGCATTGTGGTTAAGGTTAGGATTTAGGTTTAAAATCTAATTGTATGACTTTATGGCTGTGCCAGAGAGTGACTGCTCAGCAGAGCTTCCTCCAGAACAAGATTCACGACAAAAAAACGCTAACCTGCATATCATACGCATGTCAGAATCATAATTACAACAATTTTTCCATCAGATGTGGTCTGTTCTGCAGCCAGAACTGACATGCGGGAGTGAGAGAGACCCAGCGCAGTGCCAGGGCAGCATGCACAGATTTTATTTGAGGAAAATAGAGTTCCATCCCTGTAGTGGCTGTTGAAGACATTTCTGTTCATAGAGAGGCAAAATTCCTCCATTATGCCAAATCCTAATGTGGAATAACCACTGGCAGTCTGGGACAGTGACTGACTGTACTAGAGTGGTGCACAGCTCATGAGTCATGATCTAAGGAGCGTCTGTTGGTTTTAATTTGTCTCTGGCTCTTACTTCCTCAAGAGATTTATTGGAAGGTCCATTCATTGTTGTCAAGGTATTAATCAGTGGCTTATTCAAAGATTGGGATATATATATTTGATGAAACATTGAATTTGACCTTACTGCTACTAGCCTATAGAAACACATTGAATGACACATTCATAGATGGTAAATCAGATAGGCAATACAATAAATCAAAAGGAAGTGTGAACTGACACAAGTGATGCATTTATCACTATTTGCAATATATAGGGGTTCACAGCGAAGCTATTCTTAGATTTAAAAAAATCTTTGACATCGTCAAGTAACTCAAGCATAGATTGTTTTCTGTTTTTAAATTTGGCACAGAAAAAAGAGGCCATGAGTTACCTGGTAAAAAAAAAATGGCACCGACTGGCCTGTAGGTGGAGCTGTTAGAAGGGTCAAAGATCATACCACCAAGGCATGCTAACCTCCCTTGTTATTGGTAATGGTGAAAGTGGGTTTGATCTTTGACCCTCTAACTTTCTCACTCATCTTTATTCACAATTAATTCAGGATTATCCATAATCATGGTAGCATCCATGTTAATGTAGAAGTGCTCAGAAACATATGCTATTATTATTTATAATAATAAAATGGCACTACATTATTTACCATTCATTTGTATTGGGCACAAAAATATCTGAAACACAATCAAAACGAACTGCAAATGTAACCAAGTTTGTAGTCACAACTTTGATGTAGTCATTGTGCAGTGGTGGAAAAAGTAACCAATTGTTATACTTGAATAAAAGTAAAGATGTCACACCCTGATCTGTTTCACACCTGTCTTTGTGATTGTCACCACCCCCCTCCAGGTGTCGCCCATCTTCCCCATTATCCCCCGTGTATTTATACCTGTGTTCTCTGTTTGTTTGTTGCCAGTTCATTTGTTCATAGAACCTACCAGTGTTTGTTCCCCTGCTCCTGTTTCTTGCTTCTGTTTGCTAGTCCATGCCGGTTTGACAGTTCTGCCTGCCCTGACCCTGAGCCTGCCTGCCATTTTTGTACCTTACCCCACCTAACTGGATTATTGGACCCTGCTTGCCCTGACGCTGAGACTGCCTGCCATTCTGGACCCTTTGCACCCTCTCTGGATTATTGACCCCTGCCGGCCTTTAACCTGTCGTTTGCCTGCCCTTGTTTAGAAATAAACTTTTGTTTCTTCAACACTGTCTGCATCTGGGTTATACCTAAAACGTGATAAAAGATACCTTAATAGAAAATTACTCACATGAAAGTGAATGTCAGTAAGTAAAATAGTACTTGAGTAAAAGTCTAAAAGTAATTGATTCTAAATATACTTAAGTATGAAAAGTAAATGTAATTGCTGAAATATACTTAAGCATCAAAAGTTAAAGTATAAATAATTTCAAATTTCTTATATCAGGCAAACCACACAGCACCATTTTCTTGTTTTTTAATTATGGCTAGCCAGGGGCACACTCCAACACTCAGACATCTCTACAAAGGAAGTCTTTGTGTTTAGTGAGTTTACCAGATCAGAGGCAGCAGGGATGTCCTCTTGATAAGTGTGTGAATTTGACAATGTAATGAGTACTTTTGGGTGTCAAGGAAAATGTATGGAGTAAAAAGTACATTATTTTCTTTAGGAATGTAGTGAAGTAAAAGTAGTCACAAATATAAATATTAAAGTAAACATACCGCAGAAAAGGAAGATAGTTCCTGCATGATAGAGTGCTTGATTTGTTACCCAACTGATCTTGTGTCCTTTCTGTCATCCTGTGAACCCCGTTCATTGCTGCTTGCAGCTATATTTCACAGTTATTTTCTAAATGAATCAACACATGACATGACATAAGCTTATAAACATTTTGCTCCCAAAAACCATCTTGTGTGAAAGCAAAGAGAGCTGACACGGTGCACGAGAAAAATGAACTGGGACAATCCCTACGTTTTGCACAGAACAGGTCATGATGCCTATGCGGTGTTGTAGGACCTATGACCTGAAATTGAGATCGGCTCCCTTCGCTGTAAAACGGTTAAAATTCAGACCTGCCAAACTCATTTTCCCCCTCGCCTTCCCGCTCGCCCAAAGACACAGCGGGACTCCTTTCTGGAGGCGCAGCCGCGCCTATACCCAAATCCAGCGACCAAAGCAAAGGCGAGATAAAGTTTGAGAGAACGGAGTAGTTTACAGCTTCACCGAAATGACAGCCTACCGGTGAAACGTTTTTGGGGAGAAGAGGTGGAAACGGACTCCGGACGGGAGGGATAGAGCACGGGCGGGAGGGGAGGGACCCAGTGCGCTGATGGACTGGGAGACAGATAGTGTGCATTAGAAACTATCTCCTCACCCCTCTCCACATGACCGTCCCTCTCTGGCGGATGATGTAATTGTTTTCTATGAACCTTGCCTTTCTGAAAGCAGTTATATTTTCCATTTCCAAGTAGCAACTACAGCGCATAGACTCCACGCATCTCTCCTGTCTCCTGCGGGACGGGTGGCGAGGGAGGGTTGGGAGAGACGGGCGTTGAAGATCTAGTGAGGGGTCTCAGAGGGATATTGCTGCATTTCGGTGATTCCCAACGGTAAGTGTACGCTTTTTTAAACTAACAGCCTGTCCAGACCCAAAGTTTTGATCCCTTTCTCTGTCTCGGAGAGATGCCAAAGAGTTACAACACCAAATGTCACGTTGCAAACTTCGATACAGTGTTTATTGAGAGCTGTAATTTGTCCGGAAAACTGACCTTTCCCTTTTGAGAAGCGCGTCGTAATTGTTTCCTGGGGTTCTATTCTGTGGAGCTGTCTGATGATTATTTGCTGAACATACATGTCCTACATGATCATTAAATATTTTAGCTTTACCCTATTTAATTCCATGTTTGTCAGTTACTTTGCTATACACTGTAGCCTTGTTCTTAGAATAGTGGTTCAGCATTATACATATCTTATGACCTGATTATAAACTAGGCCCATAGAGTCAAAAGGTTTACTCATTTAAGTAATTAGACTTATAAAGGCTAAATGTGTATAATTATGTTAGTGCAAAAAAAGCGCTAGAATGCACGAAGCAGCCCATCTGTAGAATTAGCACGTATTTTAATTTTCCACAGTTTCTTGTGCGCTTCTTTTTGTAAATGCCTTCCCTCACCAATCGCCTCTCACGCTCTCAATTTTACAGCCGCAGGGCAGTTGGTCGTTGCACAGGGATATTGAATTCTTTAGGAATGTTATTTGCCCGAAGGCACAGCAAAGCGTCTTCAATACTAAAAAGTCCATGGAAGTAAAACTGTATTTGTGGAAAGGTTTGTAGCCGAAATTACGTGACCTATTAACTTTATAAGAAACAAGAGAGTTTTTTTGTAGACGTTTGTAAATGACGAAACCGACCTACGCAGCTTTAAAAGAAACCAGAGAAAAGATTTTGTGGAGGTTGATAGTTTATTAGAGTCAGGTGGTACACACTAAAAACAAATGGTTCTATATAGTGCCAAATAAGGGTTATTTGACTCGTAACGATAGCGGATCCCTTTTGGGTGCTATACTAGAACCCTTTTTGGAGGTTATTTAAAGAACCATGCTCATATGGTTCTAAACTGAACCTTTATTGTGCTTTAAAGAACCCGTTCCTTAGGTTCTATATAGCACAAAAAAAGTTTCACTATCGTTACAACCCCCGTTTGGTGCTGTATAGAACCCACCTTTCTCTATTTCGAAATGTGCTAGAAATAACGATTATTTTTTCGTATTTAGCCATGTTATATGGTCAAAATGCCATAGGTTTCTTTATTGTGTTAATTGTCAAGTTGAATCAGGTGTGCTACCTCTGGAACGGCTGGGGGTTCCCGAGGAGAGGTTTGAGAACCACTGAGCTAGACAACAGTTGACACAAGGCCACATGTTAGTCTTTCACAAGGCACTGTCACTGGCCATTGTCATATTTAACATGTCATGGCATTACACAACAAATTAGAAAAACTGGAATGAAACTATGTTCTTAGTGTGTATCAAGCAGACATCTCCCCTCTCTCCCCCTTTGTCTCTTCCTTTCTCCCTCTCTGTCTGCTGGGCTACTTTGAACCAAGCAAATAGTTTTTCTTCATTTGCCAAAGCCAGAGCCAATTCGGCCATGTGAGCACAGCTCAGTGCAGGTCATTACCGTGTTTAAATGGATTACTGAAGAAGAGGATCCAGAATGCTGCAAACCAGCAACTGGCTATATTAAAGCTATGTAATCCACAATATAATGGCACACATTTTACAATCTGGTTTCTTGTGCAAAACAGTCTGCTATGTAAAACAATATACATTAAATACTTAACAACGGGTAAAGTAGGCTCGACCTATTATAACAATATATATGTATATATACATATATATACGTATTATTATTATTTATTTTTTAAATGTATATTTTTTAATCCTCCTTAAGGTGCAGTCATGTGGAAAAGAATTGTGATTTGCTGCGCGCTGCTTGCGCTCTGTTCAGCAGCACCGCCCGCTCACATCAACCGTCTGGCGCTGTTCCCTGACAAGAGCGCTTGGTGCGAGGCCAAGAACATCACACAGATAGTCGGGCACACCGGCTGCCAGCCTCGCTCTATCCAAAACAGGTCAGTGTGGTGCGCGCGCAGACACACACACACACACACACACACACACACACACACACACACACACACACACACACACACACACACACACACACACACACACACACAACTCAAGTCCATACAACACAGCACATATGCACAGGCATTTGTTTTCAAGAGGGTGAATGACTCCTCTTAATAACTGAAAGCAGGAATGACTTTGAATGTCCAAATTACCCCAATATCACCTAATTTGAATGTGCACCCAGGGCATCATAACTGTTTTAGGATTTCCACACATGGGGAACATTTGTTACCATGGCCCGTTTTTTTGGCCTTTTAAAAAATAATTTCATGCTATTCTACATAATTTACATGACAGAAGGCATGAGCTGAATCTTTTGTAATACCACACAAATTACCGAAATCAGTGGCTACTCTCACAAACTGAGATCAATCTGGTCTTTAATTCCAGCAAACAATAGCCCAGGCCAATGAAGCGTACCATATTGTACAGTATGAGGAGGCAAGATATTGTAGCGAACCGCACAGACAGCTGTGTGTTATGTGTTAGGCTAGTAGGTGGTTGTGTTGTACTTACCAGTACCCAGTGTTCGCGGGGTCCAACATGCCAATCAACCTGCTATCTACCAATCACGGGAATGCCTGGAATGTTCTGATGCCGGGCATCCTGGCGGTTGGCGGAGTGGCGTGGAGGGGGGATGGAGCATTGGAAGTTAAGACCAGGTTTAGCCTTTGTTCTCTCTCTTACATCTGGGCTTCACAAGAGAAGGTCATGATTGGCCTGTGGGTTACCTTTCATTTATTTGGCGTGGGCTACGGCCAAACAGTAGCCTGTGTAAAGTTGGTTTAATAAACCGTCAATTCGTAAACTCAATCCTCTGTCTGGACAATTGTTCCTTTATGATCTAGTCAGGTCATTACAATATATACAGTGCCTTTGGAAAGTATTCAGTCCCCTTTACTCTTTATTACGTTACAGCTTTCTTCTAAAATTGATTACATTGTTTCTTTTCCTCGTCAATCTACACACAATACCCCATAATGACAAAGCAAAAACAGGTTTTAGACATTTTTGCTAATTTATAAAAATAAAAATTAACTGAAATATCACATTTACATAAGTGTTCAGACCCTTTACTCAGTACTTTTGGCAGCGATTACAGCATAGGGTCTTCTTGGGTATGATGCTACAAGCATGGCACACCTGTATTTGGGGAGTTTTTCCCATTATTTTCTGCAGATCTCTCAAGCTTTTATCAGGGTTTTATGGGGTTTTATCAGGGATCTCTCTATACTTTACTCCGTTCATCTTTCCCTCGATCCTGACTAGTCTCCCAGTCCCTGCCGCTGAAAAACATCCCCACAGCATGATGTTGCCACCACCATGCTTCACCGTAGGGATGGTGCCAGGTTTCCTCCAGATGTGATGCTTGGCATTCAGGCCAAAGAGTTCAATCTTGGCTTCAACAGAACAGAGAATTTTGTTTCTCATGGTCTGAGAGTCTTTAGATGCCTTTGCTGCAGAGATGGTTGTCCTTCTGGAAGGTTCTCCCATTTCCACAGAGGAACTCTAGAGCTCTGCCTGAGTGACCATCGGGTTCTTGCTCACCTCCCTGACCAAGGCCCTTCTCCCCAAATTCTCAGTTTTGCCGGGCGGCCAGCTCTAGGATGAGTCTTGATGATTCCAAACTTCTTCCATTTAAGAACGATGGAGGCCATTATGTTCTTAGGGACCTTCAATGCTGCAGAATGTTTTTAGTACTTCCCCAGATCTGTACCTCGACACAATCCTGTCTCAGACCTCTACGGACAATTCCTTCGACCTCACGGCTTGGTTTTATCTCTGACATGCACTCTCAACTGTGGGACCTCATGTAGACAGGTGTGTGCCTTTCCAAATCATGTCCAATCAATTGAATTTACAACAGGTGGACTCCAATTAAGTTGTAGAAACATTTCAATGATGATCAATGGAAACAGGATGCACCTGAGCTCAATTTTTTGTCTCATAGTGAAGGGTCTGAATACTTATGTAAATAAGGTATTTCAGTTTGAAATTTTTAGTAAATGTGCAAACATGAAAAAATAACAATTTTAGAGTAAGGCTGTAACGTAACAAAATGTGGAAAATGTCAAGGGGTCTGAATACTTTCTGTATGCACTGTACTACAGTGACCAAATGTATGTGGACACCTGCTCGTTGAACATCTCATTCCAAAATCATGGGCATTAATATGGAGTTGGTCGCCACACTTTGCTGCTATAACAGCCTCCGCTCTTTTGGGAAGGTTTTCCTCTAGATGTTACAACATTGCTGTGGGGACTTGCTTTCATTCAGCCACAAGAGCACTAGTAAGGTCAGGCACTGGTGTTGGCCGATTAGGCCTGGCTCTTAGTCGGCATTCCAATTTATCCCAAAGGTGTTCGATGTGGTTGAGGTCAGGGCTCTGTGCAGACCAGTCATGTTCTTCCACACCGATCTTGACAAATAATTTCTGTATAGACCTTGCTTTGTGCATCGGGGTATTTTCATACTGAAACAGCAAAGGGTCTTCCCCAAACTGTTGCCACTAAAGTTGGAAGCACAGAATTGTTGAGAATGTCATTGTATGCTGTAGCAGCTGCCGAACCCAGATTCTACCATCAGACTGCCAGATGGTGAAGCGTGATTCATCACTCCAGAGAATCCATTTCCACTGCTCCAGAGTCCACTCCGACTGATGCTTGGCATTGTGCATGGTGATCTTATCCTTGGGTGCGGCTGCTTGGCCATGGAAACCCATTTCATGAAGCTCCTGACGAACAGTTATTGTGCTGATGTAGTGCGTGTTGCAACAAAGGACAAACGATGCGTACGCGCTTCAACACTCGGCGGTCCCATTCTGTGAGCTTGTGTGGCCAAACACTTCGTGGCTGAGCCGCTGTTGCTCCTAGACATTTCCACTTCACAATACAGCCTTTAACGTTGCCCGGAGCAGCTCTAGCAGGGCAGAAATTGGACGAACTGACTTGTTGGAAAGCTGGCATCCTATGACGGTACCACATTGAAAGTCACTGAGCTCTTCAGTAAGGCCATTCTACTGCCAATGTTTGTCTGTGGAGATTGCATGACTGTGTGCTCGATTTTATACACCTGTCAGCAACAGGAGTTGCTGAAATAGCCGAATCCACTAGTTTGAATGGGCATCCATATACTTTTGTATATACAGTACCAGTTCAACATTTGGATACACCTACTCATTCCAAGGTTTTTCTTTATTTTTAGTATTTTCTACATTGTATAATAATAGTGAAGACATCAAAACACATATAGAATCATGTAGTAACCAAAAAAGTATTAAACAAATCAAAATATATTTTATATTTGAGATTCTTCAAAGTAGCCACCCTTTGCCTTGATGACAGCTTTGCACACTCATGCATTCTCTCAACCAGCTTACCCTGGAATGCTTTTCCAACAGTCTTGAAGTGTTAAACAAATCAAAATATATTTTATATTTGAGATTCTTCAAATTAGCCACCCTTTGCCTTGATGACAGCACATCATCTTGCACACTCTTGGCATTCTCTCAATCAGCTTCATGAGGTAGTCACCTGGAATGCATTTCAGTTAACAGGTGTGCCGTGTTAAAAGTTAATTTGTGGAATTTCTTTCCTTCTTAATGTGTTTGAGCCAATCAGTTGTGTTGTGACTAGATAGGGGTAGTACACAGAAGACAGCCCTATTTGGTAAAAGACCAAGTCCATATTATGGTAAGAACAGCTCAAATAAGCAAAGAGAAACCACAGTCCATTATTACTTTAAAAGATGAAAATCAGTCAATACGGAACATTTCAAGAACTTTGAAAGTTTCTTAAAGTGCAGTCGCAAAAACATCAAGTACTATGATGAAACTGTCTCTCATGAGGACCGCCACAGGAAAGGAAGGCACAGAGTTACCAGTGGTGCAAGAGGATAACATCACGAGAGTTACCAGAGTCAGAAATTGGCAATGAACTACACCTCAGATTGCAGCCCAAATAAATGCTTTACAGAGTTCAAGTAACAGACACATTTCAACATCAACTGTTCAGAGGAGAATGCGTGAATCAGGCCTTCGTGGTTGAATTGCTGCAAAGAAACCACTACTAAAGGACATCATTAATAAGAAGAGACTTGCTTGGGCCAAGAAACATGAGCAATGATGAGTCCAAATGTGAGATTTTTGGTTCTAACCTCCATATTTTTGTGAGATGTAGAGTAGGTGAACGTTTCCCACCGTAGAGTAGGTGAATGGTTCCCACCATGAAGCATGGAGTAGGAGGTGTGATGGTGTGGGGGTGTTTTGCTGGTGACACTGTCAGTGATTTATTTCGAATTCAAGGCACACTTAACCAGCATGGCTACCACTATCATTTGTTTTTCAACAGGACAATGACCCAACACACCTCCAGGCTGTGTAAGGGCTATTTGACCAAGCAGGAGAGTGATGGAATGGAGCATCAGATGACCTGGTCTCCACAACCACCCGACCTCAACCCAATTGAGATGGTTTGGGATGAGTTGGACTGCAGAGTGAAGGAAAAGCAGCCAAAAAGTGCTCAGCATATGTTGGAACTCCTTCAAGACTGTTGGAAAAACATTCCAGGTGAAGCTGGTTGAGAGAATGCCAAGTGTGTGCAAAGCTGTCATCAAGGCAAAGGGTGGTTAATTTGAAGAATATATTTTTTGATTTGTTTAACACTTTTTTCATTACTACATGATTCCACATGTTATTTCATAGTTTTGATGTCTTCACTATTATTCTACAATGTAGAAAATACTACAAAGAAAGACAAACCCTTGAGTGAGTAACTTTTGACTGGTACTGTATATATATATTTATCACAGGCTATAGGCTACTAAATAAAATTCCCTGTGGCACACAGACTCACTAATGATGAAGATAAAGCCATAGGCTACTTGTCACGCCCTGACCATAGAGAGCCCTCGGGGTTCTCTATGGTGTTTTAGGTCAGGGCGTGACTAGGGGGTGTTCTAGTCTTTAATTTCTATGTTGGTGTGAGTATGGTTCCCAATTGGAGACAGCTGATGATCGTTGCCTCTAATTGGGGATCATACTTAGTGTGGTCCTTTTCCCACCTGTGTGGTGGGATATTGTTTGTGTTTAGTGCTATGTGTGCGATGAACTGCGCGTTCATTTATTTATTTGTTGTTTGAAGTTTCACCTCAATAAATATGTGGAACTCTACGCACGCTGCGCTTTGGTCCACTCATTATAACAAACGTGACACTACTACTCACGGTGATGGCTGATACGCTCATCTTGGCAATAGCCTATCTCAAGATGAGCTACTTTGAAAAACAGTAGACCAACTGATGTTCCCTAAAAATTGGGAGTTGTTGAGAAAAAAAATATTATATTGATTCTACAGACATTTTTCAGCAGTCGGCCTTTGCTTTCCAAACTTTATGTTTTTTCACGTGATTGTATTTAGAAATGTACAATAGGCAACCAACCATAGAAATATAATCCATAGATGGCATTTCCCATTCAAGTCAGTACTGGCTGCCATTGCCTGTGTACACACAAGTTTAATAGTCAAATTGCAAGGGTAAGAGGTTCCAAAACCCTTCTATGGATTATATGTCTATGGCCACAATGCAACAAGTTATATATTTGGTGGCCAAATTGTGGCCTTCCTGACTGTAGTCAACTGGTAAATGCCAAAATAAAGGAAACACTTGAGTAAATGAGGGATACAAATAATATGGTCATGGTGTGGGGTGCATTTTCCTGGCATGGTTTAGGTCCACTTGTAGAATATATGCCAAGGCGCATTGAAGCTGTTCTGGCAACTCGTAGTGGCCAAACACCGTTGTGTTGGTGTTTCCTTTATTTTGGCAGTTACCTGTATGCGCTTATGATAAAATGTTATCCACAGTTATTTTTGAGAAACTATTAAGCCTCTGTGGCTAAATTAAGCTCTCTCTTGAACATTCATAGTGGCCTCCTGTGGTTGGATAAAGCAAATATTATAAAAACAATTATGTGTAAGCCACTGACTCACAATTGACCAGTCACATTTATTTACTATGCAGTTACCCAATCAAGGCAGAGCCCCCCAGTTACCCATGTGTGCCTCCCATCCCCAATCTAATGATTAGCAGAGCAGCAGCAGGCTGTCTACACTCATTGAAAGCGGGCTCCTGAATCCTCCTGTGGTTGGCGGTTGCAGTAAAAAAATATATATCGAGAGATGACTTGTATAATATATACTGTATATATTTCCTTAATTTTATTATTTTTACATAATGTTGTTTTTTTTTGCTGCCTCTTGGGCCCCCCACGGTCCTGGGCCCAAGCCCCTGCGATAATCCGGCCCCGTGTGTAATGGTCACCTCCAGAATAAAATCAGCCATAAAATATACAGATATCAAAGCTGAATGGTGACATCTTCCCTCTTTCTCTTTCCTCCCTCTCTCCCCTATCATTCCAGGGCATGTCTGGGGCAGTGCTTCAGCTACAGCGTCCCCAACACCTTCCCCCAGTCTACTGAGTCCCTGGTGCACTGTGACTCCTGCATGCCTGCACAGACTCAGTGGGAGGTGGTAAGTACACACGCAAACACATACATGCACGCGCACACACATACACACACACACACACACACACACACACACACACACACACACACACACACACACACACACACACACACACACACACACACACACACACACACACACACACACACACACACACACACACACACACACCAGCTAATGTAACACTACTCTTTGAATATAGACACTTCCACAAACCCCTAGTACACCTAACCACACAACCCCAGTAGCCTACAGAAACACACGACCACAACTATTGGTCCTGCATTTAATTCAAGGTTTTTCTTGTCCTTTAATGGGCCTGCCTGTTTAGTAGCCAGGGATTCCAAGGTCCTGGAACAACAAAGGCCCTGTGTTGAGGTGTATGTAGTTTAAAGAGCAGCCAGACATGTAGGATAGGAGTGGGCCTGGGACCACACAGGTGAGGTGACTTCATGCCTCGAGAAAAAACTTGATTGATGTACTGTATACAATATTGAAAAAGGAAGTGTACCTTATCAGTCCAGCTGTTGATACATTATTTATGACTATGATTATGACTATTTTGGATCCACAAAGGCATGCCTTTGATGCTGGGTAATATTTTTGTGGATTTTTATAGCTTGACTAAAAACAGTTCTCTGAGCATAAAAGTGTGCTAATTGTTTTCTCAAGATTGAATATTCTGCCGTTTCCAACCATGATGGTGCATTGTCAAATTATTTCAGATCCAGCCTCCTATTGTTGATCTGGCAGCTGTGTCAAGCTTGACTGATTGACTGAAATCACAACATTACTCAGAGCGGGCTACATTGTTTGAAGATGGATGCAGAGGCTTTGTCTTAAATCTCTCTGCCAGAGACTGACATGTGTGGAAGACTCTAGGAGATAGTCCTGGCAGTGCTTTGTCTTTGTGTGTGTGTATGCATGTGTGCGTGTGTTTGTGCTGAGGGGGCGGGGCGAGGGGTGCATGTGGCATGTGTGTAATGCATTGTGCGTTGTGTGAATAGGTGACTTTGGACTGCCCGGGCAGTGATGATGCTCCTCGTGTGGATAAGCTGGTGGAGAGGATCCTCCACTGCAGCTGCCAGTCATGCAGTAAGGAGGGAGCCCAGGAGGGGGCACTGATGCAGCTATACCCATCAGAGAGTGCCCAAGACCCCCCTATCCTACCAGAGAGCCACCACAGTGGCACACACTCTCAGCACGCTCACACACACACAGAGCCACACACACACACATCTGATGGAGGGTAGGTCGCTCGATCACCACTGACACTTCCTCTCTCTCCATTCCTGATTCTTCTCCCAAACCTCTCCACAAGTTGTTTCTTCTACACACAGTTACAGCACTTGATGCACAGCACTTACACCTTCTCTTCCATCCAACCTCTGTTTCTACATTCAACAGCTTAAAAGCACTTTGAAAGTAAAACTTCACTTCACATGATAACTGCTTATAAAAGCACATGCAACCAAGCTCCCTTATGCTGTACTCTTCACAAGACAACCACAGTATAAGTGAACACATACAAAGACACAAGCTTATCTAAACTGTTTTTGTCATCTGACTTCTCACTTAGGAGGACAACAAATATAACAACCCTACACACATGCACATATGCACCCAGGCATGCACTCTGACGCTATAGACTTTTGAAGCTGTAGTCTTATATCTGTAAATCTGTCTTGAAAAAAATGTATTAAAAAAAGCATAGAGCTACAAAGTTTCTTGCCTTAATTTCTGTTTATCACCAATTTGCATTAGTATCTGACCTAATGCTATATGTTCCAATGATTGCTTCTCCTATGAGAATAAAGCTATTTTTGTTCAATCTTATCAATGCAGTTATATCTGTTATGATTTACTTAATGCCTTTTTGTCTATTATTGTCATAATGTGGTGGGAATGTGATCTTGGACTAGTCAGCTACAGTGGGGCAAAAAAGTATTTAGTCAGCCACCAATTGTGCAAGTTCTCCCACTTAAAAAGATGAGAGAGGCCTGTAATTTTCATCATAGGTACACTTCAACAATGACAGACAAAATGAGAGAAAAAAAATCCAGAAAATCACATTGTAGGATTTTTAATGAATTTATTTGCATATTATGGTGGAAAATAAGTACTTGATCACCTACAAACAAGCAAGATTTCTGGCTCTCACAGACCTGTAACTTCTTCTTTAAGAGGCTCCTCTGTCCTCCACTCGTTACCTGTATTAATGGCACCTGTTTGAACTTGTTATCAGCATAAAAGACACCTGTCCACAACCTCAAACAGTCACACTCCAAACTCCACTATGGCCAAGACCAAAGAGCTGTCAAAGGACACCAGAAACAAAATTGTAGACCTGCACCAGGCTGGGAAGAATGAATCTGCAAAAGGTAAGCAGCTTGGTTTGAAGAAATCAACCGTGGTAGCAATTATTAGGAAATGGAAGACATACAAGACCACTGATAATCTCCCTCGATCTGGGGCTCCACGCAAGAATGACCTGCAGAGAGCTGGGACCAAAGTAACAAAGCCTACCATCAGTAACACACTACGCCGCCAGGGACTCAAATCCTGCAGTGCCAGATGTGTCCCCCTGCTTAAGCCAGTACATGTCAAGGCCCGTCTGAAGTTTGCTGGAGAGCATTTGGATGATCCAGAAGAAGATTGAGAGAATGTCATATGGTCAGATGAAACCAAAATATAACTTTTTGGTAAAAACTCAACTCGTCGTGTTTGGAGGACAAAGAATTCTGAGTTGCATCCAAGGAACACCATACCTACTGTGAAGCATGGGGGTGGAAACATCATGCTTTGGGGCTGTTTTTCTGCAAAGGGACCAGGACGACTGATCCGTGTAAAGGAAAGAATGAATGGGGCCATGTATCGTGAGATTTTGAGTGAAAACCTCCTTCCATCAGCAAGGGCTTTGAAGATGAAACGTGGCTGGGTCTTTCAGCATGACAATGATCCCAAACATACTGCCCGGGCAACGAAGGAGTGGCTTCGTAAGAAGCATTTCATGGTCCTGGAGTGGCCTAGCCAGTCTCCAGATCTCAACCCCATAGAAAATCTTTGGAGGGAGTTGAAAGTACATGTTGCCCAGCAAACAGCCCCAAAACATCACTGCTCTAGAGGAGATCTGCATGGAGGAATGGGCCAAAATACCAGCAACAGTGTGTGAAAACCTCGTGAAGACTTACAGAAAACGTTTGACCTCTGTCATTGCCAACAAAGGGTATATAACAAAGTACTGAGATAAACTTTTGTTATTGACCAAATACTTATTTTCCACCATAATTTGCAAATAAATTCATAAAAAATCCTACAATGTGATTTTCTGGATTTCTTTTCCTCATTTTGTCCGTCATAGTTGAAGTGTACCTATGATGAAAATTACAGGCCTCTCTCATATTTTTAAGTGGGAGAACTTGCATAATTGGTGGCTGACTAAATACTTTTTTTGCCCCACTGTATATTGGACAAGTGATCTTGGACTAGTATGTTCATATAGATGTTTATGCTGCTCTCTGTTGGTGCAAAGAAGGTACTGCAGAGGGCATCTTGCTAGAGATGAAGCAGCATGCATGTGCTGTAAATGCAATCGTCCTGTGATTAGAAGAAAAGAGACAAATGCAGCATTTGGATACAGAAGTGTAAGGATATGAAAACATGTTGCAGCATTTTCCATCTCTTTGCATTGGCTACCTCTCAATCCACAGTCCTTCTCATCTCACCTACATCATTTACATCTAGCAATAATATAGGCAACGGACACCATAGTGTTTCTGATGTTTATTAAAGTACAGAGGCTTAGGCTGTGTGTGTTATGATCCTAACTGTAGACTTTAGATTTGTGTGTATTGGGGAGGTTTTCATCCTCACTCCTCTCTGCCTGCAGCAGTCACCATGGACACGGATGTTGTTCTAGAACAGAAACGGATTACTGATAAATAACACACAGAGCAAACACACAGAGGACTTTCCACCCATTTTAACCACCATTAAACTACAGGCATTAAAACTCCAACACAAACTCACACACACACAACAATTAGGCATTATTGTACGTATCAATGATCTGTTTTCACAATTTCAAATGTAATGTGAATGAATGCAAATTCCCACTCATTTTCCTCCACCAGCTAATTGCTCAATTATCTGTGTTTAAGTTCATATGGACAATGTCTATTTTATACCTTTATCCTCCTGAGACCCAGAAATCCATTTTTTGTCCTTTCTAGTGGACATCAGTTCTTGGTCCATATCTTTGTATTAAGGTCTGTTGTCCCTTTGTAAGGACAGTCTGGGCTTTTCAATGTTATCACATGTGTGGTGGTGTGATATTGGCAACTTTGTCTTCCTGGTTCTGAAAGAAATGTCTGCCTTCAAAATTAGCACATTTTATGGAAATGTGAGTAATTATTAATTATTATTAATGATCCGAATGACCACTACAGAGGAACATTTTGCACTTTCAATAAAAGATAAATAACACCATTTTTCTAAACAATGTCTTGGTAACATGTTTTTTTTCCCACCCCAAACACCTACTTTATGTGAATAATAATAATAATAAATGCTAAACTTTTTTTCCTGGGTCTCAGGATAACTGTCATCTGATCATTTCATCACAAAGTGCTTTTGACCTGTAAATCCACTAAAATAGAAATCTTTCTGATGAGATGTCATGGCAACCCAGAGTGGGGTGTTGTCGATTGAGTTTGGTAGTGACTAAAAGCCTGGAGGGGGAGTTCTGAGAGAGAGAGAGAGAGAGAGAGAGAGAGAGAGAAGAGAGAGAGAGAGAGAGAGAGAGAGAGAGAGAGAGAGAGAGAGAGAGAGAGAGAGAGAGAGAGAGGGTGGGGTGTCTGAGGTTAGGAAGAGACAGAGACACTAGAAAGATTCAGGCCGATTTGAAGTTCCACTAATGTTCCAGTAATTTACAGCTGCTTTGCATTGAGAGGAAAATGAATAAACACACATATTTTCAGTTAAAAATTCAAACCTTTCAATGGACAAATAAGCATGATTAGGTAACGAACAATAAAGATCAACCATAACCAAACAAACCAGCAGATGTCAGTGTGACTGCATGGAGTTGACCTGAGTATCAGTGAGAGAGGACTACCCAGGGTGGTTTTCCAGGGAAAAGGTCATTTTCGTCAAGCTTATTTTCATTCTCGAATCTCCCTCCCCCTATTCCAAGCGCAAACTCATCGTTCTGTTTTAAACAGGATGCAAGATAAATGAATTTACTCAAACATGTTAATTATCTCCCCTTTCTCCTCCCCTGATCCTTTCTTTTACATCCAACATCACCATCTTCTCCTTCTAATCTGTTTCTCCTGTCTCCTTCTCTACCTCCTCCCTTCTCCTCCTCTCTGTTCCATCTGATTAACTTCAGTTTAAGTGAAATTGTAAGGATTGCCGTGCTTGTCTGTCTCTCTAGTGCAAAACAAATGGATCAATCCCTTATCTCTCAATGACAGAGTGGTCAATCAATGGAGGGAGGGATAGGAGCAGGAGCGAGAACGAGAACGAGAACGAGAACGAGAGAGAAAATACTCCAGGGACAGTTTTCTATTCATGGATTGTCAACCATGTCATCATCACTCCACAACTGGGCCCGGACCAGTCCTACAGACAGCAACAGAAGATGAGTGAATGTGTTTAGTGATTGCGTGAGTGTGTCAGTGAGTGTGTGTGTGTGTATTTGTTTGTTTGGGAGGGACTGCTGCATCCGCTAGTGTGAGAGTGCGACATTAGAAGGGGTTGTGTGGAGGCGTAGTAGGACCCCATCATGTCTGACTATCGTAGCCGACAGAGATAATTAATCACTACCTCCATGTCCCCTCTGTAGGTTACCAGTAATAGAGCCTGCATACCTACATGATCCCTGCCTAAAATAAGTGTATGGCCAAGAGATGGGTGTCTGCTGCGCTGCCCCTGCATGGTTTTGGTCTTCTCATCTTTGAGGGGTTCAAACTAATATGATCCTCCTTTACCAGGGCTTTTAATCATTTGAAAAAGCCAGATGATTAACATAGTGATACGGTGGGAGCTGTAGATGAGAGGAAGTCTATGATGCTGTAGATGAGCTTGGATAAAACATTTTTTTTAAAGAGTTAAAAACGTTAGATGAGCTTCCAAAGTGAGGTAAAGGTTGGAAATGGCGATTCAGGATAAAAGAGAATAGGGGAATATAAATGGAACAGGGTCGTGCACAGACCTTTAAGGGGGCAGGTGCTCAAAATGAACAAAGGGCACCCCCATGCTTGATTTTTTAAAACTTTCATAATTCATATCTTCAAATTCATAACATTGCCTACCAAATGCCTCTGTAGCGAGACATTTTCTTTCTTTAGAATAGGCCTATTTATTTCTGCAACAACACTCACTCATCAGCCAACCAGACCGAATTATGATGATGTAGGCTAAATCAAGTGTTAATCAAATGTTATGCTACTATGGCAGCACTGTTGATATTTAAACTAGGTACACTAAACTAGGTACACACTTGAACTAGGTACATACTTTACCAGTGACCGCATATCACAAGCCATGCATGTTTGGATACCGGGTGCGCGCAATCTCCATACAGGGCAGACTGGGGAAAGGGCGCAACCGGGCGCGTGCGAGCTCTCTACAGGGCCGATTATCAGGCGCAAACAACGGACAGGGGGTGGCGACCTTGACACAGATAGAGCCCTATCTGTGCACGTGCCTGAAGTGGGAAATCATTCAATCTGGTGAATAGGCTAATAGTGTTATTGGTGTGCTCTGCTCGTCCCCGTTATTTCACTTTCACTCCACCGCGTGCATGTGAAGTCACTAATGTTGAAGAGGACAGTGCCGTTTCCGATTGTGATGAGGTGGACTCTCGCTCTCTCTCTCTCTCACACACATAGTAACCTACACCCACTCACAGCACGCGCCCCGCGCACCGCTCCGCGCACTGCTCATCTATACACTCGCATCGCTGTGCTACTGTCTTACAAAAGGCAATAGGTGCGTATCCTAAAAGGTGCTGTTTTGTTTGTTTTTACTGTTCTCAGCAAACGCCTTATTCTGACATCTTCTAGAGAGTTTGGCAGCACCTGCTCCTGTTTCTGGAGTCAACAATTGCAAAGGAGACTTCTGAGAAATAGTGACAAGACAGAGTGAGGTAGGTGCAAATGTCATATTATTCCATGTAGGCCTATTTGGAATCAAATTCAGCTTGCTTTGTTTTATTTTGTGAAATACTGTATCTTAAGAGAAAAAAAGGTGTATGAAGCTAAACTGAAGGACAAGAAACATCAACACCAAACAAACAGACATTTATTGGAGGAAAATAATTGTTGTACTGTGACAGTATTGGCTATCAAAGTTATTTATAGTAGTGAGAATGTCTAGAATGTATTAATGTGTTCAATGAGAGGTGATATTTCCTGGGGGTCCTGCGGTGCTGCTGCTCGGCACCCGGTTCGGTGAAGGTGTCTCACTGATTGAATTCAGAATGATGGATCAATCAGAGTCTTGGCGGGGTGGGGAGGTGAATGCGGGATCGATCGCTGTTATTGATTCCACTGAGTGACAGGGATGGGGTGGGGATAGACCTAAGTGGAAGGGCTGTGGGGGTGATGATAAAGAGAACGATAGCATATACCTTTATTGGACACAATACCATTAAATGTATCTGGATGTGATGGTAAGGGTAATTGGGACATTTTATATAAGTCTATATTGTGTTTGTGGCACAACAAGAACAGGAGAGGAAAAGGTTGGAAATATAAACAGTAATCTCTCTCTCTCTCTCTCTCTCTCTCTCTCTCTCTCTCTCTCTCTCTCTCTCTCTCTCTCTCTCTCTCTCTCTCTCTCTCTCTCTCTCTCTCTCATTGACACAATATCAGTCAAAAGTTTGGACACACCTACTCATTCCAGGATGTTCCTTTGTTTTTACTATTTTCTACAATGTATAATAGTAATAGTATAATAGCAATAATAGTGAAGACATCAAAGCTATGAAATAACACATATGGAATAATGTAGTAACCATACAAGTGTTAAACAAATCAAAATATATTTTATATTTGAGATTCTTCAAAGTAACCAGCCACCCTTTACCATAATGACACTTTTGCACACCCTTGGTATTCTCTCAACCAGTTACATGAGGTAGTCACCTGGAATTAATTTCAAATAACAGGTGTGCCTTGTTAAAAGTTAATTTGTGGAATTTCTTTCCTTCTTAATGCGTGTTGTTACAAGGTAGGGGTGGTATACAGAAAATAGCCCTATTTGGTAAAAGATCAAGTCCATATTATGGCAAGGACAGCTCAAATAAGCAAAGCAAAACGTGGAGTTTGGAGTTTGGGACAGTAACTATGTGAGCGTATTACAGTATTATAGACACTATGTCCTTGGATTTCTTGGATCTTCTATGTAGAAGAAGCCTTTACCTTCTAACAACTCCTGTGTAGCTTTTGAGCGTCATAGCGTCATGCACATGTTACAAAGAGTCAAAATTCCAAATGAATTCCGGTGTCGTGGTGGGACTCTAGTGTTAACACGGGAAAAGGAAGTTAAAACATTTCTGGACGGTGAGACAAAGTGGACTTTCACCCACTGTAATAGATGCAAAAGGGAGGTCGAGGGATCAATAAGTCTTTCCTTTCCTGGATTTGTTTGCATACCTCAATAGTCGTAAGGCCTAAAAACCCATTTTATTGCTAAATAAAATATCTACACGACAGTCAAAACTGAGCGTTGCGTTAAATCAAGGAATTATATGACAGGATAAACATCTAACCGATACATGAGATTGGATCTCTATTGGAATGTGGAAAAGGCCAGCTGCTCCACTCATATGAGGTTCGTGTGCTATTATCAGACTTCAATTATTGAAATAGCTTCACTCCTGGCTGCTGGCACTGGCACAAATCATGACAATCTACACAAGCAAACCTCCTCCAGTAATTCACATTCTCACAGCCTAGCAAGGTTCCTATTCTGAAATTAGCTTGATCGGTAAATTGCCTAAAAAGTTGTGTTTGTGTAACTCAAAACAGTGAGAAACATGACAATCGGCCACATTAGTCATATTTCATCATCACAGATCAGACAGCTTTACACCAAATATATAGTACATTTGTTCTGTTTGTCAAAGTCAGTTTTAGAGCTGTCCATCAAACATTACTTTAGTCACAAAGCTGTGTGTTGGGCCATAACATCCCAGTGGTAAATGCATCAACGTGTGGGGAAATAGAGAAAAAGTGATTGTAGGAAAAGTAGGATTAAACCACAACAATGAAAAATGACATTCTCCTCCTGATAACACTACATGGTTAAATGTATAAAATTATTCTCTTTCCTCCTACTGTCTCCCTCCCTCCCTCCCTCTCGCTCAGGATGTGTGGGGTGGACCTGGATCTAGACGAGGGGGGCTCAGGCGACGAGGAGAAGGAGCAGGAGGAGTTCTGGGTGGGTGAGAGGGTGAAGATGCTGCCTCCTCCCACGGCCCACAGTGAGGGCAGCGCATGGGGTAGCCGTCGGGGCAGTTGTGGCTGTGTGGCATGCGGCGCGGGGCTGCTGCTGTGGAATGTGGGTTTGGCCTTGGTGTGTGTCCTGGTCCTGGTGGCCGTGTTTGCCCTGGTCCTGCTGCCCGCCTCACTGCTGCTCTACGCCGGCTTCCTCTGCCACTCACGGGTAAGTAGTGGCCCGCTTATAGCGCTACTCAAAGTCTCTAACACAAACTTTGACAATAACAGAATATTGTGGTTAGAATTCCAATTCCATATGACAGCCATTTCCTGGTGCTTGGTAGGATTTCATCTCAGAATTGAGGTCACAGAGCGTCTCCAGTCAAGTCAGTACCGTTCACAGTCTCCCATCCCTGGTTAATATGTGACCTGATGCTGAGCTGAACACTGGCTCACTCTGCCAGAGAACCACACAATAATCATGATCATAGCTGATTGGCCCTGAGGTTGAGCTCTGTAACCCATGGCAACCCTTTAAACAGCTTATTTGCATTTTTACAACAGGTGGGTCTAATCCTGAATGCTGATGAATTAAAACCGCATTCCAGCCGGTGTCTATTCCACAAGTTACCACCGGCTAAATCTATGACATTAAAATGCCTATTTACTCTGTTCCATCTGACTGCGCAATCCATTGTCTCATCAGCCCAGCCAAGCAACTTATAAACTTGATCTCCACTATAAAAAGCATCTAGACATTATCTCACATTTCTTTTAGACTAACATTTAGTTTTCAACAGCAGAGATTTGTATAAACCTTGCTGTTTGTCTCTCTGACATTTGCAACATTGTTTCAATATTCAAATTCAATCTCCTGCTGTCCCATAGTAAGGAACGTGTTGTGAGTCGGGACGAGACCGACAGGCAGGCAGCGTTTTTCAGCCAGTCAAAATCATGATTCAGCTGGCATCATTTTTATGGATATATACAAACAATTGTCAATTGAAAAAGGTCAAATGAAACGCAACTCATTTGCAGTCCTCCAGCTTCAGTTTGAAGTTATTGTCTTACTGTAGCTGTGTTGTTGGCTAGCTCCTCTGAACGACAGTGTCCTGACGAGAGCACGTTTTCTATGCCAGGGCGAAATCCCACCTCATCGGCTCATTGTTATGGATGTATTCAAATAAATGTCACTAGAAAACAGCTTAAACAAACGCAAATGCAGCTACTTTGCTGTCATTCTGGCTGCACTTTTTGACGTGACTGTAAGTTAGTCGCAGTTGGCTAGCAAGCAAGGGATATGAATGTTGCCAGCTAGTATGGCAATGGAACATTTAGAACGAACGACTGGGTCGCATCCATAGATACAGAACAAAAAGACTGAACGACTGGGTCCTATCCATAGATACAGAACAAAAAGACTGAACGACTGGGTCGCGTCTCTAGCAACCCTAGATAGCACCGGCTTCTCAGGCATTATCACTTAAATGGAACTAAAATAACCTTTACGTAATACGAACCCCACTAGTGGATAGTTAACTGTCTGCCGTGCTCTGACATGAAGATGTTTGAACATGAGTTTAAATGAAATATTCCTTCCTTCTCCCCCCTAACCAACACAGTAAAAGTATACCGGGCATGCCCAAGTATCTAAAGAATGGTAAAATTTAGTTCTTGTTGTGCATGGAATCGATATCAAGAACACCCTGGACCAGAGGCAAACAGACACACCCTTAGGGTGGGACAGGACGTTGAGGTTCAAGTATCTGTCCAAGTGGGAGTATGTAGAGTATGAAGAGTAGGGGGCAAGTACAGAACTCTGGGGCAAACCCTGTGTGACTTCAGCACTGGGTCTGGGAACACCCTGGATCAGGGGCAGACAGATACCCCTACATTTCTGGGTAAGATATGACGTCCCTGTCAACCTCTGTCTGCCTCACCCTTCTTTAGACATCACCCAGAAGATGACATTACTTCATTGGCCTATTATACTACAGTATATTACTCAATCCCACATGAATGAGAAAGGTAGACATATTGCTGGATGCATCTTGGCAATAGACCACTTTTAAGAACTCAAGGGGAAATTCCACTCAAAAGCTATCCTGCTTCATTAGTCCACTGTTGATACAATCCCAAAAATGTTTTACATGTCAGCAATCAAGTTTTCAAGATATAGACTTTAAAAATATAGAAAGTGTCTGATGCATTTTGCTTGCAAAAGGAAAATAATCCTGCAGCAACAGGAAATGTGAATTATTATGTGGATTATAATGAATTGACTTTTTATTAGGGGTTGATACATTTTTCGTATGGGAAAATCAAGTGGAAATTATAAACTTCAGAAGCCTTTTTAAACCTCAATTAAACTTCAAGTTTTACATTTCCTGCATTACAGGAAACTTTTCCTTGAACCTGTATTTTCCTTTAAAGATGTTTTATAAAGGTTTTGTATAATTTCAGCCAGTAGTTTTGAAAGTAGTGTTCACAAGCCAAAACGGGTCCCCGGAAATTGTGCACAATTGTGTATTACGTCATCCATTTTGTATATGATATGTTCCGTCCAGCAAAAAAATACATAAAACATTCTGTAATCCGAATGATATGTTACCAATTCCAATTCGTACAATATGTTATGGATTTGTAAGTGCTTAAGATCCCGTTCAATCTCTTTAACACGTCTGACAAACGTCTGACAAACACAAAGACCACCTTTAAGAACAGGTGGACTGTGTCTAAAACAGGATTATGATGTGCATTTTGAAGCGGTCCTCCTTAGACACGCCACGAGGACCAGATTCATGGCGCGGACACGTCAGTAAACGCTATCAGTCTCATAATGATGCCAAAGTGTCCTCTAAGATCTACAGCTGTTGCCCTTGGCAAACTACCCAAATCACCTTCTGACAGCGCTGTGCGGTCATATTTCCTCAGCCCCTCATCTGGTAGAGTTGGCACCGTGCCAGGTGGCCTTGCTTGTCTCCATTATTGATGTTACATTAAAATATGTCTCTGTTGTATTTTGTCTTCCTTTTACTGCTGTTTGCTAACTTTTTTGTACGATCCAACACACTGATTGCTCTTTCTTTGGAAAGTTGCCTTTAATTAAATCAATAGCAATTTATTTGATTTGATTTTAATTCATTCTTCATGTCTTAAAGTGTCCAGAAGACACTGGCATTTTCAAGACGTCTTCATTAGTGATGGCTGGGAAGGATGTACAAATATACAGAATGTGAGTGGTATGTGTAATGTGTAATGTGTAGCCTAATAGTATGTTGTGAACATTACTAAATATAATATAACAGGTGCCAGTATAGACCCTTGCTGCCTGCCACAGTTGGGAATGTCAATCAACTGTTGGAGAAGTGAAGGATTGGACAGTGAGAGAGGATATCCATGAGAAGACATGATTGTTGAATTAGTGCCAATTAGTCCCCAGCTGGGCCCATGCCTATGCTGACAAGACAGAAAGAATAAAGTGGAGAAAATGTGTGCATGTGCGCGCGTGTGTGTGTGTGTAGATTGATGATGGCTCGAGGTTGCAGCGTTCAGTTAAGGTGGGTGGGGAAATTCCTCTTGAAAATGCTGACAAAGAGAGAATTATATGCCAGAGGGTTCTTATAGAATGTAGCCCTAACGAGAACACACGGAGTGTTTGTGTACTTGTATGTAAGTGGTTTTGTGCATTTTTGAATATCTGTCTGTTTGTGTGTGCATGAGCGTGCCTGTCTGCCTGTTTGTCCCACTCTGTGTATCTGTATCACTCTTTCTTCCCTCTTGCTGACAGTGTCTGTATATAGTACACTATGTATACAGAAGGAATCGGCTATTTCAGCCACACCTTTTGCTGACAGGTGTATAAAAACAAAGCACACAGCCATACAATCTCCATACAAATATTGGCAGTAAAATGGCCTTTGAATGTGGCGCCATCATAAGATGCCACCTTTCAAAACAAGTCAGTCTGCCCTGCTAGAGCTGATAGTGTGAAGTAGAAATGTCTAGGAGCAACAACGGCTCAGCCGTGAAGTGATATGCCACCCAAGCTCACAGAACAGGACCGCTGAGTGCTGAAGCGTGTAATTTTAAAAAATGAATCTATCCTCGGTTGCAATACTCACTACAGAGTTCCAAACCGCTTCTGGAAGCAACGTCAGCACAATGACTGTTTTTCAGGAGCTTCATGAAATAAGTTTCCATGGCCGAGCAGCCAAACACAAGCCTAAGATCACCATGTTTAATGCCAAGCGTCGGCTGGTGTGGTGTAAAGCACACCACCATTGTACTCTGGAGCAGTGGAAATGCATGCTCTGGAGTGACTGCATGCTTCACCACTAGCAGTCTACGGACGCATCTGGGTTTGGCGGACACCAGGAGAACGCTACGTGCCCCAATGCATAGTGCCAACTGTAAAGTTTGGTGGAGAAGGAATAATGGTCTGGGGCTGTTTTTCATGGTTTGGGCTAGGCCCCTTAGTTCCAGTGAAGGGAAATCTTAAGTCCTTGCTGCAATGTTCCAACATCTAGTAGAAAGCCTTCCCAGAAGAGTGGAGGCTGTTATAGCAGCAAAGGGGAGCCCAACTCCGTATTAATTCCCATGATTTTGGAATGAGATGTTCAATGAGCAGGTATCCACATTCCCTGGTTTATGTAATGTATGTCACAGATGATCAAGTCTAGTAAGCAGAGCAGGGGCTCCATTACCTATCTGTCTCTCTGTCTCTCTCATCTCATCCCAGTCTCTCTCTCCACCTTCCTTCCTCCCTCTCTCACCCTCCCTCTATCTCTTTCCCTCTCTCTATATATCTCTTCTGTTTTCTTTCTGTCGTGCTTACAGGTGATTGACAGCCTAGGGATTGTATTGGCAGCTCTGGGCTGCTTCTTATCTGAACAGTGAACAGCAGAGGGAAACTGGAAAAGAGTCTGTCACACACCCCAGTACCTTCCGTCTTATGGTCCCTCTTGTGTACACACACACACACACACACACACACACACACACACACACACACACACACACACACACACACACACACACACACACACACACACACACACACACACACACACACACACACACACACACACACACACACACACACACACCTCTTCCCCCCCAGTTCTGTTCAGTTAAACTAAAGCACAAACATTAGCATCAATAACAAAAACAAATCAGAAACACATACTGTATCAATGGAATTGTCCCTATCACTGGAGTGTGTTTCTGTCTGAATGTAACAGTCTGTGTTCTACCCCCGCAGGTCCTAGATTCCCCCTCTCCTATCTGCCGTTACCTCGACGACAACAGTTGCTCCGCCCTCATCATCCTGGGCTTTGTGATGATGTCACCGCTGGTGGTGGTGGCGGCGGCCATCTTCTGTGGGCTGCTCCGGAGGCTGCGACTCCTGCTGCTGTTTCAGCCAATAACAGGTGCATGGTACCATGGACGGGGCTTGGACTGGGGGGGTGATGTCCGTGCCTGGGTCTGATTGGACCAACGCTCGAATAAACCAGTGTTCAAAGAGTTCAATAGGTTAACAGTCAAGAGAGAATCGAGTCCTGGAGAATCGCAGTGTCAAATCTATTTAGTGTCCTATTAAACTGTAATGAATGTCATACAATCGAATGGATACAATGTGAACCAGTCCAATTGTTTAAAGACAGAGCTTTACATGTGGCTATAGGGCTGTTGCTGGTCAGAAGGAAACAGTGGAGGTAAGGGTGGAACATGCTAGCAGCTCTTCTCTGTGGATTTTTATTGGTTATGTATCTTGATCTATTTTCAATTATCTGCTAACTTATATGGTTGTGAATCTTGATGCAGCAGAAAAATGTAACTGTCACTCAAATGTCTAGAATGGAAGGAAAAACAAGCTTACTTATTTAGCAGATTTTGTTCATTCTATTGATTTCATTATATTCACCATCTTGTAAAAGTGCCATGTAAGCTACCTCAATGTAAGTATAGTTCCTAAAAGTAGCCTAGGTTGCTCTACATCAGTCATGTGTGAACGGGACGAGACACAATTATAGCCTTTTCTTTTTCTGTTGTGTTTGTTCTTTTGTTTAGTATATTGGCATATTTTCTTGCGAAAAATCATTCTGATGTGTTTTAACAGAGCCGTCATTACTCATTTTGTACTTATCAGATCCTACCAACGTTACATTTCTATGTACCTCGTAATTGACTTATATGTAAACACATTACTGGTAATTCCCCTTAATTGCGGCCACCGTAAAAGGAATTGGAGCTGAAATGCCAAGTCTTTGATCCGTCTATCTGTAGGTATTTTTCTAATGGCTGATAACGTCTCCAAGGATTGAAATAACACATAGTAGAGGCTAATGGTGAGGACACTTAGTTCAAATAGATATACAGTTTTAAATCCATGGACATTTCACTGTCATTATCTCACATAGATCTTTATATGATGTGTGGTATGATTCATATCAGATAATGCCTAGACATTCCTCAATCTTTTCCTGGGAGACAGTGTGGTTCTATGTGATATTACTTAATAGAGTGCCTCTCTTCCTACCAACATGGTCTACTACTTTGAAAGCATTACTCAATAGTATGTTAATCGCTGTTTATCATATTTTTTTTCAATTTAACCTTTAACTAGGCAAGTCAATTAAGAACAAATTCTTATTTACAAGGACGGCCTGCACCGGCCAAACCCGGACGACACTGGGCCAAATGTGTGCCGCCTTATGGGACTCCCAATCACGGCCGGTTGTGATACAGCCTGATCATTTGAGATCTAAAGACGTTACTCATGGAAAGACGGCATCCAGTAGTCATGTTGTTGTCTGAGGCAGACACACATTTACACAGTGTATAGAGCATAAGCACCCAAACAAAAATCCCCACCTCATAATTTAGCTATACATTTGAATCAACTTAAATTATTACTTGAAGTGAATTGAACTCAATAGACTCTACTTCTTGAACTATGAACTACTGTATATCAGAACAGTTGATGGTTGTAGCCTATCCACATTCTGTAAATGTATGTTATTGAAGAATAAACCTGTTGACATACTTGTGTTGATGTTGCATCTTACACACACTTCAAGCAGTAATGGTGATAGAGGGAGTGACAGTACAGTGGGTGTGCAGTGGAATGACTCACTCTACATGGGAGAGGGTTTGATAGTCATCTCCAGACTGCTCAAACTCTCCAACTTCAAATGTACTGACTCGTACATGCATTTATTCATTTCCCCCTAATGTGGCCATATTAACTGGGGTTTAATGTAACCCATTTTCACACACAGCAATATAATTGACTGTTTTAGTTTTTTTATTAACTCTGGACATTACTGTAACACAGGACATATTTCAAGTAAACATTTTAAAGTAGCCTGCTTGTCTTACTCAATTACTGTGTATGAATGGAATTAAGGACATGCTGTGCACTTTGTTTAGAAATGTAAAGCCAATACAAGGGATTTCTCTGAATACATGTATATATTTATGTCATCCCTTTACCTAGACACAATACTTGGGGTGGCAGGTAGCCTAGTGGGTAGAGCATTGGACCTCTAATTGAAAGGTTGCAAGATCAAATCCCTGAGCTGACAAGTTAAAAATCTGTTGTTCTGGCCCTGAACAAGGCAGTTAACCCCCTGTTCTGAGGCTGTCATTGAAAATAAGAATTTGTTATTAACTGACTTGCCTAGAAAATAAATTAAAATATTGATTTTGTCATTATGAGTCACTATGAGCTCTTGCATGGCAACAACATTTTATGAGAAGAAAGAACATGAGGTAATGAAGATGCTGAATTTGAAGCTGGTGTGTACAGATGTAGGATCTTAATTTGACCTATATTGTCACAGCAAAATAATCCTTCAGAAACAGGATTTGAACATTTAGTCAATCATGTTGATTGATCAGTGCTTAGGCTATTAGCTGGCCAAAATCAGGCTACATGAAAAGTTCAATACTGTTAAAATAACTGAGTTCGTGCAGGTTCAGTTAATTTCTGTAAATCCTGAAGGTCATCTGCATTTCCTGAGCAGGATTAAGATCCTACACCTGTACAGATGCCGGATCTTAATATGACCCATTTTGTTGCAGGAGGAAAAATAATCCTCCAGCAGGAAGATATTCATATTTCGAATTGACTCCAGGTGGTTGCTGGAAGGTATGTATGTTTGTTTGAATTCGTATGTGGATTATAGAGTACCAGTCAAAAGTATGGACACACCTACTCATTCAAGTGTTTTTCTTTATTTTGTGAAGACAAACTATAAAATAACACATCGAATCATGTAGCAACCCAAAAAGTGTTAAGTATATTTTAGATTCTTCAAAGTAGCCAGCCTTTGCCGTGATGACAGCTTTACACACTCTTGGCATTCTCTCAACCAGCTTCACCTGGAATGCTTTTCCAGCAGTCTTGAAGGAGTTCCCACATATGCTGAGCACTTGTTGGCTGCTTTTACTTCACTCTGCAGTCCAACTTATCCCAAACCAGCTTCATTGGGTTGAGGTCGGGTGATTGCGGTGGCCAGGTCATAATGCAGCACTCCATCAGAAGTGTGTTGGGTCATTGTCCTGTTGAAAAACAAATGATGAAACGTAAGATGACTAGTGGGACTATCAAATAGTCGGGAGGAACTATAGGATATAAGAGCAACCTCAACTCACCAACATTACGACCAGGAGTATGACTTTCCCGAAGCGGATTCTCTGGTTTGTCCACCACTCAATGTCCAGTCTCTTGACAACAAGGTAGACGAAATCCGTGCAAGGGTAGCCTTCCAGAGAGACAGAGACTGTAACGTTCTTTGTTTCACGGAAACATGGCTCACTCGAGACACGCTATCGGAGTCGGTACAGCCAGCTAGTTTCTTCACGCATCGCGCCGACAGAAACAAACATCTTTCTGGTAAGAAGGGCGGGGGTGTATGCCTTATGATTAACAAGACGTGGTGTGATCATAACATACAGGCACTCAAATCCTTCTGTTCACCTGACTTAGAATTCCTCACAATCAAATGTTGACCGCATTATCTACCTAGAAAATGATCTTCGATTATAAATCACAGCCACATATCCCCCCGAAGCAGACACATTGATGTCCCTGAAAGAACTTAATTTGACTCGATGTAAACTGGAAACCACATATCCTGAGGCTGCATTTATTGTAGCTGGGGATTTTAACAAGGCCAATCTGAAAACAAGGCTCCCTAAATTCTATCAGCATATCGATTGTGCTACCAGGGCTGGCAAAACCCTAGATCATCGTTATTCTAACTTCCGCAATGAATATAAGGCCCTCCCCCGCCCTCCTTTCGGAAAGATGACCACGACTCCAGTTGCTTCCAGCCTATAGACAGAAACTAAAACGCTCAGGTCCGTTCAACGCTGGTCCGACCAATCGGATTCCACGCTTCAAGATTGCGGCAAACAATATCGATGAATAAGCTGATTCGGTGAGCGGGTTTATCAGCAAGTGCATCGGCGATGTCGTACCCACAGCGTCTATTAAAACATTCCCAAACCAGAAACCATGGATGGATGGCAGCATTTGCGCAAAACTGAAAGCACGAACCACTGCTTTTAATCAGGGCAAGGTGACCCGAAACATACAAACAGTGTAGCTATTCCCTCCGCAAAGCAATCAAACTAGCTGAGTGTCAGTATAGAGACAAAGTAGTGTTGCAATTCAATGGCTCAGACACGAGGTATGTGGCAGGGTCTACAGTCAATCACGGACTATAAAAGGAAAACCAGCCCCATCGTGGACGAGGAAGTCTTGCTCCCAGACAGACTAAACAGCTTCTTTGTTAGCTTTGTGGACAATACAGTGCCACTGACACGGCCCGCTACTAAAACCTGCGGACTCTCCTTCACTGCAGCCGACTTGAGCAAAACATTTCAACGTATTAACATTCGCAAGGCTGCAGGCCCAGATGGCATCCCCATCCGCATCCTCAGAGCATGCGCAGACCAGCTGGCTGGTGTGTTTACGGACATATTCAATCAATCCTTATCCCAGTCTGCTGTTCCCACATGCTTCAAGAGGGAAACCATTGTTCCTGTTCCCAAGAAAGCTAAAGTAACTGAGCTAAATGACTACCGCCCCGTAGCCCTCACTTCAGTCACCATGAAGTGCTTTGAGAGACTAGTCAAGTACCATATCACCTCCACTCTACCTGACACCCTAGACCCACTACAATATGCTTACCGCCTCAATAGGTCCACAGACAACGCAATCGCAATCACACTGCCCTAACCAGTCTGGACAAGAGGAATACCTATGTGAGAATGCTGTTAATCAACTACAGCTCAGCATTTAACACCATAGTACACTCCAAACTCTGGTTCTCGACCCCACCCTGTGCAACTGGGTCCTGGACTTCCTGACGGGCCACCCTCAGGTGGTGAGGGTAGGTAACAACATCTCCACCCCGCTGATCCTCAACACTGGGGCCCCACAAGGTTGCGTTCTCAGCCCCCTCCTATATTCCTTGTTCACCCACGACTGTGTGGCCATACACGCCTCCAACTCAATCATCAAGTTCAGTGGCAGGCTTGATTACCAACAACAACGAGACGGCCTACAGGGATGAGGTGAGGGCCCTCTGAGTGTGGTGTCACGAAAATAACCTCACACTCGATGTCAACAAAACAAAGGCGATGATCGTGATTTTCAGGAAACAGCAGAGGGAGCACCCCCCCCCCCCTATCCACATCGACGGGACAGTAGTGGAGAGGGTAGAAAGTTAAGTTCCTCGGCGTACACATCACAGACAAACTGAAATGGTCCACCCACACAGACAGCGTGGTGAAGGCGCAGCAGCGCCTCTTCAACCTCAGGAGGCTCAAGAAATTTGGCTTGTTACCAGATAGAAACTTTTACAGATGCACAATCGGGAGCATCCTGTCGGGCTGTATCACCGCCTGGTACGGCAACTGCTCCTCCAATAAATGTAAGGCTCTCCAGAGGGTAGTGAGGTCTGCACAATGCATCACCGGGGGCAAACTACCTGCCCTCCAGGACACCAACAGAACATTTACATTTACATTTACATTTAAGTCATTTAGCAGACGCTCTTATCCAGAGCGACTTACAAATTGGTGCATTCACCTTATGACATCCAGTGGAACAGCCACTTTACAATAGTGCATCTAAATATTTTAAGGGGGGTGAGAAGGATTACTTTATCCTATCCTAGGTATTCCTTAAAGAGGTGGGGTTTCAGGTGTCTCCGGAAGGTGGTGATTGACTCCGCTGTCCTGGCGTCGTGAGGGAGTTTGTTCCACCATTGGGGGCCAGAGCAGCGAACAGTTTTGACTGGGCTGAGCGAGAACTGTACTTCCTCAGTGGTAGGGAGGCGAGCAGGCCAGAGGTGGATGAACGCAGTGCCCTTGTTTGGGTGTAGGGCCTGATCAGAGCCTGGAGGTACTGAGGTGCCGTTCCCCTCACAGCTCCGTAGGCAAGCACCATGGTCTTGTAGCGGATGCGAGCTTCAACTGGAAGCCAGTGGAGAGAGCGGAGGAGCGGGGTGACGTGAGAGAACTTGGGAAGGTTGAACACCAGACGGGCTGCGGTGTTCTGGATGAGTTGTAGGGGTTTAATGGCACAGGCAGGGAGCCCAGCCAACAGCGAGTTGCAGTAATCCAGACGGGAGATGACAAGTGCCTGGATTAGGACCTGCGCCGCTTCCTGTGTGAGGCAGGGTCGTACTCTGCAGATGTTGTAGAGCATGAACCTACAGGAACGGGCCACCGCCTTGATGTTAGTTGAGAACGACAGGGTGTTGTCCAGGATCACGCCAAGGTTCTTAGCGCTCTGGGAGGAGGACACAATGGAGTTGTCAACCGTGATGGCGAGATCATGGAACGGGCAGTCCTTCCCCGGGAGGAAGAGCAGCTCCGTCTTGCCGAGGTTCAGCTTGAGGTGGTGATCCGTCATCCACACTGATATGTCTGCCAGACATGCAGAGATGCGATTCGCCACCTGGTCATCAGAAGCGGGAAAGGAGAAGATTAATTGTGTGTCGTCTGCATAGCAATGATAGGAGAGACCATGTGAGGTTATGACAGAGCCAAGTGACTTGGTGTATAGCGAGAATAGGAGAGGGCCTAGAACAGAGCCCTGGGGGACACCAGTGGTGAGAGCGCGTGGTGAGGAGACAGATTCTCGCCACGCCACCTGGTAGGAGCGACCTGTCAGGTAGGACGCAATCCAAGCGTGGGCCGCGCCGGAGATGCCCAACTCGGAGAGGGTGGAGAGGATGATCTGATGGTTCACAGTATCGAAGGCAGCCGATAGGTCTAGAAGGATGAGAGCAGAGGAGAGAGAGTTAGCTTTAGCAGTGCGGAGCGCCTCCGTGATACAGAGAAGAGCAGTCTCAGTTGAATGACTAGTCTTGAAACCTGACTGATTTGGATCAAGAAGGTCATTCTGAGAGAGATAGCGGGAGAGCTGGCCAAGGACGGCACGTTCAAGAGTTTTGGAGAGAAAAGAAAGAAGGGATACTGGTCTGTAGTTGTTGACATCGGAGGGATCGAGTGTAGGTTTTTTCAGAAGGGGTGCAACTCTCGCTCTCTTGAAGACGGAAGGGACGTAGCCAGCGGTCAGGGATGAGTTGATGAGCGAGGTGAGGTAAGGGAGAAGGTCTCCAGAAATGGTCTGGAGAAGAGGGGAGGGGATAGGGTCAAACGGGCAGGTTGTTGGGCGGCCGGCCGTCACAAGACGCGAGATTTCATCTGGAGAGAGAGGGGAGAAAGAGGTCAGAGCACAGCGTAGGGCAGTGTGAGCAGAACCAGCGGTGTCGTTTGACTTAGCAAACGAGGATCGGATGTCGTCGACCTTCTTTTCAAAATGGTTGACGAAGTCATCTGCAGAGAGGGAGGAGGGGGGAGGGGGAGGAGGATTCAGGAGGGAGGAGAAGGTGGCAAAGAGCTTCCTAGGGTTAGAGGCAGATGCTTGGAATTTAGAGTGGTAGAAAGTGGCTTTAGCAGCAGAGACAGGGGAGGAAAATGTAGAGAGGAGGGAGTGAAAGGATGCCAGGTCCGCAGGGAGGCGAGTTTTCCTCCATTTCCGCTCGGCTGCCCGGAGCCCTGTTCTGTGAGCTCGCAATGAGTCGTCGAGCCACGGAGCGGGAGGGGAGGACCGAGCCGGCCTGGAGGATAGGGGACATAGAGAGTCAAAGGATGCAGAAAGGGAGGAGAGGAGGGTTGAGGAGGCAGAATCAGGAGATAGGTTGGAGAAGGTTTGAGCAGAGGGAAGAGATGATAGGATGGAAGAGGAGAGAGTAGCGGGGGAGAGAGAGCGAAGGTTGGGACGGCGCGATACCAGAACCCGATGTCACAGGAAGGCCAAAAAGATCATCAAGAACAACAACCACCCGAGCCACTGCCTGTTCACCCCGCTATCATCCAGAAGGCGAGGTCAGTACAGGTGCATCAAAGCAGGGACCGAGAGACTGAAAAACAGCTTCTATCTCAAGGCCATCAGACTGTTAAACAGCCATCACTAACATTGAGTGGCTGCTGCCAACATACTGACTCAACTCCAACCACTGGAAAAATGGATGTAATAAATGTATCACTAGCCACTTTAAACAATGCCACTTCATATGATGTTTACATACCCTACATTACTCATCTCATATGAATATACTGTACTCTATACCATCTACTGCATCTTGCCATCTTGATGTAATGTATCACTAGCCACTTTAAACAATGCCACTTCATATGATGTTTACATACCCTACATTACTCATCTCATATGAATATACTGTACTCTATACCATCCACTGCATCTTGCCTATGCCGTTCTATACCATCACTCATTCATGTATTTTTTTATGTACATATTCTTATTAATTCCTTTACACTTGTGTGTATAAGGTAGTTGTTGTGAAATTGTGAGGTTAGATTACTCGTTGGATATTACTGCATTGTCGGAACTAGAAGCACAAGCATTTCGCTACACTCGCATTCACATCTCCTCACCATGTGTATGTGACAAATCAAATTTGATTTGAAGTCAGAAGTTTACATACACTTAGGTTGGAGTCATTAAAACTCGTTTTTCAACCACTCAGAATGCGAGGCAGAGGCAGAATGTGTCTTTTCAACTATACCCATGTCCCATAGATCTCGAATCACAACTTTAGTAGCAGCCATAGCTTCCCTGCTAATGGGATATTGTTTTGTGCAAGGTGGGGCAACACCTGTCAAGAAGAATGGTTCCATATCCAAAGTTCCACAATACATTTTCTTCATAGTCCAAATAGGATGGTTCTGAACTGTAGATCCCTGCAGTTGTCTAATTTGCCACGTCACCTTCCCTTCAGAAATGTTCAGTGTAGAGTCAAGCTGCATATTAACATCAAGGCCTAAAATAGGTTGTTCAAATGAGCCTATCCACACCCCTGCATCAATCTTCATTGGACCAATAGAAATTGATAATGATTTGGTTTGTTTCATATCTGTCTGTTTCCCCCCACTCCTGTTGCTCTCATCTTCTTTCCCATTTACTGAGGACATATATGTTTTGCATAAGATATGGGCAATACAATGACTTCAGCACCTGTATCTACTAAAACATCTACTGCACAGTTGTTTACCATCATTTTCACATATATTCCATCGAATTTCATATGTACACCAGCTGAGATGGGATGTAGGAGGGGGTCTATTAGTTTCCCTCCACAGCATCCAGAGAGCTTCTTACATTTCTGCATCAACATTGTGTCGTTGGCACTGTTGTCTTGATTCCATTGTCCCTTATATGGGATCTGCTTCTCCTGGCCATTCCTCATAAGAACACGTCTAATTTTCTGACATTCTCGTTGCCAGTGACCAGAAAACACGCAAAAATGACATACACCAGGTTTCTCTACTGCTGAACGAATAATGTTGGTTTCACTCGGAACCTGCACAACTCTGATAACAGCCAGTTTATTATTGACAACCTGTCGATGATGTCGCAGTAGTTTTGTCTCTCCCAGTCATTAGTTATGGAAACAAAAGTGTTTTGCAAATCATTATGTATGGATTGCATCAGCTGGTGGGTGATTGCCCCATTTCTGGAGGAATTGAGTGCATCTTCATCTTCCATGTCGGGTAACCCACTGTGTCTAACCACTTCTGCTCTAAACCTTTCTTCAAATTCAACAAACGGTTGTTTCGGTTTCTGAACACATTGTTGAACACATCTCCAATTGGTGGTTGCATTGGTCAGACCCTTATTAAGGAAAACATGTATGGCTCTTCAACACCCACAGCTCTATAAACCTTTTCTTCAAGTACACCATGTTCACGGTTGTTCAAAACAAAGGCTAATATCTGTAACTTTTGCCTGTCCACGACCATTCTCTTGCCTACCCTTTTGGATTATAATAAATATCACACTCAAACCATCTGCCTCCCGTGTCTGCATCTGGGTCTCGCCTTGTGCCCGTATAGCTGACCAGATGCTTGAAACCCGATCATCCTTGTGCAACTCATTGTTAGTGTAGATTGAGGGAACAAAGGGTCCACATGTTGGAGTCAAGTCTGTTTTTACAACCCTTGCCTGTAATTGTTGAATTTCTCCTTTCAAGGTTTTTATCTGTTCACCAAGAGCTCTCAAACTATATTTCAATCTGCAATGTCCTGTCATGATTCTCCAGAAATAATTTCTCATCCAGTTTTGTTACTTTGGCTAAAACAGTTAAAGACCATTGTGTCTTTGTCAAGGAGTTAGACATTCTCTGTATTTTTCTCCAAGCTTTTTGTATATCAGACAGATTCCATATTCCATCTTTGTCAACAATGACAGAATATTTATTTCTCTTGCCTACACCTTTTTACTTTGAAATGGTTCTTTATCACTAGACAGTGAATTAAACATATTTTTCATGCTCACATCCGGAGGAGTTGTTCCTCCCTTTTCCATAGTGGTTTTCTCTCTTAACAATTGCATTACATTAACTTCAAAAGTTGTATAATATATTTCTATGTTTATATATTTATAACCCCTCGAGGACTCCGATCTATAGAACACATTGTCTCTGTAGGGCCTGGTTACCCATAAAACTTGTGTTCACTTCAAAAGCTTATTGAAGGCTTACATTACCCACGTGTCAAAATTTCTACTCAACTAGCAACTCACTTTTATGCAACAAGAAGGTTTCGTATAAAGGACTCCAACCTTTAATCAGAGGACTTGAATCCCTATAATAGAGATTTAACAAACCTGTAACATAGCAAATGACTTGCACATTATAACAAAACAAAGGACTTGAACCTTATACAGTACATCACAGATACATATACAGTCATTGCATGTGCAAATTTTAACCTAATTTGGTTCTTTTAAAACGATATCGGTCTAGACTCACCCAGCAATATGTTAGCAGTCAATCAGGAGATTAAAAGTTGAATCTCGTTGGTTGCGCTCAGCCCTCTCTCTCTCTTTTCCCTGGATCAACACACAGTTGAGTTTTTCAAGACCAATTCATCCGGGTCACAGCACCAAGTGTTAGCAGTTGATGTTACTCTTCAATAAGACAGACCTCAAAGCAAATAAGGGGGAGAAAAATATGTTTATTCAAAGAGGAGATGTTATGCTAAAGAGGTAGATGTTATTTCTCCCCTGTCTTCAGTGATTCTCTTCTGTGATTCTCTCCACAGAACAAAAGGACAGGATGCAGTTTTATAACCCAGCCCTAGCCTGTGGTTGACCAATTAGAATTCCTTGCAATAAAACTGGGCCAATGGCCAAATAACAAGTATCCTATTGCAGGCTCAGTGTATAAACAATTTGGACCAATGAGAACTTGCTATATAGCTATGAGTCCCGGACTGAAATTCCTCCCATGTCTCTGACCCATTGATCGTAGGGTGTTGTTTGTGGGGAGGCAGGGTAGCCTAGTGGGTAGAGTGTTGGGCTAGTAACCGAAAGGTTGCAAGTTTGAATCCCCAAGCTGACAAGATACAAATATGTATTTCTGCCCTTGAACAAGGCAGTTAACCCACTGTTCCTAGACTGTCATTGAAAATAAGAATTTGTTCTTAACTGACTTGCCTTGTTAAATAAAGGAAAAATAAACCAAATGAATCCCCTATTACAGAAAAAACACTATTTACATTGATCGTTTGTACTCTATTGTCCTCTGCATCTTGGAAATATTCTTACAAAGCGGATGCTACGCTACAGGACTGTTTTGCTAGCACAGACTGGAATATGTTCCGTGATTCATCCAATGGCATTGAGGAGTATAGCACCTCAGTCAACGGCTTCATTAATAAGTGCATTGACGACGTTGTCCCCACAGTGACCGTTCGTACATAGCCCAACCAGAAGCCATGGATTACAGGCAACATCCGCACTGAGCTAAAATCTGGAGCTGACGCTTTCAAGGAGTGGGACACTAATCTGGACGCTTATAAGAAATCCCACTATGCCCTCAGACGAGCCATACAGGACTAAGATTGAATCCTACTACACCGGCTCTGACGCTTGTCGGATGTGGCAGAGCTTGCAAACTATAATGGATGAGAGCACCAGATGTTCTTCACGACTATGTGATCACGCTCTTCGTAGCCGATGTGAGCAAGACCTTTAAACAGGTCAACATACACAAGGCTGCTGGGCCAGACGGATTATGTACTCAGAGCATGCGCAGACTAGCTGGCAATTGTTGTCACTGACATTTTCAACCTCTCCCTGACCGAATCTGTAATACCCACGTTTCAAGCAGACCACCATAGTCCATGTGCCCAAGAATGTGATGGAAACCTGCCTATATGATTACTGCCCAGTAGCACTCACGTCAGTAGCCATGAAGTGCTTTAAAAGGCTGGTCATGGCTCACATCAACACCATCATCCCGGAAACCCTAGACCCACTCCCACTCTAATTCGCATACCACCCCAACAGATCCACAGATGACACAATCTCAATCGCACTCAACACTGCCCTTTCCCACCTGGACAAAATTAACACCTATGTGAGAATGCTGTTCATTGACTACAGCTCATCATAGTGCCCACAAAGCTTGTCATTAAGATCAGGACCCTGGTACAAAACACCTCCCTCTGCAAATGGATCCTGGACTTCCTGACGGGCCGCCCCCCAGGTGGTAAGGGTAGGCAACAACACATCTGCCATGCTGATCCTCAAATCCAGGGCCCCTCAGAGGTGCGTGCTTAGTTCCCTCCTGTAGTCTCTGTACACAGACGACTGCGTGGCCAAGCACGACTCCAACACCATCATAAGTTTGCTAACGATTCAACAGTGATCACCGACAATGATGAGAAGGCCTATAAGGAGGAGGTCAGAGACCTGGGAGTGTGGTACCAGGACAACAACCTCTCCCTCAATGTGAACAAGACAAAGGAGATGATTGTGGACTGCAGGAAAAGGAGTGCCAAACAGGCCCCCATTAACATTGACAGGGCTGTAGTGGAGCGGGTCGAGAATTTCAAGATCCTTGGTGTCCACATCTTCAACAAACTATCATGGTTCAAACACACCAAGACAGTCGTGAAGAGGGCACAAGAACAGCTTTTCCCCCTCTGGAGAATGAAAAGATTTGGCATGGGTCCCCAGATCCTCAAAAGTTCTACAGCTGCACCATTGAGAGAATCCTGACTGGTTGCATCACCGCCTGGTATGGCAACTGCTCGGCATTCGACCGTAAGGTGCTAAAGAGGGTAGTGCGTAAGGCCCAATACATCACTGAGGCCAAGCTTTCTGCCATCCAGGATATATGTACTAGGTGATGTCAGAGGAAGGCCCAAAAAATGTCAAAGACTCTAGTTACCCAAGTCATAGACTATTCTCTCTGCTACCGTACGGCAAGCGGTACTGGAGCGCCAAGTCTAGCTCCAAAAGGCTCTTTAACAGCTTCTTCCCCCAAACTATAAGACCTCTGAACAATTAATCAAATGGCCACCCTGACTATTTACATTGATCCCCCCCCCCTTTGTTTTTACACTGCTGCTACTCACTCTTTGTTATCTATGCATAGTCACTTTACCTCTACCTACATGTACAAATTACCTCGACTAACCTGTACCCCCGCACATTGACTCGGTACCGGTACCCCCTGTATATAGCCTCGTTGTTGTTAATTAAGCATTTTTATTGTGTTACTTTTTATTTTATTTGATCTTTTATTAACTCTATTTCTTGAACTGCATTGTTGGTTAGACTATCAAGCTATCTGCAGTGTCAACCATGTACAGTAGAAGTCGGAAGTTTACATACACTTAGGTTGGAGTCATTAAAACTTGTTTTTCAACCACTCCACAGATTTCTTGTTAACAAACTATAGTTTGGGCTTAAAACCTCTTGATGAAACTGAAATGAAACTGCCTATTTCTCAGGCCCAGAATCTAGAATATGCATATAATTGTCAGATTAGGATAGAAAACACTCTAAAGTTTCCAAAACTGTCAAAATACTGTCTGTGAGAATAACAGAACTGATATTGCAGGCGAAAACCTGAGGAAAATCCAACCCGGAAGTGCTGTTTTTCCTGAAAGCTCCCTGTTCCATTGCCTGCCTTCGCTCCATTTAAAGGGATATCAACCAGATTCCTTTTCCTATGGCTTTCCAATGGTGTGAACAATCATTAGACATAGTTTCAGGCTTTTATTTTGAAAAATTAGCGAGAAAGATTACATCGCGCGCGTCATTGTATGGCTGGGAGCATGCGCAACAGCTTGGAGCAGACATTTTCTCTCTCTCTCTCCTATTGAAGAAGCTACAGTCCCTGTTGAAATATTATCAGTTATATTTTGTAAAAACAACCTGAGGATTGATTATAAAAAACGCTTGACATGTTTCTACGAACTTTACGGGCATTATTTGCCCGTAAAGAGAGAATGATTTCTTTCAGCTTTTATTTCTTTCATCACATTCCCAGTGGGACAGAAGTTTACATACACTCAATGAGTATTTGGTAGCATTGCCTTTAAATTGTTTAACTTGGGTCAAACATTTCGGGTAGCCTTCCACAAGCTTCCCACAATACGTTGGGTGGATTTTGTCCCATTTCTCCTGACAGAGCTGGTGTAACTGAGTCAAGTTTGTAGGCCTCCTTGCTCGTACACGTTTTTCAGTTCTGCCCACAAATCTTCTATGGGATTGAGGTCAGGGCTTTGTGATGGTCACTCCAATACCTTGACTTTGTTGTCCTTAAGCCATTTTGCCACAACTTTGGAAGTATGTTTGGGGTCATTGTCCATATGGAAGACCCATTTGCGACCAAGCTATAACTTCCAGACTGATGTCTTGAGATGTTGCTTCAATATATCCACATAATTTTCCTACCTCATGATGCCATCTATTTTGTGAAGTGCACAGGTCTCTCCTGCAGCAATAAGTAAGTATTTGGTCAATAACAAAAGTTTATCTCAATACTTTGTTATATACCCTTTGTTGGCAATGACAGAGGTCAAACGTTTTCTGTATGTCTTCACAAGGTTTTTAAAATATTTTCTTCTATAAAGACAAATATATGGTGAAGAAAGTATTCTCTTTCCAGTCTTTTCGGTCCTCTGAAGCAGTAAGTAGTCATCAGGTAGTCACTGTCAAAAACAGAATTGCTCCTTGGAGAGCAATTCTGAGGTACTAATTTTGCACAGACTGAGCGAGCGCTTCTGAGGTGAAATAGAACTTGAACTGCCCGCGTACTCTGACCTTACGTAAGCAGGTCAGAATTTTGCATGTTCTAGCAAAAGCCCTAGCGACGGAAGCAAGAACTCATCGAATCCCATTGTGACGCAGAGGGGGGATAGAATACTTTTGTCAGGGGGACATTATTTGGCATGACAGGCCCCCTTCTTAATGGTGAAGATAATTCTTATTTTTTTAAAGTCAATTTCCTGCAATTTTACACATTTTGTAATGACTTAGGCCATGTCAATATGATATCTGAGTGAGACTGACAAAAAAAATCTACGAACTACCAATCTAAAAATTGTTAGCTGACATTGCTAATTGAGTGACTGTCAGTGATTGACATAACAAGTCAAAAACTGCTGATGCACAACCACCTGGTGTTTTCCATTATAGTTACTTTCAATAGTATGTTGAGACCCAAACTTTTTTTAGAATATTATATACATTGGAACTGGCCCTCCTCTGAGCACCCACTTCTCTCACTTTTGCTCTTTTGACTCACCCACTCACTCTTTTGTCCTGCTGTAACCTTGTCTCTGTGCCCCACAGTCAATCTCTTTCTGTCCCTGATGGCCACTGATTTTCAGATCCAAAATAAACCTGGAACAATGGAGTCTGCCCCCTGTGTCTGCCACACGCTCACTCTCATTACCCCCACCAGAGAGGGAAAAGGGTTTCACAATGATACATGATGTAATCCTCTCTCTCCTCTCGCTCTATCTCTCACTATGTCTCCTTTCATCACTTTTCTTTCACTTTGCAGCTTAATGTTCATTTCTTTTTACCAAACAATCTCATGTTCTCTATCTAGCCTTTCTCATGCCTCTTTAGTCTATCCCACTTTTCGACAATTCAATACCCTTTCCTCCCCCCCCCCCTACTTCTCATTATAGGCCACTGCTTACCCTCCATGACTGAGAACCAGGTAGGTGTCACTAATCTCTGTCTCAGTACAGTAGGTGACCTGGCTGTCAACTTGTATTTCATGAAAGAACACAGTGTCCTGGCTTCAGAAAGATAGAGAGGATTATAACTGGGATATTGACCCTCTCTTTCTCTACGACCGCCACAATGTCAGACTTGTAGGCGTTCAGACTTAACACATTTACTCAAGGGTTATACTCAACCCGGGGGGGACTAGCCCAGAGCTAACATGCCGATTTGGTCATTTAATCATTTCACTCACTGACAAGTCCTTATGGCCTCATCAACTAGCAGGACCATTAGTCATGGGCTATATACCGTTAGTGCAGTGGTAGATTAATAGGTATTGCAATAACAATTTGGGGGAGGTGTTTTCCATGTTAATACAAAATGAAGCCAGGATGGAAAGTAGAGTCTAACACAGGGACAGAGGAAAAGTAGAGGGGCATAGGTCAAAACGATTAGAATTTCAATGAGGCTCTACTGCATTTCTCTTTGAAACAGAACATCTAAAAACAGCCAGGACTTTAAAAAGGCTACGGGTACTGTTCTCCTGCTGCATAAATGAACACATGACATAAATTGAAACAGGCTGATTTTTACATTACACATCACGGTGATTACGCAATTAGACTCTCGTTTGCAGGTTTTGTATCACAATGGCCAGGCAATTTAAGTTAAATTGACTATGAATAATAGACATCATTCATTTATCACTGAACCATACAAGTGATGTGTGCCCAGCTAGCACATAACATTCTGAGAACCATATGTTTCTTAGAGCTTGGTGAGAGCGTGGTTGCCCTATGGTTATTTTGCATACAACCTTCCCACAACTTTCTGGGAATGGTGCAGGATAGTTGCTTGGCTTTGAAACATTCTCAGCACATTTAAGGAACTTGACAAAAAAACATTTTTTTCTTGGTATTTCATTACTTTAAGAGAACATTTCCTAAAAGTTCAAACATCGTTAATTTACATTTTGTTAATGTTCTAGGAACATTCTCCAACTGGTTTGATATAGGGAATGTTCTCAAATAGTTGAGAAATTTAAGAAACAACATTCTTCGGTGGGAATTTCAGTACTTTCCCACTGGGCACACACTGGTTGAATCAACATTGTTTCAATTAAATGAAGTTGAACCAATGTGGAACAGACATTGAATTGATGTCTGTGCCCAGTGGGTGACCATTACATTTCCTACAATTTTCCTCACGGTTTTATTTCAAGTAATGTTCTCAAATTGTTCCAAGAACATTATGAATAAAAAACATGACATGCATGCTCCATCCTGGTGGAGCAGAAGACTAATTCCATGGAAAGAGAAGATTAGAGGTTTGAATCTCCCTGATGTTGTGCCACAATAAAATACATGCGTTTGCATGATTAATGCCTAAGGAAATTCATTTACATGTGTCCTATCTGTGCTTGGAGTTCAACAAAGTTAACCCAAAATAAGCTAGCAGTCTTATTGAAGAACCTGAAAATAACCTATAATTTCTGTTCTCAGGACGTTAATGTAACCTCCTAGGAAAACACTCAATGGGCCAGAGCAAAACATTCCCAGAACAGGCTAAGTGTGTACTTCTGTTCTCAGGACGTTAATGTAACCCCCTAGGAAAACATTCAATGGGCCAGAGCAAAACATTCCCAGAACAGGCTAAGTGTGTACTTCTGTTCTCAGAACATTTTTAAAAAACATTCAGTTTTACCGGTGAGGAAACGGCTTTGTTCCCACAACAAATGTGAACCCAAAAATGTACTTTCCAACAACATCCAAGGAACCAAATGTGCTAGCTGGGTGATGACCTAACGACTCATATTCCAGTGGTCAGGTTCTCAAATTAAATCAAATTGGTCACATACCGCCGAATACAACAGTTGTGGACTTACTTACGAGCCCATTCCCAACAGTGCAGATTTTAAGAGTAAATAAAAAAGGAAATAGTAATACAATTAAAACAATAACGAGGATATATGCAAAGAGTACCAGTACTAAGTCAATGTGAAGGGGTACAAGGTAATTGAGGCAATACAGTATGTACATGTGGGTATGGGTAGAAGTGACTAGGCAATCAGGATATATAATAAACAGAGTAGCAGCATATGTGAAGTGTGAAATTGTGTCTGTGTGTGTAAACCTTACTAGGTTTACACATCTAGTTTTTCTGGATCTATGTCAAGTAATGCAATGGGAAAAAATGGCACAGCACCCATTTTGGGAGGGGGTGTGGATGACCACACACTATAGCAGTCATTTTTGTGTGGGTGGCGTCAATATGCATGTGTGTGTGTGTGTGTTTTGTGTGTGAGAGTATGTAGTTTGTGTGTGTGTGTTGGAGTGTCAGTGTAGTATGCGTGAGTGTGTGGATAGAGTCTAGTAAGTGTGCATAGAGCCAGTCCAATGGACAGTGCAAAACAATTAAGATGAATAAATAATAAAGGGGGTCAATGTAAATAGTCCTGGTAGCCATTTGATTAACTGTTCAGCATTCTTATGGCTTGGGGGTAAAAACTGTTGAGAAGCCTTTTTGTCCTAGACTTGGCACTCCAGTACCGCTTACCATGCGGTAATAGAGAGAACAGTCTATGACTGGGGTGGCTGGGGTCTTTGACAATTTTTAGGGCCTTCCTCCGCCTAGTGTAGAGGTCCTGGATGGCAGGCAGCTTAGCCCGAGTGATGTACTGGGCCGTACGCACTACCCTCTGTAGATGCACGCCATTGCTGGCAGAGGGTAGCAGATGTGGGGCTGTTGAGAGTAGCCCTGTGCGCTTTGTGCATATTATTAAGTAAGGTTGAGATGGTGTCAGAGTTCTCATCAAACTCGTCCTGATGGTTCCTTCCTCTGTAGCCAATGGAGTGGACTGCTGCCTGATAGAGCACTGAGCTGATAGAGGCACACTTCTGGTCATACCTTAAAACGTGGTACAATGTCAATGTTGCAGTGCCTTAGTTCTGCAGCAATCAAAGCTGTTCTCCGATGGAGTCCATCGTTATTATCGTCAGTGTCCAAAAGAGTTCTGATGGTACATGTTGCCAGTTTCAGGGGAATTATTTTCTTCAGCATTTTTTGACCGCTGAGTGGAACTCCTGATAGGTGCGGTAGCCTATCCAGGAAGGAGTGAGTGGAACTCCTGATAGGTGCGGTAGCCTATCCAGGAAGGAGTGAGTGGAACTCCTGATAGGTGCGGTAGCCTATCCAGGAAGGAGTGAGTGGAACTCCTGATAGGTGCGGTAGCCTATCCAGGAAGGAGTGAGTGGAACTCCTGATAGGTGCGGTAGCCTATCCAGGAAGGAGTGAGTGGAACTCCTGATAGGTGCGGTAGCCTATCCAGGAAGGAGTGAGTGGAACTCCTGATAGGTGCGGTAGCCTATCCAGGAAGGAGTGAGTGGGAAAGTTTTAGGCCACCTTATCTAGGCAGCTCCCCAACTGGGGTGAGCAGTGTGGCTCCTAAATAGGGCTTCTCAGTCACACAGGTGTCTGCTCAGAGCAGCTGCCACTCAAGTCCCAACTGCTGGTGACCATAATAGTCCTGTGCTGCTGGTGTGCAGGGGTCTGATTAAGGGCTCCCAGTGCATTCACTCCTGCCCCCGTCACCAGACACCCCAATGTGCAAAGGAAGTTATTTAATGTGTAGCTGAGGGTGTGCAGCCCCCAACAGCACTACTTCACTGTAGGAAGGTGAATTCCAGTGGCACAGGGGGAAACCCAGGACGACCCGTATCTTCCACAGCTGCAGGAGGCTGCTGGATCCCCAGTCTGTTCGCTTCTTTCGCCTACCGTCAGGGTGTGCTCCCCTAGCCTTTGTTGTACCAGACAAACCCACAAGGTAGCAGGGCAATGGGGTGGCAGGTAGCCTAGTGGTTAGAGTGTTGGACTAGTAACCGAAATCCCTGAGCTGACAAGGTAAAAATGTGTCGTTCTGCCCCTGAACAAGGCAGTTAACCCACTGTTCCTAGGCTGTCAAATGAAAATAAGAATTTATTCTTAACTGCCTTGCCTAGTTAAATAAAGGTTAAGGGGAAAAAATAAATGGTTGATGGCTGCCAGGGTGTGTCGAAACAGAGGTGGGCCTGTACAGATGTAACTGTGACCCACTGCTGCTCTGAGATCCCCTGCTGGTAAGTCTGGAGTTCAAGACAACAAGTTCATGTGTATTGCCAAGATGAGGGCCGACTGGAGACACAGACAACGTGGTGAAGAAGGAGCAACAGTGCCTCTTCAACCTCAGGAGGCTGAAGAAATTTGGCTTGTCACTAAAAACACTCACAAACTTTTACAGATGCACAATCTCGAGCATCCTGTCGGGCTGTATCACCGCCTGGAACGGCAACTGCTCCGCCCACAACCGTAAAGCTCTCCAGAGGGTAGTAAGGTCTGCACAATGCATCACAGGGGGCAAACTACCTGCTCTCCAGGGCACCTACACCACCCGATGTCACAGGAAGGCTAAAAAGATCATCAAGGACAACAACCACCTGAGCCACTGCCTGTTCACCCCGAAATCATCCAAAAGGCGAGGTCAGTACAGGTGCATCAAAAGCTGGGACCGAGAAATGGAAAAACAGCTTCTATCTCAAGGCCATCAGACTGTTAAACAGCCACCAATAACATAGATAGAGAGGCTGCTGCCAACATACTGACTCAAATCTCTAGCCACTTTTAATAATTCAAAATTGGATGTAACAAATGTATCACTATTCACTTTAAACAATGCCACATTTTATAATGTTTACATACCCTACATTACTCATCTCATATGTATATACTGTACTCTATACCATCTACGGCATCTTGCCTATGCCGTTCGGCCATCGCTCATCCATATATTTATATACACGTATTCTTATTCATTCCTTTACATTTGTGTGTAAAAAGGTAGTTGTGAAATTTTTAGATTACTTGTTAGATATTACTGCATGGTCGGAACTAGAAGCATTTCACTACACTCGCTAACCATGTGTATGTGACCAATAAAATTTGATTTGATTTGACACCTCATTTTGGCTGTTATTTGACCTTCCAATATGTTTGTGAAACATTGTTCTACACTGGATGGTCATTTTTTTAATGCCCTCCCATTCCTTATGTGTCATTAGAGTCAAATTTGGTCTGGAGCTGGCTCCCGAGTGGCACAGCAGTCTAAGGCACTGCATCTCAGTGCAAGAGGGTGTCACTACAGTCCCTGGTTTAAATCCAAGCTTTATCGCACCTGGCCGTGATTGGGAGTCCCATAGGGTGGCGCACAATTGGACCAGCGTAGGCCATCATTGTAAATAAGAATTTGTACTTAACTGACTTGCCTCGTTAAATAAATGTTAAATAACAAACAAATATTTTAGGACATTCCTTTCAAAAATCTGGTTAATCCTTTTCCTGCCCTTCAACTGAAGCCTCTGTCCATTATGGATGGCAGAAAGTTAGCATTGTTAGTCATTTTCATGGCACTTGAGAGCAAAGTTGGCATTTCCAGTTTTTTTCTTACTTGATGTCCATACCTTTTATAGTGCATCTTATCCATTAATTCTTCAATCTAACTTTCCTCCAATGTAATTGGCCTAAAAATGGTAATGAAGGAAAGGTATTCATTCCTAGACATGAACTTTGCTCAATTTGTACCCAACCCAAAGTCTTGTTTAATCCAGGCCACCAAAGCTTTTAATTGAGCAGCCCAAAAGTATTTGTTAAAATTGGGTAAACTCAGGCCACCTTTGTCTTTGGGAAAAAAAATTACTTTGAGTCTCACTCCAGGTCTCCTGTTTAGCCAATTTGGAAATAAGCTTATCCCACATCTTGAAGGTATACACAGGGACTAGAATGGTTGCCATGTTCTCAGAATGTAAGATATTAATGTTCTAGACACGATTCATTGGACGTTGCAAAAACATTTCTGTGTATCAGTTGTCAGGACGTCACCTGATGGTCCCAAAGAAACTTTCTCCCAACAAATATTTTTAATTACACAGCATGCGTAGTTACTGTTGTGAAGTCCATCAAGGCCCTGATTGGTGAACCACTGGTCCATTCATAGCTCGTTTTGTCTGTTGGCAAGGTTAATGTTACTCTCACACAATTCTTTCAACATTGTTTTTAATTTAGTTATTTGACATACATGATTATATTGTGCATGTTCATTTATACAGTGAATATTATTAAACATGTCCTCACCTGGGATTTAAAGGCACAACCTCTTGGTTCACAGCATTCAGATCTTCCTGCTACACTTGTTCAATCCATTTCCATCAGTGTAGATGAAGGTGAGGAGGCAGGTTGAATAATTATTTTTAAGCCCTGAGACATGGATTGTGTATGTGCGCCATTTAGAGTGCGAACGGGCAAGACAAAATATTTAAGTGCCTTTGAACAGGGTATGGTAGTAGGTGCCAGGTGCACTTGTTAGTGTCTAGAACTGCAACGCTGCAGGGTTTTTCACGCTCAACAGTTTCCCATGTGTATCAAGAATGGTCCACCACCCAGGGCAAAAGAGGGCAAAAGAGGGCAAAAGAGGGGTACAACTCAATATGACGAAGGTGTTCTTAATGTTTGTATACCCAATGTATGTCATTTTCTGGTTTGCTTAAAATAATAATACAAAAATAAAAGAAGAGGACGCCAACAGACTTGGCAGCTCTGCTTCTAGCTCCTATGCAACTTTGCAGAATTTCGTTTTTTTGTATGTTATTTCTTACATTATTAGCCCAGAACGTTTTTTGTGTTATTACATACAGCCAGAAGTAACAGAGCAGCGGTAACTCACAATCATCCCAGAAACCCTAGACCCACTCCAATTTGCATACCGACATAATAGATCCACAGATAATGCTGTCTCTATTGCACTCCACACTGCCCTTTCCCACCTGGACAAAAGGAACATCAATGTGAGAATGCTATTAATTGACTACAGCTCAGCATTCAACACCATAGTGCCCTCAAAGCTCATCAATAAGCTAAGGACCCTGTGACTAAACACCTACCTCTGCAACTGGATCCTGGACTTCCTGATGGGCCGCCCCCAGGTTGTAAGGGTAGGTAACAACACATCCGCTACGCTGATCCTCAACACGGGGGCTCCTCAGGAGTGTGTGCTCAGCCCCCTCCTGTACTCCCTGTTCAATCATAACTGCACAGCCAGGCACGACTCCAACACCATCATTAAATTCTCTGATGACACAACAGTGGTAGGCCTGATCACCGAGAACGACTAGACAGCATATAGGGAGGAGGTCAGAGACCTGGCCGTGTGGTGCCAGGACAACAACCTCTCCCTCAACGTGATCACGACAAAGGAGATGATTGTGGACTACAGGAAAAAGAAGACCGAGCACGCTCCCATTCTCATCGACGGGGCTGCAGTGGAGCAGGCTGAGAGCTTCAAGTTCCTTGGTGTCCACATCACCAACAAACTAACATGGTCCAAGCACACCATGACAGTCGTGAAGCGGGCACGACAAAACTGAAAAGATTTGGTATGGGTCCTCAGATCCTCAAAAGGTTCTACAGCTGCACTATCGAGAGCATCCTGACTGGTTGCATCACTGCCTGGTATGGCAACTGCTCTGCCTCCGACCGCAAAGCACTACAGAGTGTAGTGCGAACGGCCCAGTACATCACTGAGGCCAAGCTTCCTGCCATCCAGGACCTCTATACCAGGTGGTGTCAGAGGAAGGCCCTAAAAATTGTCAATGACTCCAGCCAACCTAGTCTTAGACTGTTCTCTCTGCAACCACACGGCAAGCAGTCCCGGAGCACCAAGTCTGGGTCCAAGAGGCTTCTAAACAGCTTCTACCCCCAAGCCATGAGACTCATGAACGTCTTGTCAAATGGTTACCAAGACTATTTGCATTGCCCCCCCCACTCTCCACTCCACTCCCACTCTCTGTTGTCATCTATGCATAGTCACTTTAATTAACTCTACCTACATGTACATACTACCTCAACTAACCGGTGCCCCTGCACATTGACTCTGTGCCGGCACCCCCTTCTTATCTGTATTTTTTTAAACTGCACTGTTGGTTAGGGGCTCGTAAGTAAGCATTTCACTGTTAGGTCTGTTGTACCTGTTGTATTCGGCGCATGTGACCTAATAACATTTTATTTGACTACAACCAGAAATACGACTTTCCCGAATTGGATCCTTTGTTCATACCCCCCAGGGCAATTGAACTTATTCCAAAGGCTGCCCTTAGACGCCGCTGGTGGAGAAAAGGTATTCAGAGTGGACTTCTAGTCCGACTCAGGAGGCGTGCACACCATCCACCGCTCCAGAGTCATTTACTTACTAAGGTTCCGTACTTGGACAATAAAGTAGACAAACTCAGTGTGTGGATATCTTTCAAGAGAAACATCAGGGATTGTAACATACTCTGTTACACGGAATCATGGCTCCGGATATACTGTCCCCATCCATTCAGCCAACTGGGTTCTCAGACAAGAATAAAGAACTCTCTGGGAAGAAGAAAGGCGGTGGTGTACAGTGCATTCCAAAAGTATTCAGACCCCTTGACTTTTTACACATTTTCAATCTACACACAATTTCCCATAATGACAAAGCAAAAACTGTTCTTTATGCATTTTTTCCAATTTATATTTTTTTTAAATACAGAAAAATTCAATTTACATAAGTTTTCAGACCCTTTACTCAGTACTTTGGCAGTGATGACAGCCTCAATTCTTCTTGGGTATGACGCTACAAGTTTGGCAGACTTATATTTGGGGAATTTTTGTCATTATTTCCTGCAGATCCTCTCAAGCTCTGTCGGGTTGGATGGGGAGCGTCGCTGCACAGCTATTTTTAGGTCTCTCCAGAGATGTTCGATCGGGTTCAAATCCGGGCTCTGGCTGGGTCACTCAAGTAGTGGTGGAAAAAGTATCCAAATATCATACTTGAGTAAAAGAAGTGGCTTCCATCTGACCACACTACCATAAAGGCCTGATTGGTGGAGTGCTGCAGAGATCGTTGACCTTCTGATAACATATTGGATTTTGGCAGATAGATGGCAGCAGTGGCAAGGTGACTGGGAATATGGTCAAATGCAAACAGTGTAATTATTCCCTCTGTAAGGCAATCAAACAGGCAAAACATCAGTAAAGAGACAAAGTGGAGTCGCAATTCAACGGCTCAGACACGAGACGTATATGGCAGGGTCTACAGACAATCAGGGAAAACCAGCCACATCGCGGACACTGAAGTCTTGCTCCTGGACAAGCTAAACACCTTCTTCACCCGCTTTGAGGTTAACACAGTGCCAATGACGTGGTCCTCTCCCAAGGACGGGGCTCTTGTTCTCTGTGGCAGAGATGAGTAAGACATTTAAGTGGGTTAACCCTCGCAAGGCTGCCGGTCCAGATGGTATCTCTAGCTGTGTCCTCAGAGCATGTGCAGACCAGCTGTCTGGAGAGTTTATGGACATATTCAACCTCCCCCTATATCACAGTCTGCTATCGCCACTTGCATTAAGTTGTACACCTTTGTTCCTGTACCCAAGAAAGCAAAGGTATCTTAACTAAATGACTATCGGCCCGTAGCACTCACCTCTGTAATCATGAAGTGCTTTGAGAGGGTAGTTAAGGATCGTATCACCTTCACCTTACCTGACACCCGAGACCCACTTCAATTTGCATACCGCCCAAATAGATCCACAGATGATGCAATCACCATTGCACTGCACACTGCCCTATCCCATCTGGATAAGAGAAGTACCTATGTAAGAATGCTGTTCATTGACTATAGCTCAGCCTTCAACACCATAGTACCCTCCAGCTCAACATTAAGCTCTGGGACCTAGGTCTGAACCCGGCCCTGTGCAACTGGGTCCTGGAATTCCTGACAGGCCGCCCCCCAGGTGGTGAAGGTAGGAAACAACACCTCCACTATGCTGATCCTCAACACAGGGGCCCCACAAGGCTGCGTGCTCAGCCCCCTCCTGTACTTCCTGTTTACCCATGAGTGCGCAGCCACGCATGCCTCCAACACAATCATCAAGTTTGCAAACGACACAACAGTAGTAGGCCTGATTAACAACAATGACGAGACTGCCTACAGGGAGGAGGTGAGGACGCTGGCGGAGGTGTACCAGGAAAATAACCTCTCTCTCAACATCAACAAAACGAAGGAGCTGATCGTGGACTTCAGGAGACGAGAAAGAGCATGCCCCTATTCACATTGAAGGGACCACAGTGGAGAAGATGGAAAGCTGCAAGTTCCTCAGCGTACACATCACTGACAATCTGAAATGGTCCACCTACACAGACAGTGTGGTGAAGAAGGTGCAAAAGCACCTCTTCAATCTCAGGATGCTGAGGAAATTTGGCTTGGCCCCTAAGACCCTCACAACTTTTACAGATGCACAATTGAGAGCATCCTGTCAGGCTGTATCACTGCCTGGTACGGCAACTGTACCGCCCACAACCGCAGGGCTCTCCAGAGGATGGTGCGCTCTGCCCAACACATCACCGGGGGCACACTGCCTGCCCTCCAAGACACATACAGCACCAGATGTCACAGGAAGGCTAAAAAGATCATGGAAGGACGTCCACCGCCTGTTCATCCCGTTATCTTCCAGAAGGTAAGGTCAGTACAGATGCATCAAAGTTGGGGTTGAGAGACTGAAAGACAGCTTCTATCTCAAGGCCATTACCCCATATTGACAAAGCATACACTTTTTTTCTTGCCTATTTATAAAACAGTTAAACATTGAAATATCACATTTACATAAGTATTCAGACCCTTTACTCAGTACTCTGTTGAGGCACATTTGGCAGCGATTATAGCCTCGAGTCCTCTTGGGCATGACGCTACAAGCTTGGCACACCTGTGTAATAGGAATTTTAATGTTTGTGCTTAACTCATTTCTGTGGTCTATTCATGTGCTGTTCTAAACTCATCAAAAAAAGAAACGTCCTCTCACTGTCAACTGCGTTTATTTTCAGCAAACTTAACATGTGTAAAAATTTGTATGAACACAACAAGATTCAACTGAGACATAAACTGAACAAATTCCACAGACATGTGACTAACATAAATGAAATAATGTGTCCCTGAACAAAGGGGGGTCAAAATCAAAAGTAATAGTCAGTTTCTGGTGTGGCCACCAGCTGCATTAAGTACTGCATTGAATCTCCTATTCATGGACTGCACCAGGTTTGCAAGTTCTTGCTGGGAGATGTTACCCCACTCTTCCACCAAGGCACCTGCAAGTTCCCGGACATTTCTGGGGGGATTGGCCCTAGCCTGCACCCTCCGATCCAACAGGTCCCAGACATGCTCAATGGGATTGAGATCTGGGCTCTTTGCTGGCCATGGCAGAACACTGACATTCCTGTCTTGCAGGAAATCACGCACAGAACTGTATGGCTGGTGGCATTGTCATGCTCGAGGGTCATGTCAGGATGAGCCTGCAGTAAGGGTACCACATGAGGGAGGAGGAGGTCTTCCCTGTAACACACAGAGTTGATATTGCCTGCAATGACAACAAGCTCAGTCCGATGATGCTGTGACACACTGCCCCAGACCATGACGGACCCTCCACCTCCAAATCGATCCCCCTCCAGAGTACAGGCCTGTATGAAACCGTATTAGTCGGTCACATGAATGACACAAAACAGTAATGATTAATTAATTATGGTAAATCATGCAAATAGAACTTGTCTGTGTATACCAATTTGTAAGTCGCTCTGGATAAGAGCGTCTGCTAAATGACTTAAATGTAAATGTAAATGTATAGCCGTATATAAGACAACTGCTGGGTCTGCACAGCGAGATCTCCTGATTGACATGTGTACTATGGTGCATTGAGTTGGTTGGAACCTCTCCAACACACTGACAATAAACAATTATTCATTTAAGATTGACTTTGAGAGTCCCTGTGTAAGAATTTTTCCACAACACCTGTATTTGGTTAGTTTCTCCCATTCTTCTCTGCAGATCTTGACAAGCTATGTAAGGTTAGATAGGGAGCGCCGCTGCACATTTATTTTCGGTTTCTCGGCCACCTCCCTAATCAAGGTCCTTTTCCCCGATTGCTCAGTTTTGCTGGGCAGCCAGCTCTGGGAGGAGTCTTGGTGGTTCCAAACGTCTTCCATTTTTAAGAATGATGGAGGCCACTGTGATCTTGGGGACATTCAATACTGCAGAATTTTTTTAGTACCCTTCCCCAGATCTGTGCCTTGACACAATCCTGTCTCGGAGCTCTACGGACAATTCCTTAGACCTCATGGCTTGGTTTTTGCTCTGACATGCAATGTCAACTGTGGGACCTTATATAGACAGGTGTGTGCCTTTCCAAATCATGTCTAATCAAATGAATTTACCACAGGTGGACTCCAATCAAGTTGTAGAAACATCTCAAGGATGATCAATGGAAAAAGGATGCACCTGAGCTCAATTTCGAGTCTCATAGCAAAGGGTCTGAATACTTAAATAAATAAGGAATTTCTGTTTTTTTGTTTTTATTTGCAAATATTTCCAAAAACCTGTTTTCACGTTGTCGTTATGGGGTATTGCGTGTAGATTTATGTTTCATTTCATACACTTTAGAATAAGGCTATAACGTAACAAAGTGGAAAAAGTTGGGTCTGAATATTTTCCGAATGCACTGTATATACTGTACTCTACTGTATTTTAGTCAATGCCACTCAGACATTGCTCGTCCTAAAATTGATATATTTCTTAATTCCATTCTTTTAATTTTAGATTTGTGACCAATAAAATTTGATTTGATGTTATTATTTGCCAACAGTTACAGCACAACTATCTGATCTAATTAAAGGGGAACTGTATCCGCTGATTTGGCCTCTTTTTTTGTGTCTTACTCAAGAAATCGTGAATTGGCATGGGGTTTGGTTTTTAATGTGGGTGTTTCTTGATCACGCCAGCCTTTGCTTTGGCTCCCCCTCCTGTCCAGCTCAGGCGTTCGGCGTTCCCGGCCTTCTAGCTGCTTCTGAACCTACTGCTGGCAAATGCCCTTCACTCATCAACCCCGGACTTGTCTCATCATCATTACACACACCTGGTTCCAATCCCCACTCTATCACTGTATATATACTCCCTCTGCCATTTGTTTTTGTCGGTCATTGCAAATTTTACTTGTTTTCCTGAGAGGAATCTCTCCTACTGTTTCCTGAGTACTTTATATTTTGCCCTTTGGGTTCGCCCTGTGCCTTTTTGTTTATGAAGATATATTTTCAGCACAACAGCATTTGGGTTTCTTCCCACTTTGATCTATGGTGCTTAAATAAACTTAGTAATTCTAAACCTGTGGCTGCCTCCTGCCTACTCTCTACACCAGTGACACTTAAGTGTGTCCTTGTCACCAACAAGACACACCAATCTGTCAGAACCTTGCTCTCAGCTGTTTCACACCACTCAATCACAACAAACAAACCTCCTGCAGGTTGAGTTCAATAACTACAGGCAGATGTGTGGTGAGATGCCGGAGAAAGCTTTGAATAGGTCAGTTGCCTACAGAGTAATATGAGAAGAATGTAGTTGCTGCGTTTTTATACAGTACCAGTCAAAAGTTCGGCACACTTAATCATTCAAGGGTATTTCTTTATTTTTGTAGAATTATAGTGAATAAGTCAAAACTATGAAATAACACAATTAACAGGAGTGCCTTGTTAAAAGTTCATTTGTGGAATGTCTTTCCTTCTTAATGCATTTGAGCCAATCAGTTGTATAGTGACAAGGTATGGGTGGTATGCAGAAGACAGCCCTGTTTGGTAAAAGACCAAGTTCATATTATGGCAAGAACAGCTCAAATAAGCAATGAGAAACCACAGTCCATCATTACTTTAATGATGTATTTAAAATTCAAGGCACACTTAACCAGCATGGCTACCACAGCGTTCTGCAGCAATACACCATCCCATCTGGTTTGCGCTTAGTGGGACTATCATTTAAAAAAAAAATCTCTGATGGCACAGCGCCCTTAACCACTGTGCCACCCGGGAGTCCATCATTTGTTTTTCAACAGAACAATGACACAACACACCTCCAGGCTGTGGTAATGGCTATTTGACCAAGAATGAGAGTGATGGAATGCTGCATCAGATGACCTGACCTACACAATCACCCGACCTCAGCCTAATTGAGATTGTTTGGGATGAGTTGGACCACAGAGTGAAGGAAAAGCAGCCAACAAGTGCTCGGAATATGTGGGAACTCCTTCAAGACTGTTGGAAAAGCATTACAGGTGAAGCTGGTTGAGAGAATGCTAAGAGCTGTCATGAAGGCAAAGGGTGGCTATTTGAAGAATCTCATATATAAAATAGATTTTGATTTGTTAAACCATTTTTGGTTACTACATGATTCCATATGTGTTATTTCATAGTTTTAATGTCTTCAAAATGAATCTACAATGTAGAAAATAGTAAAAGTAGAGAAAAACCCTTGAATGAGTAGGTGTGTCCAAACTTTTGACTGGTCCTGTATATTGCTAAGAATGTGAGAGTGGGGGGATTCCCCTAGCAGGTATTGAACCCAGGTATTGAACCCAGAACATCCAAATATCTGTCCCAATAAGGGATATCTCTCGAGAGGATGTGCTTATTGGGCCAGTGTATTAAGGCCCTTTACAGAAGAAAATCTAACCTTTCCTCCCTAGGCACTTGTATTGATCTAAAACAACTTGAGTGTAAGCAATGGGGTGAATGCACTTTGAAGTAAATATTCTCTGTTAAGACGACACTCAAGAAAATTATCCAGGAGTATCATTAAAACAGGATAATATGCCCCGCCTACATTTGAGGTGTGGCATATTATGCTCTCGGTGCTCTCATTTGTTGACTTTTGTAACCGCAAAAGCCTTGGTTTCATGCATGTTAACATTAGAAGCCTCTTACCGAAGTTTGTTTTATTCACTGCTTTAGCACACTCTGCCAACCCGGATGTCCTAGCCGTGTCTGAATCCTGGCTTAGGACCACCAAAAACCCAGAAATTTCCATCCCTAACTATAACATTTTACGACAAGATAGAACTGCCAAAGGGGGCGGTGTTGCAATCTAATGCAGAGATAGCCTGCAGAGTTCTGTCTTACTATCGAGATCTGTACCAAAACGATTCGAGCTTCTACTTTTAAAAATCCACCTTTCCAGAAAAAAGTCTCTCACCGTTGCCGCTTGCTATAGACCACCCTCTGCCCCCAGCTGTGCCCTGGACAACATATGATAATTTATTTCCTCCATCTATCTTCAAAGCTCATGCTGCTAGTTGACCTAAACTGGGACATGCTTAACACCACGGCCATCCTACAATCTAAGGTTGATGCCCTCAATCTCACATAAATTATCAATGAACCCATCAGGTACAACCCCAAATCTGTAAAAACGGGCACCCTCATAGATATCATCCTAACCAACTTGCCCTCCAAATACACATCTGCTGTTTTCATCCAAGATCTCAGCGATCACTGCCTCATTGCCTGCTTCCGTAACTGGTCTGCGGTCAAACGACCACCCCTCATCACTGTGAAACGCTCCCTAAAACACTTCAGCGAGCAGGCCTTTCTAATCGAACCGGCCCAGGTATCCTGGAAGGAAATTGACCTCATCCCGTCAGTAGAGGATGCCTGGCTATTCTTTAAAAGTGCCTTCCTCGCCATCTTAAATAAGCATGCCCCATTCAAATTTTTTTAAACCAGGAACAGATATAGCCCTTGGTTCTCTGCAGACCTGACAGCCCTTGACCAGCACAAAACCATCCTGTGGCGTTCTGCATTAGCATCGAATAACCCCCGTGATATGCAACCTTTCAGGGAAGTTAGGAACCAATATACACAGGCAGTTAGGAAAGCTAATGTTAGCTTTGCATCCTGTAGCACAAACTCAAAAACGTTCTGGGACACTGTAAAGTCCATGGAGAAGAAGAGCATCTCCTCCCAGCTTCCCACTGCACTGAGGCTCGGAAACACTGTCACTACGGATAAATCCACTATAATTCAGAATTTCAATAAGCATGTTTCTCAACGGCTGGCCATGCTTTCCACCTGGCTACCCCTACCCTGGTCAACAGCCCTGCACCCCCCACAGCAACTTCTCCTTCACCGAAATCCAGATAGCTGATGTTCTGAAAGAGCTGCAAAATCTGGACCCCTACAAATCAGCCAGGCTAGACAATCTGGACCCTCTCTTTCTAAAATTATCTGCCGAAATTGTTGCAACCCCTATTACTAGCCTGTTCAACCTCTCTTTCCTATCGTCTGAGATCCCCAAAGATTGGAAAGTTGCTGCGGTCATCCCCCTCTTCAAAGGGGAAGACACTCTAGACACAAACTGCTACAGACCTATATCTATCCTACCCTGCTTTTCTAAGGTCTTTCGAAAGTCAAGTTAACAAACAGATTACTGACCATTTCGAATCCCACCGTACCTTCTCCGCTATGCAATCTGGTTTCAGAGCTGGTCATGGGTGCACCTCAGCCAAACTCAAGGTCCTAAAACCACATTCTTATCGGCAGCCTCAACAGCCTTGGTTTAACAAAAGATTGCCTCGCCTGGTTCACCAACTATTTCTCTGACAGAGTTCAGTGTGTCAATCGGGCCTGTTGTCCAGACCTCTGGCAGTCTCTATGGGGGTGCCACAGGGTTCAATTCTTGGGCCAACTCTCTTCTCTGTATACATCAATGATGTCGCTCTTGCTGCTGGTGATTCTCGGATCCACCTCTACACATACGACACCATTCTATATACCTCTGGCCCTTCTTTGGACACTGTGTTAACTAACCTCCAGACGAGCTTCAATGCCATACAACTCTTCCTCCGTGGCCTCCAGCTGCCCTTAAATGCAAGTAAAACTAAATGCATGCTCTTCAACTGATCGCTGCCTGCACCTGCCGCCCGTCCAGCATCACTACTCTGGACGGTTCTGACTTAGAATATGTGGACATCTACAAATACCTAGGTGTCTGGTTAAACTGTAAACTCTCCTACCACTCACATTAAGCATCTCCAATCCAAAATTAAATCTAGAATCGGCTTTATATTTTGCAACAAAGCATCCTTCACTCATGCTACCAAACATACCCTCGTAGAACTGACCATCCTACCGATCCTCAACTTCGGCGATGTCATTTACAAAATAGCCTCCAACACCCTACTCAACAAATTAGATGCAGTCTATCACAGTGCCATCCGTTTTGTCACCAAAGCCCCATATACTACCCACCACTGCGACCTGTACGTTCTCGTTGGCTGGCCCTCGCTTCATACTCGTTGCCAAACCCACTGGCTCCAGGTAATCTACAAGCCTCTGCTAGGTAAAGCCCCGCCTTATCTCAGCTCACTGATCACCATAGCAGTACCCACCCGAGATTGGAGAACTGTGAAACAAGAGGTTGAGAGTTCAAATCTCAGGTGAAGACATGTTGAATAATAATGACTGTATAAATGACCACGCACAATGAAATCATGCATGTCAAAAAAGTATGTTTTTAAAGCACTTTGTGTGAGTATCCCTCACCTTGAAACAGACAAAGAGCTATGATTGGTGGTTCATTCAGGCCCTTGTCATTCAGGCCCTTCCTGCTGCTGAGTGCAAACCCATTCTGTCATGCTGAAAGAGGATGACGAGAAGTTACTGGTTACAATAAATACATGAAACAGGGTAGTGAACATATACAGATACAGACACACAGAGTGAAACCCTCCCCCGCCAAAACCCAGCCATGGCACCCTGACACTCCAGTAGGATCACTCGTGTATAGTTAATTGTGCTGGTGTGTCAATGATGGAGAGCTAATCAATGTTTACTGGCAGTGTGTTTAGTTGTTGACTGAGCAGAGACAGGTAGACTGACAAGGGAGCCACTCATATGCTCCAAAGAAACACAGCCTACGGGGGAGTACAACTAATAGTCATTGCACACACACACACACACACACACACACACACACACACACACACACACACACACACACACACACACACACACACACACACACACACACACACACACACACACACACACACACACACACACACACACACACACAAATAAACATATCCCTGGGGAGATCCTTACTAATACAACACATCAGACAAACACAAATCTGACATAAGCTAACACCCTACCCTCTGGGCCAAATTACCCTTCAAGTCCTGCCACTGAAAGGATGAGCGTCCTAGACTCCCCAGTCCCCATAGGCCACTCCCTGGGCCAGGGAAGGAGATGAAGGAGAAGCTAGCAACACATTTCCCCACAACTTTAGAGAATGTTCCCTTAATAAAGAATCTCAGTAGATCATTAACTTTTTCATAGGATGTTCTTGTGATGTGCAAGGAATGTTTCGAAGAGACCATTCCCTTAATATCAAATAGAACTTACCAAGAGAGTGGTTACCATGTTCTCAGAACTTAAGATATTAATGTTCTAGACATTTTCCATTGGAAAATTCATGTGTCCAGCTTTCTGTGGGTTAGGAGAATAATCATCAACGTGTCACCAAACATACACAGGCTGAATCTCAAACCGAGCACTTTGATAATTTTGAGTGCTCGATCACTCGGTATCCAAGTTCACGAGTCAAACGCTAGTTGTTGAGTCATCAAGGGCGCCACTGTGCCCTTCGGAAGCCTCTTTATCGAGTGGGCATCCTATGCCGACACTGCACCCTTGGCAGCAACTTTATCCCATGAATCTTATCATGTTACCTAGCAACAACAGTCACTAGTACGTCACCCACAAAAATAGTCAGAATAAATCTGTCATTAATGCCATTGTACCATTGCGCACTAGCGACTCCTTTGGCGGGCCAGGCGCAGTGCACGCTGACACGGTCGCCAGGTGTTTCCTCCGACACATTGGTGCGACTGGCTTCTGGGTTAAGTGGGCATTGTGTCAAGAAGCAGTGCAGCTTGGTTGGGTTGTGTTTCGGAGGACGCGCAGCTCTCGACCTTCGCCTCTCCCGATTCTGAATGGGAGTTGCAGTGATGAGACAAGACTGTAATTACCAATTGGATACCACAAAATTGGGGAGAAAAGTGTTTAAAAAATGTTTTAAAAGATATACAAAAAAAGAGATCTGTCATTAATTTTGAAGTTTAACTTTGAGACGGTCTTAGTCACGTGATTTTACATCTCGCTAAGGAGTTTAGTGTATCGATCAAATTGTATAATGTACACGATAACTGTCCATTAAATTGCTCTCTATGCCTGAGCCAGTCACTTCATATGAAACGAAAGAAAAGCTAACCAACCAGCTAGTGGAACACTAAATACAATGCTCCTTCCATAAGCAAGGTAGCTAGTTAGCTAGCTACTGTAGTAACATTAATTTATTGAAGCAGCAAACAGTCTGCTCTGCCCTGAGTCAGTACAGTATCGAGTCTGCTGCTGCACTATGCATTTTGCTGACCCAACGTAACAATGTAGCGATTAGTGCTTTAGTGCGGACTGACTGCTGGGAACGTCTTCAACTTCATCAGGAAGTTGTCAAACTATTGTAAATAAGTGACAAGCTACACATTGTTTATAAGTGCAGTGACCAACATCCTTAGCTAGCGCTAGCAAAAATTCCATCCCTATGCCTATCAGTGAAGCTAGCTAGCAGCAGGCAGGCTATAACAAGCGAAAACTAGCTGATGAAATCACTGGAGACTGATATAATTGCACATACAGTATTTTTTTCAGGAGTATAGTTAGAGAGATGTCATTTTGTTTTTACAACTTTCTCACTGTCTATCGGAGTATGTGTCTGAATCTGCCCCAAGTCCTACAGTACCCATGTTTTCAGAACATAAGATATTATATTATATTGTTGTTAGTTGGAAACATGAATGTTCTTGCAACATCCCATACAACTTTTCTAGAACATTGTTGTATATTTTAGAACATTGTAACCATGTTCTAGATAAGTTCTCTTTGACAATAAGGGAAGGTTCTCCTAACTTTAATACCAAAACATGCAATAACAAAACAATCAAAGTGTTTTGTTACATAGATAGAATGTTCCCTTAACTAATAGAAAACTGGACACTCAAACATTGGGGGAACATTATGGGTAACATTACAAAAACGTTCTCTCTCCTTTGAATTGTTAGCTGGGAAGGCAGATCAGGAGCCACTTAGAGGGCCAGGAGGAAAATAGAGGAGAGTGGAGAATAAGACAGGAGGTGATGGATGACAGAAACAAGTGAGGGAAGTGAAGAGGAGGGATGAAATAGAGTATGGAACCCGGGTCAAGTCTGTGATGAAGTGAGCTGTCATCTTCCTGTCATCGGACACACCTCACACACCTGGATACCAGAACAACTTCTATGTATGTAGACACACTGACATACAGTATAACACACACTCATAAAAAATACACTGCTTCCACAATGTCATCTTCCTGTCATCAGACACACCTCACACACCTGGATACCAGAACAACTTCTATGTATGTAGACACACTGACATACACTAACACACACTCATAAAAAATACACTTCTTCCACAATGTGTGTGTACACAGACCTTCATACTCGAGAGTAGAGTGTAGTGGAGAATCTTTATTACCCAGAGGGGCTATTTGCTAGACAATGTTCATAAAAACATATAGGACTTCCTGGAATCATGTGGCACTTCACTGGTCGATGACACACCTTTTGCATGTATGCACATAAGACAAACCCAAATTCATATGCAGTTTACCTTACTTTATTAGATTTATTTGACAGGAACAATGAGCATGAATCAACATCTCTGTGAAAGTGCCCTATTTAGCCTTATTTAGCCAGAAGGCTGATATTCCTCCTTAGTCCCTAGGCAGCTGGAAGTGCAGCAGGTGTGAAAAGCTTGATATATTATGTTGTTCATTTACTGTTTTCTTAAGAACATCGTTGTGCTTGTCATCACAGTGTCTCATGTCTGTCACTGTACTGCAACTTTAACCTTTTCCCAGCAGATAGTTGGCAAGAGTGCACAACTACAAATCATCTGTCCTTGGTTGCAACACTCACTATTGAGTTCCAAACTGCCTCTAGAAGCAACGTCAGCACAAGACCTGTTCATTGGGAGGGGCTATTCCTCCTTAGTCCCTAGGCAGCTGGAAGTGCATCGCGTACAGGTGTGAAAAGCTTGATATATTATGTTGTTCATTTACTGTTTTCTTAAGAAGATCGCTGTGCTTGTCATCACAGTGTCTCATGTCTTTCACTGTACTGCAACTGCAACCTTTTCCCAGCAGATACTTGGCAAGAGTGCACAACTACAAGTACAGACCATTCAGTTGCAAGAACAGCGATTCAACTCATACACAAGCAAACGAAAACCCGGGAGGAGAGCTATTTGTACTTAAAAGGCTAACATGAACAGCTGTCTTTGACCAGAGAATCTGCACATTCGAATAAACAAGAGCAGATGAGATGTTATTTGAAATACTGGGGAGTTTAGGGGATAGGGGTTATGGAGAATATAAATTGGCATGGCTTGCAGAAATCAAATGGAATGACCAAGTGGTGGTGTACCAAATGTGTGGGAGAAAAGGAAGGCAGAGGAGTAGAGAGAGAAAAAATAGATTAGAGAGAATTAACACTGAGTATACCAAACATTAGGAACACCAGCTCTTTCAATGACATAGACTGACCAGGTGAATCCAGGTGAAAGCTATGATCCCTTATTGTTATACCCTGTTAAATCCACTTCAACCAATGTAGATGAAGGGGAGAAGAAAGGTTCAGAAGGATTTTTAAGCCTTGAGACATGGATTATGTAGACCTATATGTGCCATTGAGATGGTGAATTGGCGAAACAAAATATTTAAGTGCCTTTGAACGGAGTATGGTATTAGGTGCCAGGCACACCAGTTTGAGTGTGTCAAGAACTGCAACGCTGCTGGGTTTTTCATGCTCAACAGTCTCCCATGTGTATCAAGAATGGTCCACCACCCAAAGACCATCCAGCCAACTTGGCACAACTGTGGGAAGCATGAGTCAACATGAGCTAGCATCCCTGTGGGACGCTTTTGATACATTGTAGAATCTATGCCCCGACAAATTGAGGATGTTCTGACGTCAAAAGGGAGGAGTGCAACTCAATATTATAAAAGTCTTACTAATGTTTTGTACACTCAGTCTATAATGCTCAGGACCCGGTTTCCCAAAAGCATCTTAAGGCTAAGCCCTGGGCTTTGTCATTCCTAGCTACTTCACTGAGTTGGGCTGGACAGGCTGACACAAATAGGTCAGAATTATCATGAGTCTGAACACAGAGGGTGTTTGTGTAACTGGTGTGGTAGTTCCAGAAAGTAGCAGTGCAGTCCCCATAGCAACCACAGGCAACACCGCTGACTAGAGACAAGATTAGCATGTCAAGCTGAACACATCTGCATGGGGAGCTAATTAAACTGTGTTATCCACATACACTGTACATCTCATACTATTCACCACAGACAGCCCAGATACATGTAGGTCACAGGTGGTGGTGGCACATGCTGCAGCCCTGAACCTCAGCATTTTATTGGTTGCCAGCTCCTTATAAATCTAAACCTTTAAAACCAAGGCAAACCAGCGCAGGCATATATTATGTGCATAAACACAAATGGTAAAAGTTGCTATAAGGACAGACACTGGGAGACAAGAAGTACGTTCAACGAGTGAACATTCAATAAATAACGGACATGAAACAAAACATGGACAGCGTCTGGACAGGGGAAACATTAGTGCTGACGCAGGGATCAAACTGAGGAACAGACAGATATAGAGGGGGAAATCAACAAAATGAAGGAGTCCAATGAAGCGCTGATGCGTGTAATGATGGCAACAGGTGTGATGGGCAGCCTCGTACCCTCGAGCGCCAGAAAGGGGGAGCGGGAGCAGGCGTGGCAGACAGTACCCCCCTCTAGGGGCGCCACCCTGCGTCCCACCTGTGCGAGCTTGACGGGCCGGTTGAGGCACGGGAGTCGGATAAGCCGGCCGAGGCGCGAAAGCCCGATGAGCTGGCCGAGGCGCGGAAGCCCGATGAGCCGGCCGAGGCGTGGAAACCTGACAAGTCGGTTGAGGCATGACGTGGGATGGGAGCCTGCCGAGCCAACCGAGGCAAGAAAACCTCTGAGTCAGCCAAGGCGTGGAAGCCCGACAAGCCAGCTGAGGCATCCCGGTTCCTTCGGAATCCACACCTGGACCTGCGTCACCAACTAAAACAAAAACAAAAACTCCCTGATGCTTCCAACATTGGTGTCAGCATTCTGTAAGGACAGACGCTGGGAGACGAGAAGCAAGTACAGGGAGTGAACATTGAATAAATAACGGACATGAAACACAAGGACAGCGGCTGGACAGGGGAAACAAAACAACATTAATGCTAACATTGGGATCAAACTGAGGAACAGGCAGATATAGAGGGGGCAATCAACAAAGTGAAGGAGTCCAAGTGGGTCCAATGAAGCGCTGGTGTGTGTACTAATGGTGAAAGGTGTGCATAATGATGGGCAGCCTCGTACCCTCGAGCGCCAGAAAGGGGGAGCGGGAGCAGGCGTGACAGTTGCAGTTGACTCATCAATCACTTTTATGAGGGTTTCTAATGCTGATTGGTTTATACAAAACAACAGCATGTGACAAAGTGACTAAGCAACTTTGGTTTGCTTAATCAACCAAATGAATGTATAAAGCCCTTTTAACATCAGCAGATGTCACACAGAAACCCAGCTTAAACCCCAAACAGCAGCAATGCAGATGTAGAAGCACGGTGGCTAGGAAAAACTCCCTAGAAAGTCAGGAATCTAGGAAGAAACCTAGAGAGGAACCAGGCTCTGAGGGGTAGCCAATCCTCTTTTGGCTGTGCCGGGGGGAGACTATAAGAGTACATGGTCATTAAGGCCAGATTGTTCTTCAAGATGTTCAAACGCTCATAGATGCCCAGCAGGATGTGTGTCTGAAGCACAAATGAGACAATTTGAAGAAATGTCGCAGAGAGCATGAGCTTTAGGAGGTGCTTTGCAAAGAGATTACAATGGTGAGCACAGAATCTGCACCACTTTGATATTCAGCTCTTTGATTTACAGGGAACAATGGGCCAAAGGCCTCACTTACCTGTCGAGAACATATTGATTTCTGTTGGAGGACAAAGTGAATTGGCATCCATAGTAACACTAGCAGGGAACAGGAAACTGCCAGTCTCTCAGACCTTGGAGACAATTATTGTTTGAGCCAAATGTATTTCTACATACTGTACAGTATAACTATACTTCTCACAACCGCCACTGTGAATGAATCTGAGCTGCCCGACAGCCTTATCCTCTCCACGACCAATAAACAATGAATAAACTAAAGAATACATCTGCATTGAGACATACAGCACGAGTATAATTTGACTCATATCTACACTATATATACAATAAGTATGTGGACACTCCTTCAAATTAGTGGATTAGTCTATTTCAGCCACACCCGTTGCTGACAGGTGTATAAAACCGATCACACAGCCATGCAATATCCATAGACAAACATTGGCAGTAGAATGACCTTACTGAAGAGCTCAGTGACTCTCAGTGACTTTCATAGCGGCACCGTCATCCAACAAGTCAGTTTGTAAAATGTCTGCCCTGCTAGAGCTGCCCCAGTCAACTGTAAGTGTTGTTATGGTGAAGTGGAAACTTCTAGGAGTAAAACGGCTCTGCTGCGAAGTGGTAGGCCACACAAGCTCACAGAACGGGATCGGTAAGTGCTGAAGCATGTAGCACGTAACAATCATCTGTCCTTGGTTGCAACACTCACTATTGAGTTCCAAACTGCCTCTAGAAGCAACGTCAGCACAAGACCTGTTCATTGGGAGCTTCATGAAATGGGTTTCCATGGCCGAGCAGCTGCACACAAGCCTAAGATCACCATGCGCAATGCCAAGCATCAGCTAGAGTGTTGTAAAGCTCGCCGCCATTGGACTCTGGAGCAGTGGAAATGCGTTCTCTGGAGTAATGACTCACACTTTACCATTTGGCATTCTGATGGACAAATCTGGGTTTGGCGGATGCCAGGAAAATTCTACCTCCCCGAATGTATAGTGCCAACTGTAGAGTTTGGTGGAGGAGGAATAATGGTCTGGGGCTGTTTTTCATGGTTAAGGCTAGTTCCTTAGTTCCAGTGAAGGGAAATCTTAACGGAACACTATAACATGACAGCATGACAAACAAGGTCCATACAGAAATGGTTTGTTGAGATCTGTGTAGAAGAACTTGACTGGCCTGCACAGAGCCCTGACCTCAACTCCACTGAACACCTTTAGCATGAATTGGAAGCCGACTGCAGGCCAGGACAATTCGGCCAACATCACTGCCCGACCTCACTAATGCTCTTGTGACTGAATGGAAGCAAGTTCCCACAGCAATGTTACAACATCTAGTGGAAAGCCTTCCCAAAAGAGTGGAGGCTGTTATAGCAGCAAAGAGGGGACCAACTCCATATTAATGCCCATGGTTTTGGAATGAGATGTTCCACGAGCAGTTCTCCACATACTTTTGCTCATGTATTGTATATTTTTGTAGCATTACATCAGTTCAACTCACCATGAGTCATCAAGGCTGTTTCTTAAACTTATTTTTGAGTGCTTAGTCTCTCATCACAGCCTGAACCTGATCTGATTTGGTTCTGGGTGCCAGATTATTCAGTACACATACACCTGATACCGAACAATTGATGGCTATGTTGAGAAATATATAAGTTAGGACCACAACCAAATGAATCAGACTATAATGTTTGAGAAGTGAACAATCCCTCTCTTATCTGTCTTATTGTCTTTGTCTTAACACGTGAATATTTTCTTATGGAAAAATAATAGAGGGAAGGTATTTCTAACTCTGTGTTCAGTTGGGACTGATTGGAAACTGGGCCACCATCATCATCCTTCTCAGAGTCTGGAACCCCACTGCTTCCCTCTGAAATAACAATAAAGACAGAGTCAGAGTGATCTAAACCTTCTTTTTCTTCCTCTCCATCTCCTTCATAAAGACCCATCCTATTTGTTGTAGTGTGAGTAGACTACCCTCATGACAGAGGACCCTTGTTGCATAGGAATGTAAAGTGCTTGATAGTTTAGCCTCGCAAAGCCAGCTGATTACGCAAGCTTACATTACTAATTCAATCTGTACTTCATGTCCACTTTGCCCTTCAATAAAGGCCACAGCAAAGGTCACAGAGAATGATGGAGCGGACAATCCCATATTGTCCTCTGATGACACAGTCCTCGGGACGGGAGCATTCCTTTGTTCTCCTCCTCCTTATCCTTCACTGGTCTTTTCTTTCCATCACCACTCTGCTGCCACGCTGACTTCACAGGTCTACATTACGTCAGTGGAAAGCTACTCAGACCTCTTCTCTCCCTTTTCTTCTTCTCTCTTTTCTCTCTTTTCTCGCTACTCTCAAGCCCTGTTTTAATGGAGAATAAATGGACACTTTCATCTCACACTGACCTTTCTCTGTTCATTTATCGGCTGAAAGAGCTACTACTATTGATTGGTATGATAATCACATGACTTCAACTGCACCATTGCCAAAATGTCTAAGGGGCGGTTTCCAGGACCAAGATTGAAGGCTCTATTCAATCTGTATCTGAAGAATTACAGATTGTTTGATAGAAATTAAGGTAATTTGCGATTGAGCCTATGCATATGCAGCAATTACCGTGAATGCAGTCTCCGCTAACGCTGGAACATTGCCTTTAAATTTAAACCCCACAGTAATGCTGAACTTCCGCCATATTGATTGAATAGTAAGATGGCGTTGACAGACATGGCAGCTCTGCTTCTAGCTCCTAAGCAACTTCACAGTACTTTGTTTTTTTGTGTTATTTATTACATTATTAGCCCAGAAGGGTATTTGTGTGTTATTACATACGGACGGAAAGAACTTTTGAATATCAGAGCGGTGGTAACTCACCAGCATTACAACCAGGAATATGACTTTCCCGAATTGGATCCTTCGTTTGTACCCCCCAGAGTAATTTAACTTATCCCAGAGACTGCTCCAAGAGGCCATAGGCAGAGAAGAGGTATTCAGAGTGGACTGGTCCAACCCAGGAGGTGTGCACACCATCCACTGTTTCCGATTATATTACTCGCTAATGTTCGGTCTCTGGACAATAAAGTAAACGAGCTCAGGGCAATGATCTTTTTTCAGAGAGACATCAAAGACTGTAACATACTGTTTCACGGAATCCTGTTTCACGGAATCATGGCTCTCACGGGATATACTGTCCCCATCCATTCAGCCAGCTGGGTTCTCAATAAATTGCGCAGACAGGAATAAGAAGAAATCTACGGGAAGAAGAAGGGTGGTGGTGTATGTTTCATGATTAACTACTCATGGTGTGAGTAGTGGTAAAACGTTCTACTTTTAAACTTGGACAAAACAGAGATGCTTGTTCTAGGTCCCAAGAAACAAAGAGATCTTCTGTTGAATCTGACAATTAATCTTAATGGTTGTACAGTCGTCTCAAATAAAACTGTTAAGGACCTCGGCGTTACTCTGGACCCTGATCTCTCCTTTGAAGAACATATCAAGACCATTTCAAGGACAGCTTTTTTCCATCTACGTAACATTGCATAAATCAGAAACTTTCTGCCCAAAAGTGATGCAGAAAAATGTATCCATGCTTTTGTCACTTCTAGGTTAGACTACTGCAATGCTCTACTTTCCGGCTACCCGGATAAAGCACTAAATAAACTTCATTTAGTGCTAAATACGGCTGCTAGAATCCTGACTAGAACCAAAAAATTTGATCATATTACTCCAGTGCTAGCCTCCCTACACTGGCTTCCTGTCAAAGCAAGGGCTGATTTCAAGGTTTTACTGCTAACCTACAAAGCATTACATGGGCTTGCTCCTACCTATCTCTCTGATTTGGTCCTGCCGTACATACCTACACGTACGCTACGGTCACAAGACGCAGGCCTCCTAATTGTCCCTAGAATTTCTAAACAAACAGCTGGAGGCAGGGCTTTCTCCTATAGAGATCCATTTTTATGGAACGGTCCATGTCAGAGACGCAAACTCGGTCTCAACCTTTAAGTCTTTACTGAAGACTCATCTCTTCAGTGGGTCATATGATTGAGTGTAGTCTGGCCCAGGAGTGGGAAGGTGAACGGAAAGGCTCTGGAGCAACGAACCGCCCTTGCTGTCTCTGCCTGGCCGGTTCCCCTCTTTCCACTGGGATTCTCTGCCTCTAACCCTATTACAGGGGCTGAGTCACTTGTTTACTGGGGCTCTCTCATACCATCCCTGGGAGGGTGCGTCACCTGAGTGGGTTGAGTCACTGATGTGATCTTCCTGTCTGGGTTGGCGCCCCCCCTCCCCCCCCCTCCCCCTTGAGTTGTGCCGTGGCGGAGATCTTTGTGGGCTATACTCAGCCTTGTCCCAGGATGGTAAGTTGGTGGTTGAAGATATCCCTCAAGTGGTGTGGGGGCTGTGCTTTGGAAAGGTGGGTGGGGTTATATCCTTCCTGTTTGGCCCTGTCCGGGGGTGTCCTCGGATGGGGCCACAGTGTCTCCAGGGGCTAGGGTCAGTTTGTTATATCTGGAGTACTTCTCCTGTCCTATTCGGTGTCCTGTGTGAATTTAAGTGTCTCTCTAATTCTCTCTTTCTCTCTTTCTTTCTCTTTCTCTCTCTCTGACGACCTGAGCCCTAGGACCATACCTCAGGACTACGTGACATGATGACTCCTTGCTGTCCCCAGTCCACCTGGCCGTGCTGCTGCTCCAGTTTCAACTGTTCTGTCTTATTATTATTGGACCATGCTGGTCATTTATGAACATTTGAACATCTTGGCCATGTTCTGTTATAATCTCCACCCGGCACAGCCAGTAGAGGACTGATCACCCCACATAGCCTGGTTCCTCTCTAGAATTCTTCCTAGGTTTTGGCCTTTCTAGGGAGTTTTTCCTAGCCACCGTGCTTCTACACCTGCATTGCTTGCTGTTTGGGGTTTTAGGCTGGGTTTCTGTACAGCACTTTGAGATATTAGCTGATGTACAAAGGGCTATATAAATATATTTGATTTGATTTGAAATTTCTGTTGAATGATGTGGCTATGCAAAATCACTTGATGTTTTTGGAACTGGTGAATCTAACAAGCCAATGTAAACTCAGATAAATATTAACTTTATCAAACAAAACATGCATGTATTGTGTAACATGAAGTCCTATGAGTGTCATCTGATGAAGATAATTCAAGGTTAGTGATTAATTTTATCTTTATTTCAGTTTCTTGTGAATGCTATATTTTGCTGGAAAATGGCTGTGCTTATTGTGGTTTGGTGGAGACCTAACATAATCGTTTGTAGTGCTTTAGCTGAAAAGCCTATTTGAAATCGGACACTTTGGTGGGATTAACAACGAAAATAGATTTAAAATTATATAAAACACATGTATGTTTTAGGAATTGTAATTATGAGATTTCTGTGGTTTGAATTTTGCCGTCCTCTATTTTCACTGGTAGTTGTCATATCGATCCCGGTATCGGGATTGCAGCCATAACAGGTTAATGCATTAGAGCCAATCAGTTGTGTTGTGACAAGGTAGAGGATATACCTATAGCCCTATTTGGTTAAAGACCAAGTTCATATTATGGCAAGAGCAGCTCAAATAAACAAAGACAAACAACAGTCCATCATTACTTTAAGACATGAAGGTCAGTCAATATGGAGCGTTTCAAGACTTTGGAAGTTTCTTCAAGTGCAGTCGCAAAAACAATCAAGCGCTATGATGAAACTGGCTCTCTCGAGGACCGCCACTGGACTGGAAGACCCAGAGTTACCTCTGCTGCAGAGGATAAGTTCATTAGAGTTAAGAGGCTCAGAAATTGCATTCCAAATAAATGCTTCAGAGTTCAAGTAATAGACACATCTCAACATCAACTGTTCAGAGGAGATTGTGTGAATCAGGCCTTCGTGGTTGAATTGCTGCAAAGAAACCACTACTAAAGGACACCAATAAGAAGAGACTTGCTTGGGCCAAGAAACACGGGCAGTGGACATTAGACCAGTGGAAATATGTCCTTTGGTCTGGAGTCCAAATTGTAGATTTTTGGTTCCAACCAAAGCATTCTACAGCGATACACCATCCCATCTGGATTGGGCTAGGTGGGACTATAAATTGTTTTTCAACAGGACAATGACCCAACACACCTCCAGGCTGTGTAAGGGCTATTTGAACAATAAGGAGAGTGATGGAGTGCTGCATGACCTGGCCGTGAGATGGTTTGGGATGAGTCGGACCACAGAAGGAAAATCAGCCAACAAGCGCTTAGCATGTGGGAACTCCTTTAAGACTGTTGGAAAAGCATTCCAGGTGAAGCTGGTTGAGAGAATGCCAAAAGTGTGCAAAGTTGTCATCAAGGCAAAGGGTGGCTACTTTGAAGATGTCACGCCCTGACCGTAGAGAGCCTTTTAATGTCTCTATTTGGTTTGATCAGGGTGTGATTTCGGGTGGGCATTCTATGTTTTGTTTTCTATGATTTGGTGTTTCAATGTTTTGGCCGGGTATGGTTCTCAATCAGGGACAGCTGTCTATCGTTGTCTCTGATTTGGAACCATACTTAGGTAGCCCTTTCCCTCCTTTCTTTATGGGAAGTTGACTTTGTTTAGGGCACATAGCCTTTGAGCTTCACGGTTTGTTTTTGTAGTGTTATTTGTTTTGTTTGGTGTCATTTTGATTAATAAACTAAAATGTACGCTTACCATGCTGCACCTTGGTCCTCTCCTTTCAACAGCCGTGACAGAACTTCCCACCACCAAGGGACCAAGCAGCGTGGTAAGGGGGAGCAGCGCTATCTGGAGAAATGGACATGGGAGGAGATACTGGATGGTAAGGGACCCTGGAGGCAGGCTGGGGAGTATCGCCATCCATAGGACAAACTGGAGGCAGCGAAAGCAGAGCGGCAGTGTTACGAGGGAACTTAGCTAGCAAGGAAGCCCGAGAGGCAGCCCCCCCCAAAAAGAATTGGGGGCACACGAGGAGTGTGGCAGAGTCAGGTTGGAGACCTGAGCCAACTCCTCGTGCTTACCGTGGCGGGCGTCGTACTGGTCAGGCACCGTGTTATGCGGTAGAGCGCATGGTGTCTCCAGTATGCGTTCTTAGCCCGGTGTACTACATCCCAGCTCCCCGCATCTGCCGGGCTTGGGTGAGCATCCAGCCAGGACGGATTGTGCCAGCCCTGCTCTCCAGACCTCCAGTGAGACTCCTCGGGTCAGCATATCCTGCGCCGGCTCTGTGCACTGTGTCTCCAGTGCGTCTGCACAGCCCAGTGCGTCCTGTGCCTGCGCCCCGCACGTGCTGGGCCAAAGTCACCATCCAGCCAGGACGGGTTGTTCAAGCTCTTAGCTCGAGACCTTCAGTGTGCCTCCACGGCCCAGTGTATACGGTGCCTCGGCCAAGGCCTCCTGTATGTCTCCCCAGCCTGTTGAGTCCTCTGCCTGCTCCCAGAGCCAGGCCTTCTGTGTGTCTCTCCAGTCCAGTGATGATCCATGGCAAGAAGCCTCCAGTGATGCTCCGTGGCACGAAGCCTCCAGTGATGATCCATGGCACGAAGCCTCCAGTGATGATCCGTGGCACGAAGCCTCCAGTGATGATCCGTGGCACGAAGCCTCCAGTGATGATACGTGGCACGAAGCTTCCAGTGATGATCCGTGGCAAGAAGCCTCCAGCGACGGTTTCCAGTCCGAAGCCTCCAGAGACGGCCTCCAGAGACAGCCTCCAGTCCAGAGCCTCCAGTCCAGAGCCTCCAGAGACGGCCTCCAGTCCGGGGCCCGCAGCAACGAGGGTGCCCAGTCCGGGGCCCGCAGCAATGAGGGTGCCCAGTCCGTGTCCCCCACACCAGAGGCGTCACCAAAGCGGGGTGAGCCAGAGATGGAGCGGCGTCTGCATCCCGCAACTGAACCGCGGATGGATGCCCACCCAGACCCTCCCCTATAGGTTCAGGTTTTGAATCCGGAAACTGGGGGGGGGGGGGGTACTGTCACGCCCTGACCGTAGAGAGCCTTTTAATGTGTCTATTTGGTTTGGTCAGTGTGTGATTTGGGGTGGGCATTCTATGTTTCGTTTTCTATGATTTGGTGTTTCTATGTTTTGGCCGGGTATGGTTCTGAATCAGGGACAGCGGCCTATCGTTGTCTCTGATTGGGAACCATACTTAGGTAGCCCTGGGAAGTTGACTTTGTTTAGGGCACATAGCCCTTGAGCTTCACGGTTTGTTTTTATAGTGTTAATTGTTTTGTTCAGCGTCATTTTGATTAATAAACAAAAATGTACGCTCAGCACGCTGCACCTTGGTCCTCTCCTTTCAACAGTCGTGACAGAAGAATCTCAAATATAAAATATATTTGATATTTTTAAACACTTTTTTGGTCACAACATGATTACATATGTGTTATTTCATAGCTTTGATATCTTCACTATTATTCTAAAATGTAAAAAATTAAGAAAAACCCTTGAATGAGTAGTTGTTCTAAAACTTTTGAACAGTAGTGTATGTGGCAGTGTCTACAGACAATCACGGATTACAAAGGAAAAACCACCCACGTTGCAGACACCAATGTCTTGCTACTGGACAAGCTAAACACATTCTTCGCCCACTTTGAGGATAACACAGTACCACTGACGTGGCCCGCTCCCAAGGACTGTGGGCTCTCAAGCTCCGTTGCCGATGTGAGTAAGATGTTTAAGCGGGTTAACCCTTGCAAGGCTATCGGCTTAGATGGCTTCCCTAGCTGCCTCCTCAGAACATGCACAGACCAGCTGGCTGGAGTGTTTACGAACATATTCAATCTATCCCTATCCCTGTCTGCTGTTCCGACTTGCTTTAAGATGTCCACCATTGTTCCTGTACCCAAGACAGCAAAGGTAACTGAAATAAATGACTCGCCAACAGCACTCACTTCTGTCATCATGAAGTGCTTTGAGAGACTAGTCAAGGATCATATCAGCTCTAGCATACCTGACACCCAAGACGCACTAAACAAAATGGGGAGAATGTAATAAAATGGCAGACGGAAGGGAGGATGGTGCGGCAAGTGCCGCTTCTCCTACGAATGCTGCTATTTTATCTAAAACATCAGGTGTACGCCGACCCCAGCTAAGTAACTCATGCAAAGATTTAAAGCGCAAATATATGTTTTATCTCCAGTATATTGCCATGATTGTCAGTTATGTAGCTGCTCTACTGATAATATCAGTGCGTCCTTGCTAGGATGACACAATCAATCTACTGCTGGAGAATATCAACACCAAACACATTGGTTCATCGTTCCACGGGAGCGGACAGTACACAACATACCATAATGTTCTGAATAATGGCCAAGTCTACCTCGAGCCCTATTTAACTGAACTGCTTGGGCGTAACAAACACAAGTCCAACATTTATCGGAAACTGTTAAACTACCTGTTCACTACCCTCCTTCTCTCCAGGGATGTGCAACTCAATCCTGGGCCTAACATCACCGAGCCAGTGATACTCACCGGAGTGGAAAGCAGTGGATGGCCTCATCCACTGATTGTCCAAGTGGGGGAAGTGGGGGAAGTGGGGGAAGTGGGTGAGTGCTATGGTCCCATGGTTTCTCTCGACTCACCCAGCTCCAGGATGGAATTTGACTCTTTAAACATACCCAAGTCGCAAAATGCGATCCCTGACTCTGCTTCTGGTACGCCAGCTGTTATAATTAGTTCCCCGCATCCAGTGCAGGCGGGAGGGATTGTTAATTGTGCTACCGAACTGCCCCTAATCAAAACGGCCTAAACCCAGCCGTCAGAAAACACAGAAAATGTTACTTTCTTCAATGTGTCAATCACTCTCGAGTCATCTGGGACCCACGAGCTAAGCCTAAGGGACTACTAGGGGGGGCACTTGAAAATTTGTTGTGTCATTCCATACAATGTTTTCAGGAGAGACAGGACTGAAGGAAGAGGAGGAGGTGTAATGATTTACATTAAAGAACATATCCGATGTAAACAAATTGAGTGGTCATGTGATAATGAACTACGGGACCGCGGTGGAGAACATGGAAAGCTTCAAGTTACTCGTGTACACGTCGCTGACAATCTGAAATGGTTCACCCACACAGACAGTGTGGTGAAGAAGGTGCAACAGCACCTCTTCAATCTCAGGAGGCTGAAGAAATTTGTCTTGGCCGCTAAGACCCTCACAAACTTTTACAGATGCACAATTGAGAGCACCCTGTCGGCTGTATCACCACCTGGTACAGAAACTGCGCCGCCCACAACCGCAGGACTCTCCAGAGGGTGGTGCGGTCTACCCAAAGCATCACCGGGGGGGCACACTTCCTGCCCTCCAGGACACCTACAGCACCCAATGTCACATGAAGGCAAAAAATATCATCAAGGACATCAACTACCCAAGCCACGGCTTGTGCACCCCGCTATCATCCAGAAGGTGAAGTCAGGACAGGTGCATCAAAGCAGGGACCAAGAGACTGAAAAACAGCTTCTATCTCAAGGCCATCAGACTGTTAAATAGACATCACTAGAGAAATAATGTTTTTGTAATGTTCCTCAGATGTTTGTGTGTCCAGTATTCCGTTAGTTAGGTGAACATTCTACATGTATGTTAGCAAAAACCTTCTGAAAAGATACAGTGCCTTCAGAAAGTGTTCTCACCCCTTGACCCATACAACATTTTGTTGTATTACAGCCTGAGATTGTATAGGCCACTGGCCTATGCACAATACCCCATAATGTCAAAGTGCAATTATGTTTTTAGACATTTTTACAAATGTATTAAAATTTTAAAGCTGAAATGTCTTGAATCAATTTGTATTCAACCCCTTTATAACGGCAAACCTAAAGGGGTACATGAGTACAGATTTGCTTTACAAGTCACAGGATAAATTGCATAGACTCATTCTGTGGGCAACAATAGTGTTTAACATGATCTTTGAATGTCTACCTCATCTCTGTAAACCACATATACAATTATTAAGGCTCACGAGTGACACAGCTGTAAAAGGCACTGCTCCTCAGTGCAAGAAGAGTCAAAACAGTCCCTGGTTCAATTCCAGGGTGAATCACATCTGGCTGTGATTGGGAGTCCCAGAGAGCGGTCACAATTGGCCCAGTGGCACCTAAAGGACTCTCAGACCATAAGAAACAAGATTGTCTGGTCTGATGAAACCAAGATTGAACTCTTTGGCCTGAAAGCCAAGTGTCACGTCTGGAGGAAACCTGGCACCATCCCTACAGTGAAGCATGGTGGTGGCAGCATAATGTGGGAATGTTTTTCATCGGCAGGGACTGGGAGACTAGTTGGGATCGAGGGAAAGATGAACGGAGCAAAATACAGAGAAATCCTTGATGCAATCCTTCTCCACAGCACTCAGGACATCAGACTGGGGCGAAGGTTCACCTTCCAACAGAACAACCCTAAGCGAGAATGGGAGAAACTCCCCAAATACAGGTGTGCCAAGCTTAGTGTCATACCCAAGAAGGCTGTAATCGCTGCCAAAGGTGCTTCAATAAAGTACTGAGTAAAAGGTCTGAAATTGTATGTAAATGTGATATATCAGTTGTTTTTCTATACATTTGCAAACATTTCTAAGAAACACTTTTTGTTTTGTCATTATGGAGTATTGCGTGTAGACCGATTGAGGGGGAGAAAAAAAACAATTTAATACATTTTAGAATAAGGTTGTAACTTAACAAAATGTGGAAAAAGTCAAGGGGTCTGAACTTTCCGAATGCACTGTATAACATTCTATTGGTTGCGAGAATCAAAGTTTGAATCTTGTGTGGTTTTGCGTATCAGTTCATAAACCACGTGCCATGGAATCGAAAGTGAGAGGTTGTAATCTGAAAAAGGGAAAAGGCCATTCTTGAACATGGCCATTCTTGCATTCTTACAACCAAGAGGTTGTCAGTTCTAATCCCAGGGGAGGACATATTAAATAATAAAGTACTGTATACATGCACAATGTGATCAAGGGTGTCAAATATGTAAGTTGAAACCACTGTATGCTAAATGCATTGTTTGTGTGCGATTGTCCCTTGCCAGCCAACAAAGAGCTGTGAATGAATCAGTGGTTCATCAATCAGAGCATTGATGGCTTGGCTGCAGTAACAAAGTACTTTGGGACCATCAGGTGACATCCTGACAACTGATACACAGGTATATTCTTGCAACGCTCCCATGAAACATGTCTAGAACATTAATATCCTATATTTTGAGAAGGTGGCAATCATGTTCTGTGTAAGTTTGGTGGGACGTTGATGGAATGTTCTCCTAACCATCAGAAAACTGGAAACATGAATGTACTTGCAACGTTCCCATAAAAGATGTCTAGAACATTTAATATTGAATATTCTGAAAACATGTCAACCACTTTCTGGTTAAGTTCAGTTTGACATTAAAGGAATGGTCCTTGCACGTCACTGGAGCATTACTATTAAAACGTTAGATAATGACCTAATGAGACTCTAAAACGAACATTCTTTAAAGTTTTGGGAACGTTTGTTGTTTTCTGGGTGACACCAGAACATCAGTTGTTCCCATGGTGCCATCCTCATTTTGAGCTCTGATTGGGTTTACCATAATGCCAACTGGCTAATAAAGACTTATTAAAGCATATCACACATTTGACAGTTGGATAGGGTTGAATTAGTGGTTTGTTTGTGTCAATGAGGGCTTTGTCCTGTAGAGCTCACTCATTTTCCCCATTCTGTGGGTTTCCTTTTGACTTTTCCAAACCCAATACAAAAACCCTCTGTGTCGGCTCAGAACTGAGCACAGATGCCAAAGCTCTGAAATGACAAATGTTTTGATGGTTTTCACAACAGCAGCTCTTAGCCTTTCTCTCTCTCGGTCTGTCTGGTCTTGTCTATGTCTTTTCTCTTGCTGTGTGGTGAAAGGAAATGCAGGTAAGGCTAGATTTGTTGTTTACCAATAAACTGCACCAAACACTATTACTGTTTTCCTTTTTGCAAGTGCTTATGATACCCTGATTAAAGAACAGTAGGGTTATGTCATGTTTACCTATTGGACAGTTAACCTATTGTTTTCCATAAGGATACACAATATGTCTTTTCTTACAGACATACATTGCAAGTTTACTGTATGCCCTGACACAAACTCCAGGGAAGTCATTATATCAGTGTGCTTGGGGGTACTGCAGGCCCTGACAGGCAGATATAGGCTACAGTATGAGAGATGGAGAGTATGCATGGAAAGAGAGCATGACGTTTCCATCGTTATCCCTCAATTAGACAATGCTCTTCATCGCCTCTAACCAGAGATTAGGTCAAAGTGCTCGATGCATGCTATTTTGTTGAGAAATGTTCTTGACAGCTCCATCAAGGTCGATGACACTTGATGTGACAATTCCACAAGAAAAGAAAATAGGAAAGATTCAGTGTCAAATGATGTCAGTGACATCCTCCAGATAGTTTTGCTATGGTATTTCCGTTCAAGGGTAATTCTGAACTAGGTATCCTTAAACCCTTTAACTATTTGACAAAGGGTTCCAAATCCCCATGTGACATTTATCTCCTGTGAAGGAATAATCCTCTATCTCCTTGTCAGTCAAGACAACAGGGAGCCTGGGAAGATGATAGCATGTTAACATGACAGTTAAAATGCTGCTACAGAGCTATTGTATCATTGTAGTAGTAGTTTTGATTGTAGTGCTCACGAGCCAGAACGGGTCAACAAATTGTGCACAATTGTGTAGAACGTCATCCATTTCGTATGGTATGTTACATCCTGCAAGAAAAGAAATATGTTTTGCAATGCGTATGATGTTACAAATTCCAATTTATACAATATGTTACAAATGTGTAAGTGCTTAAGATCCCGGACTGTATCTGCCAGTGGCAACCTAATCAGCATGTAAATAATACAGTGGGGCAAAAAAGTATTTAGTCAGCCACATTTTTAAAAAAATCCTTTAACTAGGCAAGTCAGTTAAGAACAAATTCTTATTTTCAATGACTGCCTAGGAACAGTGGGTTAACTGCATGTTCAGGGGAAACAGATTTGTACCTTGTCAGCTTGGGGATTTGAACTTGCAACCTTCCAGTTACTAGTCCAACGCTCTAACCACTAGGCTAACCTGCCGCCACCATAATTTGCAAATAAATACATTAAAAATCCTGCAATGTGATTTTTTTTAATTTTTTTTTTTCTCATTTTGTCTGTCATAGTTGAAGTGTACCTATGATGAAAATTACAGGCCTCTCTCATCTTTTTAAGTGGGAGAACTTGCACAATTGGTGGTTGACTAAATACTTTTTGCCCCACTGTACGTGTTTTTTTAACATCACATATCCCTCCACTTCAGACTTGCTCTGAAACCCAGTCCAGTTTTTTTTTTTTTTTACACAGTCCAATGCTAGAGCTTTGGATTTCATAATTCTGCACTTTTGCCCTGATAAGAGAACCACTCCATGGTGAACTCGGAGCAAGAATTGAACACCTGTAGGAATTCATACAAACTCCTTTAGGGGTTTTAAGCATGCACGCATATACATACGCACTTACGCAGACTTACACACACACATCAATTTACTCTGAAAATGGTATGTGAAATATACCCCAGTGTATAACTCCCAGTCTCACATGAGGAGAGTGAGAGGAGACCAGAGCGTTGCTGTAACACTTCAGGTGTCGTAGGTGTGTGGAGTCAAACGCAGGAGACAGTGAGTGCAAAGCTGTGCGTCTTTAATAGCGCCAACGCACCACAGGGTGCTCACAATAGTAACGGCCCCAAACACAGGGAATGAGAATGTACAACGGAAAAAGTAACGACCAGGCACTAACACGTACCTCTACAACAGAGCCGAAGGTTACACTGAAATAATCCCGCACAACAACCAGGCGGGCCGGCTGTCTAATAAAGACAAACTAATTAACTGATTAACCATGAACAGGTGCTACCACTAAACATACAAGGAGGGAGAGGAAAAACAATCAGTGGCAGCTAATAGGCCGGTGATGACGACCGCCGAGCGCCAACCGCCCGGGAAGGGGAAACACCCTCGGTCGGACTCGTGACAGTACCCCCCTCCTGACGCGCGGCTCCCGCAGCGCGCCGACACCGGCCTCGAGGTCGCCCCGGAGGACGAGGTGCAGGGCGATCCGGATGGAGGCGATGGAAATCCCTCAACATGGATGGATCCAAGATGTCCCTCACCGGTACCCAGCACCTCTCCTCCGGACCGTACCCCTCCCAGTCCACGAGGTACTGCAGGCCCCTCACCCGGCGTCTTCAGTCCAGAATGGCCCGGACCGTGTACGCCGGGGTCCCCTCGATGTCCAGAGGGGGGGGAGGGACCTCCGGTACCTCACTGTCCTGCAGGGGACCAGCTACCACCGGCCTGAGGAGAGACACATGAAACGAGGGGTTAATACGATAATAGGAAGGGAGTTGTAATCGATAACACACCTCGTTTATTCTCCTCAGGACTTTAAAGGGCCCTACACACTGCGGACCCAGCTTCCGGCAGGGCAAGCGGAGAGGTAGGTTTCGGGTCGAGAGCCAGACCCTGTCCCCGGTACAAACACGGGGCCTCACTGCGGTGGCGGTCAGCACTCCTCTTCTGCCGTCCACTCGCTTGTCGTAGAGATTCCTGGACGGCCCTCCAGGTCTCCTTGGAGCGCTGTACCCATTCCTCCACCGCAGGAGCCTCGGTCTGGCTCGGATGCCATGGTGCCAGGACCGGCTGGTATCCCAACACACACTGAAAAGGGGACACGTTAGTAGAGGAGTGGCGTAGTGAGTTCTGAGCCATTTCAGCCCAGGGAATGTATCGTGCCCACTCCCCTGGCCGATCCTGGCAATACGACCGCAGAAACCTACCCACCTCCTGGTTCAATCTCTCCACCTGCCCATTACTCTCGGGTGATAACCGGAGGTTAGGCTGACAGAGACCCCCAAGCGTTCCATGAACGCTCTCCATACCCGAGACGTGAATTGGGGGCCCCGATCAGAAACGATGTCCTCCGGCACCCCGTAGTGCCGAAAGACATGGGTAAATAATGCCTCCGCAGTCTGCAGGGCTGTAGGGATACCGGGCAACGGGAGGAGACGGCAGGACTTAGAAAACCGATCCACAATCACTAGAACCGCGGTGTTCCCCTGAGACGGCGGAAGATCGGTCAGGAAATCTATGGACAGATGTGACCATGGCCGCTGTGGAACGGGGAGGGGTTGTAGCTTCCCTCTAGGAAGGTGCCTAGGAGCCTTACTCTGAGCGCACACTGAGCAAGAGGAGACATAACCCTTAACGTCCTTAACCAACGTAGGCCACCAATACCTCCCCTGAAGGCTCCCCACTGTCCTCGTCACCCCAGGGTGACCCGAGGAGGGTAGGACGTGAGCCCACCGAATCAGCTTGTCCCGAACATCAAGCGGCACGTACCTTCGCCCCGCTGGACACTGAGGAGGCGCGGGTTCAGCCCGTAACGCCCGCTCGATGTCCGAGTCCACCTCCCATACCACTGGGGCTACCAGCTTAGAGGCGGGAAGGATGGGAGTAGGTTCGGTGGACCCATCCTCGGTGTCGTAAAGGCGGGACAGTGCGTCAGCCTTCACGTTCTGGGAGCCCGGTCTATAAGACAAAGTAAACCGGAACCGGGTGAAGAATATGGCCCACCTTGCCTGACGTGGGTTAAGTCTCCTTGCAGCCCGAATATACTCCAGATTCTGGTGGTCGGTCCAGATGAGAAAAGGGTGCTTAGCCCCCTCAAGCCAGTGTCTCCACACCTTCAGAGCTCTAACCACCGCTAGCAACTCCCGGTCCCCCACATCATAGTTACGCTCCGCTGGGCTGAGCTTCCTTGAGAAGAAAGCGCAGGGGCGGAGTTTTGGTGGCGTACCCGAGCGCTGTGATAGCACGGCACCCACCCCAGCCTCGGACGCATCCACCTCCACTATGAATGCTAGAGAGGGATCCGGATGCGCCAACACGGGCGCACCAGTGAACAGCGCCTTCAACTTGTTGAATGCTCTGTCCGCCTGTGCTGACCACTGCAATCGCACCGGGCCCCCCCCCCAGCAGTGAGGTAATGGGAGCCGCTATCTGACCAAAACCCCGGATAAACCTCCGGTAGTAGTTGGCAAAACCCAAAAACCGCTGCACCTCCTTTACCGTGGTTGGAGTCGGCCAATTACGCACGGCCCTAATGCGGTCACCCTCCATCACCACCCCCGAGGTGGAAATGCGATATCCCAGAAAAGAGACGGCTGGTTTAGAGAACACGCATTTCTCAGCCTTGACATATAGGTCATGCTCCAGCAGTCTTCCAAGCACTTTGCGCACCAGAGACACATGCGCGGTGTGAGTGGCCGAGTAGATCAGAATGTCATCGATATAAACAACCACTCCCTGCCCGCACAGGTCCCTGAGAATCTCGTCTACAAAGGATTGGAAAACGGCTGGAGCATTCTTTAATCCATACGGCATGACGAGGTACTCATAGTGGCCGGATGTAGTACTAAATGCGGTTTTCCACTCGTCTCCCTTCCGAATACGCACCAGACTATACGCGCTCCTGAGATCCAGTGGCGTTTAGACCTCTATAATCGATACACGGACGCAAACCTCCCTCCTTTTTCCTCACAAAAAAGAAACTCGAGGAGACGGGTGAAATGGAGGGCCGAATGTACCCCTGTCCCAGCGACTCCGTGACATATGTCTCCATTGCCAACGTCTCCTCCTGGGACAGCGGGTACACATGACTCTTGGGAAGCGCAGCGTCTACCTGGAGATCTATCGTACAATCCCTTCCCGGTCGATAAGGTGGTAATTTAGTCGCTTTCACTTTACTGAAAGCGATTGCCAAATCGGCATACTCGGGGGAATGCACACCGTGGAACCCTGGTCTGGACTCTCCACCGACGTGGCACCGATGGAAACTCCCAAACACCTTCCAGAACACTCCTCTGACCACCCCTGGAGAACCCCTTGTCTCCACGAAATTTTAGGATTGTGCCGGGCCAGCCAGGAGTCCCCAGCACCACTGGAAACGCAGGCGAATCAATAATAAAAAAACTGATACGCTCCCTATGATTCCCCTGCGTCACCATGTCCAGTGGGACCGTGGTCTCCCGACCATCCCTGACCCTAATGGCCGGCTATCTAGGGAGTGCACGGGGAAAGGAGAATCTATCGGCACCAGCGGAACCCCTAACTTAAGGGCGAGTCCGCGATCCATAAAGTTCCCAGCTGCGCCTGAATCGACTAGCGCCCTATGCTGGGAAGAGGGAAAAAAGTGAAGGAAAGAGATTAAGACAAACATATGGCCAACAAGGGATTCTGGGTGAGTCTGATGCTGACTCACCTGGGGTGACCGAGAAGCGTTCCGCCTGCCATCTCTACTCCCAGACGGACCCCCAGCACCGATCAGACGTGTGTCCTCTCCGACCACAGTTGGTGCAGGGAAGGCCTCCTCCTCCGGTACCCTCGGCGCAGCCCCTCCCAACTCCATCGGAATGGGAGCGGAGGGGCTGGGTGGTGGAACGCACAGGACCCTCTCTGAACGCCCGCGGGCAGCCAGCAGATTGTCCAGTCGAATGGACATGTCAACCAGCTGATCCAGTGACAGAGTGGTGTCCCGACACGCTAACTCCCGGCGGACGTCCTCTCGGAGACTACACCTGTAGTGGTCCATAAGGGCCCTGTCGTTCCACCCAGATCCGGCTGCCAAGGTCCGGAACTCCAGCGCGTAATCCTGGGCGCTCCTCCTCTCCTGCCTGAGATGAAAAAGTCGTTCTCCCACCGCTCGGCCGTCTAGAGGGTGATCAAACACGGCACGGAAGCGGCAGGAAAACTCTGGGTAGTGCTCCCGCGCTGAGTCTGGGCCATTCCAGACTGCGTTCGCCCACTCCAGAGCACGACCCGTGAGGCAGGAGATGAGGACACTCACCCTCTCCGCTCCTGAGGGAGTGGGTCTAACGGTGGCCAGGTATAGCTCCAGCTGAAGCAGAAACCCCTGGCAACCCGCCGCCGCTCCATCATAAGCCCTCGGTAGTGTCAGACGGAGGGTGCTGGAGTCAGTGATGGGGAGTCCGGAGTCGGGGTGCCGAAGGTGGAGAGAGGAGACCACTCCTCTCCCATCGGTCCATTCTCTCCATCACTTGATCCATCGCGGATCCGATCCGATGGAGAACGGTGGTGTGGTGGAGAACCCGTTCCTCCATCGATGGGAGAGGGTTGGCTGCTGCTCCTGCTGACTCCATTCAATTTGAGTAGGTGCGGGATTCTGTAACACTTCAGGTGTCGTAGGTGTGTGGAGTCAAACGCAGGAGACAGTGAGTGCAAAGCTGTGCGTCTTTAATAGCGCCAACGCACCACAGGGTGCTCACAATAGTAACGGCCCCAAACACAGGGAATGAGAATGTACAACGGAAAAAGTAACGACCAGGCACTAACACGTACCTCTACAACAGAGCCGAAGGTTACACTGAAATAATCCCGCACAACAACCAGGCGGGCCGGCTGTCTAATAAAGACAAACTAATTAACTGATTAACCATGAACAGGTGCTACCACTAAACATACAAGGAGGGAGAGGAAAAACAATCAGTGGCAGCTAATAGGCCGGTGATGACGACCGCCGAGCGCCAACCGCCCGGGAAGGGGAAACACCCTCGGTCGGACTCGTGACAGTTGCCTTATTTCCATTCTAAATTAGTTATTTTCACTGTCCTCCATGGACACTAAGCCCATAATGAGCAGCAGATGTGGACTGAGAAAAAGAAAACACACCCACGTGCACACATACTTTTTATTTAATTTATTCCCTATTTTTACCACGTGTGTGTGTGTGTGTGTGTGTGTGTGTGTGTGTGTGTGTGTGTGTGTGTGTGTGTGTGTGTGTGTGTGTGTGTGTGTGTGTGTGTGTGTGTGTGTGTGTGTGTGGACTGAGAAGATACATTCTCATTTACAGAAATGACCTGAGGAAAGTTATAAACCAAAGTAAAAATACAGGTAACTGACAAAATAATGACACTATATGAGTGATACAAAGTATAGTTTAAGCAGGTGCTCCCACATAGGTATGGTTTCTGAGTTAATTAAGCAATTAATATCCCATCCGCTTAGGTTCCTATAGAAAATTGTTGCGGCTGGCCATTATTTTGGCTACTGTCACGATCGTTATGAGAGACGGACCAAGGCGCAGCCTGTGTAGAGTTCCACATCTTTATTTTGGGGAAACTTCAAAACAAAACACATGTCACGACTTCTACCAAAGTCGATGCCTCTCCTTGTTCGGGTGGTGCTCGGCGGTCGACGTCACCAGTCTTCTAGCCATCATTGATCCATTTTTCATTTTCCATTGGTTTTGTCTTGTCTTCCTACACACCTGGTTCCAATCCCATTCATTATCCTGTTGTGTATTTAACCCTCTGTTTTCCCTCATGTCCTTGTCAGAGATTGTTTGTTTGTTCATGATCGTGTAGTTTGTATTGGTGCGCGGCGGGTCCTCGTACCCACTTTGCTTTGTATTATGGTTTTGGAGCTGTGTTTTTAAGTTATTAAACTACTCCATTATACCAAGTTCGATTCTCCTGCGCCTGACTTCCCTGCCACCTATACACACGTCAATGACAGCACATGCACAAAAACAGGTGGGAAAAATGGCGACCTAAATATGATCCCCAATTAGAGGCAACGATTACCAGCTGCCTCTAATTGGGGACCATACAAAACACCAACATAGAAAAATTGAACGAGAACACCCCCTAGTCACACCCTGACCTACTACACCATAGAGAACCAAGCACTCTCTTTGTTCAGGGTGAGACAGCTACCATGGCTATGATCCCATAGGATGACAATGCCCACATCCATAGAGCACGAGTGGTCACTGAATGGTTTGATGAGCACGAAAACAATGTAAGCCATATGCCATGGCTGTCTCAGTCACCAGATCTCAACCCAAATTAACCCTTATGGAGGATTCTGTAGCGGCACCTGAGACTGCGTTTTCCACCACCATCAACAAAACATCAAAATATGGAATTTCTCATGGAAGAAGGGTGTGGTGTCGCATCCCTCCAATCCGGTTCCCCTCTTTCCACTGGGATTCTCTGCCTCTAATCCTATTACAGGGGCTCAGTCACTGGCTTACTGGGGCTCTCACATACCGTCCCTAGGAGGGGTGCGTCACTTGAGTGGGTTGAGTCACTGATGTGATCTTCCTGTCTGGGTTGGCGCCCCCCTCGAGTTGTGCCGTGGCGGGGATCTTTGTGGGCTATACTCGGCCTTGTCTCAGGATGGTAAGTTGGTGGTTGAAGGTATCCCTCTAGTGGTGTGGGGGCTGTGCTTTGGCAAAGTGGGTTATATCCTTCCTGTTTGGCCCTGTCCGGTGGGTTAACCCGGTGGGTTATATATGGGTTATATGGGTTATATCCTTCCTGTTTGGCCCTGTCCGGGGGGTTAACCCAGTGGGTTATATATGGGTTATATGGGTTATATCCTTCCTGTTTGGCCCTGTCCGGGGGGGTTAACCCGGTGGGTTATATATGGGTTATATGGGTTATATCCTTCCTGTTTGGCCCTGTCCGGGGGGGTTAACCCGGTGGGTTATATATGGGTTATATGGGTTATATCCTTCCTGTTTGGCCCTGTCCGGGGGGGTTAACCCGGTGGGTTATATATGGGTTATATGGGTTATATCCTTCCTGTTTGGCCCTGTCCGGGGGGTTAACCCGGTGGGTTATATATGGGTTATATGGGTTATATCCTTCCTGTTTGGCCCTGTCCGGGGGGTTAACCCGGTGGGTTATATATGGGTTATATGGGTTATATCCTTCCTGTTTGGCCCTGTCTGGGGGTGTCCTCGGATGGGGCCACAGTGTCTCCTGACCCCTCCTGTCTCAGCCTCCAGTATTTATGCTGCAGTAGTTTGTGTCGGGGGCTAGGGTCAGTTTGTTATATCTGGAGTACTTCTCCTGTCCTATTCGGTGTCCTGTGTGAATTTAAGTGTGCTCTCTCTAATTCTCTCTTTCTCTCTTTCTTTCTCTCTCTCTGAGGACCTGAGCCCTAGGACCATGCCTCAGGACTACCTGACATGATGACTCCTTGCTGTCCCCAGTCCACCTGGCTGTGCTTCTGCTCCAGTTTCAACTGTTCTGCCTTATTATTATTATTATTATTATTATTATTATTACTATTATTATTATTATTATTATTATTGGACCATGCTGGTCATTTATGAACATTTAAACATCTTGGCCATGTTCTGTTATAATCTCCACCCGGCACAGCCAGAAGAGGACTGGCCACCCCACAGCCTGGTTCCTCTCTAGGTTTCTTCCTAGGTTTTGGCCTTTATGGAATTTTTCCTAGCCACCGTGCTTCTACACCTGCATTGCTTGCTATTTGGGGTTTTAGGCTGGGTTTCTGTACAGCACTTTGAGATATCAGCTGATGTACGAAGGGCTATATAAATACATTTGATTTGATTTATGTTGGTGTATCCTTTATTTTGGCAGTTACCTGTATATTAGCAAGCCAAAAACATAAACACAATAATAATAAAACATGTAACATAAGATCAAGAATATAATCATAAGAAACAAACACATTCTTTCTTAAAAAGGTCCACACACAGCTGTCTGAACTGTCTAAGAGGCACCAATTCATCCAATTTCAGTGAACTCGGTAGACCATTCCACAAGCAAGGTGCAAAATAGCTAAAGGCAGCTATACCTAAGTCTGTCGAGATCGAAGGGATCTCCAGGTTTAGCCATCCCTGAGATCGTGTCTGATAACCTTCAGAAATATAAGCTAACAGAGATGTGGGGTATGGTGGTAGTTTACGGGCTTTATAAACTAAGAGTGTTAAATGCATCGATCTAAACTTCAGAGGTCCAACCTAATATTTGATACAGCGTGCTGTGATGTGTGCTGAAACTACTGCCCATAATAAAACTGTGTCCAGTGGCTTCAATACAGTTGCACCTGCACTCATATAGACAATAGCACCATAGTTTAAGACCAGAATACATTTTTATATTTTTATTTATTTAACTAGATAAGTCAGTTAAGAAGAAATTCTTATTTACAATGACGGCCTACCCCAGCCATACATGGAAGACGCTGGGCCAATTGTGCGCTGCCCTATGGGACTCCCAATCACGACCAGATGTGATTCAGCCTGGATTAATGTTGCCTGAATGATTTGCTTTCTGCTATGTAATGAATGCCATGGCCTCTTCCTATAAAATAAGCCCATAAGCCCAACTTTATATTTTTAAGCAGGCACATGATCAATGAAGGTACCATCCAATATATGTATGCATAAATGATCAGATACATTTTTATGTGATTTGGAAAATAACATATAATTGGTTTTATCTGCATTAAGCACCAATTTCAGTTCAACAAAGGCCTTCTGCAAGGAAATAAAGCACAGCAACATACCACTCTGGCTAGCAGTATTCCACCCTGCATCCCACTGCTGGCTTGCTTTTGAAGCTAAGCAGGGTTGGTCCTGGATGGGAGACCGGATGCTGCTGGAAGTGGTGTTGGAGGTCCAGTAGGTGGCACTCTTTTCTCTGGTGTGAAATAATATCCAAATTCCCCAGGGCAGTGATTTGGACATTGCCCTGTGTAGGGTGCTGTCTTTCAGATGGGATGTTAAACAGGTGTCCTGACTCTCAGTGGTCACTAAAGATCCCATGGCACCCATCGTAAGAGTAGGGGTGTTAACCCTGGTGTCCTGAATAAATTCTCAATCTGGTCCTCATACGATCATGGTCACCTAATCATCCCCAGCTTTTAATTTGCTCATTCATCTCCTCTCCCCTGTACATATTCCCCAGGTTTTTGCTGTAAATGAGAATGTGTTCTCAGTCAACTTACCTGGTAAAATAAAAAAAATGACATCTAAGTCTCTATATTTAGGCATGAATGAATCCCCATATTTTCCAAAATGCAACATATTGGGCCTCCTGAGTGGCGTAGTGGTCTAAGGCACTGCACTGCAGTGCTAGCTGTACCACTAGAGATTCTGGGTTCGAGTCCAGGCTCTGTCGCAGCCAGCCGCTATCGGGAGACCCATGGAGGGGCACACAATTGGCCCAGCGTTGTCTGGGTTAGGGCAGGGTTTGGCCAGCAGGGATCTCCTTGTCCCATCGTGCACTAGCGACTCCTGTGGCAGGCTGGGTGCAGTGCACACCGACAAGTGCACAGTGTTTCCTCTGACACATTGGTGCAGCTGGCTTCCAGGTTAAGCGGGCACTTTGTCAAGAAGCAGTGAGGCTTGGTTGGGTTGTGCTTCAGAGGACGCAAGGCTCTCAACATTCGCCTCTCCCGAGTCCGTACGGGAGTGGCAATGATGAGGCAATTGGATACCATGAAATTGGGGAGAAAACAAGGGTAAAAAAAGAAAGAAAGAAAAGTATCATATCTGTAGTCATTTATCTATCTATCTGTATTTCTCCAAAAAAATCATAATTTCAATAAATATCCTTACATGATACAGTGGGGCAAAAAATTATTTAGGTGGCAAGTACTCCCACTTAAAAAGATGAGAGAAACCTGTCATTTTCATCATAGGTACACTTCAACTATGACAGACAAAATGAGGAGAAAAAATCCATAAAATCACATTGTAAGATTTTTAATGAATTTATTTGCAAATTATGGTGGAAAATAAGTATTTGTTCACCTACAAACAATCAAGATTTCTGGCTCTCACAGACCTGTAACTTCTTCAAAAGGCTCCTCTGTCCTCCACTCGTTACCTGTATTTATGGCACCTGTTTGAACTTGTTATCAATATAAAAGACACCTGTCCACAACCTCAAACAGTCACACTCCAAACTACACTATGGCCAAGACCAAAGAGCTGTCAAAGGACACCAGAAACAAAATTGTAGACCTGCAACAGGCTGGGAAAACTGAATCTGCAATAGGTAAGCAGCTTGGTTTGAAGAAATCAACTGTGGGAGCAATTATTAGGAAATGGAAGACATGCAAGACCACTGATAATCTCCCTCGATCTGGGGCTCCACGCAAGATCTCACCCTGTGGGGTCAAAATGATCACAACAATGGTGAGCAAAAATCCCAGAACCACACAGGGGGACTTAGTGAATGACCTGCAGAAAGCTGGGACCAAAGTAACAAAGTCTACCATCAGTAGTAACACACTACGCCGCCAGGGACTCAAATCCTGCAGTGCCAGAAGTGTCCCCCTGCTTAAGCCAGTACATGTCTAGGCCTGTCTGAAGTTTGCTAGAGAGAATTTGGATGATCCAGAAGAAGATTGCGAGAATGTCATATGGTCAGATGAAACCAAAATATAACTTTTTGGTAAAAACTCAACTTGTCGTGTTTGGAGGACAAAGAATGCTGAGTTGCATCCAAAGAACACCATACCTACTGTGAAGCATGGGGGTGGAAGCATCATGCTTTGGGGATGTTTTGCTGCAAAGGGACCAGGACGACTGGTCTGTGTAAAGGAAAGAATGAATGGGACCATGTATCGTGAGATTTTGAGTGAAAACCTCCTTCCATCAGCAAGGGCATTGAAGATGAAACGTGGCTGGGTCTTTCAGCATGACAATGATCCCAAACACACCGCCCAGGCAACGAATGAGTGGCTTCGTAAGAAGCATTTCAAGGTCCTGGAGTGGCCTAGCCAGTCTCCAGATCTCAATCCCATAGAAAAGCTTTGGAGAGAGTTGAAAGTCTGTGTTGCCCAGCAACAGCCCCAAGACATCACTGCTCTAGAGGAGATCTGCATGGAGGAATGGGCCAAAATACCAGCAACAGTGTGTGAAAACCTTGTGAAGACTTACAGAAAAGGTTTGACCTCTGTCATTGCCAACAAAGTGTATATAATAAAGTATTGAGATAAACTTTTGTTATTGACCAAATACTTATTTTCCACCATAATTTGCAAATAAATTAATTAAAAATCCTACAATGTGATTTTCTGGATTTTTTCCCCCTCATTTTGTCTGTCATAGTTGAAGTGTACCTATGATGAAAATTACAGGTCTCTCTCATCTTTTTAAGTGGGAGAACTTGCACAACAAGTAAATCCTGAGCTCCAATCACAACATGTTTTCTGTAAAGATGCAAACGTAGGCCAATCTTTTTATTTTATTTAACAGAAAATAAAAGTTGCAGACTGTCGTGTCTTTACTATCATTACATTGAAGACTTTAGTCTTATCAAAGATGAAGACTTTAATCTTATCAAAGATTCTCTGTAATTAGTATTACACGATCAACTGATAAATTGTGTAACTGTAATTAACTAGGAAGTCGGGGCACCAAAGAAAAATATTCAGATTACAAAGTTACCATTTCCTAATATGACCTTTCAGATATTTTCAAATCTGTTCCATAGTCTTCTGATTAATTAATGATTTACTTTACCTCACGTTAGTCTCATTCCAAACGTCGTAAATTGTTGGTTATCTGCACGAACCCAGTCTTCACTATGAGTCATCCATACATCAATTGTCTTAAATAATTTAACAGCTGGCTGTTTACGGACATATTCAATCAATCCCTATCCCAGTCTGCTGTTCCCACATGCTTCAAGAGGGCCACCATTGTTCCTGTTCCCAAGAAAGCTAAGGTAACTGAGCTAAACGACTACCGCCCCGTAGCACTCACTTCCGTCATCATGAAGTGCTTTGAGAGACTAGTCAAGGACCATATCACCTCCACCCTACCTGACACCCTAGACCCACTCCAACTTGCTTACCGCCCAAATAGGTCCATAGATGATGCAATCTCAACCACACTGCACACTGCCCTAACCCATCTGGACAAGAGGAATACCTATGTGAGAATGCTGTTCATCGACTACAGCTCGGCATTTAACACCATAGCACCCTCCAAGCTCGTCATCAAGCTCGAGACCCTGGGTCTCGACCCCTCCCAGTGCAACTGGGTACTGGACTTCCTGACGGGCCGCCCCCAGGTGGTGAGGGTAGGCAACAACATCTCCACTCCGCTGATCCTCAACACTGGAGCCCCACAAGGGTGCGTTCTGAGCCCTCTCCTGTACTCCCTGATCACCCACGACTGCGTGGTCACGCACGCCTCCAACTCAATCATCAAGTTTGCGGACGACACAACAGTGGTAGGCTTGATTACCAACAACGACGAGACGGCCTACAGGGAGGAGGTGAGGGCCCTCAGAATGTGGTGTCAGGAAAATAACCTCACACTCAACGTCAACAAAACTAAGGAGATGATTGTGGACTTCAGGAAACAGCAGAGGGAACACCCCCCTATCCACATCGATGGAACAGTAGTGGAGAGGGTAGCAAGTTTTAAGTTACTCGGCATACACATCACAGACAAACTGAATTGGTCCACCCACACAGACAGCATCGTGAAGAAGGCGCAGCAGCGCCTCTTCAACCTCAGGAGGCTGAAGAAATTCGGCTTGTCACCAAAAGCACTCACAAACTTCTACAGATGCACAATCGAGAGCATCCTGGCGGGCTGTATCACCGCCTGCTACGGCAACTGCTCCGCCCACAACCGTAAGGCTCTCCAGAGGGTAGTGAGGTCTGCACAACGCATCACCAGGGGCAAACTACCTGCCCTCCAGGACACCTACACCACCCGATGTTACAGGAAGGCCATAAAGATCATCAAGGACAACAACCTCCCGAGCCACTGCCTGTTCACCCCGCTATCATCCAGAAGGCGAGGTCAGTACAGGTGCATCAAAGCTGTGACCGAGAGACTGAAAAACAGCTTCTATCTCAAGGCCATCAGACTGTTAAACAGCCACCACTAACATTGAGTGGCTGCTCCCAACATACTGACTCAACTCCAGCCACTTTAATAATGGGAATTGATGGGAAATGATGTAAAATATATCACTAGCCACTTTAAACAATGCTACCTAATATAATGTTTACATACCCTACATTATTCATCTCATATGTATACGTATATACTGTACTCTATATCATCTGCTGCATCTTTATGTAATACATGTATCACTAGCCACTTTAACTATGCCACTTTGTTTACATACTCATCTCATATGTATATACTGTACTCGATACCATCTACTGTATCTTGCCTATGCCGCTCTGTACCATCACTCATTCATATATCTTTATGTACATATTCTTTATCCCCCTACACTTGTGTGTATAAGACAGTAGTTTTGGAATTGTTAGTTAGATTGTTAGTTATGATTATTCAGAGCAGTGTGTGTCTTTTCCTGTCAGTGTGGAAACGGTTGTAGATGTAACAGGTTTGATAATGTTTTCACTTGCCACTACATAAGTTTGAATTCAATGTTTATGTATTTATATTTGTTAGTTCATGTCAGATGTCAACAAGGTGTTATGTTATTGGCTGCGCTTGCAGATAGGGGGAGATTGCGAACTCAATTCTTCCCAGTCTGATATTGACGTTCTGAAATAGTGAATTCTATTTTCGTATTTACAATATGTAAGATTTCATTACGTTAGATATTGGGGGCTTCCTGCGATGTGCTTTTGCATGTTATTGCTGTAAGAGCAAGTTAGCTAGCATGCTCTAATTGTAATGGTTACAGGGGATACCTCGCCAGTTGCAGAAATGAATGCATTTAAGCGAAATGTGACTTTTAAGCCAACCCTTCTGAATCAGAAAAATACGGGGGGTTGCCTTAATCGGCATCATTGGCGCCCAGGAAGCTGTTGTTAACTGTCTTGCTCAATGGCAGCACAGCAGTTTTGCACCTGTCTGGTTTGAGGATTCGAACAAGAGACCTTTCGATTACTGGCCCAACACTATTAACAGCTAGGCTATCTTCACCGTTATTTCCATGGTAACAGACAAATCACATATCTACAGCCATCATCATGGTATTGTCCTGCACATCTAATGTGCTTCTTCGTGTTTATCGTCAGAAATAGCAATCAACTGGGACCGCTGGCTGGGCATTCCTTTCTTTAAAAACACAACACAAGAGAGAGTAAAGATCAGATAAGTTACATTGGTGCCAACACCCGTCTTCTTGGCTTCGTGGGACATCTGTTACATAGACAAAACATAGACCATAGCTGCAGCCACCTCTTCCAGTTCAGCTTGAGTTAGTGGCATGTGGCATCCATCTAGCTCACTCATGCAAAGGAATAGAAAAGCAGTATGAGTCAAGACATGTAAGACCTTCAGTGATTCGGGGTTAATGCCTAAACTTAACCTTTAACACTCCAAAATTTGACATTTGAGAAACATGGATGAATGCCTAATTCTGACGTGAGACAGTGAGAGCTTATAGACATATGTACCATAACCAAAACATTGGTTGCTGTCATACCTTGTCCATAGACAAGGCCATGGAAGAACTGAAACATTTTCAGCTTCAAGGAATTGCGCACAGATCCTTGCGACATGGAGCCGTGTATTATCATGCTGAAAGATGAGATGATGGTGTCGGATGTATGGTACGACAATGGGCCTCAGGTTCTCGTCACAGTTTCTCTGTGCGTTCAAATTGCCGTTGATAAAATGCAATTGTGTTCCTTGATGGTAGCTTATGCCTGCCCACACCATAACCCCAATGCTACCATGGGGCACCCTTGTACACAACGTTCAGCATCAGCAAACCGCTCACCCACACGATGCCATACACACTGTTTGCCATCCACCCAGTACAATTGAAACCGGGATTAATCTGTGAAGAGCACACATCTCCGGTGTGCCAGTGGCAATCAAAGGTGTGCATTTCCCCACTGAAGTCTGTTACGATGCCGAACTGCAGTTAGGTCAAGGCCCTGGTGAGGATGACAAGCCGGCAGATGAGCTACCCTGGAACAGTGTTCTGACAGTTGTGCAGACATTGTTTGGTTCTGCAAGCCCACAGTTAATCAGCAGTCCGGGTGGCTCATCTCAGACCATCCCGCAGATGAAGAAGCCGGATGTAGATTTCCTGGGCTGGTGTTGTTATATGTGGTCTGTGGTTATGAGGCCGGTTGGACGTACTGACAAGTTCTCTAAAACGACTTTGAAGGCGGCTTATGGTAAAGAAATTAAAATTAAATTCTATGGCAACCGCTCTGGTGGACATTCCTGCAGTCAGCATGCCAGTTTCACGCTCCCTCAAAACTTGAGACCTCTGTGGCATTGTGTTGTGTGACAAAAATGCATATTTTAGAGTGGCCTTTTATTGTCCCCAGCACAAAGCGCACCTGCGTAATGATATGCCACATCTGTCAGGTGGATGGATTATCTTGGCTGACAGACACAGCAAACCTTCTTGCCACAGCTCACATTGTTGTGCCATCCTGGATGAGCTGCACTACCTGAGCCACTTGTGTGGGTTGTAGACTCCGTCTCATGCTACCACTAGAGTGAAAGCACCGACAGCATTCAAAAGTGACCAAAACATCAGCCAGGAAGCATAGGAACTGAGAAGTGGTCTGTGGTCCCCACCTGCAGAACCACTCCTTTATTGGGGGTGTCTTGCTAATTGCCTATAATTTCCACCTGTTGTCTATTCCATTTGCACAACAGCATGTGAAATTTATTGTCAATCAGTGTTGCTTCCTAAGTGGACAGTTTGATTTCACAGAAGTGTGATTGACTTGGAGTTACATTGTGTTGTTTAAGTGTATGACTCCCAGACTGCATTGCAACTACTCTAAATATACATGCTATTCCACATTTATATTGGGTTATAATAATATTATAATTCTCGCATGAATATAATGCTGAATATATGTTCATACCATTGTCACCAAACAACAGCATTACACTCAAAATAATTCAAATGTAAATCTGGCTGACAACAAACCCATTATGATTGTTAGCTAGTATGCTAGCTAACCTGACTGCTACTATAATAATTGTGTTTGCAACAATAAAATCAGAGTTTAATCTTAATAAATGTCTGAAACAACAGTCCAACACAACATATAAGCCTTAGAAAAATATATATATTATGAAATGTAAATGCAAAATAATGCTAACTACTATGGAATCAGTCCAGCTGGTTACACTTCTGCATCCAGTTGACCAGTGTCTCTCCTTGATGGAGACGTCCTTGCATCCCGTTCAACATCCACGTCTCTGACACAGACAAAAGTCCAGCTCGTTTCAATTATACATCCCGCTCAACATCCACTAGTGGGCTCTCATTGTACGTATAGCAAGCAGTTTAGCAGTTACACAGCGAAACCCTTTGGAAATCAATTCTTAAGACCAAACGCTAAACTTGACTTGGAAAATTTCCAGTGTTGGATAGCCTTAGCCAGCTAGCTAACATAAATAGTATTCCTCTCTGTTTGAGATGGCTGAATTAACTAGCTGCTACGCCAGGAAGTGCTGTTGAGGCCTCCATAGACCTTCATTGCAAAACAGTGTGTTTTAGTCAGTTATTTGGTGATGTGAATATATATATTTTTTAATTATTATTTTACTAGGCAAGTCAGTTAAGAACAAATTCCTATTTTCAATGACAGCCTAGGAACAGTGGGTTAACTGCCTTGTTCAGGGACAGAACATGTTTTTACCTCGTCAGCTCAGGGATTCAATCTTGCAACCTTCCGGTTACTAGTCCAATGCGAGGCGCATGTGCGTACCGATACTATGGGTGTATGAAGAAACCAGACAATATATTTTAAATTAAGCCTTAGAATTGATAGATTAATATGTCACCAAGTAACCGGGAGTGAGTGATCAGTTATTCACAACAGCAAACCAGTCTGTGAGTAAAGCAATGCTGAGACTCAAAACCAAAACGTCATGGCTATGGAGATGCAAATGAGAACAGCGAACAGCTGCAGGATTTCCAGGAAAACAGAGCTAAAGTGCTCTCAATGCTCACCAAAATAAACAAACTGTTACAATTTGTTGTTAAAAAAGTAGATTTGCTCAAAAGAAAAGTAGTCTATCGAGTCAGATATGTATATGTATATATATGGTGGGCTCATGGATGACCAAGACAACAAAATGGACCTTCTGGAAACAAAGGTGCAAACTTTAGAAGATGAACTGGATCAGCCAGAAATCAGATTGAGACTAAATAACATGAGAATATTGGGGATCTTTCCAGCTCCGTGATCAAGCTGATATCTGAGGATCTGGAGCGATGCCATTGGATCAGCGTGAAGCAGAAGAACGCTAAATACCCTTGCATGGTAATCTTTAATCTGTGGAACTATCAGACCAAATTCAACATTCTGAGGGCACAGGAGGGAACACAGATCAAGGTCTAGGGCCAGTCCATTTGATTTGTCCAGGACCTGTCTGCTAGACAGAGGGAAAAAAAACTCCAGCAATTCATTCTTATCATACAGGTACTGGAGGAAAAAGGAATCAAGTCTAAACTCAGATTCCCGGCAGTACTGTGGAAAGGGAACACAGAGATTAGATTTCACACTGCAGATGAAGCCCTGAACAGGATGCAGGAAACATTTCCAGTTGAAAAAGAGCCCAGTGCACTGAGGAGAGGCAGAAGCGTAAAAAACAGATAAACACACTACATACAGTGATGCCCAAGACCGGCTTATCGTAAATTGAGGCAATATTCCTTTCTGTCCCCCCAATATAATTTAGACTATTGTCCCCAAGTAACTGTACTTCTCTAGGAAGTAATAATAGAATTGGCCGATGCCAATGAGATACATGGACACTGAAAATACACTATTAAAGAGGAAATGTAGCATACAGTGCATTTGGAAAGTATTCAGTATTCCCCTTGAATTTTTCCATATTTTGTTACGTTACACCCTTATTCTAAAATGTATTAAATGGCTGTTTCTCAGTCTGCACACTATACCCCATAATGACAAAGCAAGAACAGATTTAGACATTTTTGCATTTTTTTTCAAATAAATAACTGAAATATTACATTTACATAAGTATTCAGACCCTATACTCAGTACTTTGTTGAAGCACCTTTGGCAGCGATTACAACCTCGAGTCTTCTTGGGTTTGACGCTACGAGCTCGGCACACCTGTATTTGGGGAGTTTCTCCCATTCTTCTCTGCAGATACTCTCATCCTCTGTCAGGTTGGATGGGGAGCGTTGCTGCACAACTATTTTCAGGTCTCTCCAGAGCTGTTCGATTGGGTTCAAGTCTGGGCCCTGGCTGGGCCACTCAAGGACAGTCAGAGAATTGTCCTGAAGCCACTCCTGCGTTGTCTTGGCTGTATTCTTAGGATCGTTGTCCTGTTGGAAGGTGAACCTTTGTCCCAGTCTGAGATCCTAAGATCTTTGGAGCAGATTTTTATTAAGGAATTCTCTGTATTATGCTCTGTTCACCTTTGCCTCGATCCTGACTAGTCTCCCAGTCCCTACCGCTGAAAAACATCCCCACAGCATGATGCTGCCAGCATCATGCTTCACGGTAGGGATGGTGCCAGGTTTCCTCCAGACGTGACGCTTGGCATTCAGGCCAAAGAGTTCAATCTTGGTTTCATCAGACCAGAGAATCTTGTCTTTGGGTGCCTTTTGGCAAACTCCAAGTGAGCTGTCATGTGCCTTTTACTGAGGGGCGGCTTCCGTGTGGCCACCCTACCATAAAGGCCTGATTGGTTGAGTGTTGCAGAGATGGTTGTCCTTCTGGAAGGTTCTCTCATCTTCACAGAGGAATTCTGGAGTTTGACTATCAAGTTCTTGGTCACCTCCCTGACCAAGGCCCTTCTCCCCCGATTGCTCAGTTTGGCCGGGCAGCCAAACTTCTTCCATTTAAGAATGATGGAGCCCACTGTGTTCTTGGGGACCTTAAATGCTGCAGAAATGTTTTGGTACCCTTCCCCAGATCTGTCTTGACACAATCCTGTCTCTGAGCTCTAAGGACAATTATTTCGACCTCATGGCTTGGTTTTTGCTCTGACATGCACTGTCAACTGTGGGACCTTACAGTGCCTTGCGAAAGTATTCGGCCCCCTTGAACTTTGCGACCTTTTGCCACATTTCAGGCTTCAAACATAAAGATATAAAACTGTATTTTTTGTGAAGAATCAACAACAAGTGGGACACAATCATGAAGTGGAACGACATTTATTGGATATTTCAAACTTTTTTAACAAATCAAAAACTGAAAAATTGGGCGTGCAAAATTATTCAGCCCCTTTACTTTCAGTGCAGCAAACTCTCTCCAGAAGTTCAGTGAGGATCTCTGAATGATCCAATGTTGACCTAAATGACTACTGATGATAAATACAATCCACCTGTGTGTAATCAAGTCTCCGTATAAATGCACCTGCACTGTGATAGTCTCAGAGGTCCGTGTATTCTGCTGTACTATTTTCGTCCCCGGTGTTTGGGGCATTTGGTTTTGAGCACCCAGTGTTGCGTGAGTGCATTAAAGAGCACAGTGTTGCACTCTCTGTTTCCTGCGTCTGACTCCACACCCACGACACCTGGAGCATTACATCTACTGTATTTGTTTGGTCTGTTATTGTTCATCCTGAAATCTGGATGAAAATAATGTTTCGAGAAAGAAATCAATTTTTGAATTTCTGTTTATAGTGTAAATATATGCTGAATATGCATACATACGGAATATATTTGTGCACATGTACGTGTGAGTGCTATGACAAACTGCCGTGAACTCCACTGAACATGGAAAAGACAAAAGATAGTAGTGTTTTACATTTGTCACTTCCATATGTAGTTGACGTGTATAAGAGCTTATCATTTCATGGTTTGTGTGTAGAGTTTTGATGCAAAAACACAATTTTGAGAAGAGTTAAAATAGTTTTGAATGAAGTCTTTGGTTTTGCAAGAGATGTGTAACGTTTTGCATGTTATGTGTGTGTTTTGGGGTTTTGTGTGTTGAGTCTGGAGAAAAGTAGTCATAGTTTCTGAAATCATGTGTATGCATTTGTCAAAAACTGTTATAACTAAAGCAAATTTAGGGAGACTCCAAAAAAGCAGAAAAATGAAATCTCTGCAATTAATTTACAGGACACCTGGAGATTACTATTCCCAACTACAAAATACCTTTTTTTTATTCAAAGTAAGAAAAGCTATTCAACTGGTCCTTCTGTAGCTCAGTTGGTAGAGCATGGCGCTTGTAACGCCAGGGTAGTGGGTTCGATTCCCGGGACCACCCATACGTAGAATGTATGCACACATGACTGTAAGTCGCTTTGGATAAAAGCGTCTGCTAAATGGCATATATTATTATTATATATTAAGAATTGACTAAATTTTTACTTCCAAAAATGCACTTAACAATTTACTGGATTCAAAATGAATTATATAGTGATATCGGATCATTCTCCGGTATAATGCTTAATTGCACCAATAGAAAATGCATTTAGCGACAGAATTGTATTAAATACGTATATGGAAAAATAAAACGTTTACCATTACAAATGTAGACATAGAGGACAGAGAAAAGCCGACCCCCGATATCATTTGGGATGCCTTTAAAATATACATTAGGGGAATGATATCATACTCTGCAAAAGTTTTATCTGATTTAGAAATTAACATTTCAAAAATCTTTACAGGGTGAAGAAGAAAATAAAATGTCTGAACATAAACAGGAATAGGATCATTTACTGCTGAAGAGAGCCAACAACTATAGGTTCAACTCAAATAAAGCATATTGGCAAAAAAAACTGCTAAATATCTTGCAGCTCTTACAGAATGAATACTAAACCAGTCATAATTGTAAAGATAAAGATATATTGTATAGATAAAGATACAACAGCGGTAATTACAAACAACAATGTGATTAATGACAATTTTTAAAGTTTTGATGAAAATGTATATAAATCTGAATGAAACAATAGTGGAACAGATCCTAGAGCCTTCTTAATCACTCAACAACTCTGAAGCAACTATCAGCAGACAAAAATTATAATTCAAAACAGAGATAACCCAGAAATAAAAATTAGATACTGTTAAAACATTTGCACGGAGAAAAGCACCAGAAATGGATGGCTTTCCCGTAGAATTCTACTCAACATTTTGGGACAAAGTAGCCCCCCTATTTTACAACAATTACAACACACGTGACTTAATTTAGTACTTCCTAGTTCCATGTATCAAACAGTTATTTCAGTTAAATTAAACACCAGGAGGATTTGAAGAATCCCCTGCTGATTATAGACCCATAAGTTTAAGAAAATGTGACAATAAATAATAGCAAAACTTATAAGCAATAGAGTGGCAAAGGTCTTACCAGACCTGATACATATCAATCAAATAGGGTTGATTAAAAATAGACACTTACAAACAAATACAAGAACATGTTTCAGTTTAATACAATACATCAAGAAAACATATATAGATTTATCAATAATAGTTGTTGAGGCGGAAAAGGCTTTCAATCATCTTGAATGGCCTTTTCTAGGTAAAATTTTGGAAGCTCTTCCACTTTCCAGCTAAAATTATAAATGAAATACAGATATTGTATAATGATCCTAAAACTAAAATATACACAAATAATACATTATCTGATTAAATTGCTTTAGAAAAGGGTACAAAACAAGGGTTCCCCCTCTCCCCCCTCCTGTTTGCACTGGCAATTGAACCGCTTGCAGAAATAATCAGGATTGGTAAACATGAATATAAACTAAACTTATTTGCAAAAAGCTCAGGTTATAAAATTAAGTGGGGAAAAAAATAAATAATGTCAATAATGAAAATTCTTAGTAATAACTCACGATTTACAGCAATCCTTCAAGTGGACCACAAAAACATATTAAATACTTAGGATGCTTAATAAGTGACAACAAATATATAAAGATAACTTTATTCCAGTACTCAACAATATGAAAGCAGATCTAATTCAATGGAAGAATCTTCCCATAAATCCTCTTTAGAATGGCATGGCTGCCAAAGTTTGGTATTTTTTTCGGTAATACCAATTACCCCACCAAAGACATTCCTTAAAAAAGTATACTCGGTCATAAGACTTTATATATATATATATTAAATGTAACCTTTATTTATCTAGACAAGTCAGTTGAGAACAAATTCTTACAATGACGGCCTAGGAACAGTGGATTAACTCCCTTTTTCAGGGGCAGAACAACAGATTTTTACCTTGTCAGCTCAGGGAGTTGATCTAGCAACTTTTCAGTTAACTGGCCCAATGCTCTAACCACTAGGATAGCGGAAGGTAGCCGCCTAGGGCAAATTAAACTCATAGAATAAAACGTCTGAGGGTGGTTTTCAAAGGATAAAGCTGAGAACATTAAAAACTTCATAGTTAAGAACACTATAACGATATGGAAAAAAATGAATTTTACAAGAACCAATATCCCTCCCTAGAAACACAACCTTAAGGAACAATCCTTGGATAGCTTTTAAGAATTAATCGACAAATTGGCCCACATGGAAAACTGAAGGCAAAGAAACCATAAATGACTTGGTAATAGGAAAGATATATACTTCCATGACAGCTTTATAGTTTTTCCCAATTGTTTACACACTAAAATTGGACCTTGAAACGCAATCACCGAAACCTGAAACTCTAAATCCCTACACCAAGTCTGCAAAATTGCAAGCACAATTCCTGCTTTACACTCAGTTTTCAATTCTATACCACACTTTTTGCAAAACACTACACACAGTTCTCTACATTAGGCACAACATTCAAAATGAAAATATCTTTAGTCCCTTTGGAAAGCAACGCCAATCACAATTCCAAGCTCTATACACCAATTGGCAACACCCACTCCTCACAGGTGTAAACACTAGTTGCTGAATTGTTCACTTAGAAATCAAAGCTTTAGCTCTATAAAAGGCCACAGATGAGCTCTCCTGTTTTGGAGGAAAATGGAAGTCAATGGTGAAGCAAGAGCTAGAGGTGAAGGGGTGAGAGTAAGAGGAGGAAGAGGAGGACGAGGACGAGGAAGGCCAGTTGTTTCAAATGAGATCAGTGCCACATTGGTTGACCGTGTGCCCAACCATGGATTGAGTATGAGGGAGGCTGGGCAGAGAGTTCAGGCCAACCTGAGCCGCTACAAGGTTTCATCTATCATCCGTACATTCAGAAATGACAACCAGTAAATGACCTACCATCTACAATATGCTCTTTATGTACAGTATGTATACTGTAGTATACTGCAGTCCGGCATATCAGTAGGCATATGTTACTCAATGATTGTTGGCCAATGTTACAGTAATGTAATTTCATAATGAAAGAAAATAGATTATTTTAACTCACTGTAACCAATCATATCATATTTGTGAATCTTCTTCAGAACTGAGAGATGTGATGTAGATGAGGTGCTGTGGCCAGGGAGAACATCACTTGTGATGTAGATGAGGTGCTGTGGCCAGGGACAACATCACTTGTTATGTAGATGAGGTGCTGTGGCCAGGGAGACCATCACTTGTGATGTAGATGAGGTGCTGTGGCCAGGGAGAACATCACTTGTGATGTAGATGAGGTGCTGTGGCCAGGGAGAACATCACTTGTGATGTAGATGAGGTGCTGTGGCCAGGGAGAACATCACTTGTGATGCAGATGAGGTGCTGTGGCCAGGGAGAACATCACTTGTGATGTAGATGAGGTGCTGTGGCCAGGGAGAACATCACTTGTGATGTAGATGAGGTGCTGTGGCCAGGGAGAACATCACTTGTGATGTAGATGAGGTGCTGTGGCCAGGGAGAACATCACTTGTGATGTAGATGAGGTGCTGTGGCCAGGGATAACATCACTTGTGATGTAGATGAGGTGCTGTGGCCAGGGAGAACATCACTTGTGATGTAGATGAGGTGCTGTGGCCAGACCAAAATGAGAGGCAGGATGCAGCCTTTTGTCTTTTTTTCTCATAGTAGTGCTTTGTGTTGAGCACATCAGTGTGTTGTTGATCGTTAGACAGATCTATTCATATGACACGTGTATGTAATTTTGATGCAAAAAAAAAACATTTGGTAAAGAGAACAGTTTTGAATGCAGTGTTTGCTTTTGCTAGAGTTTTGCAGTTTGTGTTTTGTGTTTAGAGTTTGGGAAATACATGTGTAAACAATTGTGGAAAACTGTAAAAAGCTATTTTGGGTTGACTAATGTAGATATTTTCAAATACATCCAACTTAAAAGTTTAATTTAATTTTGGAGTCTTTCGGACATCAGAGCAATCTTGAGGGAATCCTATTCGAGTAAGAAAATTATATTCACATGATAGGTAAGCTATACAAAAGCTTGCAGAGAGCCTTTCCAACTGACAATCTCTTAAATCTCTTAAATATAAACTATTGGAACCAATATTTTAAAAGAACAAGATGGAGGAAATGTCAGAATATCACTAATGAGATTACAGTTAACAAAAATGTACACTTAATCCAGTGTAAATGAATGTACAGAATGTATTATAGAAGAGAAGTTCTACAGCACAGGGGCAGAGTCATGTCTGAAGTGTAAAACTACTAATTACTCAATATGCCTTCTGGGAATGTTACAAAATTCAAAGGTTTTGGGTGGAGGTGGAGAGATGGATGTCAGAGGTATTGCAATGTAAATGTACTTTTATTTTGTCTGTCTGTATATTCAAGACATGACATGTGAGGGTGCACAATTATCTTTAAAAAACGTAGACTCAAACTGAAAATGAGCCAATCCTCTGTCGTTCATGCAATGGAAAGGTCAACTGCTTTATCTAAAAATGTAAAGTGCGTGGGCGACAGAGAGAAACAAAATCGTGCAGCTTGTGGCCATGTGGAGGAAAGTGATAAGGGCGCTGGACATAGGGGTGGAGGCTAGTGGGTCTGGGCAGGTATGTTTTGTTTAAAATAATATGCTAATTCAATATTGCATGACTGTGTAGAGTCCTGTGAGTGTGCATAGAGTCAGTGCAACAATCAAAATAAAAGGCTCTTAGGTGTTTATTGCAATGAATAGTTTGCTGCCACTCCACCCTGTTAGCCTGCATTGTCTCAGGACATGCCCGAACACTGCTCCTCCCATCCCTGAGTAGAGCACAAACCTTTTCGCTGAAGGGGGTTCAGGTATTACTATATATACAAAAGTATTTGAGGACCCCTTCAAATTAGTGGATTCTGCTATTACAGCCACATCCGTTGCTGACAGGTGTATAAAATCGAGCACACAGCCATGCAATCTCCATAGACAAACATTGGCAGTAGAATGACCTTACTGAAGCGCTCAGTGAGTTTCAGTGTGGCACTGTCATAGGATGCCACCTTTCCAACCAGTCAGTCAGTTCATCAAATTTCTGCCATGCTAGAGCTGCCCCGGTCAACTGTAAGTGCTGTTATTGTGAAGTGGAAATATCTAGTAGCAACAATGGCTCAGCCGCGAAGTGGTAGGCCACACAAGCTCACAGAATGGGGCCGCCAAGCGCTGAAATGCATAGCGCATAAAGATCAACACTCACTACTGAGTTCCAAACTGCCTCGTCAGCACAAGAACTGTTAGCTTCATGAAATGGGTTTCATGGAGTGGCGTAAAGCTCGCCACCATTGGACTCTGGAGCAGTGGAAACACGTACTCTGGAGATTTTTTTAATGTATTTTTAATTTTACCTTTATTTAACTAGGCAAGTCAGTTAAGAACAAATTCTTATTTTCAATGACGGCCTAGGAACAGTGGGTTAACTGTCTGTTCAGGGGCAGAATGACAGATTTGTACCTTGTCAGCTCGGGGATTTGAACTTGCAACCTTCCGGTTACAAGTCCAACGCTCTAACCACTAGGCTACCCTGCCGAATCACACGTCACCATCTGGCAGTCTGATGGACGAATCTGGGTTTGGCGGATGCCAGGAGAACGCTACCTGCACCAATGCATAGTGACAACTGTACATTTTGGTGGAAGAGTAATAATGGTCTGGGGCTGTTTTTCATGCTTTGGGCTAGGCCCCTTAGTTCCAGTGAAGGGAAATCTTAACAGTACAGCATACAATTACATTCTAGATGCTTCTGTGCTTCCAACTTTGTGGCAACAGTTTGGGGAAGGCCCTTTCCTTCTTCAGCATGACAATGCCCCACTGCACAAAGCGCGGTCCATACAGAAATGGTTTGTTGAGTTCGCTGTGGAAGAACTTGACTGGCCTGCACAGAGCCCTGACCTCAACCCCATCGAACACCTTTGGGATGAATTGGAAACACCGACCATGAGCCAGGCGTAATCGCCCAACATCAGCTCCCGACCTCACTAATGCTCTTGTACCTGAATGGAAGCAAGTCCCCACAGCAATGATCCAACATCTAGTGGAAAGCCTTCCCAGACGAGTGGGGGCTGTTTTAAGGGGGACCAACTCCATATTTTTATTTAACTAGGCAAGTCAGTTAAGAACAAATTCTTATTTACAATGATGGCCTACCAGAAGGCAAAAGGCATCCTGCAGGGACAGGGGCTGGGATTCAAAATAAATAAATATCCCTGCAGGATGCCTTTTGCCTTCTGGTAGGCAGGCCATCATTGTAAATAAGAATTTGTTCTTAACTGACTTCCCTAGTTAAATACAAAAAAAAATATGGAAGCACAAAGGGCAAGAAGGTAGAGACAACAATACATCACAAGAAGCAGCCATATCAGTCAGTGTCCATGATTGAGTCTTTGAATGAAGACATGGAGATAAAACGGCCCAGTTTGAGTGTTTGCTGAAGCTCGTTCCAGTTGCTAGCTGCAGCGAATTGAAAAGAGGCGCGACCCAACGATGTGTGTGCTTTGGGGACCTTTAACAGAATGTGACTGGCAGAACGGGTGTGTATGTGAAGGGCTGCATTAGGTATCTCAGATAGGGGGGAGTGAGGCCTAAGATTAATGCCCATGATTTTGGAATGATATGTTCGATGAGGATACTTTTGGTCATGTAGTGTATGAGTGTAGAGCGACCATAAAAGCCTACTAATGGAGTCAATAAAGTTTTAATCAAGTGTGCTATTTAATGTGAAGTATCCTGGATAATGTCCGAAACAGGGACGAAGTCCAACAAAAGTGACGCCGAAAAACTATTGACTGTTGAGGGGAGGACGCTTGAGAAAGGGAAAGAGAAGGGGCAGTAGAGGACCAACATATATTGGAGGGTGAAACAGTAGCAGAGCCGAGGAGGACATGAAATCGAAGAAGCACTTCCTTATCAGTTGATCTTGTGGAAAGGGGGGTAAATTCGTGCTGTTGTAGTGGGAGTGTCGCGCCTTCTAATACGTTTTAAATGAGGTAGTGTGGATAACGCGGACTCCGCTGTCTGTGTGTGCGCACGCGAGTGCCCTTGTGTGTGTGTGTGTGTGTGTGGGGGGGGGTAGTTGTAGTTCGTAATGACTTTTCAGCCTTGATACAATTAGGCTGTACAACTATAAACGGACTGATCCATTGGCGCATGAGAAGCTCGAGGGAATGTGAAAGGGAAGGACAACAATGACATGGACAGTGACATGGGAAGTCACAAGGTGCTCTTGTTTGGTCAATTTCATCATAACGTATTGATCCAATTTATGATGGGGTGGTTTGGATTTTCCTGTTTGCTGTTCGGTGTGTTACTCCGGCCAAGCAACACACAAAACGTTGTGCCTGACGCAGGTGAGTTTAGCCTACCTTACACAGGTGTGTCACGGTTAGAGAGTTGGCTTTTGCATATTTCCTGTACTCTCAGCAATGTTCCATTCTGCAGTTGGCGCTGATTAAAATCGGGATACTTAGTCACATCATTAGATAATCATTACTTTTCTAACAATGACCTTAGGATGCGTCGTAATATTTATCTGATCACATGGCCTATTAGTGTGGTATAGCCTAAATCCGCAAAATTGTAACTTATTTACAGGGTCAAGTATACGTGTATTGTATTATTGACATAGTTAATATTTTTCATGTAAAGTGTTTGTGTGTGTGTGAGAGAGAGAGAGAGAGAGAGAGAGAGAGAGAGAGAGAGAGAGAGAGAGAGAGAGAGAGAGAGAGAGAGAGAGAGAGAGAGAGAGAGGGACCCTTCCAGATCTTGGCATTACAGTTGAAAGGGAGACAATGGAAGCTCTGTCTTTCATTGATATTGCTGTCTTCAAGAAAAACATTTGTCCTGCTGACTTCGGCCAGAATTGTTCTGGAAACAGGTAACATTCTGTTTGCCAAATTACAGTAACAAAGCTGTAATAATATATCCACGCTTATGGTAGTCCCCAACTAATTAAAAGTAAACATTTGGATCTATGACTCAGGTTTATTTGAAAAATATTAAGCAAAGCCTTTGGATACATTTTTCTGCAGGTCATAAAGGTGGGAACAAAGCTTAATGGATTTTTTAGCTACTTTTTAATTACATAAACAGAGACTTCGGGTTTGAAGGAAAAGCCATACTTCTTCTCTATTACAGCCCTCACACGCAGTCTCTCTTGCTTACAAACAGCTCACTGTGGAATGCAGAGGGAAGAGAGCTGTAAATCCCTTTGATCTCTTCTCTCTCATGATGCTTCTCTTTTTCTCCCAGTACTTTCTCCCAATATTTCACTAAGCTTCTATCTATTTTATAAGGGGTTAATAGGAGATACCGCCTCTGCCTCCATTCCCATCCCTCCCTCCCTCGCTCTCTTCTCCTCTCTCCTCTCCATCTGTGTTAGTTACTATTGTATGGTTGTTTTCAGACATTGGCTGATACCTTTCTCCTGATTGCTCTGCTCTCCCTCATCTCTGTTCTCCTTCATTTCCTCTCATCCCTCCCTCTCTCTCCCTACCACCACCATCATTTTCTAGCGCTCTATAAAAGTTGAATGATTGTGGAATGTTGTTCCAAGAGGGCTCTCTGAAAGGAACAGAGACACGGAGAGAGAGAGAGAGAGAGAGAGAGAGAGAGAGAGAGAGAGAGAGAGAGAGAGAGAGAGAGAGAGAGAGAGAGAGAGAGAGAGAGAGAGAGAGAGAGAGAGAGAGAGAGAGAGAGGGGGGGAGAAAGGGATAAAGGGAGATTAAAATAACAAAGGCTCTGCAGGAAGTGGAATAAAATGTGTGGAAGAAGTGATGCAATACGCATAATATGTATATGTGCCTTTGGATGATGGCGGTCATCTGTGTATGCGGTCATCTTTGTCTGTGCGTCTGCGTCTGTACCTCCATCAGGCGTCAGCTTGTGATTGAATGATACCTGTATTGTTCTTACTAGACCAGAGCATGTCAGTGCATCACCCCAATAGCATGTTAGAACAGCAAAATCATTGGGTTGCTCCTGAATTCCTGCAGGGTTATACACCTGTTACAACAGGTCATGACAGCTGATGGAAAAATAGATGGGTTTCATCTGACATGCCCTTGTCTCTGAGGTGACAGAGGTATGTCTACTGTTATACCAACCATATACTGTATAGCTGTTGCCAACCTGCTTTGGCAGTCAGCCTCTTGGGCGTTCTATCACACCAGTAACACACAGCAGAGAGCAGAGTCAGACACAGGACAAATGAAAATGTATGAGCTACTATATTTGAATTTACTGCAAGTGTGTTTTTGTTTTGTTAGTAGAAGCTGGGGTGTAGAAACTGGAGTGTTAGGAGAAGCGATTTAGATTTGACTGGAAATGATTATTGTATGTAGACGGTTGAGAGAGCAACTGGGGCTAAACTTGTTTCTGAGAATAAAGATCCAGTGACCATTATAATGTGCTCATCAGAGTGCGTCTGGCCAGACTGTGGCTATTCTCTGCACATAATGTTCTCTGTCTCTCTTTTTATATTTATCTCGCTCTCTCTCTCTGTTTTTTTCTCTTTCTCTAGTTTGTGTCCGTTTTCTTCCAACTATCCTTAGTTTTTAATCTGTTTAATTTCTCTCACTCCCCTTGACAGTCATCTCTCAACCCCATACCTTTATCCATATTTTAGCACTCGTCTCTTCATCCCTCTTTCCTTTCCTCTCTCTTGTCCTGTGTTGTCCTGTGTTCTATGGCTTGGATCCCAGTCTGTGTTTGAATAAAATGGCTTAAACCAATAAAGTTTATTTTGACTGATCACGCAAAGAAGAGCTAATATTTAGATTTGGACATAGGAAGATTAGCAAGTAAAGAACTACCACGACAGGTAATAACATTGGCAAACAATGTGTTTTTTTGTTGCCTTGTGGAATCTGTTCCTGGGCTTGCAGCCACATGCCTGCTCACAATTCTCTCTGTAGATATACAGTATCAGGGATAAATAGCTTTAGTGTGATCTCTCTCTCTCTCTCTCTCTCTCTCTCTCTCTCTCTCTCTCTCTCTCTCTCTCTCTCTCTCTCTCTCTCTCTCTCTCTCTCCCTCTCTCTCTCTCTCTCTCTCTCTCTCTCTCTCTCTCTCTCTCTCTCTCTCTCTCTCTCTCTCTCTCTCTCTCTCTCTCTCACTCTCTCTCTCTCTCTCTCTCTCTCTCTCTCTCTCTCTCTCTCTCTCTCACTCTCTCTCTCTCTCTCTCTCTCTCTCACACTCTCTCTCTCTCTCTCTCTCTCTCTCTCTCTCTCTCTCTCTCTCTCTCTCTCTCTCTCTCTCTCTCTCTCTCTCTCTCTCTCTCTCTCTCTCTCTCTCTCTCTCTCTCTCTCTCTCTCTCTCTCTCTCTCTCTCTCTCTCTCTCTCTCTCTCTCTCTCTCTCTCTCTCTCTCTCTCTCTCTCTCTCAGCTCTGAACTGTTGTGAAGGGGACATCCTGCTCCTGTTGGATTCTTCAGGAAGTGTGTCATCCTATGAGTTCTCTCGCCTGCTGCGCTTCCTGTCTGAGCTTCTCCTCCCCTTCTCACTTGGGCAGGGCCAGGTAAGGGTGGGGTTGCTGCAGGTGAGCACTGAGCCACACCTGGAGTTTGGTCTGGACGCCCACAGCACCCAGCCTGGCCTACAGGGGGCACTGCAGATGACCAGGCAGCTCCAGGGGGACACCAACACTGAGGCTGCCCTCATACTGGCGCAGGGGCTGCTAGCCAGGACTGGAGCTGGGGATGAAACAAAGCTCCCTAAAGTGCTGGTGTGGCTAACGGATGGGGTAGAGCCGGGCGTGGTGGATGTACCAATGGCAGAGTTGAGAACGGCGGGCGTGTCCGTGCTGGCTGTCTCTACAGGACACGGGAACTACCAGGTGCTGCGGAGGGTGGTGACCGCACCCATCGAGTCTCACCTGTACTTTGTGGACATCGATGACATCAGCATCATCACAGAGGACCTGAGGGAGGCCATCATTGGTGTGTGGGGCGGGGGGGAGGGAGGGGGTAGTGACTCACAAAGGGTGGATGCCGACAGAGGAAATAGATGACAATATATGAAATAAAACAATTTGCCCTTCAAACAGCACAGCATTGTATAAAACCATTCTGCACAAATACCGTTTTCACTTCTAAAACTACAGAGGTGGGACTATACTACTTGACTAGAACTGAGTTTCCAGACTCAAGTATTTATAGACAGTCCTGAGATTGCAGCCTCTGTAGTATCCATGCAAACTCCCCACCTGAGGTGTATATCTCCCCGCACCCCCCCACCCCCCTCTCTTTCTCTCTCTTAGAGCTGATCCGTGCTGAGGGCCTGCGGGTGGTAGAGGTGTCCTCCCACAGTGCCGTGCTGCAGTGGCGTCCTGTCCTCAGCGCCAACACAGGCTTCTATGAGGTCCACTATAATTCTATGCTGCCAGGTGGCGGGAAGGGTCAGCCTAGTGGCGGGGCCAGCAGCGGGGTGCAGTACCACAGACGAACCCTCCCTGGGGATGCCAGCTGGATAAAGCTGAGTGGTCTGCAACCAGACACCAGCTACACTGCCTCCCTCACCCCAAAGTCCAACCAGGACTACCTCAACACCCTCAGTGCCAACTTCACCACACTGCCCGGTGAGAGGGCAGGAGGAAGAGAGACTGGGAGAGGAGGAAGAGGGGATGGAAAGAAAGATTGGAATAGATGTTTTTACATTATTGAACAATTTGTTGTGCAAAATAATAATCTATTTTATTTTTCTGTCATCCCCCTCCCCTCTCCTCCCTGTCCTCTCCTCTCACACACCCTAGAGGTGTTGAGCCCAGCAGTGGTCACGGTGTCAGACTCAGGTCCTGACAGGGTGCGAGTGAGCTGGGGTCCTCTGCAGCCTGAGCAGGTCCAGAGGTACCAGATAGAGTATGGCGCTCTGCCCAGTGGACAGGTCCACATGGTTATGTTACACGGACATCAGAATACCACTCTGCTCACTGGTCTAGAGCAAGAGACACAATACCTGGTCACCATCAGCGCCCTGTACTCCACTGGCAAAGAGAAGGCTTTGTCTGTCAAGGCCTGCACTCAGGAGGGTAAGATGTGTGTGTTTTTGTTCACCCTCTGAATGGCAGACATACACAATCCATGTTTCAGTTGTCTCAAGGCTTAAAAATCATTCTTTAAACTGTCTCCTCCTCTTCATCTACATTGATTGAAGTGGATTTAACATGTGGCATCAATAAGGGATCATAGCTTTCACGTGGATTCACCTCGTCAGTCTATGTCATGGAAAGAGCAGGTGTTCTTAAGGTTTTGTATACTCTGTGTATTTATCGTAGTCATTTATAAGGAGTCCATCCCTCCCACTTTTACCTTTGGGCCTGGCCCCTCTCTTTTTTCGTTCTGTGATTTATGGCTTTTATAACAAATCACAGACACTAACTTGTCCTCTATCTTTGTGTGTATCAGTGCTGCCTGCCCTGGCTGACCTCCAGCTGACCCCAGTGGGGCGAGATGAGGTGCAGGTCCGGTGGCGAGGCCACGAAGAGGGTCTGAGGGGGTACTGGCTCAGCTGGGAGATGGGTGAGACAGAGATCCCCTCCCGCCCTGCGTCCTCTTCCCTATACCTGCTCCCTGGCTCCTTGTCCACGCTGCTCACACACCTGGCCCCCAGCAGCCGAGTGTGTGTGTCACCTGTCTACCGCACGGCCCTGGGAGAGGGGCTCTGCTGCACCACACACACACAAACTGGTCTGACACTACGCACACAGACACACACACACACAGGTCTCCCAGCCTTATATTGGACTTGAACTATTTATTGAATCGCCACATTAATAGTCATTGTAATTTTAAGGAAGTAGTCATCTTCATATGTCTAACTGCACTCTTGTGCAACAGGAAAGTAATAACCCCTTTTTCTCTCTCTCCCTCTCTCTCTCACTTCGATAGAGCAGTATTTTGCGGTTATCAATGAGATTTGCCTGCAGTCAGAGAGCTGAAGTGGAGGAAATGTTTGAAATTTGATGTGCTTTATTGCCACATCAATGCTGTGGTACAATGGAGTCACATCTCTATGTCGCTTCAAACCACTTGATTATCCAGTATTCACACCCCTTGACTTTTTCCACATTTTGTTGTGTTACAGCCCAACATTAAATTGATTAAATTGAGATTTTTTTGTCACTGGCCTACACACAATACCACATAATGTTTTTCAACATTTTTACAAATTATTTAAAATGAAAAGCTGAAATGTCTTGAGTCAATAAGTACTACAAAGATACAGACGTCCTTCCTAACCATTTGCCTGAGAGGAAGGAAACCGCTCAGGGATTTCACCATTAGGCCAATGGTAACTTTAAAACAGTTACAGAGTTTAAGGACTGTTAGGAGACAACTGAGGATGACTCAACAACATTGTAGTTACTCCACAATACTAACCTAATTGACAGAGTGAAAAGAAGGAAGCCTGTACAGAATAAAACATTTTCCAAAACATGCATCCTTTTTGCAACAAGGCATTAAAGTAATACTGCAAGCAATTACATTTTTGTCTGAAGACAAAGTGTTATGTTTGCGGCAAATCTAATACAACACACTACTGACTACCACGCTCCATATTTTCAAGCATAATTGTGGTGGCTGCATCATGTTAGGGGTATGCTTGTAATCGTTAAGGACTGGGGGATTTTTCAGGATAAAAAAATTAATGTAATGGAGCTAAGCACAGGCAAAATCCTTTGTCAGTCTGCTTTCCACTGGACACTGTGAGAGGAATTCACCTTTCAGCAGGACAATAACCTAAAACACAAATCCAAATCTACACTGGAGTTGCTTACCAAGAAGACAGTGAATGTTCCTGAGTGGCTGAGTTACAGTGTTGACTTAAATCTATTTGGAAAAAAAAGACCTGAAAATGGTTGCCAAGCAATGCTTAAGAACCAATTTGACAAATCATGAAAACATACGTAGAATGTATGCACACATGACTGTAAGTCGCTTTGGATAAAAGCGTCTGCTAAATGGCATATATTATATTATTATATTTGAAAATAATATTTTTGTATTTCATTTTCGAAAATGTCTAAAAATATGTTTTCACTTTGTTATTATGGGGCATTGCATGTACACAATACATTTAAGCCATTTAGAATTCAAGCTGTAACACAACAAAATGTGTAATAAGTAGAGGTATGACTACTTTCTGAAGGCCATGTAAGTGGATTATGTTGTCATTTCATAAGGAAGAGAGGTCCTGGGTCATCTGGGTCATCTGGGTCAAGATAAAGAAGTGCAGCTTCAGCATAGAGCTGTTGTGATCCAAATGGATGGATTCCATTTCTCTGACTCCAATGAGAAGGATTGCCACTGATGGGGGATAGGTGGATGAGGATGAAGAGAAAGAAGGGTGGATAGAGGGGAACAAAGAAGGGTGGATAGAGGGGAACAAAGAAGGGTGGATAGAGGGGAACAAAGAAGACATAGAACATCCTAACTTCTCTCCCATCATCCATCTGGTCATAGTGTGGGCATGCTGTTACACATAGGCATTTGAACTATTTCTGATAAAAAATATATAACTATATTTACTTCATAAACAAGATGTAAAATCAAAATGTACTTGTATGCTTTCTCACGTATTTTTTATCTTAAGTTTTCAGTTTAGCTTCCACATAATAGGCTGCAGTCCACATATGAACCCATCAGCCTGGCTCTTGTGAACTTGCTTGTGAAGATCGCCATCTAGTGGGACACATATTTTACCACAGACTGTGACAATCAGGCCAATGTTCAACTTTTTCAACTCTTTCTCTGCTGCACAGTACACCCCTAAGTGTGAATATAATGCAAAAAAAACTAAGTCCATTTTCCAATTGAACAGCAATGCATTGGTCTCATATAGAGGGTAGATAAATTGCAATATCTGAAAACAGGAAAACATTTCCTCTCACATGTCATTTTCTGGGTTGTTCCATGTCATTTCAGCAATCTCAGATTGTTCCGAAATAGTTTCTGTAGTAAAAAAAACAGATTAGATAAGCATTCCAGCAACAATATTTTGTTGAAATATAATTTGATCTCTGAGAAAATAAACTAATTGATTCCATCCAAATTGGCCATTTAAATGAATAGGATTCATATAATATTTCATAAATATAGTACCTAACATCCAAAACTTTTTTCTAACAATGAGTAAAACACGAGGAATCCAAAGAAATTGTCGAAAGTCACCCACAGACTCCCCACACCCCACGACAATCCAGAGAAGGCTGGTGGAAGGAACCATAGGAGGACGGACACATTGTAATGGCCGGGATGGAATCAATGTAACGGAGTCCAACCGGTTGTTTCCATGTGTTTGGTACCATTTCATTCATTCCATTCCAGCCAGTATAATGAGCCCTACCTTCTATATCTCCTCCCACCAGCCTCCTCTGCGCCAATCTCACCTCCAACAACTATATGCAGCCTCAATGTTAATAAAGGGATAGTTCACCCAAATCTCAAACTGACGTACTGACGTATTGGTTTCCTTACCCTGTAAGCAGTTTATGGACAATGTATGACAGCAACCGATGCTTTGGTTTTGTTTACCGAGCCACTGTTTATTTTTAGCATTTGTGGCACATATCCAATGCAAGTCAACGGTACCTATATTAGCATTTTTACACTTCATATCCAAATCATCTGTAACTAATAACAGGAACCACATTTCCATCCACAATTTTTAGGCCAGTAAAGTACTAAATATTAAAATAAAAAAAACATGACAGCTGTGATGGAAACAGGAAGTTTCGTTACAATTGTATAAATGCAGACAGATCATTAATTCGTTCGACATGGTGGGATCTTTTTGTGTATGAAAAATTAATTATGCAAGTAAAGGTGGTGCAAATTACAAATATCCATCATATCGAAGTAAACTTAGTCACAAAGTGATATGGTGTGTGGTCCTCCCTAGGGTTGTGGTGGTCATGACATTTTGTCAGCTGTGATTGTCAAGCGAATAACTGCCGGTCTCACAGTAATTGACCATTAATTAACATAAACACATTTAAATCTCCTGGCTTCCACACACAGCCTACAAGCCACTGATGCAGACCTTTGTAACATCTACATTTTAAAAAGTCTAATAAATCCATGTAATACAGCTACACCATCACAATAAATCCATTATTTATTTTAGACAGATTTCAAAATAACAGAATAGCATACTCTTGAGTTGTCCTTGTGTTAGGCCCTGATATGGCTATGCCATATGGCTAGTTAATTTAGCAGACACGATTTTCTTAGAATTCCATTACATTATTTTAATAGTATGAAGAAAACAATTGAATAAAATAGAAAATATATTTTCTCCAAAGATTTAAGGGAGTGCGTGTGGCTATTGTGTGGCTATTCTGTGTTGAACAGTTAACAAAGCGGTATTATGGTCACCATAACAGCCCTAGGACTCTTCCCACTATGACTCTGGAAAGCATGCAGTTTATTAGGCTACAGATTAAATAAATTATCATGAACTTCACAGGGTGGTGAAAGTGCACAGTAGAGTGATGACTTTGATGCTCTTTTCCAATAAATATTGAAGGTCTTATTCTGGTGACATGATGATCGATGCTTGACTGCCATTTGACAAATAAAAATATTCTGTCTCTTATCCATAATAATCTCATCATGTAGACTATCTCCACAGCCTACCCGCACTGAAAGTTGTTGGCTAAAGAGTGCATGTTTTGTTGACAAAACTATTGATGGAAAATGCCATGGAAACACATTGAAAACATTTATTCCGTATATGAAAACTTGAGTGAAAAACTACATTTTGTGTGCACTAAGTCATCACCTACTAATTGTTTTTTTGGAAACAAGTCAGTTTGGTGGAAATACACCACAGGTGGGAAAATGTGCATATTTTCTTTATGTGTATTTTAGAATATTCACATGAAAATCTGTTGCCAATTGGATGGAAACCTAGCTATTGAGTTACACAATACATGTTTTGGTACATTAGGATGATTTGGACATGAAGTGTGAAAATGCTAATATGGGTACCATTGACTTGCATTGGATTTGTGCCACAAATGCTAGAAATTTTAGTGTTTACCTGGTAAGGAAACCAACGTTGAGGGGATTTTTAAAAAATAACCTAATAGCAGGAACAGCACCATCTAGTGGTCCGAACCTGGTAGTATCAGGATGTATAATTGCACATAAACCTAACGACTTCAGTTATTGATTTTTATAAACGGGGACATCACCAAATTCACTGAGAATTCATTACATAGGATAAAGAAACAATACTCCGAGCCGCAGCTCCATACTACTTTTCAGACATAGAGAACTGATAATATATACTCGTTGTTGGGTGGTTTTGGTGTGGGGTGTCCGTGGGTGGCTTTTGAGATTCGTCATGTGTATTTCATTGATAGTAAAATATTTGGTGGAAATCGGATTTGAAGTACTATATTTATTGAATATTATTCGAATCTTATACATTTAAATGGACAATTTGTGTGCAATCAATTAGATTAATTTCTCAGAGATCAACTAAATAATTTTGCAGGATTGCTAATCTATTTTTTTTCTATCTACAGAAATTATTTAAATACAATCTGAGATGGTGGGTGTCGAAATACTTTCTTGTACTTTTTCAAGTGGAACGACCTTTGTATTCTATGTACTCAATGTTAATATCATATGAGGTAATAAAACGAGTATGAATTGCTTCTCCTTTTTTAAGTAATTTTATTTTGGAGTGTAAAAATCAATACAACACACACACACACACACACAGGCAACTGCATGATTGTTGTCAGGTACAGTATGACCATTAATATCTCTAGACACGATTGTCACATGCTGTAGCCTTGCTGCCCCAACATAAATTGATCTGCATTAAGATTTAGCCTATTAAACGGCAATTATTTTTTACACAAGGTGAGTCCATTTTTATCAATGATAGGCTCTTCCCTCAAGAGAAAATAACCTTTTCAACTGCAACACGCTTATAAATAACATGGTATCAAAAAAATGCAAACTTTGACAAAACGATGAAACACCGGAATTTGCAGAAATAAAAATTAACCGCTTCCACCCGTTTAAAAGATACTGCTATTATTGGTTTAAGCAACGAAATTCAAGACCACAATAACCAATCACAACCCGTATGAAGAATAGTAAGGGGCGCGGTTTACATACGGCCCATCCAATCGGTAGAGGCTGTACTGGAGTCCCGTGCTGGACTGGGCCTCGGTCTTGCCTGGTGTCATGCAACCGACTATTGAATATGTGATGGCGGCAGAAGACTTGAGAATTCCCGGGGAGGGTATTCTTATAGGGGATAAGATATACTCTGGTGTAACCCTAACTTTAGATAACTGTCTCCTGCCACTGGAGCGACTACAGCAGAGTCCGTCCGCTGAACATGGGCTCTCCGCGGATACCGAGGAGCAGCTGCGAATGCGGAGCTGTGAGTTGATACAGGCCGCGGGTATTCTGCTTAGACTCCCGCAGGTTGGTAACAGCTATCTAGCTAACTATTGTGCCGAAGTTAAGTAGAATTTGCAATCAAAGTCAGACAAATCTAATTGTACAGGTCAAACACGAGACCGTGTCTAGAATCAACAGCTAAGTTAAAGACGCATATTATTTACCAATGAGGCAGGCCATGCGATGGATTTAAATCGTAGTTAGCAAGTTAATTGATAAACGTTCTCTCCAGGTAGCCATGGCCACGGGGCAGATCCTTTTCCAGAGGTTCTACTATTGCAAATCGTTCGTCAGACACTGTGCAGAGGTAGGACCCTCACTATCATGCTCTGTTTGACAACCAGTTCCACTGCAAAAGTCCGTTATCAGACTTAGCTCAACATTCACCCCTTTACTATTTGTTCACACTGTTGCTGTGACAAACTAATCTCATGATGCTATTTGTCCTCTTTCCCCTTCTCAAAATACCCATCTACCTCCCTGCCTGTCTCTTTCCAGATGGTTGCCATGGCTTGTGTGCACCTGGCTTCAAAGATCGAGGAGGAACCGCGCAGGGTACGAGATGTTCTCAATGTGTTCTACCACCTCAAACACAGCAAAGGCAAAAGGTAAGGGGTTCTGAACTCCTCTTCCAGTTCTCCCAACCCTCTTGCGGTATTCTGTATATCGCTAACCATGTGTATCTTCCAGGGCCCAGGTCCCCATGCCTTTGGATGCCAGCTACATCAGTGCCAAGGCTCAGGTAATCAAGACAGAGAGGAGAGTACTGAAGGAGCTGGGCTTCTGTGTGCATGTCAAACACCCCCACAAGGCAAGCAGCAGACTCCTTACCTCACCACCTTCAATACATTCAGTGGCGCATTTGATCTAAAACAGGACAATTGATAACCACTGGTTTAGGCCCTGTTTGCTCTACTGGTTTGTTGTGATTGCTACTGTAGGCTTGGATTTGTATTACCATGACATGCCTAACAGATTATCTTGTCTATGGCAATTTACATTGCATCTGGTCTTGGGAACACATCCCTAACAGTTTTTGTGCTGCTCTGTCACAGATCATTGTGATGTACCTCCAGGTGCTGGAGTGTGAGAAGAACACCAAGCTGGTACAGACAGCTTGGTGAGTATCTTCTTGATATTTTGTTTAATAATTTCTCAGTGTATCTCAAATGTCATATGAGGAAGAGTTCTTATTTATCTATTTTCATCTCGCTCTCCACCTCTCTCTGCTGCTATCTGTTTTCTAGGAACTACATGAATGACAGTCTGAGGACAGATGTGTTCCTGAGGTTCAGTGCTGAGACCGTGGCCTGTGCCTGTATCTACCTGTCAGCCAGAACACTTCAGGTAGGACACTACAGTGTACACTTATGTGCTTTAAACATGCTAACACATAAGGTATTTTACAGTAATATACCATCCCAGGTTGTCATTCATACACCTGCACATATCAGCACACCTACTACACAAACCAAGATTTTATCTAAGGACATATGCGCAAACATGATTAGCTGGTCTATATAGCTCCCAGATGTCCATAACAACAACATGACCACCTGTCTGATTCCCCACCCTCCTCCCGTCTTCCATGCAGATCCCTCTGCCGGACCAGCCTCCCTGGTTCCTGCTGTTTGGTGCGTCTGAGGAGGACCTGAGGGAGATCTGTGGGCGGATCCTGAGGCTGTACTCACTGCCCAACATCTCCCTCCCCAGTATGTTAAAAGAAGTGGACCAGTGTCACCTGGCCCTGGATGCACGCATCGCCAAGGCTAAGCTGGCAGGAGGGGGACTGCTGGCTGTGGGCACCCCCACCCTGGACGTCCCCTCCAGCTTCTCCCCTGCCTCCAAAGCAGGTGAGACAGACGCACACCACTCACCCATAGGAAACACACTGTGTAATAAGTGATATCTTAATGTTTTATATCATGTTTTTTGTTTCTATTTCCTTACTTTTGCATCCTGGCATCTTTAAAAAAATATATATTATTACCGTCCTCTCCACTTCTGTTTGTCTCATGCGCTCATCATTTCCTTTAGCAACCCTTTGACTTTGTAACTATTTCCTCCTACAAAGTTGCTTATTCTCATCTTTCTTTGTCCTAGCGTCGCCTGCTGTACCACAGACCAACAGGGAGTCTCCCCTAAATCAAGTCGCCCTAAAAAATGCCTGCCGGAAACTCACTAACGGAGACGAGTAAGTATTCTTCCTCTACTGGAGTATGGGGATATCTGTACTGAGTATATTTGTGCGATTGAATGGAGCTGCTTTCCCTCATGAAATGAAGACTCTTCTATTTTTGCCTTTCTTCTTCTTTTTTTTTCTCAGGAAGAAAAGAGGGAGTCGTAGTGATGAGAGAAGAGAGACTCAGTCCATGTCTCCTTCCAGAAGAAGGTATGGAAGAAGCACTGTGCCTTACTCTGTTTCATGCGGACTCCATATTGAGTCTCAGCTCTGAGACTAACTTCACTCTCTGTTTTCAGACGCAGTCGCAGTGTCTCTTCTCCTTTGCGCTCTGTCTCTCCCACCCACCGCCAGAAAATCAGTCGCCGGGATAGAGAAAGGGAAAAAGAGCGGGAGCGTCGGCGGGAACGGGAGAGGGAGCGGGGAAGAGGAAGGAGAGATGAATACTCACGTAGAAGATAACTCTCATAGGTGTTATCAAGGAAGAGCTATCGTAAATGACCTATGGAACAGCACATCATGGACCAAATACAAGCCAGACTTTCCAATGTTTTCACTTTTGTAGATTGTTTGTATTACATTATAATTTGGGAAACTATGCTCTAAGATCATAGTCCAAAGCTTTTGTCTGAACAATATTTTTGAAATAAAAATGCTTTTAGATGATCTGTTGTCTTGTTTTATGAATGGCATCAAGTGATTTAGATCACTTCATTGGTCAACCTCACACAAGGTTCAACTGAAATGTGACTTCCGCTTTTAACCCAAACCCTCCGAAAGATTCATACATACAGGTTCTGATGCTGTTGTGGGGGATTAAGTACCTTGCTTAATGGCTTCTTGGATTTTGATACCAACAACCCTCCGGTTGCTAGCTTTACGTTCTGCCATGTTTTCCTGTCGTACCCGGGATTCAAACTGGCAACCCTCTAACTGCTAGGCTACCTGCCACCCATTCAGCACCACAACCAAACACACCTCTACATCCCTACCTAGGGAAGCTAGACATGATCATGAACCTAGCTGTCAAGGAAGCATGTTTTAATTAGGCTGACTGATGAATCGCTCGTGAAGCTGAACTCTGGGATTGTAACCCCTACAATATCTGATCTCTGGCCTAGCAGAGGTTAGTTGAGTAAACTAGGGAAAGTTACTCAATGAAAAGTTACTCACTCTTCTAAAAAAAAAAAACACTTTGAAAATAGGGCCCTGGATTAGGATGTAGACAGACAAAGTATTCTACCCAGGACTCACTCTAATTCTTTAGCTGAGATGGAGGCCCCAATGTCGGAGTTGAGAGGGCAGGGGCCGGTGGGGATGGAGCTCTGTGTCACCATGTCTCCCACTCAGACCGCCTTCTACATTATTCTGATCCTGCTGGGTATCACAGTTTACACCACAGTGGTTGGTGTGATCGGGAGAATGTGTTCAAAGACCCCAGTGGAGTACATAACTCAGACATCAACCTGGTGAACATGGCCCTCTCCAACCTGCTCATGTCTGTCCTGAGGAACGCCCTGCTGGTCATCGCTGACCTGGAGCTGGGTTGGTCTGGGACAGGTGTCGAGCACTGGAGTAGAGGATGCTGAAGAATAATAGCTTTATGTGGGTGCTTGAGACAAGGGTGAGGCAGGTATGGGGATTGTGTGTGGTTTGGGCTCTAAGTAAAAGGTTTGTGATTATGGGATTTGGTATTTAAGATATCAGAGGGTTTTGGGCTGATCTTTGAGGAATGGTAGTTTAAAATGCAAGCGCAAGGGAGGGTGGTGTGGTCTGTGATTGGAGATATGCTATGTGAAATGAAAGCAAGCTGACAATATACCGTGCCATAATTACTGGAATTAATATTGTTCCGGTTGACACTATTGTGTACACACACACAGACACACACAAAAACTGACACCCAGCTCTCTCTCTGTAGCTGTCCTCCTCCAGACACTGGTGTTGCTTCCTGATGGGGGTATGGGGGTATCTTCTCACCTCCTCTCTCCTCCCCCTCCCATGCAGAACCTGATGTTTTTCAACAGCACCACACACGCCCTGCTGGGCTGTTTGTGGAACTTCCCCTCCAGCTACGCGGGCCTGGCCTAAGCCACCACCACCATGGTGATCCACAAGACAGTGCCCATTATGCTGATGGCCATCTACACGCTCTACGCCCATAGCAGGACCCGCTACCCCACACACATGACCACGGACGCACCCGCCCTGAAGAGGGTACCGTCCGAGAGACGAGCTGCCAAGGTGAGAGAGGCTGGACAGGATTCAGAATTATGCCATGTTAAAGGTACCCTGCTTACTATGGATGGAAGGATGGAGACGTACAGCACATGTAATGTGTACCTGTAACATGAGGAATGTGGGAAAAAAATTGCTTATGGGTTACCAAGGTGTTTCTGTATAGCACTCTGTGACATCTGCTGATATAAAAAAAGGCTTTATAAATACATTTGATTGATTGAGTGATGATCCAGGTTTGCTTTTAATAAACAGTGTTATTACAGAAAATGCATGTTTATGTGTATGTTTTATGACCCTTATGCTAAGAGAAGAAGAAAACAGGTAAATAGTTTCACAGTATTTCCCCTCCCTGCCCTCGTTCTTTCTCTAGGTGATTCCAGCCCTCATAATGCTCTTCAATGGGTCTTGGGGAACCAGCCTCATCTCTATAAACTACTTTAACTACAACCAAGGTGTCATGTTCTGACCTTTATTTCCTTTGTTTTGTATTTATTTAGTATGGTCAGGGCGTGAGTTGGGTGGGTAGTCTATGTTTATTTTTCTATGATTTGGGGATTTGTATGTTTCGGCCTAGTATGGTTCTCAATCAGAGGCAGGTGTCATTAGTTGTCTCTGATTGAGAATCATACTTAGGTGGCTTGGGTTGCACTGTTTGTTGGTGGGTGATTGTCTATGTTGATTGCTTGTGTCAGCACAGTTTGCATTTAGCGTCACGGTTGTTTTTGTGGTCAGTACTTTCTTTAATTAAATATCAAGATGAACACAAACCACGCTGCGTTTTGGTCCGCCTTTCGTTCAACAGAAGAAAACCGTGACACAAGGTTTGTCAGCCGAGTTCCTCCTGGTTACAGCTCGCTTTGCCAACACCATCTTCAATGCCATTTCGCCCATCGTGCTGACAGTGCGTGCTGTCATTAAGTCTATTCTTACTCACTGACAGAGCCCACACTCTGACACACACACTGCAACTGACACAATGGGGAAGTCAGTGGAAAGATATTATACTTGCCCTCAGCCTAACAGTAACATAGAATTATATGGTTGTTAGCATTCCTCTAACCATTGGCATCCATTTTGATCCTCTTCCTTAGGCAGGCTGTTTTAATATGGCCACTATGAGAGACAAACACATTCATTTTTATGACCATTTCTAAGGATGCAATGATCAGTACTGAGGAAGAGCACTGTCACTTGTTTGGAGGGGTTTTGTAGTAAAGCTTGTTGACTTCTTAATTGAAATCAAATGTGATACTCTGTACTTGTCAGTGAGACTACATTAACACAATTTATTTCTGACAAGCTGACTTTTTGTGAGTGAGAGAATGTTTTTGGTGTATTGAGTGTACTTAAGAGGGCACTCCTAGCTGTAGATAGTTGTTGTTACATGTTCTGACTTGTTTGCTCTTTAATAAACAGTCAAATACCATCTCCCAGCCTCTGAGACAGTTTATGCCCTGAGGTTCCTCTACATCAGAGTTTCACAAACTTCACAATATTTCAATACTCCAAATGTAGAAGATCTTAAACATTCCAATATCTTAAAAGTAGTACGGTATTTATTGGGTGGGTTATTACATATTTAGACAGGGTTTTATATACATGTTGACATTTAAACACAGACTGAAGGGGAGGTAAGCATTGGTTAATTAATGATTCCATACAGTGGTATGCCTTAATTCATTCATTCATTCATTTATTTGCTTTAACTCTCTCCTCTTATTTGATAACCTCTCTCTCCTTCTGAATAGTGAAAACGGTTTGTTTTGAGGTCGTCTCCCTTGTGTCTGGAGCTTTGCTTTCATCTATTATTTTCTCCTGTTGACATTTCACTCTGTCAGCACAGCCAGCGATCATCCTCATGATCCTCCTCCTCAGCTTGCCGTGTCCCAGAGCCACCACCATGGGACTGAAGCCCACAAACACAGAAGCAGAGAAGTGGGCCACAGTCAGCAGCTCCTCCGCATGGTGCCCCCTGTTATGGTTATAGTATGTCACCGCGGCAACTTGCAGGACCCAGCACACCACAAACAGCATCACAAGCAACATAATCACATGACTGGCCTTGCGTTCACTGGACACATGTCTGTCCAGCTCGCCATGCGTCCCTCCCCCTGCCTCGCCTGCCGAGGTGACGGCCCGGATGTGTTTGGCCAGCGAGTGCAGCGTAGCCAGGTTGGTGCCCACCATCAGCATCAGGGGAACCACCTCATTGAGGACCAGGGAGGTGGAGGCGAAGGCCGAGCCCTGCTCCTCCGAGGGGAATTCCCACATACAACCCAGCAGGGGCCTGGTGGTGCAGCTGATCACCATCAGCTCCACCGTGGCATTGCCTTGGACATGTGTGGTGTAAACCAGCGCTGGCAGGGAAAAGGCGAGATTGAGTCCCCAGACAAGCCCCAGAGCCACCCACACCTTCCTCCTCTCATGCTCCTGTGCAAGGGGGCCCATGGCCACATGCTGTCGCTTCAGGGTGGCACAGTGGAAGGCACTGAGGGTCAGAGTGACCCAGCAGCCCACGGCCCGCCACCACACCCACAGCAACATGAAGAGGCGGCACCAGCCCTGGGACAGTGACACGTCCAGACCCAGATCAGACACAAAGATGGGTACCGTGCGGAACAGAGACGTCAGTAGGTTGGCCAGCGACAAGTTCACCAGGATGATGTCAGAGGGAGGGAGCCGACGAGACAAATTTCCAATGGCCGACTGGAACACCTGAGAGAGAGGGAGAGAGAGAGTATAATTAATTATTACACTTAACACTGTGTGATGTCCTCTTAAGCTGATATTCCATGGCTATCGGCAGTTAGGGTTCCATTTATTTTTTTGATAGTTCTCTCCTCACCACATGGATGACCAGTATGTTTCCCAGGATGCCAGAGAAGACCAGAAACCCAAACAGAATAGCATCTACAGTGAGGACCTCCGACATCGCATCGTCCTCAGCATGGCGCCACTATTTATTTCTTATTCATTGCATGGATGTGTCTCAACTATCAAGAGTGGTGAGAGCTACTCTCCCTACTCTGTTACTCTACCAGGGTATCCATTGTATATCTGCCTTTATCCTGTTCATTGTGAACTATTTATATAGACACACACACTCATACACAAACAAAGCCATACCGTTGCTGACCCAGCTCAGGGTCAATTTACTCCAATAATTTGTCGCCTAGATACCATGCCCTTACCTGCTGCTAAGGCATGCAGATTTTTCACTCCATTGGCCAACTGCAAAAACACACACCTCTTATCAACTCATACCCCACAGACAGGCCACATCTACAAGAAATGTGAGGCTGACTAACACCTGAGACCATAAAGATATACAAATAATTTCAGCTCATTTCAGTGGGTGTCCAGACTTGTATTTATTTTTTGCCCTGTTACACAGCTGGCTGTAAATGGTTAATTCAAACAAATAAAACAGTGAAATCTTCCTATTTTAACAGGGGTATGTTATTGTGTCAGATATCTGTTGGCCCATACATGTATATTTAGATGTTTGTGTGTTATGTTATAATCCATTCGTTTGTGCCCCATCCCATGAGTGTCTCTACCCCCTCATCGTTAGCTCCCATTGTTCAGATGTAGAGAGGCATCATCAGACTAATTTACCCAGCACACCCCAGGGGCTTCCCAGGGGTCTTATTAAAACCCTCCCATCCACTGATGCTGCAGTATTATTCATTAATCACACTGTTCCTGTCCTCTCCCTTGGCCCTACTAGCTTGCCTATTGTTTCCTTTTGGGAATGGAAATATAATCATTATCTCCAATAACCTTGTCAGTGAACTGCTGAGTCGAATTGATCAGAAATTAAAATGAAATGCTCTCAAATTCAAGATCTTCATATATATGAAGCTTTTTGTGACCATTATATCTGCCAGTAGGAGTTGTTATACTTCGGGTTGTATTACCTATATGATGATTAGGCTCCTCATCAACACAGCAATCAAGATTGTTGTAATCGAGCTCTGGTTAACAATGATCTGATCGTTCTAACGATGATATTATTGTAAAGAGGTTATAAGAGGTTGTACAACTAACCAGAAATTAATGTTTCCGGAAAAAAATCTTCAGAAGTGTTTCAGTGTGTGCTAAAGAAACCTAGCTCTCTACACGGTCTGCCGTTTAACTAGCGCCAGAATATTGTGGAACGTTATCGACCTATTATCAACTATTACCACTTGAGGTCGCTGTAGGTTTGGAAATAGCATCACATCAAAACCAACTACAGCCCTGGGTTACCACTGACAATATTCAAATGTCAGCGTAAGTAACATATACTAATCTCATTAATGTGTTAAAAACTGTTACCAGAGTTAATTGCTGCAAGTTTCATAGTCTTCTACAATACATGTTTTCCCCCCGAAAATAGGACATTTGTTTTACAGGATAAAGATGCACAAGACAATATCCTATAATGTATTTCCAATAAACTGCCTTGATAGCATGGACAAAAGACTACACACATCCGCCTTGAAGACTACATACAGCCTAACACCAAATGTGGGAAAGAGGAGAGGGAGGAAGGACGGGTGGGTGGAAGGAAGGATGGAAAGGCACAAAAAAGTAACGGAAATGGTGTCAGGGAAATTAAGATTGGATTGGGGATTTGAAATGATGACTCATGATGTAATTGACTGCTGATGACTAGGCTACAAACATTCTGACAGACACACACAAACACACACTTCCTCACAACAACCATCAAAGAAAGGAGGACAAGACTGGGCCAAATGTGATTAAAAAGATAACTGCCGCGGTCCTCGTTCTCGAAAACCCAGACGTAAGTTATTTTCTCAAATAGCCAAAATGCATCTTACATTGATTTCCGTTATATTAACAATTGTAATCAGCGATGTGACCTATTTATTGGTTGGTTTAGTTGTGTACATAACTAACATTACGTGTATGGATAAACAGATCAAGCATGCGTATCCAAGTGATAGCAGTCTGGCTCATTCTCTAATAGTGTGGATTGTAAACTATCAATCATCCAACTAGGTATATGATTGTTACTGTCTGCTTTTGTTGCAGATTGTTTTCGTGCTCTGCACCGGGGAGAGGCTACACCGCATTGTTGGAGTAAGACTGTTATGGAAGCCACATGCCCCGGTACCTCTCTTTCTCGCCTCGGATCTCCGCTGACAGTAACGGCGCAGTCCACTATCAATTTGCACTAAATACAGTGAGAGTGAACCTGTAAAACGGGAAGACATGAGAGGCCAACCGCGGCTGTCCCTGGTCGCCTTCTCGGCAGTGCTTCTCTGTCTGTGTCGCGCAACAATCGCAGTTTCCAACCAGACACGCGGCGGCCGCGATGCGCAATTACCATCAGCGTCAGCATCTTCATCAGACGAGGGAAGCGAGAAGGACGTGGATGTCTCCCCAAACTCTGACCAACACCATAACTACGGTATTGATTATTTCAGTAAGAATGAAACTATGAGCACACCAAAGCTGGAGGGGGACCTCAGCTATAGGAATGGCACTTCATCCATCAACACCAGCAGAGGCAATACAGGAACCACTGTGATATCTGGCAGGCCAGACCATGTGCAAGGTGAAACAAGGTGGGTCATGGCCATGGAGGGAGAAGTGGCACCAATATGTGCCTACCGGGTAACAGATGGGGGAATCGGGGGGAGGTTGTGTTTTCGACACACACAGCAGGGGTTCAGGTGTCATCATGGAGACTGCCGGACTGTTCCGTCTCCAGGAGGGTCCCTGGTGGCCAACATTCTGACCAATGGTAGCGTGCTGCTACAGTGGACATACGAAGGTCTGAGGGGAGAGGCTCAAGGGACAACCAAAGGAAACACAGCTAGACATGACCTAGATAAACAAGAGACTAAGACTAGAGGAACAATTGTAGAGGGACAGAAAGGGGCCCCTAGGACAGGGCTTGGGGTAGAGAGCAGGATTTTGATTGCACCACTAAAGAGTGTATTCAGTGGACGACGGGTCAGAAGAGGTGGGTTTGCGCTGAGCTGCTGGTGGAATGGGAGCTACACCCAGTTTGAGTGCGCTGGTCTTCATCTTGGCTCCGGTTGCAGGGACTTCCTGCTGACTGAGCTCCATGAGAACGTCCCCTACCGCATCTGCCTACATCCGCTGGCCTCCACCCTGACCCCACCGCCCCACTCAGGAGGAGCAGGCCAAAGACAGGACCTGGGAGACTGCTTGGAGTTCACCGTCTCACCATTGGGCATGCAGGACATTGTGATCGCCATGACAACAGTGGGAGGAGCCATCTGTGTGATGCTGGTCATCATCTGCCTGTTGGTGGCATACATCACTGAGAACATCATGAGCCCCACGACACAGCACTCACACTCCACATACCACACACACTCTCACCACTAATGTCACTCACGCACGCACACACACGGGCACACACTTGTATCCTTGTTAAGCAATATCACACAAATTTATTTTACTCCCACATCTAAATCAATACACTAAAAATACATGTATGTAACATACTGTGATTGAACAACCACACACACATAATAAAATCTCACAGTGATTCAGGGCATCGCACCTTACACACGACTAAAATACATCATACCTGTGCAAGCTTGTGGAAGAACGATGAACTAAGCCGCAGAATAGACCACCACACTTTCAAATACTATTAAATACTTTTCAAATGATAGGGTTACATCTCTGTTTGTGTGTGCATATTTTCCTCTCATGTGTATTTATCTCATTAGCCTTTCTGCTAGTAATCAACGTGTGCTGTGTTAGAGATAGTAAGATGGTAGTCGGTAGGCCTACCTAAGAGTGAAACATTGTCTACAGTTGAGCAGAGGAAAAACAAATGTGTCCCAACCAGCATAAACCAGTATTTCTAAAGATGTCTATTTTCTTGGAGCCCAGTTATAGATTGGTTATGATTACCTCTGTTAAGTGCCAAATAATAAGTGCAAGCACAGTAGGTAATTTAATTAGTGCTTTCTTCATTTTTACCTCAGAGAGGATTCATTTAATTAATGTCAACAATTAACCCCCAGGCAGCCTAGAATGATTCCTATTGCCATATCTTGTCATGGCTGTAGAGAAGGCTGTATGTCATAGACCTTCAACAGGCTGGTCTGCTCTGCAGTCTGCCAAATACTGTACCAAACCTCTATTTTAGGAGGCTCCGTGGAATCAATAAAACACACAGAATATGTGTGTATGTGTACCCATGTACAGAAAAATATGATTCATATTTGTATCGATCCATCCATCCATCCATCCATCCATCCATCCATCCATCCATCCATCGTACAAATAAAATATTGATGCCTATGCCTAGACTGTGTGCAATTAATAACGGATACATGTGGCACAGTTGCAGCCTGTTTTCCAGCATCATCAGGGCTTGAGGACTGGTCGGGTCAGACTGGAAAAGTTTATGATGACGTCATGGATGCACCATAAATGGCTTTGGTGTGAAGCCCTGCCCCCATATGACATCAGCTCTAAAACCTTGTGGATAAAACTCCCCGTCGCCATTTTAACAGGCTCACAGAAAGAAGGTTATCCGATTGCTTTGACTCATTTATATATACACCCTGTTGTATTTGGTTGGTTAGTTAAAACGAAGGTCTTCCCTGCAGTCTTTTTGTGGTAGCTACATTTGTACCACGTTTAAACGAGTTGTGTGTAGTACTTTCTTAACATTCGATTGCTAGTTCTTTCAGAAAAATAGCATTCGCAATGCCGAGCCACCCGCTGCGCGTGGCGGTGGTGTGCTCGAGCAACCAGAACCGCAGCATGGAAGCGCACAACATCCTCAGGTAACATTACTGGAAGACAAACTACGACGACATGCCACGAAGCCGCAACTTTTGATTTTCAGCGGCCTACTTTAAAAAAAACTTGGTTGAGAGCTCACCCTCCTCCACACAACAATGCAGGCTTGCTACGCCGACCGCAGTCTGTTTGCGGCAAACGACGGATCGACGCATTTTTATTACACTAATATGGCTAACTTCCATATTTTACAAGATTGAGACTTATAGGTCTTTATGAAGCTCAACTAATTACGAGTGTCACACATGGAGAAAGGGCGAATTTATTTTTTCCTCGCCGGTGTTGACTACCGGAAGTAGGGCATTTTTAACTCAGTCGGCATAGCCGTCAGTCACTAGCTGGAAGTAACTAGAACAAACTGGTTAGAACTAGGTAGGCAACGGACCAGTCAATTACCTGAAATTGTAAAAATATCATTAGAAAAAAATTGATACAAATAGCTATGCATCACCTAGAATTTACTTTCATGTTCTGGGTTATTCCATGAAAGGATCATAAAAGCAATTGTCCCCCAACAGCCTCAAAATGAAATAACTTTTAGGCAGGGTAACACTAAAATAATACATCTTACGACTAATTTGTCATTTCACTGAGTTAAAAAAACTGATGGAAAGAAAGGTAAGGAGAGTGAGCCTATTGGGTAATTACAGAAGATTCCTGCAATATGGCTCTTGTAATGAGAACTTCATTGATGATGACATCCACGCATTTCCCCTGCTGTGGTCTATACTTTTTGCATTGTATGTGCTGGTCTGAAAGTAACCATATTTTCCCGTTTCAATCTCTATTTCTTTCCGTTTCTATAGCAAGCGTGGCTTTGACGTGCGCTCTTTTGGGACAGGGTCCCATGTGAAGCTACCTGGTCCAGCACCGGACAAGCCCAATGTGTATGACTTCAAAACGACTTATGAACAGATGTACAACGACCTGGTCCGCAAGGACAAGGAGCTGTATCCCCTGCACACTTGCATTCACACACACCTTAAACACAGCCCCATCTCTTCCATGTTTCCTTTCTTCAGTGAGTTATTCTCTTAATATTCACTGGAAATATACCAAATTATATGAATGAAAACATGAAGGGTCACTGAACATGGAGGTGCATGTTAAAGGTTTGTGATTTTGTAGTAAAGGATGTCCTAACCTGATCCCAGATCTGTTTGTGTTCTTGCAAACACTGTTGCTGCACTTGCCAAACATTGGCATGACAGTGAATGACATGGGAGTTTGCATGATGGCTCATGCAGACTGGCACTCAGGCTAGTCCTCACATTTTTTGTGAGATTTATCACATGCTGTCACATTGCTTTTTCTAATGAGTGGGCTGCATGAAAGATTTCACTTTTGACAGGTTCATGTAAACAAGTATCCATTTAACCTCTATAGCTAGGTAGGTTGTTTCTGGACCCAGAAACCAGAAGATCTAGGGAATATATCTGTCTTTCCATATCAAGACCAGGATGTAGACTATAAACAAAACATAAATGCTGGTTTGTTGAGCACTATGTATTTGACCCAACTACATGTCTGTGTAGTTTATATCTTGCATTGTAAATTGGCAAGGGCACTACTGTTGAATGTGAACATTAATTCCTTCTGTGCTGTTTTAGTATATGCTTCCACATGTAAATAATTTAACCCCCTCCTTCCACTACAGGGCTCTCAACCAAACTCCTCAGAAAAATAAATTTACCATTGAAGCCAAGTTCTTATCTTTGAAAAGGCATCAATTCATATAACAACTCTGGAGCCCACATGGTTCAACCTTAAATGGACTCCTACTGCTACACTTGGGATCTGAATCAAGTGGATAGGTGTAAGCAGGAAGGTGAACATTGGAGCTATTATCATATTGTAGATGCCAATAAAATCCTATCACATCTACTGAAGTGCATAGCAGGGTAGGGGCTAGAAATCCATTTGGGATTCAGAATAAGACTGAAGTATTTGAGACAGTTCTGTGTTAGAAGGTATGCTCACTTGTGTTTTAAATGTACCCCCAAACATTTTATGACAACTGAGATATCTGCATGCTTGTAAAAAAAAGGGGTGTATGAATTGTTAGTGGGAACTTAATAACACTCCTTTCACTTCCCAAGTCCCTATTTTAGGAGTGTACAAGAGTTGACACCCATCCTTACAGTGCAGGCAAAGATTGGAGATCATTTCTGTAATGTTTTCTTGACTTCATCTCCCTCTTTCTTCCAAAACCCAGCATATTTTCTCCAAATGTAAAATTGTTAGGTGAGGAAGGTGAGTTTATCTAGAATACTGTACTGGTAGTTTATTAGATGCCAGTTATTTGAAGTTATTCAACTTCCAAAGATCATGTCTTTCATGTGTTTTTATGAGTTTTGGCCTCTAGAGGGTGTTGTCTAACTGGTGTGTCAATCTGAGACATTTGATATATTTTCATAGATCCCTTAGTGTTTGAGGTCTTGTGTGTTGTCTCTCGTCTTGCTGTGTTCCTTGACCCTCAGCACCTCAGATACACACAGAATGGAATCCTGCACATGTTGGACCGCAACAAGCGGATTAAGTCCCGACCGGAACGCTTCCAGAGCTGTAAGGACCAGTTTGACCTGGTCATCACCTGTGAGGAGAGGGTCTACGACCAAGTGCTGGAGGGTGAGGGGACTGGTGACCAGAAGGGTGGAGGGATTCACATGTCAAGTTATGAACTGTTGTAAATGGGGTTTAATGCATGTGAAATGCAACTGACGTATTGAATACACTTCCATGAAAGCATGCATAACTATGAAGTTAGTCTAGCGCTAGGCCAATCTGTCTACATGTTGATCAACTATCACTACTCTCCCACTCAGACCTGAGCTCTCGGGAGCAGGAGACCTTCACGCCGGTTCACGTCATCAACGTGGACATCCAGGACAACCACGAGGAGGCCACACTGGGGGCTTTCCTCATCTGTGAGCTGTGTCAGTGTGTGAGTGTCTGTCTGCCCGACCCTACGCAGCTACAATCACACAGTTACTTTGTCATAGGGAATGCCAGTTTTTGTTATAGGAACATGGTATAATGGGGAGTCAGAGACTCTACTCCTGGGGTACATGGTGGTCTTTTTTTCTACAGTGTTGAATGAGCTCTGCTATATACATGTTGGTGACATACAGTACATGTAATTGAAGATGGTACACAGGGCATTTTGTGGTGTTGGGATGATTGTGTTGAGAGACAGCAATGGTGCATGAGTTAGTGGTACGTCTCTGTGATTCTGTTAAACTGGGACTTAAATTGTATTTGATGCATTTGCCTTGCCCAGTGTAGCAGGTGTTGTGCTCAGACTGTCCCTTCTCCCCGTCTCAGATCCAGCACACCGATGACATGGAAAACGAGATGGACGAGCTGCTGCAAGAGTTTGAGGACAAGAGCAACAGGCCTTTCCTCCACACAGTCTGCTTCTACTGATGCACCTGCTACCAAATCTGCAATATCATACGCCCCCTGACCAAACATGCACGTTTATACACAGGCTCATGTGCACTTCCGTATGAACTTCCTGATTTACTTTTCACACAGACCTACACAATGCTCAATCTCTGCTGTTGGTCAGGGCCGAGGGTGAAGGGATGGTTGCTTTCTGCTTTCTCAATTAAGTGGACAGGCTCATCCCTCCCTCCTGCTCTGCCTTTCCTCCTTGGGGCCAAGGTGGGTCCAAAGTCCTCCCCCCATTCTATAGTGAAACCACTGACCCGCCTCCCCACAAAGAGAAATGCCTCTTTTGTCAAAATCCTCTACCTCCAAAGGAGGATTTTTTTGTTGTTCAAGTGTTGCACAGTGATGTGGATTGCAAAGCAACATTGATTTGAGTTCCTTTTAAAGAATGAATATATTTTTTATTTTAAGTATACTTTGTCACATTTACTCTTTATTGTGGAGAGTAGTAGTGTTTACGGGATAGAGTGGAGACGGGTTAGGTATGAATGTGTGACTGTATCTGAGTGTGAACCAGTAGTTAATTAGGAATTAATCTAAATAGGGGGCTATATAATGAACAACCAAATAGAGACTTCAAGGTTCTCATTTTGCCCTCTTAATTTACGTTCTGTATGATTCATATTTAAAAACAAGATTTGCTACCTTTTTCAGGGAGGAATATTTTTTTCTTTTGTAAATTGAAAAGAATGAAAACATTGTAATTATTTGCAAACTGAGGACTCAGTCCATAGTGCCTGAATATTTCTGTATGTACATATGAATCCAATGAATGAATAAACATGTCGAGAAAAACATTTGAATAATTGACTGTCCTTTTTAGTGTTGCACATTTTTTTTCTCAGTTTAGTCAAGTAGCAGAGGCTCTTATTCAGGGAGTACCAGTACCGAGTCGATGTGCAGGGGTATGAGGTAATTAAGGTAGCTATGCACATATAGGTAGGGATAAAGTGTCTCGGCAATGGTATAGATAGTGAGCTGTAGCAGCAGCGTAATTGGTGAGGGTGTGTGAGGCGTCAGTATGCATATGTGTGGATGTTATGTGTGTAAGGGAGTATGTGTGTGTGGGTAGAGTCCACTGTTGTGCATAGTCAGTGCAAGAGTTCATAAAATGTAAAAAAAAAAATCAATGCAGGTAGTTGAGTTAGCCATTTGATTAGCTATTTAGCAGTCTTATGGCTTGGGGGTAGAAGCTGTTCAGGGTCCTTTTGGTTCCCGACTTGGTGCACTGGTAGCACTTGCTGTGTGGTAGCAGAGAGAACAGTCTATGGCTTAGGTGGCTGGAGTCTTTGACAATTTTTGGGGCCTTCCTCTGATACCACCTGGTATAGAGGTCCTGGATGGCAGGGAGCTCGGCCCCAGTGATATACTGCGCCGTACTCACAACCCTCTGTAGCGTCTTTCAGTCGGGTTCCTTGCAGTTACCTTACCAAGCAGTGATGCAACTGTCGTGCCCTCTGCACAACTGTGTGAGTGTGTGGACCATATTAATTCGTTAGTGATGTGGACACTGACGATCTTGACCCACTCCACCATAGCCCCATCGATGTGGATGGGGGAGTACTCCCTTTTCCATTTCCTGTAGTTCACAAACAGGCCCTTTGTCTTTCTCACGTTGAGGGAGAGGTTGTTGTCCTGGCACCACACTGCAAGGTCTCTGACCTATAGGCTGCCTCATCGTCGTCAGTGATCTGTCCTACCACCGTTGTGTCACCAGCTCTTTGTGGGTGACAGGGAGTACAGAAGGAGACTAACCACACACCCCTGAGGGGCCCTGTGTTGATGGTCAGCGTGGCGGATGTGTTGTTGCCTACCCTCACCGCCTGGGAGGCGCCCCGTCAAGAAGTCCAAGATCCAGTTGCAGAGGGAGGTGTTTAGTCCCAGGGTCCTGAGCTTAGTAATGAGCTTGGAGGGGATTATGGTGTTGAATGCTGAGCTGTAGTCAATGAACAGCATTCTTACATAGCTATTAATTTTGTCCAGGTGGGTGAGGGCAGTGTGGAGTGCAATAGAGATTGCATAATCTGTGGATCTGTTGCTTGAGGTAGTATGTGAATTCTAGTGGGTCCAGGGTGTCTGAGATGATGGTGTTGTGAGTCCTGACCAGCCTTTCAAAGCATTTCATGGCTATAGATGTGAGTGCTACAGGGCGATATTCATTTAGGCAGGTTACCTTGGTGTTCTTGGGCATGTGGACTATGGTGGTCTGCTTAAAACAAGTTGGTATTACAGACCTGGTCAGGGATATGTTGAAAATGTCAGTGACAACACTTGCCTGCTGGTCAGCGCATGCTCTGCGTACGCCTCTCTGCATGCATTTGGAAGATTTTAATCAACAAATGTACCTTGTCAAGGTTCTATAGCCCCAATGACAGCATTCATAAAGAATGCAGTGAGAATCAATTGTATCCTCTTCCATCTGCTCATGTCCATATGGCAACATGATACTATGTGTAACATTTCAAATGTGTTTTGCCCTACTAGGCCATTTAATCACTTACCTAAGACATTGTCAGCATGCCCAACTAACATTTTGTTCTGTCCTGATCTTACTCCAATTTCACTGATTAATGATAAGCAATACAATTGTTATATTCAGTGCACAGAAACAATTGAGTGGCTGGGACACAGTGTAGCCTGGCTCACCTTGAATTGCACATGGAACATAATAATGTCAGAGAGTATGATTTGATTGATGCGGCAGTTTGTTCATACTGATAGAGGGAAGGATGGGAGGGCTGCAAGGTCACTGATTTATGGTTAATGCTAAAAGGAAATTCCCCAGAGACAAAGCTAGGGTTAAACTAAAGTGACAGTCCCGTATCCTAACCTCCCTCTGTCATCTCTAGTAACATACATGGATAAATGACTTTGTCCTTGCCATACATGAGCTACAATAGGACTATAGGACCAGGGTTTTTTGTTTGTCATAGGCTATTTAATAAACCTGATTCTGTGACATTTTAGATTTCACGTGACTGGCATAGGAAATATGGTGGAAACTCGGACTTCCCATAGCCCATGCTAAACCAATCCAATGTGTTTACATGCGTGGGGAAAACAGAGAACTTTGAGAGTCACTGTACAGGCCTTCTGTCTACAAAGCCACACCATCAACAACACAGGTCCAATCTGGCTCATATTGGAGTTGACTGCAGTGCTGTCCACGACCGTGGTGCTGAATCCACATCCACTGGTCGCGGTGCTGTCCTTGTTGCTTATGTGTGCACCCTTATAAGGACACTGTGACACTTGGATTTCCTGCAGGTTTGAGAGTCAGGACAACATTAAGAAAAATAATTTAAATTTGTGACATTCTATTAATCCCTATTGGCCGGGCCTATTGAACGAGCTGGCATTCCCATGGCCCCAATCCACTCAAGCCTAATTCATATTCCTCTTGCTTGCTTTTCCCTGATAGACATAAGCAATACAGTTAATTTTGTCACAAACGAAGCCTAGCCCCCACATAATGGTGCGGCATACATTATTTGAACTGCAACGTCGGAGAGAGACAGATAGAGAGAGAGATTGAGAGAGAGAGAGATAGAGAAGTGTACATATCCGTTTATATCAATCGTTGTTTATTAATGTTGAAGCATGCTATCATCATCATTATCATACGCTCAAACCTTGACCTATGAATAGGCGTGCCTAGGCTACTAAACTGCTTCATTTATCTAAAGACAAACGGGCGGAAATTGATACAGCCTTTCAAAAAAATGCCTCAGCTAAATAAATACTGGAATGCACAAGGAGGGACCGTTCTTTCTTTCAGCTGCGCCAAAGTAGCACATGTTGGACTATAAAATATATATATATATATAATATATTTATAGCTATAAAGACAGTAAACAAGCAACTGCTAGAGGGAGCTAACACGGAAAACGATTTGATACGAGAAGAAAACATGCATCGATACCTCCTTTCCTAATGCTAGTGGATGCGTCTAGGTAAATAAGCTAGGCGACACCAGGAACAATGTGCAGTGGCGGCGGTCATCACAACAACGCATGGATCGCGACCTCATCCTGCCAGCTTCTGTGTTGCGGTGCTCTGGAATTGCCTAATAACAATCTCATTTCTGACATAGGCTACAGCTTTCACAACGCACCACGCCTCCTCATCATTGAACGCACCTCGATTAACCACCTTCGCCAGTGCACAGTGTGCTTTTCAAAGGGGAGCGAAAGAGAGACTGATCCGCATCTCCTCATGTCGCGGAGAAAGGAACATTGGATAGACGAGGCAAGGATGGGGGGTTTGACACTGATTCTGCATCCATGAGCGCCTTCACTTCCAACAGAGTGTTGTTTTTTGGAACAGGTACCACTGGATAGTTCTGGTGAGAGAGAAAGAAACTGCTGTTAAGAAGTTTGGATGCAAATGGCCACAACCACCATGATCTTTATGATTTTGGGGGCTTCACTTGTGATGGTAAGAACACGGTTATGCACATTCCCGCTCTCCCTTATGTGTAACAATGTAACGTTTTAAAAGCTGTCAAATTGATATTTCAATAAACCTAGACATCAACGTGGCCTAGCTACACGCGGCTACATAATCTATAAACAAACTGTCAATTGGAAAACAATTTATCTGGAGTCAGTGAATTTTTAGAATTTACATTTTTGTTTGTCATTAACTTGAGAAGTGTGGCAACATATGGTGTTATGGGAATGTAGCTCGTTTTGTCCCAGTTTACTTCTATGGTTCTTTTCAGGCAGTAGCGTGTCTAACGGACATGAACGCTCTACTAGACCGCTTTCACAACTACATCTTACCACATTTACGAGGGGAGGACCGCGTCTGCCATTGCAACTGTGGAAGGTAAAACCAACTTTTTTTAAATTATGCAATTTAAAGTTGTGCAAAACAAGAGCATGAGTAAACCATTGCTTTGAAACTTCAGGTGATGTATAGTGCACTGTTTATGGCAATGGTCCATTGTCATTTCATGTTGTTTGTTATAGGACAAACATAGTTGACTCCTGTATTTGTTGACTCACCTCAGAGGTTTGATCACTGGTGAACTAGTGATGTAAAGCATCTGAGATAATGTGTTTTCTGCATGTTGTCTAGCTCCTATCACTTTCATCATCTAATTACAGTCTGCACATCAATGATGTATGGAACAGCTGTGACCTATGTTGGACTATGCTCCTGCCCATGATGGAAATGACTCTGGCTCAACATTCCCACAGTGTGACAGAGTCACATTGAAACACAGGTCACCTGTTATGTTTTTAGTCTACTCCTTAGGCCCACATCTTAGTCATCACTGACAGTTTAAATAAAATGAAAAACGATTTGTTTGGGGCTTTACAAAAAATGTAACTTCAATCATTTTAATGTTACTGAAAACAACTGTATCTGTCGGTGGGTTGATTTTCCTGTGAACAACATTACTCACTCCTGCAGGCAGCCATACCTCCCCCTCCCTCCCACTCAGACCTGTTATGAGCTATGGGATGTGAGTGAGTGAGTGAGTGAGTGAGTGAGTGAGTGAGTGAGTGAGTGAGTGAGTGAGTGAGAGAGAGAGATGATTAGACAGTGTAGGAGAGCAGCAGGGAGTATGTCACTAAAGCTTTGTGAATTTAATCATGTGTTTGAGTGAGATAGAGCTGAAGACAGGAAAAAAGAGAGAGGCATTTTGAGACCTCCCAGATATTAATGAGTTGTCAGGGTTCTGGATAGCAATATCTTTCACTCTCTCACATGCTTCCTTAGGTTCACTTTTCCCACTTGTTTGTGCACTCCAAATCCTCCTTTTTTGTTGCCACATACCTCTCTCCCTTGACCTTTCTGCTCACCTCAACACTCTCTTCTTGCTGCTATGGTTTCTCTCTACTGGAAGCGATGCCTGCAGCCCAGTAAGAGAGGGAGTTGGTCCACATGCATCCCTGCACCCCAACTCCCATGGGGCAGCGAGGCCAGCTGTTAGTGATGCGTTTCCTGTGCTGTCCTCCAGCTGCAGCTGTTCACCTCTCAGTGATGGGGCTGACAGCAGCACACCCACCCAACCCATCCATCCATCTCACTCACCCAAAGCACTACAGCAAAGCATATGGAACCACAAACAGCCTAACCATATACAGTATGCTCTATATATGGTATTTCTAATTACTCCCTTATGTAATTGTCTCCCTCAATGCACTTTTTCTTCATTTTCTTTTCTACTTCTTCCTCTCCCCACTCTACCACTCTGTCCTCCCGTCCCTCCTTTCTTCTCTCGCTTTCCTCCCTCACCTTTTCCTCCCTTCCCTCTCCACTGTGTCCTGCGTTCCCTCCTTTCTTCTTCCCGTCTCCTCATCTCCCTCCATTGTCTCCTCTTTTCTACTCTCCTCTCCCTGTGTCCCCTCCATCTGGGCTTCAGGCACCATGTCCACTATGTGATCCCGTACGATGGGGACCAGTCTCTGGTAGACTCGGCAGAGAACTACTTTGTGAGTGATAGCGTGACCAAGCAGGAGCTGGACCTGATGCTGGGGCTGCTGCTGGGCTTCCTCCTCAGCTGGTTACTGCTGTGGCTGGACGGGGCGCTGCACGCTGCCCTCAGGGCCTGGAGGGCCAAACAGCACCATGGTGAGTAAGCAGGAGGAACAACCACACAGGAGGGCTCTGACAGGCAGAGAGACACTTTGTATGGGGAGCTGATCCAAAAATGCTGACACAACACTGGAGGAGCTCTGGGTTTAAAAACAGTAGCAGTAGAAAGTTACTAAGGAATACAGATTTATCTTCATGGGGTGGGGGGGGGGGGGATAGGATGCTCTTTGGGTGAGTGAGGGAATAGACAGGAGAATAATAGTCTGAAGGTGCAGAGGTATGATCTCTCAACTTTTAAACCTCTTTGGATTAGCTTTGTTTGATGAAAACGGCAGTGTCGTGAGAGCCTCAGTTCCAGAAACTACAGTACAGTGTGTAAACCTGTCTACGGTTCGATTGCATTTATGTGTGACTCAGCCATCGACCTACTTTATCGCAGTATTCCCCAGCTCGCTGCTGTTTTTCTTTTGATTTTCTATATGTCATTTTAGGTCAGCATTGTTTTCAGGCTTAGGTATGGACAGCAGGATTTTTTTACCCCTCAGATTTCTATATGAAACTGTTGGCACTGATATAGTCATCATGCATTCTTCTCATTTAGTCTAGTCACAGTGTTTCCTGTGTGTAGATTTTTCTCTTCATATTTCTATATTCAGTTGTGGGATTAGTATAATTCACACCCGGAGCTGCTTGTCGTGTAGGAAGAGATGGGGGTGGTTGGCAAAGAGGTGCAGAAATGAGTCATATACATTATAGGGATTCAAAATCATATATTTTCAAATTGATATTTCCTCTCTTGCACACAAGCACACGCTTGCATGTGCACACAAACAGCGTTCATTTTATTGTCCGTAGTTTTAAAACTGTGAGTTCAGAGTAGACCTACTGCAATGTTTCAGTGTCTTGGGATTTCTCTCTCCTCTGTACAGATTCTGAATCCCTCTCCCACACTTAAAATTCACTATTTCTCTCTCCCTGTCTTTCTCGATTTCCAACTCCCTCCCATCACACCAATCAAATTCATGTAATTTAATTCTCCCCCATCGCCTGTCTCTCCTGTGAAACGTCTGCGGGCTTTATTAGTATGGCGGAGATGTCTCATCCTCTCTCCATCTCTCCTTTCTGCTCTCCACTCACTGCTCTCCGTTTCCCTGCTCTTTTTTCCCTGTCTCTCAGCCCATGGTGTCCTCAGACTTAAATTAGATGAGTCAATTTGGATCACACCTCCATTCTCAGATATAAATACCCCACACCCATGAGCCACACACACATACACAAACTGCACACTCGCACACAATTTAAATGGAGGACAAATCCTTCATCTTTCAATCACACATTTAATGTTGTCTATGTCCTGTCTTCCCGGCCCCCTACTTTCTTTCCTTTACTGTGTCCAGATGTGTTCTCCTGGTCATGGGTTCCCCGCTTCTGTAACCTGAGAGACCTGGGGAGACGGGTGCACCTGAGGAATCTGGAGGACTCCAGTGGGAACATGGTGCACATTAAGCAGAAGCTGTACCACAATGGACACCCCAGCCCTCGTAACCTCTGAGAGCCATGGCACAACGGCCACCCCAGCCCTCATAACCTCTGAGAGCCATGGCACAACGGCCACCCCAGCCCTCGTAACCTCTGAGAGCCATGGCACAACGGCCACCCCAGCCCTCATAACCTCTGAGAGCCATTGCACATTGGACACCCCAGCCCTCGTAACCTCTGAGAGCCATGGCACAACGGCCACCCCATTCCACATCACCTCTGAGAGCAATGGACTGGCTGAGACAGACTGAGACCTGCTGTCAACTGACCAACCAGACTTCAGCCGCATGGGCAACTAAACAATGACTATTCAAGATATACCCTTCAAACCATACTGTTTCTTATGGACACTGGATAGAGCACTTTCTCAAGTGACCCCATGGTCTTTACCCACAGTGCACTCCTTATGTAAAAAGATTGTAGTTAATGAGAATCCATTTAGGAGGGCGTAAGCAATTTTCCAGAGTGTGTTTGTTTTTCAAAATAGCTATATATATGATATATTTAGTTTTAGAATGTCAATTTTGCTAGAAGTGGGGATAGGGTGTATTCATTATTTCGCTTGGGTTTTGTCAGTTTGAAGAAAAATGTGTTTATTTTGCCTGAAGATGTCAGTTTTGAAATTAGAATATTTATTTTGCTCGAGGTTGTTTCTTTTTGACAGGGGTTTATGTATTGGAAGAGGTACACTATATATGCAAAAGTATGTGGACACCACTTCAAATTAGTGGATTCGGCTATTTCAGCCACACCCATTGCTGATCGGTGTATAAAATCAAACACACAATCTCCATAGACAAATATTGGCAGTAGAATGGCCTTACTGAAGAGCTCAGTTACTTTCAACGTGGCACCGTCATAAGATGACACCTTTCCAACAAATCAGTTTGTAAAATGTCGAACACCTTTGGGATTAATTGGAATGCCGACTGTGAGCATGGCCTAATCGCCCAACATCAGTGCTCGAACACACTAATGCTCTTGTGGCTGAGTGGAAGCAAGTCCCCGTTCTAATGTTCCAACATCTAGTGGAAAGCCTTCCCAGAAGAGTGGAGGCTGTTATAGTAGCAAAGGGGTACCAACTCCATATTAATACCCATGATTTTGGAATGAGATGTTCGACAAGCAGGTGTCCACATACTTTTGGTCATGTATTGTACTTTGTGTCTATTGTAGAAACTTTTCATGTAAAAACTGTACTAAAAGGGGGCCTAGGGGACGGAATGGAATTATAAATAATTAGGGGTGGGTAAGAGGACGGAAATGCTGCCTGCTTGTCTAACTGTGTGGTGTGTACAGTATATGCAATGTGTTAATATTGAAGAACCATGAGTAAAGGTGTGTGTGTGTGTGTGTGTGTGTGTGTGTGTGTGTGTTTTACGGGTTACAGAATTTCTTTGATATTTTGTCCAAAGGGTCATCCCCATGGAAACCTGGAGACGAAATTCCATTCAATTTTGACCCCCTTTCTCTTCCCTGCACCTCCCCCATCTTCCCTTACCCCATGCCTCTCTTCCCCATCTCTGTCCAAACATTGGTGTTGTAAAGATTAAATGTTGGTTTCATTAAAAGGGACAACTGGGGTTTAACACTGACACAGGTTCAAGATGAAAGGTAAAGTTCACCATGATATCAGCATTTATTGGTCACGTTTTTACAATGACAATGAAACCCTGAGAAAAAAAGAAACCCGCACACTGCTCTTGAAAGTATCGCTGCTCTTTAATAAGCTTTACGTATCGGCCGCAAGGCCTTCGTCAGAGCTTTTGTGAGTTAAAAAAAAATGTGCACCCTCATCCACATCCGTTCCATACATCAAATGGGGTTGGAGTCAAGGGAAGTGTTACCAAATATAACAATGTGCATTTCATAAATATTCTAAGTGTGTACCTAAAACGTATTAACCACATCTGTAAAACCACAATGAGGATATCGACCCATCAAGCAAGTTTTCATAAATCATTGGGTGCCAGGCTCTTTAACGCTCTCTTCTGAATGGTAGCTATAAATGCAGAGGATGCACACAGTGCAACAATATGAAGTGTGAATATCTCTGCCACCCACACACAGGATAACGGTTCCAAATAAATGACATTATTACGTGCTCCACCACCCATGTTATCTACATGATTAATTGCCCATGTGGCTGTGTTATGTAGGTAAAACCTCTTCTCTCAAACAGAATTTGTGAACATAAATGTTCAAATCAGGAGAAACGACAGGGATTGGCCGGTCGCAGTACATTTTAATGACCAAAAACAGGACATTTCTCCCTTTAGATTTTGTGGCATAGAGAAAGTCAAGATATCAGACCGGGGAGGTGATATAAATAATACTCTGAGCAAAAGAGAATGTTTTTGGATTTTCACCCTCCAGACATGATTTCCTAAAGGACTTAATGATGAAATGCCTGTGTGTGTTACGTTGTAAATGTGAACATAAATGAATGCCCCCATTTCAGATACTCAAGACGTTTTTCTTGCGCTGTACCCAATGATTTATGAAAACTGCTTGGGTGGGTCGATGTCCTCATTTTGGTTTTACAGACGTGTTTAATACGTTTTAGGTACACACTTTATTCGAATATTTATGACATGCATATTGTTCTTTTTGGTAACACTTAGTTATTTTCCCTCGACTCCAACCCCATTCGATGGAATGGATGTGGGTGGAGCTGTCTACATAAGGGTGCTAATTCACAAAAGATCTGAGGAAGGCCTTGAGGCCGATACATAAAGCTTACTAAAGAGCAGTGACACTATCAATAGCAGAATGCTGGTTTCTTCTTTTTTCTCATCTTAGTCAACGGATACCATGCACTTGCAAAAAAAGATAGCTCAGCTGTGCCAGTGCCTTTTGAATGTCTATGAAACAATTCCTTTAGAAATCACAACAAAAATGCAGCCATAGTAAGAAACTTGGATTATTTTACTATTCATAAAAACAAAGTCATCTCCATCCACACCGTCATTTAAATAGAGTATTATCTCTTACAGTGCACAGCAACATTAATACTATTACAGACATAGGGTTTCCATGTAAAGTACACTTTTTTTCTTACATTTTACACAAATCATATATTACAGCTCTCCTGCTTCTACAGGATTGCTTCGTAAAATGTTAGTGCCTCCATCCTTCCTCCCCCTGCCCACCAACCCTTTCAGTCAGACGGACAGATGTACACAGACCAAGACTACAGACAGCGAGGAGGAACAGGAGGCGTCCTCCCTGTCCTTCCTTTGGCCCCTAATGTTAAACTGGAGTCCCATCCTTGGGAGGAGCTTTGGTCTTCCCCTCCTTCCCTGTCCCACCCTCACTGCTTGGGGCTGCATCAGTCTGGGATACCCTCTCTGCCACCTCCCCCTGAGGTGTTACCACCGTTTCTGCTTTGACACCCTCCCCCTTAGCCGGGACAGTCCCCTCCTCCACAGGCAGTTCGGCACCGTCTGATGAAGGTGGGGCTGACACCTCTAGTTTCAGCTCCTCCTGAATGACATGGGCCTCTAGTTTGTTGTCCATCTCCAGAGCCGGAGTGAGTACATCCTGGGCCTGTGGCGGCTCCCCTAGAGGCAGAGTGAAGCCTATCTTGCTGCTGTCTGCTGGTCCAGCGCTGGGAGAGATTGTGCTCTTGGCCCCTGCCTCCTTAGTGTGCCCATGCAGCCAGTCCATCTTCTGGAGGTGTTGCCGCATGGCTTCGTCCACCCGAGCATCAATCATGGACTCAGTCAGGACGCCGTCCTCTGAGGAGTAGGCTGCCGCCTGCAAGAGGACATGGAATACAAGGATTATTACATTACAGTCATCTGAACAAGGATTTTATCATTACACGAACAGTCCAGTAAATCTATAATAATGTATCTACAAATATACATTTACAGTATTAACTATCTGCAAGATCAGTGTATGAATATTGAGTAATGTATAAGGTAGTTAACAGACAAGGCCCACTTGTCCACAGAATGAGGCTAGCAGGAGAGATGACCATGACACAGCAGCAGTGGAGATCATGGCATACATAGTGATCCACTTCCCTGCTCTGCTTCTATTAATAAGTCCATGGAGGAAGAATAAATGGGTCTAGACTTCCTGGGCTAACCAAATCACCTTGGGTCAGCATTGTCTGATTCTCCCATCCCTAAACAAGTTCCAGCCTGTGCACAGGCTCTCCCTTCCAACCAATCATTTATGTCAAATTGGCTTAACTGGCTTATCCATTCAGAAAGCATTGATGTATATATATATATGCCATTTAGCAGACGCTTTTATCCAAAGCGACTTACAGTCATGTGTGCATACATTCTACGTATGGGTGGTCCCGGGAATCGAACCCACTACCCTGGCGTTACAAGCGCCATGCTCTACCAACTGTGCCACAGAAGGACCACGTATGTGTATGAACAACAGGGGAAACATGTCACATACCTGCCAGGCCACGCCCAGTTTGGAGATCTCTCTGCCTGACATGCCCTCTGCCCGCTTAGCGATGTCCGAGCACTTCTTTCCATAGTCAAACTGAGCCAGCTTCATTCTCCTGCAGGGACAGAGGAAGATGCAGACATAGAGGGGGTTTAGAGACAGAAACAGGTCTGAATGGCATCCTGCCTGTCAGAGGAAACAGGTCTGAATGGAATCCAGTCTGTCAGAGGAAACAGGTCTGAATGGAATCCAGTCTGTCAGAGGAAACAGGTCTGAATGGAATCCAGTCTGTCAGAGGAAACAGGTCTGAATGGAATCCAGTCTGTCAGAGGAAACAGGTCTGAATGGAATCCAGTCTGTCAGAGGAAACAGGTCTGAATGGCATCCAGTCTGTCAGAGGAAACAGGTCTGAATGGCATCCAGTCTGTCAGAGGAAACAGGTCTGAATGGAATCCAGTCTGTCAGAGGAAACAGGTCTGAATGGAATCCAGTCTGTCAGAGGAAACAGGTCTGAATGGCATCCAGTCTGTCAGAGGAAACAGGTCTGAATGGCATCCAGTCTGTCAGAGGAAACAGGTCTGAATGGCATCCTGCCTGTCAGAGGAAACAGGTCTGAATGGCATCCTGTCTGTCAGAGGAAACAGGCCTGTGTTATGAGGTCTGACTATGTCTGGAGAGACACTCCTTAAGTGGCCCAGCTCATTCCACCAGCTGGCTCTGTTGTCAGCGTGTTGTTGTTGATCCTGGTCCAGTTCCCAGTGCCCTATGTGTAGGTCGCCCCCTGCCCCTCTTCCTCTCAGGCTCCAGGCCCTCAGAGACCCACTTTAATTAGTGACACCATGGCTACGGCTGGCTGGGCTCCTGCTTACTGCTGGGTCACCTGCTCTTAAATACCTGCTCCTGACACTCCACAGCTCTCAGCCAGAGGTCATTTACATGGAACAGGACATAGAGGGGCCTCCCTCCTCCCAGGCACTCAGTGTTAATGCCTGTCCCCATGTGTGCGTGGGTAGGTGTGTGTGTCACTGTATGCAGATGACTCCAAGGCTGCATTTACACAGGCAGCCCAATTATTTTGACCAATCAGATTTTGCCAATAATTGGGCAAAAGATCAGAATTGGGCTGCCTGTGTAAACACAGCATAAGTGTCTGGGAGTATCTAGTTACTTGACATCAGAACAGTTGCATTATGCATCCCAGTATATGAGTGCTTGTGAAAGTGCCCTATTTAAACCTGTGCTGCCATGTTGTGTAGGTGTAATGCTGTATGACTCACTGTCTTCCCCCTGTGGCAGGCTCCAGCACATATCTGTCAAAGTACAGACGCACCAGCCTCTCCCTCTCATCAGGACCCGGCAGGGCGAAGTTTACTATCTCGTCAATGCGGTCGTTGATGGCCCAGTCAAACTGCTCCGGCTGGTTACTGGCCAGCACCATCATGAACCTGGAGGGGAAGACGACGCAACAGTCGTTAGAGCGCTGTGATATCTGAAGGACATGGTGCATCAGAGGTCTTGGGCAAAGATATGAAATGTCTAAATTGAAGAAGTAGTTGTAGAGAACTGACTTGTTGCTCTGCTCTCCAGTGCGATACAGGAATGCGTTCAAAGTGGCTCTGAGCTCTTCACTGATCTTTTCCTGCAAACAGAGAGAGACAACTTGAACTCTGTTTTCCAATATTTCTACAAGATCAGAGTTTTGGTTGTGCTATGACATACAGGAAGGTAGAGAACAGACTTACAGTAGACCTCTTGCGAAGGAATGCATCGGCTTCATCAACAAACAGCAGCAGGCTGTGTCAGAGGAGAGAGAGGGTTGCATTAGCAGAGCTGCGCTGGTCTTACATCATTCTCTGTACATTGTTTAATGTGAATGTCTGTGTAATGCAAGTGCAAATGTATTTAATGTCAAGTTGTCTAGACACTTACGTTACATGGTTTCACACGGTTACATCATGGTTACATTTACATGAAGTTCTACAAATAGTGTGATGCTACTGCGAGTGAGGGTAGCATACCCACGGCGACTGGTGTTGGCCCAGTCAAAGACTTTGTGCATGGCGGTGACGCCCTCACGGCCCATGGGCGCCACATCTCCACCAGTCATGATTGCATAGTCCATCCCAGAGTGCACTGCCAGCTTCTACTCAGAACACAGAGAGATAGTTACCAACATATACAGATGCCAAGGTAACACCTCTTGTCATAGACAAAATGAGTCGGTGCGGGACCTACCTTGGCGAAGAGGGTCTTGCCAGTACCTGGTGGGCCATACATGAGGATGTTCCTGTAGAGCCCCTTGTTCTGACGCGTGTTCCTAGTTGCTATGGCAATATCACGTACACGTTCTTCTAGGTTAGGCTGTGCGGAGCAGAGGGAATAATTCATTTCAGGGAGATGAACATTTCGGCTCAAAGCAGGGCTGCAAAAACATAAGTGTGCACAGCATTCTCTATGAATGTCCCTAGCCACATCCTCAGAGCATGCACAGACCAGCTGGATGGTGTGTTTACCAACATATTCAGTCTCTCCCTATCCCAATCTGCTGTCCCCACATGCTTCAAGATGGCCACCGTTGTTCCTGTTCCCAAGAAGGCAAAGGTAACTGAACTAAATGACTATCGCCCCGTAGCACTCACCTCTGTCATCATGAAGTACTTTGAGAGACTACGTAGTCAAGGATCATATCACCTCTACCTTACCTGCCACGCTAGACCCACTTCAATTTGCTTACTGCCCCAATAGATCCACAGACGATGCAATCGCCACCACACTGCACACTGCTCTATCCCATCTGGACAAGAGGAATAGCTATGTAAGAATGCTGTTCATTGACTACAGCTCAGCATTCAACAGCATAGTACCCTTCCAAGCTCATCATTGAGCTCGAGGCCCTGGGTCTGAACCCCGCCCTGTGCAACTGGGTCCTGGACTTCCTGTCGGGCCGCCCCCCCAGGTGGTGAAGTTAGAAAACATCACCTCGACTCCGCTGAACCTCAACACTGGGGCCCCACAAGGGTGTGTGCCCAGCCCCCTTCTGTACTCCCTGTTCACCCATGACTGCGTGGCCAAGCACGCCTCCAACTCAATCACCAAGTTTATAGACGACACAACATTAGTGGGCTTGATTACCAATGACGACGAGACAGCCTACAAAGAGGAGGTGAGGGCTCTGGGAGTGTGGTGCCTGGAAAACGACCTCTCCCTCAACGTCAACAAAATTAAGGAGCTGATCGTGGACTTCAGAAAACAGCAGAGGGAGCACGCCCCTATCCACAGTGACGGGACCGCAATGGAGAAGTTCCTTGGCGTACACATCATGATGAATAACTGAAATGTACCACCCACACAGAAGAAGGTGAAGAAGGCGCAACAGAGCCTCTTCAACCTCAGGAGGCTGAAGAAATTTGGCTTGTCACCTAAAACTCTAAATTCTTTACAATTGCACAATTGAAAGCATCCTGTTGGGCTGTATCACCGCCTAGTACGGCAACTGCTCCGCCCACAACCACAAGGCTCTCCAGAGGTTAGTGCGGTCTGCACAACGCATGACCGGGGGCAAACTACCTGCCCTCCAGGACACCTACAGCACCCGATGTCACAGGAAGGCCAAAAAGATCATCAAGGACAACAACCACCCGAGCTACTACCTGTTCACCCCGCTAACATCCAGAAAGAGAGGCCAGTACAGGTGCTTCAAAGCTGGAACCGAGAGACTGAAAAACATCTTGTATCTCAAGGCCATCAGACTGTTAAACAGTCATCACTAGCACATTAGAGGCTGCTGCCTATAGGCATAGACTAGAAAACACTGGCCACTTTAAGGAATGGAACACTTGTCACTTTAATCATGTTTACATATCTGGCATTACTCATCTCATATGTATATACTGTATTCTATACTATTCTACTGTATCTTACTCCGTTCCACTCTGACATACGTCGTCAATTTGTATATAGTCTTAATTCATTCTTGGTAGCCTAGTGGTTAGTATTGGGCCAGTAACCGAAAGGTTGCTAGATTGAATCCCTGAGCTGACAAGGTTAAAAAAAAATCTGTCGTTCTGCCCCTGAACAAGGCACTTAACCCACTATTCCTAGGCCGTCATTGCAAATAAGAATTTGTTCTTAACCGACTTGCCTAGTTAAATAAAGGTAAAAAAATAAATAAAAAATCCTACTCAGATGTGTGTGTGTATATGTTGTGTAATTTGTTAGATATTACTGTCGGAGCTAGAAGAACAAGCATTACACTACACCTGCAATAACATCTGCTAATCTCATATATGTGACCAATAAAATGTGATGTTTCTTTCATACATGTGCTGGGTATAATATCGATACGAGACTCTAAGGTATGTCTCTCTGGTGCTCAGGTGTGTGCCGAGTGTCGGTACTCACACTGAGCACTACTCCCTCCAGTGCATCCTGAGGTTTACTTGTCAGGCGCTTTGACATCTAAGAGAGGGGAAAAATAAGAAGATGCACCTTCATCGTACTAAAAAAAGTGTGTTTAGGAAACTTAAGTTAATCACAATAAAAAAACACCACAAGCATCAGATCAAGGACGTATACAGTATAGTATTCAGACCCCTTGACTTTTTAAACATTTTGTTACATTACAGCCTTATTCTAAAATGGATTAAATCAGTTTTTTCCCCCCTCATCAATCTACACACAATACTCCATAATGACAAAGCAAAAACATGTTTTTATAAATATTATCACATTGATGAGGGGAACATTTAAAAAAAAACAATTTTAGAATAAGGCTGTAACTTAACAAAATGTGGAAAAGGGGTCTGAATACTTTCCGAATGCACTGTATAATGCACAGCAGGGACTCTACCTTGATCGGGTGCTTGATCGCCTCCGCAACAGTGATGCGAGAAGTCTCTCTGACCAATGAGGGCTTCCCAAGTCGGGCCTCAATGTAGCGTCCCGCCACAGCTGTGGCGTTCCGGGCAGAATACACACCTACAGCCAGCAGAGTCAGTCCTGCCACCTGGTGGTGTGGGGTGGGGAGACGCATTTAGAGACGCTCCAAGGACAACTCAAATCAGATATAAACATGTGACATATACACTCAACAATTAGTTAGTGAGCATTTCTCCTTTGCCAAAATAATCCATCCACCTGACAGGTGTGGCATATCAAGAAGCTGATTAAACAGCATGATCATTACACAGGTGCACCTTGTGCAGGGGGACCATAAAAGGCCACTAAAATGTGCAGTTGTCACACAACACAATGCTACAGATGTGTAAAGTTAAGGGAGCATGCAATTTGTATGCTAACTGCAGGAATGTCCACCAGAGCAGTTGCCAGATCAGTTTATGTTCATTTCTCTACCATAAGCCGCCTCCAATGTTGTTTTGGAGAATAGTACGTCCAACCGGCCTCACCACCGCAGACCACATGTATGGCATCGTATGGGCGAGCAGTTTACTGATGTCAACGTTGTGAACAGAGTGCCAAATGGTGGAGGTGGGTTATGGTATGGGCAGTTATAAGCTACAGACAACAAACACAATTTAATTTTATCAATTTGGCAATTTGAATGCACAAAAATACTGTGACGAGATCCTGGGGCCCATTGTGAGGCCCAATGATTTTTAGGGTATTTGTGACCAACAGATGCATATCTGTATTCCCAGTCACGTGAAAAACATAGATTTGGGCCTAATTCATTTATTTCAATTGACTTATTTCCTCATATGACTGATTTCCTCATATAAACTGTAACTCACTAAAATCTATGAAATGATTGCATGTTGCATCTATATTTGTGTTCAGTATATTTATGAGTCATTGGCAGTTTGCATAAGGATGAGCATAAACAAGTATGTAGAGTGGAAGGTAGGTTGTGGGGGAATAATCAGAATTAGTTGGGTAACATAGATAAGATGTTTTATATTCATTATATGCTTGTGAGTTACTTCTCATCAGAATGTCTATTTTTGAATAATACTGTTGGCCGGTTGCAGGTATCTGTTCTCTGTCAAGGTTTCAGTTACTTGGGCCGCAGAGAGGGGAGAGGTCAATATTGTCTTCATATGTAAACATATCTTTTAAACCAATTATTTCTTGGCTCCACAATGTCTGTGTGCCAGTCACTGTGTCTCTTGTCCAGGAGGGGTGTATTTGATATAGGTTTTGTTTTATGGTCCTGAGAGCGAGATAAGAACATTGTTTAGGAGACAAAGCTGAATGATAATTTATAGCCAATGCTGTCTGGCTATGTGTGTCTTTGCTATAAAGGATCTCAGTTGAAATGTGTAAGGACTCTCAGAGAATTCATTTATAGACACCGAATTGGTCTGAGAATCACAGGGTTGTGATGGAGCTCATATAATTAAAGATGGACTTTATGATAACTCTGACTTGTGTGTGGTTTGCTCTCATGATTTGGTAAATACAGGAAATTTCCACTACAAGGTTTCACCGTAGCTGTAACTTTATCCCAGTCCGACACAAAAGCCCGGAATCCTTCCCCAAACACAGCACCTGCAGTCCTGAAAACACACAAATATACAGAGACAGTCAGGTCTCCAATAGTATCTATCATTATGGTCTGTAGTGTAATACACAAGGTGTGTCTCAGCATATAGTCTCTAGTACAGCATGTTCTTGTCTCAGCGTAGTCTCTAGTAGAGCATGTCATTGTCTCAGCGTATAGTCTCTAGTAGAGCAGGTCCTTGTCTCAGCGTATAGTCTCTAGTCCAGTATGTTCTTGTCTCAGCGTATAGTCTCTAGTCCAGTATGTTCTTGTCTCACCGTATAGTCTCTAGTACAGTCTGTCTGTGCTCAGCTGCCTTCAGGCGAATCTGCTCACGGATGATGTCTGCGTTTTCCCGCTCAACACGTGCCCGCGCTTTAGACTCCGCCTCTACGCGTAGCAGCTCATTCTTGTGCCTCAGCTGCATCTCATGCTCAATTGTTGCTGTGTGGAGAGGATACATTAGTGGACATTTTGTGATTGCCAGACCCCATATGGCTATATTGACCAGTGAATATTGAAGCAGAACCATATTCCTGGAGGCTGCGTGAGAATACTATATGGGGTCAGTACCTTTCCTCATGGCTTCCTGTTTAAGCACAGAGTCCTCCTGTTTCCGAAGGTTGTCCTCATTCAGGGCTTGCTGAGGACACCGAGGAGAGGCCACACTCAAGTCAGTTGGACATGGCATTTTCACTGTACTTCTTTAGATCCTAAAACAGGACTGAATTGATATTGCAGCTAATGCCAGTTGATATTACCTGTTGCTTGAGTTGATCCTCATACCTCTGTCTGGCAAGTCTGTCTTGGAACTGTGCTCTCTGTGAAGGGATAGAGAAGGTAACCATAGTAACAGATGTATGGCTCCCTCTGCTGGACAGATATGTAATCACTTGTTCCACTCCCTCACTGTAGCCTCTGTTTCAACAGAATTAAAGCTAATTGTGCAAACAATTTCAAGCGTACAGAAAATTCTACTCTCTACAAACTCCTCAAGATCTTTGAACTACTACGGGGAAAATGCTTCCTTCTACAGTTTACCCATACATGATGATCCATGCTATTAGCCCATCATTGACCACATTCTATGTAGTACAATGAATACTACTGCACAATCACCCCCTCTGCAGTATCACTAAACCCTTCCTCTGCTCTCCTCTCACCGATTGATGTTGCTTGGTCTCCTCGCCGACAGTTTTCCTCCTCTCCTCCCCTTGAATACGCAGCTGATCCCCCTTCAGCTGCTCCACTGCTGCCTCGTACTCCTTACACCATCACACACACAAAGGGAACAATTAGCATGATCAGATTTAAGATTGATAGTACTGTTTTTGGTGTCCTACATATTACTCTGCATGTGCCTTGTTTAGTGCAACTGTACCTTGATTTTGGTCTGGTGTTCCATCTGAACAGATTGCTCCTGCATGCGAGCCAGATCCAGGGCCTCTTTGGCATGACCTGAAATTAAGACAAGGTATTGGACATTAGTCGTCCAGATATACGTTTCATTTAACGACGGTAGCTATATTCCAACTATACTAAACAAACATTTAAACATGTAAAGTGTTGGTCCCATGTTTCATGAGTTGAAATAAAAGATCCCAGAAATGTTCCATAAGCACAAAACGCTTTTTTCTCAAAAAATGTTTATTTTCCAAATTTGTTTACATCCCTGTTTGTGTGCATTTTATCCTTTGCCAAGATAATCCATCGACCTTACAGGTATGGCCTATCAAGAAAATGATTAAACAGTATGGTCATTACATTGTGCTGGGGACAATAAAAGGCCACTCTAAAATGTGCAGTTTTATCACAGAACACAATGCAACAGATGTCTCAATCGGCATGATGATTGCACAAATGTCCACCAGAGCTGTTACCAGAGAATTTTATGTTCATTTCTCTACCAGAAGCTGCCTCCAATGCTGTTTCAGAGAATTTGGCAGTACATCCAACCAGCCTCACAACCACAGACAATGTGTAACCACGTCAGCCCAGGACCTCCACATCAGACTTCTTCACCTGCGGGATTGTCGGAGACCCAGCCATCCGGACAGCTGATGAAACTGAGGAGTATTTTGGTCTGTAATAAAGCCTTTTTGTGGGGAAAAACTTGTTCTGATTGGCTGGGCCTGGCTCCCCTGTGAGTGAGCCTGGGTCCCAAGTGGGTGGGCCTATGCCCTCCCAGGCCCACCCATGACTGCACCCCTGCCCAGTCATGTGAAATCCATAGACTATGGGCTAATTCATTTCAATTGACTGATTTCCTTATGAACTGTAACTCAGTAAAATCATTAATTGTTGTATTTATATTTTTGTTCAGTATACTTTGAAATTCTAAGTGTAATGCTTGCATGTTTGACTAGAGCAAAGATTAACTATATACTGACTAGAGCTATTTGGCAAACGGTGTGAAAGAATGACCTTTGCACCTTTCACCTTGAATACACTAACTTCCAACATGAATGAAAATGTGCAGCACAACGTTCAAACCAAGCAGTGAAACCTGTGATTTTCTACTGACAGCTGTCATCAGGATTTGATAGTTTACTAGAATAGATACCCGTAGGAACTAGGAGAATATATATCAGACACTGGCCCGTGTTGCATCAGCATCACTGCTTAGGCTGTAAAGCATGCTGCGGGTGTATCGGTCTTTCTGGGGATATAAACAAAATGTTTCAAGCTAGCTACTAGCTCTACAGTACTATATATAATATAGTTATCATGCAAGACACTTACGAGACTTGTCGAGCTCCTTCGCGGCTTGGGCCGCTCGCTCCAGCCCGGTTGGATCGAAGTTGCTCCATTTGTCCTTGGGTTTATCTCCGCCACCTCCGGAGCCGCCAGCTGGTGGAGCGGGTGGCGGTGGAACCGGGAATTCCGGGGGAGCCTCGGGCTGCCCCTTATTCAGTCCGAACAGCCAGGACATGTTTAGGTAAACGGAGAATAAACTGCAGCCCAGGCCGGTAAAGGTGATCAGGTTTGGCTGGCAGTCACTACACTTCCTCCACACGCGTGTCACGCTGCAGTCTTTGCGCAAGTGCAGGAGAGGACATATTTTCCCTGAAAGACAACCATGCTGATTGGTTACGAGGAAAAATATATTTCTCTCATTGGTTGTCCTTTGCAGAGGTTAAACACATAGTCACACCCATAAGAGGGTATGGTAGCCGCAATGGCCCAAAACAGGAAGGTCTTATAATTAACCTGAATAACTTCACTGGAAGGCCATGTCACAAAATGAATTGATAGTTGCATCATACGGAGTTTGTTGGACTTCGTTCAACAGAAAGCAGTTTAATTGGAATTTATTAGCTAACATTGTATATTCTATTTGGATATCTACGTAATACAATGCAGTAGCATTTTAAGGAAACCCTGAATTTAATTTTTGAACAAATTTAACAGTTACTGAATAATTATGAACATCCTACATAACAATTACGTTGGACAAAGTTGAACAGCACTAATTTAAAAATTACTTATGTAAAGTGCTTTACATAACCTTATTTAGTAGTCAGTCTTGGAAACCCTAAATTGAGACCACCACTCATTAGGATAAAGTACATAATGTTTCATTGTCATATATTTGTGTAACCTTAAAAACAATATCAGAACACTGAATAGATAAAAATGTTTTATTTACTAGACAATCATTTTCCACATGTATTGACAAATACACAATCACACATATATACATAGACACAAGGCATTACAAATGAAGGTCAAGTATTTTCTCTTTAACTCTGGCCCCCGACCACCACTCAACCGTCTATGAATACCATCCCATTAAGTGTGGTTTGGAGCTGGATTCTGTCTGTATCCATTCAGTAGCCATGATTCAAAGAGGGATTAATGGTTGCAGGGCAGAACCGTGTTGGTCGTATTGCAGGTAAGGAAAATGGGTTATTGGATGGGTGGGTCACTTGCAAAGAGGTGGTATGGTGTCCATTGCAATTGCCTATGGAGGAGGTGGCAAGATCACTGTAGTGTGACAATGCGTGAGAAGACACCAGGAGGTTCTTTGCCGTCGCCCAGCGCTGCACCGAATCCCTCCTGTTGCCTCGCCCTGGCCAGCTTTGCAAGAGACAGGAATGACTTAGGTTCTGTGATGGCAAGGTCGCTCAGAACACGTCGATTCACCTCAACACTACTCTGTAACGGGAGAGAAAAGAGATGGAAGTATAAATAAGTATACACCTTGAACTAACAAATATCTAAGGAAATCTTAGGAAAGAATGAGAGGATTTGAGTTACAACTTTAAGGAGTGGAATAAGAGGGTAGTGCAGAGGGTTTACAGTAAAGTACATACAATCAATCATGTAACATTCTATTTGTACCGTTCATCCCTATTTGTTATTAATACATAACATTTTCAGTGAATCCCCTCCAGCTAATGTTTTTCTTCTCCAAGTATCTTCTGATTACATGTGGTTGCCCTCCTTATAGAGCCGCTGCATCATTGGAAATCAGACCTTGGGAACAATAACGCCATACACCGGTGTACTGAATTCTCACTAGCTGGAACAGAGTGGTAACTAGGTTAAGACATATACTGTAGGCCTAATGTACTGACCTTCACCAGGTTGTGCATAAGGGCGGGATACTTCATGCCGTGCTCCCGTGATGCTGCCGCGATGCGTGAGATCCACAACTGATGAAAGACATGTTTTAGGATCACACAATAGCAGTCATCTACATGTAGCTGATTATCAGAACGATGAGAGGAGAGATCTTGATGACATGTTAGGGTGTACATATAGATCTACGGTATAGCATAGCTAGCACATCAGATTAGATGGATCAATGACATGGCTATAATTCTGAACGTGCTCTTACCGTACGCATGTTACGTCGTTTTATTTTGCGAGCCTTAGTAGCATATACAAAGGCCCTTCGTACTGCCCTCACTGCCAGGCTGTAGCATCTGTTCTTTCTACCTCTGAAGTGCTGATGGACACACAGATAGGGGGAAGAGAAATACAGATGATGGGAATGGGCAAAAAGGGTGACACACTACAAGGGTACGAGTTTTTTGGGGGGCCAAGTTAAAATTAACTCTGACAATACAGGAAGTGAATTGAAATTAATGAATTGAAAAGGCCATGTATATAACATTGCACAATTTTAATTCATCCCCAGGATAAAATGCATTTTAATTTAACCCAAATGGAAAGGTAGATTGGTTTTTACTTCATTGACGTTAATTGGCAGATGACTTCTAGTAACGTTACGCAGGTAAAATTAAGAAACATCTTTCTTAACCCCCTAGCTAGGTTGCTAACTGAATAAGACGACTGGCTATAACGTTACCACACTTGTACACTGTATCTGCATGACATGTGCAAGAGGTGAGTAGGACTAGCTACATTTAGCTATAACAAGCCTAAAATTGGCACAGTCCTCCTCTCTTTGGAATGAGACTTGCCCTGAAATGAGTACCAGACAGCTATTTGGGAAACTAGCTGAAATGCTAATTTCTAGCCATCTTAACGAGCTTCATAACTAGCTAGCTATATAACGTTAATAGAGGAGTCACTTGCAGTGTAAAACTGTCACTACGGTGAGTAAAGGTTGCATACAAAGCAGCTAAATTCTGTAATGTCAATTAAATAGAATAGCTGGCTAACTGTCAGTCAATGGCTGGCTAGCTAGTAGCTACAGTGCTAATTTACCCGTGCATTACTGAGAACTTCTTGAACCTTCCAATATCGATCAGGTCCACGATTGCGGATCCAGCAAGATAAAGTCAAAAAAACCATCTTTCTTTCGTAAAGATTTTGCTACGATCCTGTAGTTTTCCCTTCGTCAACTTCAATGGACTAGATGACCTTTATGCAGCACGGGAAATCACATGTGTTCGCTGCCTTTCGCAGTGTTCTTGACTAGCTCGGATTATGCCGGCAGCACAAATGATAACGGCAAATTGGAATGGTCAAAAGGAAACATGCTAAATAAAATCCCGCATTTCAAAACATTACAGTGTGGATAACTAATTCAAAAGATATTGCATTTGAATCAATTGGCTCTTTTATTATGCCACTAACAAAATACAACAAGTAATAAAATACATTATGAAATATGTACATATACACACAGTACCAGTCAAAAGTATGGACACACCTACTCATGCCAGGGTTTTTCTATATTTATACTATTTTCTACATTGTAGAATAATAGTGAAGACATCAAAACTATGAAGTTGCACATGGAATCACGTAGAAACCAAAAAAGTGTTAAACCAATCTAAATATATGTTATATATTTTATACTTACACAGCCTTGAGGTGTGTTGGGTCATTGTCCTGTTGAAAAACAAATGATAGTCCCACTAAGCGCAAACCAGATGGGATGGCATATTGCTGCAGAATGCTGTGCTGGACATGCTGATTAAGTGTACCTTGAATTCTAAATAAATCACTCACAGTGTCACCAGCAAATCATCCCTACACCATCACACCTGTAGAAAGGCCCGTGGAGTAGGTGGAATCAAATCAAATCCAATTTGATTTGTCACATACACATGGTAAGCAGATGTTAATGCGAGTGTAGCGAAATGCTTGTGCTTCTGGTTCCGACAATGCAGCAATAACCAACGAGTAATCTAACCTAACATCTGTTGTCTCAGCCACTGCCTGTCACCAAGGATGTACCCCAAGGCTCGATCCTAGGCCCCACGCTCTTCTCAATTTACATCAGCAACATAGCTCAGGCAGTAGGAAGCTCTCTCATCCATTTCTCATCCACAAAGCTTTCTTAGTGTCCAACAAGCTTTCTCTGCCCTTAACCTCGTTCTGACCACCTCCAAAACAAAGGTCATGTGGTTTGGTAAGAATAATGCCCCTCTCCCCACAGGTGTGATTACTACCTCTTGAGGGTTTAGAGCTTGAGGTAGTCACCTCATACAAGTACTTGGGAGTATGGCTAGACGGTACACTGTCCTTCTTTCAGCACATATCAAAGCTGCAGGCTAAAGTTAAATCTAGACTTGGTTTCCTCTATTGTAATCATTCCTCTTTCACCCCAGCTGCTAAACTAACCTTGATTCCGATGACCATCCTACCCATGCTAGATTACAGAGACATAATTTATAGATCGTCAGGTAAGGGTGCTCTCGAGCGGCTAAATGTTCTTTACCATTCGGCCATCATTGCCACCAATGCTCCTAAAAGGACACATCATTGCACTCTATACTCTTCTGTAAACTGGTCATCTCTGTATACCCGTCTCAAAACCCACTGGTTGATCCTTATTTATAAAACCCTCTTAGGCCTCACTCCCCCCTATCTAAGATATCTACTGGAGCCCTCATCCTCCACATACAACACCCGTTCTGCCAGTCACATTCTGTTAAAGGTCCCCAAAGCACACACATCCCTGGGTCGCTCCTCTTTTCAGTTCACTGCAGCTAACGACTGGAACGAGCTGCAACAAACACTCAAACTGGACTGTTTTATCTCAATCTCTTCATTCACAGACTCAATCATGGACACTTACTGACAGTTATGGCTGCTTTGAGTGATATATTGCTGTCTCTACCTTCTTGCCCTTTGTGCTCTTGTCTGTGCCCTAGAATGTTTGTACCATGTTTTGTGCTGCTACCATGTAGTGCTGCTGCTATGTTGTGTTGGTCTTGGTGATATGGCCCACCAGCCAGGAGGCTTGAGGCACTTGAGGGTCCACTATCATTACTACTTGGCCAGTGTCCAGGCTGGCCATTTCTTTCCACCATTTCCCTCTGTGCTGTAGGCTTGGTAGGTAATCCCGAATAAATCGGCCCCAGAAATGGTCAACCAAGATCTGACTGTGTCGCCACCGGTGTCTGCCAACGAGGTTGGCATCAGCATACATGGCTTGAGGAAGTGACGCATCTCGGCGCCTCATCAGGAGCAGATTTGGTGTAACAGGATCTGGGTCAGCAATGTCTGCAGAGCGATATCCCAATGGTTTGGAATTCAGTATCCCTTTCACCTCTATCAGGACGGTCCGCAAGACAGTTTCAGTGACAGTTTGGTCCCCCAGGACAACTCAGAAGGCACACTTCAGAGATTTGATCTCTCGCTCTCATGTTCCTACTAAATGAGGAGCTCCTGGAGAGTTAAATTTGAAGGAAATTTGTTGGTCCATCAGTTGATCCTGGAGGCTTGGTTCCATTGCTTGGAAGGCTTCCTTCAACCTGGCTTCTCCTGCCTTGAAGTTTGTGCCCGTCAGCCAGAATCTCGTAGGGTTTCCCCCGTCGGGAGATAAACTGCCATAGGGCCATGAGGAAGGTTTCAGTATCCAAACTCTCTTGTAGGTCCAGGTGGACACATCTAGTTGTCAAACACTTGAACAGAATGCCCCAGCGCTTCTCCACTTGACGACCTAGCTTGATCGTAAAGGGGACTAAGCACAAGCGTGCAGGGGGAAAATCTGCCATTTTGGGCACAGTTGCTCCGGCCCGCCATCTCTGACATTCCATGCAGTCGAATTGGTGCTTACGAATGGCTCCTGGTCCTTCAAGTATCCTGTACCTCCACCTCATCTTCCCATAGACTCTCTCTGGCCCTGGGTGGAGAAGCCTCTCATCATAACTCTTGAGATGAGGAGGCTGGTGAGAAGGTGTCTGGAATTGGGTGGATAGCATCGGGATCCAAGACTTCTGCTTGGCGCAGCCTCCGTCCGACTCCGAGGATTTGGTCATACTCTGGGGCAAGAGAGAGAAGACGTCTGTCCAAGTAGCCATGAATTAAAGGACGATTCCACCAACTCCATGGGTCTTTCTACAACTCCTCCTCAATGCTTCACGGTGGGAACCACACATGCGGAGATCATCCGTTCACCTACTCTGCTTCTCACGAAGACACAGCGGTTGGAACGAAATATCTCAAATTTGGACTCATCAAAACAAAGGATTATTTTCCACCAGTCTAATGTCCATTGCTCGTGTTTCTTGGCCCAACCAAGTCTCTTCTTCTTATTGGTGTTGTAGTAAAACGCCAAATGGATCTACCTCCTGGTCCTCTTCCCCTGTCTTACCCACCAAGGGTAGAGACAGAGATGACCTCGCCTACTGAAATACCGGATTGGGCAAAGCCACCAGAAGACGACTCAAGCCAACCAACTACTGAACCTGACTGGTGTCAGGAAGAATCACCCTCTGCCTCAAGTGACACCTCTGAATGGGAAAAGTGTTTCCTCATTGTTGCTAGAGTAATGGGCACTGTCATGACCAGAGGCCCATATATGCACTGTAAGAAAAGTGTTTCCTCATTGTTGCTAGAGTAATGGGCTCTGTCATAACCAGAGGCCCATATATGCACTGTAAGAAAAGTGTTTCCTCATTGTTGCTAGAGTAATGGGCTCTGTCATAACCAGAGGCCCATATATGCACTGTAAGAAAAGTGTTTCCTCATTGTTGCAAGAGCAATGGGCTCTGTCATAACCAGAGGCCCATATATGCACTGTAAGAAAAGTATTTCCTGTTGTAAGATATGTCATCACCCTCTCTGCTCTGAGGGAATGGGAGGAGCAGCAGATCGGGTGCAGAGAATCAAAAGGTATATAAAGAGACATTTGCCATTACTTTGGCGCTGACTTCTTGAATTCTGAATTCATTTAGACAACCATTTGACTTCGGGTAAATTGACACCTGACTCAAATTACTTAAAAGATTCTAACTTGTTGGATCTGAGAAGTGACTCTCCGATATACCGTTTAACTGTCGATCAGCTGTTTTGTCGCTTTGCGCCAGGTACGTGGGTGCTGATGCAAATATATCCAGAGAGTTCTTTGTAGCCTCTCGATTGAGCTCAGTATCGCGACCTCGTTGCGAGCCGCGGACACTGCGGTAGTTCAACGGGTTTAACTATCGATCAGCTGTTTTGTCGCTTTGCGCCAGGTACGTGGGTGCTGATGCAAATATATCCAGAGAGTTCTTTGTAGCCTCTCGATTGAGCTCAGTATCGCAACCTCGTTGCGAGCCACTGACACTGCGGTAGTTCAACGGGGGTGAGAGCACTCTAGTCCTTAAGGTTATCCCTTGCTTTCTCTTATGGATGTCTGAATTGACCCTGTGGTTTTGCGCCAGGTACGTGGGTGCTGATGCAAATATATCCAGAGAGTTCTCTGTAGCCTCTCGATTGAGCTCAGTATCGCGACCTCGTTGCGGACACAGACTTTTTTGAATATTTCATTTGGGGCAGGGAATCACCAGCGGGTTCTCTCATCCGAGCCAAACTTGAATCTCTCAATTTAGTAAAGCACCGACTCCAAGTCAACCTCTCAGCCAGTAGAGGGAAGTCGCTACTAACTAAATTCTTAACAGAACTCTGACCGATTGAAACTCTGCTCCTGATCTCGTGGGTCTCCTCGTCATCTTTCAAAGGTAATTAAATAACTATTACAAGTATTTAATATAGAGATAAGTGTTATCATTGTACCAGGCATTTTATAAGAGCATTAAGTCAATTGCATGTTTTGATTAACGCTGTGTGTGACCGAGTAACAATTGTGTATTTTGAAGTGTGTTTGATTGTAAAAGACAAAAATCAGAGTGTTTTCAAAAATAAACGGTAGTCTTATTTTGTCTCGAGTAAACGGTTCTCTCAAAGACAGTTAACGGCACGGGAGATAACAACTCTGACACTCCCGCTACCGGGACACTGGAAACGGAGATCAATACTCTATGACAGAATGAGTTACTATTAAAAGACAAAGAGGAAGGTGTGTCCAGTAGTGATTCATTTAATTGTCTTATCGATCTATCTAAGTTTTATTTTCCAAGCGATACATAGCCGACGGGCAGAGTAGTGAGACTAAGTTGACTAAAGGTCCTCACACTTTAAACTAGATACATCACAGAGGGGAAACACTCAACCACAGGGAAATCATATAGAGACTGGTAGGACTAGTGCTTAATAATAACTCAAGGACCAATTAGTGGTGAAACAAAGAGTCTAGAGGATAAAGGTGGGGTTCCCACATCCCAGCTAGAGCTAGACTGTTGAGAGTGACAAGGCAAAAGTCCTCTCTACGCGGACAACGCTTCGATATAGAAAGAGAGGCAGGGCTACGCGAGCGGTCCTGGTTATACCGAGATAACCTGAAGTACCTATAGTGCCCTGTCCAATCCAGGGAACGGGACACTAACCACCTCTAGCAACCCCGCTGCCGGCCAAGGGGCGGGGCCGAAGGTTTCGTATCGCGACACTTGGCGCCCAACGTGGGGCCCCACACCTCTATATAAGACTCTACTACTACCTGAGTTAACGGCCCCTACCAGCGCTCTATTTCCAAACAACTTACTAAAGTAGGTATCTTTAAAGAGTTAGAGATATGGCTACGGCAGTACGTTTCGTCTTACCGGATCTACCATGGGGTAAACTGAGAGCGGTAGACCAGACAGCCATAAAACATCTTCTGGGAATGGAAGGAAGGGAAACTTTCTGGGATGATAAACAATTCCAGAAAAGAACCCTAAATGGCGACTACCTAGTAGGGTAGAAAATAATGGTACAGTACAGGAAATGATACGCAGGCAAAAGGCAGGTCTACCCAACAGTAGGCTCGCAATGTGCGTACCAGGATTACCCTGGGGCCGCTGACCAAGAGGGAACAGACGGCCCCTCCAATTACAGGATTAGGCAAATAGCCCTGAATCCTAAGAATTTCCAGTGAAGACTGATCAACTTCACTAGAAATTGTTGGAACAGGTGGAAATTAATTATAAAATGACACCAGTCTCTATTCAAAGTGTATAACAAATAATTGTATTATTTCCTTGGGAAAGTAAAGCTAACATAGTGCGTAAGTGTCACTATGGGCATGGTATGAGGGAAAATCCCTGAGAAATAAGAAAGTACTATAGAGTTTATAACTAAATAGGAAATCTAAATACAATCTCAAGGTAAAGAGCAATGGCGGATTAGAGTCTACTCTTTGAGGAAAAATCCCTGAGAAATAAGAAAGTACTATAGAGTTTGTAACTAAATAGGAAATCTAAATACAATCTCAAGGTAAAGAGCAATGGCGGATTAGAGTCTACTCTTTGAGGGAAAATCCCTGAGAAATAAGAAAGTACGATAGATTTTATAACTAAATAGGAAATCTAAATTAAATCTCAAGGTAAAGAGCAATGGCGGGTTAGAGTCTACTCTTTGAAAAAAAAAATCCCTGAGGAAACTAGAAAATATTATAGAGTTTACAACTAAATAGGAAATGTATACAAACCCCAAGGTGAAGATATGTTAACAATAGTGAATTATTTTCAGCGCCGTTAAGGCAGGCAGACCTCGTAGTAATACGAAATTGGGTTCTAATTAAAGGTCATTCCAGAAAAAGAAGGGGGCCAGAGGATGTAAGTGTGTATTGTGGCAAAGTGGCCTTCTATGCACAGCCCTGGTACCCCATGGCAATGGCCCTGCTACAAGACGGGACTCCAACGAATCTAGGAGACACTAGTGTAATGTTGAGAGCCATGCAGGAAGATTTATGTTAAATATTTAGGGTATATTTTAAGCCAACAGGGCAGAAAAAAGATGAAGTTAGAAAAGGAGTGATTTTATAAGCATTAAATTTAGTTATGAAAATAAATATGTTGCAGTTCTTAGGGATAATAAAGTACTGTAGGTAATGGATCACATACTACGCAACATATATAAAATTATTGATGAGACTGAGTTAAGATTAACCCAGGTTATTGTTAGATAAAATACAGTGGACTCCCGAAAGAGAGATTTCATTAGTACAGAAAACATATGCTATGTTTAGCAGCGTTTTGGCCTTATCTAATCATTTGAAGGTTTGTCTTCAAATAGTAGAAAGATTACAAGAATATATGGCATCTGTTGTGACCCAGGGTCATTGAGAGTATCGGGTTAATTAAGTTGAACTATATAATTATCTACATAAAAATGTTGAGTTCTATAAAATGCATTAGTGTAAACAGGGAGACAGTGAGACAGTCAGTCAATATTTGGAGACAGAGACCATATCTGGTACTGTCAGTATTAGCTGCGGCAACAGGAAGCAGATGCAGAAGCGAAAAGGCAGGTTTTAAACCACAGCCATTAAAAGCAGCAGTTAAGAGGAAGTTAAACATAGACATAACTACATTGAAAGAGCTGAGACAGATAGTGACCCATGTGCAAATGTATTAGGTCAGTTAGACACTGACACAGGAGTAGGGGAATGGGACTTTAATAAATAATGCAAAGAGTGGACACCTAAAATTTCAGGATGGACTTTAAAAAATAAATGAAAATAATAAACCACTTACGGATAAATATGCTACAAGGAGAAGAAAATCTCCTCAGCTTATTGGACGCTAAATAATTATAAGTAAGGGGAGTCATAAATATGAACCATTTTTTTTGTTCCAGACCAAATAGAGAGAGTCAGAACACACAGAGGCAGCAATAGCAGCCCTAGACAGACTCAACAGGGCAGGCATGAAACTGAACTTAACAAAGAGCCAAATAGGTCGAGAGGAAGTGAACTTTCTCGGTTTCACTATAGGCACTGGAATCACCGCAAGCCAAAATGTATTTGAAAAAGTAGCAGAGCTCAGCGAGCCACAAACAGTGAATGAGATGCAGAAATGCCTAGGTAAACTAGTGTATATTAGAGACCACATACCGGGCTATAGCAGAGTAGCTAAGCATTGCAGAGTAGCTAAGCATTGCTATAGAGGCACAACTAGAGAAGATCACCAAAGAGACATGTCACACAAAGAATATGGTAGACAAACCATAACATGGGACAAGAAAATGCAAGAATCCTGGGAAAATGTGAAATTAATGGCCATAGAAGCCCAAGAAAATGAGCCCAGAGACCCCAACGTACCCCTCTGGCTGTGTCTGAAACTTGAAGGGCCAATGGTGGTGAGGGATGGCTACATTTGGATTTCAAATGAGCTATCAGGAAAAACAATTAAAATGTTACAGCAAACAGCTGAAAGGGCCCACAATGAAGTACTCCAGTACAGGGGCTAAAATGGCCCTGCTAGAGCTATACTGGAACAAAATAGTGTCCCTTGCCCAAGGACAGGCCATAATCATAAAAGACACAGAACTAAACGAACTATGGGCCACTAACCATACAAAAAAAATGGTAGGTATTAAAACCACCACTTGGGATAAGTGGAGGAACGTACATGCCACCAAAGGAGTTATGTTCATCAGTGACCAAGGATGGGACACTGATGAACCAGGACCAGGACCTACAACAGTCAAGGTGAAACCAAAGGAGGATAAACCTAGGGACATAGTAGTGTTCACGGATGGAAGTGAGAAAACAGGAATAACCAAGTGGGGTTTTATTGTAAAAAAACAAAAAACAAAGCCACTGGCGAAACACTCATAAAAAGGAAACAAGAAATAGCAGGCACTGCCCAGGCCATGACTTCTGACAAAAAGATATGGCAGAACAATGGTTACAGAAGTGCTAAAAACAAAACAATTCAGCACGAAGGAGAGTGGAGAAAGATCCATGAGTTAATGGATAGAATGGATATTGTTGTCAGTCACCAAAAAGCCCACACAGTAGATGGGGGAGGAAAAGAAGCTGACTTCAATCAACAAGGCAACAGGGAAGTAGATGAGCTAGTCCAGATGGGCAGAATAGTTCTCTACAGAACTGAAGCAGACAAATTTAAGGCGTTACACATAGATTGGGGACACCCAGGTCCCAAAATCTTTATGAAGCGCCTTAGACAGGACCAGATAGAATTTGACCCAGTAGAGGCCAAACTGGTGTGCCAGCAGTGCATTACCTGTCAAGAGCAAAAACCTAGTAATCTAGGAAGAGTGTCTGATCAACACATCAAAACATGCACGCCCTGGAGTCAAATAGCATTAGACACTATGGGTCCCATGAAAAGTGCTACGGTACTGGGACATAGGTATGCTATAGTAGCGGTGTGCATGGCAACGGGCTACACAATGGTACACACAGCGAAAACATGCAATGCTCTGCCTGTGTTGACAATGCTTAACCTTTTGACTTTGACCCTAGGACGGTTTCAATCGATCAGGACTGACGAAGGACGTCAGTATAAAAACATAAGGTAGAGGAATGGTGCACCCAGAGGGGAGTAAAGCACACTTTCTCACCTCCCTACACACCTCAAGCAAATGGGTGTGCAGAGAGGACCATTGGCAAACTCAAAACAACTTTGGGGTTGTGGAGAGCGGACAAAGATTGGGGACCAAAGCTAGTGCAAGCATGCATAGAGTTAAGTAGCACCCCAACCAGTTCAGGGCCTAGTCCAAGAGAGTTAATGGGATTACCAGGACAAAATAGTACGGTGGATATTCCTAATCCCCAGTCTACCCCTCTACCTTGTGTTTTAAAGGTAGGAGACTGGATCAGGATTAGAAAGAATCCAGCGGCAGACAACAGTGACCTGGTAATACCCAAGAAATACGGTAAAAAACGTATTATTGAGGAAATAATAAGCGCTAATACTGTAAGGACAGCTTGTGGAAGAACAGTTGACATAGCACAACTTAGGAAAGTATGTCCCCTGCAATAGTACCAGACTGGAAATACCTCCTAGAGTGCAGAGCAGGCCTCCAAGTCAGGAGGAGTCCAAACACAATTTTAGGGCCTCAAAGGAGGGAGCACGGGAAGAGTAGTCCGGGAACGAAGCGTTCCGACAGGTCTACCTGGCTCAAGCAGACTGAAGTGTGTCCCTTGTGACGTATGCAAAGAGCCCACTGGCGATATGCAATACGAAGGTTCCGCTGAGCTGAGCATCAGGCAACTAGAGATGTGCTCTGATGGAGCCTCAGGGGAGTATAGGTGCAGGTATGGAAGAGTTCAGACGTGTGGCAGGTGCAACTGCAACACCATGACCAACTGTGCACTGGACATAAGGACCATTAATGGTTCCTGGGACCTCAGAGGGTGCCAGTGTGCCTGTGATAGATATGGAAACATCTCAGACAAAGATTGCCTGGAATGTCGCAGACAGAGGGTCACAGAGGTCAAACTAACCAGAAGTGCCCTCTTAACCCCAGTTAGAATAGAAGTACCACTCTGGCCAATTCCCACTGGAACTGCAGGCCCAGACCCAGCTCTAACAGGTCAAAGGTTCCAATTTAACTCCAGCTATGAGTATCTGAGAGATAGGGACCTTGGAGAGGGACCTAGTGATGGATATGGGATAGACAGAGTCAACAGACAGGCCTGGATGGAAACAGGACAAGGTGAATGGATCCTAGTAGACCCTAGTGTAGCCTGGGATGGAGTGCTTCTGGAGTCCACGGGTTGGGACCAGGTGGACAGATATCCCTAGACAACAACCAACAAACATCCTGGATGGATGAGAAGGTGTTGGTGGGAAGGTCAGTGCAGGCCAGTTAGAGAGCTACACTGGGGCAGAGCAATGGAAAAGGAACAAATGTTCACTTTCGTCACCCCCATGACTGGAGGAAAGTATGTCCCTCCCCATGATGGAGATGGCAGGAGAAGGTACAGGTTAGGCCTAGGATGGCAGCTGTACTTAGCCCAGGACCCCGTGTATAAAACTGAAGGAGTCTACTCTTGTCACAAGTACATATGTAGAGATAGTGCTGCTGGAGAGGGAAAAGGTAAACAAAAGGCAGCACTCAAAAGAGAATATAGCCCACCTAAGAAATCATTCCTTGCTAGGGTGAACCTGCCATTTTGATCAGACCCTGGAGAGGGCCTATCCAAACCCAGAAACCCAATAGTTAAAAAATAAACTAAAAGATGCTCTCCCTCTTATATTTCACTGGAAATATGAAGTTGGGGGAGTACAGAACAAAGCATAGGGAATGTAAGATAGGATGATGCTGGTGGGTAAGTATGTTTTTAATTATAGTTGGCGTCCCCAGCGCCACCACATTAGGATTGTATTTGGGCCTAAAATACGATCAAGAAAATGTAGAAATGGGAAAAGTAATATACCTAAAGAAACAGGAAGAGTAATATACCTAGAGTAAGTAAAGTAATATACCTAGAGTAAGTAAAGTAATATACCTAGAGCAACAGGAAGAGTAATATACCTAGAGTAAGTAAAGTAATATACCTAGAGTAAGTAAAGTAATATACCTAGAGCAACAGGAAGAGTAATATACCTAGAGTAAGTAAAGTAATATACCTAGAGTAAGTAAAGTAATATACCTAGAGCAACAAAAAAATGTGAAAGTGACTTAATCACATTTAGAACACAAAGAAATGGGGCATCCAGGTACAATGTGACACAGCCAATGAAACTGAGTGTCCAGGTTTCCCCACTGTAAAGCTAAAAAGCAGAACTAATTACACTAAGTGGAACAACAGCCTAGGTGAAAATGTCACAATAATGGCAGCGTTAGGGTATGCAAAAAAATTAGGCATGCCGATAGACAAAGTGTTCAAGAGAATTTGGAAAGGGCTGTTTAAACTACTGGTCAAAATAAGTAAACTGGCCCTAACAATTACCTGGTCAATCTTCAAGGGGATCAGATGGTTGTTAAAAGGACTGATCATCTGGAGCATGGTATATGAGAGAGTGCATCCTCCTAGAAGACAGGGACCAGCAGTTCCTGTTGAACAGGATGTACTGCTCATGACCCCGAGAGGAACGGATGTGACCCAAGTTTAAGGGGCAAAAAGTGACTACATAAGTGAACCCTGAACAACTCAGGTCACGACTCAGATCAGAGATAAATAATCATCCTGCTCTCAACACAACTTAAATAAACAACCAGAATCTTTAGGCAGTGAAACTTATATTGAAACTTAGAAATATAGAAATAGAAATATCCTCTACCATGACTTCCAACGAAACTGACCATGACACCTCGGCTGAGGCATGCAGTCCGTTCACTGACCAGGTACGGGAAAACACCTGTTGTCAAATATTAGTTCTCGTATTTTTTGGGAAAATAGCATGGGAAAATAGGCATAATAATGGCTTAGTAACTTGGGTTGCTCTATTTATCAATTCATTAGTGGCCATTGATAAACTCGGTTTAACAATGGGACAAAAAATAATGCTGTCCGTTGTACCGATAATACTAATCCAGAGAATGTACACAATATTAGGAAAATGTTATTTGGTCTGTCTATGCTTAGAAGCCTTAGCTGCAGCTATGACTGTAGTAAGTAAAATAGGTGCAATAGAGAAGAACGGAACAGACGGTAAAATGGAACCTATGTGTGCTACCATAATTGGAATACACTATGTGGCGCGGATCATTGAAGCAGGCCTAGTTGGCATGCTATGTGTCCAAATAGTCAAATTAATGAGAAAACTAAAACCAAAAGACCAGGAACACCTTAAGCCATGGGATGGGGTAAGGATGGCTAAAGTAATAGTGCCCCCCACCCAGTGACAGAACCAATAGGGGAAGCAGGGGTATTAATAGAGGTAGAGGAGAGTAGAATATGGTTCATAAACATGTGGGCAAGACATTTAGATGCCCTTAAGGCATATACAAATTGTGGGGGTTGTGGCCAATTGGAACCATTGCCACTAGGGATAGACTCTACCAACGGGGTAGTGTTAGGCGGAACCACCTTCATATGTGCTCATTGTTACCAAGGGGTGTAGCATACCGCATTAGGCGTAGCCATGACCCCAAGAATTAGAACGTAAGGGTATGACTGAGTCCCAGACACTAGGGATTATCCTGTAGGGTGGATAGCACCAGTAGTAATAATTCCTCACCCTGCCGCTCTTAAAACATGTGGCTCATGTGATAGAAGTACTGAAGGGGTACTCAGCGGGAGATCAATGTTAAGAGGACGGATGTTAGACAACGTATGTATGTTATGTCTAGCCCGCAGAGATAAGTGGCCAACCCTAAAACCCATAGTAAACAAGGGAGATAGATGGGGACATGTAGAAGAGCCAGAAGAGTTAAATTTAACAATGGTTTACAAGGGACAAGAAGTAGACTGGGATAAGAGAATTGGCACTGTTGAATTACATGGGATGGCTTACGAGACCTATTCAACAGGTTGGAGAAGAAGGACAACAGAGACGGGTTCAAAGATGCACAGGCTGTGAATCAGGAATCAGAGGAAAGTACACCTCCCAGTGGGGCAATAAGGATGGTGTTAGAGTGGCGCTTTGCAAGAGATGCTTATGTTTTAAGAGTTGTGATAGAAAAAGGCAGGAGTGGTATAGCGAGGACGAACATGAGGTTTGGCCTATGGAGAGAGAATATGCTGATATATTTGAAAATGGTAGAATAGCTTCTAGATGTAGACATACAGATGGTGTATATTTGAGAATGATGGTCAGAGCTGATGATAAGGGCACCATGCCGGGACAGCGTAAATGGGCAACAGTATGGAGAATAACGGCTAGGTCAGACGGACTAGTGCTAGGGATAACCAGAGTTGGAAATCAGAGTCCGGTTAAAGGCACTAAGAGAAAAGAGACAGGGTAGATCCTGGAGAGGGTGTAGTAAAACGCCAAATGGATCTACCTCCTGGTCCTCTTCCCCTGTCTTACCCACCAAGGGTAGAGACAGAGATGACCTCGCCTACTGAAATACCGGATTGGGCAAAGCCACCAGAAGACGACTCAAGCCAACCAACTACTGAACCTGACTGGTGTCAGGAAGAATCACCCTCTGCCTCAAGTGACACCTCTGAATGGGAAAAGTGTTTCCTCATTGTTGCTAGAGTAATGGGCACTGTCATGACCAGAGGCCCATATATGCACTGTAAGAAAAGTGTTTCCTCATTGTTGCTAGAGTAATGGGCTCTGTCATAACCAGAGGCCCATATATGCACTGTAAGAAAAGTGTTTCCTCATTGTTGCTAGAGTAATGGGCTCTGTCATAACCAGAGGCCCATATATGCACTGTAAGAAAAGTGTTTCCTCATTGTTGCAAGAGCAATGGGCTCTGTCATAACCAGAGGCCCATATATGCACTGTAAGAAAAGTATTTCCTGTTGTAAGATATGTCATCACCCTCTCTGCTCTGAGGGAATGGGAGGAGCAGCAGATCGGGTGCAGAGAATCAAAAGGTATATAAAGAGACATTTGCCATTACTTTGGCGCTGACTTCTTGAATTCTGAATTCATTTAGACAACCATTTGACTTCGGGTAAATTGACACCTGACTCAAATTACTTAAAAGATTCTAACTTGTTGGATCTGAGAAGTGACTCTCCGATATACCGTTTAACTGTCGATCAGCTGTTTTGTCGCTTTGCGCCAGGTACGTGGGTGCTGATGCAAATATATCCAGAGAGTTCTTTGTAGCCTCTCGATTGAGCTCAGTATCGCGACCTCGTTGCGAGCCGCGGACACTGCGGTAGTTCAACGGGTTTAACTATCGATCAGCTGTTTTGTCGCTTTGCGCCAGGTACGTGGGTGCTGATGCAAATATATCCAGAGAGTTCTTTGTAGCCTCTCGATTGAGCTCAGTATCGCAACCTCGTTGCGAGCCACTGACACTGCGGTAGTTCAACGGGGTGAGAGCACTCTAGTCCTTAAGGTTATCCCTTGCTTTCTCTTATGGATGTCTGAATTGACCCTGTGGTTTTGCGCCAGGTACGTGGGTGCTGATGCAAATATATCCAGAGAGTTCTCTGTAGCCTCTCGATTGAGCTCAGTATCGCGACCTCGTTGCGGACACAGACTTTTTTGAATATTTCATTTGGGGCAGGGAATCACCAGCGGGTTCTCTCATCCGAGCCAAACTTGAATCTCTCAATTTAGTAAAGCACCGACTCCAAGTCAACCTCTCAGCCAGTAGAGGGAAGTCGCTACTAACTAAATTCTTAACAGAACTCTGACCGATTGAAACTCTGCTCCTGATCTCGTGGGTCTCCTCGTCATCTTTCAAAGGTAATTAAATAACTATTACAAGTATTTAATATAGAGATAAGTGTTATCATTGTACCAGGCATTTTATAAGAGCATTAAGTCAATTGCATGTTTTTGATTAACGCTGTGTGTGACCGAGTAACAATTGTGTATTTTGAAGTGTGTTTGATTGTAAAAGACAAAAATCAGAGTGTTTTCAAAAATAAACGGTAGTCTTATTTTGTCTCGAGTAAACGGTTCTCTCAAAGACAGTTAACGGCACGGGAGATAACAACTCTGACACTCCCCGCTACCGGGACACTGGAAACGGAGATCAATACTCTATGACAGAATGAGTTACTATTAAAAGACAAAGAGGAAGGTGTGTCCAGTAGTGATTCATTTAATTGTCTTATCGATCTATCTAAGTTTTATTTTCCAAGCGATACATAGCCGACGGGCAGAGTAGTGAGACTAAGTTGACTAAAGGTCCTCACACTTTAAACTAGATACATCACAGAGGGGAAACACTCAACCACAGGGAAATCATATAGAGACTGGTAGGACTAGTGCTTAATAATAACTCAAGGACCAATTAGTGGTGAAACAAAGAGTCTAGAGGATAAAGGTGGGGTTCCCACATCCCAGCTAGAGCTAGACTGTTGAGAGTGACAAGGCAAAAGTCCTCTCTACGCGGACAACGCTTCGATATAGAAAGAGAGGCAGGGCTACGCGAGCGGTCCTGGTTATACCGAGATAACCTGAAGTACCTATAGTGCCCTGTCCAATCCAGGGAACGGGACGCTAACCACCTCTAGCAACCCCGCTGCCGGCCAAGGGGCGGGGCCGAAGGTTTCGTATCGCGACAGTGTCCTTTAGTAGTAGTTTGTTTGCAGCAATTCGACCATGAAGGCCTGATTCACGCAGTCTCCTCTGAAATGTTAATGTTGAGATGTGTCTGATACTTGAACTCTGTGAAGCATTTATTTGGGCTGGTAACTCTAATGAACTTATCCTCTGCAGCAGAGGTAACTCTGGGTCTTCCTTTCCTATGGCGGTCCTCATGAGAGCCAGTTTCATCATAGCGCTTGATGGTTTTTGCAACTGCACTTTGAAACTTTCAAAGTTCTTGACATTTTCCAGATTGACTGACCTTCATGACTTAAAGTAATGATGGACTGTAATTTTTCTTTGTTTATTTGAGCTGTTCTTGCCATAATATGGACTTGGTCTTTTACCAAATAGGGCTATCTTCTGTATACCACCCCTACCTTGTCACAATGCAACTGATTGACTCAAACACATTAAGAAGGAATGAAATTCCACAAATTAACTTTTAACAAGGCACACCTGTTATTAATAGAAATGCATTCCAGGTGACTACCACATGAAGCTGGTTATGAACATGCCAAAGCTTTTATCAAGCTGAAGGGTGGCTATTGTCATGGAAATGCTAACCAGAAAAGAAGAGATAGACTGTAGATTCCTCAAAACAACTTATTTTCTTATAAGAGCTAGCTAGCCTCTGTTCTCTTCTTATCTCCACACAGCGGTGCCATTGAAAGATACAAAAATAACAGGATGACTAAGTTACTCAAAAACAAGAGAGGAAAAACACTGTCTTCTTCTTACATGAGAGAAACAGAGAGTGGAAATGTACAGGTTTAAGGCTCATACAAATGATGTGTAAAACATAATTTATAATTTTGTCACTATTCTACTTTGAAGAATCTAAAATAGATATTTAGATTTTTATTAAACACTTTTTTAGTTACTACATGATTCCATGCAGTTTTGATGTCTTCACTATTATTCTACAAAGTAGAAAATAGTAATAATAAAGAAAAAATAAAAACCCTTGAATGAGTAGGTGTGTCCACACTTTTGACTGGTACTGTAAATATATTGTTTCTATCTTATATCTCTCATATATAGGACAGACATTTCAGAACAAACTTCCTTTCGATATATTTTTTACTATCAGTTTATCCATATATGAAGCTGTTATTCAATGTGTTTCTGTGGGCTAATAGCAGTAAGGCCAAATTCAATGTTTCATCAAAAAAGGGGTAGCAGTGCTGTGAAAAACAGTTGTACTGCACTAGAGTGCAAAACGCTTAGATTTTCCTGATGTTTAATTAGCATGCCTTTGCGGTTGGACTCTTGTTTTGAAGAAAGAAATCCGAGATCGTGCTGCCAGCATAATATCCTGCTGCTAGGAGAGCGGTAGTGTCAAAGATTTGTATAACTAACCCAAGATAGACCACAGCCTGTCTTTTCCAACGGGACCAAACTATTTATAGCGAGCAGAATAAGCAAGAAGGTGGTCAGAGCCATGCACGAGTTAGCCAGATCCTATTGACATGTATTTGCATATTTCCGTTAGGGAAATATTACTTTTTGAAGTGCGCAGGTGCAATAACTCCTTTCGCCCTTGCACTCCTTCTACACATTTAAAACTTTGGCAAAGAGTAAAGTCTATAGATCTTAGTCCAGTCTGTTCATAACAGATTTAAGTGTTGGGAATAGAACACAGTATTGAGTTCAGATGTTTAATTTATTACAGAATTAAAAGAATATCAGCCAAAATCATCTTCTCCCACTGTCGGCCACTGGGCTTCCTCTCATCACCATATTGGTGGTGAGTGGAAACGCCAAACAGATGTATCAGATTCATACATCAGGTGAAACATCGTTTTATCTGTAGCCATGGGAGCGTTCCAGTAGATAACCCTTGTCAAGACGTTGATCACCACCATTCAAATTGTGTTGCATTTTGGTTAAGAAAATTGTCAGACTTGTGATGACACGTTGATGGCATGACCTTTACAACAACCATGTGATCAAAGGTTATGAACTTTCCACTGCAGTTGCCTGGAAATTTCTGCAGTTTATCCTCACCAACTGTAACTTGAAGACCGAACCAAAGCAATGTGGGAGACAACCTTCTTTTTTCTTGGAAGCAAAAGGCACGACATGCTCATAAATGGTTCATGTCGCCACCTATCGTTGGCTATTAACGATGCATGTTTAATGTTTTGGGTGGATAACTATTTAGAGCTTAAATACATCTTTATCCTTACATGTGATCCAAATTTCTAACATAAATAAATGAAATATCCTACTTGCGACAATATAGCTAATTTATTTATCTCGATGTTACTATAATGTTGTGTCCCATGTTATTGTCACGACTTCCGCCGAAGTCGGGCGGCGTTCGGCGATCGATGTCACCGGCTTTCTAGCCATCGCCACTCCATTTCTCATATATCCATTTGTTTTGTCTTGTTTCATACACACCTGGTTTTCATTCCATAATCACACTGCATGTATTTAGTTCTCTGTTCCCTTCCATGTCTTTGTGTGTAATTGTTTTTGGTGTATGTTCATGCGTTATACTTTTGTATTCATGTTCCGTGTTTTTTTGGCCACTTAGATGTCATGTTGTGCCTATTTTTTGACCGGAATAAAAGTGTGCCTGTTTACTCTACTCTGCTCTCCTGCACCTGACTTCGCCTGCCTTACACAGCCTCGAAGGCTTCTGATTGATGACTGCATGGTGACTGATTGTGGAATGATGATTGCCACCTGTGAGCAGGGGAGGAGAGAAAAGAAATACACACACACAGGATACACACACAGGATACCTGTATCCGTAAAAGCATCGTCAGAGGCTTTTCTGTCTTACAAACTGAACATCAGGTGCCGCGACTAACCTTCAGCGGACTTTAACTGGGTTTTTACACCCAATCGACATCAAGTGCCAGCGCAGTACTTATAGGCTTGAGAACCAAATACCCATCCCAGTATCTAGCGGCACCTTCAACCGGGTGTCGGAAGAAGCAACAGCAACAGAAAATAATCATTGTCTTTCAATCATTTGCTTGCCCAGACAGCCCTCTGGGACAGAGCCATAGGAACCACTTTTACCAGTGCTTCATTGATATTCCTCACTTTGAAATGAGGGGGTCACAGTCACCCCACGGGTGATTTGAGTGCCCCCAAGTGGGTACTCTCCTTTGAATTTCATCAAGTTGACATTCAGTGATCCGTGCCCAGTAGGAACCTAGTCTTCTTCCGTCCATTTATGGTTCCGCAGCAAATCAATGGGCGTGGATGGTACTACCCACATCAGATGTAGGCCTCTCTCCCCAGACAAGCTGGAGGTACCTCTCCCCACTTCATAGGGCATGAGCCAGATCCATGCAGTGCCCTATTACTGCGGGGCCAAAAGGTTAAGTCGCTGCCTCAAGTCTAGTGAGCGTAGAGGAGACCTCCCCACCTACAATGTGTGGGGCCGGCGAGCGCTGTAGCTGGGGAGATCCGTGAGAAGGGCCCGGTGCTCGTCCAGAGTTTCCGCCTCCAACCACCATGATAGTTTGTTGATGTGGACACAAGGAACTTGAAACTCTCGACCAGCCCCACAGAGCCACATGGATGTTAATGGGGGGCTGTTCCTGTAGTCCACGATCAGCTCCTTTGTCTTGCTCACATTGAGGGAGAGGTTGTTGTCCTGGCACCACACTGCCAGTTCTCTGATCTCCTCCCTATAGGCCGTCTCATCGTTGTCGGTGATCAGGCCTACCACTGTTGTGTCGTCAGCAAACTTAATGATGGTGTTGGAGTCGTGTTTGGCCATGCAGTAGTGGGTGAACAGGGAATACAGGAGGGGACTAAGTACACACCCCTGAGGGGCCACAGTTTTAAGGATCAGCGTGGCAGACGTGTTGTTGCCTACTCTTACCACGTGGGGGCGGCCCGTCAGGAAGTCCAGGATCCAGTTGCAGAGGGAGGTGTTTAGTCCCAGAGTCCTTAGCTTAGTGATGAGCTTCGTCTGAACTATGGTGTTGAACGCTGAGCTGTAGTCAATGAACAGCATTCTCACATAGGTGTTCCTTTTGTCCAGGTGAGAAAGGGCCGTGTGGAGTGCGATTGAGATTGCGTCCTCTGTGGATCTGTTGGGGCGGTATGCAAATTGGAGTGGGTCTAGGATGTCCAGGAGGATGCTGTTGATGCCATGACTAGCCTTTCAAAGCACTTCATGGCTACCAACGTGAGTGCCATGGGGCGGTAATCATTTAGGCAGTTTACCTTTGCTTCCTTGGGCACAGAAACTATGGTGGTCTGCTTTAAACTTGTAAGTATTACAGACTCGGTCAGGGAGAGGTTGAAAATGTCAGTGAAGACACTTGACAGTTGGTCTGCACATGCTTTGAGTACACGTCCTGGTAATCTGTCTGGCCCAGCGGCTTTGTGAATGTTGACCTGTTTAAAGGTTTTATTCTCGTCGGCTACCGAGAGCATTATCACACAGTCATCCAGAACAACTGGTGCTCTCGTGCATGCTTCAGTGTTGCTTGCCTTGAAGCGAGCGTAAAAAGCATTTAGCTCATCTGGTAGGCTCGCGTCACTGGGCAGCTCGCGTCCGGGTTTCCCTTTGTAGTCCGTAATAGTTTTCAAGCACTGCCACATCCGAATAGCGTCAGAGCCATGTAGTAGGATTGAATCTTAATCCTGTATTCACACTATGATTGATTGATGGTTTGGGGGGGCATAGCGGGATTTCTTATATGCGCCCGGATATGTCTCCCGCTCCTTGAAAATGACAGCTTTAGCCTTTAGCTCGATGTGGATGTTGCCTGTAATCCATAGCTTCTGGTTGGGATGATATCTTGGTAGATAGTGTGGTCTACAGCTTATCATAAGGTACTCTACCAAAGGCAAGCAATACCTAGAGACATCTTTAATTTTAGACTTCGCACACTAGCTGTTATTGACAAATAGACACACACCCACCCCTCGTTTTACCAGAGGCAGCATCTCTGTTCTGTCGGTGCATGGAAAATCCCGCTAGCTCTACAGTGAAGGGAAAAAAGTATTTGATCCCCTGCTGATTTTGTGCGTTTGCCCACTGACAAAGAAATGATCAGTCTATAATTTTAATGGTAGGTTTATTTGAACAGTGAGAGACAGAATAACAACAACATAATCCAGAAAAACACATGTCAAAAATGTTATAAATTGATTAGCATATTAATGAGGGAAATACGTATTTGACCCCTCTGCAAAACAATGACTTAGTACTTGGTGGCAAAACCTTTGTTGGCAATCACATAGGTCAGACATTTCTTGTAGTTGGCCACCAGGTTTGGACACATCTCAGGAGGGATTTTGTCCCACTCCTCTTTGCAGATCTTCTCCAAGTCATTAAGGTTTCGAGGCTGACGTTTGGCAACTCAAACCTTCAGCTCCATCCACAGATTTTCTATGGGATTAAGGTCTGGAGACTGGCTAGGCCACTCCAGGACCTTAATGTGTTTCTTCTTGAGCCACTCCTTTGTTGTCTTGGGTAATTGTCATGCTGGAATAACCATCCACGACCCATTTTCAATGCCCTGGCTAAGGGAAGGAGATTGTCACCCAAGATTTGACGGTACATGGCCCCATCCATTGTCCCTTTGATGCGGTGAAGTTGTCCTGTCCCCTTAGCAGAAAAACACCCCCAAAGCATAATGTTTCCACCTCCATGTTTGACGGTGGGGATGGTGTTCTTGGGGTCATAGGCAGCATTCCTCCTCCAAACACAGCGAGTTGAGTTGATGCCAAAGAGCTCCATTTCGGTCTCATCTGACCACAACACTTTCACCCAGTTGTCCTCTGAATCATTCAGATGTTCATTGGCAAACTTCAGACGGGTATGTATATGTGCTGTCTTGATCAGGGGGACCTCGCGGGTCGGACCTTCTGTAGCTCAGTTGGTAGAGCATGGCGCTTGTAACGCCAGGGTAGTGGGTTCGATTCCCGGGACCACCCATACGTAGAATGTATGCACACATGACTGTAAGTCGCTTTGGATAAAAGCGTCTGCTAAATGGCATATATTATTATTATTATATTATTATTATTATTATTATTATTATTATTGCTGCAGGATTTCAGTCCTTCATGGCGTAGTGTGTTACCAATTGTTTTCTTGGTGACTATGGTCCTAGCTGCCTTGAGATCATTGCAACTCCACGAGGTGAGTTCTTGCATGGAGCCCCAGGCCGAGGGAGACTGACAGTTCTTTTGTGTTTCTTCCATTTGTGAATAATCGCACCAACTGTTGTCACCTTCTCACCAAGCTGCTTGGCGATGGTCTTGTAGCCCATTGGAGCCTTGTGTAGGTCTACAATCATGTCCCTGACATCCTTGGAGAGCTTTTTGGTCTTGGCCATGGTGGAGAGTTTGGAATCTGATTGATTGATTGCTTCTGTGGACAGGTTTGTTTTATACAGTGAGAGTTTGTTACCTAACCGAGATTAGGAGCACTCCCTTTAAGAGTGTGCTCCTAATCTCAGCTCGTTACCTGTATAAACGACACCTGGGAGCCAGACATTTTTCTGATTGAGAGGGGGTTAAATACTTATTTCCCTCCTTAAAATGCAAATCAATTTATAACATTTTTGACATGCGTTTTTCTGGATTCTTTTGTTGTTAGTCTGTCTCTCACTGTTCAAATAAACCTACCATTAAAATTATAGACTGATAATTTCTTTGTCAGTGGGCAAAAGTACAAAATCAGCAGGGGATCAAATACTTTTTCCCTCACTATATATGGTCCGTATCGTCATTCAGCCACGTCTGGATGAAACATAAGATGTTACAGTTTTTGATGGCCTGTTGGTAGGATAATCTTAATCCTAGATTATCCAAGATTCTCATAAAGCTGCCAGATCTGCGGCCCCTTTTCCTGCATCTTCCGTCACGCAAAATATGTGGATATGGGCCTGTTCCAGTGAAAGCAGGATGTCCTTCTCGTCAGAATCGTTAAAGGAAAAGGTTTCTTCCAGTCCATTGGTGAGTAATCGCAGCTCTGATGTCCAGAAGTTATTTTCAGTCATATGAGACAGGAGCAGCAACATTATGTACACAATACATTTAAAAATAAGTTACACAAAAAGCAAAAAAACTAACTAAATAGCACAATTGGTTGGGAGAATGTAAAACGTTAGCCATACATTTCCACGTTTATTAGCTTTGCAAAGCGAATTATTGTCCAAATCGTGAAAATAAGACCTGTGTAATGTTGTGCGTAACTTTTCCAACATCGTGGCACTTATTTGGAGTCTGTGGTTCAAGTGGTTTGAATGAACGAATATCCTTTGAAAGTCCAACCTGAAACTGTCTTTACCTCTGTGTCAATTTATCCAACCTAATTCCCCACGAATAGCGCCATTTGGCCTTCTGGTGTACCAAAATGCAATGACACTGCCAGTGTGATCTAGGCGTAAAGGAAATACCGCAGTGCATTCTGGTATAGCATATGCAGCGAGAGGTCAGAGTAACGTTGCTCAAGATGTCGGTCGTTTGTCTCACGTCCTTGGGTCGCTGTAGCGCCGTGGCATTCCGATCATCCGCCGGAATGGTGGTAAGGCTGTGTTAAATTCGTCTGTGTCCATTTTAACGATTACCTAAACGGAATGTTCTTTGTTGACCGTTTCAAACGATATACGTTTGTCGGCTAGTTATCTAGCTGCTTGCTTTCGTCCCTCAACGAACTATTGTTTACAGACCGCTCGTTGCGGAAGCTTCCGTAGCCTGACATACTTGATCAACCAAATCTAAACTATTCGGTTTCACCAGAATAACGTTTCCAATCAACAGAGGCATATTCAGTATCTCCAGGAACAAAACTTAAGATTGTGTGGAATGTGGCCTTCGCTATCAACACAGCGTTTTAAACACGCTTTTATCCGGTCTCCCATTTGACGGCCGTGTTGGGTGGGCTGTCATTGTAGTCCATTTTAGACCACGTATTCACGCGAGAGTAAGCTACAACATCTCCCACTCCTACAGCCGGAAAATGGGAGACCCGCGATAACGTGTTTTAAACGCTTTTTTGATAGCGAATGACACATTGAATCGTAAGTGTTGTTCCTGCTGAGTATGCCTCTGACTGGAAACTATATTTTAGTGAAACCGAATAGTTTAGATTTAGTTAATCAAGGATTGCTCACACCTACATCATCATAGCACAACATGGTATGCAGCATAGATACGGTACCAGTCAAACGTTGACACACCTGCTCATTCCAGGGTTTTTCTTTATTATTTTACTATTTTCTACATTGTAGAATAATAGTGAAGACGTCAAAACTCTGAAATAACTCACATGGAATCATGGAGTAACCAAAAGTGTTAAACAAATCAAAATGTATTTTATATTTGAGATTCTTCAAAGTAACCACCCTTTGCCGTAATGACAGCTTTGCACACTATTGGCATTCTCTCAACCAGTTTCATGAGGTAGTCACCTGGAATGCATTTCATTTAACAGGTGTGCCTTCTTCAATGTAAATTTGTGGAATTTCTTTCCTTAATGCGTTTGAGCCAATCAGTTGCATTGTGACAAGGTATGGGTGGTATACAGAAAATGGTCTATTACCAAATAGGGCTAAGTCCATATTATGGCAAGAACAGCTCAAATAAGCAAAGAGAAACAACATTCCATCATTACTTTAAGACATGAAGGTCAGTCAATATGGAACATTTCAAGAACTTTTGAAGTTTCTTAAAGTACAGTCGCAAAAACATCAAGCGCTATGATTAAACTGGTTCTCATGAGGACCGCCACAGGAAAGGAAGACCCAGAGTTACCTATGCTGCAGAGGATAGGTTCATTCGCGTTACCAGCCTCAGAAATTGCATCCCAAATAAATGCTTCAGAGTTCAAGTAACAGACACATCTCAACATCAACTGTTCAGAGGAGACTGCGTGAATCAGGCCTTCATGGTCGAATTGCTTCAAACAAACCATTAATAAAGGACAACCGTAAGAAGAAGATACTTGCTTGGGCCAAGAAACATGAGCAATGGACATTAGACCAATGGAAATCTGTCCTTTGGTCTGATTCCAAATGTTTGTTTCCAAGGTGAACGGATGATGTCCACATGTGTGGTTCCCAATGTGAAGCGTGGAGGGGGTGGTGTGGGGGTGCTTTGCTGGTGACACTGTCAGTGATTTATTTTGAATTCGTGGCACCCTTAACCAGGAAGCAGCGACACACCATCCCATCTGGTTTGCGTTTAGTCCCACTCATTTGTTTTTCAACAGGACAATGGCCTCCACAATCCACCGACCTCAACCCAATTGAGATGGTTTGGGATGAGTTGGACCGCAGAGTGAAGGAAAAGCAGCCAACAAGTGCTCTGCATATGTGGGAACTCCTTCAAGACTGTTGGAAAGCATTCCAGGTGAAGTTGAGAGAATGCCAAGTGTGCAAAAGTGTGCAAAAGTGTAATTGCTGGCGATTCTTTAGATGCAAAAAACGTCTGAGCTCAAGTCCTCCCACACCAGTCACCGGTACACACCGGTCAACTCCATCATAAATCGTTGAGTTTAATCAACTAGAGTCAGAGCTGACAGTAAGCACAGACTTGTGGATGTTTTAGCAACGGCTGTCAAAATAGCACGGTAATGTTAACAGGATGGCCGACTTTGCTTAGTCCTTTTTAAAGGCACTTTTGCTCTATTGTTTGATCTTGCTTCATCTGTTTCTTGTCAATACTTCATATTGTGTCCATTGGAGATGGTGCTATTGTTCACATGTTTAAAATGAAGTAAATGCATTACGTGCGGAATGAGTTGGGTTAGTGGTGTAAGGTTAGATGATTCTGTAACACTTGATGTTATGTAGTTATGTGATCTGTAGGGGGACGGTATGGGAATGGCACAAAATATGTCTGACCTTGCTCCACCGGGTATTACGTTTCCTCTGATGTAGCATCAGCTTACCCTTCCCCATATCCTGACCTTAGATCATTGTCTAGGTGGGGCAACTTCACCCAATTCCTTCAAATCCCTTCTATAAACCTACTCTCTATGATGGACTAATGTTAAACAATTCACTCAACACTGTTTATACAATCCTCATGCCAGGAACATTGTCGTCATTCATGTGTTTTGTTATGACACGCATGGAAGAAGCAGTCCTCCTCACTCGCCTCTCTTACTGTTAGGCGGTTCGGTATGCCCAGACAGCAGCGGCTACAGCCCCACAGCCTAGAATCAAGAAGTTCCAGGTGTACCGCTGGGACCCAGACACAGTTGGTGACAAGCCCCGCATGCAGACCTTTGACATTGACCTCAACACGTAAGTACAGCCCACCTTATCAGCTGCACACTTCCATTAGGTTGTTGGACCAAGGACTTTGTCATTTATTGGACGTTATCACAAACCACGTTTCCATCTACAGTTTTTATGTGAGTAAAGTCAAGCCGTATAAATGTATGATGGAAACAGGAAGTGTTGGTAGATTTTTAATAAATGTCGACAGACAATTTGTTAATTCGACATGGTGGGATATTTCTGTCTAAAATTAATTATGCAACGAATTGAGGTGGAAATGATTTCTTGTGCATACTTTTCCAAGAAATTGCACAGTTTAGGCTACTGGGTGGTGAAAGTGCACAGTTATGAACTTGATGCTCCTTTCCAATAAAATTGTTGGTTTTAATTTGTAGTGACATGATGATTGGTGCTTAAGCTGCCAATTAACAAACAAAAATGATCTTGCTCTTATCCATGTCATCATTTAACCTAACCAGTCCAGTGCCCACTTTATCAGTAAACTGTTATCTCGAGATTATGCACGAAAACCAGATTGGTTAAATTTGTCGCAACAATTTTTCTGGCAACTCTATCGGTATAGCAAAAATACAATGGAAACTCATTTAATTCCTATTTTATTTATTCGGTACATGACAACTTAAGTGCAAAAGTGTTTTTTAAAATGTTGTATTTTATGTGCATGACTTAATCACGCACAGCCTTTTATCCCTAACAAAGTCAGTCTGACACACCTCTGGTGTGGAATTGCAAGTATGATTAAAATATGGAGTTAATTTTTTTGCATGAGAATCTGTCGCAAGTTGAATGGAAACCTAGCTACTGTGCTATATATTTTTAGTACCGAGCTCCCCTTGTATATGGTGGTGATGGAAGACTACCCCTCTAGCTCAGACTGGCTGTTCTTGACTGGTCCTGGGCATTGGCATGTTCTGTTGATGTTCATCTTTCATTTAGGAGTTTGCAACTTGGGAGTTACGGAATGACTTCACATGTCTCAAGGTGGCCAACTATATCTCTCGATACAGTTCTCAGAAACAGAAGATCATGTTGCAGTGGTGTTCAGGGCATTAAGTATTAGCTCAAATAATAATATATGCCATTTAGCAGACGCTTTTATCCAAAGCGACTTACAGTCATGTGTGCATACATTCTACGTATGGGTGGTCCCGGGAATCGAACCCACTACCCTGGCGTTACAAGCGCCATGCTCTACCAACTGAGCTACAGAAGGACCATGATGACACTGTTTGAGAGCGAATCATGAGCACCCTTCCTATGGAATTAAGGAGGATAACCCTGATACTCTGGACAGGTTCCCAGTCCTACTTATGTTCTTTCTCTATCTGTTCAGCCCTATTGGCTCACCTCTGGCAATGAGGCATCGTGACAGTACACCACGGTATTTTTATCACAAGTTCACAGCATGGATATGTATAGTATGTGTCAATCCTGTTGTCATATTTCTTCAGTGTACAGCTGTCAAATCTAATTTCATTTGTCACATGCTTTGTAAACTGATGTAGACTAACTGTGAAATGCTTACTTACAGACCCATGCCAACATGCAGAGAGAAAGAAAATAGAAAAGTAATAATATACAATGAGTAACGATAACTTGGCTATATACATGGGGTACTGAGTCGATGTACTGTGTGTGTCCTATCACTAGGCAACAGGATAGAAAACGCTGTAGCCGCAGTGTATGGGATGAGTAAAAAAGGTTCAATGCAGATAACCAATAGTTACCCAGACTGACTATTTAGCAGTCTTACGGCTTGGGGGTAGAAGCTGTTCAGGGTCCTGTTGGTTCCAGACTTGCATCGGTACTGCTTGCCGTGCGGTAGCAGAGAGAACAGTCTATGACTTGGGTGGCTGGATTGTTTGACTATTTTCTTGGGGCCTTCCTCTGAAACTGCCTGGTATTGAGGTCCTGGATGGCAGGGAGCTCAGCCCCAGTGATTTACTGGGCAATCCGCATTCATAGCGCCTTGTGGTCAGATGCCAAGCAGTGTCCATACCAAGCGGTGGTGCAGCCAGTCAAGATGCTCTCAATGGCTCAGCTGTACAACATTTTGAGGATCCAAGGGCCCGTGCCACACTTTTTTTTTTTTTCAGCCTCCTGACTGGAAGAGGCGTTGTCGTGCCATCTTCACGACTGTTGGTGTGTGTGGATCATGATAGATCCTGTTTGTGTGGATCATGATAGATCCTGTTTGTGTGGATCATGATAAATCCTGTGTGTGTGTGGACCATGATAGATCCTGTGTGTCTTAGGAAACAATAAGTTGACTGTGCTTCCCTCCTTTCCACAGCTGTGGCCCCATGGTATTAGACGCCCTCATCAAGATCAAGAACGAGATGGATGGCACTCTGACTTTCCGTCGCTCCTGCAGAGAGGGTCAGTGTGGGAAGGGAAGTGGGGTTAGTTTGGGACACTGAATAGATACAATTTTTGGAATGATTCTAGTAATGAATCACTAAATGTTCTGTGGGGAGTGAGAGAAGAGCTGGGATTAGTGTTCTTAAAGGTTGACTTACTGTATTTTTGTTACGTGGGGGGATTTAGGTAGCATCAAGGTTGGAAAAAGGTTGGAGAAGAGGTTGGGAGTTTGGTATGACTCGCCCAGTGATCAAAGACTAAAAATGGGACCCGTTGCGTCTCTGCTTGGCACTCGGCATTAAGGAGATAGATTGGGGGTAAGGCCCTGCGGTAGACTAGCGTCCTGTCCAGAGCGTGTAACTTGTACATCAAGTTGCCTCATGCTACAGAAACAGGAGATAGGCTCCTATGAGCCGTTACGGCTCACACACGCCAAGGCTACTCAGGTTGGAAAGTGTGTCCAGGATGGAATTATCGAAGAACAGGATGTCCAGGGATGATACCAGGGCAGCTTAGTTCTAGTGACTGACTATCCTCAGATGGATATACTCTAGCCAAGGAAACCTAACGCGTGTCAGTTCCTTCTACAACTTCAAATAATGTCCAAGGTGTCTAATACAGTGTGTATGTGGGTTTGCTATGGATCAGGTATCTGTGGATCCTGTGCAATGAACATCAATGGAGGCAACACACTGGCCTGCCTCAACAAGATTGACACCAACACCAGCAAGGCTACCAAGATCTACCCTCTGCCACACATGTACGTGGTCAAGGACCTGGTGCCTGTGAGTGTCATGACATTCCATACAAGCTCTTCACAAACTGGCTGGATTCCTTTATCCACCATTATGGCTTTCAATGTTAGAAATTGGAATGAGTTTTGTGATTGGGTTCTGTTTTGGTTGCAGGATATGAGTAATTTCTATGCTCAGTACAAGTCGATCGAGCCCTACCTGAAGAAGAAAGACGAGACAAATGAGGGAAAGGAACAATACCATCAGACTGTGGAGGACAGACAAAAACTGGTACACCCAAATGACCTTTGTTCAATTTGCAATGAGCATCATTTAGACGTATGAACTTAGGGCTGCTATTGTGTCCATTCTGCACTCTTCTCCTCATGACTTGATAATTCTCTCCCTGTCAGGACGGGCTGTATGAATGTATCCTGTGTGCGTGCTGCAGCACCAGCTGTCCCAGCTACTGGTGGAATGGAGACAAGTACTTGGGACCTGCTGTCCTCATGCAGGTCTGTGTATTTGAGTTTAGACTAGTCTGAGAACTGTTTTGATTGGAGTTGTTGTATTTTGATCAACGGGACACTGATGGGTGAATGTGTGTATGCACCTTGGACTGTTTGTGAGCTCACATGTCCGTCCTCCCTCCAGGCCTATCGTTGGATGATCGACTCGCGAGACGAGTTCACAGAGGAGCGTCTTTCCAAACTGCAGGATCCTTTCTCTCTCTACCGCTGTCACACCATCATGAACTGCACTAAGACCTGCCCCAAGGTAACCTCAGTCCAGTAAACAGCACTACTCCCTTCCAAGGGCTAACAGTAAACCTCACTGCTTACTAGCACACTTCGTCTTCCTCATTGTACTCAAATGCATCACCTCTCTCCTACTCTTACAGGGCCTTAACCCAGGGAAGGCGATTGCAGAGATTAAGAAGATGATGGCCACTTACAAGGAGAAGAAATCAGCTTCTGCTTGAACCCCCCCCATAAATGATACTATAATTAAGATTCCCTACCAGTGGGTTCTGCTGGGCCTACACACCTGTTCAACACCTCCACACTCTAGCACTACTGACTGACACTGGACTCCAAGGGCAATGGGTGCATGGTCCACGCCGGATTGGTGTGTGTACTGTAGCGTGAGAGCGTGTGTTTGTGTGTAAGAGAATGCATGGGTGCATACTGTATGTGAGACTTGACCCACTGACTTAAATGGTGCATTCCTTAGTTCATATACCCATTGTTTGGTCTCGTAGGTGTGTGTGGGTGGGTTTGAGTTCAGAGTGTGATGTATTCACAGATATTAAATATGTATATGATCTGCAGCTCTTCTGTCATACCTATATCTATCAGGAGTCTGCTTGTAATAAATCCAATGCTTTAATGCCTGCCGTTGTTTCCCTTGTTATTACACTCGTTTCAGACCAGATGTCTCTCACTTTATTCCTTTAGTAATAGTTATCACCCCGTGGCTTTATCAGCACCTTCATTGAGTGGCGTGATTCTTTGTACAGCATTTGAATGGTGATTGGTTTTTAGGATCAGCTAAATACAAAAAAAAAAAAAAAATCAATCTATATCCTCTAGGTGTCAGTCTTTCACATACTTAACTGGAGTTGAGTGAAAGGGGAGAACAAATAAGGACCCTGTCTAAAAAAAAAAGAAGCCCCTTCAGTGTACGCAATTTGGCGAGTCTCCCGAAGCCTATTGTTGGGCATGTCATTAATGCACCATGGCAAATTAATCAAAATAGAACCATGAATGTATCTACCATTTTTAAATGGTTCAAGTTCTGTCACACGGTACTGCCCTGCTAATTGACTGTCCCCTATCATGAACAATGACGTGGACAATAAAAATCATACACGAAAAATGATATGCCTTGATCAATTATGTGTGTGTACTGCTTTCAAACAAACCTATTTATCCATCCTTGAGGGCTAGGGGGTTTATGTGCAGTCAGTGCCGTGGTCTCCAGTCTGTGGTTGGTGGGGGTCGGCGATGTGTCCGACAGAGGCGGGAGAGGGGGCTTGAAGGCGGGGCGCTACAATGTGCGGTTCGGTCAGAAGTTGCTGAAGACGGACGCATTAGACTTGCGGATCGCCAGAGCTAAATTGAAATAGAGGTAAGAACTGCAAGTTGTTCAAATTAATATATTTAGATATGAAATAATTGCAGTATTTGTAAGCATGTCCGTTTATTTGGATTACTTTGAATATTGACCATTAATCAATGACCAAGGAGTTGGGCTACATTTCTTAACTTTTACCATGTGTCAGGGTGGTGTGGGTTTTTGATCACTTATCAGTTATATGATATATACGTATTTGTATCCATCATCAGTGCCGAGTTATAAGCATACCCGAAGAAAAAAACAACTATAAAATACGAAGTCTACAAGTTCAATAATAGCATGCAAGCAGTGGTGACCTGTCAACTAAGATGATTCTGTGTCTTTTCTTTACAATTCACGACATGATTGGGCCTCATGTAATTATTCAACAGGTACTTAAATCTTTCATTTATTCAGATTGTTATAGGTTGTCTATTTGTCTGTTTACACTGTTGTGGAGAATGGGGCAATCTGCAATCCAGGGGGTGGGGTTATAGCTGGGGGCAATGACAATACAATGGAGAGGGGCTGGCCAACATAAATAAAATGAGAGGACAAGGGAGAAAAGAATGCGGACTAATGGGGGGGTTGTTAAGAGGGGAGGAGATTGGAGGCGGGGGAAGAGATGGAGAGAGAAATCATATATATGTTTTTACATAGTGCTTGAAAACACACTGTGTTTAGTAGGAGGAGGCATGAAGAGTGGGAGCTCTCCCTCTTCATGTTTGCATTGTTCCGAAGTCCCCATGCTTTGGGGGAGGGGGTCAGTTAGGGCTGGGGAAGGGAGGGGGGCAAAATGGGGTTGAGGAGAAGGGTGTAATAGCTCCCAGATGTGTGCTGTGAAAACATATGGTTTTCGATAGCCACTGTGATGCACAAGAGGAATATCTGAACACACACACTTTGGTGACATGTACCTTCATACATACATGTACACTCTGAAACACTACCGCCAGACCTCATAGTATGAAACATTAAATGTGATGATACTCACACATATACACACTGATGATCACATGATAGCACACTCAGTGCACACAAAAAAAACACACACAAGCTAGACTGTCTGATTGTGTGCAGTACAGAAGGGGAGAAGTATTGTTCATTCCACAAGGAAAGTAGCCTAATATCCTGGTCTGCACAGTTACTTATAAGCAGTCTCGTTAGAAAAACTGTTCTCTGTGCCAATTGTTCCCAACTGAATGTGAGTTGTTGCAGTTTATAAGTGGTTTATGAACTTTACCGTGCCATTGTCATGCACTTGAAAACTGTAATAAGCATTGGAGGGGGGTCTTATTGCAGCAGTGTACGGCTATCCTCTGAGAATACAGTCCTCTCTCTCTTCACTAACTCCCCCTTCCTCACTCTGTCTTTTTGGCGTGGCATACAGTGGTCATACTGTACGAACTCAACCTGGCCAGCTCTCTGCTTGTTAGAGAGAGAGAGAGGAGTAGAGAGGGGGAGGGGTTCAGGGAAATGACAAGAGAGGGCGACATAGAGGAAATGAGAGACGTGGAGGGAGGAATATGGAAGATGGGGAGAGAAGGAGGGGTGGAGGGGCTCAGTGGTTCTTTTCCTGGAATTTAGCCCCTGGTCTGTCTGCTTTAGAGTGTTTCGTAGTGGAATGGAGAAAAGGAGAAAAACAGAGGGATTGTTAAGAAAGACAGACGTGCCACATTCTTGCTGTCAAAGATTTCCTTTTCCCCCCTGACTGTTTGGGGCCAGGGGAGGGCAGAGTGGAGGGTAAAAGAGAGAGGGAAGAGGTGAGGTCAGAATGCAGGATAGGAGAGAGATGGAAGGGAAAAGACAAGAGGCCCATGGATAAAAGACTGTGATGAGGCCCATGGATAAAAGACTGTGATGAGGCCCATGGGTAAAAGACTGTGATGAGGCCCATGGGTAAAAGACTGTGATGAGGCCCATGGGTAAAAGACTGATGAGGCCCATGGGTAAAAGACTGAGGCCCATGGATAAAAGGCCCATGGGTAAAAGACTGTGATGAGGCCCATGGATAAAATACTGTGATGAGGGATAAAAGACTGTGATGAGGCCCATGGATAAAAGACTGTGATGAGGCCCATGGGTAAAAGACTGTGATGAGGCCCATGGATAAAAGACATGGGTAAAAGACTGATGAGAGGCCCTGTGATGAGGCCCATGGAAAAAGATGTGATGAGGCCCATGGGTAAAAGGATAAAAGACTGATGAGGCCCATGGGTAAAAGACTGTGATGAGGCCCATGGGTAAAAGGGTAAAAGACTGTGATGAGGCCCATGGATAAAAGACTGTGATGAGGCCCATGGGTAAAAGACTGTGATGAGGCCCATGGGTAAAAGACTGTGATGAGGCCCATGGGTAAAAGACTGTGATGAGGCCCATGGGTAAAAGACTGTGATGAGGCCCATGGGTAAAAGACTGTGATGAGGCCCATGGGTAAAAGACTGTGATGAGGCCCATGGATAAAAGACTGTGATGAGGCCCATGGGTAAAAGACTGTGATGAGGCCCATGGATAAAAGACTGTGATGAGGCCCATGGGTAAAAGACTGTGATGAGGCCCATGGGTAAAAGACTGTGATGAGGCCCATGGGTAAAAGACTGTGATGAGGCCCATGGGTAAAAGACTGTGATGAGGCCCATAAAAGACTGTGATGGATAAAAGAGGATGAGGCCCATGGGTAAAAGACTGTGATGAGGCCCATGGGTAAAAGACCCATGGGTAAAAGACTGATGAGGCCCATGGGTAAAATACTGTGATGAGGCCCATGGGTAAAAGACTGTGATGAGGCCCATGGGTAAAAGACTGTGATGAGGCCCATGGGTAAAAGACTGTGATGAGGCCCATGGGTAAAAGACTGTGATGAGGCCCATGGGTAAAAGACTGTGATGAGGCCCATGGGTAAAAGACTGTGATGAGGCCCATGGGTAAAAGACTGTGATGAGGCCCATGGGTAAAAGACTGTCACAGTTGGGAGTCTGAAAAACGACAGAGAAATACATCTATGACACAGCGAACACTATGTAACAGATGTGTGTTTCTGTATCACTTGGAATCAGTAACCCTTTGAAAATGTATACAGTCTTCTCTCTCCTCCTCAGTGTCAGTCTACCTCCACAGAGACAGCGATCATGAGAGTCCTCCTACTGCTCTCCATGCCAGGTGAGTCCAGCACAGTCACACTGAACACTGCATAATACACACAACACTCTAATGTACACACAACAGTAGACTAACCCAATAAACATTCTATACAACAAAACACTTGTCCAGCACCTTTGCCTAAACATTTAGGCAACTTTGCCTCAACAGTCCTCCTGCTAGCTCAGCCCCCCCTCTACCAAGAACCATTTCCTTTCCTGGGTGAGTTCATCCATGTCATTATTACACTGTCTGTCCACGTGTACAAACACACCGTGACTCAGTACTGTGTCTCTTCACATGTGGTCATTATTTCCATATCTTTTGTCTACCCACCCCGAGAGTATACCATTTTACCAGGTAGATGGAAACATTGAATGTCCTGTGTATTGTCATTTGTTTATTGTAAATACTTCAATGACCACTTACTATCTCAGCACTTGTTAACATCTTGATTATGAAGTCATGCACAAAGACAATCTACCGTACATTTCCTCACAATTTTAAAAGCAGGTGGTCGATGTTAGATTCTTGCAAGACTTGCAACGTTTTATGTGAAATCCCCACTGTGCTTGAGAAGATCTCTGCTATTCATCTGTCACATAAAGAGTTGCTTGCCTGTCTGTCAGTCTGCCTGCTGTACATTTATCACAATATGTTATCAATGTAACAAAGGAATATCTCATACTGTACCTTTGTTAATTTTGCTTCACAGAGGACTATGGCCCTGATTATTTCCCAGGTAAGATACTTGTGTGAACTTGTTACCTATTCTACTCCTGTAGTATCATTAGTTTTGATAGACTGATGTAGAGAGCTTCTCTGCCCTATGGTGATGCACTGAGAGTTCTGCTCAGTACCTCCATTTTCCTTGAGAGAATTCAGCAATTCCCTTGTTGATCACCATCTCTCTCTCCCTCTCTCTCTTCACCCCCCTCCCCATCAGATAATCCTGACACGGATGTCCAGCAGCAGATTCTGTCACAGGTTCCCCAAACGTTCCCTCTTCCCGAACGTCCTGGTCTGTCTGGTACTCACACCTTTCATTATCTACTATTCCACATTTATTATCAACTGGTATGTTCAACATCTATATCCACTGTCCTGTTCTTCTGTCGTATTAGTAGGGTTATTCCATTAAAATGTGAGTTCCTGTTTTGTTTCAGAGCAAGAGACAGAGCCCACAGAACCTGGCCCCCTAGGTAAAAAAACAGAGAGGGAGGGTCCGTGTCAATAGTTTTTGATGGATGACTGACCTGGACTATTATGCTGTGTGTAGATGATTGCGTTGGATGGCTCATATGTTTTCTGTTGTGTAGATTGTCGAGAGGAGCAGTACCCCTGCACCAGACTCTACTCTGTTCACAAACCATGCAAACAGTGTCTGAATAGCCTCTGCTTCTACAGGTCTGATATTGCACACCTAACCCTTAACTTATCATGATAGCATTGAACATGGATTATAAAGTGTTCAACATCCCACTAACACCGTTCCTCTCTCCTCAGCTTGCGAAGGGTGTATGTGGTCAACAAGGAGGTGTGTGTCAGGACCGTGTGTGCGCATGAAGAGCTGCTAAGAGGTGAGGTGTTCTTGTATACAATGCACAACCAGCTGTCCCCACTAAAGAAACACACACACCCGTTTAGTTTTGTATTCACCTCTGTGAAGGACAAAGGCTGTAACACTTCTCTCTCTCTGTAGCTGACATGTGCCGTGACCAGTTCTCTCGTTGTGGTGTAGCGGCGGTGAGTGGCCAGTGTGGGTCACTGGGGAGCAGCTGTGGGAAGAGCTGTGGAGGCTGTTGAGAACATGGGACACATCAGAGAACACCAGCCCAAATACTGCCACATCTCTAGGGTCCACATCCCACCTCCTTCCCATCCCATTTTCTGTTTAATCTTTGACTGTATTCCACTTTGGTACCAAAGAACTCCCATGTTTCTTCTCTTTTCATCTCTCCTCCCTTTCAGAATTCCATACATAATGAGAAGTGGGATCAGTAGAACGTGTGTATGGATAAATATATATTCTTTTATACTCAACAGAACATTGAAGACTGTATAATGTCACAGGTGCTATAAAATCACTACCACACTGGTGCTATAAAATCACTACCACACTGGTGCTATAAAATCACTACCACACTGGTGCTATAAAATCACTACCACACTGGTGCTATAAAATCACTACCACACTGGTGCTATAAAATCACTACCACACTGGTGCTAAGGAATGGAAATCAGCAATCAGGGGCACATAAAAAAGCAAAGTTTTTATCTTGTTTTTTATGCCTAATTTTATCCTATATTCTAAATCATTGTGTGATGTTTGTTGTTGTTTACTATACCTGTGTTGAAAAGCAGTCATAGTAATGAGGGGACAGCCAGAGTGACAGCTACTGCTTACTGACCTCAACAACAGAGGCATTAGCAAAACTCAATCATCCGTAACCATCCCACTGCCTTGGCACTGACTGGGTGGCAAGCAGCGAAAATCAGACTCGAAGAGACGGGTGCTGACCCCTGACCTCTCGAGTGTTATTGTGTAACATGGTCAACGTGACTAGAGCTACAGTGGCTGGTGACCTTGCAGTGAGTGCATAGGTTCACATATCAGTGGCAAGAAGTGCTTTGAAATGCGGCTCACAAATTGTTACTGTACTACTGCTTTGTAAAACCCTTTCACTATACTGGAGAAAAAAATACATGTTTTTTACTACAACTTTACCTTGGTGTGACTAATTCTGATGAGTTGGATTGTTTGTGCTTTATGTGGATCAAACAAACAAGCAGTGTTGTCAAAGATTCTTTATCAACATTAATTTCTTACAGATACACCACTGTTCTCTCATTTCAATTCCCTTACAAACATGATTGATGCATGTGTATCCATCCCCTAAACATCATCCTGATAGTTATCATAAATGTACCTCGATATGTGCTATTCCTAGTTAGTTACAAGTATATCAATCTACATTCACAAACTGATATACATACAGCACATAAATATTTAACAGTCTTATGGCTTGGGGGTAGAATCTGTTCAGGGTCCTGTTGGTTCCAGACTTTGTGCATCGGTACTGCTTGCGATACGGTAGCAGAGAGAACAGTCTATGACTTGGGTGACTGAATTGTTTGACAATTCTTTGGGGCCTTCCTCTGAAACTGCCTGGTATAGAGATCCTGGATAGCAGGGATCTCAGCCCCAGTGATTTACTGTGAGATCCACACTGCTCTCTGTAGCGCCTTGTGGTTAGATGCCAAGCAGTGTCCATACCAAGAGGTGATGCAGCCAGTCAAGATGCTCTCAATGGCTCAGCTGTACAACTTTCTGAGGATCCGAGGGCCCAAGCCACATTTTTTCAGCCTCCTGAGGGGAAGACGTGTTGTCGTGCCCTCTCCACGACTTGGTGTGTGTGGACCATGATAGATCCTGTGTGTTTGTTTATCACAAACTGATATACATACAGCACATAAATACTCACATCATGTGCTCTACATATAATAGTGTCTATTGGTCCAGACAAAATAGTTGGTTCAATCTCAACCAGATACTAGCAAGATGGACAGTACAGTAGTTCCTTCATATGGCCGATCAATTTGTTGCCTAGTGCTCAAAACAGTGACTCAGACTCGGTTCTCCCTTTGTATTCTGTTCTGCTGGTGTGTGTGGGAGGGAATCAAGGCCAACTGTATACTGGCAGCTGATGATCTCATTCCTCCTCTGTTGTACCGGATGACATTTCTATCATCCACAGTGTCCTCCGGTGGTATCACTGAATTTCTCCCTGAGTAGAAGAAGCGTGTGTCTAATCATAGGAGATGATGATTGGATATTGGTTCTTGGAGCTGTTCGTGGGCTTTAGTACCCATGGAGGGACACAGGTGAACTGCTCAGTGCTCAGTTCCCCCCAGACATCAGGGAGGTGGGTAGAGATGGCTGCCTCCGCCTCATCTCCTGCTGCAGCTGCTCCTTCAGAGTGGACACCTGTGGGACGGACAAACAGACAGACGAGGTCAGGGACAGACATTAAGGGTATGTCTTCTTGCCCTTTGACCTCACGGCTGTATCTACCTGCTCCTCCAGCCCTTTGACCCGGTGGCGGTGGGCTCTCTCCCTGGCGGCCAGGGTCCTCTCTGCCTCCCTCTGGGTGACCCTCAGCCTCTCCGCCTCACGCATCACCTCGTCACGCTGCCTCACAGAGCTCTCACTCACATTGTGGGACTGCTCCATCTCAGCCAGCTGGGCCTGGATACACAGATAAAGGAGTGTTAGTCACTGGGCCACAGCAACACCAAATCACAGTGTTAGTGACATGGTGTCACACTGACAAACTCAAATCCCAGACAGAGATATGTCTCAGTGTTAACAACACAGGGTTGGGGTCGTTTTCTAGATGCTAACAAGAGGTATGTCAACACTACATGGGATACCATAAACACACAGCTGGTGGGGCTGGGAGAGGTCTGACGACAAATGGTTAATAGCCCGTCTGTGGTGGTCACTGGTCATGTCTGCTTCTTGATTGGCTGACACAATGAAAGGAAAAGCTATTCTCATTGTTCACATGCATGACCTTGATAAATGAATCTGTTGACGAAGGATTGAAAAATAATCTAAAATGGACTAATCAGTAATATAAGGTGCCTTCGGAAAGTATTCAAACCCTTCGACCTTTTCCACATTTTGTTACATTACAGCCTTATTCTAAAATGGATTTTTAAAAATCCTCAGCAATCGACACACAATACCCCATCATGACAAAGCAAAAACAGGTTTTTAGACATTTTTGCAAAAGTATTTTAAAATAAAAAACTAAAATACATTATTTACATAAGTATTCAGACCCTTTGCTATGAGACTCAAAATTGAGCTCAGGTTCATCCTGTTTCCATTGATCAACCAGGTACAGATCTGGGGAAAGGTACCAAAAAATGTCTACAGCATTGAAGGTCTCCAAGAACACAGTGGCCTCCATCATTCTTAAATGCAAGACTCTTCTTAGAGCTGGCCGCCCAGCCAAACTGAGCAATCGTGGGAGAAGGGCCTTGGTCAGGGAGGTGACCAAGAACCCGATGGTCACTCTGACAGAGCTCTAGAGTTCCTCTGTGGAGATGGGAGGACCTTCCAGAAGGACAACCATCTCTGCAGCAGTCCACCAATCAGGCCTTTATGGTAGAGTGGCCAGACGGAAGCCACTCCTCAGTAAAAGGCACATGACAGCCTGCTTGGAGTTTCCCGAAAGGCACCTGAAGACTTTCGGACCATGAGAAACAAGATTCTCTGATCTGATGAAACGAGGATGGAACTCTTTGGCCTGAATGCCAAGCATCACTTCTGGAGGAAACCTGGCACCATCCCTACGGTGAAGCATGGTGGTGGCAGCATCCCTACGGTGAAGCATGGTGGTGGCAGCATCCCTACGGTGAAGCATGGTGGTGGCAGCATCCTGCTTTGGGGATGTTTTTCAGCGGAAGGGACTGGGAGACTAGTCAGGATCGAGGCAAAGTTGAACGGATAAAGTACGGATAAACGGATAAAGCCTGTACTCAGGACCTAAGACTGGGGTGAAGGTTCACCTAACAGGACAACGACCCTGACAACACAGGAGTGGCTTTGGGACAAGTCTCTGAATGTCCGTGAGTGGCCCAACCAGAGCCCGGACTTGAACCCGATAAAACATCTCTGAAGAGACCTATAATAGCTGTGCAGCAACGCTCCCCATCCAACCTGACATACATTGAGAGGATCTGCAGAGAAGAATGGGAGAAACTCCCTAAATACAGGTGTGCCAAACTTGTAGCATCATACCCAAGAAGACTCAAGGCTCTAATCACTGCCAAAGGTGCTTCAACAATGTACTGAGTAAAGGGTCTGAATACTTATGTATTGTAAATGTATGTAAATGTAAATGTATGTATCAGTTTTAATAAATTAGCAAACTTTTCTCAAATCCTGTTTTTGCTTTGTCATTATGGGGTATTGTGTGTAAACCGAAGAGGGAAAAAACAATAGAATCCATTTTAGAATAAGGCTGTAACCTACCAAAATGTGGAAAAAGTCAATAGGTCGGAATACTTTCCAAAGGCACCGTATGCTGAATAGTAGCCTCTTTAAAATGAAATCAAAAGGAAATGAAAACCCGCAGAACACTTCAACAGTGCCCTCCTAGCTAGGCTATATCATGTAGTTTTCATACTAAATTTATTTTCAACAAGTTGTGCACGTTCTCGTTAAACTTTCTTAACTTCATCCGTAACAGAAACCATAGGGGTCCAGATCAAGAACAAACAAGCCAAACAATTCTGCTCAACATTAGGGGTCTAACTAGCAGCAGATGCATTCAGAACCAGAGAGCCCGGGGCTACAGCCATTTTGTACGGATCCCAACTCACTTAAGCCTGCATGAGGTTTCATTTGGCTGCCTTTAAAGGAAGCTCAGGGAACAACAGAAAGGCGCTGTGGGAGGGTTAAACTAATGAAAAATAATGTACAATAATCTGCAACAAAAGCACTGTCTTGCCTGACTAACCCCTCACCTGAACTGAGAATTTCAGAGTAAAACTACCAAGAAGAACACACTAGCCTCGTCTTCTATTACAGGACATTCTGCTTATAGTGATAGAGGTTGTGTGATCTACTGCTTATAGTGATAGAGGTTATGTGATCTACTGCTTATAGTGATAGAAGTTATGTGATCTACTGCTTATAGTGATAGAGGTTATGTGATCTACTGCTTATGGTGATAGAGGTTATGTGATCTACTGCTTATAGTGATAGAGGTTATGTGATCTACTGCTTATAGTGATAGAGGTTATGTGATCTACTGCTTATAGTGATAGAGGTTATGTGATCTACTGCTTATAGTGATAGAGGTTATGTGATCTACTGCTTATAGTGATAGAGGTTATGTGATCTACTGCTTATAGTGATAGAGGTTATGTGATCTACTGCTTATGGTGATAGAGGTTATGTGATCTACTGCTTATAGTGATAGAGGTTATGTGATCTACTGCTTATAGTGATAGAGGTTATGTGATCTACTGCTTATAGTGATAGAGGTTATGTGATCTACTGCTTATAGTGATAGAGGTTATGTGATCTACTGCTTATAGTGATAGAGGTTATGTGATCTACTGCTTATAGTGATAGAGGTTATGTGATCTACTGCTTATAGTGATAGAGGTTATGGTGATCTACTGCTTATGGTGATCAACTGCTTATAGTGATAGAGGTTATGTGATCTACTGCTTATAGTGATAGAGGTTATGTGATCTACTGCTTATAGTGATAGAGGTTATGTGATCTACTGCTTATAGTGATAGAGGTTATGTGATCTACTGCTTATAGTGATAGAGGTTATGTGATCTACTGCTTATAGTGATAGAGGTTATGTGATCTACTGCTTATAGTGATAGAGGTTATGTGATCTACTGCTTATAGTGATAGAGGTCATGTGATCTACTGCTTATAGTGATAGAGGTTATGTGATCTACTGCTTATAGTGATAGAGGTTATGTGATCTACTGCTTATAGTGATAGAGGTTATGGTGATCAACTGCTTATGGTGATCAACTGCTTATAGTGTTAAAATGCTTCTGCATGGATTTGATCACTCAAAGAGGAGTGCACTGCACTGACTGTATAACAATCACTTGAGAAATAGACACTCACCATAGAAAAAGTGATCTTCTTTCTTACATCCACCAACTCCTCCTTCCACAAAGCAGCCAAATAAAGAATAAACACCTCCAACATCAGCCAATCACGTCAGTAAATGAGGTTTGTTATTGTGGTTTGACTAGAAGATAAGTGGGGGAGAGTTTAAGTCTATTGGACCTTACTTTGATGAATGCTGGGCATTATCAAATGAGTTTGACCCCAGAAAAAGACTATCGGGGGTAAACTAGGGTAAATGGTAATATAAATACTGATCTCCTATCTCATGACCATATTCCAGATACAGTTCATGGCCTTTTTGGACTCAAACTGAATTTGTTGTGATACTGACCTACACAGAAAACCAACTGACACAATTAACTAAAGGCTGAATGAATAACTAAATCTTGACTCCTTTGATAATTCTGCCAAAGGGGAAATAAGCAGAATGACAAACTCAAATGCTGAAACTGAACTAGGGCTGGGTGATGGTATGGAGGTGTTTGTTTCTGAATAATAAAATCAGCAAAAAAAGAAACACCCCTTTTTCCGGACCCTGTCTTTCCAAGATAATTCGTAAAAATCAAAATAACTTCACAGATCTTCATTGTAAAGGGTTTAAACATTGTTTCCCATACTTGTTCAAAGAACCATAAACAATTAATGAACATGCACCTATGGAACGGTCGTTAAGACACTAACAGTTTACAGATGGTGGGCAATTAAGGTCACAGTTATGAAAACTTACGACACTAAAGAGGCCTTTCTACTGACTCTGAAAAACACAAAAAGAAAGATGCCCAGGGTTCCTGCTCATTTGCGTGAAGGTGCCTTAGGCATGCTGCAAAGAGGCATGAGGACTGCAGATGTGGCCAGGGCAATAAATTGCAATGTCAGTACTGTGAGACGCCTAAGACAGCGCTACAGGGAGACAGGATTGACAGCTGATCATCCTCGCAGTGGCAGACCACATGTAACAACACCTGCACAGCATCGGTACATCCGAACATCACACCTACAGGACAGGTACAGGATGGCAACAACAACTGCCCGAGTTACACCAGGAACGCACAATCACTCCATCAGAACTCAGACTTTCCGCAAAAGGCTGAGAGAAGCTGGACTGAGGTCTTGTAGGCCTGTTGTAAGGCAGGTCCTCACCAGACATCACCGACAACAATGTCGTCTATGGGCACAAACCCACTGGACCAGACAGAACTGGCAAAAAGTGCTCTTCACTGATGAGTCACGGTTTTGTCTCACCAGGGGTGATGTTCAGATTCACGTTTATCGTCGAAGGAACGAGCGATACACTGAGGCCTGTACACTGGAGCGGGATCGATTTGGAGGTGGAGCGTCCGTCATGGTCTGGGGCGGTGTGTCACAGCATCATCGGACTCAGTTCGTTGTCATTGCAGGCAATCTCAACGCTGTGTGTTTCAGGGAAGACCTCCCTCATGTGGTACCCTTCCTGTAGGCTCATCCTGACATGGCCCTCCAGCATGACAATGCCACCAGCCATACTGTTTGTTCTGTGCGTGATTTCCTGCAAGACAGGAATGTCAGTGTTCTGCCATTGCCAGCAAATTGCCAGCCTGGCTCTCAATCCCATTGAGCACGTCTGGGACCTGTTGGATCGGAGGATGAGGGCTAGGGCCATTCCCCCCAGAAATGTCTGTGAACTTGCAGGTGCATTGGTAGAACAGTAGGGTAACATCTCACAGCAAGAATTGGCAAATCTGCTGCAGTCCATGAGAAGGAGATGTACTGCAGTACTTAATGCAGCTGGTGGCCACACTAGATACTGACTGTTACTTTTGATTTTGAACCCCCTTTGTTCAGGGACACATTATTCAATTTATGTTAGTCACATGTCTGTGGAACTTGTTATATTTACACATGTTAAGTTTGCTGAAAATTAACACAGTTGACAGTGAGGGGATGCTTCTTTTTCTGCTGAGTTTACAAGTTCTAAATATGTTTTATGAGTAGTGCAACTTGTCATTTAATTTAGCAATGTATACAAATATTGTTATAGAATCCATACCGGTATGTGGATCAATAACGGTTTTCATGATATACCACCGAGCTCTAAACTGAATCCACATTTTCTCTGTCACCTTTCAGACAAGCGTGAAATCAACAGCAGCTGAGGAAACGCACTCAGTGGTAGTGCTCAACATGGTCAATGTCACCTCACTGTTATCTTAAAGTTAGCCTTCCTTTGCCTGACCCAATGGTCTTCACATAAAAGTTTCCAGGTCTTAACAGTTGGGGTTGTCCCACCTTCTGTAGGTTAGGGAGTCTCAGTGTTTCTCCAATGCCTGTATCTCTCTGCCTACATGTATCAGTGCTATGTCTCTAAGCATCTCTCTGTCCAGCTGTAGCAGTGCTATGTCTCTAAGCATCTCTCTGTCCAGCTGTAGCAGTGCTATGTCTCTAAGCATCTATCTGTCCAGCTGTAGCAGTGCTATGTCTCTCTTTATCTCTCTGTCCAGCTGTAGCAGTGCTATGTCTCTCTTTATCTCTCTGTCCAGCTGTAGCAGTGCTATGTCTCTAAGCATCTCTCTGTCCAGCTGTAGCAGTGCTATGTCTCTAAGCATCTCTCTGTCCAGCTGTAGCAGTGCTATGTCTCTAAGCATCTCTCTGTCCAGCTGTAGCAGTGCTATGTCTCTCTTTATCTCTCTGTCTACCTGTAGCAGTGCTATGTCTCTCTGTATATCTCTGCCTACATGTATCAGTGATATGTCTCTCTTTATCTCTCTGTCCAGCTGTAGCAGTGCTGTCTCTCTTTATCTCTCTGTCTACCTGTAGCAGTGCTATGTCTCTCTGTATCTCTCTGTCCAGCTGTAGCAGTGCTATGTCTCTAAGCATCTCTCTGTCTACCTGTAGCAGTGCTATGTCTCTCTTTATCTCTCTGTCCAGCTGTAGCAGTGCTATGTCTCTAAGCATCTCTCTGTCCAGCTGTAGCAGTGCTATGTCTCTAAGCATCTCTCTGTCCAGCTGTAGCAGTGCTATGTCTCTCTTTATCTCTCTGTCTACCTGTAGCAGTGCTATGTCTCTCTGTATATCTCTGCCTACATGTATCAGTGCTATGTCTCTCTTTATCTCTCTGTCCAGCTGTAGCAGTGCTATGTCTCTAAGCATCTCTCTGTCCAGCTGTAGCAGTGCTATGTCTCTAAGCATCTCTCTGTCCAGCTGTAGCAGTGCTGTCTCTCTTTATCTCTCTGTCTACCTGTAGCAGTGCTATGTCTCTAAGCATCTCTCTGTCCAGCTGTAGCAGTGCTATGTCTCTCTTTATCTCTCTGTCCAGCTGTAGCAGTGCTATGTCTCTAAGCATCTCTCTGTCCAGCTGTAGCAGTGCTATGTCGCTAAGCATCTCTCTGTCCAGCTGTAGCAGTGCTATGTCTCTCTTTATCTCTCTGTCTACCTGTAGCAGTGCTATGTCTCTCTGTATCTCTCTGCCTACATGTATCAGTGCTATGTCTCTCTTTATCTCTCTGTCCAGCTGTAGCAGTGCTATGTCTCTAAGCATCTCTCTGTCCAGCTGTAGCAGTGCTATGTCTCTAAGCATCTCTCTGTCCAGCTGTAGCAGTGCTGTCTCTCTTTATCTCTCTGTCCAGCTGTAGCAGTGCTATGTCTCTAAGCATCTCTCTGTCCAGCTGTAGCAGTGCTATGTCTCTAAGCATCTCTCTGTCCAGCTGTAGCAGTGCTATGTCTCTAAGCATCTCTCTGTCCAGCTGTAGCAGTGCTATGTCTCTAAGCATCTCTCTGTCCAGCTGTAGCAGTGCTATGTCTCTAAGCATCTCTCTGTCCAGCTGTAGCAGTGCTATGTCTCTCTTTATCTCTCTGTCCAGCTGTAGCAGTGCTATGTCTCTCTGTATCTCTCTGCCTACATGTAGCAGTGCTATGTCTCTAAGCATCTCTCTGTCCAGCTGTAGCAGTGCTGTCTCTCTTTATCTCTCTGTCCAGCTGTAGCAGTGCTATGTCTCTCTTTATCTCTCTGTCCAGCTGTAGCAGTGCTATGTCTCTAAGCATCTCTCTGTCCAGCTGTAGCAGTGCTATGTCTCTAAGCATCTCTCTGTCCAGCTGTAGCAGTGCTATGTCTCTAAGCATCTCTCTGTCCAGCTGTAGCAGTGCTATGTCTCTAAGCATCTCTCTGTCCAGCTGTAGCAGTGCTATGTCTCTCTTTATCTCTCTGTCTACCTGTAGCAGTGCTATGTCTCTAAGCATCTCTCTGTCCAGCTGTAGCAGTGCTATGTCTCTCTTTATCTCTCTGTCTACTTGTAGCAGTGCTATGTCTCTCTGTATATCTCTGCCTACATGTATCAGTGATATGTCTCTCTTTATCTCTCTGTCCAGCTGTAGCAGTGCCGTCTCTCATTATCTCTCTGTCTACCTGTAGCAGTGCTATGTCTCTCTGTCTACCTGTAGCAGTGCTATGTCTCTCTGTCTACCTGTAGCAGTGCTATGTCTCTCTGTCTACCTGTAGCAGTGCTATGTCTCTCTGTCTACCTGTAGCAGTGCTATGTCTCTCTGTCTACCTGTAGCAGTGCTATGTCTCTCTTTATCTCTCTGTCTACCTGTAGCAGTGCTGTCTCTCTTTATCTATCTGTCTACCTGTAGCAGTGCTGTCTCTCTTTATCCCTCTGTCTACCTGTAGCAGTGCTATGTCTCTCTTTATCTCTCTGTCTACCTGTGGCAGTGCTATGTCTCTCTGTCTACCTGTAGCAGTGCTATGTCTCTCTGTCCAGCTGTAGCAGTGCTGTCTCTCTTTATCTCTCTGTCTACCTGAAGCAGTGCTGTCTCTCTTTATCTCTCTGTCTACCTGTAGCAGTGCTATGTCTCCTGTCCACCTGTAGCAGTGCTATGTCTCTTAGCATCTCTCTGTCCAGCTGTAGCAGTGCTGTCTCTCTTTATCTCTCTGTCTACCTGTAGCAGTGCTGTCTCTCTTTATCTCTCTGTCTAGCTGTAGCAGTGCTATGTCTCTCTTTATCTCTCTGTCCAGCTGCAGCAGTGCTATGTCTCTAAGCATCTCTCTGTCCAGCTGTAGCAGTGCTGTTTCTCTTTATCTCTCTGTCTACCTGTAGCAGTGCTATGTCTCTCTGTATCTCTCTGTCTACCTGTAGCAGTACTGTCTCTCTTTATATCTGTCTACCTGTAGCAGTGCTCTCTCTTTATCTCTCTGTCTACCTGTAGCAGTGCGATATCTCTCTGTCTACCTGAAGCAGTGCTATGTCTCTGTCTACCTGTAGCAGTGCTATGTCTCTCTGTCGACCTGTAGCAGTGCTATGTCTCTCTGTATCTCTCTGTCTACCTGTAGCAGTGCTATGTCTCGCTGTCTACCTGTAGCAGTGCTATGTCTCTCTGCATCTCTCTGTCTACCCTGTAGCAGTGCTATGTCTCTCTGCATCCCTCTGTCTACCTGAAGCAGTGCTATGTCTCTCTGTATCTCAGTGCTGTTCACCTGTAGCATTGCTATGTCTCCTGTCTACCTGAAGCAGTGCTATGTCTCTCTTTATCTCTCTGTCCAACTGCAGCAGTGCTATGTCTCTAAGCATCTCTCTGTCCAGCTGTAGCAGTGCTGTCTCTCTTTATCTCTCTCTGTCCAGCTGTAGCAGTGCTGTCTCTCTTTATCTCTCTGTCTACCTGTAGCAGTGCTATGTCTCTCTGTATCTCTCTGTCTACCTGTAGCAGTGCTGTCTCTCTTCATCTCTCTGTCTACCTGTAGCAGTACTATGTCTCTCTGTATCTCTCTGTCTACCTGTAGCAGTGCTGTCTCTCTTCATCTCTCCTATCTACCTGTAGCAGTGCTATGTCTCTCTGTCTACCTGAATCAGTGCTATGTCTCTGTCTACCTGTAGCAGTGCTATGTCTCTGTCTACCTGTAGCAGTGCTATGTCTCTCTGTCGACCTGTAGCAGTGCTATGTCTCTCTGTATCTCTCTGTCTACCTGTGGCAGTGTTATGTCTCTCTGTCTACCTGTAGCAGTGCTATGTCTCTCTGTCTCTCTCTGTCTACCTGTAGCAGTGCTGTCTCTCTTTATCTCTCTGTCTACCTGTAGCAGTGCTATGTCTCTCTGTATCTCTCTGTCTACCTGTGGCAGTGCTATGTCTCTCTGTCTACCTGTCCAGCTGCAGTGCTATGTCTCTCTGTCCAGCTGTAGCAGTGCTGTCTCTCTTTATCTCTCTGTCTACCTGAAGCAGTGCTGTCTCTCTTTATCTCTCTGTCTACCTGTAGCAGTGCTATGTCTCTCTTTATCTCTCTGTCTAGCTGTAGCAGTGCTGTCTCTCTTCATCTCTCTATCTACCTGTAGCAGTGCTATGTCTCTCTGTCTACCTGAATCAGTGCTATGTCTCTGTCTACCTGTAGCAGTGCTATGTCTCTCTGTCTACCTGTAGCAGTGCTATGTCTCTCTGTCGACCTGTAGCAGTGCTATGTCTCTCTGTATCTCTCTGTCTACCTGTAGCAGTGCTATGTCTCGCTGTCTACCTGTAGCAGTGCTATGTCTCTAAGCATCTCTCTGTCCAGCTGTAGCAGTGCTATGTCTCTAAGCATCTCTCTGTCCAGCTGTAGCAGTGGTATGTCTCTCTTTATCTCTCTGTCTACCTGTAGCAGTGCTATGTCTCTCTGTATCTCTCTGTCCAACTGCAGCAGTGCTATGTCTCTGTCCAGCTGTAGCAGTGCTATGTCTCTAAGCATCTCTCTGTCCAGCTGTAGCAGTGCTGTCTCTCTTTATCTCTCTGTCCACCTGTAGCAGTGCTGTCTCTCTTTATCTCTCTGTCTACCTGTAGCAGTGCTATGTCTCTCTGTATCTCTCTGTCTACCTGTGGCAGTGCTATGTCTCTCTGTCTACCTGTAACAGTGCTATGTCTCTCTGTCCAGCTGTAGCAGTGCTGTCTCTCTTTATCTCTCTGTCTACCTGTAGCAGTGCTGTCTCTCTTTATCTCTCTGTCTACCTGTAGCAGTGCTATGTCTCTCTGTATCTCTCTGTCTACCTGTAGCAGTGCTGTCTCTCTTTATCTCTCTGTCTACCTGTAGCAGTGCTATGTCTCTCTGTATCTCTCTGTCTACCTGTGGCAGTGCTATGTCTCTCTGTCTACCTGTAGCAGTGCTATGTCTCTAAGCATCTCTCTGTCCAGCTGTAGCAGTGCTGTCTCTCTTTATCTCTCTGTCTACCTGTAGCAGTGCTATGTCTCTCTGTCTACCTGTAGCAGTGCTATGTCTCTCTGTCTACCTGTAGCAGTGCTATGTCTCTCTGTCTACCTGTAGCAGTGCTATGTCTCTCTGTCTACCTGTAGCAGTGCTATGTCTCTCTGTCTACCTGTAGCAGTGCTATGTCTCTCTGTCAACCTGTAGCAGTGCTATGTCTCTCTGTCTACCTGTAGCAGTGCTATGTCTCTCTGTCTACCTGTAGCAGTGCTATGTCTCTCTGTCTACTGTAGCAGTGCTGTCTCTCTTTCTCTCTCTGTCTACCTGTAGCAGTGCTGTCTCTCTTTATCTATCTGTCTACCTGTAGCAGTGCTGTCTCTCTTTATCCCTCTGTCTACCTGTAGCAGTGCTATGTCTCTCTGTATCTCTCTGTCTACCTGTGGCAGTGCTATGTCTCTCTGTCTACCTGTAGCAGTGCTAGTGTCTCTCTGTCCAGCTGTAGCAGTGCTGTCTCTCTTTATCTCTCTGTCTACCTGTAGCAGTGCTGTCTCTCTTTATCTATCTGTCTACCTGTAGCAGTGCTGTCTCTCTTTATCCCTCTGTCTACCTGTAGCAGTGCTATGTCTCTCTGTATCTCTCTGTCTACCTGTGGCAGTGCTATGTCTCTCTGTCTACCTGTAGCAGTGCTATGTCTCTCTGTCCAGCTGTAGCAGTGCTGTCTCTCTTTATCTCTCTGTCTACCTGAAGCAGTGCTGTCTCTCTTTATCTCTCTGTCTACCTGTAGCAGTGCTATGTCTCCCTGTCCACCTGTAGCAGTGCTCATCTCTCTGTCCAGCTGTAGCAGTGCTGTCTCTCTTTATCTCTCTGTCTACCTGTAGCAGTGCTGTCTCTCTTTATCTCTCTGTCCAGCTGTAGCAGTGCTATGTCTCTCTTTATCTCTCTGTCCAGCTGCAGCAGTGCTATGTCTCTAAGCATCTCTCTGTCCAGCTGTAGCAGTGCTGTCTCTCTTTATCTCTCTGTCTACCTGTAGCAGTGCTATGTCTCTCTGTATCTCTCTGTCTACCTGTAGCAGTACTGTCTCTCTTTATCTCTGTCTACCTGTAGCAGTGCTATCTCTTTATCTCTCTGTCTGTACAGTGTAGCAGTGCTATGTCTCTCTCTGTCTACCTGAGCAGTGCTATGTCTCTGTCTACCTGTAGCAGTGCTATGTCTCTCTGTCGACCTGTAGCAGTGCTATGTCTCTCTGTATCTCTCTGTCTACCTGTAGCAGTGCTATGTCTCGCTGTCTACCTGTAGCAGTGCTATGTCTCTCTGCATCTCTCTGTCTACCCTGTAGCAGTGCTATGTCTCTCTGCATCCCTCTGTCTACCTGAAGCAGTGCTATGTCTCTCTGTATCTCCCTGTTCACCTGTAGCATTGCTATGTCTCCCTGTCTACCTGTAAGCAGTGCTATGTCTCTCTTTATCTCTCTGTCCAGCTGCAGCAGTGCTATGTCTCTAAGCAGCTCTCTGTCCAGCTGTAGCAGTGCTGTCTCTCTTTATCTCTCTGTCCAGCTGTAGCAGTGCTGTCTCTCTTTATCTCTCTGTCTACCTGTAGCAGTGCTATGTCTCTCTGTATCTCTCTGTCTACCTGTAGCAGTGCTGTCTCTCTTCATCTCTCTGTCTACCTGTAGCAGTGCTATGTCTCTCTGTATCTCTCTGTCTACCTGTAGCAGTGCTGTCTCTCTTTATCTCTCTGTCTACCTGTAGCAGTGCTATGTCTCTCTGTCTACCTGAATCAGTGCTATGTCTCTGTCTACCTGAAGCAGTGCTATGTCTCTGTCTACCTGTAGCAGTGCTATGTCTCTCTGTCGACCTGTAGCAGTGCTATGTCTCTCTGTCTACCTGTAGCAGTGCTGTCTCTCTTTATCTCTCTGTCTACCTGTAGCAGTGCTATGTCTCTCTGTATCTCTCTGTCTACCTGTAGCAGTGCTGTCTCTCTTCATCTCTCTGTCTACCTGTAGCAGTGCTATGTCTCTCTGTATCTCTCTGTCTACCTGTGGCAGTGCTGTCTCTCTGTCTACCTGTAGCAGTGCTATGTCTCTCTGTCCAGCTGTAGCAGTGCTGTCTCTCTTTATCTCTCTGTCTACCTGTAGCAGTGCTGTCTCTCTTCATCTCTCTATCTACATGTAGCAGTGCTATGTCTCTCTGTATCTGTCTCTGTCTACCTGTAGCAGTGCTGTCTCTCTTCATCTCTCTATCTACCTGTAGCAGTGCTATGTCTCTCTGTCTACCTGAATCAGTGCTATGTCTGTCTACCTGTAGCAGTGCTATGTCTCTCTGTCTCTCTGTCTACTGTAGCAGTGCTATGTCTCTCTGTCGACCTGTAGCAGTGCTATGTCTCTCTGTATCTCTCTGTCTACCTGTAGCAGTGCTATGTCTCTCTGTCTACCTGTAGCAGTGCTATGTCTCGCTGTCTACCTGTAGCAGTGCTATGTCTCTCTGCATCTCTCTGTCTACCCTGTAGCAGTGCTATGTCTCTCTGCATCCCTCTGTCTACCTGAAGCAGTGCTATGTCTCTCTGTATCTCCCTGTTCACCTGTAGCAGTGCTATGTCTCCCTGTCCACCTGTAGCAGTGCTATGTCTCTAAGCATCTCTCTGTCCAGCTGTAGCAGTGCTGTCTCTCTTTATCTCTCTGTCTACCTGTAGCGGTGCTGTCTCTCTTTATCTCTCTGTCTACCTGTAGCAGTGCTATGTCTCTCTGTATCTCTCTGTCTACCTGTGGCAGTGCTATGTCTCTCTGTCCAGCTGTAGCAGTGCTGTCTCTCTTTATCTCTCTGTCTACCTGAAGCAGTGCTGTCTCTCTTTATCTCTCTGTCTACCTGTAGCAGTGCTATGTCTCTCTGTATCTCTCTGTCTACCTGTAGCAGTGCTATGTCTCTCTGTCTACCTGTAGCAGTGCTATGTCTCTAAGCATCTCTCTGTCCAGCTGTAGCAGTGCTGTCTCTCTTTATCTCTCTGTCTACCTGTAGCAGTGCTGTCTCTCTTTATCTCTCTGTCTACCTGTAGCAGTGCTATGTCTCTCTGTATCCCTCTGTCTACCTGTAGCAGTGCTATGTCTCTCTGTCTTTCCCTGTCCACCTGTAGCAGTGCTATGTCTCTAAGCATCTCTCTGTCCAGCTGTAGCAGTGCTGTCTCTCTTTATCTCTCTGTCTACCTGTAGCAGTGCTGTCTCTCTTTATCTCTCTGTCTACCTGTAGCAGTGCTATGTCTCTCTGTCTACCTGTAGCAGTGCTATGTCTCTCTGTCTACCTGTAGCAGTGCTATGTCTCTCTGTCTACCTGTAGCAGTGCTATGTCTCTCTGTCTACCTGTAGCAGTGCTATGTCTCTCTGTCTACCTGTAGCAGTGCTATGTCTCTCTGTCTACCTGTAGCAGTGCTATGTCTCTCTGTCTACCTGTAGCAGTGCTATGTCTCTCTGTCCAGCTGTAGCAGTGCTATGTCTCTGTCCAGCTGTAGCAGTGCTATGTCTCTCTTTATCTCTCTGTCTACCTGTAGCAGTGCTGTCTCTCTTTATCTCTCTGTCTACCTGTAGCAGTGCTGTCTCTCTTTATCTCTCTGTCTACCTGTAGCAGTGCTATGTCTCTCTGTATCTCTCTGTCTACCTGTGGCAGTGCTATGTCTCTCTGTCTACCTGTAGCAGTGCTATGTCTCTCTGTCCAGCTGTAGCAGTGCTGTCTCTCTTTATCTCTCTGTCTACCTGAAGCAGTGCTGTCTCTCTTTATCTCTCTGTCTACCTGTAGCAGTGCTATGTCTCTCTGTATCTCTCTGTCTACCTATAGCAGTGCTGTCTCTCTTTATCTCTCTGTCTACCTGTGGCAGTGCTATGTCTCTCTGTCTACCTGTAGCAGTGCTATGTCTCTCTGTCTACCCTGTAGCAGTGCTATGTCTCTCTGTCCAGCTGTAGCAGTGCTGTCTCTCTTTATCTCTCTGTCTACCTGTAGCAGTGCTGTCTCTCTTTATCTCTCTGTCTACCTGTGGCAGTGCTCTTTATCTCTCTCTCTCTGTCTACCTGTAGCAGTGCTATGTCTCTCTGTCTACCTGTAGCAGTGCTATGTCTCTCTGTCTACCCTGTAGAAGTGCTATGTCTCTCTGTCTACCCTGTAGCAGTGCTATGTCTCTCTGTCTACCTGTAGCAGTGCTGTCTCTCTTTATCTCTCTGTCTACCTGTAGCAGTGCTGTCTCTCTTTATCTCTCTGTCTACCTGTAGCAGTGCTGTCTCTCTTTATCTCTCTGTCTACCTGTAGCAGTGCTATGTCTCTCTGTCTACCTGTAGCAGTGCTATGTCTCTCTGTCTACCTGTAGCAGTGCTATGTCTCTCTGTCTACCCTGTAGCAGTGCTATGCCTCTCTGCATCTCTCTGTCTACCTATAACAGTGCTATCTATCTGTCTCTGTGTCTCCTACCTACCTGTAGCATGGCCATGTGTCTCCTGCCTACCTGTAGCATGGCCATGTGTCTCCTACTCTCTGTCTACCTGTAGCAGTGCTCTGTCTCTGTGTCTCCTACCTACCTGTAGCATGGCCATGTGTCTCCTGCCTACCTGTAGCAGTGCTCTGTCTCTGTGTCTCCTGCCTACCTGTCGCAGTGCTATCTGTCTCTGTGCCTCCTGCCTACCTGTAGCAGTGCTATCTGTCTCTGTGTCTCCTACCTACCTGTAGCATGGCCATGTGTCTCCTGCCTACCTGTAGCAGTGCTCTGTCTCTGTGTCTCCTGCCTACCCGTAGCAGTGATATCTGTCTCTGTGCCTCCTGCCTACCTGTAGCATGGCCATGTGTCTCTGTGTCTCCTGCCTACCTGTAACAGTGCTATCTGTCTCTGTGCCTCCTGCCTACCTGTAACAGTGCTATCTGTCTCTGTGTCTCCTGCCTACCTGTAGCAGTGCTATCTGTCTCTGTGCCTCCTGCCTACCTGTAGCAGTGCTATCTGTCTCTGTGTCCTCCTGCCTACCTGTAACAGTGCTATCTGTATCTGTGCCTCCTGCCTACCTGTAGCAGTGCTATCTGTATCTGTGCCGCCTGCCTACCTGTAACAGTGCTATCTGTCTCTGTGCCTCCTGCCTACCTGTAACAGTGCTATCTGTCTCTGTGCCTCCTGCCTACCTGTAACAGTGCTATCTGTATCTGTGCCTCCTGCCTACCTGTAACAGTGCTATCTGTCTCTGTGTCTCCTGCCTACCTGTAACAGTGCTATCTGTCTCTGTGTCTCCTGCCTACCTGTAACAGTGCTATCTGTCTCTGTGCCTCCTGCCTACCTGTAGCAGTGCTATCTGTATCTGTGCCTCCTGCCTACCTGTAACAGTGCTATCTGTCTCTGTGCCTCCTGCCTACCTGTAACAGTGCTATCTGTATCTGTGCCTCCTGCCTACCTGTAACAGTGCTATCTGTCTCTGTGTCTCCTGCCTACCTGTAACAGTGCTATCTGTCTCTGTGTCTCCTGCCTACCTGTAACAGTGCTATCTGTCTCTGTGTCTCCTGCCTACCTGTAACAGTGCTATCTGTCTCTGTGTCTCCTGCCTACCTGTAGCAGTGCTATCTGTCTCTGTGTCTCCTGCCTACCTGTAACAGTGCTATCTGTCTCTGTGCCTCCTGCCTACCTGTAACAGTGCTATCTGTCTCTGTGCCTCCTGCCTACCTGTAACAGTGCTATCTGTCTCTGTGCCTCCTGCCTACCTGTAACAGTGCTATCTGTCTCTGTGTCTCCTGCCTACCTGTAACAGTGCTATCTGTCTCTGTGCCTCCTGCCTACCTGTAGCAGTGCTATCTGTCTCTGTGCCTCCTGCCTACCTGTAACAGTGCTATCTGTCTCTGTGTCTCCTGCCTACCTGTAGCAGTGCTCTGTCTCTGTGCCTCCTGCCTACCTGTAGCAGTGCTATCTGTATCTGTGCCGCCTGCCTACCTGTAACAGTGCTATCTGTCTCTGTGCCTCCTGCCTACCTGTAACAGTGCTATCTGTATCTGTGCCGTCTGCCTACCTGTAACAGTGCTATCTGTATCTGTGCCTCCTGCCTACCTGTAACAGTGCTATCTGTATCTGTGCCTCCTGCCTACCTGTAGCAGTGCTATCTGTATCTGTGCCTCCTGCCTACCTGTAGCAGTGCTATCTGTATCTGTGCCTCCTGCCTACCTGTAGCAGTGCTATCTGTATCTGTGCCTCCTGCCTACCTGTAACAGTGCTATCTGTCTCTGTGTCTCCTGCCTACCTGTAACAGTGCTATCTGTCTCTGTGCCTCCTGCCTACCTGTAGCAGTGCTATCTGTATCTGTGCCGCCTGCCTACCTGTAACAGTGCTATCTGTCTCTGTGTCTCCTGCCTACCTGTAACAGTGCTATCTGTCTCTGTGCGTCCTGCAGTTCCTGCTCTGCGGTGGTGAGGGAGCGATCCAGACGGCCTTTCTCTGCAGACAGACGCATGCTGCCCTCCTCCGTCTTTAGCTTCTGACGCTCCACCTGGAGAAACAGTCATACATAATCAGAATCACCTCAATTTCATTCAACAGTAGATATTGGGGTCAAAACAGCAGCCATCCCCAATGGCGCCGGCGGGGATGGCTGCCGTTTTCGGGCTCCTAACCACCTGTGCTATTTAGTTAGTTTCTTTCGCATTGTTTGTAACTTATTTTGCACATAATGTTGCTGCTACCATCTCTTATGAACGAAAATAGCATCTGGACATCAGAAGAGATTACTCACCTCAAACTAGACGCAGTCCGACGCAAAGGATACACTGCTTCCCCGAGACCAGGCCCAAATCCATGTAATTTACATGAAAAAAAGACGGAGATACTGGGGGCAGAGGTCGTAGTGCCTTGTGAGAATTTGTCGGCGAGTGGGTGTTTACCCACTACCATCCGTCCTATTGGCCAACGTGAAAAAACTGGATGACCTACGTTCAAGACTATCCTAGCAACCGGACATTAAAAACTGTAATATTTTATGTTTCACCGAGTCGTGGCTGAACGACGACATGGATAATATAGAGCTGGCTGGGTTTTCCATGCGTCGGGCAGGACAGAGCATATATACGTCTGGTAAGACAAGGGGGGGGTGTGTATCTATTTGTCAATAACAGCTGGTGCACGAAGTCTCAAGGTATTGCTCGCCTGAGGTAGAGTACCCCATGATAAACTGTAGACCACACTAACTACCGAGAGAGTTCTCATCCATATTATTCATAGCGGTATAGTTACCATCACAACGATGCTGGCACTAGGACCGCACTCAACAAGAAAATTCTCATCCAGAAGCGGAGCTTTACGCCTCACACAGAGGCGCATACAAAGCTCTCCCTCGCCCTCCATTTGGCAAATCTGTCCATAATTATATTCTCCTGATTCCTGCTTACAAGCAAAAATTAAAGCAGTAAGTACCAGTGACTCGCTCAATACGGAAGTCGTGAGATGATGCGGATGCTACAGGACTATTTTGCTAGCACAGACTGGAATATGTTCCAGGATTCATCCAATGGCATTAAGGAGTATAGCAAAGGGAAACCCAGCCGTGAGCTGTCCAGTGACGTGAGTCTACCAGACGAGCTAAATTCCTTTTATGCTTGCTTCGAGGCAAGCAACACTGAAGCATGCATGAGAGCACCAGCTGTACTCAGAGCAAGCACGGACCAACTGGCAAGTGTCTTCACTGACATTTTCAACCTCTCCCTGCACGAGTCTGTAATACCTACGTGTCAAGCAGCCCACCATAGTCCATGTGCCAAAGAAAGTGAAGGTAAAATGACTACCGCCCCGTAGCACTCAAGTTGGTAGCCACGAAGTGCTTTGAAAGGCTGGTCATGGCTCACGACAGCAGGTAGCCTAGTGGTTAAGGTGTTGGGCCAGTAACCGAAAGATAAAATCCCAGAGCTGACAAGGTAAAAAAATCTGTCATTCTGCCCCTGAACAAGGCAGTTAACCCACTGTTCCTAGGCTGTCATTGTAAATAAGAATTTGTTCTTAACGGACTTGCCTAGTTAAATAAAGGTTTGATTAATAAAATGAAATAAAAACATCAACACCATCATCCTGGAAACCCTTGACCCACTCCAATTCGCCTACCGCCTAAACAGATCCACAGATGACGCAATCTCAACTGCACTCCACACTGCCCTTTCCCACCTGGACAAAAGGAACACCTGAGAATGCTGTTCATTGACTACAGCTCAGCGTTCAACACCATAGTGCCCACAAAGCTCATCACTGAGCTTAGGACTCTGGGACTAAACACCTCCATCTGCAACTGGATCCTGGACTTCCTGATGGTGGTAAGGGTAGGCACAAACACATCTGCTACGCTGATCCTGGACTTCCTGATGGTGGTAAGGGTAGGCACAAACACATCTGCTACGCTGATCCTGGACTTCCTGATGGTGGTAAGGGTAGGCACAAACACATCTGCTACGCTCATCCTGGACTTCCTGATGGTGGTAAGGGTAGGCACAAACACATCTGCTACGCTGATCCTGGACTTCCTGATGGTGGTAAGGGTAGGCACAAACACATCTGCTACGCTGATCCTGGACTTCCTGATGGTGGTAAGGGTAGGCACAAACACATCTGCTACGCTGATCCTGGACTTCCTGATGGTGGTAAGGGTAGGCACAAACACATCTGCTACGCTGATCCTGGACTTCCTGATGGTGGTAAGGGTAGGCACAAACACATCTGCTACGCTCATCCTGGACTTCCTGATGGTGGTAAGGGTAGGCACAAACACATCTGCTACGCTGATCCTGGACTTCCTGATGGTGGTAAGGGTAGGCACAAACACATCTGCTACGCTCATCCTGGACTTCCTGATGGTGGTAAGGGTAGGCACAAACACATCTGCTACGCTGATCCTCAACAATGGGACCTCCTAAGGGATGCATGCTTAGTCCCCTCCTGTACTCCCTGTTCACCCACAACTGCATGGCCAAGCATGACTCCAACATCATCACTACGTTTGCTGACGAAACAACAGTGGTAGGGTTGATCAATGACAACGATGAGATAGCCTATAGGGAGGAGGTTAGAAACATGGCAGTGTGGTGCCAGGTCAACAACCTCTCCCTCAATGTGAGCAAGGCAAAGGAGCTGATTGTGGACAACAACATTAATTGGGCTGTAGTGAAACGGGCCAAGAGTTTAAAGTTCCTTGGTGTCTACATCATCAACAAACTATCATGGTCCAAACACACCAAGACAGTCGTGAAGAGGGCACAACACCACCGTTTCCCTCTCAGCATCCTGACCGGTTGCATCACTGCCTGGTATGGCAACTGCTCGGCATCAGACCGTAAGGCGTTACAGAGAGTAGTGTGAATGGCCCCGTACATCACTTGAGCCAAGCTTCCTGCCATCCAGGCCCTATATACTAGGCGGTGTCAGAGGAAGGCCCAAAAAATGGTCAAAGACTCCAGTCGCCCAAATTGTATTTTTTACTTTAGTTTATCTAGTAAATATTTTCTTAACTCTATTTCTTGAACTGCGTTGTTGTTACGGCCTTGTAAGTAAGCATTTCACGGTAAGGTGTTCTATTCGGCGCTTGCGAAAAATAAAATTTGATTTCCATGTTTAATCCAATTAATTGAGGAAGTTAATTGAAAACCGGCCATTATTTTCAGATGATTTTTTCATTCACGAATTGCATTTAAATTCACTTCCTGAAATGAACTGATTGAAAATCAATACTCCCAACTTTTTTCGACAGTCATAATATTCATCTTAGGGGCTTGTAAAAGTAAGCATTTCACTGTAAGGTCTACTACACCTGTTGTATTTGGAGCATGTGACTAATACAATTTGATTTGATATTGATTTGATATTTCTAATGTTCTGTGTGTGGTTCATATTTCTCTCACTCCTGTCTCACCTTGTCCAGTGTATTTCTCAGTGCGTTTTTGTCCTTCTCCAGGCGGACGGCCTGTCTCTCTGCATCCTTCTTCTCTGTCTCCAGCACAGCCACGGCCCTCTGCAGCCCGCGCAGCCTTTCCTCTGCAGACACCCTCTCTGTCTGGGCAGACTGGGCACTGCGCTGGGCTTCTGTCAGACTGGCAGACCGCTGACGCAGGGCCTAAAGGAGAGACAGGGTGAGAGAACAGCTATTCAGATGAGATACAGGCCTATGTCTCCCGCTCTTTTTCGTTACATGGTTTTTCATGTAAATTCTTCACATGCCCCCGCTATGTCCTTACCACTCTCCTCCTGTGTGTGTGTATAAGGTTAGTGTTGAGGAAATGATTATGTATGAGTAAAAGTCTCTCTCTTTCATTCTCGTTCTTTCTCTCCCTCCCTCTCACCTCCTGTGTGTGAGCCAGCTCTGCCTCCAGCTCTCCTCGTCTCAGGTCGCTCTGAGTCAGCTCAGTCTGTAGGCTCTGGACGCGCTCAGTGAGGGCCGTCATGCCTCTCTTCCCGTCCGTCAGGGACGCCCGCGCTCCATCCACTCGCTCCTGAAAACAGCATCACTACATTCAGTTTCATTACAATTTACTCTAATCCTATTTAAATTACAGGGATGAACCTTGACAAAAACAAACACTTGAATTTCAGCCCACTGTCCTATCAATGATTCCTCCTCCACCTACCTGTAGATGCCTGCGGTCCTGCTCGGCCAGCCCCAGGGTCTTCTGCAGTGCGACAAGGCGTCCCTGGGTGGCGCTATGGGCAACGGTGGCCTCCTGGAGGCTCTGGGAAAGGCTCTGGTTCTTCTCTCTGAGACAGACCTCTCCCTCCTGGGCTTTAGACATAGCCTGGCTCAGCCTGTCCACCTCTCTCTGGAGTGACGCCACACAGCTCTCCCCCTCCGCCACCTGGGACAGATGCACAACTGAGTGTGTGAGTGGTTTAAGTCAGTGTGTCTTAGTGTGTTTCTGTTTAAATCTGGTTAAATCTCAGCATGACGTAAATGGGGGTGTACTTGTTCCTCTATAGTAGATTGATTGAGTTTTCATTCAGTGTGCCACCTGTTTGACTAGTGCATCATGGCGCTCCTGGGTGGCCTGGTTCTCGGCCTCCCTGTCCCCCAGGCTCAGTTTGAGTCTCTGCAGCTCCCCTTCCAGGCTGCGTCTCCCCAGCTCCACCCTGGTCCCCCGGGCCTCGGCAACCTCCAGGGCCTCCCGCAGACGCCTCCGCTCAGCCTCCAGACGCACCTCGCCCGCACGCTGCTTACTCAACTGGTCCTACAGGGAGGGAGGGAGGGGAGGAGGGGAGAGTGAGGTGAGAGAAAGGGAGACAGAGGTAGAGAGTGAGAGAGTGACTGAAAGAGAAGGAGAGAGCTAAAAGAGATTAAACTGGCAGACTGGCAGTCACATCAAGGTCACATGTCAAAGCCAGCCAGCCAGTCCATACAGTTACAGTATGTCATGGTGACCCAGTCTGGCAGCAGAATGGCTGCTCTGTAGAGAGATATAGAACTAGACACGAGGGGAAAACAGAGACACTCCACAAACACACTCTCAGAGGCCAGGCCAGATAGACAGTTGATCCACAGATGGCCACATCCCTTCTTTCTTCTCTCAACTCCCCATAATGCTGAACCCCCCCCTGCTCCTGAACTTCCTCCCCTCTCTTTCCAGCAACATAAATCATTTGAGTCTTTTCCCAGGAATACAGTCTATTAAATTACCTACTATTTGATTCTGTGGCTCCTAACTATAATCTCTATAATCATAAATACCTACCCTCCTTACCCTTGGTTCGTCTTTTCCATTGCACTTTATCCCACTAACCCTCTCAATCTCTCTATTTCCTTCTCACTCAGCCAGTCCCTTTCTCTCTCCCTCTTTCCCCATGCTCCCTCTGTTGTCGGCTATGGGGAGTGTTTTCTAGGGTGGTGTGAGGGTTGGACTTAGAGGACTGCACATTCTGCTTTGCCCAGAAATATGACATGGAGTTTTGTTTAATGACTCAGTATTCTGTGGCATCTGTTGTTATGACACTTTTCTGCTTCCACCTAGTGCTTCCTGCAGGGTCACCATATGGCAGTGTTGGCAGGTCAGTGGTCAGCACTGTGTTAGCAGACACTAGAATCCTTGTCAGGGAAGATATTGTACAGGAAGTATGTGTTTGTGTGCGTGTATGTCTACCTGTGTGTGTTTTTTCTCTGTCTCGACAGTCTGCAGGGCTCTCTCCAGCTCCTTGACTCTGTCAGTGAGGGTTCTTCTCTCCCTCTCTCCCCTCCTTGCCGTCTCCTCCTGCTGCTGGAGCATGGCCTGGGTGGAGCTCAGACGCCCGTCAACACCACGCTTACCTGGACGGAAACACAGACAGTCACAACACTGGAGCATTCACAGACAAGGTCTTTACGCTAACGTGCTCCTAACGTGTTCCTAACGTGCTCCTAAAGTGTTCCTAACGTGCTCCTAACGTGCTCCTAACGTGTTCCTAACGTGCTCCTAACGTGCTCCTAACGTGCTCCTAACGTGCTCCTAACGTGTTCCTAACGGGCTCCTAACGTGTTCCTAACGTGCTCCTAACGTGCTCTAACGTGTTCCTAACGTGCTAACGTGTTCCTAACGTGCTCCTAAAGTGCTCCTAACGTGCTCCTAACGTGCTCTAACGTGTTCTAACGTGCTCCTAGTGCTCCTAACGTGTTCCTAACGTGCTCCTAACGTGCTCTAACGTGCTCCTAACGTGTTGCTAACGTGCTCCTAACGTGTTCCTAACGGGCTCCTAACGTGCTCCTAACGTGCTCTAACGTGTTCCTAACGTGTTCCTAACGTGTTCCTAACGTGCTCTAACGTGTTCCTAACGTGTTCCTAACGTGCTCCTAACGTGCTCCTAACGTGTTCCTAACGTGTTCCTAACGTGCTCTAACGTGCTCCTAACGTGTTCCTAACGTGCTCCTAACGTGTTCCTAACGTGTTCCTAACGTGCTCCTAACGTGTTCCTAACGTGCTCCTAACGTGTTCCTAACGTGTTCCTAACGTGCTCCTAACGTGCTCCTAACGTGTTCCTAACGTGCTCCTAACGTGCTCCTAACGTGCTCCTAACGTGTTCCTAACGTGCTCCTAACGTGCTCCTAACGTGTTCCTAACGTGTTCCTAACGTGTTCCTAACGTGCTCCTAACGTGCTCCTAACGTGCTCCTAACGTGTTCCTAACGTGCTCCTAACGTGTTCCTAACGTGTTCCTAACGTGTTCCTAACGTGCTCCTAACGTGTTCCTAACGTGCTCCTAACGTGCTCCTAACGTGCTCCTAACGTGTTCCTAACGTGTTCCTAACGTGCTCCTAACGTGCTCCTAACGTGCTCCTAACGTGCTCCTAACGTGTTCCTAACGTGTTCCTAACGTGTTCCTAACGTGCTCCTAACGTGCTCCTAACGTGCTCCTAACGTGCTCCTAACGTGCTCCTAACGTGCTCCTAACGTGTTCCTAACGTGTTCCTAACGTGCTCCTAACGTGCTCCTAACGTGCTCCTAACGTGCTCTCCCCGGGTCTTTGTATGTCTGTCAATGACGTCACTGTGTAAATGATTCTCTTGGTCTTCTTATGGTTTGCGTGCAACTTGTGTGTGTGTCTCACCCTCCTGGCACTCCTGCAGTGTGTTGTGTAGCTGAGAGAGGCGGTTCTGGGCAGAGTCTCTCTCCCCTGTCACCTCCTCCAACTCTCTCTGTAGCGCCCCCAACTGGCAGCGAGCCTCGTCCTGAAAACCAACACCAGGAACACATTTCAACAACATGCCTTCAGACAATCTGACAGACTTTTAGCGTTTCCTACAGTCACATATCAGTGCTGCAGAAATGTTTACAGCACAATGTTGACATAATTCATCTAAAAGTAAAGAGTGAAAAGGGACTTCAATCTGTTAGAATAGGAGAATGTGTATAAAATCTAAATATGTGTACTGCTCTGCCCATGTAGTGTGGCTGTAGTACCCGGTCTCTCTGAGCTTCTCGGAGCTCCTGGAGGAAGTCTCTGAGGCCGCAGCGCAGCGTCTCAGGGTCCAGCTCAGGCAGGGGCATGGGGAGGGGGGTGTCACCCTGCTCTGGGGAGATAGGCCTTGAGCAGCCCAACGTGTTGTCAGGGGTCGAGCCTCCAAAATCTGGAAGAAAAGATTATATACAGTATAACTCCTCACAATTTATGTCCCACTTTCACACTGACATGTTTTGTGATATGAGAGCATTTTATCCTCACCTTTTCGGGGTGAAAGTGAGCAGCGTAGAGGCGAGAGGCTGCGGGGACGTGTAATGCTGCTGTAGGATGCTGCTGGGGGGCTCCCTCTGGGGCTCCTGCCCCTGCCCCCACTGGCACTTCTCCGGCCCCCTGCCCCAATACCCAGTGTACGGGTTAGTGCCGACTGCAAGCTGCCCAGGCGGAACTCTAGCTCCCTGCGTCCGGCCTCGGCCCGGGCCAGCTCTACCTCGGTGGCAGCCAGGCGGCCCTGGGCCTCGCTCAGCTGCAGGCTGGATTGAGTGAGGGAGTCCAGGGCTGTCTGGGCCCGCAGGGACAGGTTCCTGGCCTCATCCTGGAGCTTCTTCTCACAGCCCCGGGCATCCTGAAGCTGGGCCGTCAGCTCCCTCTCACATCCCCGCCAGCCTGACTCTGACTCTGTCAGACGCCTCTGGAAGATGGACAGCTGGAGGGAGGAGGGAGGGAGGGAAGAGGAGGAGGGGGAAAGATAGAGATGGGAAAAGAAGTACAGTAGAGAGAGATGTGTAGACGGCAGTTGATTAAGTTTTATGTTTAAACAAGCATAAATACAATCTAACCTCTCACTCTACTCCAACCACACCTCTCCCTCCCTCCTCACCTCTTTCTTGATGGAAGTCCTGGCTGTGTCAGCCTCGGCCAGCTTCTGTTTGAGAGAGAAGATCTCCCGCCCTCTCTCCTCCTCTCTCTGCTCCTCCAGGGAGAGACGTGTCTGCAACTCAGCCACCTCCCTCCCTTTCTGTTCCTTCTCTCCATCCAGTACCTTCACCTGATGCAGTGATCGAACGGAGGACAATTTCTAGAATATGTCTAAGCCAAGGCCTGGTAAGATCCAGTGGATAGCAAGAACTCAATGCCCTAGTGAAATTTGAGTTCTCTACAGCAGGTAAGGTAAACCAATAAGTGTAACAGAATAAACAAAGTGTTTCAGAGATGTGAGGGTATGTGTGACTGACCTGTCTGCGTAGCTCCTGCAGCTCTCTCCGGGCCTCCAGCCGTGACCTCTCCACCTCTCTCAGACAGCTGCGGAGCTCCGTCACCTCTCTCTGTGCAGATGACAGGCTCTCCTCCAGAACAGCCAGCCGCTGCTCCTTCTCCTCACACTGACGCTTCACACTGACACACACATATTTCGTCCTTTAGTATACAGTTGATGCCTTCTGTGTTTAATTTTTACTACCGAACAGAGAGTGATACTAGTAAATTAACATTTGAAAGGTGACAATCAGGGTCAGAGGTATGCAGCTAAGTACTACCTGATTCTCTCAGTCTCTGCACTTCTCAGAGTCTCCCTCAGCTGGGTATTTGATAGGCTGAGAGTGTCTCTCTCCTTGGTGACATCAGTGAGGGTGCGCCGTAGCTCTACCCCATCCCTTCTGTACCCTTCCCCGGTGTCACGGGTTTGGTTGAGGCGCCTGTCCATCTCCAGCATGTCCCGCCTCACCTGGTCTCGGCTCTCCTCACTGGCTGAGAGAGAAGCTCTGCACTCCTCCAGCTGGAAGAGGAAGTTAGGGAGAGTGGTGAAGAAATGTTGAACCAGAAATGGTCACCGGCTCCATCCCTGACTCTAACCTCCTCTTACCTCTTTGAGGGCAGCATCAGTGTGTGCCTGCAGGTCAGAGCTGTTCTCCTGCAACCGGTGCAGCTCCCGCTCATGAACACTGCCAGCCTCCTCCAGCTGAGAGCGAAGCTCCAGTAACTCACTGGTCAGAGCTCCCACTGTGGCCTGCCGACAAAGTCAGGGAAACTTTAATGTCATTAAAAAAAGTTCACGGTAGTACAGAATGGGAACAGAGTCCTAAAACGGTCTATAATTACCCTCTCCTGTTCTTTGTAATGTGCTGCCTCTCTGGCCAGTCTGTCCAGCTCCAGGGTTGCAGTACCCAGCTCTGCCTGCAGGATGGACACTCTCTCAGACAGCACCGCTTTCTCTGCCTCCTTCTGGGACAACATCTGAGAGAGAGAGAAAATAGAAAGGGCCTCTAGAAGTGGGGATATGGATCACAACCTCATGAGAGTAGTCATCTCTTATCCACATTTGCTCTGCACTTCATTACAGACGAATGTAACGCAATGTTAAATCTAAGCACTGGCAGTAGTGCTATAGGTCCAGGGGTGCAAGAAATATTTTTGCTATTTTCACAGACGGAATTAAGAGTGCAATAGCTGCAGGTGGCTCGAAATGGCTAGGTTTTGATTAATACACAAGTTGTAGGTGTGAGAAGGGCTTGGCGGCAGGTAGACTAGTGGTTAGAGCATTGGACCAGTAACCGAAAGGTTGCAAGATCTAATCCCCGAGCTGACAAGGTAAAAATCTATCGTTCTGCCTCTGAACTAGGCAGTTAACCCACTGTTCCTAGGCCATCATTGAAAATAAGAATTTGTTCTTAACTGACTTGCCTAGTTAAATAACGGTCAAATAAAATAAGGGTTTGGCCATTCTCTGGTTAAAATCCCTAAGAGTCTGATTGGTGCAGCCGTGCGTCAATCTAAGTAACATCATTTTAAAAATCTAGAGATGTAGCCGATGCAAAAAAAACAAAATCTCTAGGTTACTTCTCAATCCACAACATCCTCCTATGTCTGACAACGGTGTTTGTCAGACCCATCCGAAAATCGGTCTTCTCATGAAAGCGTCAGAACGATTTGGCATACAAACTAATGAGACTCTCACGATAGTGTTCTCCGTTTTGCTCTACAACCCCCACAAAGGTAGCCCATGCAAATGAATGGATGTATGGAGGTAGTTTGTTCCAACAAAAATAAGGGGTTAAATATGTGTCCCAAAAAATATATATATTCCTGAGCTTTCTTAAATCTCCTAGATATAGGACAGACACTTCAAAGCCTTATTCATTATGATATGTTTTTACTGTCTCTTTGGGCCATTTATGAATGTGTTATTCAATGTGTTTCTATGGGCTATAGTAGTAAAGGTCAAATTCAATATTTTATTAAATCATTTTTTAAATATAATTGTTGATACCTAAAGGGTCCTAAAATTCCATGGTCTGACCATCTTAAAACAATTACATATTTTAGCATTGCCCAACGGCTTAGACTTTTAGAGGTTTTAATCAACACATTCCATGGCTTAATACTGCATGTGCTTGTCTCAAGTTCTGTAGGTTACTGATGGTATTTGCTGGGGGCTCGGATTATTTTCGTCCTGGTCCATTGTGTATCGATGTACTACAGTTCATTGAATAGCATACGCTACAGTAACGTGTAGGCTAATAGCAACAGTAAAAAAACATTCAGTGTTTGCTTAATTACACTTAAGTTAAAAGCCCTTTTCATAGAGAATGTAACAAATTGGAATACATATATATATAGTAACTTAGTTTAAAGAGATGGTGATTGGATCTAAAAAGGTGTTTGGCGTTTGGCAGTCTAAATTCAGTGTACTTGCCTTTAACTGCCATTTACTGAAAGTCAGACTCTTCCCACAATGCCAACTACATTTCCTCAGCTTCAGTAGCATCTGCTTTCACCAAATTGTGTGTGGTAATACTTAGACATATTCTCGAGACTTGCCCAGAGGGAATTGTTGATATGTTGTAAAAAATAAATCATCTCTCGATAAAACATTTGCCAAAAATGCATTTTATAAACATGGCTTTAGTATTTTACAGCTAGAAATATAAAAAAAAAACATGTGTCCACCATCTGCTCTGAGTCAGTCCTGTCCTGGAGGGTCTTAACAAAATGAAACCAAAATATTTAGGGTACACTTAATCCAGTGTCCAGAAAAATGGATTTGCAAATATGTGCATATTTAATGAGTTATTGCCTAATTTGCATATTTTACTACAATATTTCAGAACATTTCAGTAGACCATTTAAAACCTAATGTATTTATTTATATACTTGGTTAATGGCTAGGACAACAATATGCACCTATGTGATGCCTCTAAACCAGCCTTGATTAAGGGGAAGGTAGGCAATGCTTTGTTTTTAATCCAGTTAAACGGGATGGAAACCAATCGTTTTTTTGTTTCTACACTGAACAAAACTGTTAAAAACGCAACATGCAACAATTTATACGATTTTACAGTTCATATTAGGAAGTCAATCAATCAATTGAAATGAATTCATTAAGCCCTAATCTATGAATTTCACCACTTATAGATACATACAGATACATTATGCATCGGTTGGTCACAGATACCGTTAAAAAAAGGTAGGGACGTGAATCAGAAATCCAGTCAGTATCTGTTGTTACCACCATTTGCCTCATGCAGCGCGACACCTCTCCTTCGCGTACAGTTGATCAGGCTGTTGATTGTGGCCTGTGGAATGTTGTCCCTCCCCTCTTCAATGGCTGTGCAAAGGTGCTGGATATTGGCGGGAACTGGAACACGCTGTCGTACAGGTCGATCCAGAGCATCCCAAGCGTGCTCAATGGGTGACATGTCTGGTGAGTATGCAGGCCATGGAAGAACTGGGACATTTTCAGCTTCCAGGAATTGTGTACAGATCCTTGTGACATGGAGCCGTGCGTTATCATGCTGAAACATGAGGTGATGGCGGCGGATGAATGGCATGACAATGGGCCTCAGGATCTTCTCACAGTATCTCTGTGCATTCAAATTGCCATCGATAAAATGCAATTGTGTTTGTTGTCCATAGCTTATGCCGGCCGATACCATAACCCCATCGCCAGCATGGGACACTCTGTTCTCAACGTTGACATCAGCAACTCACCCACATGATGCCATACACACTGTCTGCCATCTGCCCGGTACAGTTTAAACCGGGATTCATCCGTGAAGAGTACACGTCCCCAGCATGCCAGTGAAGGTGAACATTTGCCCACTGAACTCGGTTACGACGCTTAACTGCAGTCGGGTCAAGACCCTGGTGAGGTTGACGAGCACGCAGTTGAGCTTTTTGAGATGGTTTCTGACAGTTTGTGCAGAAATTGTGCAAACCAACAGTTTCATCAGCTTTCCGGGTGGCTGGTCTCAGATGATCCCACAGGTTAAGAAGCTGGATGTGGAGGTCCTGGGCTGGCGTGGTTACACGTGGCTGTGAGGCCAGATGGACGTACTGCCAAACTCTCTAAAGCGATGTTGGAGGCGGCTTATGGTAGAAAAATAAAAATGATGTTATCTGGTAACAGCTCTGGTGGACATTCCTGCCGTCAGCATGCCAATTGCACACTCCCTCAAAACTTGAGACATCTGTGGCATTGTGTTGTGTGACAAAACTGCACATTTTAGAGTGGCCATTTATTGTTCCCAGCACAAGGTATGTCCAGTGTAATGATCATGCTGTTTAATCAGCTTCTTTATATACCACAGCTGTAAGGTGGCTGGATAATCTTGGCAAAGGAGAAATGCTCACTAACAGGGATGTAAACAACTCTAGCCACCACATTTGGGAGAAATATGCTTTGTGTGTGTATGGAACACTTCTGGGATCTTTTATTTCAGCTCATGAAACATGGACCAACACCTTACATGTTGCGTTAATATTTTTGTTCCGCATAAATACAAGATTCACTGGCACAAAATGCACGTCTCTTCCATGGGCACTGTGCGTTGTGGCTGGATAGGCTGTGGGTCTTACAACTTACCATTAGCGCTGCAGAAAATGGTTACTTCTGCGCTTGTTTTTAAGGACACACCTCAAATATTGCCATCCCTCCCACCTCAGTGCAAGCGAGCTGATTTAAGACAGGTTAATTGCCAAACCTGGCGTTAGGGCTGGAAAATGCCAGTGCACAGGTTTTAGATGACACTTGCCCCTCAGACCTTAGCGCCAGCTGAAAATAGAGCCCGCATTGTGTTTGTATGGACTCTCAGATGTGCCTGACCTGTTGTTTCTCTGTCTCTGCCTGTAGCAGACTCTGGTCTCGGTCGTGCTGTAGACTCCTCACTTCATCTTTCAGGTCCTCCCGGTCTCTCTCGGCTCTGAGAAGCTGCTCTTCTGCCTCCTGTCTGACCTGTCGCAGTGCCCCCTCCTGTTCAAACTCCAAACTGCGACGCAGGGCCTCCTGGAGAACAAACACACTCAGTTGTTCATGTTCATTGCATGGGTTAAACCAGCCCAAATAAAGAACATGAACAACTGAGTAGAATCAAGACCTACAGTGAGACACCTTGGGCAAAGCAAGAAAACATTTCTTTACAGTAAAACCATCCAAATAGTACTCCTACTGCTAGCACAAACACTTCTCCAAACAGGCCTAGACAGACAGACACAATCCAGCCTGAGCCCTCCTCACCTTTTCAGCGGTCAATCTCTCTGCCTCCTCCTGGTGGTCAGTGATGGCAGTGTGGAGGGCCTGCTGGGACTCCTGCTGGGTGGTAGTCAGGGCCTGGCTCAAAGCCTCTCTCTCCCTCTCACACTGCGCCAGCACATTCTCCCCATCCGCGCGCACACGCCTCAGCTCCGCTACACAGGACAATATCAGACATGATGACCAGTTTCACACCTGTGTTCATACAGACTTAGTCATACAACAGATACACCATCAAACGCAGCAACAGTTTTTAAATAAGGGCTATAACCTCTCCACTCACAGCCCCATTCATATATGGGTTGAAAATGGCAGATTTGGTCATTGTAACATGCTATATATGACACCAGAGCCCCGGTTCTCCACTTCACAGAGCTGTATGGGTTTTGGCTGACAGCCTTTGTAAACTTGAGCACCGTGCACGACTTGAAGAGACCCATCCCTACGAATAATCAGCTACTTTTGCACATTTGTTGTTGTCCGAGCGAGGGAAATGCTGTAAATCGAGAGGAGTCGATGTGTTTTGAAAGATGAGACGTTGAGAATTATAATAAATATTGCTTTGATGTCATACAAGCAAACCACACAGCCGTGAGTCCAAACGTTTACTTCACATTTCCGTATTAGAAAACTCATGTAATTTACAGTATGATCACTATGGCATGTGCTATACCCCGGGTTGTCCTGAACATGTGCTATACCCCGGGTTGTCCTGAACATGTGCTATACCCCGGGTTGTCCTGAACATGTGCTATACCCCGGGTTGTCCTGAACATGTGCTATACCCCGGGTTGTCCTGAACATGTGCTATACCCCGGGTTGTCCTGAACATGTGCTATACCCCGGGTTGTCCTGAACATGTGCTATACCCGGGTTGTCCTGAACATGTGCTATACCCCGGGTTGTCATGAACATGTGCTATACCCCGGGTTGTCCTGAACATGTGCTATACCCCGGGTTGTCCTGAACATGTGCTATACCCCGGGTTGTCCTGAACATGTGCTATACCCCGGGTTGTCCTGAACATGTGCTATACCCCGGGTTGTCCTGAACATGTGCTATACCCCGGGTTGTCCTGAACATGTGCTATACCCCGGGTTGTCCTGAACATGTGCTATACCCCGGGTTGTCCTGAACATGTGCTATACCCCGGGTTGTCCTGAACATGTGCTATACCCCGGGTTGTCCTGAACATGTGCTATACCCTGGGTTGTCCTGAACATGTGCTATACCCCGGGTTGTCCTGAACATGTGCTATACCCCGGGTTGTCCTGAACATGTGCTATACCCCGGGTTGTCCTGAACATGTGCTATACCCCGGGTTGTCCTGAACATGTGCTATACCCCGGGTTGTCCTGAACATGTGCTATACCCCGGGTTGTCCTGAACATGTGCTATACCCCGGGTTGTCCTGAACATGTGCTATACCCCGGGTTGTCCTGAACAGAATAAGCCTGTTTGTCGCATTGTGTCGAAAATTTGCCACAGAACAAGCACTTGAAAGCACTCATGACTCCATTTCTATGTGCACCAAAATTACAATCTGTTGGTCTGAAGTGCCTTCTGAAAGCCTAGCCATATTTTATAACTTAGTTAGCCATGTTGGCAATAGAATAAGCTTTCAAATCATGCCCAACTGACCCAGATTGGGATTTACAGTATGATGGAACATTTTGGGATTGCGTTTTTTCTTATTTTGCACCTATTCCAAAATGTCAATGCATATTCCTATTATGTTACTGAATGTATTTTCAGATTTCGTTTATTAACAAATGCTGTAATATGTCCAGTAAATGTAAAAGCAACAGTGTAATGTCTGGATTCAGTCTTGTGTCAGGTGAACTGTTGTGTCCTTTCCCCATAATCTCCAAAGTCTTTTCTTTCAATTGCTACCCTGGTCATAAATATGCTTTTTATAGTTCTGTTAGAACCATTTCAATTTGGCCATATCCATATAGCCCAATTTCCACGAGTGTAAGGGGTTAAACATAGGTTTCTAATTCCTCTCCCTCAATGTTCCTTAATCATTTTCTTCCATTCCAACATATCCATCCTCCCCTCTTCCTTTCTTACTCTCACAGACTTTCTCTCTCTCCTAGCTATTCTTCTCTTCTCACTCATTTATTTCATTTCCCTCCACATGGTCATTTATTTCTCATCCTCCTCTGTCTCTCTCCATCTCTCACCGGTGGTGGTCTCCCTGAGTAGCCGCAGGCTCTGGTTCTCTGCTTCTAGCTGCTCTCTGCGAAACTCTATCTGAACCAGCTGCTGCTGCACCTCAAACAGGCTGGTCTCCAAGGCCTCCCGCTCTGACCTGCAGGGGCATGGACACTAATATTAGGGACCAATTCGTCAACACACACACAGAAATACACACACCGTCGGTCAGACACACATCTCTCACCTGAATGCGGCCAACTCCTCTGTTAGTGTGGCGTTCTCTCTCTCCGATGCAGTCAGCTGGACCACCAGCCCCGCCCTCTCCCTGACCAGCTCCGCCCGGCCCCGCCCTACTTCCTCCAGAGCAACGCCCTGTCTCTGTTCCTCACCGCGTGCCATGCCCAGTTCTGCCCCCAGAGAGCTCACCTCGCCACACAGCTGTCAGCAGAGAGATACACAGGTACATGCAGTAAAACTGTACACATTTACAGACAAATGTTCACTGGAACAATGAGGTTTCAGAACCCAGTGATTTTCATGCACTGTTAATTAGTGATTAGTCCAGAGTGACAGAAGCTCTTTCTTGCCACATTCCCATTCAGAGTGGAGAGGACACTCATTTACCTGAGTGACTTTGTCCTGCAGCTTCACTCTATCGGCCCTGAGGCTCTGAAGCTCCGCCTCCATCCCCACCCTGCTCAGCTCAGAATCCTGCAAGGACTGGTGGAGGGCGAGGCGGGCGGAGTCCAACTCTAGCCTGTCCTGTTCCAATCGGACGAGCTCATCTCTGATGGTCATCTTCTCCTGCTCCGCTTCATGTTTCTGGGCCTGCAGGTAGGCCTTCTCCTCTTCAAGCTGAGAGAGAAACGTGGACAAATATGAGAGTCAGGACGGGTGTGCAAGGCTTACATTTAAAACTAAAAGCAATCCTGATAGGCAATACGCATACCATGATACCATGGCTTACAGAAAACATATTAGCAAGGGCAATGCTTTGATTTGATTTGATGACATGGTCACTCTTGCATCAGTTCTATATGACATCCACCACAAGTGTCAGTCAAATGTTGATCACGGTGTTGGTCCCACCTGGCTGATGATGGAGTTGAGGTCAGACTTGTCCTGGGCCAGGCCCTCATTCATGCTGCCCATCTTGGCCAGAGAGTCTCGGAGGGCAGCCTCCTCAGAGTGAAGCTTGTTGACCAGCAGAGAGAGCTCTGCATTACTGCTCTCAGCCTGGGGGTCGGGGGACAAAACATACAAGGATATGTAACACAGAGGACAGGTAACCTTTCAACATAGAACAGAGAGGAAGTTAAAGGGACCAAAAATATGACAAGCAAACACAAGAGGAGCCAGATAGTTATAGTGACATCCGTATCCGTATCTGTGTGTGTCATACCCGGGCCAACGCCTCAGTGAGCTGGGTCTTCTCTCCTTCTAGCAGCTGCCTCTCCACCTCTGCCTGGTGGTGAGTCTCTCTTACTGTAGACAGCTCCCCTCTCTGGACAGACGCCCGGCTCTCACTCTGCTCCCACTGCTTCTGACTGTGGGGTCAGGTACCAGGGACAGAGGACAAGAATAGGAATACAGTTGTATACAGTATACTTGCAATATCCTCCTTCTAATTCTCATCATTTACTTCCCTCGTCTCCTCCTTTCTCATAATTTCATCATTCACTTCTTTCTCCCCCCATCACTCTCTCCCTTCCACCTTTATTTTCACACATTCTCACTCACACTCTGTCGGTCTCTGCCTTGGCCCGGTCTCTCTCCTGCAGCGCGTCCACCTTCTCCTCTCTCTCGTGATCCCTCTCTCTCTGGGCCGACGTCACGGCCTGCTGCAGCTTCTCACAGTCCATCTGCAGAATCTGGGCCTTGATCAGAGCTGCCTGGGCTGCCTTCTCCACAGCCACCTTCTCACTGACAGGATAGAGACCAAGACACAGAACACAACAGGACAATGGAAACATTAGAAATGTCGACTGAAATGTTACCATTAATATACATAGAGTAAGTGTTCTTTAACAAGGGCACTGAGGGCAGACACTTCCTGGTCCTAAAGGGTTTTCCATCACCCAAGTTGTGTTAGAAGTCTGCCTGAGCCCTCCTGGTTGTACCTAGCCAGTGTGTCCCTGTCTTGTTTCAGACGGTCTCTCTCTCTCTGTGTGGTGTCCTTCTCTCTCTGAACTCCATCCCTCTCTCCATGCAGGGTCTGACTGCGCTGTTCCGCATCCCGCTTGGCTGCTTCCGCCTCTGCTAGCTGCCTGCGCAGCAATTGTACTGATGACTGGGCAGAGGAGAGACGCCCTCGGACCTCCTGTGGACCAGAGAGACAGAGGCAGATGAGAGAGTGGGACACTGAACACTGAAAGTGATACAGAGGAACGTTAGACAATGTAACATTGGAATAAAGCAACCTCAATTTCCAATCCCAGGGAATAAATATAGTGAACCCATATAGATAGTAGTAGTTGTGTTAATGTGTCCAGCTGCAGCAGAGGGACAGGGTACCTGCAGCTGGAGATGTCTGCTGTTGACAGCAGACCGCAGAGCTGACAGGCTGGCCTCTGGGACGGTGGCCAACGAGGAGTAACGCCTGGGAGAGGTGGATCCCCATGGTGATGAGGAGCGGTGAGGGGAGGAGCCACGGAGAAGAGCCAATAGAGGAACCCCAGTGTTCTCCTGGTCTGCTTCTGATGACGAGTCCCCATCGGACAGGACAGTCTGGGAAGAGGATTCAATAAAGGGTTTTGGTCAAAGTTTCCCTTTGTTTGTTTGATGTGGTGTGTGTGGTGTGTGTGGTGTGGTGTGGTGTGGTGTGGTGTGGTGTGTGTGTGTGTGTGATGGCTGTACCTGGGCAATGTCTCTCAGTGTGTCCAGTAGTGTTTCAGTATGAGCCCTCATCACCTGCATGTCTGTCTCATCGTTGCCACTCTGCTCCTGCAGGAGGATAGAACCATAGTGAGAAGTGAGGGGTATGATGGCTAATGGCTACAGGAAGTATCTCTGCTGGGTTCACACAGGCCAGTCTCTCACCTCCAGTCTCCTGGTCAGTGAGGCCACGTCCCTGTCTTTCTCCTCACTCTGGCTCTTCAGCCTCTCCACCTCTCGCACTGCATCTGACAGCCTGACCATAAACACACAGATCACTTAGCATACCATGGAATCTCTACGATGCACGTTACACTCCTGATTTGTCTACCTCCACCAGGCAGATCAGGCTGCCACTTACTAAACACAAAGACACAGACAGACAGACCGACAGTGTCTGAATCCCAAAGGGCTCTGCTCAAAACTATTGTACTATGTAGGGTGCCATTTGAGACGCAACCAGTGACTGAGCAGTGTTCAGTTCTCTCTCTGACCAGGGGCCTCATTTATAAAACTGTGCCATTTGGGACGCAGCCAGTGACTGAGCAGTGTTCAGTTCTCTCTCTGACCAGGGGCCTCATTTATAAAACTGTGCCATTTGGGACGCAGCCAGTGACTGAGCAGTGTTCAGTTCTCTCTCTGACCAGGGGCCTCATTTATAAAACTGTGCCATTTGGGACGCAGCCAGTGACTGAGCAGTGTTCAGTTCTCTCTCTGACCAGGGGCCTCATTTATAAAACTGTGCGGAGGATTCACGTCAAAAGGTGGCGTACGGACGAAACGCAAACATTTCTTAGGCACAAAAATATTCTGATTGATAACACAGTGCGCACACATGTCCCATGTCGGTTTCCTTTTATGAATCACAATCAACTCGAAATTGGGCGCACGTGAGCGAGCGTCTTGTTCCACCCTTTTAACGCCTATAGTTGCCTATAAATAGTCAGCGAAACGCCCCTAATTAATTTTCATCGGGATTTGCCGACGATGACGGCAAATCTCGACTGAAAGGCCCGAAATGCGCAGCCGTACACAGACAAAGTGTTTGTGCCAAGGGCGGGGGAAACGAACGACTTGCCGGTATTATAGGGGAATCCCTCCTGAGTGGAGTAGGGACGGAGGTGAAGGGGGACAGACGCACCGGATGATCCAGGCATTAGTATTCCCTACTTTGAAAAGAGTAAACCAAATGCATTCAAGTTGTGTTTAAAAATGTATTTACACAAACTATGGGTCATATGTACGTAAGTGTCCGTGGAGGACCGCACATTCTCCGGTGAAGTTAGTTTTTATAAATCCCAAAATTTGCTTCGACAGTGGCATAGACCTTCTTTTGTGCCTACGCAACGTTTATAAATGAGGCCCCTGGTGTTCAGTTCTCTCCCTGACCTGGTGTTCAGTTCTCTCTCTCTGACCTGGCGTTCAGTTCTCTCTCTCTCTGACCTGGCGTTCAGTTCTCTCTCTCTCTGACCTGGTGTTCAGTTCTCTCTCTCTCTGACCTGGCGTTCAGTTCTCTCCCTCTGACCTGGCGTTCAGTTCTCTCCCTCTGACCTGGCGTTCAGTTCTCTCTCTCTGACCTGGCGTTCAGTTCTCTCTCTCTGACCTGGTGTTCAGTTCTCTCCCTGACCTGGTGTTCAGTTCTCTCTCTCTCTGACCTGGTGTTCAGTTCTCTCTCTCTGACCTGGTGTTCAGTTCTCTCTCTCTCTGACCTGGTGTTCAGTTCTCTCTCTCTCTGACCTGGTGTTCAGTTCTCTCTCTCTGACCTGGCGTTCAGTTCTCTCTCTCTGACCTGGCGTTCAGTTCTCTCTCTCTGACCTGGCGTTCAGTTCTCTCTCTCTGACCTGGCGTTCAGTTTGTCTCTCTGACCTGGCGTTCAGTTCTCTCTCTCTGACCTGGCGTTCAGTTCTCTCTCTCTGACCTGATGTTCAGTTCTCTCTCTCTGACCTGGTGTTAAGTTCTCTCTCTCTGACCTGGTTTTCGGTTCTCTCTCTGACCTGGTGTTCAGTTCTCTCTCTCTGACCTGGTGTTCAGTTCTCTCTCTCTGACCTGGTGTTCAGTTCTCTCTCTCTGACCTGGTGTTCAGTTCTCTCTCTCTGACCTGGTGTTCGGTCCTCTCTCTGACCTGGTGTTCAGTTCTCTCCCTCTGACCTGGCGTTCAGTTCTCTCTCTCTCTGACCTGGTGTTCAGTTCTCTCTCTCTCTGACCTGGCGTTCAGTTCTCTCTCTCTGACCTGGCGTTCAGTTCTCTCTCTCTGACCTGGCGTTCAGTTCTCTCTCTCTGACCTGGCGTTCAGTTCTCTCTCTCTGACCTGGCGTTCAGTTCTCTCTCTCTGACCTGATGTTCAGTTCTCTCTCTCTGACCTGGTGTTAAGTTCTCTCTCTCTGACCTGGTTTTCGGTTCTCTCTCTGACCTGGTGTTCAGTTGTCTCTCTCTGACCTGGTGTTCAGTTGTCTCTCTCTGACCTGGTGTTCAGTTCTCTCTCTCTGACCTGGTGTTCAGTTCTCTCTCTCTGACCTGGTGTTCAGTTCTCTCTCTCTGACCTGGTGTTCGGTCCTCTCTCTCTGACCTGGTGTTCAGTTCTCTCCCTCTGACCTGGCGTTCAGTTCTCTCTCTCTGACCTGATGTTCAGTTCTCTCTCTCTGACCTGGTGTTCAGTTCTCTCTCTCTCTGACCTGGTTTTCGGTTCTCTCTCTGACCTGGTGTTCAGTTCTCTCTCTCTGACCTGGTGTTCAGTTCTCTCTCTCTGACCTGGTGTTCAGTTCTCTCTCTCTGACCTGGTGTTCAGTTCTCTCCCTCTGACCTGGCGTTCAGTTCTCTCCCTCTGACCTGGCGTTCAGTTCTCTCCCTCTGACCTGGCGTTCAGTACTTTCTCTCTGACCTGCCGTTCAGTTCTCTCTCTGTCTCTGACCTGGCGTTCAGTTCTCTCGCTCTCTCTGACCTGGAGTTCAGTTCTCTCTCTCTCTGACCTGGCGTTCAGTTCTCTCTCTCTCTCTCTCTGACCTGGAGTTCAGTTCTCTCTCTCTGACCTGGCGTTCAGTTCTCTCTCTCTGACCTGGAGTTCAGTTCTCTCTCCCTCTGACCTGGCGTTCAGTTCTCTCTCTCTGACCTGGCGTTCAGTTCTCTCTCTCTGACCTGGCGTTCAGTTCTCTCTCTCTGACCTGGCGTTCAGTTCTCTCTCTCTGACCTGGCGTTCAGTTCTCTCTCTCTGACCTGGTGTTCAGTTCTCTCTCTCTGACCTGGTTTTCGGTTCTCTCTCTCTGACCTGGTGTTCAGTTCTCTCTCTCTGACCTGTTGTTCAGTTCTGGTGTTCATTTCTCTCTCTCTGACCTGGCGTTCAGTTCTCTCTCTCTGACCTGGTGTTCAGTTCTCTCTCTCTGACCTGGTGTTAAGTTCTCTCTCTGACCTGGCGTTCAGTTCTCTCTCTCTGACCTGGAGTTCAGTTCTCTCTCTCTGACCTGGCGTTCAGTTCTCTCTCTCTGACCTGGCGTTCAGTTCTCTCTCTCTGACCTGGCATTCAGTTCTCTCTCTCTGACCTGGCGTTCAGTTCTCTCTCTCTGACCTGGCGTTCAGTTCTCTCTCTCTGACCTGGTGTTCAGTTCTCTCTCTCTGACCTGGTGTTCAGTTCTCTCTCTCTGACCTGGTGTTCAGTTCTCTCTCTCTGACCTGGCATTTCAGTTCTCTCTCTCTGACCTGGCGTTCAGTTCTCTCTCTCTGACCTGGCGTTCAGTTCTCTCCCTCTGACCTGGCGTTCAGTTCTCTCCCTCTGACCTGGCGTTCAGTTCTCTCTCTCTCTCTGACCTGGTGTTCAGTTTTCTCTCTCTGACCTGGCGTTCAGTTCTCTCTCTCTGACCTGGCGTTCAGTTCTCTCTCTCTGACCTGGTTTTCGGTTCTCTCTCTGACCTGGTGTTCAGTTCTCTCTCTCTCTGACCTGGTGTTCAGTTCTGGTGTTCAGTTCTCTCTCTCTGACCTGGCGTTCAGTTCTCTCTCTCTGACCTGGTGTTCAGTTCTCTCTCTCTGACCTGGTGTTCAGTTCTCTCCCTGACCCGGTTTTCAGTTCTCTCCCTGACCTGGCGTTCAGTTCTCTCCCTGACCTGGCGTTCAGTTCTCTCCCTGACCTGGCGTTCAGTTCTCTCCCTCTGACCTGGCGTTCAGTTCTCTCCCTCTGACCTGGCGTTCAGTTCTCTCCCTCTGACCTGGCGTTCAGTTCTCTCTCTCTGACCTGGCGTTCAGTTCTCTCCCTCTGACCTGGCGTTAAGTTCTCTCCCTCTGACCTGGCGTTCAGTTCTCTCCCTCTGACCTGGCGTTCAGTTCTCTCCCTCTGACCTGGCGTTCAGTTCTCTCCCTCTGACCTGGCGTTCAGTTCTCTCCCTCTGACCTGGCGTTCAGTTCTCTCCCTCTGACCTGGAGTTCAGTTCTCTCCCTCTGACCTGGCGTTCAGTTCTCTCTCTCTGACCTGGCGTTCAGTTCTCTCTCTCTGACCTGGTGTTCAGTTCTCTCTCTCTGACCTGGTGTTAAGTTCTCTCTCTCTGACCTGGTTTTCGGTTCTCTCTCTGACCTGGTGTTCAGTTCTCTCTCTCTGACCTGGTGTTCAGTTCTGGTGTTCATTTCTCTCTCTCTGACCTGGCGTTCAGTTCTCTGTCTGACCTGGTGTTCAGTTCTCTCTATCTGACCTGGTGTTCAGTTCTCTCCCTGACCTGGCGTTCAGTTCTCTCTCTCTGACCTGGTGTTCAGTTCTCTCTCTCTGACCTGGTGTTCAGTTCTGGTGTTCATTTCTCTCTCTCTGACCTGGCGTTCAGTTCTCTCCCTGACCTGGCATTCAATTCTCTCTCCCTGACCTGGTGTTCAGTTCTCTCTCTCTGACCTGGCGTTCAGTTCTCTCTCTCTCTGACCTGGCGTTCAGTTCTCTCTCTCTCTGACCTGGTGTTCAGTTCTCTCTCTCTCTGACCTGGCGTTCAGTTCTCTCTCTCTCTGACCTGGCGTTCAGTTCTCTCTCTCTGACCTGGTGTTCAGTTCTCTCTCTCTGACCTGGTGTTCAGTTCTGGTGTTCATTTCTCTCTCTCTGACCTGGCGTTCAGTTCTCTGTCTGACCTGGTGTTCAGTTCTCTCTCTCTGACCTGGTGTTCAGTTCTCTCCCTGACCTGGCGTTCAGTTCTCTCTCTCTGACCTGGTGTTCAGTTCTCTCTCTCTGACCTGGCGTTCAGTTCTCTCTCTCTCTGACCTGGCGTTCAGTTCTCTCTCTCTCTGACCTGGCGTTCAGTTCTCTCTCTCTGACCTGGCGTTCAGTTTTCTCTCTCTGACCTGGTGTTCAGTTCTCTCTCTCTCTGACCTGGCGTTCAGTTCTCTCTCTCTCTGACCTGGCGTTCAGTTCTCTCTCTCTGACCTGGCGTTCAGTTCTCTCTCTCTGACCTGGAGTTCAGTTCTCTCTCTCTGACCTGGCGTTCAGTTCTCTCTCTCTGACCTGGCGTTCAGTTCTCTCTCTCTGACCTGGCGTTCAGTACTCTCTCTCTGACCTGGCGTTCAGTTCTCTCTCTCTGACCTGGCGTTCAGTTCTCTCTCTCTGACCTGGCGTTCAGTTCTCTCTCTCTGACCTGGCGTTCAGTACTCTCTCTCTGACCAGGCGTTCAGTTCTCTCTCTCTGACCTGGCGTTCAGTTCTCTCTCTCTGACCTGGTGTTCAGTTCTCTCTCTCTGACCTGGTGTTAAGTTCTCTCCCTGACCTGGCGTTCAGTTCTCTCTCTCTGACCTGGCGTTCAGTTTTCTCTCTCTGACCTGGCGTTCAGTTCTCTCTCTCTCTCTGACCTGGTGTTCAGTTTTCTCTCTCTGACCTGGCGTTCAGTTCTCTCTCTCTGACCTGGCGTTCAGTTCTCTCTCTCTGACCTGGCGTTCAGTTCTCTCTCTCTCTGACCTGGCGTTCAGTTCTCTCTCTCTGACCTGGTGTTCAGTTCTCTCTCTCTGACCTGGTGTTCAGTTCTGGTGTTCATTTCTCTCTCTCTGACCTGGTGTTCAGTTCTCTCTCTCTGACCTGGTGTTCAGTACTCTCTCTCTGACCTGGTGTTAAGTTCTCTCTCTCTGACCTGGTTTTCGGTTCTCTCTCTGACCTGGTGTTCAGTTCTCTCTCTCTGACCTGGTGTTCAGTTCTGGTGTTCATTTCTCTCTCTCTGACCTGGCGTTCAGTTCTCTGTCTGACCTGGTGTTCAGTTCTCTCTCTCTGACCCGGCGTTCAGTTCTTTCCCTCTGACCTGGCGTTCAGTTCTCTCCCTCTGACCTGGCATTCAGTTCTCTCTCTCTGACCTGGTGTTCAGTTCTCTCCCTGACCTGGCGTTCAATTCTCTCTCTCTGACCTGGTGTTCAGTTCTCTCTCTCTCTGACCTGGCGTTCAGTTCTCTCTCTCTGACCTGGCGTTCAGTTCTCTCTCTCTCTGACCTGGTGTTCAGTTCTCTCTCTCTCTGACCTGGCGTTCAGTTCTCTCTCTCTCTGACCTGGCGTTCAGTTCTCTCTCTCTGACCTGGTGTTCAGTTCTGGTGTTCATTTCTCTCTCTCTGACCTGGCGTTCAGTTCTCTGTCTGACCTGGTGTTCAGTTCTGTCTCTCTGACCTGGTGTTCAGTTCTCACCCTGACCTGGCGTTCAGTTCTCTCTCTCTGACCTGGTGTTCAGTTCTCTCTCCCTCTGACCTGGCATTCAGTTCTCTCTCTCTGACCTGGTGTTCAGTTCTCTCCCTGACCTGGCGTTCAATTCTCTCTCTCCTGACCTGGTGTTCAGTTCTCTCTCTCTCTGACCTGGCGTTCAGTTCTCTCTCTCTCTGACCTGGCGTTCAGTTCTCTCTCTCTCTGACCTGGTGTTCAGTTCTCTCTCTCTCTGACCTGGCGTTCAGTTCTCTCTCTCTCTGACCTGGCGTTCAGTTCTCTCTCTCTGACCTGGTGTTCAGTTCTGGTGTTCATTTCTCTCTCTCTGACCTGGCGTTCAGTTCTCTGTCTGACCTGGTGTTCAGTTCTCTCTCTCTGACCTGGTGTTCAGTTCTCTCCCTGACCTGGCGTTCAGTTCTCTCTCTCTGACCTGGTGTTCAGTTCTCTCTCTCTGACCTGGTGTTCAGTTCTCTCTCTCTCTGACCTGGCGTTCAGTTCTCTCTCTCTGACCTGGCGTTCAGTTCTCTCTCTCTGACCTGGCGTTCAGTTTTCTCTCTCTGACCTGGTGTTCAGTTCTCTCTCTCTGACCTGGCGTTCAGTTCTCTCTCTCTCTGACCTGGCGTTCAGTTCTCTCTCTCTGACCTGGCGTTCAGTTCTCTCTCTCTGACCTGGCGTTCAGTTCTCTCTCTCTGACCTGGCGTTCAGTTCTCTCTCTCTGACCTGGCGTTCAGTTCTCTCTCTCTGACCTGGCGTTCAGTTCTCTCTCTCTGACCTGGCGTTCAGTTCTCTCTCTCTGACCTGGCGTTCAGTTCTCTCTCTCTGACCTGGCGTTCAGTTCTCTCTCTCTGACCAGGCGTTCAGTTCTCTCTCTCTGACCTGGCGTTCAGTTCTCTCTCTCTGACCTGGCGTTCAGTTCTCTCTCTCTGACCTGGTGTTCAGTTCTCTCTCTCTGACCTGGTGTTAAGTTCTCTCCCTGACCTGGCGTTCAGTTCTCTCTCTCTGACCTGGCGTTCAGTTTTCTCTCTCTGACCTGGCGTTCAGTTCTCTCTCTCTCTGACCTGGTGTTCAGTTTTCTCTCTCTGACCTGGCGTTCAGTTCTCTCTCTCTGACCTGGCGTTCAGTTCTCTCTCTCTGACCTGGCGTTCAGTTCTCTCTCTCTGACCTGGCGTTCAGTTCTCTCTCTGACCTGGCGTTCAGTTCTCTCTCTCTGACCTGGCGTTCAGTTCTCTCTCTCTGACCTGGCGTTCAGTTCTCTCTCTCTGACCTGTCGTTCAGTTCTCTCTCTCTGACCTGGAGTTCAGTTCTCTCTCTCTGACCTGGCGTTCAGTTCTCTCTCTCTGACCTGGTGTTCAGTTCTCTCTCTCTGACCTGGTGTTAAGTTCTCTCCCTGACCTGGCGTTCAGTTCTCTCTCTCTGACCTGGCGTTCAGTTTTCTCTCTCTGACCTGGCGTTCAGTTCTCTCTCTCTGACCTGGTGTTCAGTTTTCTCTCTCTGACCTGGCGTTCAGTTCTCTCTCTCTGACCTGGCGTTCAGTTCTCTCTCTCTGACCTGGCGTTCAGTTCTCTCTCTCTGACCTGGCGTTCAGTTCTCTCTCTCTGACCTGGCGTTCAGTTCTCTCTCTCTGACCTGGCGTTCAGTTCTCTCTCTCTGACCTGTCGTTCAGTTCTCTCTCTGACCTGGTGTTCAGTTCTCTCTCTCTGACCTGGTGTTCAGTTCTGGTGTTCAGTTCTCTCTCTTTGACCTGGCGTTCAGTTCTCTCTCTCTGACCTGGTGTTCAGTTCTCTCTCTCTGACCTGGTGTTCAGTTCTCTCTCTCTGACCTGGTGTTCAGTTCTCTCCCTGACCCGGTTTTCAGTTCTCTCCCTGACCTGGCGTTCAGTTCTCTCCCTGACCTGGCGTTCAGTTCTCTCCCTCTGACCTGGCGTTCAGTTCTCTCCCTCTGACCTGGCGTTCAGTTCTCTCTCTCTGACCTGGTGTTCAGTTCTCTCTCTCTCTCCCTGACCTGGTGTTCAGTTCTCTCTCTCTGACCTGGTGTTCAGTTCTCTCTCTCTCTCTCTCTGACCTGGTGTTCAGTTCTCTCTCTCTGACCTGGCGTTGAGCTCAGCCCTTTCAGCGTCAGTCCTGGTCTGCAGGCTCATCATTTCAGCCACCCGTTCTCTGAGCTGCAGTTCCAGCTGCCCCCGCAATGCCACCTCCCGCTCCAGGGACAGAGCCGCCCCTCCCTCCCGGCTGCGCAGCATGGAGGACAGGCCGGAGCAGGATGACTGGACTGAGTGGGAGGCCCGGGCCAGCTCGTTACGCATGTCTGACAGGTCCCTGGCAGGGGAAAAATGAAAGAATTCAAAGACACAAGCATGCAACTATATATGGTAGTGCATTTATGCAGTGTGTTGTGAGTTAATTGTTCGGACCTCTCTGTGGCGCTCTTCAGCTCACAGACCTGTCTACGGAAGCCCACCACCTGTCGCCACACGGATAGCAGACGACTGTGCTCACTGCTGAAATAACTGTGGAAAGACTAAGTGAGAGAAATTGTGAAATGTCAATGTCACGTGACAGAAATAAGAGAAGTGCTTCTAATATGAAGATTGAAAACAGCCATCCACAAAAACTATAATACAGACTTCCTCCTCCCTCCTCCAATCAGACTCCCTCTGCTCCAGCTCCTCCCTGGATTTGGACCAATCAGCAGTGAGTCGGCGTATGTCCTGGCTGAGTGCCTCATTGGCCAGTCCTGCCTGCTCCAACTGCTCTCTCAGCATGGCGTTCACTGCAGACAGACTGCTGCTCCTGTGGAACATAACACGGCATTGCATCAATTGCATTGAATTCTGTACGTCATAAGTTTCATTGCTGATTGGGCCAGGCAGATTCCAATCACTAACCTTTGCTGCTCCTCCTCCAACCGGATGAGAGCATTTTCCAGGTCGCCGCATGGATCCTCCTCGTCTCGATGGTGGCTGTTGCTGGACATATCACAACGACCCTAAAGGGAAATAAGAATGACAGTTATGCATCAGATGTGAATTGTAGATGAACTCAATGTTGTTACTAAATGGCATGGTTAGTTGTTTCAGAATGTCTCCATAGTGGTGTAGAGCAGTACGAACACTCAGTCTGTGCTGCTCCAGCTCCGAGGACTTCTCCACAAGAGTCTGCTCCAGGTCTCCACACCTCTTCTTGTACTGCAGGACCTAGAGGGGAGGACACAGTGAGGTGATCTGCTCTCTGACTGGTGACATAATATAGACTAGGTAATCAGCATCAGGTTCCCATTTGTCAGCATCAAATGTTTTCATTCTCAGTAGGAGAGTCTGTAGGACAGTGATGTCATACAGGAAGACATCTATGAGGTTCATGAACTTACATCCCGTATTACAACCACTAAAAGAAAACACTGCCATCACCTGCTTTATGTTCATGTGTGTGTTCTTCTGTTGACAACTGAGAGGGTTGACAGACAATTACGGGCCTATAAATGAACTAGTAAAACACCCTTTAACCTCTAAATATATGGGAGGTGAATGGAAACAGATGCATCATAGTGTGATACCTTGGCCTGCAGTTTCTGCACCAGCTGAGCCTGTCTTTGCTGGCCCTCCTGGTAGGCTGTGAGTTTACGCTTGTAGGCTGCCTGTTCCTCGTCCAGACGCCGGCGCAGGTCCATGTTCTGCTGAGCCTGGCTGCGAGACTCTGGTGAATCCCGCTCCCCATCACCTGTCTCCAGGCGGAGAGCCTGCTCTAGCTATGTGGATGAGAACACATGGGGGGGGTGATGCACAGAGGGAGTCGCGGCCTTACGAACTCTGATATGTAACCCCTGTCTTTCTTCAGGTTTGCCAGGTATGCTATAGAAAATAAATAAAATAAAATATGCTGAAATGTTTTACCATAATTCTATGTTATAAATTCAGAATTATTGCATGGTGCAAAATGGTTTCTCCGAGGGCTCTGTGATTGAGGAGAGTTGCAAACAGCACTGTAATGAATGTTCAGGGCCTCTCCATGGCCTCTCCATGGAGAACACCACAGTTCAGTCTAAGCAGTAAACACAAACCTGTCTCCATAGGAACCTCTGTAGGTCTCAACAACTGGGTCTATACAGATAAGCCTCTCTGTATTCTACAATTTAGCCATAAAGCACTGACGTGGATTCATGTTATAGTAGCCTGGATGTTGGATTCTAGCATTACATTTACATCAGTTTCATTTGTCAGAAGAGTCATTTTAACTGCTGGTTATCTGAATCACCATTTGAAGAACATCTGAAGATCAAAGGTAACATAGGAGATATTTCCAGTTTGTTTTAGAGCTGACAATCTTGCATGTACAACCACATTTAGTTAGGCTAAATTCTAACGCCATACTACTGACCCCCTCCCCACTCTGGCCTGATCCCCCCTCCTCCCCTCTGAAGCCTCTGTTTACAATCACCAGGGGTGACGAACGCCATAGCAACATGCCACTTCACTTCATTCCAGTCCCGTAACCAAGGAGACGGACAAAACTCTTCCAAGCAGACAAAGAAAATAGTAAAAGGAGAATTGAGATAGGGGTACATTGGTATTCCTTATATGTGTCTGTGAAATGCCCCTACGGAATTCCCCTCTGTGGCCTACTTTGTCTTTAGTGTTTGGTGTATGGCAACTCCTCTGACTAGTCCTCTATGGGAAAGATTTTCCTCTAGCAACCAGGTTAGTGTAGTACTAAAACCAGCCCAAATTAATAATTAAGAGAACTCTTACTAATCACCAACAAATGCATTCATTCTCCCTCTCTCAACCTCCATTTACTTATGTACTTCACATCTAATCCTGTTATCTTTTCCTGGATAATCTAATTTTATCTTTTACTTACTGTTCTCCCCTCCCTCCCTCCCTCCAATCTCTTTTTCCTGTCTTCTCTTCTCTGTCTCTTACCCTCTCGCTGATGGCGCTGTATTTGATAGCCAGCTCATCTCGGTCTGCCCTGCTATGGGCCAGCAGATCCTCCAGCCTTCCCAGCTCTACCTGCAGCACCCGGTTCTCCTCTTGGACAGACATCACAGAGGACATGGCTCCTGGTGCTGGGGTGGGGAGGGGAAAGAGAGAGGTGCAGACAACCACTTGTGTTAATGAAGAGCACAGCACTTCATTCAATATTCAGGACACTACTTTGAAAACATCTGTGATTTTTTTGGACACTCAATTCACATCATATTTGTCACATGCGCCGAATACAACAAGTGTAGACTTTAGCATAAAATGCTGACTTACGAGTCCTTTCCCAACAATGCAGAGTTAAAAATTATGAGAAATGTGTAAAAAAAAAATGTTTTGGAAATAGTAACACAAAATAACCAGACCATATACAAGGAGCACCGGTACCGAGTCAATGTGCAGGGGGACAAAGTAGTGGAGGTAATATGTACATGTAGGTAGGGTAAAGTGACTAGGTGATCAGTATAGATAATAAACAGAGTAGCAGCAGCATAAGTGAAGAGTGCGAAAGTGTGTCTACATGTGAGTGTGTTTTGTGTGTGTGAGAGTATGTAGTGTGTGTGTTGAATTGTGACTGTATAGTATGTGTGAGTGTATGGGTAGAGTCCAGTGAGTGTGTGGGTAGAGTCCAGTGAGTGTGTGTGTGGGTAGAGTCCAGTGAGTGTGTGTGTGAGTAGAGTCCAGTGAGTGTGTGGGTAGAGTCCAGTGAGTGTGTGGGTAGAGTCCAGTGAGTGTGTGGATAGAGTACAGTGAGTGTGTGGGTAGAGTACAGTGAGTGTGTGGGTAGAGTCCAGTGAGTGTGTGGGTAGAGTCCAGTGAGTGTGTGGGTAGAGTCCAGTGAGTGTGTGGGTAGAGTACAGTGAGTGTGTGGGTAGAGTCCAGTGAGTGTGTGGGTAGAGTCCAGTGAGTGTGTGGGTAGAGTCCAGTGAGTGTGTGGGTAGAGTCCAGTGAGTGTGTGGGTAGAGTACAGTGAGTGTGTGGGTAGAGTACAGTGAGTGTGTGGGTAGAGTCCAGTGAGTGTGTGGGTAGAGTCCAGTGAGTGTGTGGGTAGAGTACAGTGAGTGTGTGGGTAGAGTACAGTGAGTGTGTGGGTAGAGTCCAGTGAGTGTGTGGGTAGAGTACAGTGAGTGTGCATAGAGCCGGTGCAAGAGAGTAGGTGCAAATAAAAAGGGGGTCAATGCAAATAGTCAGGGTAGACATTTGATGAACTGTTCAGCAGTTTTATCTCTATCCCACTCACGGCTCTCGTTGAGGTTCTTGGTAACAATCTCTCGGACTCGTGCAGGTAAACACGTAGGTGGGTCTTCAGGGGAGGCGCCTCGGACTGTCAGCCTCTTCTCTTCAGACAACACACTCTCCTCCAGCCTCTGGTAGAAGACAGACACAGAAGCATTTATATTGGAGAAAGGAGAGTTAGGGGGAGAGAAAGCGAGAGAGCATGTACATTGAAGATAGGATAACAGCTGTTGCAGCCACCTACTAGTATTGTGTGAGGCTACTTTGATTATCCTGTTGAATGTGGACACTTTTGACAAATAAAATCTCCAATTTCCATTTAATTACCCTTTCTGCAATCCTTATCTTACTTGTGAGTTCATGTCCTCAGAGACAGACTAAAGCTCAGGGCCCTGCAGTGCACAGTGCCATGAGGACAGGTGGTGTCTCAGCAGTCACTCCTGTCTACCACAGAGCTGTGTTCAGAATAGAACACTGACCTCACACTCTGCAGAGTGCACATACACATTTTCAGCACACAACATAGAGCAGAATGTATGGCATCTCTGTCGAAGTGTTACACCATCAGCATCCCCAGTGAAGAAGTATATTGTAATTACAACTAGCCGACATAATTATAACATATTGGTGGCATATTGATATTTCTGAAAATCAATTATTTACAGGAGAATACCAATTCACCATAAAAAAAGAACGATAAATCAAAGTGCAATCATGCACTGGCCATGACATCACCTGTATGACAGATTCCAATTTGGAATCCGTGTTGGAATTCTCTGTGTCGCTCATTGAGGAATATCTCAATAACAGCAATATCTTCAGGCCTGAAAAATACACTTTTGTCGCTCCAGTCCCGTGCGCTGGGAGCGTTATCAAATAGGATTAACCGTTCGATGTAGATCGCAATTAACGGATGCACGCGAGTAAATGCTTATCTAAATTAACGACACATTAGCAACTATAAAAAATAAAAGCATATGTATGCTATACAGACAGTCCAGAACGTTGTGATAGTTTGCTGTAATCTCTGGATTTCTTACACGTCCCACAGGTGACTGCCCTGCTCGGTCCTTCTCTCCAGAACTGTCGAAAGATTGAGGACAGGGGGATTAGCAGATTTTAAATCCCCCCTCCCTCCCGAGGAGCGCTTCCGTTTGCATTCTTTGCCTGGCCACCCATGCAGTTTAATTAGATATTTTTTTTGCAGTTGAGTGTAGGGCTAACTAAATAAATTGTTATTGGATAAAACAAATCTGATGCAAATGTTAGTGGTTATCAACAAAATGTTGAGGAAATTTGTAGGCCGCACAAATTTCACAGTGCCTGAAGGATGTGCTTTGTACGGGTTTTTCAAGGCCCATTGCAGACAAAAACGTGATATATTTCAAAACTATGAGGTTGGAATAATACTGTGAAATTGATTATAATGCCCTTGGTGTAAAAGCTGTTTAGGAAGTTTTGGTGGGATGGAGTTCTAGCCTGCCTGGTGACATCAGCAGGGGGTGAATTAGTTAATAGATCAATAAGAAAGAGACTGCTCTGCCAATAACTATACTGTACAAAAATATAAATGCAACAATTAAAGATTTTACTGAGTTACAGTTCATATAAGGAAATCAGTCAACTGAAATAAATTCATTAGACCCTAATCTATGTATTTCACATGACTGTGCAGGGGTGAAGCCAATTAAAATGGTCAAAAAGACACAATAGCTTCACACACACAAAAAAAAATTCTGATTGGCTGGGCCTGGCTCCCCACTGGGCCAATCAGAATGAGTTTTTCCCCACAAAAGGGCTTTATTTCCAGACATAAATACTCCTCAGAACCTTACTGGGATTTTTAAAGAAACTATTTTTGTTTTAAATTAAATTGGTCAAAAAGACACAATCACAGTAGGGTACATACTTGTTTAACAGAAATTATTTGATATTGAGATAAAAACAGCTGCATTGGACCTTTAAGAAGTCTGTGTGTCCTTTCATCAGGCCTATTAGTGACATACAGTACTTTCTTCTGTCATATAGAATTAGACAAGGAAGTGTTGTTAGGCTACACAGTATGAATAATCATGAGGGCGGCCATGTTAAGGGGCATCCATGATCCATACACCCCTCTGTAAATGGGATATTTGGTGACGGTGACTACATGTCGGTCACTGTTTATAATGTTACAATATATTAACACACACAACACATGAAGAACAAGGATGGAAAAGCAGAACAAATGTGTTCCCCTTTTCAGTATCTGGGGGCCCAGCTTGATCACTGTGCCTGCCACACCACTTCAATGCTTGAATTACCATGGTAACAGACATGCCTACAAAAGAGAGGGACTCAGAATGTCAATAACAGACCCCTCTATTCACAAAGCTCAGCCTTAACCACACCTCCACAACCTTCAGCATGTTGTCATTTTGAAAGGTGTGCATAAAATATTGAGACATTTTATACTGCCACATAACTACTGTATATTCGGACAATGTTAAATATTACAGCCCAACATTCAGTTTTTAGGGTTTGTTTTGGGCTAAGGGCCCTCTTGTGGTGTCCTGGCAGAGCTGCATTGTATAGAGGCAAGGGTAATAGATACTTTTTTGAGCATGCAAGATCAGCATTTGAATCTTTGTGAATAAGTTAACTTGGAAACATAACCTTAGGTTAATCATAAAGCATATCTTAAAGTCTACAACAAAGGCCCCACAATTTTTCCTGGTCAGGTCATGAGAGTAATGACTCCAGGCCCTAAGTGATCCTATTACCATGCAATTACCAGTACTGTAATAATAAGCAAGTTAGCAAACTAGGCCTAGCCTATTATAGCTCAGACAGGTTTAACCTGTGTAATGAATCTGGGTGTGGGTCTGTTTTCTGTCCTCTGGTAAAGCATATATAGGCTACCCGTAGGCTATAAAGATTCATTAATTTGTCCGTTATAGCCAAACTCTCTGCTGTAACCCCTGGAATGTCTATGTAATACTGTACAGTGGTATCTAAACTAGAGCGAGCAAGAGTAGTCTTTGCATTCTACAAATGAAAGCTGTTCTGCTATAAAGGATAAATAAATTGTGGTCAGGCAGAATTACAAACGACTAATAATAACTATTATTATTGTGAATATATAAATTAAGATAGTCTTTTGGGGAATATTACATTGCTATAGGCTACAGTTGGGTGTATTGTCAAAAGCTTCAAGTTACTTGGCTTTCACATCACTGAGCGTTGGGCCAGTAAGCAATCGAATCCCCAAGCTGACAAGGTAAAAATCTGTTGTTCTGCCCCTGAGCAAGGCAGTTAACCCACTGTTCCGGTAGCGCTGAAGACGTGGATGTCGATTAAGGCAGCCCCCCGCACCTCTCTGATTCCGAGGCGTTGGGTTAAATGCAGAAGACACATTTCAGTTGAAGGCATTCAGTTGTACAACTGACTAAGCTTCCCTCAATAGTGCCTCTTCAACCTCAGGAAGCTGAAGAAATTCTGCTTGACCCCCTCCGAGCCATGGCCTGTTTACCCCACTACCATCTAGAAGTCGGAGACAGTACAGGTGCATCAAAGATGGGACTGAGAGACTGTTAAACAGCTTCTATTTACAGACCATCAGACTGCTAAACAGTCATCACTTGCCACCCATGCCCAGTACCCTGCCCTGACACTGTCACTACCCTGCACCTTAGTATCTGCTGCCCTATGTACATAGTCATCCAACACTGGTCACTTTAATAATGTTAACATGCTGTTTTATATATAGGTTCAGAAATGTTGTGAAATAGCACGGTTACAAATACAAATCAAACTGGATGGACGTAAGAAATAGAGGAAAACAAAATAACTATTGTAAAATAGATTGCGTCTGTAAAATGTGCATGATATGTATTAGTTTACTCCAAATGGGGGAAGGGCAGTAGGGTTTGCAGGGAATAATAAAGATATATTCTAAAAAAAAAAGTATGTACAGTGGGGCAAAAAAGTATTTAGTCAGCCACCAATCTTAAAAAGATGAGAGAGGCCTGTAGTTTTCATCATAGGTACACTTCAACTATGACAGACAAAATGAGAAAAAAATATCCAGAAAATCACATTGTAGGATTTTTAATGAATTTATTTGCAAATGATGGTGGAAAATAAGTATTTGGTCACCTACAAACAAGGAAGATTTCTGTCTCTCACAGACCTGTAACTTCTTCTTTAAGTGGCTCCTCTGTCCTCCACTCTTTACCTGTATTAATGGCACCTGTTTGAATTTATCAGTATAAAAGACACCTGTCCAAAACATCAAACAGTCACACTCCAAACTCCACTATGGCCAAGACCAAAGAGCTGTCAAAGAACACCAGAAACAAAATTGTAGACCTGCACCAGGCTGGGAAGACTGAATCTGCAATAGGTAAGCAGCCTGGTTTGAAGAAATCAACTGTGGGAGCAATTATTAGGAAATGGAAGACATACAAGACCACTGATAATCTCCCTCGATCTGGTGCTCCACGCAAGATCTCACCCTGTGGGGTCAAAATGATCACATGAACGGTGAGCAAAAATCCCAGAACCACACGGGGGGGACCTAGTGAATGACCTGCAGAGAGCTGGGACCAAAGTAACAAAGCCTACCATCAGTAACACACTACGCCGCCAGGGACTCAAATCCTGCAGTGCCAGACGTGTCCCCCTGCTTAAGCCAGTACATGTCCAGGCCCGTCTGAAGTTTGCTAAAACTGGATGATCCAGAAGAAGATTGGGTGAATGTCATACGGTCAGATGAAACCAAAATATAACTTTTCGGTAAAAACCCAACTCGTTGTGTTTGGAGGACAAATAATGCTGAGTTGCATCCAAAGAACACCATACCTACTGTGAAGCATGGGGGTGGAAACATCATGCTTTGGGGCTGTTTTTCTGCAAAGGGACCAGGACAGGACGCCTGATCCATGTAAAGGAAAGAATGAATGGGGCCATGTATCGTGAGATTTTGAGTGAAAACCTCCTTCCATCAGCAAGGGCATTGAAGATGAAACGTGGCTGGGTCTTTCAGCATGACAATGATCCCAAAAACACCGCCCGGGCAACGAAGGAGTGGCTTCGTAAGAAGCATTTCAAGGTCCTGGAGTGGCCTAGCAAGTCTCCACATCTCAACCCCATAGAAAATCTTTGGATGGAGTTGAAAGTCTGTGTTGCCCAGCAACAGCCCCAAAACATCACTGTGATCAATGTGATTTTCTGGATTTTTTTCTCATTTTGTCTGTCATAGTTGAAGTGTACCGATGATGAAAATTACAGGCCTCTCATCTTTTTAAGTGGGAGAACTTGCACAATTGGTGGCTGACTAAATATTTTTTTTGTCCCACTGTATATAGGTATGTATGTATGGGGAAAACAAGTATTTGATACACTGCCGATTTTCCTACTTACAAAGCATGTAGAGGTCTGTCATTTTTATCATAGGTACACTTTAACTGTGAGAGACGGAATCTAAAACAAAAATCCAGAAAATCATATTGTATGATTTAAGTAATAAAATACTTAAAAATAATACAATGTGATTTTCTGGATTTTTGTTTTAGATTCCGTCTCTCACAGTTGAAGTGTACCTATGATAAAAGACCTCTACATGCTTTTAAAGTAGGAAAACCTGCAAAATCGGCAGTGTATCAACTACTTGTTCTCCCCACTGTATGTATAAATGTTTACGTATGCATATGTTTGTACGTGTATATATATTTACCAAAAAAAGATATGGGGATTGGAAATGATGCAGACAATTACACTGATGGAAGCAACAATCTTTCCGCTATACTAAGCTGAACCACCCAATTTAATATATATATATAAGTGTTTTACCAACTTTATATGTATATATTGTATTGTAATGATGGCTCATCCTATAACTACTGCTGTACACACCTTCTATATTAATATACTGTCTATACACATAGCATTATATCCCTGAACAAAAATATAAAAGCAACATGTAAAGTGTTGGTCACAGATTGGAGAAATTTTCCATGCGCACTATAAGCAAATTTCGTGCACAAATTTGTTTACATCCCTGTTAGTGAGAATTTCTATTTTTCCAAGATGATCCATCCACCTGACGGGTGTGGCATATCAAGAAGCTGATGAAACAGCATGATCATTAAACAGGTGCACCTTGTGCTGGGGACGATAAAAGGCCACTAAAATATGCAGTTTTGTCACAGAGGGATGCTATGTTAGCAAGCTGGCTATGGCCATCCAACACTGGAACTCTTCAAAGTCAAGGTAAACTTCTGGTCTTAAGTTATTGCCACTGGGGCCTGCTGGTGTAATTGCCACACTGCTGAGTGTACTGCATGATTTTTGCGTTAGTTCTTGTAGCTATGTTGACTATGACGTTAATATTTCTGAATGGGAGTGTGTGTATTGGTAGATATTACTGCACTGTTAGAGCTAGAAAACACAAGCATTTCGCAGCACCTGCAAATCTATGTACACGACCAATAAACTTTTGATTTGATGAAACCCAGACTTCCGTGACCAACCACAACAATGGCCCCCCACTGACGCGCCCAATCAACGTTTCAAAAACTTGGAAACAATGTTGCAAAGCGAGAAGTTAGGTCACCCAGAGTAACGCCAGCCTACTGATGTTACAATCATCGCATTCGCAAAACACGCCTATTGCTTGTTAACCGGCAACATTGTTGCAGAATACATGGATTTCCAAAACACACCATTTCAGTGACAAATGTGATGATCCTGCGTGCACGACGGGTACGTAAACATGTCGTGCATTAAAATCGCATCACCGATACGGTTGCATCTGCCTGCCTTCATGGAGGCCATATGCCGCCTTAACGCTTCTCTGATTTTATGGACGATGGTCCCAATTAAACGCGGACATCTAGTGAAAATAGTATTTCCTTTCGTTTCCCGTAATAAACAGAGTAGCCGATACTCTGCGAAGGACATTCACCACTTCCTTTCCAAAATCACAGCCCATTCAAACGAGTGCCATAACCTTACCTAGAATGAATAAGGGTTGAGTGCATAGTTGTCAACTCCATTCGTATTCGAGAGCAGGATACTTGGACTACCGTTTCGGATTTTAAATGTTTTACTAGACTAGTCAGCCAACTTGCAGCAATATGCTGCTGACGTCGATTTGCTTCCAGCTCTCCCCCAAACCCTTTCCGGGGAGGGACTTGATACCCGAGATCGGCACTGTACCATAAGCATGAAAGTCTATCTATTAAGTCCAGTAAATCATGAGCAATGTCTTCTAGGGCCAAGCAAATATTAAGAGCGATAGCCCAATGTTCTGTAGAAAAGTACTCAGTTGTATGTGACACATGTAGCCTTCAATCCACTTTGCATTGTCATTATTAGGCTAACAACTTTATCGAAAAGTAAATGCGTAGAATATGGTACATCTAATCCAATATATATATTTTTTAATACCCACTACTCACCCTGGCACCTTCTCCAGTTGCCAGTGACAGTTTCAGTCAGTCTTAACACCTTAATAAAACAATATAATCCTGAATTCTGGTGTCAGATGACATGCACTGGCATATTTCCTTCTCTTGTACACTGAAGCAAAACGTTTGCGGAGAGGCTTGTCAGTCATACTTCAAACAAACACCAATCATGGAGACGAAACCAAGGAGACAGACCTCGTCTAAAGTCAAAATAACTACCTGTTAAACACGCTTACCACTGTTTCCTTACCTGTGTAGTGGGAAGTCAACCTGACAATGAAAACAGAAAAGGAAAAAAATGAACAACAAATGGTTTATTTACAATAGTGTCGCTTTACATTTTATACAGGTGATTTTGATTTGCGTAAAAGGCACTTTTGGCTTTAATTTGTGACAAATATTTGCTCAAACATCCAACTGTCCATTCGCTGAAAGGCACTAGTAGGGTAAAGTATGGGTTGACAAAGGCCACTCAACAAAAAGGAGCAGGAAAGGTAGCTAAAAGATACATGATATGCTATGTAAACAAATAAAATAATTGTCAATGTTGCCATTCTCCAACCTACCACCACATATTAACCAAAATCCAAACTAGACATTGGTTTGATCTGGCTGCCCAAGATAGACTGATATGAACAGATACTATACGTTCTCTTAAGCCAAGAGTAAAATTTGAAAGTGGTTGGAAAGCAACATTGAAGTAGACAACTCCCAACCTTGTGAAATGACAGACATACACCTGTCCTTCAAGAGTGACAAAAGTTATACTTGGACATAAAAACTAAAAATATTCACCCTATTCAACAACAAATAAGGCATACAAATACTAAACTTTACACCTAATCATGTTGGATGACTCAATGAGATGATGGTACTGGGCTGTAGCGAGGAATAGTGTAAGGTGAAGGGTCAGATGACAGTTATGAGGAGAAAGGTTGACATCCAGATTTGTGTAAAATGGAGAGAAATTGAGGGAGGGACATAGAGATGAGTAGACCACCTGAAGGTGTCATTAACATGGAATGCATAATTTTCAGGTGGTCAGAGTGACAGAAATATAAAATATACTTGATCAGCAACAACATGAAGTGTCACTTCTGACTGCATAGTTAAAGTATCTAAAAAATTGTAATATTGTCTTTGTATCTAAAAAGGACGTGCTGGTCAATCACTGACTTGTGACAGTTTGAATCTATACATTTGTGTAGGCAAACAATGAGTATGTAATGTAGAGCATCATTTGTGCCAAGCAACCTGTCAGTTGACTGAGCTCCCCACATTTAATTTCTCACAATCATTCTGTCCAGGGAATGTTAGGAGCCTGTGTGTGTAGTCCATCTCACAGCTAAAACTGCACCCATCCTTTAGCAGTGTCTTGACTGGAGCTGTGGTGAGGGGGAGAGGATGATGTGTGAATGTGAGAAGGTTAACAACATGAATGGATGACAAAATGTTGATATATGGCCCCCCCATCAAACTGTTTAAAAGCTTCACCCAACGGGATGAGAGAGTTAAACTCATCAGGGATTTGAGCTAGTAACCCTGTGATCTCTAGTCAGTTTCCCTTGCCACAACACCATGCATAAGGCCTGCCAACTTCCTCAGTCGGGGTCTTAACTTACTGTTGCCAGTTAGAATAGTAGAATACACAAAGTGCGATTTCGAAATTTGGTTGTGCATCAGCAGTTTCTTTTGTTATGAGAGTCAGTCAATTAGGCCATGTCAGCTAAAAACAAAGTCCGATTGCTAAGTGAATTTTGCAGCCAGCTATCTAAACTTGTTATCATAGTCGAATTACCATCGGGGGGAAACCCCATTGATTTTGTTAGTCTCACTCAGATATAATACTAAAAACTGCAAACATTTCCCACCACCCTATGGCAAAATGTGTATAATTACAGGAAATTAGCTGTTTGTGTACACATAATTGCGAGCAACTGCGGCCCATCATGATGAGTTCTGATTTGTGTGGCCTCCACACCCATCAAAGTTGCCCATCTCTGGTCTAAACCATTAGCTCTAAAACTGACCTGGCACCAGCTGCTGTGAAGTCTCCCCACAGGTCTGCAGTGGGCAGGGCGGCAGGGACCGGGCCTCCAAAATCTAAGAGAGAGGCTGGAGGGGGTAAAAAAAAAAAAAAGTAGACGTAGAATTATCCATGTTAACATGTGCTTGAGCAGTGGTAATGGAACATTGGGTCATTGAGCTCTATAGCCTAATGAGGTTACCTGTGTTAGACTGCGTAGGTGGAGGTGATTGCTGGCCTCCAGGAGGGGATACAAGGACTGCACCCTTAGCCATTGGTGGAGGAAGGAGAAGGCCACTGCCCATGGGCCGAGACTTGGCACCTGGATCCTTCTTCTTTATGTTCTAAGACAAAGAAAATCCCTATCCCTTCTTAGCATGTCCGTATCACCTTTTCTTCATCCCATTTTTGTTTCTCCTCATTCCACCATTTATGCTCACCCCAATGCTGATCTTGATAGTCTGTCCGTCTTTAAAGCCTAGGTTCAGTTTGGGTGCTGTGCTCTGAGATGCTTCCTCTTTCGCCAGCTCACCTTCCTGTTTTACCCACCTGTAGAAAAAGGGGCAGATTTGTTAGATTGTACGTAATGTTCCAATGTAAAAATGGATGTTGATGCCAAAACCAAAGAGAGGATAGACATGAGAGGTTGACTCACTTGAAGTGATCTTGAAGAGCTACATTGAAGTCAAAGGAGTCCCCACGATCAGCAAACCCCAGGCCGATGAATGCATGTCGTCCTTTAAAAAAAGAAGTGCATGAGAAGACCGATGTACTAGCTAGAATACTGTATTGCAATTAACCTTTCAAACTACAATGGATTTTTTTGCCCAAAATATACAGTGGGGCAAAAAAGTATTTCGTCAGCCACCAATTGTGCAAGTTCTCCCACTTAAAAAGATGAGGCCTGTAATTTTCATCATAGGTACACTTCAACTATGACAGACAAAATGAGGAGAAAAAAAAAATCCAGAAAATCACATTGCAGGATTTTTTAATTAACTTATTTGCAAATTATGGTGGAAAATAAGTATTTGGTCACCTACAAACAAGGAAGATTTCTGGCTTAAAGAAGAAGTTACCTCTGTCCTCCACTCATTACCTATATTAATGGCACCTGTTTGAACTTTTTATCAGTATAAAAGACACCTGTCCACAAACTCAAACAGTCACACTCCAAACTCCACTATGGCCAAGACCAAAGAGCTGTCAAAGGACACCAGAAACCAAATTGTAGACCTGCACAGGCTGGGAAGACTGAATCTGCAATAGGTAAGCAGCATGGTCGGAAGAAATCAACTGTGGGAGCAATTATTAGGAAATGGAAGACATACAAGACCACTGATAATCCCCCTCGATCTGGGGCTCCACGCAAGATCTCACCCCGTGGGGTCAAAATGATCACAAGAACGGTGAGCAAAAATTCCAGAACCACACGGGGGGACCTAGTGAATGACCTGCAAAGAGCTGGGACCAAAGTAACAAAGCCTACCATCAGTAACACACTACGCCGCCAGGGACTCAAATCCTGCAGACGTGTCCCCCTGCTTAAGCCAGTACATGTCCAGGCCCGTCTGAAGTTTGCTAGAGAGCATTTGGATGATCCAGAAGAAGATTGGGAGAATGTCATATGGTCAGATGAAACCAAAATATAACTTTTTGGAAAAACTCAACTCGTCATGTTTGGAGGACAAAGAATGCTGAGTTGCACCCAAAGAACACCATACCTACTGTGAAGCATGGGGGTGGAAACATCATGCTTTGGGGCTGATTTTCTGCAAAGGGACCAGGATGACTGATCCGTGTAAAGGAAAGAATGAATGGGGCCATGTATCGTGAACTTGAGTGAAAACCTCCTTCCATCAGCAAGGGCATTGAAGATGAAACGTGGCTGGGTCTTTCAGCATGACAATGATCCCAAACACACCGCTCGGGCAACGAAGGAGTGCCTTCGTAAGAAGCATTTCAAGGTCCTGGAGTGGCCTAGCCAGTCTTCAGTTGTCAACCCCATAGAAAATCTTTGGAGGGAGTTGAAAGTCCGTGTTGCCCAGCAACAGCCCCAAAACATCACTGCTCTAGAGGAGATCTGCATGGAGGAATGGGCCAAAATACCAGCAACAGTGTGTGAAAACCTTGAAGACTTACAGAAAACGTTTAACCTCTGTCATGGCCAACAAAGGGTATATAAAAACATTGAGCTAAACTTTTGTTATTGACCAAATACTTATTTTCCACCATAATTTGCAAATAAATTCATAAAAAATCCTAGTGTGATTTTCTGGATTTTTTTTCTCATTTTGTCTGTCATAGTTGAAGTGTAACTATGATGAAAATTACAGGCTTCTCATCTTTAAGTGGGAGAACTTGCACAATTGGTGGCTGACTAAATACTTTTTTGCCCCACTGTATATATTTTTTCAGCATATCAGGTTGCATGGTGACGTATTTCTGCTGGTGTCTTTCTGATTGTGATGGCATCTTACCATTGCCGTCCTCTATCCGAACCACAAAGTATCTGCTGGAATCTGTGACTGCCTCCACCACACATCCAGGATACTGCTCCACTGGGGCTTGGGCAAACAACTCTCCTAAGAAATACAGAATTCAGTTAGACTAAAAGCTGGAAATCATGAGATACATATATCTATATACAGTTGAAGTCGGAAGTTTACATACACTTAGGTTGGAGTCATTAAAACTCGTTTTTCAACCACAGACAGATTATTTCACTGTATCACAATTCCAGTGGGTCAGAAGTATATATACACTAAATTGACTGCCTTTAAACAGCTTGGAAAATTCCAGAAAATTGTGTAATGTCTTTAGAAGCTTCTGTTACGCTAATTGACATAATTTGAGTCATTTGGAGGTGTACCTATGGATGCATTTTAAGGCCTACCTTCAAACTCTGTGCCTCTTGCTTGACATCATTGGAAAACCAAAAGAAATCAGCAAAGATCTCAGATTTTTTTATATATATATTTTTTTAGACCTCCACAAGTCTGGTTCATCCTTGGGAGCAATTTCCAAATGCCTGAAGGTACCATGTTCATCTGTACAAACAATAGTACGCAAGTATAAACACCATGGGACCACGTAGCCGTCATACTGCTCAGGAAAGAGACGTGTTCTGTCTCCTAGAGATGAACGTACTTTGGTGCGAAAAGTGCAAATCAATTCCAGAACAGCAGCAAAGGACATTGTGAAGATGCTGGAGGAAACAGGTACAAAAGTATCTATATCCACAGTAAAAATGTATCCTATATCGACATAACCTGAATGGACGCTCAGCAAGGAAGAAACCACTGCTCCAAAACCACCATTAAAAAAAAGACTATGGTTGGCAACTGCACATGGGGACAAATATCATACTTTTTGGAGAAATGTCCTCTGGTCTGATGAAACAGAAATCTAACTGTTTGGCCTTAATGACCATCACTATGTTTGGAGGAAAAAGGGGGATGCTTGCAAGCCGAAGAACACCATTCCAACCGTGAAGCACGGGGGTGGAAACATTATGTTGTGGGGGTGCTGTGCTGCAGGAGGGACTGGTGCACTTCACAAAATAGATGGCGTCATAAGGAGGGAAAATTAAGTGGATATATTGAAGCAACATCTCAAAACATCTGTCAGGAAGTTAAAGCTTGGTCGCAAATGGGTCTTCCAAATGGACAATGACTCCAGTATACTTTCAAAGTTGTGGCAAAATGGCTTAAGGATAACAAAATCAAGGTGTTGGAGTGGCTATCACAAAGCCCTGACCTCAATCCAATAGAACATTTGTGGGCAGAACTGAAAAAGCGTGTGCGAGCAAGGAGGCCAACAAACCAGACTAAGTTACACCAGCTCTGTCAGGAGGAATGGGCCAAAATTCACCCAACTTATTGTGAGAAGCTTGTGGAAGGCTACCCGAAACATTTGACCCCAAGTATAACAATTTAAAGGCAATGCTACCAAATACTAATTGAGTATGTAAACTTCTGACCCACTGGGAATGTGATTAAATAAATAAAAGCTGAAATAAATTACTCAATTTCTGACATTTCACATTCTTTAAATGAAGTTGTGATCCTAACTGACCTAAGACAGGAATTTTTTACTAGGAATAAATGTCAAATTGTGAAACTGTAAATGTATTTGGCCAAGGTGTATGTAAACTTCCGACTTCAACTGTATGCATGCATATATGAAGCAGACAAGGTGACAGACATGAGCGCAACAGCTGTATTGACAGATGTAGCCATGACAGTCTGACAGATGTAGTTACCTGAGTTTTTGTCCTCTAGCTTGATATAGGCAAGCTTTCCTATGGAGATTATTTTCATCCTGCCAGTCCATGCTGGCTCATCCAGCTTCCAGTCAGCAGCTCTGCAAAAACAAAGTGAAGCACCCTTCCTGCATGTCATGACTGCTTTGCTACAGAGCTTTTGGGCTTACTAAAACTCATCAAACAGTGTAATGCAATAATTGCAATCTCAAACCATGCAACAGAATGGGACTCTTAAGCTACATAAAGCACATCAGTAGCTTGCTCTTTCTAAAGAGCATGGGATGCAGGGATTGACATGAAGGTGAAGTCAGGAGTATTTTTTGGTTTCTCAATGATTATGATCACTTGGACAAAAATGTTAAGTACCTTTTTCGGAGTGGCATGCTTAAGGAACCTCAAACAAATCTGCTCTCAAACAATGTGACAGGAAATGTTAGTGTTAGCTGGGAGCACGGGACATTCTACAGAGGCTCAAACATGTAGACAGTCAGTCATGGTTGGTAAGTGGTTGTTACCGTTGGTACAGTCATGCAACATTACATAGGAAGGTGGGAAAGTGTCTCTTGTGAAAAGCAATTTTGGTTCTTATGTAAGATATGTAATACCATTATAGCTAGATCTATATTCTCTAGAGTACAGTCACCTTTTATTAATTTCAATGTTGAGAGTTTCACCCAACTGTCCATTAATTGTCCCAACTGTAAACCCCCAAAACGTTTCAAATCTTATCTGTCACATGCGCCGAATACAACAGGTGTAGACCTCACTGAAATACTTACAAGCCCTTAACAGCTTCTACCCCCAATCCATAAGACTGCTGAACAATTACTCAAATGGCCACCCGGATTATTTACATTGATACACATTTAAGCAACTAGATTGCGGCAGTCTATTTGCAAAGTTTTAGAATGATCCAATGAACCATTGCATATCTGTTCAAAATGTATCAAGACTGCCCAAATGTGCCTAATTGGTTTTTAAATACATTTAAGTTCATAATTATGCACTCTCCTCAAACAATTGCATTGTATTCTTTCACTAATAGCGACTGTAAATTGAACAATGCAGCTAGCTTAAATGGTTGTTAAATTTTCTGCCTTAGCCTTTAGATATGTCTATGTCCTGGGATGTTTTGTTTAGTTACCTCACACTAATCACATTAGCCTACGTTAGCGCAACCGCCCCGCGCAGGGATGACGACACTGATCCCATAGATGTTAAGGAGCCTTTTGGTCCTAGACATGGCGATCCAGTACCGCTTGCCGTGTGGTAGCAGAGAGAACAGTATGACGGTTGACTGGAGTGAAAACTTTTGGGGCCTTCCTTTGACACCGCCTTGTATATAGGTCCTGGATGTCAGGAAGCTTGGCCCCACTGATGTACTGGGCTGTACACACTACCCTCTGTAGTGCCTTATGGTCGGAAGCCGAGCAGTGGCCATACCAGGCGGTGATGCAACCGATTAGGATGTTCTCGATGGTGCAGCTGTATAACTTGAGGATCTAGGGACCAGTGCCAAATCTTTTCAGTCTCCTGAGGGGGAAAAGCGGTTGTGTCCTCTTCACAACTGTCTTGTTGTTTGGACCATGATAGCACCACTTCAGCCCTTTCAATGTTAATGGGGGGCCTGTTCGGCCCTCCTTTTCCTATAGTCCATGATCAGCTCCTTTTCGTCTTGCTCACATTGAGGGAGATGTCCTGGCACCACACTGCCAGGTCTCCGACCTCCTGTGTTGTTGCCTACCTTTACCACCCAGGGGCGGCCAGTCAGTAACTCCAGGATCCAGTTGTAGGGGGTGGTGTTAAGTCCCTGGGTCCTTAGCTTAGTAATGAGCTCTGTGGGCACTATGGTGTTGAACGCTGAGCTGTAGTCAATTAAAAGCATTCTCACATAAGTGCTCCTTTTGTCCAGGTGGGAAAGGGCAGTGTGGAGTGCGATTGAGACTGCGTCATCTGTGGATGTGTTGGGGCGGTATGCGAATTAAGTATTAGACTCGGTCAGGGAGAGGTTGTAAATGTCAGTGAAGACACTTGGCAGTTGGTCCGAGCATGCTTAGAGTACATGTCTTGGTAATACATCTGGCCCTGCAGCTTTGTGAATGTTGACCTGTTTTAAAAGGTCTGGCTCACATCAGCTACGGAGACCGTGATCACACAGTTGCCCAGAAGAGCTGGTGATCTCATACATGCTTCAGTGTTGCTTGCCTCGAGGCGAGCATAAAAGGCATTTACCTCCATCTGTAGGCTCGCATCACTGGGCAGCTCGCGGCTGGCTTTCCATTTGTAGTCCGTAATATTTTTCAAGCCCTGCCACATCAGATGAGCATCAGAGCAGGTGTAGTAGGATTCAAGCTTAGTCCTGTATTGACGATTTGCCTGTTTGTCTGAGGACATAGCGGAATTTCTTATAAGCGTCTGGATTAGTGTCCCGCTCCTTGAAAGCGGCAGCTCTAGCCTTTAGCTTGGTGCGGATGTTGCCTGTAATCCATGGCTTCTGGTTGGGAAATGCACGTACGTTCACTTTGGGGACGAAGTCATCAATACACTTATTGATGAAGCCAGTGACTGAGGCGGTATACTCAATTTCATTGGATGAATCCCAGAACACATTCCAGTCTGTGCTAGCAAAATAGACCGAGTCATCTGTCCACCTACATCTTCGTTATCGTTCAGGGGACGTGCTGCTGTAAGTTATCTGGCAAACTTCCTTTCCACTCCCCCGCTGTCTTTCCAGAGCGTGCACTGATGATGTAACTACCAAATTGGTTGTCTCTTCTCTTCAGTCTCGTGCTGCATTCTGTTGTGTGAACCTTGGATACAGCCAGTATTGGTCAAAACGCGCATCACTCGTTCGCATACAGCCAGTAGTCATCCAAAGCCCCCAAACTTCTCGTCGGATCTACACGAATCACATAGGTCACCTATTTTGGATTCAAAATGGCAAATTTCATCAAAAGGTGGCTAGTTGGCATCCTTGTAACTAACATCAAAGTAGATCATGCAACACTACAAATCCCTGCAAGTTTCTACACGTCATCTCTACCTGACACCTTTGCTAACAGGTATTGTCAATTTAAAACTTGCACTAGACAGTTCATAGAATTGTCCATTCAAAAGACATGTAAACAATGTATTAATTACTACATTTAGCCAACATTGGATAGTTAATCCAGAGATTATTATATTCGCCTTGATTTGGCATTCGTAGTTAATGATCATTTATTTTTGGGGGATAAATACAGGCAAATATATTGTTTAGTCACCTTGTCCTAGCTAATTTTGCCCCAACATTGGACGCCCCCTAACTTCAGACACACTAGCGGTTGGAGGATTAAATCACCAGTAGCTCAACATTTAAAACGTCTTGGAAAATACCAGTATGTTTTGCAACTAAAGACACCCTTCTAGCTAGCTGACCACCAATTTGTTGCAGTTTAAGTTAATTTTAATTGAGAGTTTTCAAAAAAAGTACACATTTTGTGAGACATGCTGTATATTGTAAAATGTGACTGCGCGACAGACCACACCAATTTATATCCAACTTTTTACCTAAATGATTCACTCATGTTAGTAATAAACTGTTATCTACCTTCTCAAAACATAAGATTAATCTGTAAAACAAATGAGACATTATTTGGTTATGACACTGAAGATGTTGGTGAAGAACCATTTAAGGGTCTACAGGAGGGCACACCGGGCTACGCAATGAAAAGTTGACAGGCAAGTCTTTTTTTTACTGGAAGGCTAGCCAACTAGTCAAATATCTAGTAAACACTTCGGATACGAGGATGGTGTTTTTAAAAAAAACAAAATTGTGGGTATTTATTTGTAATTGAGCAAAATAGTAAGGTGGCCAATAACTGGGGACCGTATGCTGTAATCAGAAGTAGTGCCTTTAACTCAACTGTACTGTACAAACAAATCCCTTTATTTTAGGAGGAGGTCATTGTTTTGCTCAGTATTTCCACTGAAATGTCAAACATGCAAATTGCTAACCCGTTAGCTAACATTTCTACAACACCAATAATGACAAAACATTAATGGCTTGATCACAAGATAAGACAGAAGGTAATATTTCTTAAACACTGTTGAATATGTTGATAATAAGGGGTGCTACGCTAAAGAGATTTACATAGTTATCAAAACTACACGCCAGGCTAAGCCTACACAAAACACAGCCCTTATTTTAAGTTCCTTAAATCCCCATATGGGAAAAACTAATGGTTGAAAAACGATTGGAACCATTTCCCTGTTTGACCGCTAGGTTTTATGGGTATTATGACTCATACTGTGGTACTCTATTAAGAGTATGGGTTAGCGAAAATGCTTTCCTAACCTGTTACGAAAAGTCACTTGTACCTAAGTGGCATGTTTTAGGGAGTCCCGAATTATTTAGCATTGCACACACTCCAAAATAAAGCAGACTTGCCTACTTGAACTTGTTAACTATGAGCGAACCATAGTCTAACTACTCGTTACAGGTTTATAGCTAACTAACTCGTTAAAGTTAATTGGTAACTTAACTCACCTGGCTAGCATTATTTAGAAGCTAGCAAGTTAGCTAGCCAAACAAAGGTGCCACCTCACAGCATATTGAAAGTTAACTTGCTGCATAGGTAGCAAACTAAATGAATACACAACTTTATCCCTGAAACAATATTCATCTACTCTCCATTTTATGCATTCAATAATTGAATACTTTCAAATTAACATTAGCTAGCAACAACCTTGTCTTCCTGGATCATCCAGTTTCCACTTGTTCATGTTGATTTGCTAACGCATTAGCAAGCTAGCTAATAACGAGTAGTTAGAAGAAAGTTCATCAACAAAGTGGGGTCCATAAAATAACTCACCGATATCCACGGTTAGTGGCACGGGGTGGGATCTTGTACACATGAACCTCTGGCTTTACACAGATCACTGACTCGTAACTACCGTCGTCTGCCAGTGCCATTTTGGCAAGTAAAAAACCTTCCAAACTTCTAACTGCTATAGGGGGAGAATGAACCCACTGCACTGTAACGTTTACAGCTCAAGAGCGCCTCTCTTGGAGAGGATGACTACTACAGTCACCTTCTCAATTCAATTTAAGGGGTTTATTGGCACGAGAAACACATGTTTACATTGCCAAAGCAAGTGAAATAAACAAACAATAAAACAATGCAATGTAAACATTACACTTACAAAAGAATAGACATTCCAAATGTCATTGCATGTATATATAAAAACACACGCATATCTTCTTTGGTAGTATGGCGGTCCGCAAACAAATGTTATAGGTTCATGCCGCCACCTACTGCATTGGCTGTATATCAGCCTACTATTCCGCAGGATGCAGTCATTACACTGTATGAAATAAAAATGCTCTACCTACTAACCCTGCACCCATTAACCTCACCACTATTCCACTACTTTGTTCCTATCTGATCCTACTACAGGCCAGCAGCCTGGGAGGACGGGACACTTTCGTTCAAAACATCTTGTAACTTCTGCAGCAAAATCTCATACACCCAAGTGCTTCTCTGCATTTGCCACCACATCTATCATCTGTGATTTACGTTCCATTCCTGAAGCTCAATTGACAACCATGGCCATGAATGCCAAAAAACAACCTTACTGAAACAGATGTTATTCCCATCACTCTCTATTGGCCTCGGCCTACTCACAGGGATCCTCTTAGGATCCCACTCCCTGGACCCATCTTCCTCTACTACTCTCTTCACTGCCTAAGCATACGACACCTTCTGTTCTACTCTGGTCCTGGCAACCTCAACCTGCATTTATCTCACCCACCACTGATCTCCAGCACCATGGTTACCTCTACAGTTAACACACACAACTTTTTCCACCGATACTACACATTCCTTTGTCTCATGTCCTCCTGCACACTTCTCACATCTATGAATCTCCCTCCTACACACTGCTGCCACATGAGCATAAGCTTGACACCTAAAATACCATCATGGATTCGGAACAAAAGCTCTCACGGGATAATTGACACATCCTAACTTTACTTTATCTGGTAAAGACTGCATCAAAACTCAGAAGTACAGACAGTGTTTTCTGTGTTTCACAGCACCTGTTTCACCACACTCTTCACCGGGTCTGCGTTGCACCAAATGGCAGGGGTCACAGACACCAGGAATCTTCAACTTCAGTTGGTCCTTCTCAACACTTAATGCCTCTCCAGTTATCACTCCTTTCAACAGCGCCCTGCTCCGGAGAGGAAAGCAAATCACAGTTCTTGACCCCAGTCGTGTGGTGTGGAGCGCCCGCTCTTTCTGGATGGCAGAAATGCTAAAAATCTACACGATTCTACATCGAGTCAGATGTCTTACTGCCTCCACCTTCAAATAAACTACACCTGATAACTGATACTCACACAATTTACATTGGGATTATGAAATGCTATAGAGACTCAGCTCTCAATGAAGGCTCCTCTCACCTGTGAGGTAAGGCAATGCTTCATGTCCTCTATGGTGACATGAGGAGCAAGCTTGTTCTGGGCCTGCAAAGCCATGAACTCCATCTGGGCTTTTTCTGCAGAACAGATCACAAGAAGTTCTCCATGAAGAAGAGGAAACTTACTGTCAAGGTATGACTCAGAGTTCTGGATAAAGCAGAAGTTTACACAGGAGGAGGGTCCAGTCACGCAGTTACATGTGACAAGCTGACAAACTTAGAGTGACAGCTGTCACGACAGTCCCGGAAACCTAATCTCCAGTAGTCAGGGCTTTTCTCAGGGTAGTGGGGCCACCAGCCACACTCAACAGGAGCGGCTGAGGTATCACAGTAAAAAAAATATAACAATAAACAATATTCTAATAATTCACTTCTATAGCACTTTTCATAATAGAAATCTCAAAGTTTCTTTAAGAAAAAAAAAACAAGCAATATATATATTTTGTTTGCAATCAAGTTTCATTTTGTTTATTCTCTTTCAAGGTTTACTATTTTACCTGTTGGGCATAATAAGATCATTCCCAGCACAGATCTATGCTCTTCGGGTATGTATTACTTTTAGAGCAAATTACCTGGAATAGAAACATGGGGATATAAGCAACAACAAAAAATGTATGCAGAAAGTAAGTTGAGCTGATGTTACCCCGCACTTTCCCTCTATCGCCATTTTATAGTAGTTAGCTTTATTCCTCCTTCGGGTAAATACTTTTAAAAAAATGTTAAAGTAAAAGCTAATATTGGTGGTTTTACTGCCACCTGCAGTGCTGGAGTCCTCAAATCAAAGTTTATTGGTCACATGCACAGGACAATTTATTTAACCAAACAAGTCAGTTAAGAACATTTACAATGACTGCCTACCAGGCCAAACCCTCCCCTAACTCAGACGACGCTGAGCCAATTGTGCGCCGCACTGTGACTCCCCATCACAGCCAGTTGTCATACAGTCTGGAATTGAACCCGGGTCTGTAGTGACACCTCTATCACTGCGATGCAGTGCCTTAGACCACTGTGCCACTCGGGAGGCCTACAAAAGGGTGTAAACAGTACAGTGCAATACTTACTTGCAATCTCTCCTCAACAGTGCAATAGATATTTATATAGTAAAACTAGAAATAATAAAAAGTGGTAAAATAAAAAATAGTAATGTCCTGAACAAATGTGTGTCTTTTAACTATTGTGGCGGCAGGTAGACTAGTGGTTAGAGTGTTGGGCCAGTAACCGAAAGGTTGCTCGATCGAGTCCCTGAGCTGACAAGGTAAAAATCTGTCATTCTGCCCCTGAACAAGGCAGTTAACCCACTGTTCCTAGGCTGTCATTGAAAATAAGAATTTGTTCTTAACTGACATGCCTAGTCAAATAAAATAATGGTAATAAATTATTAACAATCCCACAAGGTATGACTCCAAACACCCAGAAAAGGCTACTCTCCTTGATGTTATCCTCACAAATAATCCGGATAGGTATCATTCTGGTGTTTTCTGTAATGACCTTAGTGATCACTGTTTTACAGCCGGTGTTCGTAATGGCTGCTCAGTGAAACGACCTGTCCTGATTTATCATAGACTCTTGCTAAAACATTTTAATGAGCAAGCCTTCCTTCATGACCTGGACTCTGTAAATTGATATAGAATCAGCTTGATCCTCTCTGTCAAAGACGCTTGGAACTTCATTTTCTAAATAATTTCAGTGGTATTGTTAACAAATATGAAAATAAAGAAAAGGATCTGGCAGTTACTCCACGTCGAATTCCATTTGGCAACAGGCTCTGCACACGCACACTCTTGCTGACTGGCTCTCGTTCAGGCAAATGAGATATAAGTGCACTCAGGCTATCCGGAAGGACAAAGTGAATTACTTTAAGGAGCAGTTCTCTCTACGTGGGTCTAACCCAAAGGTTATGGAAAACGGTTAGAGGTGGAGAATAAACCCTTCTCCTCACAGCTGCCCATGTCCCTTAATGTTGATGATATGGTTGCTAAGGAGCACATGGTTGAGCTGTTTAATCACCACTTCATTAAGTCAGGATTCCAATTTGACTCAGCCATGCCTCCTTGCCCATCCATCATTTCCTCATCTCCCACCCCTTCTAATACGACTAGTCCCGATGCTCTTCCTTCTTTTTCAATGTTTTTCCCTGCAGGCAGTCACTGAGTCCGAGGTGCTTAAGGAACACCTTAAACCCCAAAAACATCTGGGTCAGCTGGTTTAGAACCTTTCTTCTTTAAGGTTGCTGCCCCTATCATCACCAAGCCTCTGACCTTTTTAACCTGTTTCTCCTGTCTGGGGAGGTTCCCATTGCTTGAAAGGCAGCCATGGTGTGTCCTTTATTTAAGTGGGAGATCAAGCTGATCCTAACTGTTATAGGCCTATTTATATTTTGCCCTGTTTATCACTTATCAGAAGTGTTGGAAAAACTTCTCAATAATCAAACTGACTGGCTTTCTTGATGTCTATAGTATTCTCTCTGGTATGCAATCTGGTTTCCGCTCAGGTTATGGATGTGTCACGGCAACCTTAAAGGGCCTCAATGATATCACCATTGCCATTGATTCTAAGCAATGTTGTGCGGCTATTTTTATTGACTTGGCAAAGCTTTTGATACGGTAGACCATTCCATTCTTGTGGGCCGGCTAAGGAGTTTTGGTGTCTCTGAGGGGTCTTTGGCCTGGTTTGCTAATTACCTCTCTCAAAGATTGCAGTGTATCAAATCAGAGCATCTGTTGTCTCAGCCACTGCCTGTCACCATGGGCATATGCCAAGACTTGATCCTAGGCCCACACTCTTCACGCTGTCTCATCCATTTATATGCAGATGATAGTCTTATATTCAGCTGGCCCCTCCCTGGATTTTGTGTTAAAACGCTCTACAACAAAGCTTTCTTAGTGTCCAACAAGCTTTCTCTGCCCTTAACCTTGTTCTGAACACCTCCAAAAGTAATGTGGTTTGGTAAGAAGAATGCCCCTCTCCCCACAGGTGTGATTACTACCTGAGGGTTTAGAGCTTGAGGTAGTCACCTCATACAGGTACTTGGGAGTATGGCTAGACAGTACACTGTCCTTCTCTCAGCACATATCAAAGCTGCAGACTTGATTTCCTCTATCTTCGGCCTCACTCCCCCCTGGCTGGGATGTCTGCTGCAGCCCTCGTCTGCCAGTCACATTCTGTTGGGGGTCCCCAAAGCACACACATCCCTGGGTCGCTCCTCTTTTCAGTTCGCTGCAACTGCAACTGGAGAGAGCTGCAACAAATTCTCAAGCTGGAGAGTTTTATCTCACTCCATTCATGAACACTCTTGCTGACAGTGGTGGCTGCTTTGTGTGATGTATTGTTGTCTCTACCTTCTTGACCTTTGTGCTGTTGGCTGTGCCCAATAATGTTTGTATCATGTTTTGTGCTGCTGCCATGTTGCTACCATGCTGTGTTGTCATGCATTGTTGTCTTATGTAGTGTTGTGTTGTGTCATCCTATATTTATATTGTATTTATTAATTTTTATTAAATCCCAGGCCCTGTCCCCACTGGAGGCCTTTTGCCAGGCCGTCATTGTAAATAAGAATTTGTTCTTAACGGACTTGCCTAGTTATAGGACACATCACTGCACTCTGTAAACTAGTAATCTCTGTATACCCGTCACAAGACCCACTGGTTGATGCCATTTACAAACCGTAGGAAACCAAATTTGAAGAAGACAATGCTCTTATCATTGGCGGAACGATCACAACCCATAGGAATCCCCACCCAGTTAACTTTAAAATGAAACCCTCAATATTCATGCTAAAACGAATGACCTCGCTCAAGGGCCGCTGCCATGCAAATGGCTACCTTTATTTTGAAGCACACTTAGCGCCATGTGATATCTGATCACATGACTACTAAGACAAGGAAGTGAAACATCTCTAAAAGTGTGATGATCGTTAGTGCGGGTGAGGTGAACATAAGCAGATGAGTACGTAAGAAATTAGCTATGTGATAATAACAACCGTCGGTGTGGTGTGATTGCACATAAACAATGTATGCTGTGAAATACGGATGACAATCGCTTTGAAGACATCACAACACATTGTTTTGCAGGTCGAGAAAAACTTTTCCTGATTTCGCAGACCGTAATCACAGTTGTAGTCGTACCTCTCTGGTCGTAGGCTACCAACCTTAACTAAAGAGACATTGTGCAATAAAGGTAAGTCATTTTTTACCTGTAGGCTATATTCGGTTCAACCATGTCAGCGAACTGGCCCGAGAGGATCTCCGCATTCTTGCGCAGCCCGTCCCAGTTCTTGTGCAGCACGACATCGGACATCTTCCTCGCTGAGGTCCTGCACGAGCTGCGAGATGACAGGGCCAGTGACCACATCAAGGTACATTTTTCAGGGCACAATTATCGTATTGAAGCCTCCCGTGTCCCTTCCTATGTATGTATCCACATGAAGTTCCAGAGCATTTGCTATGGAGGATGGCACTTTCATTATTAAAGTGTTTAAAAGTTAAACCATATTAAACTGCATTATGTCCTCTGTTCCGCCTGCCTCAGGTCCTGCTGCTGTCCCCACTACTTGAGCACCCTACTCTGCTGTGCCCCTCTGTCTTTGTGGGCGAGGAGACCGCCCTGGAGCTCATGTCTGTGTTTGCCCAGTGCTCCCCCAAATCCCTCCCGCTCCGCTGCCACCTTCTCCTGGCCCTCACCTCCGTTCTCCTCTGCTCCTGCTGTGTTAGTTCACACACCAGCGCCTCCCAAGACTTCCTGGACCTTCTCTTACAGATGGCCCAGGACACCAACGACGCACAGGCTGGGGCTGCATTACACCCATTGAGGACAACAGCCTGTGACTGCCTTAGGGAGCTAGAGGCTTGCCTCCCGGGCCTACTATCCCAACGCTTGGAGCTCCTGAGCAGCCTGAGGCAGCAGGAAAACTCCAGGCTTCACCAGGCCTACACGGGGCTCCATGCCCTGGCCCTGAGGAATGCTGTGTATCTGCTCACCCAGCAGAAAGGGGCTGGGGCTGGAGACCTGAAGACTGCACTGGGGAGCAACGAGGGGTTTGTGTGGGGGGAGGGTGCAGATTCCGCACAACCAAACTCTGAGTCACACTCAGACTTGGCCCTCTTCTCGCCCCTCACTCTGGGCACCATGGGAAAAGTTCCTTCCCTGCAGACGGGCCTAGACTGTAAAGAGCTGAGATCGCTACTCTCCTCCCTCTTAGAGGAGTCCTACCTGCTCACATCCCTATCCCAGGCTGCCCTGCTGCGACGGCTTGTGGAGGTGCTTGCCATGGTGCCCGCAGTCTCCCCAACGATATTCAGGGCACAGCTGCTGCGTCTATTGGGCACATGCAAGGTTAGTAGCAGTCTACTTGTCTAGGATGAGTTATGGAAGAAATAGCAGATTATCCACAGATCTAACCATGCTTGTGCTGTGGTACAACATTATCAAACCTAGCTGTAAAATCTTAAGATTTGTGACTGAATTGTTTAATCTCTCTTGTTGTTGCAGGTGTGTCTTCTTCATACCACTCTGCTGATGAAGGCTGCTTTCACAGACAGCCTGTTCAGCGCAGAGGATGAAACCTTCCTTCTAAAGCGTCTCGTCGGCCTGTCCCAACACCCCCTACTGAGCACGCCTGAGAAGCTCTTCTACATGGACTGCATCCTGCACTTCCCAGAGAACCGACCTATCAGTAGTGGTGACGAGAGCCTGCCCGTGCTCTTGACCCCTCGGCTGGCCGCAGCCCTAGTGCCCACTGTGTTCAATGATAGTGTCAGCATGCTGGCTAGACTGAACCTACTCTCTCTGGTCTACCTGGAGGAAGGAGAAGAAGACAGGGAGGGACAGGGGGGGAGAGGCCTGGCCTACCTGTACGATCACCTAACCTCCCTTCTCCGTATCGTGGAGAACCAGTCCAGTAGGGAGATGGTGGTGACCTTCTTCAGGGCTTCCTTCCTCTTCCTCTTTCACTTCTGCCACGTGAAGCGCTACTCTGAGGACCTGTCTCAGAGGCTGTGTGACCTGTACCTCAGACGCACTCGGCTGGCCCCTCACCTCATCAACCTGTCTGACCGGACCCAGGACCGGCTGGAGGAGTCAGGCTGGGCTGTGGCACTGCTTAGAGCCCTGCAAAGAACCATCACAGAGGCCCCGCTGTCCCAGCTCACCTTGCAAGACCTCCGCTGGCACCTCAGGATCCTGGCCCGCGTGGCAGAGGAAGGGGAAGTCCTCCAGAGGGCCACTCTCAACTTTCTGCTGTGCGTCATCACTTCCTCTTCATCCGCGCTGTGTGTGAGCGGGGACTGGCGTCTGGGGAACAGCGTGCTGGGGGTGTGTCGACGCCTGCTCCTGCACCCCAGCTTAGACTCCCTTCTCACACCGCTGGCTGATCTCCTACAGCACCTCACCTGCCATTATGGTGAAACAGACATCCAGGACCACGCCCGCTTGTACTACACCCTCCTCACCACTCTTTCCCAGGAGAAGCTGGCTGGGGTGTTAGCACAGAGGGGAACAGAAAGGGGGCGGCAGGCCAAAGTGCGCTCGCTGTCTGCCATCATGAGTGAGAACGAGGAACTGACCAGCGGTCTGACCGTGCACCAGACAGAGCGACCGCTGCTGAGGCTGGTCAAACTGGACAAACATGAACCAGACGAATGCAGACCAGAGCATAAACCAGACAGTGAACCAGCCTGTGAGACAGAGAGTTCCCCAGGACAGGGTGGGATAGAGGACTACAGAGCCCAGTTCCAGAGTTCCAGCTTCGCCTCTGAAATCACCCTCCAATACCACCTCACACACACTGGAGTTCACGACCCCCATTTCGACAAGCTCTTCAGCATCCGCTTGCACTTTGATCTCACAGACGGCCACTATGAGGAAGTGAGTGACATCAGCGTGCCTTGCCTGTTCAGGACCAGGAAGCCCCCTACAGTGAGGCTGAGGCTGAAGCCCAAGCAGCCGTACCACACCACCCTGAGAGCTAGCGCCATCTTCACCACGGAGGACGGCCTCTCCTGGCACTCCCCGCTGGCAGACCTACATGTGGCCTTCCCTGAGGTGTTTCTGCCTCTCCTCACACCCCTAGGGTGGGCCAGGGAAAAGAAGCAGAGGGTGTTTGAGGGGATCTGGGGTGAAATATGCTCAGGGCAGTCTGAGGGGGATTTGACCAACACTGCAACTAGCCTGTTCTGTGATCAGTTGGAGGAGTCGGCTGTGGGTGAGCTGGTGGAGAAGTACTTTCAGAGATATCTGGTCTCAGACTTGGATAAAGGCAGGTGTAAAGTGCTCTTCTTCCTCCCACCCCAGTCTCACGTGCTGCTGAAGGTTATCACAGAGGAGGATGCCGTCCAGGTTCATATTGCTACAGACAACTGGAAGCTTCTGCCTTATATTAACTCTTATCTAGATGACATTACCAAAGAGATTCACAGCACACAGCAAGTCAATGGTGATGTCTGATTCTGAAAGTGGTGGGCTCCATAAAAGAGATGGCTTGTTTTTATGAAATAATGCCCTTTTAACACTTGTCTGATTTAAGTTCTTCCTTTTGAAATGTTGTGTGATACATTTACTTATGTCAATATGTTTCGAAGCTGCACTCAGTAAACTGATAATTTGAATCATGGATTTTTGAAAACATTTTAATTTAACTTGTAAATAAAGTCAATGTGTGACTGACTTCTGCTTGTTAACCTCATGCTTAACACAGAAACATTCCATACTTAAATATTTTATTACAGCTGTACAATCATTTTGCAGGTCCCAAAAACAGAAGATGCATTCTCTCCCAATTACAGGACAGGTTGCCTGTTCCCCCATGAAAATAGAATTAAGACATGGACACAAATCTATTATTAGAGATGGTCATTTGAGTGATATAGCAGAACAAGAATTTCCATTGTGTGAAAAGGAATATGCTTTAATTTAAGGAAGTAAATCAAATGCATTCCTTGAAAGACCTTTGGTGCAAAACTGGAAAGTATTTTGAACCTTGAATTGGTTCCTAATGCTAATGTACATGGGGTATTTCCCATTTGGGAAGTCTTTGACACAACAAAACAGTTCTGTATGACTAAAGTTTCACATTAAAACCCTAATGGGACCAGATTTACTGAGCTTGCCTAAAGGTTTGTGCCAGATGAATAAGAACTAAATGAATTGTGTTTTACAATACACATTTGCCTCCCAAGTTAGCTTATGTTTCTCAAGCTATTAAATCTGTCCCTGTCTGTCCATTAAGACCACTTAATGCCACTCAATGTGGCCCCTTTAAGATGGTCCTGTTCCAGGTTGCAGCTCTACTTTGAGATGTTCTCAAAGTTGGGCTCTAAGCAAGGAGGCAGGGCTGTCTGCTGGCTCAGGATTTTGTCCATGATGGCGATTTCAGCGTCCTTCTTCGCCACGTCATCTATAGGGGTCCAGGACATGTCGTATTGAAGCTTGAACGCACCACAAGGCTTGTGAGGGCAGCCGGCACCCCAGTCCTTCAAATGAGAGATGGGTGAGAGGCCATTATGCAATTTCATAAAAGAAGCCAAAAAGAAGTGTAGTGGTGGGTCAGCATAAAAAAGTACTTCCAGCCTTGCTCCACTAGGCTTTTCTGAAGAGATAGTAGAAATTCTAGTGGACCTACACCAGTTATTGAGTAACCAGTAGAGTAAATATAAGCACCATCTTTTGCTAGAAGGGTTATGGGTTTGGCAGACACCCAATGGGCCGTTTCGTTCCTATATTCAAATTAAAGTGGGACTATGTTAATCTTCCTATATCCATTAAATGTTCTGTGTGTGCTACTGTGCTTACACAACCATGCTGTGGCCAATGCGTGTGCACACAAAAACCCAAGTAGTCAGTCAGCACCACCTCTAACTGGCTAAAGAGAACATTATCAACTCCCTTCAGGGTCACATGCAGACTGAGCATCTAAATGTCCCAACTCATATCATTATGCACCACACGGTAGTTCTGTAACAGTTACTCAGTCTTTCAGCTGTATGTGCTGGGGGCTTTCCCGGGTGATTGACATTTTAGAAGTGTTGCAGATGGAAATGTGACGTGATCTTTAGGAGTAGAGTAATATCTGAACGCTCCAAAGTATTGTGCCCTGCTGAAAGCCGCCCAGGTGTGATGTACTTACCTGAGGCGAGAGGATAGAGAAGTATTTCTGTCCGGAGGGCCGCTCGTACAGGTAATACATGTTCCCTGGCTTCTTGACTACATTACATGCAGCATGGTGCAGCTCAGCGTCCTTCTTGGCATCCTCTAAAACCTACACCAGAGAACAAAAATATTCAGATCAAACCAACTTAATTCTTTCCCTATATGAATTACATAGATTGGTTACATAAAGTCAAATATAAGCCATCACCTTTCTGGCTTGTTCCTGCAGGTATCTAATTTGATCAGCAATGACTGTCAGTCTGTTGCAGGCATTGGCTCTGACAAAGTCATCTCCCTAGGAACCAAACAAGGTTAATCGCAAACAGAATGTCTTCATTATGATACATTCTTTATGGGGCTTGTACAGTGCCTTGCAAAAGTATTCATCCACCGTGGCGGTTTTCCTATTTTGTTGCATTACAACCTGTAATTTAAATGGATTTTTATGTGGATTTCGTGTAATGGACACACAAAATAGTCCAAATTGGTGATGTGAAAAAATGAACTTGTTTTTTTAAAAGTCATAGGTATTCACCCCCTTTGCTATGAAGCCCCCAAATAAGATCTGGTGCAACCAATTACCTTCAGAAGTCACATAATTAGTTAAAGTCCACCTGTGTGCAATCTAAGTGTCATATGATCTGTCACATGATCTCAGTGATCTATATATACACATACACACCTGTTCTGAAAGGCCCCAGAGTCTGCAACACCACCAAGCTAGCAGTACCATGAAGACCAAGGAGCTCTCCAAACAGGTTAGGGACAAAGTTGTGGAGAAGTACAGATCAGGGATGGGTTCTAAAAAATAATAATCTGAAACTTCAAACATACCACAGAGCACCTTTAAAGAACATGGCACCACAACAAACCTGCCAAGATGGGGCCGTCCACCAAAACTCACAGCCCAGGCAAGGAGGGCATTAATCAGAGGAACAAAGAGGAAGGAATGATGGCTGGTGCTAAATACAGAGAAATTCTTGAGGGAAACCTGTTTCTGTCTTCCAAAGATTTGAGACTGGGATGGCGGTTCACCTTCCAGCAGGATAATGACCCTAAGCATACTGCTAAAGCAGCAATTAAGTGGTTTAAGGGGAAACATTTAAATGTTTTGGAATGGCCTAGTCAAAGCCCAGACCTCAATCCAATTGAGAATCTGTGGTATGACTTAAAGATTGCTGTACACCAGTGGAACCCATGCAGCTTGGAGTTGGAGCAGTTTTGCCTTGAAGAATGCGCAAAAATACCAGATGTGCCAAGCTAAGAGACAAACCAAGAGACTTGCAACTGTAAATACTGCAAAAGTTGTCTCTACAAAGTATTGACTTTTGGGGAGGGGGGAGGGGTGTATGCATGCTCAAGTTCTGTTGGTCTTATTTATTGTTTCACAAAAAATATTTTGCATCTTCAAAGTGGTAGGCGTGTTGTGTAAATCAAATGATACAACCCCCTCCCCCCCAAAAAATATTTTAAGGCAACAAAATAGGAAAAATGCCAAGGGGGTGAATACCGTCGCAAGCTACTGTACATGAGTCTGCTTACTATGATCATCCTTATTATTCCATTAGGATCGTTCATTTAATTGCCATTGATTTAATTACCCTCTGTACTTGTGTTGCCAGAGCAACCAGGTCCATGGGGTCTCCCACCCTGTTGGTCTGGTAGGAGCTGACTAGTTCCAGCCCATTGGGGTTGCTGCTGCTCTCCACCAACTGCACTGCAAACACACAGGGACACTTGAAACTTGCATAACAAACTGAGGAAAGGTGACAAAGCTAGACATTTTTGTGAAGCTTTCTTCTAGTCTACATGGATTTACTGATTGCAACACCCATTTACATAGGCCTGTAGTCTTAAATGTCTGGCCTCCGCTCCCCAAATAATCTCAGCCAGATTGACTATAATACATAACCGGCTCCACATCATGATTTGAGTGACTTGTGCCTTGCTTCCTGACCTGCAAGCAAACACTTTCTGTTCACGTTTAGCAAAAGCCAGCTGCTAAAACGTAGGCAAAATTTCTGACACCGAATGAGGTGTATGACGGTGGAATATCCTATTGTAAAATGTGAAACTGTAATGTAAAAAAAGTTAGGGAATTTTAATTTAACACTTTGAATGTGACCAGCTAGAGTAACGTTAGAACGAATAGTCGAGCTAAAAGCCTACAAGGGTTCTAAACTACAACAATGAATAAAATTATACTTAAGTTAACATTACATTCACACCCTATACAGGACATTGATTGAGAACTATTAAAAACAGCTATCAATGCTAAACAGCAGGAAGTCTTACCTGTGGTTGTTTTGTCTGGTTGATTCGGGAGGCTAACTGTCCTGTCCATTTTCTTTATTGTAGCTAATTTGGTGTACAATGTACTAAAATGCTCTTAGAAATAACCAGTTGCAACTGGAGCTCAGTAATAGGTTTTGTAACCGCTGTGCTGTGTGAAAGTTTGACTGGCCAGCAGCGGGTTGTTTTAAGGTCTTGCGTCTCCACCTACCTACAATAGTAGGCCATTTAGTTGCCAGTCTGAATATGATTGCAAAACGTTATTTCAGTATAATTGTTGAACAATTATAATAATAACAATAATTTAAATATCACATTAAACGCTAGATGTAATTAATTGCCATGCTGGCGGATGTTTATTGTCATTATTGAGTGAAAGGGAGACTTTTATTGTAGGGCTTAGAACACAGGGGAAGGTGTAACTTGTGTAACACAATTGTTACATACATACGCTATTTTGGAAGGAACGTGGAGAAAGATCTTATGCAATTCAATTGCTGTGAAATATATAATGTGTGAGACCGAAATCCTGCAAAGTAAACAACCAATAAAAATACAGAATGAGGACCTGACATGAGTGTGGTCAAGACTCATGACTGAGACTGTTTTGGGGAACGTGGACTGTTCCCAGACAGGAACCAAATATTTGCTGTTTATAATTGCAGAGTGCATGCTCTTCTCTCCTAGGTTTCAATGCACATGTAGTAGAAATCTACTTTAAAATGGAAATGTCAAATATTAGGGATGGTACATTCTGACAGGCCTAATTTCTCAGCCTATAGCAAGAAGGCTACATCTAGCCTTACTGAACATATAGGCCTATTAGTCATTTGGAACAACAGGTCTATAGTCTATAGACCTAAAAACTCGTCTGGCTATACAGACGAGTATGGCACAATATGGGTGTCACCTTATCAACAAATTCAAAACATTCCAAATGATTTAAAACCATAGGTGTATTGTGACAGTTTCTGGTCCAGGTCATGGACACCAACATTTATTTTGGTTGTGGGTAATAACACGTGTCGAAAGTCTAGGTGAGGTCAGTCACACTGCACAAAAATAGATGGGAGCTGTTGTCGAACCAGCTGTGGGACGACTTTTTCTTGAGCAGATGGTCTGGCCGGAACATAATTATATGAGGGGCCTGCCATATACACATTCACAGTTGTATATGCTCCTCTGGTTGCTTCAGCTTTTTGTGAAAAGACAATATTTTATTTAACGAGGCAAGTCAGTTATGAACAAATTCTTATTTACAGGGGAAGAATGACAGATTTCTGGGGGGGTTAAGGATTGACCTTATGTCCTCCATCACTTGTTGTAAGGAATTATAAATGTTCAGACATGATTTACAGGTTGAGTATCACATTTATTTTCATGTGGAATATATTACCTCAATGTGTTTGTATACCTTTTCATACCTTTATTGAAGTTGTATTGTCAATTTGGTAATTGGTAGGGTTTGTGATGCATTATGGGTATTGCTACAAGAATCTTGTCATTGCTTTGTTTGTTAGACGAGATGAGACAGATGAACAGGCAATTATTGAGTCTGGGTTTTCATTTGAGTTTATTAGGCCTACTTTTGTTAATTGTCGTTGTCACGCCCTGACCTTAGAGAGCCGTTTTATTTCTCTATTTGGTTAGGTCAGGGTGTGATGTGGGGGGCATTCTATGTTTTGTATTTCTGTGTGTTTGGCCGAGTGTGGTTCTCAATCAGAGACAGCTGTCCATCGTTGTCTCTGATTGGGAATCATACTTAGGCAGCCTGTTTTTCCACCTTAGTTGTGGGTAGTTGTCTTTGTTAGTGGCCTGTATAGCCCTAGTAAGCTTCACGGTCGTTTTTATTGTTTCTAGTTTTGTTGGTGACATTTAAAATAAAGAGAAATGTACGCTCACTGCGCTGCACCTTGGTCCGGTCATTTCCCTGACGATGTTCGTGACAGAACTACCCACCACAAACGGACCAAGCGGCATGGCCGGGAGGAAGAGCGTTTTCTGGAGGAATGGACATGGGAGGAGATCTTGGAAGGCAAGGGACCCTGGGAAAAGGCTGGAGAGTATCGGTCTCCAGTCCGGAGCCTCAGGCGACGGTCCCCAGTCCGGGGCCTCCGGTGACGGTCCCCTGTCCGGGGCTTGTGTCGACGGTCCCCAGTCCGGAGCCTCCGGCGACGGTCCCCAGTCCGGGGCCTCCGGCGACAGTCCCCAGTCCGAGCCTGGCGACGGTCTCCAGTCCGGAGCCTCCAGCGATGGTCGAAGCCTCCGGTGAGGGTCCCCAGTCCGGGGGTGGAGCATGGTCTGCGTCCCGCACCGGAGCCGCCACCGAAGTAGATAACCACCCGGCCCCTCCCCTATAGGTTCAGGTTTAGTCCGCACTTTTTTTTTTTGGGGGGGGGGGGTACTGTCACGCCCTGACCTAAGAGAGCCGTTTTTTTCTCAATTTGGTTCGGTCAGGGTGTGAGTCCAGGCCAAATTTAGTACTTTTCACACCACTGCTCCAGACGTTGTGTTTTTTTCCAACAGTATTAGTGAACTAGGCCTTTATTACTCCAGAAGACAGCGCAGTCTGAGCGAAGAACCTTTCCTCAGAATTTCCTTGAGTTTTCAAAAAGGCACTTGAAAGACAGAGCATAAGGCAAAGTATTCTGTGGTCTGGTGAGATGTCTGGAGAAACCAGGCACTGCTCATCACTGGTCTACCACCATCCCTACCGTGAAGCATGATGGTGGCATCATCATGCTATGTGGATGCTTTTTAGCAGCAGGGACTGGGAGACTGGTAAGGATAGAGAGGCGAGGGGCTGAAGGGGGCCCGGACGGAACCAGCTGAGGCCGTGAAGCAGGAGGGTGACCCAAACTGACTATGTCGACCGCTGCTGGCCCTATATCAGAGACGCTGCTATGAGTGCAGTGAGCTGGGACCCCTTGCACGGAATTGTCCCGGCTGGAAGGGGGTCATGCCCTCCGCATCCCCCAGCTCCGGGGTAATTCCGGATGGTAAGTTGTCGCCTCCTGTTGGGCGCACACCGAGATAGCCCCTCCGATGGTTCCTGTACGAATCAATGGCATTGACACCAGCGCTCTGCTGGACTCCGGCAATATGGTGACCCTGGCCCACCCGCAGTGGCTCACACAAGAGTGGAAGGATGAACCGAGGGACGAGGAGGTGAGTCTCCTGTGTACATGGGGACACGAAGAGGTACCCAACTATGCCGGTGAGGATAACCACCCCAATGAGGAGTGCCAGATGCACGTGGTGGCTGTTCTTAACCTGCACGTGTCCATTCTCCTCGGGCGAGATTGCCCTCTCTTCCAGGCACTGTGGAGGAGGGACCTGGGGAGGTACACACGTGAGCTAGGAAGAAAAGGAAAAAGGATGGTGGCCTGTGCAACCCACACCCCGCCTCAAGAGGTGTCCACTGGGACCGAGTTTGACCTGGAGGAGGGAGACGACCCCGCTCCGGCAAACGAGCCACTGTGCGAGGAAGACCTCAGGCTCCCCTTTATGGAAGTGGAGGACCCTGACGGACCTCCCGACACGGTAATCCTCACGGGTCAGTTTGGAATGGCCCAGTTAGAAGACCCCAATCTCCAGAACGCTAGGGGTCAGGTGATTGTGGTGGATGGCATGCTGTTACCTGGGGTAAGTGAGTGGCGCTACCCCCACTTCACCATCAAACATAATTTATTTTATCAGGTATCAGGTAGTAAAGCACAAATGTGCTACTCATACCCAGCTATTATGTTAGGACTGTGTTTCAGCTTGCCCACACCCACCTGCTTGGGGCACACCTGGGGATGGAGAAAACCAGGGAGCGGATCGGGAACCGGTTCCACTAGCCCGGAGTCAAGAGCGCAGTGGAGGACTACTGCTGTAGTTGCCCGGAGTGCCAGATCACAGCTCTGAGGGTACATTATGGTTCCCTTGCCCATTATAGGAGTGCCATTTGAGCGGGTGGCATTTGATCTGGTGGGTCCATAGGTGAAGACACAAATACATCCTGGTAATCGTGGATTACGCCGGTATCCTAAGGTAATCCCGTTATGCATGGTGGCAGCAAAAGTTATAGCACGGGAGCTCTTCCATTTATTTAGCTGGATGTGTATTCCGCGGGAAATTCTGACGGACAAGGGCACCGCATTCATGTCTCGTATGATGAAAGATGTCTGCAATCTATTACGAATAAAACAGGTGAGGACAAGTGTGTACCATCCACAAACGGATGGTACACGCTTCAATAAGAACCTAAAGCAGATGCTGAAGAAGGTCACCGAGAGAGACGGGAGGAACTGGGACTAGCTGCTGCCCCACCTGATGTTCTCAGTGCACGAGGTACCCCAGGCCTCCACTAGGTTCTCCCCCTTTGAGCTGCTGTATGGCCGCCGGCCCCGCAGACTGCTGGACCTAGCCAAAGAAGTCTGGGAAGAGCAGCTGACCCCCCCTTTCGCAGTGTTGTAGAACATGTGGAGGAGATGAGGGATAGGATGACGGCAATTTGGCCAATGGTGAGGGAGCACATGGCCCAGGCGCAACGCGCCCAGGAGTGTGTCTACAACTGGAGGGCCCAACCATGAGAGTTCCACCCAGGTGAGAAGGTCTTGGTGTTGATCCTTACAATGGAGAGTAAATTCCTGGCTACGTGGCATGGGCCATACGACATTGTTGCGCAGGTAGGCGACGTCAATTACAAGGTCTGCCAAACGGGGTGGAGAAAACTCCTCCAGCTTTACCATGTGAACTTGTTGAAGAAATGGCATGTACAAGAGGCGCTGTGTGTAAAGTGGACCCGGCCACAGCAGAGCCTGCCCTCGGTCGAAGTTGCAATGGGGGGAAGACCTCAGCCCGACCCAACGTCAAGAGCTCAGAGAGTTGGTCCAGCAGGATACGGCTGTGTTCTCAGAGGTAACGAGGCGCACGGGTCTTGTGGAACATCCTATCCACACACGTCCGGGTGTAATGATATTCGTCTGTTGTTTGAAGTAAGTCAGACCGAAATGCAGCGTGTAGGTTACTCATGACTTTTAATGAAGCTAATACGGTACATGAAATAAAGGAAGAAGAAAACAACAAACGAATGAAACTCATACAGCCTATCTGGTGACTAACACTAAGACAGGTACAATCACCCACGAAATACAACGCGCACTCAGGCTGCCTAAATACGGTTCCCAATCCGAGACAACGAGAATCAGCTGACTCCAATTAGGAATCGCCTCAGGCAGCCAAGCCTAACTAGACACACCCCTAATAATACACACTCCCAATTAATACAAACCCCAATACGAAATACAACATATAAACCCATGTCACACCCTGGCCTACCCAAACATATAACAAAAACACAAGATACAATGACCAAGGCGTGACAGAACCCCCCCCTAAGGTGCGGACTCCGGGAGACGCACCTCAAGAGCATAGGGAGGGTCCGGGTGGGCGTCTGTCCATGGTGGCGGTTCTGGCTCGGGACGTGGACCCCACTCCATAAATGTCCTAGTTCCTCCCCTTCGCGTCCTAGGATAATCCACCTTCTCCGCCGACCATGGCCTAATAGTCCTCACCCTGATCCCCACATAACTGAGGGCAGCTCGGGACCGAGGGCAGCTCGGGACAGAGGGGCAGCTCGGGACAGAGGGGCAGCTCGGGACAGAGGGGCAGCTCGGGACAGAGGGGCAGCTCGGGACAGAGGGCAGCCCGGGACAGAGGGGCAGCCCGGGACAGAGGAGCAGCCCGGGACCGAAGCAGCCCAGTACTGAGGGGAAGCCCGGTACAGAGAGGGAGCCCAGTACAGAGAGGAAGCTCAGGCAGGTAGTAGGCTCCGGTAAATCCTGGTTGTCTGGCCGATCTAGAAGATCTAGGTTGACGGGCAGATCTGGCAGAGACTGGTTGTCGGGCAGATCTGGAAGAGACTGGTTGTCGGGCAGATCTGGAAGAGACTGGTTGTCGGGCAGATCTGGAAGAGACTGGTTGTCGGGCAGATCTGGAAGAGACTGGTTGTCGGGCAGATCTGGAAGAGACTGGTTGTCGGGCAGATCTGGAAGAGACTGGTTGTCTGGCAGATCTGGAAGAGACTGGTTGTCTGGCAGATCTGGAAGAGACTGGTTGTCTGGCAGATCTGGAAGAGACTGGTTGTCTGGCGGCGCTGGGAGGACTGGCGGCACTGGCGGCGCTGGGCAGACTGGCGGTACTGGCGGCGCTGGGCAGACTGGGAGCACTGGCGGCGCTGGGCAGACTGGGAGCACTGGCGGCGCTGGGCAGACTGGGAGCACTGGCGGCGCTGGGCAGACTGGCGGCACTGGCGGCGCTGGGCAGACTGGGAGCTCTGGCGGCGCTGGGCAGACTGGCACTTCTGGCGGATCCTGGCAGACTGGTGACGCTGGGCCGACTGGCGGCGCTGGGCAGACAGGAGACTCCGGCAGCGCAGGAGAGGAGAAAAGCTCTGGCTGCGCTAAACAGGCGAGGCGCACTGGACGCTGGGCCGACTGGGAGCACTGGCGGCGCTGGACAGACAGGAGACTCCGGCAGCGCAGGAGAGGAGAAAGGCTCTGGCTGCGCTGAACAGGCGACCGCACTGGAGGCCTGGTGCGTGGTGCTGGAACTGGTGGTACTGGCGAGGACACGCACAGGAAGCCTGGTGCGGGGAGCTGCTACCGGAGGACTGGTGTGTTGAGGTGGCTCTGGATAGACCGGACCGTGCAGGCGCACTGGAGCTCTTGAGCACCGAGCCTGCCCAAGCTTACCTGGCTCGATGCCCACTCTAGCCCGGCCAATAGGAAGGGCTGGTATGTGTCGCAGCTGGCTCTGCACCCGCACTGGAAACACCGTGCGCTCCATAGCATAACACGGTGCCTGCCCGGTCTCTCTAGCCCAACGGTGAGCACAGGGAGTATGCGCAGGTTTCCTACCTGGCATAACTATTCTCCCTTTTAGCCCCCCCCCCAATAATTTTTTTGGGGTGACTTTCCGGTTTCCAACCGCGTCGCAGTGCTGCCTCCTCATACTCGCGCCTCTCCGCTTTAGCTACTTCAATTTCCTCCTTGGGACGGCGATATTCTCCCGGCTGCGCCCAGGGTCCTTTTCCGTCTAATATCATCTCCCAAGACCAGAAGTCCTCATATTGCTGCTCCTCACAATTAACAGGGAGAGTAGGCTCAGGTCTGACTCCTGACTCTGCCACTCTCTCTCTGCGCCCGTTACCTACGGTTTTCGCTCTGTAAAGCCGTGCTCTCCTTTTCGATTCCATCCGTGTATAGCCCTCTTCGCATTGCTGTAGGGAATCCCAGGCGGGCTCCTGCACTCGCACTGGGTCGGACGCCCACCTGTCGATTTCTTCCCACGTCGTATAATCCCTGCTTCTGCCGTCCATATCGTCCTCCTTTAGCTCCTGCCAGTTCACACGCTGCTCGGTCTGTGAATCGTGGTGGGTGATTCTGTAATGATATTCGTCTGTTGTTTGAAGTAAGTCAGACCGAAATGCAGCGTGTAGGTTACTCATGACTTTTAATGAAGCTAATACGGTACATGAAATAACGGAAGAAGAAAACAACAAACGAATGAAACTCATACAGCCTATCTGGTGACTAACACTAAGACAGGTACAATCACCCACGAAATACAACGCACTCAGGCTGCCTAAATACGGTTCCCAATCCGAGACAACGAGAATCAGCTGACTCCAATTAGGAATCGCCTCAGGCAGCCAAGCCTAACTAGACACACCCTAATAATACACACTCCCAATTAATACAAACCCCAATACGAAATACAACATATAAACCCATGTCACACCCTGGCCTACCCAAACATATAACAAAAACACAAGATACAATGACCAAGGCGTGACACCGGGAGAAAAAGTGCGTAAATGGTCATACCGGATACCAGAAGCCCGGAGGGTGGCGGTCCAGCGGGAAGTGACGACAATGCTAGAGATGGGGATACTGGAGGAATCCCACAGTGAGTGGTCTAGCCCTATAGTGCTGGTCCGAAACCGGACGGAACCGTCCGCTTCTGCAATGACTTCCGGGGCCTGAACGAGGTCATTAAGTTCGACGCCTATCCCATACCCGGGTGGACGAACTGATCGACTGCTTGGGTAGGGCGAGATACGTCAGCACGTTGGACCTGACGAAGGGGTACTGGCAGGTGCCGTTGGCAGCGGCCTCCCGGGAGAAGACGGCCTTTTCCACCCCGAGGGTGGGACTATACCGCTACCGGGTTCTTCCTTTCTGGCTCCACGGGGCACCAGTGACCTTTCAGCGACTCATGGACCGCGTCTTACGGCTGCACAGTGAGTACACAGCTGCTTATTTGGATGACAATATTGTGCACAGTGACAGTTGGGAGTCCCATCTTTGTAGGTTACAGGCAGTGATGGATGTGCTAAGGGATGCAGGTCTGACCGTGAACCCCCATAAGTGCGAGCTGGGCTACGCCGAGGTGGAGTACCTGGGCTGTCAGATAGGGATGGGAAATGTGAAGCCCCAAGAAAAAAAAATCATTCCTGGGGTTAGCAGGCTACTACAGTCGATTTGTACCTAACTTTGCCACAATAACTTTTCCCCTCACAGACTTAACGAAGGCGCGACTACCCCAGATGGACGAAGGACATAGAGGCGGCGTTCCAGGCCCTGAAGGATGCACAACACCGGCTCTGACGCACAGCTTGCAAACCATTAGACTACAAAGGGAAGCACAGCTGAGAGCTGCCCAGTGGCAAGAGCCTACCAGACGAGCTAAACTACTTCTATGCTCACTTCGAGACAAATAACACTGAAACATGCATGAGAGCACCAGCTGTTCCCGGAAGACTATGTGATCACACTCTCCGCAGCCGATGTGAGTTAGTCCTTTAAAACTTCTTACGGCATAAATCCTGTTAATGGGATCGATTTGACAACAGCCAGTGAAAGTGCAGGGCACCAAATTCAAACAACAGAATTTTAATTCCTCAAACATACAAGTATTCTACACCATTTTAAAGATAAACCTGTTGTTAATCCCACCACAGTGTTCGAATTCAAAAAGGATTTACGACGAAAGCATACCATGCAAATATGTTAGGTCAGTGCCTTGTCACATAAAAACACAGCCATTTTTTCCAGCCAAAGAGAGGAGTCACAAAAAGCAGAAATAGAGACAAAATGAATCACTAACCTTTGATGATCTTCATCAGATGGCACTCATAGGACTTCATGTTACACAATACATGTATGTTTTGTTCGATAAAGTTCATATTTATATCCAAAAATCTCAGTTTACATTGGCGCGTTATATTCAGTAATGTTTCACTTCCAAAACATCCAGTGATTTTGCAGAGAGTCACATCAATTTACAGAAATTCTCATCATAAATGTTCATGAAAATACAAGTGTTATGCATGAAATTAAAGATATACTTCTCCTTAATGCAACCGCTGTGTCAGATTTTAAAAAAGCTTGAGAGCGAAAGCACACCATGGAATAATCTGAGTACAGTGCTCAGAGACCAAAACAAGCTATACAGATACCTGCCATGTTGTGGAGTCAACAGAAGTCAGAAATAGCATTATAAATATTCACTTACCTTTGATGATCTTCATCGGAATGCAATCCCAGGAATCCCAGTTCCAAAATAAATGTTTCTTTTGTTTGATAAAGTCCATCATTTATGTCCAAATACCTCCTTTTTGTTTACACGTTTAGTTCACAAATCCAAATTCACAAGGTGCGAGCACTAGTCAAAAAAGTGATATTACAGTTCGTAGAAACATGTCAAACGATGTATAGAATCAATCTTTAGGATGTTTTTATCATAAATCTTCAATAATGTTCCAACTGGACAATTCCTTTGTCTTTAGTAATGAAAGGGAACGCAGCTCGCTCTCACGGCCGCGCCCCTTCACAGTAGAAGCCTGAAACAAGGTTCAACTGTTGACATCTAGTGGAAGCCTTAGGAAGTGCAATCGGACCAAATTTACACTGTATCTTGGATAGGCAAAGCCTTGAAAACCTACAAACCTCAGATTTCCCACTTCCTGGTTGGATTTTTCTCAGGTTTTTGCCTGCCATATGAGTTCTGTTATACTAGCAGACATCATTCAAACACTTTTAGAAACTTCAGAGTGTGTTCTATCCACATCTACGAATAACATGCATATCTGGGCCTGAGTAGCAGGCAGTTTACTCTGGGCACCTTATTCATCCAAGCTACTCAATACTGCCCCCCAGCCATAAGAAGTTAAACAGGTCAACATTCACAAGGCCGCAGGGCCAGACGGATCACCAGGATGTGTACTGCGAGCATGAGCTGACAAACTGGCAAGTGTCTTCACTGACATTTTCAACCTCTTCCTGTCCAAGTCTGTAATACCAACATGTTTTAAGCAGACCACCATAGTGCCTGTGCCCAAGAACACTAAGGTGACCTGCCTAAATGACTATCGACCCGTAGCACTCACGTCTGTAGCCATGAAGTGCTTTGAAGGGTTGGTCATGGCTCACATCAACATCATTATCCCAGAAACCCTAGACCCACTCCAATTTGCATACCACCCCAGCAGATCCACAGATGATGCAATGTCTATTGCACTCCACACTGCCCTTTCCCACCTGGACAAAAGGAACACCTATATGAGAATGCTATTCACTGACTACAGCTCAGCGTTCAACACCATAGTGGCCTCCAAGCTCATCAATAAGCTAAGGAACCTGGGACTAAACACCTCTCAACTGGATCCTGGACTTCCTGATGGGCCGCCCCAGTTGGTAAGGGTAGAAATATAATTCACGTGCTTTGCGATTGTGTAGGCTACTTTGTGTATGATTTCTCTATTGTACTACAGAATTGATAAGTCTTATACCGACACTACACTACTTTGATGTGCATCAATAGGGATTAAGAAGTGAGTATATGCAATGCCCACTGACAAAAAGTGGGTATATGGCTTATACATGCGTACAGTGCATTCGGAAAGTATTCAGACGCCTTGACTTTTTCCACATTTTGTTACGTTACAGCCTTTTCTAAAAATATATCCGTGAAGACAACCTCTTCCATGGCAATAGGAGACAGCATATTTATCTCTTTACTCAACCAGGGGGCGGAAGAATCGTGTATAAACCAATTTAGAATGATGCGAAATGCTAGTGCCTCAAAATACTACGTATTTAAGGTTTGGGACGGATAGTAATATCTGTGGGAAGTAGGGGTGCTGAGGGTGCTGCAGCACCCCCTGATATATCAGAATTTAAATAATTTTTCTCTCCAAATTAGTGTACTAAAAAAAAAATACAATTGTGCCATTTGGTTTGCTAAATATAAGCAATTTGAAATGATGTACACTTTTACTTTTGATACTTAAGTATATTTTTCATTTGGGGCAGAAGGGTAGCCTAATGGTTAGAGCAGTGGACTAGCACCCGGAAGGTTGCAAGTTCAGATCCCTGAGCTGACAAGGTACAAATCTGTCGCTCTGCCCCTGAACAGGCAGTTAACCCACTGTTCCTAGGCCGTCATTAAAAGTAAGAATTGGTTCTTAACTGACATGCCCAGTTAAAAAATGTTTGACATTTTATTTTGATACTTTACAACCAAATACTTTTAGACTTTTACTCAAGTAGTGTTTTACCATGCAACTTTCACCTTTTCTTGAGTCATTTTCTATTAAGGTATATACAAGTATATATATATATACTTATATATATATATATATATCTTTTACTTTTACTCAAGTATGACAATTGGGTATTTTTTCCACCACTATGTACTAGGCCTGTATTACTCTTGTATGAGCAGAGAAAAATTATCATCAGAGTAGGGTGAAGAACTTCCTCAGCTTCTTCATCTTCCCCTTTCCTACCTTTTTGTTAATTTTATCTGGGATTGCTTACCTTGCCATATGAATTTTGTAACTGCACTATGAATTTTATCCCAAAAGCCAGAAGGGGGAGACATGGGAAGCATTGAATTACAGAAATTCAGCCATGGCAGAATATTCATTTTGACATTAGATATTCTGCCATTTAAAGCCAACAGATATAATATTTGAATAAAACATAATAATTTCAAACCCTGCTTACATTTGTATATGATCACATGTCTCTCTATTAGAACTATGTGTGGGAACAGATTTCCAAAATTAAAATCACTTGTAGCTGAATTCCTGGTGTTTTTACAGTCTTGTATATCCAACAATGAAAATGTTTTGGGCCAAATACAGGCTGTATCACAACCGGCAGTGATTTGGAGTCCCACAGGGCGGCGCACAATTGGCCCAGCGTCGTCCAGGTTTGGCCGGTGTGGGCCGTCATTGTAAATAAGAATGTGTTCTTAACTGGCTTGCCTAGTTAAATAAAGGTTAAATAAAAATATATATATAATAATTGGCTGCCATTTGGGAAACCGTGACCTACACCAAAATTGTTGTGAGACTTTGTGCCTATTTTTCTTCTGCGATGTTATCACACTGTAATAGTGAAGTCAAGCAATTGGATATGAGCAATTTATTATTTTTCTACTGGACCTGGATGTTGTCTTGCAGCTGCTGCGGCAGAATGAACAGGGGCGCTGGGCGCCGTGGGCTGTTCAGCTCAGCGGTTCTGCGTTAACTCCACCCCCGACAGAAGTTTGCAGCCCCGGATAAACTTCCAGTTCCCCTCTCTACCGACGAGTGCTCTTTTCCAGTTTACCATCCCACGTAGAGGCCCCATTTTCCAGAATGGAGTGCCGGTTGGGTTTAGCGATTTTAGTCGTTTGCCTCATCTCTTATGGCCTTTCGGATGTGCAGCTCAGTAGTAATGTTATTCTCGAGCCGTATGATCTGCTGTTCGACACAGCGGTAGAAGCATACTACAAGGGCGACTGGATGACGGTCATCCTGAACATGGAGCGGGCGCTTCGGAACAAGGCTGCGATACGCAGGGTGAAGGCGCATTGCCGGATAATTTGTGCAAACCAGAGCGCTTTCGGAGAGCCTTTATCCAGCATAGTTGTGACAATACCAGGCGCTGGCTCTGTGGAAGATCTTGGTTTTTTTCAAAAAATTATGAAAAGGGCTGATTGTGTAAATACCTGTGAAAGTGATAAAATTGGACCACCAACTATCCATAAAATCACTGAAGATGTGGACCTCGAGTTTAAGAAGAGAACCCCTTACAATTATCTTCAAGTCGCATACTTCAAGGTAAAAATTGTCGATCAAATGGGTCCTATGCATAATAAATGTTCATATATTTCATCGTGAAAAGAGTCGACAATATAGGTTCTTTGCATAATAAATGTTCAGACATTGCATAGGCTTGAAACAAATACAGCCAGTAAGTAGCCTCAATGTTGTGGATAAGATTCGCCTGCGTCATCTTATTGCACTTTTTGAAGTGGTCTACCATGCACATTTATCAACCACACTTGCATGTCAATATAAGAGCAATGTCACTTTTTATTTTGTCCAATTTCATTGAAACTAACACTAAGAAGCAAGTCGTTCACTATAAGTGCTCTGTTTTCCCCAACCCCCCAAGCCAAGCCGGCCGTGCCACGTCTCTAGGTGGAGTCTAGCTGTGTAGACAATTTACGTCCTACACTGGATTCTTCTCGATTTTGGGGCTTGTCATCAACATGCGCCGTAGATCTCATGCATGCTACTGTGCCATTCAAGAACTTATTCAACTTTTGACAGAATAGTCATGTTGTCACGCTCTGACCTTTAATATCTCTGTTTTCTTTATATTTTGGTTAGGTCAGGGTGTGAGGAGGGTGGGTATGCTAGTTTTGGAATTGTCTAGGGGTTTTGTATGTCTAGAGGTTTTGTAGGTATAGGTATTTATGTCTATGGTGGCCTGATATGGTTCCCAATCAGAGGCAGCTGTTAATCGTTGTCTCTGATTGGGGATTATATTTAGGTGGCCATTTTCCCTTTTGTGTTTGTGGGTTCTTGTTCTATGTTTAGTTGCCTGTCTGCACTACTCATATTAGCTTCACAGTTCGTTTTGTTATTTTGTTCGTTTGTTCTGTGTTCGTTCTTATAATAAAGAAGAATGTACGCTTACCACGCTGCACCTTGGTCCGATCATTATGACGAACGCGACACATGTATATATTTATGTGTTGTCTGTTTATAAAATTGTTATTACGTTGTAATAAGAGTAGTTGGCCCTATAAATTAAATACATGTAGCCTATAAAATGTTCCTGAATGTCAAAGGTCATATTCATAGCCTGTTTACGAATTTCAATAGATATGGGAAAAAATATGTAGGCCTTATGGCTTACATATTGGCTCCAATGCAGTCGTTTTTAACTCCATATTAAATAATTTCTGGATAACAATTAAATACCTTACTGTGAATGTTATCCATTAAAATGGTAAAAAAAGAAAAAAAAATTGCTTCTGAGCAAAGAGTAATTTCTCAAGGAATAATTATGACTGTGAGTGTTTGTTTCTGTACACCACTTACTGACTTTGTCAGGTATGGGTGTGTGCAAATCAAGGATGCAGAAAGACTGCCATCCCATCTGCCCCCATTTAATATAGCGTACGTTAACATAATTATTACTTCTAAACAAAAACACCTTTTGCGTTCTTATACGCTTACATGTTGGTATTATTGCAGTCGCTAAGATTATATTTGATTATATTTGCAGTCGCTAAGATGACCTATTTTGGACGCAGCAATTGTTAGCTAGACTGCTAACGTCATTGGCTGTAGCAAAAGCAATCAAAGAGCCATTTTACTGGTTGAAGACAAAGTTGATTATGTTTTTATGTATAATGCAGTTGATTTGTGATGATGACACAAACATTATGTTAAGCAGGACATTCATACAAGCCTTAAATTACAATTATAATCCAAAAGTAGTGTGAAATGCACTCATAAGCAACATGTAAATGGAGGCTTTTTTTGCTGGCATTCTATGGAAACTCCCAGAATTATTTTTATTTTTTGACTGAACTGGGCCTTTAAGTTAAACAACAACTATAAAAGAGACATATGGCCCCTGATTGAAGACTACTTACTATATTAAATAGGAGATTGACTAGTTTCCGAAAACAGCATGTTGGTGATTGCACACATTTCTTACACCATTCCAGGGGGTCTTGTAAAATACTTCTGAGACGTGGAGCATTTAGGGAAGCCTTTGGAGTCACAATGTGTATAAGGTTTATTCGACAGATACAGTATGCTGTATTAATGATTTGTTCACTAAATATCTCTCTTCCCTATGTAGATCAATAAGCTGGATAAGGCTGTGGCAGCGGCCAACACATTTTTCCTGGCCAACCCAGACCACATAGAGATGAGGCAGAACCTGGACTACTACAGGATGATGTCCGGAGTACAGGAGGAAGACTTTAAAGACCTTGAGGCCTGGCCTCACATGGTGAGACTGACACCACTAATCCCCAATAATGCACCCATTATCCCAGTGACAATGCACCTGTTATAACGGTAACTATGTACCAGTTATTCTAGTGACAATGTATCAGTTATCCCAGGAACAATGGACCAGCTATATACCATTTACAACATTTGGAACTGCACATAGTCAGACTGTAACCACTTAACAATTTGCCTACTTGGAACTGCCAAGCATTTGGGACAGGGGAAAGGGACCTTATTGGCACCAGGTTGGGTAGGGTCAACGGGTTGAATTAGAATGTGGCTGGGCTGCTGACTCCCTGCTTTGCTCTTTACTCTAACTCCCAGGCAGAGTTCCTTGCAGGGAAGCGGTACTACAGCTCAGACTCGTTCGGTCTGGCCATCGACCACTTTGAGGCAGCGGTGGAAGACTACTTCAGCGCGGACCAGGAGTGCCGGGCGCTCTGCGAAGGAGCTTACGACTACGACGGATACAACTACATGGAGTACAGTGCTGACCTCTTCCAGTCCATGACAGGTGTTAAGACAGACTAAATCCCAAAAGAACCCCATGCTAACATGTTGGATAAAAGCTTCAACCTTGTACTCTTGTGTCTGCCCATGTCACTGTCAGACCACTACATGCAGATTCTGAACTGTAAGCAGAGCTGTTCTGTGGAGCTAGCCTCCACTGCAGGAAAGGACAAGCCATTTGAGGATTTCCTCCCTTCCCACTTCAACTACCTACAGTTCTCCTACTACAACAGTGAGTCTCAGTCCCTATTCACTCTGCACCTACATGCCTTCTTAGAATCAGGGTGATTTTGCTTTCACAAATCAATGTGTCCTCTGCCCGGCTGTCTGCTCGTCTGTCTGTTTGATGTCTCTCTTTCTCTCAACCCCCCATCAGGTGAAAAGTATGAACAGGCCATAGAGTGTACTAAGACCTACCTGCTGTTCCACCCAGAAGAGGAGGTAATGAATCAGAACCTGGCCTACTACTCCGCTGTGCTGGGAGAGGACAAGGCTGCAGCCATACCTGCTAGACAGGTACACACACACACACACACACACACACACACACACACACACACACACACACACACACACACACACACACACACACACACACACACACACACACACACACACACACACACACACACACACACAAACACAAAAACAAACAAACAAATAAACAAACAAAACCTGCACCTTCCTACCTATCCCTCATGCCTCCAACCCACTTCTCTCCATCTCTTTTCCCTCCCAGGTGGTAAAACAGCACATTCAGCAGTCCCTGTTGGAGAAGGAGCTGCTTTACTTTGCTTTTGAAGTGTTTGGAATCACCTTTGTTGATCCAGTAGGTTACCATGTCTCTTATCTTCTCTTGTGTCTCACTGTTTCTACCAGCAAGACATCACCCTGATAGGGGACTGATGTCAGGTTGGTTTTAGCATGTATGATCTCACATCCTTCCCCTTCCTTTGCAGGATTCCTGGACCCCTGCAGACATTATGCCCCTCAAACTGAGAGAGAAGCAGAAGTAAGAGGAACACACACATTCAAGTCATTACAATTATCCTGTGCACCAGCCTCCACTAGTACATGCATGCTCTCAATATCAGACTAGGATCTGCTCCCCATTAATTTGGGGCTCCCGAGTGGCGCAGCAGTCTAAGGCACTGCATCTCAGTGCTGGAGGCGTCACTACAGACCCTGGTTTGATCCCGGGCTGTTTTTATTTTAATTTAATTTTACCTTTATTTAACTAGGCAAGTCAGTTAAGAAAAAATTCATATTTTCAATGACAGCCTTGGAACAGCCTGTTCAGGAGCCGAACAACAGATTTGTACCTTGTCAGCTCGGGGATTTGAACTTGCAAACTTCCGGTTACTAGTCCAACGCTCTAACCACTAGGCTACCCTGCCGTATCACAACTGACCGTGATCGGGAATCCCATAGGACGGCGCACAACTGACCCAGCATCGTCCGGGTTAGGGGAGTGTTACGACGTCATTGTAAAATAAGAATTTGTTCTTAACTGACTTGCCTAGTTAAATGTTAAATAAAAAAATAAAAAAATGTTTTTCTTGTAACCTCTTCTTTGGCGCCCTCTGCAGGGCAGACAGGGAGACTGCAGCAAGGATCACTGAGGAGATTGGGAATCTGATGAAGGAGATTGAAACTATGGTGGAGGAGAAGAATAAGGAGTCTACTGATATTGCCAAGATCGTACGAGAAGGTAAGATTTCCTGACAGCATTCTTTGTCCATAGTTTTTTGGAGGGTCACAGCATGAAGTTTGGGAATGTCAGTGGACTGTCTAGCACACTCTGACTGTACACTCTATATTCATTTCCCCTGTCTCCCTTCCAGGTGGTCCTCTGTTGTTTGATGACATCAAGATTACCATGTCGTCTAAGCAGCTGAATGGGTCTCAGAGGGTTCTACTGGATGGATTTATCTCGGAGAGCGAGTGCAGGGAGCTCACCCGCCTCTCTAATGTGAGTGGGAGCCCGGGTCAGGACTATCTGTCTGTGTGTTATTGTGTGTGTGTATGTTGACTGTGTGTTGGAGCGTGAGCTTCTGATGGTCTGTGTGTTAAAACTGTGTGCATGCTTCTGTCATTGTGTGTGCTGATGCTGTGTGTGTGTTTGTCTGTCAGGCGGCTGTGCTGAAAGGTGATGGGTACCGAGGCCTTCCTTCCCCACACTCCCCCAGCGAGAGCTTCCAAGGAATCACAGTCCTCAAGGCTATTAAGGTACATCACTGACCCTACACACTAAAGCCCTGATAACCCAACCATAACCAAAACACCACCAGCCCAGCACTGCCAACACTGACTCTAAACCAGCATGGTCAACTTCACCCAAACCCAACCCCCAACTAGTTTCATCTCTTAGCCTCAGCTTTATCTCCAACCTTTCTAAAGCCTCAGCCTAATGGCATCCATGTACAGTTACCAGTGAGTTGTCTATAAGAAAGCACCTATTTCTGATGATATTGTCCTGTTCTACAGTTTGGACAGGAGGGAACTGTGCCCCTGAAGAGTGCCCGTCTGTTTTTCGACATGAGTGAGAAGGTACGTAGGGTCCTGGAGTCGTACTTCCGTCTGGACTCTCCTCTCTACTTCTCCTACTCCCACCTGGTCTGCCGCTCCGCCATCGACGGTGAGAAACTCCACTACGACGGCCCTCAGGGGACAGTATTGTTGTGTATATCGAATCCAAGATGGGGCATTTAACCCCACATTAACCACCTGTCTGTATGAGTATATAGACATACAGTAAGATATGTTCCCATTCCCCTGTCTGTACAGAGAAGCAGGATGACCGTGACGACCTGAGTCACCCGGTTCATGCAGACAACTGCCTTCTGGTCTCTGAGCTCAACAAGTGCATCAAAGAACCGCCCGCATACACACACCGAGACTACAGGTACACACACACACACACACACACACACACACACACACACACACACACACACACACACACACACACACACACACACACACACACACACACACACACACACACACACACACACACACACACACACACACACACACACACACACACACACACACACACACACACACACACACACACACACACACGGCATATGCTTATAACATAGGTATCAGCAGCAAGTCTCATCATGCACCACTGTCGTTAAGACCCTTCTCTTGTTCCGGTTGTGTTTTAGCGCCATCCTCTATCTAAATGATGACTTTGAAGGAGGAGATTTCATTTTCACTGAACTGGATGCCAAAACTGTCACAGTAAGTTTCAATCAATGATGAAGGATTGAGGGATGCAGAGTAAAAACAGTTGATTTACTCTAAGGTGTAAGTTAATTGACCGTATGATGACTGATGTCACTGCCCTGTGTTGCCCAGGCGGAGGTGCGTCCTCAGTGTGGTCGTGTGGTTGGTTTTGGGGCTGGGGAGGAGAATCCTCATGGCGTGAGAGCGGTCACTAAGGGACAGAGGTGTGCTGTGGCCCTGTGGTTCACCCTTGACCCCAAACACGAGGAGAAGGTAAAATATCTATTAGTCAATCCATCTGGAGTTAAGTATAGTCTTTGTTTCTACCATGCTATATATTGTTTTGTAATCTGAGAGAGGGAGAGAGCAATGCTTTCCACTTATTGATTCATCTACATTTCATCAGTTTCTCTTGCTTCAGTCTTAGCTAATTTGTGTGTGTGTGTCTGTGTGTGTCTCCAGGAGCGGATCCAAGCTCAAGAGATGCTGAAGATGTTCTCCACTCCTACGGACGCAGAGTTCACAGAGACAAAGACAGAGAACTCCGAGCCACAGCTCACACTTCCTGACCAGGCTGTGCTTCTTGGTCAAGCTGCACCCCCAGTACAGGTGCAGGCAGACAAACCAGATGACAAACCAGCAGAGAAGAAGCCTGAGGAACCAGCAGAGAAGAAGCCTGAGGAACCAGCAGAGAAGAAGCCTGAGGAACCAGCAGAGAAGAAGCCTGAGGAACCAGCAGAGAAGAAGCCTGAGGAACCAGCAGAGAAGAAGCCTGAGGAACCAGCAGAGAAGAAGCCTGAGGAACCAGCAGAAACAGTCATTGAAAACCCAGCTGATAACCCAGAAGATAAAAAGGATGAGAAGCCGACAGAGAATCGGGCAGAAAAACAAATTGCTAAAGAGGGTGAAAAACCTATGTTGAAAGAGGCGGTCAAAACGAAAGCCAAAGCAGCCGACGCATCAAAGGCCAAAGCGACGACTAAAACAGCGGCTAAAGCAGGGGACAAAGCCAAGGCTAAACCAGCAGCAAAAACAAACGTCAAACATGCAGAAAGCAAAATGAAACCTCAAGCGACAGACAAAAAAGAGCAGAAGCCAGCTACAAAGAAGGCAGAGAAAGCCCCTGTCAAAAAGGTTTCCAAGGACTCTAAAACTGACCCCAAATCAGCCTCGGACTCACAGACAGACAAGGTTGAGCTATGAGACCAACAGCACCTGTGACTCTTACTCTGTGGTGTCTCTATTTTTCTACCGTTTGAATATATTTGCTAAGGTTTTCTCTGTGGGTGTGCTGGATAAAGATATGTAGTTGTTGGATATTGTTTTGGATGTTGTTTGTCTGCCCAGTGGCGGTGAAAAATGAACCAGGATAAGGTGTTGTAATGTAAGCCATACCATAATACCAAGGGACTGCAAACTCACTCTGATGGCTGATATCAACCAATCAATCAAATCAATGAATCAACCAATCAAATTGGATTTGTATAGTGCATTTCACAAATGCATTTGTCACAAAGTGCTAAATAGTAACCACCTTTAAATTCATATCCCAGACTCATGTGAACAATCTGTGTTGTTTTTATAGTGTTACTTTTGTGTAATGATTTGGAATTCTCTGTGCTATTTTGTACTGATTTTAAATAAACAGTTCTTTGCCTCAGGAATGGAAAGATATAATCTCCCAACAAAAAGAGATAAAAAAACCCCAGGAAAGACTGAAACTTCGATTCATGTGGATACATTAAAAAAGTCATGTTTTCATACTGAACAAAAATATGAACGCTACATGTAAAGTGTTGGTCCCATGTTTCATGAGCTGAAATAAAAGATCCCAGAAATGTTCCATATGCACAAAAAGCTTATTTCGCTCAAATTTTGTGCACAAATTTGTTTACATCCCTGGTAGTGAGCATTTTTAGAAGCTAATGAAACAGCATGATCATTAATTACACAGGTGCAACTTGTGCTGGGGGAAATAAAAGGCCACTCTAAAATGTGCAGTTTTGTCACACAACACAACAATGCCACAGTTTTGAGGGAGCATGCAATTGGCATGCTGACTGAAGGAATGTCTATTTGTTCATTTTTCTACGATAAGCCACCTCCAACGTAATTTTAGAGAATTTGGCAGTACATCCAACTGGCCTCAGAACTGCAGACCAGGAACTCCACATCCTGCTTCTTCACATGCGGGATCGTCTGTGGAGGGGTGCTGAGGAGTACTTCTGTCTGTAATAAAGTCCTTTTGTTTCCCGAAAAACTCATTCTGATTGGCTGGGTCTGGCTTCCCAGTGAGGGGATCTTGCTCCCAAATGGGTGCCCATGGCTATGCCCCTGCCCAGTCGTGAAATCCATAGATTAGCGCTTAATGCATTTGTTTACATTGACTGATTTCCTTCTATGAACTTGAAATTGTTGCATGTTGCGTTTATATTTTTGTCCAGTATACATTGGTGTTGCGTTTTCATGTAATAACTTAAGAGAACACTAGGTGGCAGAGAGGAACTGCCATGCCATCTCATGTACATCAGACAACACACACTTTTCTTTCTACTGAATATGTTGTATGTATGGACCCTCAGGGTTTAACTTCATCCTTAGGGTCCGGTCCGGTAACTCCTTAAATCATAGCTATGATTTTGTTATGGCTTTGTGGAGGTAATTTGAACTCCCAGGAGACCAACATAAGTTGTATGAAAGCCTGTTCAGACTATTGAGATGGCCCCTGGCCAACATGTCTGTTGTTGATCTCTGGTTAGTTAGCTACAGTATCTCCTCTCTTAGGATCCTGTTTATATCAAAATGCTGCTCCACCCTACGACCACTTTCTTAGTTTTAAATAGTTGAGCTGTATCAGGTCATGATAAGGTCTTTGGGGAAGTGAGATGAGCTGCTGAGTTTCCCTACAGAATTAGAATGAACAGAATGAACATTCCAATTCAAAGCACATTTCCATGGTGTTGGCAGTCTGGAAGCCATACTGGTTGTGAACAGTTTGAAATTGATCAATTAATGGTTATCTTCATAGAAATGAATGGAGATAACAGAACAATCATGGATGTTCCGTGGACATAACAACAGAATAACCATATCCAGGGTTCCTTGTCAAGACAATCAGCAAGTAATGTTGACATACTTGTCTGTTGGCCATATTGGTTGTGTCTAGAAAGATCATATAGATTTGAGTTTGTCCATTCTGGGCATTGTGTTTCTATGGTTTCCTCAGTCCTGAGCCTGTGGGTGGAACAGTAATAATGCTGGGTCCTGTGCCGGAGCGTCTGTGTGGGTTTAGCATGTGGATGAAGTCATGCCTGCACAGAGTAGAGCAGCTATCTACACACACATGGACGCACTCACGAACACACATGTACTGTAACAGGTCAAACATCCCAGTTATTCAGCAGCGCAGAAAAGGAGGCATTTGTCAGACCTATTGCCCATGTGGAGATTAGTGTGTGTGTGTGTATGTGTGTGTTAATTTCTATGTGTATGTGTGTGTTAATGTCTATGTGTATGCGTGTGTGTGCATATGCATGTAGACTTGTGGCTAGTTATTTTGAAATCTTCATCATCTCCCTAAAGGAAAGCCTTGGGGTGGTTGAGGGTGATTTGGGTGGCTTCAATGAAGGTCTTCATGCAGCTGTGCTGGGTATGAACTGGCCCTCTTCCCTTACTGCCTGGGTGGTGGCCTGTGAGTGAGTGAGTGAGTGAGTGAGTGAGTGAGTGAGTGAGTGAGTGAGTGAGTGAGTGAGTGAGTGAGTGAGTGAGTGAGTGAGTGAGTGACAGAGTGAGAGAGAGAGTTTGACTGTTTGCGTCTTTGTCTCTGTATCTCTCTCTGTGCTTTGTTTGTGTTTCTCTGTGTTCTGGGTTCTGATCCAGAAAGAGACACAGGCCACTTTGTCTCTCTGTGTGTTTGTGGTGTATGGGTTTGACCATTGTTCCAAAGACCTGCAGAGAGAGAGGAGTGTGAGAGAAAGCAAGAAACAAGAGTACAGTAGACATAGAAGAAAAATCTGAGATTAGTACAAGTCTTGCAGAGTGCAGGCCGATGTTGGAGCCAGCTTTCTCAAGTGTCTCCATGTGTGTGTATATCTGTGTGTGACTGTATCCGCAACTGTGGATATCAAACTTTGTGTTGTTGCACGTACATTACTTTTACATGTGTATTAGTGTGAGTGTGGATTGTGGTGTATCTGCATGTGTGTGTGTGTTGTGAAGTTAATTCCCTTTGCTCATGGACAAGGCCACATATGAATGACAAAAAAGTAGAAAATTCCCCTTTCTGGTTTCCATGGAGATAGAGTGGGCATGGAGACGGCAGTGGCAGGATTGGGCCGCAAACAGCGGGATGTAGTGCTGAGATTAACTACGACTTTTTGTGTGTGTGAGAACAAGACCCAACTCCGAGACATACTGTAACAGTGTTCAAATTGAGCTGGTCACAGCAGGAAGAGGCGCTGAGATTAACTCCCACTCTCCTACTCTGTGAGTGTGAAAAGTGGAGACTAAAGTGGAGGCTAAAGTAACAGGCTAAAGTGGAGGCTAAAGCAGTAGGCTAAAATGAAGGCTAAAGTAGAAAGCTAAAGTGGAGGCTAAAGCAGTAGGCTAAAGTGAAGGCTAAAATAGAAGGCAAAAGTGGAGGCTAAAGTGGAGGCTAAAGTAACAGGCTAAAGTGGAGGCTAAAGTAACAGGCTAAAGTGGAGGCTAAAGCAGTAGGCTAAAGTGGAAGGCTAAAGTGGAGGCTAAAGTGGAGGCTAAAGCAGTAGGCTAAAAGTGAAGGCTAAAATAGAAGGCTAAAGTGGAGTCTAAAGCAGCAGGCTAAAGTGAAGGCTAAAGCAGTAGGCTAAAGTGAAGGCTAACGTAGAAGGCTAAAGTGGAGGCTAAAGTAACAGGCTAAAGTGGAGGCTAAACTAACAGGCTAAAGTGGAGGCTAAAGCAGTAGGCTAAAGTGGAGGCTAAAGTGGAGGCTAAAGTGGAGTCTAAAGCAGCAGGCTAAAGTAACAGGCTAAAGTGGAGGCTAAAGCAGTAGGCTAAAGTGGAGGCTATAACGTAGAAGGCTAAAGTGGAGGCTAAAGAAACAGGCTAAAGTGGAGGCTAAAGCAGCAGGCTAAATTGGAGGCTAAAGTAGCAGGCAAAAAGGGGAGTGACATGGCCTCCCATGACACCTCCTTTTGGGGAAGACAAGAGGACTGAAAGAAGACTTTCTGTTGTTGATAAGGGAGGCTGGGTGGACTAGTACTGGTTCTTGGTTTGTATTGAAGAAGCATTGCAGTCACTACATTGCCCCAGGGTATAAGTGTTTAAAGTGCAGTACTGAGCTCTATTTTATCTGTATTCTGTTTCACTGAACGGTTTCCTGTGTCCCCTCTAGCTGTGTGGCACAAATTTCTGGCCATATCCACGAGTCCACCAAGAGAGAAGCACTGCACCTTCTACAGACCACACCAATCCAGAACACTGCCCCGCTACACACCACCCCAATCCAGAACACTGCCCCTCTATACACCACCCCAATCCAGAACACTGCCCCTCTACACACCACCCCAATCCAGAACAGGTACACTCCCTTAAGCTTCAGACAGCATTTTGAGGACTATTCACACTCAGACATGAGCAGTTGCAGTATGGTTGAGGACATCCCGGTCAGTCCAGATCTGCTGTAAATCATCACAAAAGCTGCCTAGCTGCCTGGTCTCATATCTAAAACCAACCTTCTGTTAGTGGGACAGAGGAGCTTATTGTTGGCTGTTTATTCGGACGGATGCCAGTTCGATGACTTCAGGCTTTGCCATGAACTGTCTCCTTATTCCCCCTAAGACTGGGATCACGGCCGTGCCGGCTTCGGGATGGGACCAGTGGTATAGGCCTGGCTGCCTGGGGCTGTCTTACAGCTCTATGGACCTGGGTTAGAAGGGTCCAGGAGTGTGCCTGGAGATGGAGAAACTGGGTCATAACGGGCTTGGGCTGGGATCACACTGGTATGGTTGGGGCCTGGCTTATAGAGGTCCATGGAGGGTCAAAGGGGTTGAGGACATACAGTTGAAGTCGGAAGTTTACATACACCTTAGCCAAATACATTTGAACTCAGTTTTTCACAATTCCTGACATTTAATCCAGTAAAAATTCCCTGCCTTAGGTCAGTTAGCATCACCACGTTATTTTAAGAATGTAAAATGTCAGAATAATAGTAGAGGGAATTATTTATTTCAGCTTTTATTTCTTTCATCACATTCCCAGTGGGTCAGAAGTTTACATACACTCAATTAGCATTTAGTAGCATTGCCTATTGTTTAAACTGGGTAAAACTTTCGGGTAGCCTTCCACAAGCTTCCCACAATACGTTGGGTGAATTTTGGCACATTCCTTCTGACAGAGCTGGTGTAACTGAGTCAGGTTTGTAGGCCTCCTTGCTCACACACACGTTTTCAGTTCTGCCCACATATTTTCTATAGGATTGAGGTCAGGGCTTTGTGATGGCCACTCCAATACCTTGACTTTGTTGTCCTTAAGCCATTTTGCTTCAACTTTGGAATTATGCTCGGGGTCATTGTTAATTTGGAAGACCTATTTGCGACCAAGCTTTAACTTCCTGACTGATGTCTTGAGATGTTGCTTCAATATAGCCACACAATTTTCCTACCTCATGATGCCATCTATTTTGTGAAGTGCACCAGTCCCTCCTGCAGCAAAGCACCCCCACAACATGATGCTACCACCCCCGTGCTTCACGGCTGGGATGGTGTTCTTCGGCTTACAAGGCTCCCCCTTTTTCCTCCAAACATAACGATGGTCATTATGGCCAAACAGTTCTATTTTTGTTTCATCAGACCAGAGGACATTTCTCTAAAAAGTACAATCTTTGTCCCCATGTGCAGTTGCAAACCGTAGTCTGGCTTTTTTTATGGCGGTGTTGGAGTAGTGTGTTCTTCCTCGCTGAGCGGCCTTTCAGGTTATGTCGATATAGGACTCGTTTTACTGTGGCTATAGATACTTTTGTACCTGTTTCCTCCAGCATCTTCACAAGGCCCTTTGCTGTTGTTCTGAGATTGATTTTCACTTTTTGCACCAAAGTACGTTCATCTCTAGGAGACAGAATGCGTCTCCTTCCTGAGCAGTATGATGGCTGCGTGGTCCCATGGTGTTTATACTTGTGTACTATTGTTTGTACAGATGAACGTGGTACCTTCAAGCATTTGGAAATTGCTCCCAAGGATGAACCAGACTTGTGGAGGTCAACCATTTTTTTCTGAGTTCTTGGCTGATTTCTTTTGATTTTCCCATGATGTCAAGCAAAGAGGCACTGAGTTTGAAGATAGGCCTTGAAATACATCCACAGGTACACCTCCAATTGACTCAAATTATGTCAATTAGCCTATCAGAAGCTTCTAAAGCCATGACATAATTTTCTGGAATTTTCCAAGCTGTTTGAAGGCACAGTGTATGTAAACTTCTGACCCACTGGAATTGTGATACAGTGAATTATAAGTTAAATAATCTGTCTTTAAACAATTTTTGGAAAATTACTTGTGCCATGCACAAAGTAGATGTCCTAATCGACTTGTCAAAACTATAGTTTGTTAACAACAACTTTGTGGAGTGGTTGAAAAATGAGTTTTAATGACTCCAACCTAAATGGTGGAGGCTAGGGATGGGTCTGGGGAAGGTACCACGGCAGTTGGTTCCCTGTGTGGGTACTCTGTGTACTCTGAGACAGTGTCTAGTGCACTTGAGAAACAGGGCTGCATAGTTTTTGAAGGTCTTTGTGATATATTACTCGCATTTCCTGGTGTCACCCTCCATCACCAAGCCCATGGTATGGTGTAGAACAGTGTAGAACAGGGGAAAATATACACAGGCCCCTGGAGAGCAACCGGGATTCTGGGAGCTTCTTTGTTCAACAGAAGATGTCACCACTGGTTGTTATGACAACAGCATAACGATGCCTGGCCCTCCGTCAAAAAGCTAAAGAGACAGATGGCAGGAAAATGGCAGAGGAGAGAGAGGGAGAGGGGGAGGGAGAGAGGAATGTGTGAGAGATAGAAGAGAACATGTTAAGTATAGAAAGGGTTACTGCCTCTAAATGTACAGTGCCTTCAGAAAGTATTCACACCCCTTGACTTTTTGTGTCACTGGTCTACACTCAATACCCAATAATGTCAAAGTGGAATTATGTTTTTTGAAAATGTTAATAAATTAGTAAATTAAATGAATAAAAAATTAAAAGCTGAAAAATCTTGAGTCAATAAGTATTTAACCCCTTTGTTATGGCAAGCCTAAATAAGATCAGTAGAAACAAATTGCTTAACAAGTCACATTATAAGTTGCATGGACTCACTGCATGCAATATTGTGTTTGACATGATTTACCAAGTTTAATGGCTGTGATTGGAGAAAACTGATGATGGATCAACAACATTGTAGTTACTCCACAATACTAACCTAATTGACAGAGTGAAAATAAGGAAGCCTGTACAGAATACAAATATTCCAAAATAAGCATCCTGCTTGCAACAAGGCACTAAAGTAATACTGCAAATAATGTGGGAAATAATGTCCTGAATACGAAGTGTTATGTTTGCGGCAAATCCAATACAACACATTACTGAGTACCACTCTCCATATTTTTAAGCATAGTGGTGGCTGCATCATGTTGTGGGTATGCTTGTAATCGTCAAGGACTGGGGAGTTTTCAGGATAAAAAAGAAACAAATGGAGCTAAGCACAGGCAAAATCCTAGAGGAAAACCTTGTTCAGCCTGCTTTCCACCAGACACTGGGAGATGAATTCACTTTTCAGCAGGACAATAACCGAAAACATAAGGACAAATCTACACTGGAGTTTCTTACTAAGAAGACAGTGAATGTTCCTGAGTGGCCGAGTTACAATTTTGACTTAAATCTACTTGAAAATCTATGGCAAGACCTGGAAATAGTTGTCTAGCATTGATCAACAACCGATTTGACAAGAATAATGGACAAATGTTGCACAATCCAGATGAGGAAAGCTCTTAGAGACTTCCCAGAAAGAGTCACAGCTGGAATCGCTGTCAAAGGTGCTTCTACATAGTACTGACTCAGGGGTGAGACTACTTATGAAAATTAGATATTTCTGTATTTTATTTTCAATAAATGTGCAAACATTTCCAAAAACATGTTTTCACTGTCATTATGGAGTATTGTCATTATTTAATCCATTTTGAATTCATGCTGTAACACAAGACAATTTTGAATAAGTCAAGGGGTATGAATATTCTCTGAAGGCGCTGTAGATGCATTTTACCAAGCAATTGCTACTCATGCCATCAACCGCAACTCTCTTCACTCTCTTTCTGACATCAGCTACATTACACATATTTGGGATGGCTAAGAATAAAAATGTAGTGTGGAGTGTGAGAAAGTTCATGCAGACTGCCATGGGTCACGTACACACACACACACACACACACACACACACACACACACACACACACACACACACACACACACACACACACACACACACACACACACACACACAATCAATCTAGGGACGTGACCATCCGTTATTCTGTTTACATCCAACATAACAAATAAAACCCTTTTCAGGGATTTGTGGATCTTTGTTAGGTGGATGGAGGTAAGGCAGACGACACAGACCTCCCCCTTCCTGGTCTCCATATATTGTTTTCCTCCTCATTTCCTCTCTCTTTAAACGTGAAGTTTAAGGAGGTATGTGAGGATGAGAGAGAAAGGTAGGCTGAGGATGAGGGTATTCCTCCAGTATTTGGTTAAGGCCAGATGGCTGGAGAATGGTGTCTGTAGCCCCTAGTCTGTGTACTCTGCTCCGAGGGCAGAGAGAGGAATGCCTGTCTTTTCTTTGGTCTTTGGCTGAGTGGAGAGTTTGAGGGCTGCTCTATAATACTGGATTAGCATCCACATTCCCCCTTAATCTCCCCATTCTCAGCCTCAGCTGTTCACCCCCAGGCCCATGCCACTATACCACCAAGACCTGCGTGTTGATGTTGGGACTAGCTAACCCCCTCTTTGACGCTCTCCCTTAGCAGCCGGAGAGCCAGAGGCAGGTGGACTCACTAGAGAGAGGGCTTCCAGAGGTGAAGGGTGGTAGAGACCGGTTGGAGAGGGGCAGAGTGGGTGGAGGAGAGCAGAGAGGGGGCCGGAGAGTGGTGAAGGGAGGGCAGAGAGGGTTGGAGAGGGGCAGATGGGGTGGAGGGGGCAGAGAGGGTTGGAGAGGGGCAGAGAAGGGGTGGAGCGGGGCAGGAAAGTGGTGGAAGGGGGCAGAGAGGGGCTGAAGGGGGCAGAGGGGATGTCTGAAGAGGCATCCTCCAGACTAAAATAGGCTTTTCCGGGGAGTAGGGTAAGAGTGGGGAACCAAGGGCCTCGGATGAACTGTTGGCTACAATGGCTCCATCCGGCCCCAAACAAATGTACCTCAGCCCCCTATGAAAGGGCCCCTCTTACCCTCTTTCTACCCCTCTTATTCTCCCCCCTTTCTTCTCCTCCTCTATTGACCCTTCTCTCCTCCACTCCTCCCCCTCACACACTTTCACACTCACCACATACGCTGCTGCTACTGTCTATTATCTATCCTGTTGCCAAGTCACTTTACCCTTGCCTATATGTACAGTACATACTGTAGCTACCTCAATTACCTTGAAACCCTGCACACCAACTCAGTACTGGTACTCCCTGTTGTCATGTTCGTCGTATTGAGGAGACCAATAGGAATACATATTACTTTTAATAAAGACGGACACTAAACAAACTATACAATTGAACATGACACTATACTACAACTGTGCCGACACAGGCAACTAGACATAGACAATAACCCACGAAATACCCAAAGCAGATGGCTGCCTAAATATGGTTCCCAATCAGAGACAACGATAAACACCTGCCTCTAATTGAGAACCAATCTAGGCAACCATAGACATATATAAACACCTAGATGATAAACAACCCCATAAACCTACAAAACCCCTAGACAGTACAAAAACACATACATCACCCATGTCACACCCTGACCAAACCAAAACAATAAAGAAAACAAAGAATACTCAGGTCAGGGCGTGACACCTGTACATAGCCATGTTATTTTTGTTTGTTATTCACTGTGTATTTATTCCTTGTGTCACTAATTATATTTTTTTATCTTTAACTCTGCATTGTTGGAGAAGGACCCGTAAGCATATCACTGTTAGTCTACACCTGTATATTTTATTTTATTTTATTTTGATTTGATTCTCCTCCAGGTCCCTTTGAGAGATCCCCACTGCCGAGGGCTCTCAGAGTCACTGGGAAACAGATGGAGTGTACACTCCCTGTAGCAGAACCCTTTTGGATTCCCTGTAGAACCTGTGGAAAGGGTTCTACCTGGAACCAAAAAGGTTTCTTCAAAGGGTTATCTTAAAAGGGGACAGCCGAAGAACCATTTTTAGGTTCCAGATATCACCTTTTAAGACACTCAGCCTGCACACGATGGAGAGAGCAGAGAAAGTCCCCTGGTCTGGAGATGGGGAGGAGAGAGAGAAGAGGAGGAGAGGAAGGGGTGGTGAAAACAGGCATGGTGATGAGAAGAGTAGGAGAGGGAAGAGAAGGAGGAGATTGGGGATGTGGAGAGGAAGAGGAAGACGAGAGGGAAAGGGTAGGAGAGGAAAGAGATTTTTGTGCTCTTTCCCACGTAAAGGAGCCAGCGGGGCAGTGAGGTGCGACTCAGACCCCTAGAACTACAGTTAGTAGAACTAACGTTCCCTTTGAAAGCATTGTTCCATGGTGGGTGGACCTGCTGCACCAGTCAGTGTACCCTTCATCTCTCAGACATCAGCCTTTTGTCTTAGCATTCTGCGCCTGCAATAAAGGCACGTTCTACTGTAATGCCACTATTGGTGGACATTGAGAATGAATTAGTCGACCTGGACCTTAGTCCCTTTCTGCTCAAGGTCAAGATTAAAAGTTTTGTTGACCATTTGAAATGGATATCTTTGTATGGTTTACATTACATACCTCAGTCACATACAGTACATAGCATGTAGTGCTGCGCGATTAGTGCTTTTTGAGGTTTGTTCAGTTTTGGTTCAATTCTTTAAAAATAATCACAGTTTTGATTATTCTTTAAACATTAAATGCATTATGAAATAATGATGTTTTAATGATTTTAGAGCTTTTTAAAAGAAATTTCAAAGCCACGATTAGTGAATACTCAATTGTCAAAATACATTTTCCATTCTCTGTCTGGCCCACATTAGGTAGACATCAATAGAAAAAAATGAAATGACTATGAAATAATAAAATATTTCAGATAGTGTATATTACTTAGTTTATATTTGATGACTTTATTATTTTTAATTCCTTAAAGTCATCATCTCATCTCTGCTCAGGTAGTAGCAGCCAGCCAGACAGTTATCTATGTGCTCCCTGTACTGTACTGTCTTTAGTCATCCTATTTAGTTAGCCTGCCTAAATATGCTGCAGTGCAGAGCTGTCTGACAAAATCATTCAAATCAAATCAAATGTTATTTGTCACATACACATGGTTAGCAGATGTTAATGCGAGTGTAGCGAAATGCTTGTGCTTCTAGTTCCGACAATGCAGTGATAACCAACAAGTAATCTAACTAACAATTCCAAAACTACTGTCTTATACACAGTGTAAGGGGATAAAGAATATGTACATAAGGATATATGAATGAGTGATGGTACAGGGCAGCATAGGCAAGATACAGTAGATGGTGTCGAGTACAGTATATACTGTACATATGAGATGAGTATGTAAACAAAGTGGCATAGTTAAAGTGGCTAGTGATACATGTATTACATAAGGATGCAGTCGATGATATAGAGTACAGTATATACGTATGCATATGAGATTAATAATGTAGGGTAAGTAACATTATATAAGGTAGCATTGTTTAAAGTGGCTAGTGATATATTTACATCATTTCCCATCAATTCCCATTATTAAAGTGGCTGGAGTTGAGTCAGTGTCAATTGACACTGACTCAACTCCAGCCACTTTAATAATTTGACTAGTTCTTCAGTCTCTGCCCTCATCATTGTGTTGTGTACATTCCTCTCTCATGCGGTCTATGCGGTCTGTGTCTATCTAACCTAATGTAGCAGGCATAAAAGTGTTTCCGTCCAGAGATCTGTATATAATGACGAGATGCTCATGTCTCCGCCATAACAATAGAAGTTGTTGTCCCAAAGGCAGGAAGGCAGGTAAAAGTTTATTTCCAAAATAAACCAATAGAAATGCATTGGGATTATTTTGGACAAATTTTTGGCAAGAGTGAAACCTCTCGCTTCGCCTCTTCCTCTCTGATCCATCTCTGCCCTAGCCGGAAAAAAATTGCGCAATCGATTATGGTCATTATAGCTAATAAGAATGTTTACGTGATGAACTAGGTTGAATATTTGTTCAATGAAAACTACAACTCCCTTCAGCACAGCGTCCCATACAGTTCGAGAGTTGATTTTTCTCATGAATTATTTGATTTCTCCCTAGAGCTCACAAAACTAAAAAACTAAATGGAATTCAAGTAATTTTATTAGTTGATTGATTATTAGTTGATTAATAACTGAGCCCCCCCCATAATGTTGCCACTACCGTCTCTTATGACTAAAAATAACTTCTAGACGTCAGGACTGCGATTACTCACCACAGACTGGCAGAATCCTTTTTTTCCTTTAACGAGTCTGACGAGCCCGACTCAAATGATATAGTGCTTTCACGGGAACAGGCCCAGATCCCCGTGATTTGCGTGAAGAGAAGGCAGAGAAAAAGGGGCCAGGGGGCGGGCAGCCTTCTGAGAATTCATAGGCGACCAGATAAACCTCCACTTCCTTCCATTTTGCTAGCAAACGTGCAATCTTTGGAGAATAAAATAGATGACCTACGCGGAAGATTAAACTACCAACGGGACATTCAAAACAGTAATATCTTATGCTTCACGGAGTCTTGGCTGAATGACGACACTATCAACATACAGCTGGCTGGTTATACGCTGTACCAGGATAGAACAGCGGCGTCTGGTAAGACAAGAGGCGGCGGACTATGGCTGGGCGATATATCAAGTTTTTTAGAGCAATATGGAAAATGCCTATATCGCAAGAATCGAGGTTCTGTTATAATGTTGTATGTTTTACAAATGCAGCATCTCACTGTCTCTTCTCTGTCAGTCCAATGTCGAATCATATCCCAATTGTGTGACGACACGTGGACAGAGGTTATCCACCAATCACAACCCTAGACAGCACTTCACAAATTGTAACCAAGCTGGAGAAGTGTAGTGGTGGTAAAACTTCCACCAAAATGGAAAATGAGGAAGCCAGCTCAGCCTCTCGTGAGGATGAAATCATACCCAAAAAGGGCCGCAATGTTTTTTCAGTAATATGGGAGTGGTTTGTGTTGAAGAGGTCTGATGTTCAGCAAACAAATGTCCTGTGCAAAATGTGTCAAAAGACGATTGCTATGAAAAGCAGCAGCACAACAAACCTCTTCCATCACCTGCAACTGAAACAAGCTGTTGAATGGGAGGAATGTGTGAGAATAGGCAATGCCGATTCCAGTCACCCGATTCCTAAAACGTCTGCTGAAAGACAAACTATCATAGCTGCATCCTTTACAAACATAATCCCTTATGAAAAGAAAAGTTTGAGGTGGAAGGAGATAACGGATGCAGTGACCTATTACATAGCGAAAGATATGGTCCCAATCTTTACAATAGAAAAGCTAGGCTTTTAAAAGCTGCTAGGTACAGTTGACCACAAATATCAGCTGCCAAGCTGCATGCTGTACTTGTCACATTATTGAAAATGCTGCTATTCGTTATTCTTTTCAGAGAATGGTGTGAAAGACTCCCGAGTTGACCGTTCCATTGGGTTGTGCAAGAAGGTGTTCAGCACTTTTTCCTTCAGCTGGAAGAAGAGGAGAGACTTGTCTGTAGCACAGGCTGAGCTCAGTCTACCCCCTCACCAGCTCATCACAGAGTTCACAACCAGGTAGTTGTCAAGACAGAAGATGATAGAACAAATCCTGGAACAAGAAAATGCCATAGCCCGGGTCCTGTGCAAAAATGCATCAACAAAAGGGCATTTCGTATTTCTTTCATACATTTTTTACTTAAATCCAATGAAATAAATTCATGTTAGTTGACAACTCAACCAAATGTAAATCAAAACTAGACGTTGAACTGATGTTTGTGCCCATTGGGAAGCCTCACATTGTTGATGATTAGTTAAGTGAGAGGTCCAAACTAAGCCCTAGTCCTTCACTGTAGTGTCATCGCACTGCTCTTGTTGCTGCTCTTCACATTAGTGGAGGGAAACAATGTTGACCTGGTGAATGAACAGAGCAAACAACAGTCTCTTCAGAGCTACTTGAGGGCAATTCCACAGTAACAGAGTGACGCTGAGACTCAGATCTTTCCCTTTACAGATGTAGGATCTTAATTTGATCCCCCTGTTGCAGGAGAACTTTCCTACAATGCAGGACATTTCAAACTTGTAGTGAATTTGAAGTTTTAAGAGGCTTCTGAAGCTTGTAATATCCACTTAGACAAAGTTTGGTAACATTGCATCTGCAATGTTCTTCAAGTAAATGTGTTTTTGTAAAAATGTCTGTTTAAAAAAATCTTAGTCTTAGCATCACTCTGTTACCATGGAATTGCCCTTGACCCCTATGCTCCTCCGCTAGCAGAGGAGAGGAGTCCTCCTCGGGACACAATCATACATTATTCATCACTGGCCTCAATTAGGAAACTGTTCATTCAAATGGCTGCTCCTCCTCTGTAGGTTGTGTGTTCTGGATGTAATACATTCAACTCTACTGCGCAGTACTGTAGATTCTGTGTTCTGAACATAATGTTAAATTCTACAAGTTTCATCCCTAGTAGGGCCAGATTTCCCAGCTGACCACATGGCCATTGTCCTTGTTATAAGAATTTCACAAAGTGAATAATACATCTTACATCTTGCTTGTAGAAAACAAAATGTAAACAGCATTAATTAACTGGATGAATGCTGATACCTACTAGAACTTCAGAGTTATGGGCCAACCTCAGTACAGGCAATGGTTCAATTACTAGAACAAAACTTAAAGTCAACTTGTAAAGACGCCTCTGTTTTTCTACCATCTCTGAGCTCTGACTGTGAGTTCAGGGGAAACACTATTTTCACATTACTTCGATACCGGAGTGACTTTTCGTAGCAGGTTAGGAGAACTGACACAGCAGGTTATGAGAATTAACATAGCTGGTTAGGAGACTGAGGTTAATATTAGAAAAGGGGATGTCTAGTCAGTTGCACAACTGAATGCATTCAACTGAAATGTGTCTTCCGCATTTAACCCAGCCCCTCCTAATCAGAGAGGTGTGGAGTGCTGCCATAATCAACATCCATGTCTTCGGCACCCAGGGAACAGTGGGATAACTACTTTTCTCAGGGGCAGAACAACAGATTTTTACCTTGTCAGCTCAGAGATTTGATCTAGCAACCTTTTGGTTACTGGCCCAACACTCTAACCAATAGGCTACCTGGGTTAGAGTTAGCAAAAAAATCCTCTCCTAACCTGCTATGAAAATCACTTCTTATCGAAGTGGTGTGAAAAGTGTGTCCTTTGAGTTCAGCTAATCCAAAACCAAAGCAGCTCAACAGCCAATGAGAATGGCCCAGTCACTGATGTTACGCAATCCCACCCCAATAAGGTTTACATGTACACACACACACCTCGCGGTAACCCTGACAACCATAGCACGGGCTAATTTGATAGGGCTGTAAATCTCTAACCTTGTCTGTGTCATTAGCTGGTTTCCTGTTTAGGAGAATAACCTGCAGGAAGGAAGCCTGGGAAAACAGCCTGGATGACTCCCAAATGGCCCCTCCATTTGTGCGTTCATGCATGCCTTCGCCATTTGCACAAGTGTCCCAAAGCTGAGGGAGTGAAAATGGTCAAGGGGGTAGGGGCTAATTAGACCGTAAGACAGCCACCTCTAACGAGCCAACAAGACTGCAGGTTTGAGATCCCAATATTTTTGCTTAAGAGCGAAGTGCTATCCCAATATTTTTAGAGATCGCACAATTTCATAAAGAATAATGGAGAGGGCTGCCTAATTATACTGCACAAATATATAAATGCAACATGCAACAATTTCAAAGATTTTACAGAGTTACAGTTCATATAAGGAAATCAATCAATTGAAATACATTCATTAGGCCCTAGTTTATGGATTTCACATGACTGGTAATACAAATATGCATCGGTTGGTCACAGATACCGTTTAACTCCACTGTATTCACATCCTACCATACCTTTGTCTGTACATTATGCGTTGAATCTACTATACATCGCCCAGAAACCTGCTCCTTTCACTCTCTGTTCTGAATGTACTAGACAACAAGTTCTTGTAGCCTTTAGCCGTACCCTTATCCTACTCCTCCTCTGTTCCTCTGATGATGTAAAGGTTAATCCAGGCCCTGCAGTGCCTAATTCCACTCCCATTCCCCAGGCGCTCTCATTTGTTGACTTCTGTAACCCTAAGTTTGTTTTATTCAATGCTTTCTTCAGCACACTCTGTCAACCTGGATGTCCTAGCCATGTCTGAATCCTGGCTTAGGAAGGCCACCAAAAACCCTGAAATTTCCATCCTTAACTATAACATTCTCCGACAAGATGGAACTGCCAGGAGGGGCGGAGTTGCAATCTACTGCAGAAATAGCCTGCAGAGTTCTGTCTTACTATCCAGGTCTGTGCCCAAACAATTTGATCTTCTACTTTTAAAAATCCACCTTTCCAGAAACAAGTCTCTCACCGTTGCAGCTTGCTATAGACCACCTTCTGCCACCAGCTGGGCCCTAGACACCATATGTGAATTGATTGCCCCCCATCTATCTTCAGAGCTCATGCTGATAGGTGACCTAAACTGGGACATGCCTAACACCCCAGCCATCCTGGTATCCTGGAAGGATATTGACCTCATTCCGTCAGTAGAGGATGCCTGGTTATTCTTTAAAAGTGCTTTCCTCACTATCTTAAATAAGCATGCCCCATTCAAGAAATGTTGGACAGGCCTCCCGGGTGGTACAGTGGTTAAGGGCACTGTACTGCAGTGCCCGCTGTGCCATCAGAGACTCTGGGTTCACGCCCAGGCTCTGTCGTAACCGGCCGTGACCGGGAGGTCCGTGGGGCGATGCACAATTGGCCGAGCATCGTCCGGGTTAGGGAGGGATTGGCCGGTAGGGATGTCCTTGTCTCATCGTGCACCAGCGACTCCTGTGGCAGGCCGGGCACAGTGCACGCTAACCAAGGTTGCCAGGTGCACGGTCTTTCCTCTGACACATTGGTGGGGCTGGCTTCCGGGGTGGATGGCGCTGTGTTAAGAAGCAGTGCGGCTTGGTTGGGTTGTGCATTGGAGGACACATGACTTTCAACCTTCGTCTCTCCCGAGCCCGTACAGTAGCTACTAAAAACAATTAGATGAAATTGGGGAGAAAAAAAATAAAAAAATAAAATGTAGGACCAGGAACAGATATAGCCCTTGGCTCACTCCAAGCCTCCATGCCATTGACCAGCACAAAAACATCATGTGGAGTTCTGCATGAGCATTGAATAGCCCCCGTGATATGCAACTTTTCAGGGAAGTTAGGAACCAATATACACAGGCAGTTAAGAAAGCAAAGGCTAGCTTTTCAAGCAGAAATTTGCATCCTGTAGCACAAACTCCCAAAAGTTCTGGGACACTGTAAAGTCTATGGAGAATAAGAGCACCTCTTCCAGCTGCCCACTTCACTGAGGCTAGGAAACACTGTCACCACCGATAAATCCACTATAATTGAGAATTTCAATAAGCATTTCTCTACGGCTGGCCATGCTTTCCACCTGGCTACCCCTACCCTGGTCATCAGCCCTGCACCCCCCACAGCAACTCGCCCAAGCCTCCCCCATTTCTGCTTCACCCAAATCCAAATAGCTGATGTTCTGAAAGTGCTGAAAAATCTGGACCCTTTCCAAATCAGCATGGATAGACAATCTGGACCCTCTCTTTTTAAAATTATCCGCCGAAATTGTTGCAACCCCTATAACTAGCCTGTTCAACCTCTCTTTCGTATTGTCTGAGATACCCAAAGATTGGAAAGCTGCCGCGCTCATCCCCCTCTTCAAAGGGGGGGACACTCTTGACCCAAAGTGCTACAGACCTATATCTATCCTACCCTGCCTTTCTAAGGTCTTTCGAAAGCCAAGTTAACAAACAGATCACAGACCATTTTGAATTCCACTGGACCTTCTCCGCTATAAAATCTGGTTTCCAAGCTGATCATGGGTGCACCTCAGCCATGCTCAAGGTCCTAAACGATATCATAACCGCCATCGATAGGAGACAACACTGTGCAGCTGTATTCATCGACCAAGGCTTTCGACTCTGTCAATCACCATATTCTTATCGGCAGATTCAATAGCCTTGGTTTCTCAAATGATTGCCTCGCCTGGTTCACCAACTACTTCTCAGACAGAGTTCAGTGTGTCAAATTGGAGAGCCTGTTGTCCGGACCTCTGGAAGTCTCTATGGGGGTGCAACAGGGTTCAATTCTCCGGCTGACTATTTTCTCTGTATACATCAATGATGTTGTTCTTGCTGCTGTTGATTCTCTGATCCACCTCTACGCAGACAACAACATTCGGTATACTTCTGGCCCTTCTTTGGACACTGTGTTAACTAACCTCCAGACGAGCTTCAATGCCATACATCTCTCCTTCCGTGGCCTCCAACTGCTCTTAAATGCAAGTAAAACTAAATGCATGCTCTTCAACCGATCGCTGCCCACACCTGTCCGCCCGTCCAGCATCACTACCCTGGACGGTTCTGACTTAGAATATGTGGACAACTACAAATACCTAGGTGTCTGGTTAAACTGTTAACTCTCCTTCTAGACTCTTATTTTATTTTTTTGCTCCTTTGCACCCCAGTATCTCTACTTGCACATTCATCTTCTGCACATCTATCACTCCAGTGTTTAATTGCTAAATTGTAATTACGTCACCCTATGGCCTACTTATTGCCTTACCTCCCTTATCTTACCTACTTTGCACACACTGTATATATACTTTTTCTATTGTGTTATTGACTGTATGTTTGTTTATTCCATGTGTAACTCTGTGATGTTGTTTGTGTCGCACTGCTTTGCTTTATCTTGGCCAGATCGCAGTTGTACATGAGAACTTGTTCTCAACTAGCCTACCTGGTTAAATAATGGTGAAAAAGTACCTTAAATTAAAGGTAGGGGCATGGATCAGAAAACCGGACAGTATCTGGTGTGCAGCCTCATGCAGCACTACATATCTCCTTCTCAAAGAGTTGATCAGGCTGTTGTGGCCTGTGGAATGTTGTCCCACTCCTGTTCAATGCCTGCGCAAAGTTGCTGGATATTGGCGGGAACTGGAACACGCTGTCTTACATGTCGATCCAGAGCATCCCAAACATGCTCAAAGGATGACATGTCTGTTGAGTATGCAGGTTATGAAAGAACTGGGACATATTAAGCTTCCAGGAATTGTGTACCGATCCTTGAGACATCAGCATTATCATGCTGAATCATGAGGTGATGGAGGCGGATGAATGGCATGACAATGTGCCTCATGATCTTGTCACGTTATCTCTGTGCATTCAAATTGCAATAGATAAAATGCAATGGTGTTCGTTGTCCATAGCTTATGCCTGCCCATACCATATCCCCACCGCCAGCATGGGGCACTCTGTTCACAATGTGGACATCAGCAAACCTCTGCAGTTGTGATGCCGGTTGGACGTACTGCCAAATTCTCTAAAGCGACGTTAGAGGCGGCTTATGGTAGAGAAATTAACATAACATTCTCTGGCAACAACTCGGATGGACATTCCTTCAGGCAGCATTCCAATTGCATGCTCCTTCATAACTTGAGCCATCCGTAGCATTGTGTTGTGTGACAAAACTGCACATTTTAGAGTGGCCTTTTATTGTCCCCCAGCACAAGGGGCACCTCTGTAATGATCATACTGTTTAATCAGCTTGTTGATATGCCACACCTGTCAGGTTGATGGATTATCTTGGCAAAGGAGAAATGCTCGCTAACAGGGATGTAAACAAATTTGTGTACAAAATGTGAGAGAAATAAGATTGTGTGCGCATGGAAAATGTCTGAGACATTTTATTTCAGCTCATGAAACATGGAACCAACTCTTTACATGTTGCGTTTATATTTTTGTTCAGAATATAAGCCACATACATTTGTTAATTAATTCATTTGTTAATTAATGAAGAGGCGACTCCAGGATGCTGAGTTGCAAAGAAAATGCCATATCTCAGACTGGCCAATAAAAATACAATTTTAAGAAGGGCCAAAGAACACAGACACTGGACAGAGGAACTCTGCCTAGAAGGCCAGCATCCTGGAGTCGCCTCTTCACTGTTGACGTTGAGACTGGTGTTTTGCGGGTACTATTTAATGAAGCTGCCAGTTGAGGACTTGTGATGTTGAACTTCCGTCCTCTCAGGCAAGGGGCACCATGTATGAATTTATGGTTGGATCAGAATTGCTGTTATAATCCTTCGCCAGTACGGACAGCTCAGTAAAACCTCAAGTCCAAATTCTGGGATTCTGAGTGGTGCAGTGGTCTAAGGCACTGCATCTCAGCACTAGAGGTGTCACTACAGACCCTGGTTCAATTCCAGGCTGAATTACAACCAGGCCATAATTGTGAGTCCCATAGGGTGGTGCAAAATTTGTCCAGGTTTGGCCGGGGTAGGCCGTCATTGTAAATAAGAATTTGTTCTTAACTGACTTGCCTAGTTAAATAAAACGTTAAAAATGTGGTTGATGTGAAGCCAAATCCAAACAGGCTTCCCTTGGTACTTTTTTTTGATACGCCAGGACCATTCACAGCTGAGCTCACTCAGTTTAGCTCAATGCTGATTGGCTATTATGTTATATTTTTTAAATCAAGGGAGACCACACTCACTGGCTTCCCTTTTGTATTCTATGCTGTGGGCGACAACAGTTTCATACTCTTTTTGACCAGACAGAATCAGATAGATGGGCTACACATACTGAGACAGAGGGGGCACTGTTTTGTTGATGAGATACTTTCAGGAGTCGCCTCTTCACTGTTGACTTTGAGACTGGTGTTTTGCGGGTACTATTTAATGAAGCTGCCAGTTGAAGACTTGTGAGGTGTCTGTTTCTCAAACTGTTTCTCAAACTAATGTACTTGTCCTCTTGCTCAGTTGTGCACCGGGGCCTCCTACTCCTCTTTCTATTCTGGTTAGGGCCAGTTTGTGCTGTTCTATGAAGGGAGTAGTTCCCAGCGTTGTACAAGATCTTCAGTTTCTTGGCAAAATTCTCGCATGGAATAGCCTTAATTTCTCAGAACAAGAACAGGCTGACGAATTTCAGAAGAAAGTTATTTGTTTCTGTCCATTTTGAGCCTGTAACCGAACCCACAAATGCTGATGCTCCAGATAGAAGGCCAGTTTTATTGCTTCTTTAATCAGAACATCAGTTTTCAGCTAAGCTAACATAATTGCAAAAGGGTTTTCTAATGATCAATTAGCATTTCAAAATGATAAACCTAGATTAGCTAACACAACGTGCCATTGGAACACAGGAGTAATGGTTGCTGGTAAAAGGCCTCTGTACGCCTATGTAAATATTCCATTAAAAATCAGCCGTTTCCAGCTACAATAGTCACCTTACAACGTTAACAATGTCTACACTGTATTTCTGATCAATTTGATGTTATTTTCATGGACAAAAAGAATGTGCTTTTCTTTCAAAAACAAGGACATTTCTAAGTGACCCCAAACTTTTGAAAGGTGTGTACATAATGTTAGTGTACATAATGTGTAAAGCAAGTGTTTTTAAATCTACCCATGGGTTCTGAAACTGAGGCAAACATGCATATGTTTTCATGGCTATCTTTCCATATTCTGAACACATTCTCCACGTCTACATTCTAGTCTTGTGCCGATAAAATTCAAAATTTAAGGTAGGCTTACACATTGTTTAAAGGATCGCTTTAGAGAAATGAACAGAAAACAAACTAATTGAGCAAAAACTCTCTGATCAAATTGGTAGGCCACCCAATGGGTGTGTTTTCTGGGGTTTAATTAAACGTATTCCGTGCGTGCAAGGGAGCCACACCCGCAAACCTCGGTACTCACCTCCAAGATGAGTCTGAATACCAACTACTGAGAAGTGTTTAGGAAAAGCAGGAAAGGCATACATTTCTTAATTCCTTCAGGTGAAGGAGGTGACGAGAATACAGTGAAACGTATTGTAAAATGAATGATCACCTTTTCTTCTTCAAAGAAAAACACTACTCATTTCTTTTGGGTTATAAAAAGTCAGCCTCCTGCAAAGTACCCAACACAGCTGCATCACTCATAAAGTGGGTTCAAAAGACAAGTGTGAAGACATGTCCCACTGGCCACACACTGGTTGAATCAACGTTGTTTCCAAGTCATTTCAATTAAATTACGTTGAAACAACGTGAAATAGACGTGGGGTGTGTCATTGGATCAGTGAGGTCAGGTGTTTGTTCACATGTTCAGGTTCTGTGTTATGTGGTCATAAGGTAATAGGATAAGGGAGAGGGGAGAGGGAGAGAGGTAGAGGGTCTAGAGAGATGAAAGACAGAGAGAAAATGAGAGAGGTTAAAGGAGTCTGGAGAAAGGAATGACCAGGAAAAAAGAAGGGAGAAGAGAGAGAGGAGAGGTGGAAGAGAGGGATGATCAGGGGGCCAAGGAAAAGGAAGGAAAGAGAGAGTGGGGAGAGGGGGTGTGTCCATCCAAAGCTGCACACTACAGTGGACTCAACTCAAACGTTAACATGGGGTAAGTAGAGCAAGGAAGGGAGTGTCAGTGTGTGTTTGGGGTGCAGCTGGTCTTGTGATCAAGATCATGAATATCTGGGTGATTAACTCCTCCCCACTGTGAGACCAACCAATCCCCATGGCCCCAGCCTGTGTCAAGACCCCGGCGTGTTTAAAAAGTTGGTGAAAGGGTGTGACCGGTGTAGATTGCCTCCAGGTTGTGTTTGGACCGGCCTCCATATGACCACTGGCGTAGCACCCCCCGCAGAAAAATGTATAGTATAGTATACAGTAGACTACATATACATATACAAAAGTACGTTGCAATAAAATGCAAATTAATTACTTAAAAATTATACAATGTGATTTTCTGGATTTTTGTTTTAGATTTCGTCACTCAAGGTTGAAGTGTACCTATGATAAAAATTACAGACCTCTACATGCTTTGTAGGTAGGAAAACCTGCAAAATCGGCAGTGTATCAAATACTTGTTCTCCCCACTGTATATATATATATCTGTTCTGTCTCCAGAACACATGTCTCCACCCACACAATCACACAGAGAGAGAGAGGGAAAGCGAGAGGGAGAGAGCACCGGGGGAGTGGCGGCAGGTCAAGGAGACACAGGATGAGCAGTAGTGTCACGACTTCCTCCGAAGTCGGTTACTCTCCTTGTTCGGGCGGCGTTCGGCGGTCGACGTCACCGGTCTTCTAGCCATCGCCGATCCACCTTTCATTTTCCATTTGTTTTGTCTTGTTTTCCCACACACCTGGTTTACATTTCCCTCATTACGTGTCATGTATTTAACCCTCTGTTCCCCCCCATGTCTGTGTGTGGAACTGTTTATTGTTTTGTGTATGCGGACGTTAGACTGGTTGCACTGGGTTATGTCAACCTGTATTGTGGTTAGTGTTTTTTGTGCCGTGTGTTTTGTTCGCCTAAATAAAAGACTCCGTTTGCTACACAAATTCTGCTCTCCTGCGCCTGACTCCCTTACAGCCAGTTACGCATACCTAACAAGTAGAGGGCATGGCAGGAGCAGATGTAACAGCTGCCCTTATATGCCAACTCCTCTCTTCCATATGGGTACAGTAGACAGGGCACAAAATAACAATAATCTCATGACTAACAGTACAATGTAATGCAAACACAATGTACAGTATGAAATAGAAATGTACAGTATATCCTATAGACCTAGGCTTGCCAACATTCCTCGTGACAGCCAGGCGTTATGTATAGTACAGTGACGAGCACTTATGGACAACTAACAGTAAAATGTCGTCAACCTCGTTCAACAAACAAAAGCACATGACATACCTGATAATGACAGAAAAAACTTCCATAAACACATGCTGTGCTGCACTTATACGCCAACTCTTCTACAAAGTACAAATCAACAACATGTGGACAGCTATGGCCAATGACAACACGCACAATAAAATGTGCAGTACCTAGCTAGCATGTACATTGTTCAATAATCAACAGATAAAAAGTTAACGTTACCGAAATGACTGAACACGCCCCCATTCACATCGACGGGGCTGCAGTGGAGCTGGTCGAGAGTTTCAAGCTCCTTGGTGTCCACATCAACGACAACCTATCATGGTCCAAACACACCAAGAAAGTAGTGAAGAGGGCATGACAACACCTTTTCCCCCTCTGGGGACTGAAAAGATTTGGCATGTGCATCCTGACCAGTTGCATCACTGCCAGGTATGCTCGGCATCCGACCGTAAGGCTCTACAGATGGTAATGTGTACGGCCCAGGACATCACTGGGGCCAAGCTTCCTAACATCCAGGACCTATATACTAGGTGGTTTCAGAGGAAGGCAAAAAAAATGTAAAAACTCCAGTCAACCAAGTCATAGACTGTTCTCTCTGTTACCGCACGGCTAGCAGTACCGGAGATCTATCTATCTATCTATCTATCTATCTATCTATCTATCTATCTATCTATCTATCTATCTATCTATCTATCTATCTATCTATCTATCTATCTATCTATCTATCTATCTATCTAATCTCTCTTACTGTTTCAGTCTCTTATAGTATAAGACCCCCTCTCCTACACAAATCAAATCAAATTTGATTGGTTGCATACACATTTAGCAGATGTTATTGCGGGTGTTGCGAAATGCTTGTAGCACTCTTCTGCCCCTCTGCCCCACCCTCTCTCACTCCAGAGACTCAATTGTACAGGTTTCCATGGGGATGGGAAGACCTTTTCTGGGCCAGACCATCATTTCCAAAGTGGTTGTCTGGGTGTGACATGTCCTTTTCACACTCTCGTCGGTTTAATGCTGACTTTTATGTGTATTTGTCAGCTTATGGTGCCGATGCTCAGACAGGGTTCAACCATTTACAGGGTTTGACACAGACATCATCTAACATCTGGTAGACCAGACAACATCTAACATCTGGTAGACCAGACAACACATCATCTAACATCTGGTAGACCAGACAACACATCATCTAACATCTGGTAGACCAGACAACATCTAATATCTGATAGACCAGACATCATCTAACATCTGGTAGACCAGACAACACATCATCTAACATCTGGTAGACCAGACAACATCTAATATCTGATAGACCAGACATCATCTAACATCTGGTAGACCAGACAACATCTAATATCTGATAGACCAGACAACATCTAACATCTGGTAGACCAGACAACATCTAACATCTGGTAGACCAGATCACATCATCTAACATCTGGTAGACCAGACAAGATCTAACATCTGGTAAACCAGACAACATCTAATATCTGGTAGACCAGACAACATCTAATATCTGGTAGACCAGACAACATCTAACATCTGGTAGACCAGACAACATCTAATATCTGATAGACCAGACAACATCTAACATCTGGTAGACCAGACAACATCTAACATCTGGTAGACCAGACAACACATCATCTAACATCTGGTAGACCAGACAACATCTAACATCTGGTAAACCAGACAACTTCTAACATCTGGTAGACCAGACAACATCTAACATCTGGTAAACCAGACAACTTCTAACATCTGGTAGACCAGACAACATCTAACATCTGGTAGACCAGACAACATCAAACATCTGGTAAACCAGACAACTTCTAACATCTGGTAAACCAGACAACTTCTAACATCTGGTAGACCAGATAACATCTAACATCTGCTAAACCAGACAATTTCTAACATCTGGTGGACCAGACAACATCTAACATCTGGTAAACCAGACAACTTCTAACATCTGGTAGACCAGACAACTTCTAACATCTGGTAAACCAGACAACTTCTAACATCTGGTAGACCAGACAACATCTAACATCTGCTAAACCAGACAATTTCTAACATCTGGTATACCAGACAACATCTAACATCTGGTAAACCAGACAACTTCTAACATCTGGTAGACCAGACAACATCTAATATCTGATAGACCAGACAACATCTAACATCTGGTAGACCAGACAACATCTAACATCTGGTAGATCAGACAACATCCAATATCTGGTAGATCAGACAACATCCAATATCTGGTAGACCAGACAACATCTAACATCTGGTAGATCAGACAACATCCAATATCTGGTAGACCAGACAACATCCAATATCTGGTAGACCAGACAACATCCAATATCTGGTAGACCAGACAACATCTAACATCTGGTAGATCAGACAACATCCAATATCTGGTAGACCAGACAACATCCAATATCTGGTAGATCAGACAACATCCAATATCTGGTAGACCAGACAACATCCAATATCTGATAGACCAGACAACATCTAACATCTGGTAGATCAGACAACATCCAATATCTGGTAGACCAGACAACATCCAATATCTGGTAGACCAGACAACATCCAATATCTGGTAGACCAGACAACATCTAACATCTGGTAGATCAGACAACATCCAATATCTGGTAGACCAGACAACATCCAATATCTGGTAGACCAGACAACATCCAATATCTGGTAGACCAGACAACATCCAATATCTGGTAGACCAGACAACATCCAATATCTGATAGACCAGACAACATCTAACATCTGGTAGATCAGACAACATCCAATATCTGGTAGACCAGACAACATCCAATATCTGGTAGACCAGACAACATCCAATATCTGGTAGATCAGACAACATCTAACATCTGGTAGATCAGACAACATCCAATATCTGGTAGACCAGACAACAACTAACAACAGACGAAACAACACACTACAGAATGCAAAGACAACTTTCAGAAATGTGTACTTTCAATTGCTCCTAGTCATAGGAGTGGCAGTTAGAGCGTTGGACTAGTAACCGAAAGGTTGTAAGATTGAATCCCTGAGCTGACAAGGTAAAAATCTGTCGTTCTGCCCCTGAACAAGGCAGTTAACCCACTGTTCCTAGGCCGTCATTGAAAATAAGATTTTTTTTTAACTAACATGCCTAGTTAAATAAAGGTAAAAAAAAATGTAAAAAAATAAATATATCATTATAGACTTTCCTTAATATAAATGATATTGTGTAATGGAAGTTGAGAACATAGGAAGTCTACAGGCATTGGTAAAAGTTGGGATGCTTTGGGTTTGACTGCTATGGGAGGTCTTCTTGCTTGGAAAGAGAGTTTTGTGTTGTGTTGTGTGGTTTTGCTTTACCTCTGAACTCCACTCAGTATAATCTCTCTCTCTCCCTCTCTCTCTCTCTCTCTCTCTCTCTCCCTAGACCCCCCTTATCCCCATCCTGCCCCCTCTCCTCTCCCCTTCCCATTGGGCGTTCCTAGAACACTGAAGGGCCAATCAGAGCTCAGCTCTTGACCCCTCTGTGCCCAGCCTGTTAGGGGATTTTTGTGTACATGAACTTTTTCTATTTTTTTTCTCTAAACCCTTGTTCAGCCCTCAAAGTGCGGAGCAGATGGAAAGAGTGTTGATGAAAGAAAGAGAGAGATAGAGAGTCAGGGTGAAACCATGCCGTATCTGAGGAAGCCTAGTGAGCATAGTGACCGAGCCTGACGACCTGATCACCCCAGACAACCAGGAAAGAGCAGTCTGGTCAACCTCCAGACCCGGACAAACACACTTCCAACAGGAGAAAGAGAAATAAACAGAGAGAGAGAGTGAGAGAGAGAGAGCGAGACAGATAGAGAGCGCGAGAGAGAGGAGAACGCCAGATGTGTGAGAGAGAGCAGAGAGAAGGAGATGCTCAGAGAGAGCGGACAGTGACCAGAAAGGAGAACAGAGGAAGAAAGAGAAACGAAAGAGACCACTGAGAGAGTGCCTGGGGTAGTGCTGAAATCTGGGTTGTCTGTAAAGGGGTGTTTGACTTTTGGTTCTGTGGCTCTGAGAGACAACGGGAGCTCTGAGAAACAGTTTGGGGGAGTTCTGTGTTTCACTCTGCCAACAGTATTACCTGTGTGTGGAAGCGAGACTGCTTCAGGTGTTCTGAAGAGGACAAAATAGTAGCCAAAGAAAAGGAGGACAGAAAGAGGACAGATAAATAAAAAGGAAAGAAAGCTATACATTTAGAAAGAAATAACAAGAAGGAACCAGAGAGTAAGAGAGAAAAACAAAGCTAGAGACAGTCGATAACAGATAGACATAAAGACAGGATGGCAAACTCAGGATTCCAATTACTGGGTTACTTCCTGGCATTGGGTGGTTGGATAGGCATCATCTCCACCACGGCTCTGCCCCAGTGGAAGCAGTCTTCGTACGCAGGCGACGCCATCATCACGGCGGTGGGGCTCTATGAGGGCCTGTGGATGAGCTGTGCCTCCCAGAGTACAGGACAGGTGCAGTGCAAGGTGTTTGACTCCATGCTGTCACTGGACGGTGAGTAGGACATCATAACGATCACTCCTATACTTGTGACCTGTCATTATCTGATTTCTATATTTCTCTCTCTCTTTCCCTGCCCCAGCATTGCATCTTGAACAAATCCGCTCTCTCTCTCTCTCTCTCTCTCTCTCTCTCTCTCTCTCTCTCTCTCTCTCTATATATATATATATATATATATATATATATATATATATATATATATATATATATATATATATAGAGAGAGAGAGAGAGAGAGAGAGAGAGAGAGAGAGATCCTGTTATGGACAGTTGTGTATCTGGAGTTGGTCATTATGAGATGCCTTATTCACTCACAACAGATCTGTTTACCCGATTCCCAACACGGGCAATTAACTGGGTTGATTTATAGAGGGAAGTGTTTGAAGAAACATCATGATCAAATTATCAATTTGCCTATTTGTATGATTCAGCAACTGAATGCATAAACAATTCATAAAACAATCTAACTAATCCAACTGTCTGGAACACATTAAAGTCAGGCATAAATCTATTAGATAAAAAGTGCTGCTGTTGGCATGTTTAAGAAAGAAAGAGAGAGTGGGAGAGAGAGAGGGAGAGAGGAATGTGGGGTTCAGGCATAAATTAGCCCTGAATATGAGGTTCCTGGCATCTCCAATCTGTTTAGCATAGACCTACTGACTCATAATTAATGGCAGGCAGATGACATAAATTCACCCGTCTATTCTCTCCACTGATTACCCCATTAGGGTAATGAAAAGCTACAGGGGGAGGACTTGGTCAAATAATTTGTCTGTAAATCAGAATGGTCGACACCCTTTGGAGTTTTCTGTTTTTGTTTTAGTTTTATTAAGAGACACGGATACGCATGTTACTCCCTGTGACCCACACCGCCCCAAAACAACAAATCAGGCTAACGTTTGGCCACTGTGCAATTCATTATATCAAAACATTTTCTGCGAGGGATGAGCTCGAGCTTGGTCTCCTTTGCTCATCGGAGTAATAAAAACAGAGTATTGTCCCTGTGATGAATAGTGGTTGTTTGGAGAAGAAAAGCCCAGTGTTGAGCCAAACATCAGAGATATTCTCAGAATGTGCTCTGTCTTCCCCACACACACGCATTGTTCCTGTCCGGCCCCAACACACCCCGTGTGTGTGTTTGTGTGAGTGGAAAACGAGCGAGTGAGAGCAAACAGCATAACACACTTTGGTACCAACTTTTGAAAAGTTTACCCCGCGTAATACTAGCATGGCTTCTGCTTCTTGTTGCTGTCTAGTCAAGCAAGGCATGTTGTTGAGTGTAGGTCAGGTAACCAATCAAATTTCAATCAATCAAATACATTTTTTTAAGCCCTTCTTACATCAGCTGATGTCACAAAGTGCTGTACAGAAACCCAGCATAAAACCCCAAACAGCAAGCAATGCAGGTGTAAAAGCACTGTGGCTAGGAAAAACTCCCTAGAAAGGCCAGAACCTAGGAAGAAACCTAGAGAGGAACCAGGCTATGAGGGGTGGACAGTCCTCTTCTGGCTGTGCCGGGTATAGAGGAACCAGGCTATGAGGGGTGGCCGGTCCTCTTCTGGCTGTGCTGGGTAGAGAGGAACCTGGCTATGAGGGGTGGCCAGTCCACTTCTGACTGTGCCGGGTAGAGAAGAACCAGGCTATGAGGGGTGGCCAGTCCTCTTCTGGCTGTGCCGGGCTAAGAGATTAAATCACTGAACTGAACCATTTGGCACGTACTCACTCTTTTCCACTGTTGAGTGAACTCATGGTCTTACCAACATCTCTTCCTGTTATGGTATTTCAGACTCAGTATTGGTCTTGGATGCAAAGTGTGTGTGCTCAAGCATGTGTACTGGTGTGTGTGTGTGTGTGTGTGTGTGTGTGTGTGTGTGTGTGTGTGTGTGTGTGTGTGTGTGTGTGTGTGTGTGTGTGTGTGTGTGTGTGTGTGTGTGTGTGTGTGTGTGTGTGCGTGTGTGTGTGTGTGTGTGTGTGTGTGTGTGTGTGTGTGTGTGTGTGTGTGTGTTAGGCAGTTCCTGCAGGTGCTTTTCATATTGTGCTAAATGAACCCTTCTCCTTCACTACACAGCATGAGGAACATGTGATGAGGACTAATTGTTCACCAGACTGTGTTGTTGCAGTGGTGGAGTGTACCAAAGCACTGCAGTGGAAACTGATGGACTTTTTTTCAGATTCTGATTAATTGCCCTTAAAAAGGCAATTCGTTTTCAAAACCTGTGACAATGTAAACATATCGAAGCTGTGAGAAACTGTTCGGAGAGACTTATGTCAAGATCTGCACACTAGAAGGATATAAATCAGGATACTACTCCCTGTACACACAGAACAATTCCGGAAGTATCTTGAGGTTTTTCATACTGTCTTATCCTGCTTTGTTTCACTATAGTCTGAACAGTGGTGCTGAATGAACAGTTCTTCTACATGTTGCTGTCTCAGAGTCTCAGAGGCAGATACTGCCTGGTATTGGTCACAAACCATCGAAGCTCTCAGTTCTCTGGGCTCTGCAGTGAATGAAACCTCTGTACTGCACTAGGCAGTGTACAATACCACACAAGCACTGGTGCTATACAGGACACAACAGGGTCATTAAACAATATACAGTTGAAGTCGGAAGTTTACATACACTTAGGTTGGAGTCATTAAAACTCGTTTTTCAACCACTCCACATATTTCTTGTTAACAAACTATAGTTTTGGCAAGTCGGTTAGGACATCTACTTTGTGCACAACACAAGTCTTTTTCCCAAAAATTGTTTACAGACAGATTATTTCACTTATAATTCACTGTATCACAATTCCAGTGGTTTGGGAGATTACATACAATAAGTTGACTGTGCCTTTAAACAGCTTGGAAAATTCCAGAAAATCATGCCACGGCTTTAGAAGCTTCTGATAGGCTAAATTACATAATAAGAGTCAATTGGAGGTGTACCTGTGGATGTATTTCAAGGCCTACCTTCAAACTCAGTGCCTCTTTGCTTGACATCATGGGAAAATCTAAAGAAATCAGCCAAGACCTCAGAAAAGACCTCCACAAGTCTGGTTCATCCTTGGGAGCAATTTCCAAACGCCTGAAGCTACCACGTTCATCTGTACAAACAAAAGTACGCAAGTATAAACACCATGGGACCACGCAGCCGCCATACCGCTCATGAAGGAGACACGTTCTGTCTCCTAGAAATGAGCGTACTTTGGTGCGAAAAGTGCAAATCAATCCCAGAACAACAGTAAAGGGCATTGTGAAGGTGCTGGAGGAAACAGGTACAAAAGTATCTATATCCACAATAAAATTAGTCCTAAATCGACATAACCTGAAAGGTCGCTCAGCAAGGAAGAAGCCACTGCTCCAAAACCGCCATTAAAAAGCCAGACTATGGATTGCAACTGCACATGGAGACAAAGATCGTACTTTTTGGAAAAATGTCCTCTGGTCTGATGAAACAAAAATAAAACTGTTTGGCCCTAATGACCATCGTTGTGTTTGGAGGAAAAAGGGGGAGGCGAACAAGCTGAAGAACACCATCCCAACCGTGAAGCACGGGGGTGATAGCATCATGTTGTGGGGGTGCTTTGCTGCAGGAGGGACTGGTGCACTTCACAAAATAGATGGCATCATGAGGTAGGAAAATTAGGTGGATAAATTGAAGCAAATCTCAAGACATCAGACAGGAAGTTAAAGCTTGGTCGCAAATGGGTCTTCCAAATGGACAATGACCCCAAGCAAACTTCCAAAGTTGTGGCAAAATGTGTCTATGTAAACTTCTGACTTCAACTGTAGGTAAATTGTAGCCAACTTCAGAGATGGATGCCATATTGCTGCTTCTGTTCAATCACTCCAGGAGATGCTAAAATGGCTGCCATGGATTCATGTTATGTCATCTCAGTGACATCATGCTTTTTGGATGACAGAATAATGCCCAAACGCTCTCTATCTGGCTCTGGGGAAGATGAAGTACTGTACAGCTAGGTTACTGTACTACTGTTAGATGAGTGCAACTGTTTTTGCCAGGTTTCAGGACCTGGGTATCCTTTTGAGGTTAACAGCTTAGTGTTGAATACTGTCCAAGTCGTAGAGCACTCTCGCCTACAGTCTAATGAATACACAGACAATGGTGTGGTCGGAGATTTAGAATAACCTGGGCAGGAGACTCCATATTGGCACAATGACATCAATACTGACACCAACGATATTTACAGTATTTTCTAGGTAAACATTTGAACTGTCAAAGAATGCAGCTCTGGATATTACAGTGGAATATCTTACCACCAGCCCACACAGACTGATGAGATGATGGATGGTCTGATGTCCCCCCTCCCATCACACCATGCTCTCATCCCCTGTTATCCTGCTGGCTATTGTGAGGTCATCAGTAGAGATAGTAGCAGCTCGCTCTCCTACCCACCCACCCTCCCCTCTCTCTCTCTCTCTCTCTCTCTCTCTCTCTCTCTCTCTCTCTCTCACTCACTCACTCACTCACTCACTCACTCACTCACTCACTCACTCACTCACTCACTCACTCACTCCAGTAGTTTGCTGTCTTTCTATCCAGTAGTTTGCTGTCTTTCTCTCTCAGTATCTCCCTCTCTCTCTCTCTCTCTCTCTCTCTCTCACTCTCTCTCTAGTAGTTTGCTGTCCCTCTCTCTCTCTCTCAGTAGTTCTCTCTCTCTCTCTCTCTCTCTCTCTCTCTCTCTCTCTCTCTCTCTCTCTCTCTCTCTCAGTATCTCTCTCTCTCTCTCTCTCTCTCTCTCTCTCTCTCTCTCTCTCTCTCTCTCTCTCTCTCTCTCTCTCTCTCTCTCAGTATCTCTCTAGTAGTTCGCTGTCTCTCTTTCTCTCTCCAGTAGTTAGCTGTCCCTCTATCCAGTATCTCTCTCTCTCTCTCCAGTATCTCTCTCTCTCTCTCTCTCTCTCCAGTAGTTGTCTGTCTCTCTATCCAGTATCTCTCTCTCTCTCTCTCTCACTCACTCACTCACTCACTCACTCACTCACTCACTCACTCACTCACTCACTCACTCACTCACTCACTCACTCACTCACTCACTCACTCACTACGGTTTGCAACACTCACTCACCCACTCCAGTAGTTTGCTGTCTTTCTATCCAGTATCCCCCTCTCTCTCTCGCTCTCTCTCTAGTAGTTTGCTGTCCCTCTCTCTCCAGTAGTTCTCTCTCTCTCTCTCTCTCTCTCTCTCTCTCTCTCTCTCTCTCTCTCTCTCTCTCTCTCTCTCTCTCTCTCTCTCTCCAGTATCTCTCTAGTAGTTCGCTGTCTCTCTTTCTCTCTCCAGTAGTTAGCTGTCTCTCTATCCAGTATCTCTCTCTCTCTCTCTCTCCAGTATCTCTCTCTCTCGCTCTCCAGTAGTTTTCTGTCTCTCTATCCAGTATCTCTCTCTCTCTCTCTCACTCACTCACTCACTCACTCACTCACTCACTCACTCACTCACTCACTCACTCACTCACTACGGTTTGCAACACTCACTCACTCACTCCAGTAGTTTGCTGTCTTTATATCCAGTAGCCCCCTCTCTCTCTCGCTCTCTCTCTAGTAGTTTGCTGTCCCTCTCTCTCCAGTAGTTCTCTCTCTCTCTCTCTCTCTCTCTCTCTCTCTCTCTCTCTCTCTCTCTCTCTCTCTCTCTCTCTCTCTCTCTCTCTCTCTCTCTCTCTCTCTCTCTCTCTCTCTCTCTCTCTCTCTCTCTCTCTCTCTCTCCAGTATCTCTCTCTCTCTCTCTCTCTCTCTCTCTCTCTCTCTCTCTCTCTCTCTCTCTCTCTCTCTCTCTCTCTCTCTCTCTCTCTCTCACCCAGTATCTCTCCCTCTCTCTCTCTCTCTCTCTCTCTCTCTCTCTCTCTCTCTCTCTCTCTCTCTCTCTCTCTCTCTCCCTCCAGTAGTTTGCTGTCTCTCTATCCAGAACCTCTCTCTCTCTCTCTCTCTGTTCCTCTCTCTCTAGTTCTCTCTCTCTCTCTCTCTCTCTCTCTCTCTCTCTCTCTCTCTCTCTCTCTCTCTCTCTCTCCTCCAGTAGTTTGCTGTCTTTCTACCCAGTATTCCCCTCTCTCTCTCGCTCTCTCTCTAGTAGTTTGCTGTTCCTCTCTCTCCAGTAGTTCGCTCTCTCTCTCTCTCTCTCTCTCTCTCTCTCTCTCTCTCTCTCTCTCTCTAGTCTCTCTCTCTCTCTCTCTCTCTCTCTCTCTCTCTCTCTCTCTCACTCCAGTAGTTTGCTGTCTTTCTACCCAGTATTCCCCCTCTCTCTCTCTTTCTCTCTCTCTCTAGTAGTTTGCTGCTCCTCTCTCTCCAGTAGTTCTCTCTCTCTCTCTCTCTCTCTCTCTCTCTCTCTCTCTCTCTCTCTCTCTCTCTCTCTCTCTCTCTCTCTCTCTCTCTCTCTCTCTCTCTCTCTCTCTCTCTCTCTCTCTCTCTCAGTAGTTTGCTGTCTCTCTCTCTCTATCTCTCTCTCTCTCTTTCTCTCTCTCTCTCTCTCTCTCTCTCTCTCCAGTAGTTCACTGTCTCTCTATCCATTATCTCTCTGTCTCTTTCCAGTAGTTTGCTGTCTCTCTCTCTCGTATCTCTCTCTCTCTCTCTCTCTCTCTCTCTCTCTCTCTCTCTCTCTCTCTCTCTCTCTCTCTCTCTCTCTCTCGCTCCTGTAGTTTGCTGTCTCTTTATCCAGTATCTCTCCCTGTCTCTTTCCAGTAGTTTGCTGTCTCTCTCTCTAGTATCTCTCTCTCTCTCTCTCTCTCTCTCTCTCTCTCTCTCTCTCTCTCTCTCTCTCTCTCTCTCTCTCTCTCTCTCTCTCTCGCTCCAGTAGTTTGCTGTCTCTCTATCCAGTATCTCTCTCTCTCTCTCTCTCTCTCTCTCTCTCTCTCTCTCTCTCTCTCTCTCTCTCTCTCGCTCCAGTAGTTTGCTGTCTCTCTATCCAGTATCTCTCTCTCTCTCTCTCTCTCTCTCTCTCTCTCTCTCTCTGTCTATAGCTATTTAGTTTGTGTTTTGTTCCCCTCCTACTGGACAGGAGTGCTGCTATGGCCCTTTGTGCTGTTGATGTCAAATATGCTTCTAAGGCTGAAGGCTCACATGACAATCATCATCCATATATCAGTGCCCCTAAGCTTATTCTACACTATTCCACAAAGCTTGTGTCACACTGACATTTACATTAATAGAATGAAGGTAGTTGTTTGAATGTTTTTCTGTTTTAATGGAGTGGGCAAAACATTGTCACGTATGAAGTCCCACGTCATCCCACAAACACACACACACACACACACACACACACACACACACACACACACACACACACACACACACACACACACACACACACACACACACACACACACACACACACACACACACACACACACACACACACACACACACACACACACACACACACACACACACACACACACACACACACACACACACACACACACACACACACACACACACACACACACACGCACACACGCACACACGCACACACATACGGCTTGTGCCTACCAGCATTGACACAGGGTAGAGTATAGTGGGAGGAACACACACACGTCCTTGACTCCTCTATTAGTCCGTTGATCAGAGTGGTGCCTTGTACGGCCAGCCCAAACTCCCCGCACACTGGATGAAAGAGAGAATGGAGAAAGAGAAAATAAAACCTCTTTCTCTCATAAACCATTACAATTCTACTTGAAGTAGATCCTGCCACACATAAATCTAAGTTCAAAGGCCATCTGCCCATCACTAGCCCTTTCAGATCAGGTTCTAAGATGTGATTCATTGCTAAACTATGAATGTGTGAGTGTGTTTTCCCATCAATGTAAATTATGACTTAAGTTTGTTGGACAGGCTATTGTTCTCAGTTGTATGTTACATATATTTTCTCACACTGTCAGTGTCAGTATTCAATTTTACTATGTAGTTCTCCTATTCTATTCTATTCTATTCTATTCTATTCTATTCTATCATATCCTATTCTATATAGTAATTTGATCTGCTGAGAGATTATAATCCAGTATAGCTCAGTTGGTAGAGCAAGGCACTTGCAACACCAGGGTTGTGGGTCAAATTCCCATTGGGGACCATTACGAAGAAACCATGAAAATATACGCACTTGCTACTTACTGTAAGTCGCTCTGGATAAGAGTGTCTGCTGAACGACTCAAATGTAAACAATTGTAGTTTTGCACTGTCAGTTCTTGGCAGTAGCTGTGGTTTTACAGTCTGCTGTCTTGTGTGTTGTTCGGGGTGATGTTCAGGGATTGAAAGGGCTCTACTAGTGGCAAATGAATCTTTATATATTGTTGTAGTTTAATTTGTTTGCAACACTGTAGAAATGTGTAATGTATGATGCAGACATGTGTTGCTGTGTTCATGGTTAATATGCTCGTGTTGATCGAACATTGAGCTGTGAACTTGGTGTCTTGTCTGCAGTTTGTAAGGTCTTGGTGAGTGCATTAACGCAGTGTTAGTGTTGTACTGGTGTTTTGTTTTCACATTCTGTTAGTGGAGTCTCTGTTGTCAGGGCTGCTGTGTGAGTGTGTGTTGCAGGCCGCAGTGTCTGATCACCGTGGCGACAGCCCTGTGAAAACAATCCCGCTTTGTGACAAAGCCACACTAATCCCACTGTGTGAAACATGTAACACGGGCCCTCCTACAGTGTGTGTGTGTGTGTGACAGAAAATTAGTATGTATGTTTCTGTGTGCACGTCGTTTCCTCCCACAGAATGTATCCGTATGTTTATGTATTTGCGTGTGTGCGTGTGTGTGAATGAGTAAATATGTAAAATGTCCCGCCCACTGAGTTATGTGTGTGTTATCCATGGAAAACTGAGCGGTGAAACCCCTGTGGTTTGATTTTGAATGATTGAGTGGGACAGTTAAGTCTAAGACTGATGTTATTATCCCATTGTGTACCATGGAAGTGGGAAACAAAATCAGTTCTTAAAGAGAAGAGAGAGCGAGATAGAGAGAAAGACAGAAAACAATAAGGAGATGAGAGAGAAAGAGGCATATAGTATGAGTGAGGGAGAACGAAGAGAGGAGGATAATGTGTCTAATTTTTGTCTCCAGTTTTGTGTTAAAACGTTTTCTTAAGAAGTTGACTTCTGATTTCATATTGATTTACAATGTGGTGGTTGTGTTTTGATTGGTTGCTTTTCCAGTGATGTTTTGCACAGAAATCTGTTCCTGTTACGTCCGTCGTTGAATGAGTGAGAAGAAAGCGCAGCAAAATATATACGACCGTAACGTTCTGCAGGGCTAGACAGCTGCTGTGAATAAAACAAGATCCCATAAACTAGGGTGGAAAACAGGCTGCCTAAGTATGACTCCCAATCAGAGACAACGATAGACAGCTGCCTCTGATTGAGAACCCTACCTGGCCAACAAAGAAATAGAAAACTAGAATGCCCACCCAAATCACACCCAGACCTAACCAAATAGAGAAATAAAAAGTCTCTAAGGTCGTGACAGTTCCACTGCTGTTCTGCCCCAATTTAACCCATGAGAAATCTAGACATATATATACCAGGCTGTGTAGATATTTTATATGTGTATACCAGGCTGTGTAGATATTTTATATACCAGGCTGTGTAGATATTTTATATGTATGTACCAGGCTGTGTAGATATTTTATATGTGTATACCAGGCTGTGTAGATATTTTGTATACCAGGCTGTGTAGATATTTTATATGTATGTACCAGGCTGTGTAGATATTTTAAATATATATACCAGGCTGTGTAGATATTTTATATATAACTTTAACTTCCTGACAGATGTCTTGAGATGTTGCTTCAATATATCCATATCATTTTCGTACCTCATGATGCCATTTATTTTGTGAAGTACACCAGTCCCTCTCGCAGCAAAGCACCCCCACAACATGATGCTGCCACCCCCGTGCTTCACATTTGGGATGGTGTTCTTCGGCTTGCAAGCATCCCATTTTTCCTCCAAACATAACGATGGTCATTAGGGCCAAACAGTTTTATTTTTGTTTCATCAGACCAGAGGACATTTCTCCAAAAAGTACGATCTTTGTCCACATGTGCAGTTGCAAACCGTAGTCTGGCTTTTTAATGGCGGTTTTGGAGCAGTGGCTCCTTCCTTGCTGAGCGGCCATTCAGGTTATGTCGATATAGGACTCCTTTTACTGTGGCTATAGATACTTTTGTACCTGTTTCCTCCAGCATCTTCACAAGGTCCTTTGCTATTGTTCTGGGATTGATTTGCACTTTTCGCACCAAAGTACGTTAATCTCTAGGAGACAGAACGTGTCTCCTTCCTGAGTGGTATGATGGCTGCGTGGTCCCAGGGTGTTTATACTTGCGTACTATTGGTTTGTACAGATGAACGTGGTACCTTCAGGCATTTGGAAATTACTCCCAAGGATGAACCAGACTTGTGGAGGTCAACAATTGTTTTTCTGAAGTCTTGGCTGATTTCTTTAGATGTTCTCATTATGTCAAGTAAAGCAGCAGTGAGTTTGAAGGATAGGCCTTGAAATACATCCACAGGTACACCTCCAATTGACTCAAATTATGTCAATTAGCCTATCAGAAGCTTCTTAAGCCATGACATAATTTTCTGGAATTTTCCAAGCTGTTTAAAGGCACAGTCAACTGTTTGTACATTTCTGACCCACTGGAATTGTGATACGGTGAATTATAAGTGAAATAATCTGTCTGTAAACAATTTTTGGAAAAATTACTTGTGTTATGCACAAAGTAGATGTCGTAATCGACTTGCCAAAACTATAGTTTCTTACCAAGAAATTTGTGGATTGGCTGAAAAACGAGTTTTAATGACTCCAACCTAAGTGTGTGTAAACTTCCGACTTCAACTGTATATGTATACCAGGCTGTGTGTAGATATATATAGAATATATATATATATATATACCAGGCTGTGTGTAGATATTCTGTATAAATATACTGGGCTTTGTAGATATTCTATATCTATATCTATATACCAGGCTGTGTGTAGACATTCTATATATATATTTAAAAAAAAAAAATGTAACCTTTATTTAACCAGGCAAGTCAGTTAAGAACATATTCTTATTTTCAATGACGGCCTGGGAACAGTGGGTTAACTGCCTGTTCAGGGGCAGAACGACAGATTTGTACCTTGTCAGCTCGGGGGTTTGAACTCGCAACCTTCCGGTTACTAGTCCAACGCTCTAACAGCCTGGTATATATAGAATATCTACACAGCCTGGTATATTTAGAGCGTTGTTGGCACAAATAGTAGAAAATGGAAGAAGTTCAAGATGACGGTCAATCACCCTCGGTCTGGGGCTCCATGCAAGATCTCGCCTCATGGGGCATCAATGATCATGAGGAAGGTGAGGGATCAGCCCAGAACTACACGGCAGGACCTGGTCAATGACCTGAAGAGAGCTGGGACCACAGCTGGGACCACGGTCTCAAAGAAAACCATTAGTAACACATTACGCCGTCATGGATTAAAATCCTGCAGCGCACGCAAGGTCCCCCTGCTCAAGCCAGTGCATGTCCAGGCCTGTCTGAAGTTTGCCAATGACCATCTGGATGATCCAGAGGAGGAATGGGAGAAGGTCATGTGGTCTGATGAGACAAAAATAAAGATTTTTGGTCTAAACTCCACTCGCAGTGTTTTGGAGGAAGAAGAAGGATGAGTACAACCCCAAGAACACCATCCCAACCGTGAAGCATGGAGGTGAAAACATAATTCTTTGGGGATGCTTTTCTGCAAAGGGGACAGGACGACTGCACCGTATTGAGGGGAGGATGGATGGGGCCATGTATCGCGAGATCTTGGCCAACAACCTACTTCCCTCAGTAAGAGCATTGAAAATGGGTCGTTGCTGGGTCTTCCAGCATGACAACGACCGGAAACACACAGCCAGGGCAACTAAGGAGTGGCTCCGTAAGATGCATCTCAAGGTCCTGGAGCGGCCTAGCCAGTCTTCAGACCTGAACCCAAAGAAAATCTTTGGAGGGAGCTGAAAGTCCGTATTGCCCAGCGACAGCCCCGAAACCTGAAGGATCTGGAGAAGGTCTGTATGGAGGAGTGGGCTAAAATCCCTGCTGCAGTGTGTGCAAACCTGGTCAAGAACTACAGGAAACGTATGATTTCTGTAATTGCAAACAAAGGTTTCTGTACCAAATATTAAGTTCTGCTTTTCTGATGTATCAAATACTGTAATAAAATGCAAATTAATTACTTAAAAATCATACAATGTGATTTTCTGGATTTTTGTTTTAGATTCCGTCTCTCACAGTTGAAGTTTACCTATGATAAAAAATGACAGGCCTTTACATGCTTTGTAAGTAGGAAACACTGCCGATTTTGCAGGTTATCAAATACTTGTTCTCCCAACTGTATGTATATACATACCAGGCTGTATGTAGATTGTGTACATAAATATACCAGGCTGTGTAGATATTCTGTATGTACCCTGTAGTCTGTCTGATCTCCTTGCCATCTGAAGCCGAGTACCACTGCCCTAACATACCCATTCTGTTGTCCTCTCTCTTCCCCTCTTTCTGTCACTCCCTTGACCCTCTTAACACTTGTTTCTCTCCCTGCTACCACTCCACCCTTCTATATTCTACCTGCTCTCTCGCTCTCCTCATACCCCCCTCATGTTTCCCCTCTTTTCGTTTCTCCTCTCACCTCTTCTCCCATCTCTCTGCCTTCATCTATTCTTTTGTCTTCTCTCATCTTCTTGTTTCACACCTCCCCCTCTCCACAGTTCACATCCAGACGTGTCGTGCTCTTATGGTGGTGTCCGTGCTGCTGGGCTTCATAGGAATGATAGTGAGTGTAGTGGGGATGAAGTGCACTAAGGTGGGCGACAATAACCCCGCCTCCAAGGGGCTCATCGCTGTGTCTGGAGGAGCCCTCTTTCTACTCGCAGGTGAGACCACTATCAGGTGACCACCATGTGACTGTCATGTGATTAAAGAAACAAACAGAACTCTGGAGCAAGAGTGTGGGCACCTGCATGATAACACTGATTTACACTGTGTAAAGTTAGTCATGTGACCACTATACTGTGTAGCTTGCTGTTTTTTAACCACCTCAACACTCACAAATTAATCAGCTATTAGAAAATAGTACCACTCCCTAAGTTAAAGGTTCAGGCACTACAGTGAGTTAAGAGCTTGTTATCTCTATAATTTATTTAAGTGTTCACTATATTACTCTCACTTTTACTGTTTGAGTGGAACCAGTCTTTCAGGGCTCATGTCTTGCATTCCTCTGATCAGAAACTCTCACCAGCGGTCTTCTGGGTAATAAGGGTCCCAGCTGTAAACAGGAAGTGGTGATTTTGGACACATTAGCTCCATGACCTCAGAGACAACCATGAGCCTGACAGAGAGAATAACAACCTCAGAGTCATTACACAGAGTGCTTTTACTGCTGCAGTGTGTGTATGTGTGTGTACGTGTGTGTATGTTCTTGTTTAGATTCATAATGTGATGTTGTTCCCCCCTCCTCTCTCTTTCTCTCTTCCTCTCTCTGCAGGTCTGTGTACGCTGGTGTCCGTATCCTGGTACGCCACTCAGGTGTCCTATCATTTCTTCAACCCAAACACGCCGGTCAATGCCAGGTAACCCTATCACACTGGTCACACACTGTATCTACCACTCAGTTAGTCTTTGAGTAATAGATAACATGTCTAATAGTACTGTAAATGTATATTAAAGACAGATTTGACCATTTACACTGCAGGTATGAGTTTGGGTCAGCCCTGTTCGTGGGATGGGCGGCGGCCAGCTTGACGGTTTTGGGTGGATCCTTCCTGTGCTGCTCCTGCTCCAATGAGGAGAGGCGAGGGCAGCAGTACTACCGCCAATCACAACCATCCACAGCCAGGGAGTACGTGTAAACCTGCCCCCTCCCAGCAGCCACCCAAACAGAGAGTAGAGGCCATACTTTGCTCCTCCCCTTTTATCTTTAACTGATGTGTAAAGCTCACACACACACACACACACACACACACACACACACACACACACACACACACACACACACACACACACACACACACACACACACACACACACACACACACACACACACACACACACACACAAGCACAGTCTCCACCTTTTGGATTTTAGAAACTTTTAGGAATTCAGAGGCTTTTATAATGACATTACATAATGACATGTATTCTATGGAACATATTCTTCAGCTGAAACTTTGACATTTTATTGCAATACATGTCATTGAGAGGATGGTCATTTTGCTCAATTATCCTTTTAAAGCGTTTTATGTTTATCAAATCTGGCATGTGGCTTAAAAGTCATTAAACGTAACTAAATCAAGTATTGGAAAAGTAATTACTGTGTAGAGGAGACATAGGAATTGTTTTATGGCAGAATGCCTGAAGGTAAATTGTGGGACAAACACGATCATAGAAAAATAAAACAATTTTGTGGTTTGGTTAGCATGTCCTATACTTCCTGGTTGGAGCTGTATGTGTTGCTTTGTGTCTTCTCACACATTTTAACATTCCAATCGAATATAGTTGATGACATCATACAGGGCTGACATTCCGAATAGAACAGAAAATCTTCTCTGGGCTATTTTGATGCAGTTTGGATAAGCAGCATTTTATGATGTCATCAGTTATAATCAGATATACAGAAAAGGGTCAAATATGTGAGCTAAAATAAATGTTGTTTTAACGAGAGAGAGGCGCCGGTCATTGCATGCCTTAACATCACGTTCCATTTGTTAACACATCTGTGCAAGTCTACCCAATATCCATCATCCATGTGTTCTATACCTCAGAGACTGCATAAGCTAAGGACTACTGTCTGACCTCTTATAAAAACCGACTGTTCTAAAACCCGTCAGATTCAGTTAAACTCATGGTTTTATTCCTTGTGTGCTCTGTAGGCAAACACTCTTAAATAAAATATGCATTGAAATTCTATTTGATACTACTCTATTCTATGCTAAATACTGTGCTTTTAGTCACTCACTGAGCCTCTGCTCAGGCCATCTAGACCTCCTGAACCCCAACTCAACCCACGCATTTCTCTGCTTGAATCCACCACCCACACCTCTGACTCTTCATCGCTCTTGATCATAATTAATTTGGGTAAAAGGGTTGGTTAATTGTGCTTCCGATAACAGAACCATTGAACTGTTCCAAGCCCCCCCGTTTTCTGGTCATCTGGCCCCTCTCCTTAGTAAAGACCTTGTGTATGGAGTGTTCCATTGTACTCAGAATGAGGGTACATAGGCCTGAAGGACCTCCTACACTTCTGCTAAATGAAAGGGGGGAGGTTGACCATTACAAGCCTGTCAACAACAGATGTCCTCTAAGAGTCATTACCAAATTACAAATGTGACTGAACTAGCTAAAAGCCAAAAGAAAATAAATATTTATGTTTTTTGTAACTTTGTGTGTACCTAAAGTAGGTCTTACTGATTTGAAACGGCTAGTTTACTTACTATCCATTACTTTTTTCTTATTTTCAATGATTTTAAATATGTTTAAGTGTTTTCAAAATGAACAATAAAGTGCTGAACCACCATCAACAATATTCTCCAGAAACGTTTCTATTAAAGACCTCAACTCCCAAACCTCAAATCAATATGTATATGTCAACAATAAGCCAAGAGTTGCTCGCTGTCAGATTAACACGTTTCTGGTTTCAACACGACCAGTTTCTTTATTCAATGTAAGAGAAAGGTTCGGCAACTAGTTGGAAACCTGGAAAGGTTACGTGTCTAACACCCTGCTTTATGGTGAATGCACCAATTTGTAAGTCGCTCTGGATAAGAGCGTCTGCTAAATGACTTAAATGTAAAATGTAAATGTTTATAAAACATGGACCTTTATTGGCTTTTATTAAGAATAAAAACATAAAACATAAAAACAAAGCAAAACCAGCCATCATAAACCCAACACATTTGGACATAATATCTGATCAATTCCATGCCATAGAACAAATTGCATTACAAATGATCTGTGCTCTGTGACTCATCAGCATCCACCAATTTCTCCATCCTTAACCCTTAATTTAGGATCAAAAACCTTTGTCTTTCAAAAACACTTCAACCATCTTCACTCAGTAACTAATCACAGAGCTAGCGCAGCCTAACTAGCATGCACCTCTTCACATCTAGGGCAGCCTGGATAGCTAGCATCTCTTCTCATTTTTCCTTACTTAGCATGCAATATCAAGCACTCATTCACCCACTAATACCAGAGAGCTTCCTGTAACGGTGAATCGGTGAGGTCTTGATGTGTGTCTCTCTCTCCTCTCGTCTCCTCTCATCTAATGCTGTTCTTCTCTGCCTGTCTTCTTCTCTTCCCTAATTCAGGGCAGAGTTGTTGAGTGAGACTAGTTTCCCTGACTGACCAACCCCTGCCTGTCCCCCAGGAATGTCCGAGTTCCACTCACTGTCTCCCCTTTCCCTGTTCCTTCCTAGATTCAAAATTTGGACCTTTGTCTCTCCACTATAGTATTTGTTGCTCTCCCTCCCTCCCTCCCTCCCTCCCTCCCTCCCTCCAACCCCATTCCTAAATGTCTGCTCCTTATCAGTGTCTGATATTAAGGGTCGACACAATGTCCGCCACCCCTTTAAGAGATTGCTTCTTCCCTTCTCCCACTTCCTGAGCCTGTTTGTAAATATAGACTCTTAAAGGAGAAGTGTGGTTAGGTGGTTAGACCCCCCTTATGGCTAGAGGGGCAGTATTTCACTGTTTTTCAACCTGTGAACCCTTTACTAGAAAGTCCATGATATCCTTTTATCTTTTATTGACTGGACTTTAACTGAACATGTGAGACTTGTCGTGTCATTATGTTATGTTGATTTCTGCTTCACTAATATCCTGTGATTTCTGGGTTGGTAGAAATGTGCATTTTGGTTTTGTTCTCTGAGTATTCAAATGTACATTTACTGAAACATGTTTTTTCTTTTAAATTGCAGACCAAATGTTAAACATTCCCCACCAGAGAAAAAGGAGGAATACTTATAGTTTGGGCGACTTCTTTGGCCCCACGATGTGTTAGATTTTTGGCAACAGGCAAGACACTGTCTAACAAAAACAGACAAGACACTCTCTCAAAGAAAATAGAAGCAGACAAGACACTCTCAATAGAAAACATAAGCAGACAAGACACTTTCAATAGAAAAGACACTTTCAGAAAGCAAACAAAATAAATCCAGAACACACTGAATGCATCTGCAGACCAACCCTAATGGGTAGCTAGTACTGTATCATTCTTAAAGATGCCCATGTGTTAAATGTTTGTCAATGTATTTTAGAATCAGTTTTGTACACAAGCAATATAAAATGGTATTCTGCACAGGTGTTATTTGTGCTCACACATGACAAATAACTCCTATTTGGATCATTGAAAGCCAGTAAACCTGAATCTATGATTCTTTCTGTCTGTAGTCTGTCTTTAGTTTCTGGGAGAGGAAGTCATTCAGGGTGTGTTTATAGAACATAGAATACAGAAGTGCCCAGATGTTTATTACACCACCTCCAGCCTTTCTACTACATATTCCCTACTGCAGTGCCTTATAACATGTGTGTTTGTGTGTATGTTTTTGACTGTTATACACGGATCCCACAGTGTCACATCCTATATGGACATATGGTAAAACATATCCGTGGACGTCTTTTTCTCTTGCATGAAATGTACCATTCAGACAACCTGTTGCATGTAGTTATATCTCTGAACATGAATATGTACTGTACTGTAGCTAGTATACCACTTAGAAAACAACAGACAGACAGATTCCTAAATGTCCCTATCTGATGAGAGCGATGGCACGCTTTGTAAAAGTTGTGAGACGGTTTGGAAGAAGTACATGTACAGTAGCCCAGATTGAGGATATTACTATACATGCATTCGATTTAGTTAAGTGCCAATATGATTTAGTGTGGATGGAAGATGTGTTTTGTTATTGACTATGGCAACTTATTCTGTACTCCGGGTGCTGAAAGCACTGTCTCCTGTACAGGTACTGTACTTAGTAACGGCCAGTTTGCTGAATGTAATCAGGTCAAACGTGTTTTTCTGTTGCCTACATTTATTTACCATGCATCTTCTTCATCTAATATTCACTATTATTATTTTAAGTATGATTTCTTTTGAAGTATACTCATGTATGTTTCTTTTAGAATAAAGTAAGAGCATAAAAACGTTGTGTTCATGCTTTGTTTGGCACACATACACCACCACCACCATCACACACACACACACACACACACACACACACACACACACACACACACACACACACACACACACACACACACACACACACACACACACACACACACACACACACACACACACACACACACACACACACACACACACACACACACACACACACACACACACACACACACAGAGTAGTATGAGTCAGGAGTCTACGAAGGCCTCCTCCTGGGGTTCAGATATGATTTCACACCTCCTTACCCCTCCTTTTCAACCTCCCTCTCTTCCACCCCAAATACCTTTCCTGCTCCCCGTCGTTCAGTAATTGCAGACGGTGGAATTCCAGTTCTGCCTCAGTAGCTCTGAGAGTCATTCTCAAAGTTAACAAGCACGGCCACCACATATATTCATCTCTCAGTTATCATCAATGATAAAATGACTCCCACACACATTTATCTCTGCAATGAATTTCTGTAACAATCTTTCAGTCACGTCGACCTTTATCAAGACATTCAAGGACATGATTGACTTTTCTGGGATTAGGGAAGAAGGATGAGGGTACGGTAGTAAACAGAGTCATATTGTACACTACATCTGACAGTTTCTGGATGGATTATGGATCAACAAACAATCTATAAGAGACCATCTAAATATAGTGACACAGTTACAGCATGTACCAACCCACAGCACTAGACTGAATCCAGATACAGTGGGGTAAAAACGTATTTAGTCAGCCACCAATTGTGTTGCAGGTGTAGAAGCACTGTAGTGTTTGAAAATATGCTGGTAGGTTGATTGAAATCCTGAACCAGATTACAGGCACTGGTTACAGTGAGAAGCTTCCTCTTGAGTGGACAGCTTGAGGAAAACCAGTCAATATTCAGGTCCCCAAGAAAGTAGACATATCTGTTTTACATCACATACACTATGAAGCATTTCACACATATTATTTAGATATTGACTGTTTGCCTATAACAACACCACAAAAGAAAAAGTGTTAGACGTGCCAGGTGAACCTGCAACCACAACACTTCAATAACACTTGACATAAGATTTAGTAAAAGAGTGTCTCAGTAAATGAGGACTGTGTGCATGTCTAGACACAAACCGGTGCGCCTGGCTTACTACCATACCTTGTTCAAAGGTACATAAATATTTGGTCTTGCCCATTCACCCTGTGAATGTGTGTACACAATCTGTGTCTCAATTGTCTCAAGGCTTCAAAATCCTTCTTTAACCTGTCTGATCCCTTCATCTACACTGATTGAAGTGGATTTAACAAGTGACATCAATAAGGGATCATAGCTTTCACCTGTATTCACCTGGTCAGTCTCTGTCATGGAAAAAGCAAATGTAGTTAATGTTTTGTGCACTCAGTGTGTATCTATTTATATGACTCACAAGGGGCCAGACTCACAATTTGAGGTGTATGATTAATATGGACACATCTAGGTGTAGCTCCTGTCGATTGTTATCTGCTCGACATGTTGACCATTGGTGTTAATCCGGCGCCGTCTTATGACCTCACTCCTGTTGGACAGACGTCTGGTGGTCAACAGGGTGACTGCTGAGGTCAGAGTGCAGGCCACACCCCCAGCAGTCAGCCAATAAGAGTTGCCCAGCTCATATGTTATCCCTGGTATCCCATAAACCACCTGTAGTAGACAGAGAAAGAGAGATCAGTCAGTGATTCCTCTCAATGATACTGTGAAAAAACAGTTATAATAGTAACTTAATAATCAATGATAGTTTACACACCTCTTCTCTGTATCTGGTGAAGGTCTCCACACCGGTCTCCACACCACAGCAGACCTCCTATTCCAAGCAGAACTGTGGGATACAGTCCCACATTGATACACTGATAAGACCAACAGGCTGAACAGGTCACGCACTTTATGACATGACAGGGAGACTGCATAGAAATGGTCTACAGAAAATAAAGATACAAACAGCAAGATACAAGCATGCATTGTGTTGAATTGTGTTCCCACCATAAGTATGATTTGAATTGAGTGTGACAGCCAGCAAATGAGAATTACTACAACCACAAGCAGAGTAAACAACTTGATGTAGGTCATCTAAGTGAGTGTGCATGCTTTGCTTAATTTAATTTAATTTGTTTGGTCAGAATAGTCCACTCAGTAAAATTGTTCACTGTTTTCCAGTGAGTCCTGTGCTGTGTGTGTTTGTTGGCCTGCAAAATTCACTTCCACACACAAAGAGGGCACCAGAGAGCCAGCCTGTCCTTCTGACCTGCAGAGTCACATAACTTTGTGCATCTCAGCCCAATTACAGTGGCCAGCATGGACAGAAGAGCCATCACACAGGTCAACACTAACACAGCTCTCATGATCAGGGTCTCAGCTGCAAGGACAAAGATACATACAATAGATCAACTTCACACAGATGTAATGGAAGCACTGTATAGATTGCCCTAATCAATATAATTACAAGAGTTCAACAAATGATCTTGGGCCAGATGCATAGACATAGTTCTGGACTATCTGGCTAGCTAGCTGCCAGTGTTACAAATGGACAAACTAAGCACATGCATGTAATTTGTTGAATATTGTGTCATTATTAAGGTATGTTGCATAAATAATGTTAAAACAAATATGAATGGTTGAAACCATAGAAATATAATTACTAGAAACTGAAGGTAGTCCCAATGCTGTTTTTGCGGGTTTTAATTTGAAACTGGGTTAGAAGGAAATCCGGTGGACGTGATCTCACTTGGCAGCTCTTCCAGGTAGGTTATGGTGACATCACAGGTCCACAGTCTCGCTATGCTGTCATGGAGACACTCACCCCACAGCCCCCTGCACAGCCCCCTGAGCTCAGGCCCACTGAGGAGTACTGGTCCTTAGCATCCCGCTATCACAACACACACCAATTATATTATGTTCACACATATTGCCAATGGCACAGAGATTTCTCTGTAAGACTCTGTGAAGTAGAGAGCACCCTGGTGGTTATAAAACCTATAACAGTTTAAGCACAACTAGGCTCTCTGCAACATAAACAAATCTTTGAGTGTCGGTTTTGCAAATACAGATGAAGCCTAGTCTGATTGAAGAGCATGCTCAATCATTTCAATCTAAGAATCAAACAATAACGTGGTCACCCTGACACTTTTTGGGTAATTAGCTGAGGGATTGGACTGGAGGAAATGTAACCACTCTCAAATTCATAGACAGTCATAGACCGAGCTGTGGAATCAAGGCCTGGCCATCCATGAGATGAAAATGATAGTTTTTAGGTTTTAATGTTTTGAAGCCATACAGTGTTTGTTTTAAACAAGGTTATATTTTGGGTTCTAATGGGGTAAAACAGATGCACTATATTCTTCATGTTATATTTTTCAAAAATCAATGGCTATATATCATTCATTAAAAAGTACAACAATTTATGTACTAATCCAAAATTGACCTTTTAATCTGTGCCCAGGGAATCGCCCCCTGGAGTTTATCTCAAACAATAAAGAATGGTGTTAATCCGTTCTCTTACCCTCCAGCAATCAGTAACACCAGCAGATACCAGCAGCTTGGCACCAAAGATCTCCAAAAGCAGCCCAAGTACCTCAGTCACAGCCTCACTCATTCCCATGGCTCAGTCGGTTCCCAATGACATGGGCGATGTAGAACTTTAAGATCTACTTTAAAATAACACCTTCCACTGGTTCGACTATTATACTATGGTCCACAGTATTTATGTGAGTATTTATAGTCTGTTCTGTCTTGCATGACAGGGAGACTACATAGAAAAGGCCAACAGAAAATAAACATATAAACAGCAAGAAACAAACCAGCACTAAGCAGAGTAAACAACTTGATGTAGGTAAGTGTGTGTGTGTGTGTGTGTGTGTGTGTGTGTGTGTGTGTGTGTGTGTGTGTGTGTGTGTGTGTGTGTGTGTGTGTGTGTGTGTGTGTGTGTGTGTGTGTGTGTGTGTGTGTGTGTGTGATGGCCTGCAATATTCACTTCCACACACGAAGAGGGCACCAGAGAGCCAGCTTGTCCTTCTGGCCTGTAGAGTCACATATCTTTATGCATCTCAGCCCAATTACAGTGGCCAGGATGGACAGAAGAGCCATCACACAGGTCAACACTAACACAGCTCTCATGATCAGGGTCTCAGCTGCAAGGACAAAGATACATACAATAGATCAACTTCACACAGATGTAATGGAAGCACTGTATAGATTGCCCTTATCAACACAATCATATGAGTTCAGCAAATGATCTTGGGCCAGTTGCAGAAACATAGTCCTTGACTTTGACTTACGTAAGAGAAAGTAGCCGCTGATTAGTGCATCAATTTGGCATGAGTCACTTTCAGCAACTACAACAAAATATAGCATGGAAGCTTGCAAATAATGTAAAAAACATGAATAAATATGACATTTTATCTTAGCCTTGCTTCCAAAATATGAAATGGTATGGTTGTCCCAGGGGGTCCTGTTATGTAAAGGTTAAAGTTGAGATTCTAAAGACGTTAACCACACATTCCATCACAACACTGTGACCTCCACTGTATTTCCACCCTGTCCGTTCCGCTCTGTTCTGTTCTCTCTCTTCAGCCCCTTTCACGCTTTCCCTCTACCCCCCACTGCTAACAGTGATGACTTCACCTTTATAACTTCTTATCCTCAAATAAAGAAATGCTGTTGAATGAACATTTGTTTCACTTCAAGACATTCTCTTCTATTTAAGAATGTTCAAAGGTTCTGAGATAATCTTTATGCTGAAGCGATGATAAGAGAAAACAGGAAATAGTACATTTTAAGACATCAGAGAGACAGACGCAGGCAAACCGTATAGAGATGTTTCGATTGATTACCACTGAATAAAATGCCATCTCTGTCAATACGTGGCACGCTGAGTTTTTCTGATGCCCTGTAGAGGGCAGTGTTTGTCTATGATCTACATATTCCTGGTCAGAAAACCCAGCTCTACACTCCTCAGTACAAATTCCCTGTCTGAAAGTCAGTGCAATGTATGATTCGCTTCAGTTGTGTGGCTGGGAAGTGACACTACAGATACTCAGAGTTGGCTCACAGTAAGAGAGAACTGCCTGTACTGGTTATTCTGGGCAACCAGCCGTGTGTGTGTGTGTGTGTGTGTGTGTGTGTGTGTGTGTGTGTGTGTGTGTGTGTGTGTGTGTGTGTGTGTGTGTGTGTGTGTGTGTGTGTGTGTGTGTGTGTGTGTGTGTGTGTGTGTGTGTTATGAGAATTATGTCCTCAAGGTTCATAACCCAATTCAATTATACTACTCAGTATGCAACTCAGAATTTGTAAAATACTGGTCGAATGAAGCAGACGGAGGCCCAGCTAAAATAGTCAAAAAGGTTTTTTCAGGAGAGCGCTGGTCTGTTGTACAAAACCATACATTTTATACTGGCTTCTTACGCACATACAGTGGGGCAAAAAAGTATTTAGTCAGCCACCAATTGTGCAAATTCACCCACTTAAAAAGATAAGAGAGGCCTGTAATTTTCATCATAGGTTCACTTCAACTATGACAAATGAGAAAAAAAATCCAGAAAATCACATTGTAGGATTATTTATTTATTTATTTGCAAATTATGGTGGAAAATAAGTATTTGGTCAATAACAAAAGTTTATCTCAATATTTTGTTATATACCCTTTGTTGGCAATGACAGAGGTCAAACGTTTTCTGTAAGTCTTCACAAGGTTTTGTTGGTATTTTGGCCCATTCCTCCATGCAGATCTCCTCGAGAGCAGTGATGTTTTGGGGCTGTTGCTGGGCAACACGGACTTTCAACTCCCTCCAAAGATTTTCTATGGGGTTGAGATCTGGAGACTGGCTAGGACACTCCAGGACCTTGAAATGCTTCTTATGAAGCCACTCCTTCGTTGCCCGGGCGGTCTCACGATACATGGCCCCATTCATTCTTTCCTTTACAGCCCCAAAGCATGATGTTTCCACCCCCATGCTTCACAGTAGGTATGGCGTTCTTTGGATGCAACTCAGCATTCTTTGTCCTCCAAACACGACGAGTTGAGTTTTTACCAAAAAAGTTATATTTTGGTTTCATCTGACCATATGACATTCTCCCAATCTTCTTCTGGATCATCCAAATGCTCTCTAGCAAACTTCAGACGGGCCTGGACATGTACTGGCTTAAGCAGGGGGACACGTCTGGCACTGCAGGATTTGAGTCCCTGGCGGCGTAGTGTGTTTCTGATGGTAGGCTTTGTTACTTTGGTCCCGGCTCTCTGCAGGTCATTCACTAGGTCCCCCCGTGTGGTTCTGGGATTTTTGCTCACCGTTCTTGTGATCATTTTGACCCCACGGGGTGAGATCTTGCGTGGAGCCCCAGATCGAGGGAGATTATCAGTGGTCTTGTATGTCTTCCATTTCCTAATAATTGCTCCCACAGTTGATTTCTTCAAACCAAGCTTCCTACCTATTGCAGATTCAGTCTTCCCAGCCTGGTGCAGGTCTACAATTTTGTTTCTGGTGTGCTTTGACAGCTCTTTGGTCTTGGCCATAGTGGAGTTTGGAGTGTGACTGTTTGAGGTTGTGGACAGGTGTCTTTTATACTGATAAAAAGTTCAAACAGGTGACATTAATACAGGTAACGAGTGGAGGAAAGAGGAGCCTCTTAAAAAAGTTACGGGTCTGTGAGAGCCAGAAATCTTGCTTGTTTGTAGGTGACCAAATACTTATTTTCCACCACAATTTGCAAATAAATTCATAAAAAATCCTACAATGTGATTTTCTGGATTTTTCCCCCTCATTTTGTCTGTCATAGTTGAAGTGTACCTATGATGACAATTACAGGCCTCTCACATCTTTTTAAGTGGGAGAACTTGCACAATTGATGGCTGACTAAATACTTTCCTGCCCCACTGTACTTTCACACACAAACATTAAGTATCCTACGCACACACTGTCCTGCTACCCAGCCGACAAAGATTAGGGTCCGTGAGAATCACTCCCCGTCCTCCCTCAAGATAGGGAGGTCCTGGGAAGTACTCTCAGTCGCCCCCAGCCAAGGTCGGCACCGAATCCTGCTCAGACAGTCTGTTTTTAAAATACTATAATAGACATATTGTACAAATATATTGTTATACCCTAATTCTGACTAAAAACTACACTCACGGATATATAATTCTACTGACTAAAACCACACACATCATTAGAATAATCTCATGACTCTAATCAATTTCATACAATCATATGGTTTCAGGGTGGAATACTCTAATCATTCATTTAAACATATAAATCCCATCAACAGTGTGTGACAGAGAGAAGGGACTGTCTGAATTGTTTAACCTGGGTAACCAAAGAACAGAAATAGGACAGAACTCTGGTAAGTACATTTAACATTTACATTTAAGTCATTTAGCAGACGCTCTTATCCAGAGCGACTTACACTTAGATGTACAGTTTTTTTTTGGCCGCACAAATATTTTGAGTATAAGCCCTTTTTCAGCGTGCAAGGCAATGTCAGAACAGCAATACCACTCACAGGTGGGCAGAAATTCACAGTCAGTGTTGGCCCAATCAAGAGAACCCAGCAGAGGGAGCTGTAGGGGAAACATGAACATCACATTAATTAAGATAGAAAGACACGAAATGAAAATACATTATGAAGTCATTACCTAAATGTTTGGCCTACTTATAACCTAGTACAAAAAACATACTACAAAAAAACAAGAAAAACAACATTACTCATTGAGGCCTGCTTGGGCTAGAGTGGCCAAGCTGTCTATCCAATGTGCCTCTCTCTGGAGGTCATTTATCCCTGTCTCCTCCCATGCGTGGTTCCTTCACCAATTCATTACACATATAACGTAAGACACTTAGTTCATTATTATTGCTATTGAAATGTACGACAACAGGAGATCTTATGCTCACATATCCTTGTCTTAAGTTCACATTTGGTCTCACCCACATAATCAAAGTGACAGAAACACTTAAGGAGATACAGTATACAACATATTTTGTATTACATGTTATTCTAGCTCAAACCTTTATCCTCTCACTGGAATGGGGTGGAATACGCCTGTTCCCTCTGATAATGGCATAGCAGTGTACACAGTTGTGACAAGGGAAATAGCCATCAGGAATGACAGACAAATCTGGCCTTACTAAAAAATCCCATAAATTTGAGGGTCTCTTATAGCAAAACCTCGGGGGTGATTCAAACGCTGTAATTCTGGCTGCACTGTTTGATTGCCATTGCCTTTTGCATTTCATACCTGAAATGTTTGTGGCAATAAGAATACGTAATTGTACGTTTATTTACCAGAGTGCTGTCCTATTTCTGTTCTTTGGATTATATAAGAGGATCCAGCACTCGATTTACGTATATATAAGGCGGAGTAGAGCATGTTGTTTATCTTTTCATAACCTGGGTAACCAGCCATTTCCAGCATAAGAAGCTCTCCTACGATTATGTGTATTTGGGAGTGTGTGTGTGTGTGTGTGTGTGTGTACAGTATGCGTGTGTGAGCATTGACAACATAAGCACTTCAAAGTTGGTTTCAAAGCAAAGACAAACTCATTCCAGAACGCAGCAGATGCTATTTACAAACTGTGTGTGAGCAACAGCAATAGCAAGCGGGATATCTGCCTAAATCAATTGCAACTACAATGTGTGGGCTTTTCATTACCAACGTCTGCCTGTATTACATTTAATCTGCTTACATTATGGCCAAGGCCTTACAATGAGGTATTGATCATTACAGTGGCTACTGTATATGAGGTGCTGATTTGAGTGTGGGATTGAGGTGGTGTAGATATCTGGACTGCTGATCTCAGAACAAGGTCAGAGGAATCGATTCCCTTTGATATAGGAGTTACATGCAGAACAAACAAATCTCCAAAGACACTTTCAACACAGCCCACAGATACATGCATAAATTCACAGGCATGCACACATGTAGCTAGTCGTAGTTGATCATCATGCAGAGGTGTAACCTTCCCTGAGACCTGAGGGAACTGACACCCCGTAGGAGAACTGATGGGAGCTTTAGGGTGTGTACCATCTGGAGAAAGTAATCAGATTTCTCCCTCTCTCTCTCTGTTCTTTCTCTCTCAAGAACACACACACCACCCAGTTGAAAGTGTGTTGAAGAGCTTTCTGCAGCTGCAGCCAAGTCCAGCAGCTGACAGCTGGCGCAAATGCTGGTGTTGGAGTGTGTGTGTGTGTGTGTGTGTGTGTGTCACATGGCCTTGTCCAATCTCCATGTAAGGGTCTTAGAGACAGAAATACACAGTATCAAGGTTTCAGTGGCAACGACAATGACCCTCTGAATAGATACCTGTCCTCCATACCGCCACCCGTCCAGTGTCCTCATCTTCCTAGTTAGAGTTCTAACATGATGGCGAACACACATATACACACGTTCAATAAGCATGGCACAAGCACAAGCACAAGCACAAGCACAAGCACAAGCACAAGCACAAGCACAAGCACAAGCACAAGCACAAGCACAAGCACAAGCACAAGCACAAGCACACTTAATCTAATCTGTGTGTTTTTTTCTATTGCAATAATACAGCCGTCTAATTGGCTTTGACAACCTAGCCAACTCAATTCCACCCAGCTTCTCCCAGAATGCTTCGCTATGTCTCTAATTAGGTCCAATCAGCTGGAGTGGTATTTATCGATCCACCTCTTCTCTCTCTCTCTCTCCCTTTCTCCCCCCTCTCTTCCACCCCTTCTCTCTTTCCCTCTGTCTTCCCCTTTCTCTCCGCTCTCTCTCTCTCTGTGTGAAGGAGACCGTGTTATTCCTCTCTCCCGCTCATTTTAGCATCAGTAAAATAATTATGATAGATGCAGGTGTCTTTCTTTCCTTCAAAGCCTGAAATGGATAAAACAAAATGAGCCCAGAAACTAATTAACGTGTGAGGATGAGCGCAGGGGAGAGAAGCTTATCAGCCTGCTATCAGCCCACCTGCCCTACAGCATTAAATATCATATTAGATATCTTAATCGTTTACTCCGACAGGAGCGACGCGACAAACTTTCTCATTTTCCCAGTCAATTGATGTGGCTTATGCTTCTCCCTCTGGCTCCTAAACTTTTAGAGGGACATAGCCCTTCTAAACACGCCAGGAATATGTAATGTGTTGTTTCATCTGCTCAACCCTTCAACCCTTTGACTGAACCAAACGTTACATAGATATGTCTCTGAGTAGAAATGCATAGACGTCTCAGCACATGACATAATCAAATCAATGTTTATTTGTCACGTGTGCCGAATACAACAGGTGTAGTAGACCTTACAGTGAAATGCTTACTTACAGGCTCTAACTAATAGTGCAAAAGAGGTATTAGGTGAACAATAGGTAAGTAAAGAAATAAAACAACAGTAAAAAGACAGGCTATATACACTAGTGAGGATATAAAAGTAGCGAGGCTACATACAGACACTGGTTAGTCAGGCTGATTGAGGTAGTATGTACATGTAGATATGGTTAAAGTGACTATGCATATATGATGAACAGAGAGTAGCAGTAGCGTAAAAGAGGGGGTTGGCAGGTGGGGGGTGGCGGGACACAATGCAGATAGCACGGTTAACCAATGTGCGGGAGCACTGGTTGGTCAGCCCAATTGAGGTAGTATGTACATGAATGTATAGTTAAAGTGACTATGCATATATGACAAACAGAGAGTAGCAGCAGCGTAAAAATAGGGGTTGGGGGAGGCACACAATGCAAATAGTCCGGGTAGCCATTTGATTACCTGTTCAGGAGTCTTATGGCTTGGGGGTAAAAACTGTTGAGAAGCCTTTTTGTCCTAGACTTGGCACACCGGTACCACTTGCCATGCGGTAGTAGAGAGAACAGTCTATGACTGGGGTGGCTATGGTCTTTGACAATTTTTAGGGCCTTCCTCTGACACTGCCTAGTGTAGAGGTGATGTACTGGGCCGTACGCACTACCCTCTGTAGTCCCTTGTGGTCAGAGGCCGAGCAATTGCCGTACCCGGCAGTGATGCAACCGGTCAGGGTGCTCTCGATGTTGCAGCTGTAGAACCTTTTGAGGATCTCGGGACCCATGCCAAATCTTTTTAGTTTCCTGAGGGGGAAGAGGCTATGTCGTGCCCTCTTCACGACTGTCTTGGTGTATTTGGAACATTCTAGTTTGTTGTTGATGTGGACACAAAGGAATTTGAAGCTCTCAACCTGCTCAACAGCCCCGTCGATGAGAATGGGGGCGTGGTCGGTCCTCCTTTCCTGTAGTCCACAATCATCTCCTTAGTCTTGGTTACGCTGAGGGATAGATTGTTATTCTGGCACCATTTAGTCAGGTTGCCTTAGTGTTCTTGGGCACAGGGACCATGGTGGTCTGCTTGAAACATGGTTGGTATTACAGACTCAATCAAGGACATGTTGAAAATGTCAGTGAAGACACCTGCCAATTGGTCAGCACATGCCCGGAGCACACGTCCTTGTAATCCGTCTGGCCCCGCAGCCTTGTGTATGTTGACCTGTTTAAAGGTCTTACTCACGTCGGCTACGGAGAGTGTGATCACACATGGCTTCTGGTTGGGGTGTGTATGTACACAGGGGATGACGTCCTCGATGCACTTATTGATAAAGCCAGTGACTGATGTGGTGTATTCCTCAATGCCATCGGAAGAATCCCGGAACATGTTCCAGTCTGTGATAGCAAAACAGTCCTGTAGTTTAGCATCTGCTTCATCTGACCACTGTACAGTGCTTCTACACCTGCATTGCTTGCTGTTTGGGGTTTTAGGCTGGGTTTCTGTACAGCACTTTGAGATGTCAGCTGATGTAAGAAGGGCTATATAAATTTTATGTAAAAACAATGACATTGAAATTAGATGCTTGTGAGGTCTTTTAGATCTTTGATGAAGTTGACTGCCAGTAAAACTTGTATTAGGATGAATGTATTAGGATTTTTTTTCTCCAACTTGGGTAAGAGTATCCAGTATTGGTAGGAAGCAAAATAGTCAAAAAATGTTTGAATGGCCTTTTTACTTATACTGTCCCTGCATGGATGTGCAGGAACACAACTATGTAACAGGTAGGCTCTGAAAGGATAAACCCTTGGTGGACATTTTACGTTCAGGCACTACTTAAGCTAGTTTCAAGCTGGCATTCCAAAAGTACTACTATACAGTATCTCGGAATGTATCCAGACCCTTTGACCTTTTCCACATTTTGTTACGTTACAGCCTTGTTCTAAAACTGATTAAATAGTTTCCCCCGCTCAATCTATACACAACACCCCATAATGACAAAGCAAAAACAGGTTTAGAAATGTTAAATAATGTATATTTAAAAAAAACTCAAATATCACATTTACATAAGTATTCAGACCCTTTAGCGTCGAGTCTTCTTGGGTATGATGCTACAAGTTTGGCACATCTGTATTTGGGGAGTTTCTCCCATTCTTCTCTGTAGATCCTCTGAAGCTCTGTCAGGTTGGATGGGGAGCGTTGCTGCACAGCTATTTTCAGGTCTCTCCAGAGATGTTCGATTTCGGGCTTTGGCTGGGCCACTCACGGACATTCAGAGACTTATCCTAAAGCCACTCCTGCGTTGTCTTGGCTGTGTGCTTAGGGTCGTGGTCCTATTGGAAGGTGAACCTTTGCCCCAGTCTGAGGTCTTGAGCGCTCTGGAGCAGGTTGTCCTCAAGGATCTCTCTGTACTTTGCTCCGTTCATCTTTGCCTCGATCCTGACTAGTCTCCCAGTCCCTGCCGCTGAAAAACATTCCCACAGCATGATGCTGCCACCACCATGCTTCACAGTAAGGACGGTGACAGGTTCCTCCAGACATGATGTTTGGCATTTAGACCAAATAGTTAAATATTGGTTTCATCAGACCAGAGATACTTATTTCTCATGGTCTGACAGTCTTTAGGTGCATTTTGGCAAACTCCAAGCGGGCTGTCCTGTACCTTTTACTGAGGAGTGTCACCCGTCTGGCCACTTTACCATAAAGGCCTGATTGGTGGAGTGCTGCAAAGATGGTTGTCCTTCTGGAAGGTTCTCCCATCTCTACAGAGAACGACTATCAGGTTCTTGGTCACCTCCCTGACCAAGGCCCTTCTCCCCCGATTGCTCAGTTTGGCCTGGTGGCCAGCCCTAGGAAGAATCTTGGTGATTCCAAACTTCTTCCATTTAAGAATGATGGAGGCACTGTGTTCTTGGAGACCATCAATGCTGCAGACATTTGTTGGTACTCTTCCCCAGATCTGTGCCTCGACACAATCCTGTCTCGGCAGTCTATGGACAATTCCTTCATCCTCATGGATTGGTCTGAATACATGTAAATAAGGTATTTTTGTTTTAATAATTTTTTAAAATGCAAACAATTCTAAAGACCTGTTCTTGCTTTGTTGTTATGCGGTATTGTGTGTAGATTGCTGGGGAAATGTTGGGAGGAAGGAAGTGGTAACACAGCAAGGACTGTGATTAGTTCAAACTAGCTCACCCAGGTCACCTCCACACAATGGCCTAACTCGGAGTGATGATGCTGGGCATGTGTTTTAATAGAATAGGGGCAGGTCACACAATATATATTATTTTAAAGGAAATGTAGGTGAAGGAAGTGGTCACGGAGCGAGGACTGTGATTAGTATTAGTTAAAGGGATATTTTGGGATTTTGGCAATAGTTCCCCAGAGTCAGATTAACTTGTAGATACCATTTTTATATCTATGTGTCCAGTTTGAAGGTAGTTAGAGGTAGTTTAACAAGCCAATGCTAACTAGCTTTAGTGCAATGACTGGAAGTCTATGGTTATCTGCTAGATAAAGGGCCTCATTGCCAAAGTACTGAAGTATCCCTTTAAATCTAGCTCACCCAGGTCACCTCCACACAGGGGCCTAACTCAGAATGATGATGCTGGGGCATATATTTTAATGGAACAGGGACAGGTCACACAATGGAGTGGGTCAGTGTCATTACTCTGACTTAGTCTCATGTTTACACTGACCTGTTTTGCTTAACTGGCCCTTCCACTCTGAAATGCAGACTAGAACCTCTCCTTTTGTTCTAATGGGGAAGTGGAGTGCTCCACATGGGCCTATGTCCTCCACATAACCCCTAATCGTGGTCAAAGATGGTCTCTCTCTCTGTTTCTGTCACTTCTCTCTAGCTCTGTGTTCCCTCTTCCTCTCCCTCTGTCATAGTGTATTGCTGTATGTTGTGTGTTTTTGTGTATGTTGTGAGAACACAGTGTTGTGTTTGTGTTCCTACAGACTGACAGATCAGGTCTGAGCCCTTGGGGCAGCACGGCCTCTAGTCAAACTCTTTCTCTCTCTTTCTCTTTCTCTTTCTCTTTCTCTTTCTCTTTCTCTTTCTCTTTCTCTTTCTCTTTCTCTTTCTCTTTCTCTTTCTCTTTCTCTTTCTCTATCACACACACACACACACACACACACACACACACACACACACACACACACACACACACACACACACACACACACACACACACACACACACACACACACACACACACACACACACACACACACACACACACACACACACACACACACACAGAGCTCCATATGCCCATTCCCAGCCCAGACAACCCCCTTCTGTGTCTGAACCAACAGCAGTCTGGACCTTACAGAAGTAAAACCTTTGATGTTAAAACACATGAGAAAGAAGTGGTGTCCCTCAGGACAGACGGGGTGAGAGGTGATTGGGTGAGAGGTGCCTGACACTTCAGTCCTGATTGGGTTTAATTGGCTTTGATGGGAAGGGGCGGGATGTGTTATGACTGTGTCACTTCCTCTCGTGTCCAGACTGACACTGTCTAACCTCTCGTCCCCTCTGGCAGATGAACACTGCACTCTCTGCCTGGTTCAGAGCAGCCACCCTGCTGTGATGATTAGTGCTTCCATGGCCTGGGTGTGTGTGTGAGTTGTGATTTAAAGTGCTTAAATTGGCTGTTCAGCTGCCCATGTCCTGACCCACTCAAACAGGCAGATGGATTTTGAGTGGAGAGACAGGGGGTGGGAGGGAGGGGGGTTGGGGAGAGAGGTCAGTCACTCAGTCCATTAGGCCACTCATGGCCGTATGTTAGTGATGGAAGTGTTTGGGGGATTAAACTACCTGTAGTTTCAGTTCCTTCCACCTGAGCTGAGATCTCCTGCTGCTCAGTAGGTGGCCATGTTTGGACAGATCACTCACCTCTACCTATCTTTAATAAATTCCAATCAGCAACAGGCTTATCTAATTTGTATTCAATTAGGATATATGTAAATTAACATATAGATCTGACAGAAAACGACCTAAGTTCCTGTGTTCCTAGCCTGCTGTTTAATAGCACATTTCCAGAGTTGATGCTTGCCCGTATATTATGTTTGTGGACTGGTGCTGTGTAATTAAGTCGTTTGACTTTCCACAGGGAAAGGCAGGCCGTTGCTTCAGCCCAGGATGATTTTCCTCCTCTGTAAATGTTGTCTAAAGCAGCCAGATGGGTCAGATCCAGGTTATGGTTGAGCCAAGCCAGTGGGTTCTCCAGAAGGACACTAGCAGGTGTCTGAAATAACACACACCCATGTCTAACCATTACACTGGGTCGCTTTTGTCTTGAGACAATCAGAAAGGAGAGAGGAGGGAATGAGGGGGAATGAGGGTGGAATGGCATTGTTAAAGATGAACATTTGAATTCTGCTCATATTATTTAACATAGTTATATTTCACCCAATGTCCAAACAGGCCAATGTATTCACGTCATCACAATGGTCGAAACAAGTAGGCTGTCATTTAAAGTCTATGTAGTTACATAGAATACTGTAATTACATGTAACGACACAGTAAGTAATAACTATGCCCATCTGATTAAAAACAACATTTGGCCAGAAACTTGACTCTCCTCCATTTTGGCACAAAACTACCACAACAATTAGCACTCTAATTTGCATTGTCACTAGAATGTCAACGTGTTGGAAGTTCTGATGCCGACATGACTCCTATTAAAATCTTGAATGTCAAATAGACCAGTGCTCTGGTTAAGATGCCACTGTTTGCAGATGGAAAGTTTTGATTCACTTGTACTCTCTGATGTGGCTAAGGACTGTCAGGGGAGGGGGTAGCCTAGTTACTGATGGTTTCGACGACACCTGCATTTCACCCATCTTCCACATTCTGGCCTGAGTCTACATCATTCATAGGAAGAGAGGATGGAGCAGAGAAGGAGAGAGAAGGAGGAATTTATATTACTGTGAGATGTTATATGTCTGTTTATTTAGCTCCAGTTATCCAGATTATAACATGATGCTTGCTTAAAATGCCTTTATTTTACTATTTCTTCTGTACAGTATGTATAGGACAATACAATTAAGTATATAAAGTATCTGTCAAATGTTTGGACACATCAACTAGTTAATTTTTAAATATTTTTTAAAACTATTTTCTTCATTGTAGAATAATAGTGAAGACATCAAACTATGAAACAACACACATGTATTTTATATTTGAGATTCTTCAAAGTAGCCACCCTTTGCCTTGATGACAGCTTTGCACTCTCTTGGCATTCTCTCAACCAGCTTCATGAGGTAGTCACCTGGAATGCATTTCAATTAACAGGTGTGCCTTGTTAAAAGTTCATTTGTGTAATTTTTTCCTTCTTAATGCATTTGAGCCAATCAGTTGTGTTGTGACAAGGTAGGGTTGATATACAGTAGATAGCCCTATTTGGTAAAAGACCAAGTCCATATTATGGGAAGAACAGCTCAAATAAGCAAAGAGAAATGACCGTCCATCATTACTTTAAGACATGAAAATCAGTCAATCTGGAAAATTTCAAGAACTTTGAAGGTTTCTTCAAGTGCAGTCACAAAAACCATCAAGCGCTATGATGTAACTGGCTCTCATGAGGACCGCCGCAGGAAAGAAAGACACAGTTACCTCTGCTGCATAGGATAAGTTCATGAGCGTTACCAGCCTCAGAAATTGCAGCCCAAATAAATGCTTCACAGAGTGAAGAATCACCATCAACTGTTCAGAGGAGACTGCGTGAATCAGGTCTTCATGGTTGAATTACTGCAAAGAAATCCCTACTGAAGGACATCAATAATAAAAAGAGTCTTGCTTGGGCCAAGAAACAAGAGCAATGGACGTTAGACCAGTGGAAATCTGTCCTTTTGTCTGATGAGTCCAAATTTGAGATGTTTGGTTCTAACCGCCGTGTCTTTGAGGTGCAGAGTAGGTTTGTGCTTAGTGGGACTATCATTTGTTTTTCAACAGGACAATGACCCCACACTTCCAGGCGGTGTACGGGCTCTTTGACCAATAAGGAGAGTGGTGGAGTGCTGCATCAGCTGACCTGGCCTCCACAATCATCCAACCTCAACCCAATTGAGATGGTTTGGGATGAGTTGGACTGCAGAGTGAAGGAAAAGCAGCCTACAAGTGATCAGCATATATGGGAACTCCTTCAAGACGGTTGGAAAAGCATGCCAGGTAAAGCTGGTTGAGAGAATGCCAAGAGTGTCCAAAGCTGTGATCAAGGCGAAGGGTGGCTACTTTGAAGAATGCCAAATATAAAATATATTTTGAATTGTTTGAATTGGTTACTACATGATTCCATGTGTTATTTCATAGTTTTGATGTCTTCACTATTCTTCTAGAATGGAGAAAACAGTAAAAGTAAAGAAAAACCCTGGAATGACTAGGTGTGTCCAAACGTATATATATTCTCCCCAAATGTAGAGAAAGGCAAGGTGTCTGAATGACTTTCCAAAGGCACTGTATATGCATCTTTGAGATGTTTCAACAACTTTATTGGAGTCCACCTGTTGTAAATTCAATTGATTGGTCATGATTTGAAAAGGCACACACCTGTCTATATAATGTCCCACAGTTGACAGTGCATGTCAGAGCAAAAACCAAGCTATTAGGATGAAGTAATTGTCTGTAGAGCATTGAGACAGGATTGTGTCGAGGGGAAGGATACCAAAACATTTCTGCACCATTGAAGGTCCCCAAGAACACAGTGGCCTCCATGATTCTTAAATGGAAGAAGTTTGGAAGCACCAAAACTCTTCCTAGAGCTGGCCGCCAGGTCAAACTGAGCAATCGGGGGGAAAAACTCTAGTTACTCTAGAGCTCGCTTGGAGTTTGCCAAAAGGCACCTAAAGCCTCTGAGACCATTACAAACAAGACTCTCTGGTCTGATGATACCAATATTGAACTCTTTGGAAAATCTGGCACTCTCTCTAGGGTTTAGAATGATGGTGGCAGCATCATGCTGTGGGGATGTTTTTCAGCTTCAGGGATCGAGGTAAAGATGAACGGAACAAAGTACACAGAGATCCTTGATGAAAATCTGCCCCAGAGCTCTCAGGACCTCAGACTGGGGCGAAGGTTCACCTTCCAACAGGACAACGACCCTAACCACACAGCCAAGACAACACAGGATTGGCTTCGGGACAAGTCTCTGAATGTCCTTGAGTGGCCCAGCCAGAGTCCGAACTTGAACCCGATCGAACGTCTCTGGAGAGACATTAAAATAGCTGTGCAGCAACGCTCCCCATCCAACCTGACAGAGTTTGAGAGGATATGCAGAGAAGAATGGGAGAATCTCCCCAAATACAGGTGTGCCAAGCTTGTAGTGTTATACCCAAGAAGACTCTAAGCTGTAATTGCTGCCAAAGGTGCTTCAACAAAGTAAAGAGTAAAGGGTCTGAATACTTATGTAAATGAAATATTTCAGTTTTGTATTTGTTATAAATTAGCAAACATTTCTAAAAACATGTTTTTGCTTTGTCATTAAAAACATTTTAATACATTTTAGAATAAGGCAAAAAATGTGGAAAAAGTCAATGGGTCTGAATACTTTCCGAATGCGCGTATATATATATATATTGCTTTTTCTTAATGCCTTTTCCAGAGGATATAATGTCAATATTGGTTGATGTGAGGCAGTATCTCAGTAATCTGGAGTTATGTGTCCTGAGGCACGTTTTAATGCAGAGAGACTGGTGTTCTGCTGACACACTGCATTGGTTGACAGCGTCACCACATGAGGCCATAGCTTCATTACAGCAAAGCAGTCCATCCGCAAACAGTACAGTGCTGTCTATCTCTCACACTACACATTCCTGTACACGAATTGGAGAGAACATGACATTTTATTTGAGAGTCAGATAGTTTCTCTACCCCCCTTTAAAGTTCAAATACCGCTGAACTTTTACCGCTGAACTTTTACCGCAGAACTTTTGCACATACAATTTTAAGAGTTCAACTAATTCTGGGCTTGGAGTGTCATAGTCCATCCAGCCCAAAATGCTTATCCCGCAAGTTGGATAATATATATATATATATATATATATATATTCCTCTTTTAAAATATGTAAATGAGTGTGAGTGTTGGTGACAGTGCTGGCGGTTTCCCCAGTTGCACCTGGCTGGGAGCGGCCGTGAGAGGGATGCCACGTCTCCCAGGGGTCAAAGGCCAAAGCATTGAAGTGAAAATCAATGTCCGGATCCCCCGTGGCCGGTGAGAGGACAAGAAAGAGAGGCAACGTTTCAAACAAATAAATAGCGTTTTTTCAAGGTGCCCTCTCCACTTCATAGCATAGGATTGATCTCTGTGCTTTAACCCAGAGGAGAACGGAGAGAACGAGAGAACAGTGGAGAGCGGAGTGGAGGATTGATAAGACACTCTCTTTTTATGTAATTATTACTTTTAACCTTGGTGCAGGTTGGTCCTCCTTACTGGGCCAGGGAAGGCGTGACCACTACACCAGAGGGTTTGCTAAAGCTGCTGTACAACAGACTTTAAACTAGCAAACAAAACCGTCTCTTTGAAGTTGTGTTTTAAGGGAAATCGATGCGGCTGCCTTTAGGATCAAACCCATATTTCTATACAGACTCACCAGGTGATTGGGGATGATATGCAGTCTTATCTACAGCCTTGTTTCTTGTTTTTGGGTCCGGTGACAATCCTGTGGGCCAATCACTAATGTTTACGGTCTTTGGTTTGCGGAGAGGTAGGCCTGCACTGTCCTTCAGTCGTCCAGGACTGTCTGGGCACCATATTTTGGCAAATTTTGAATTTACAGATTGGACTTTGTTGCTAAATCCAGGCCTGTGATGCTCTGATATTTCCCTGAGATGTATACCTATGTATATCAGTTTAATACCACCGGAGTAACCTGGGGACCTCTTATAGGGCGACACCGCATCTCCCATCCACACTTTCTGTTTGAGCGCGTCCAGATAAATGTCAGGCAGAACAAAGACCTGCAGTCTCATTTCCCTCCAGTCTCAAATTGTCATTGCGCGCACTGTTCCCTCCGAATTGGTTTCTGTGGTAATCCATGCCCTTGGCAGCTGTGAGCCTGGGCAGGATGGGTTATGGAACAGATTGATATATATTATTACTAGTGGTGCCTTTAATCGCAGGCTCGGCCCAAGGTGACCATGCAGCTCTCCTTCTGTCCTCTCCTCTCTGAAATCTCACCTCTCATCTGAGGCCACCTGCTCCTCATTATATGGCTATGTTATAAAGAAGAGAAGTGAAGCACCCTGTAACCACATGATTTCAACCACAGACCACAAACCAAAAACCACAAATCCTTACCTAAACCCTAACACCATAACAGCATGATCAACTATTGACTACCACCAGGAAGCCTCTGTCACTGACGGTATCTGAGGATATGATGAACTCCCTGTAAACCCATGGAGTGGCATCCTGTTTCAGAGGCTTAGGGCGTCTGCCTTACGCTAACGAGGAGACATTAAATTAGTTTAATTATGATTGCCTGTGTTCTGGAAATACCAAAAGGAAGGTACTGTCCCAATGGGTCTGCAGTAGCTGTGTGTGTGTGTGTGTGTGTGTGTGTGTGTGTGTGTGTGTGTGTGTGTGTGTGTGTGTGTGTGTAAACTGCCACATCTGTGTTAGACAGCTGCCTACGGGCTGCGTTCGGCAAGGGCGCTTTCCCTTCAGCTAGCGTTAAAAACATCCTCTCACACACACTAACATTAACACAGACACACACACACTCACACTCACACTAACACAGACATGCACACACTCAAGGCTTCCTATAATTATAAAAGTTTAGTGCTTACATTAAAAAAGTATATGTATGCATATTCATTCCGATCACCCGTTAGAAAAGTTTTAGGGGTTGAATGATAATACCAGTGTGTGTGTACTTGCATACGTATCCATTGTGTGTGTGTGTGTGTGTGTGTGTGTGTGTGTGTGTGTGTGTGTGAGCACAGTTTTGTTTAGAAAAGCTCATTTGATCCTTTACCTCAGGATGTGGTCTGACAGAAAACAGACCTAGTAAAAAAGTAAAAAGTCCCCTTGTTTTACCGTTGGGTGACACTTGCTGAGAGCTATGGCTGCTCTATGTGTGTGTCAACAGCAAAGGCGTTTCTGTGCCTCTCTGTGATGTAGACTCAGCAGATTGGCCTTTCATCTTATGGCTAATGATGAGTTCATAATGTTCCCCATTCATAACATACAGTCACAGGACTAGTATTCACTCACACTGGTCTGCACCATACAGAGCCTCTCCAGTGATGGACTAAGTCCCTCCAGTCCTTCACAGCCAAAATGCTTTATGTAGTGAAATGGATTATTCTCTGCTTGGTGGCAGACAGGATCATTTGTAGGCAGCTCTGAGGTCTGGGGGATGTGTGTGTCTCTGTCTTGCTGTCCTGTGTAGTTGCTGCTACATCTATTTTCTTAAAGTAACATGGGAAGATGCAACATTATGTGACTCTACCTTATATACATGCTGTTACTGTACAGAACCGGCACCAGGCACACACATAAGAGGTCGCCTAGGGCCCTTCGGCCCTGAGAGTTAGAATAGTAGAATACACAATGTGCAAGTTCGAAATTTGGTTGTGCATCAGCAATTTATTTTATTGTTATGTCTGTCATTTACAGTCACTCAATTAGCCTTGTCTGCTAACAATTCTTTGATTGGTAAATTAGTCTAGCCAGCTACCTAAACTTGTAGTAATCATGGACGAATACTGACCGGATCATGCATGGGCCATTGATTTTGTTATTCACTTTCACTCAGATATCACTGACATGGCACAAGTCATGGCAAAATGTGTAGAATTGCAGGAATGTACATTAAAACATACATTTTTCTCTCCGCCATCGAGAGGAGGGGCCATTAAAATCCTGCTTAGGGCCCCCTAAAGGCTACGGCCGGCCCTGTTACTGTACATTCTAAACCTGCATAAATGATCAATATCCTGACACCACAGAATAAGAGGTTTGAAGTAGGCCTACATGTCCTAAGAAATATAGATGCTGCTATTTTATCGCCGAGCTCCATATTTTAGTGTTGTGGAAATTGACCCTCTGACTCAGCCGGAGGGAGAGGAGCAGCAGAGATAGGGAGAGAATTCTCATCATCTGTAATGTTACTCAAACACACTCAAAGCCTGACTAAGTGCTAACAAGCTGCCTGGAGACGTCTCCAAAGGCAGCTGGGGTCGGCCCCTCTCAAAATAATGGCTTACTTGAGCCGCAATTATGAGGGCGGAGACTCATTTTAGAAGTCTTTCCACTGAAGTGGTGGGACTTTTTAAAATGAGCCTCTATGGTATAGACTTCTAAAATGAGTCATTGTCGTCTATGCTCAAACGACTGGGCATGGGGATGAGGGTCATACAGAGTGAGTTTTCATCTTTTAAGTCCGAAGATATCAACAAAAAAAATGAAAAAGTTCCAAAGACCAACCCCAGTCGCGGACAGCCGCAGTCCTGCTGGTTTCTGTTTCTGTCTGTCACGTCATTGATGTTACTGATTTCCCAGAGAGTGAGTGTACCTGATCTCCCAGAGAGTGAGTGTACCTGATCTCCCAGAGAGTGAGTGTACCTGATCTCCCAGAGAGTGAGTGTACCTGATCTCCCAGAGAGTGAGTGTACCTGATCTCCCAGAGAGTGAGTGTACCTGATCTCCCAGAGAGTGAGTGTACCTGATCTCCCAGAGAGTGAGTGTACCTGATCTCCCAGAGAGTGAGTGTACCTGACCTCCCAGAGAGTGAGTGTACCTGATCTCCCAGAGAGTGAGTGTACCTGATTTCCCAGAGAGTGAGTGTACCTGATCTCCCAGAGAGTGAGTGTACCTGATCTCCCAGAGAGTGAGTGTACCTGATCTCCCAGGATTAGATCAGCTGAATATTTAGTTTTAGAGACAGTCTGGCACTCTGGCAAAGTAAAGCATATTGTCTTCAGTAAAGTACATTCATCTTGCTCTTGTCTCTCTTGCTGAGTTTACATCCTACTGTCCCACGCTGTGTTTGTGTTCTAAAAAGTTATGAGCAGTTAGTCTGCACCTCATGAACTATTTGGAGTTTGTCTTCTTTATATTCTCCTATACTATCCAAGCTCTGGTAAGACAGCTGTGTTTCACGCATGCACACACACACATACGCACACACACACATGCACACACTATACATACAGATGAAGTTGTCTCCCTCTCTAGCGTCTCTCTCAAAGCCCTTGGCGGTGGTTGTTTACCCTTCATCATGGCAGCTGTGTGTGTGCCTGTCGATCTGAGGGGGGAGATATTGCGTGTCAAGTGCTCTCCAGGGCTAAACTATCATTTCTGAGTGTTATCACACCATCCTACCTCCCAGGGGCTGGTAGGTTCCTTCACACGCACACGCATACACACAGACAGACAGACAGTCACAACCACACACTGGAGGAGCTCCAGATCGTGTTAGCCCAGTGAGGCGTGCAGACAGAGGGAGGAGATGAGAGCAGCTTGGTCTACTGTTACACCGGACATTACTTAGGTGCCATAAAACAGACATAATACAGACATGCACATGCAACCAGTCTTACTGTTAAACACACATCCAGACATGCACTACATACTGGTCAAAACGAACATTACACTGACATAAATGTCATCTATGGAATGATACAAACATGTTTGGCTGTAGATGCAAAGAAACGATGGGGAGTTCTATTTTAGTTGCAATTTACACTGTGTCGAGTAGTGACGTTACTGCTCTTGTAAAACAATTGCTGTCCACTCTTTCCAGGTGCTGAACTTCAGAAATATGTTGCTGTCCACTTCAATGGTGCTGAATAACTGATTACCGATATTACAGCTTGTTTTGACTGTTCATTCTCCTATTTAAGAGGAGCACGGAGCAGATTTGAGCTTCTAGTGCCGGAAGGAGAAGGAGAGAGGAAGAAAAGCATTACTGATTAACACCTCGTTATCAGCACAACAGTCTGCCCATTGTTCTGTAGTAAGAAGGCCTAATCCTGCTCTTAGCAGCCGGGAGAAAAGCGAAGACTATTGTGTCTTTTTATCCTGCTGGGCTTCTCTGGGCTTGGTAAGTTTGCCCTTCACACGTCTGTGTGCAAGTTTCCTTCCCTGTCAGCGTCTAGTCAGTTGTAGGGAGGATGGCAGGAGTGACGCTGATCTTTTTAAACTTTATAGACAAACATGCCACATGCACACACACATAACTGTCTTTGTGATGTCAATACAGCAGGGCAGGTGGGACATTTACCTAAATGATGTTGTGTTAAATCATGATAACACTCCCAGTAATGTGGACACTTCATTTCTGTAAGAAATCCATCATCAAGGTAACAGCAGAATCCTTACCTTGAAACAATATGAGACATCCTGGAGAAAAGACACAGGCATGCTGCTCATCCCAAGACTACCACTGAGAAGCACAGGTGTCCACAGTGTGTGTGTGGCTGATTGTGGTGAGAGAGAGAGAAAGAGAGGATGCCAGTGTTTGAGATGTCCTTGAAATGTGTCCCTGACAGCCAATTAGTGTTCGCTACACTTGCACAACTCACAGCTGAATCAATTAGCATAACCTGCTATGACCCCTTATGAACTTCTATGTCACCTCTGAAACCACAGCCCATGGCACTGTGACCTACAAAAGTATGCATTCCTTGACTGGATGGTTGTCATTGGCAGACATTATGCACTTTATATTCCAATGGAGGAGGGTGACAATCCAAGGGAATCATACGTACAGAATCAAATCAAATCCAATTTATTTATATAGCCCTTCTTACATCAGCTGATATCTCAAAGTGCTGTACAGAAACCCAGCCTAAAACCCCAAACAGCAAGCAATGCAGGTGTAGAAGCACGGTGGCTAGGAAAAACTCCCTAGAAAGGCCAAAACCTAGGAAGAAACCTAGAGAGGAACCAGGCTATGTGGGGTGGCCAGTCCTCTTTTGGCTGTGCCGGGTGGAGATTATAACAGAACATGGCCAAGATGTTCAAATGTTCATAAATGACCAGCATGGTCAAATAATAGTAAGGCAGAACAGTTGAAACTGGAGCAGCAGCATGGCCAGGTGGACTGGGGACAGCAAGGAGTCATCATGTCAGGTAGTCCTGGGGCATGGTCCTAGGGCTCAGGTCAGTTGAAACTGGAGCAGCAGCATGGCCAGGTGGACTGGGGACAGCAAGGAGTCATCATGTCAGGTAGTCCTGGGTCATGGTCCTAGGGCTCAGGTCCTCCGAGAGAGAGAGAGAAAGAAAGAAGGAGAGAATTAGAGAACGCACACTTAGATTCACACAGGACACCGAATAGGACAGGAGAAGTACTCCAGATATAACAAACTGACCCTAGCCCCCCAACACAAACTACTGCAGCATAAATACTGGAGGCTGAGACAGGAGGGGTCAGGAGACACAGTGTGCTTTGTTGAAATGTATAGTATTGTAACATCGTCCATTAGATTCTACTGTGAGAATTCTGTGTGTGTGTGTGTGTTTGGGGTGAGACAAATAGTGTGTGTGAGTCTGGGTGTTAAGCTACTGGTTTCATTACCGTATATGTTTCATTCATGAGTGCTCTCCCCCTGCCTCGCCTGTTCTCTTCCCTCTCTCCCTCTCTCCCCCTGCCTCACCTGTTCTCTTCCCTCTCTCCCTCTCTCCCCCTGCATCACCTGTTCTCTTCCCTCTCTCCCTCTCTCCCCCTGCCTCACCTGTTCTCTTCCCTCTCTCCCTCTCTCCCCCTGCCTCGCCTGTTCTCTTCCCTCTCTCCCTCTCTCCCCCTGCCTCCCCTGTTCTCTTCCCTCTCTCCCTCTCTCCCCCTGCCTCACCTGTTCTCTTCCCTCTCTCCCTCTCTCCCCCTGCCTCGCCTGTTCTCTTCCCTCTCTCCCTCTCTCCCCCTGCCTCGCCTGTTCTCTTCCCTCTCTCCCTCTCTCCCCCTGCCTCGCCTGTTCTCTTCCCTCTCTCCCTCTCTCCCCCTGCCTCGCCTGTTCTCTTCCCTCTCTCCCTCTCCCCCCCTGCCTCGCCTGTTCTCTTCCCTCTCTCCCTCTCTCCCCCTGCCTCGCCTGTTCTCTTCCCTCTCTCCCTCTCCCCCTGCCTCGCCTGTTCTCTTCCCTCTCTCCCTCTCTCCCCCTGCCTCACCTGTTCTCTTCCCTCTCTCCCTCTCTCCCCCTGCCTCACCTGTTCTCTTCCCTCTCTCCCTCTCTCCCCCTGCCTCGCCTGTTCTCTTCCCTCTCTCCCTCTCTCCCCCTGCCTCGCCTGTTCTCTTCCCTCTCTCCCTCTCTCCCCTAGCTCTCTGCTGGTCTGATGCAGGGCCCAGTCACGGAAGGAGACACCAGCCACTCATGCCAGACATGACCAGAACCCAAACACACACATGCATGCGTGCATACACACATGCTCACATGCACACAAACACATACACACACTGCCACCTGCACAAGGATCCATTCATTTTTTAAATCAACGAGATCACATTTTCAACATGAGACAGTGGAGGATGGAAGAGGAATTAGAAGAGGAAAAAGGGGAGGAGGAGAGGGAGGTGGGAAGTGAAGGGGAAGGAGTCACAGGATTGGTAGGTTTCCAAAAGAGTGTGATGCTGGCTCTTTGTGTCTGTGTGGTAGTATCAGCCAGGTAAAGTGTTCCGTGAGGCTCGGTCTGGGTATGCGTGCAGCTCTTTCTAACCCAACACCCTAGAGACTCCCAAGGCCAACATGACGTGTGAGGCTACTTGCAAGCATTCACATACACACACTCAGACACCCACATTGCTGAAGCACAACATAGTCAGTTTAGTTGTGGAGTAGTTTGATACTACTGAGCCTTCCACAGCCTCTCAGCCCCTGAAAAGTTTCTGTTTAGCATCCAGCATATTTAGAGCCACTTAGTCTCACTTAACAAGATTGGCCGTGCCTTCGTCTGGAGCGTGATGCACACAGACAGGGGATAGAGGATAAGGAATAACGGGACAGCAAGTATGCCTGTATCTTCCAGACAGGCCCCCCTATTCTACACACACACCTACTCATCAAGCACACCAACTCAGACATTCAGTACTCCCAGAGTTGAGCAGCTCGACAGAGAGTCTGTCAGACAAACAAACCGCCTGGCTTTCAGACATACTCACACACAATAGTACTAGTCCTCCTGACAGACAGACTCACTCATAGAGGAAGAGACTAAGATGAGACCAGGGACCTTGGGGAGCCAAAGGGCACTGTAGTTAGAGGTGTGGGGCATTCTCTCTCTTTCTGTCTATGTCTCTCTCGCTATCTCTGTCTCCATCTCTCTTTTTCTCTGTATCTTTGTGTGTGTCTCTCTCTCTCTCTCTCTCTCTCTGTGTATCTTTCTCTCTCTCTCTCTCCCTTTTTCTCTCTCTCTCTCTCTCTCTCTCTCTCTCTCTCTCTCTCTCTCTCTCTCTCTCTCTCTCTCTCTCTCTCTGTGTATCTTTCTCTCTCTCTCTCTCTTTCTCTCTCTCTCTCTCTCTCTCTCTCTCTCTCTCTCTCTCTCTCTCTCTCTCTCTCTCTCTCTCTCTCTCTCTCTCTCTGTATCTTTCTCTCTCTCTTTCTTTCTCTCTTTCTTTCTCTCTTTCTTTCTTTCTCTCTCTCTCTCTCTCTCTCTCTCTCCGTCTCTCTCTCTCTCTCGCTCATCTATTTCTGTGTGAGGCAGAGCCATCCAAGTCTCTTTTTTTCCTTTATTTAAAAAAATATTTTTAGTGAAGAGGAGAATCCTGCTGATGTTGGTCATTTTATTTTTGGAATGATTAGTCCCTCATTTACATATCTTCTCTGGAAAAAAACATTTGAAAAACAGACTATCTACTGTGCTCTGTGCTCTTCATACATGTGCATTTAGTGTGAGAGGATACTTGTGCTCTTCATACATATGCATTTAGTGTGAGGGGATACTTGTGCTCTTCATACATATGCATTTAGTGTGAGGGGATACTTGTGCTCTTCATACATATGCATTTAGTGTGAGGGGATACTTGTGCTCTTCATACATATGCATTTAGTGTGAGGGGATACTTGTGCTCTTCATACATATGCATTTAGTGTGAGGGGATACTTGTGCTCTTCATACATATGCATTTAGTGTGAGGGGATACTTGTGCTCTTCATACATATGCATTTAGTGTGAGGGGATACTTGTGCTCTTCATACATATGCATTTAGTGTGAGGGGATACTTGTGCTCTGAGCTGTGAGAAAACGCCATCACTGCAAGGTTTGTGTGGTATTCCGTTTAATATATGAATGATATGCAGAAACCGTTTACCATTGCATTGAAATTCACAATTAATTCCAAGATACACTACCGTTCAAAAGTTTGGGGTCACTTAGAAATGTCCTTGTTTTTGAAAGAAAAGCACATTCTTTTGTGCATTAACATAAAATAAAATTGAACAGAAATACAGTAGACATGGTAATATTAATGTTGTAAATGACTATTGTAACTGGAAACGGCTGATTTTGTATGGAATATCTACATAGGTGTACAGCGGCCCAGTCGTGTTAGCTAATCCAAGTTTAGCATTTTAAAAGGCTAATGATCATTAGAAAACCGTTTTGAAATTATGTTAGCACAGCTGAAAACTGTTGTGCTGATTAAAGAAGTGGGAGGCCCCAGTGCACAACTGAGCAAGAGGACAAGTACATTAGAGTGTCTAGTTTGAGAAACAGACACCTCACAGGTCCTCAACTGGCAGCTTCATTAAATAGTACCTGCAAAATACCAGTCTCAACATCAACAGTGAAGAGGCGTCTCCTGAAAGTATCTCATCCGAGTGAACGAAACCGTGCTCCCTCTGCCTCAGTATGTGTAGCCCAACTATCTGATTATGTCTGGTCAAAAAGAGTATGACACTGTTGTCGCCCGCAGCATAGAATGCAAGGGAAGCCAGTGAGCGTGGTCTCCCTTGATAAAAAATATTACATAATAGCCCATCAGCATTGAGCTAATCTGAGTGAGCTCAGCTGTGAATGGTCCTGGCGCACCAAAAAAAAGTGCCAAAGGAATCCTGTTGGATTTGGCTTCACACCAATCACATCACAACAGAAGCCAAACGTCATGGACAGAAAAAAACTTGACTTGTTGCATCTCATTGTGTTGTTGGCCTCCTTTGGCTAGCTAGCTAGCTAAAATCACCACTTTCCTAAATTCACCATGGATGGAGATAGGGATTTTTAACCTTTTATTTAACTAGGCAAGTCAGTTAAGAACAAATTCTTATTTACAATGACGGCCTACCCCGGCCAAAACTGGACAACGCTTGGCCAATTGTGCACCTCCCTATGGGACTCACAATCATGGCCAGGGTCTGTAGTGACACCTCTAGTGCTGAGATGCAATGCCCTAGACCGCTGCGCCACACGGGAGCCCAAAATTTGGACTTGTGGTTTTACTTAACTATCCGTACTGGCCAAGAATTATAATGGCAATTCTGATCCAACCATAAATTCATACATTGTGCCCCTTGCCTGAGAGGATTGAAGTTCAACATGTAGCTACAGTACATGTAGTTAACTAGCTAGTCTGCCGCATTGTTGCCCATAAAAGGAAATTAGGCTAGCAAGCAAGCATTCTAGCCAGGTAGCCTAGGACAACAACAACTAAAAGTGTGTACTGTGTGACAGAGTCAAAGACCATTTAGGCAACGTGAAAGAGGCGGATGGCATTGGCGTTTCTCTAAAAGTAGGGTGTTAAAATGTTTTTTTTTTATACTTACTCGTGCGCGCACACACACACACACACACACACACACACACACACACACACACACACACACACACACACACACACACACACACACACACACACACACACACACACACACACACACACACACACACACACACACACACACACACACACACACACACACACACACGCACACACAAAGTCTTGTGCAACTCACCTTGTGGGGACACACAATTCAGTCCCATTCAAAATCCTATTTTCCCTAACCCCTACCATAACCTTAACCCTTAACATGAAAACCTAACCTTAACCCCAACTCTAAACCTAACCCGTAGCACCTAAACCTAAAACTTACCCTAGTTCCTAACCCTAACCTTTAACATAATTCTAACCATAACACTAATTCTAACCTTAACCCTATATCCCCTAGAAATAGCATCTGACCTTGTCTGGACAAACAAAATGTCCGTAGTAGGTCAAATGTTGGTTGTTTACTATTCGCAACAATAGTTATACATGTCCACGCACACACACACAGAAATCCGTACCATGGACATCCACATTATATTTAACTCACATTGACTGGACTTAAATTGTTTTTAGTACCTTTTCGTTTCAATGTTTTTGGCTAAGCATTAGGTGATTAGATGTTGAAGTTGAAATGGTGCTGGAATACTCCACTAAGCAGTGCTTGTTTTCTTTGCGACTTGCGGAATCTCCGTGGTTCTAAATCAATAGTTGTTTAGTTGTCTGAAAATATCAGAAACATTAACTTACTTGAACATGCTAAAGGTCATGTCACTGTTTGTTACATGCAATATGTTTTGTGGACTCCACCAGACAGATGTTGCGCTCCGGTTTTGTGATGAATTTGATTCAGCCACTGTGTCTTCTTATTGTCTCCGCCTCAGACCTTTATATCACGGTCACAAGACATATGAACTAACAGGTTATAGAGGAAACAACGCAATTATCACAACACATACTGTAATGAACACGATAGGAGACAGAGAGCTGATTTCAAGCACAGGGCGCAGCAGGTGTTCATTGTAAAGGACCACAGGAGGAGGCAGGTAGCTCGGTCCAGGCAGAAGGTCATACACAGGGGGTCCGAAAAGGTAACTGTACAGGCAGGGAAAAGGCTAGTCACGTCATCCGGGAGATCAGGAAATAGGTTGATAACAAGAAATCCGGCTAAAGTACAGGCAGGGAAGGGAATAGGCAAAAGGCGTCGTTAGTGAGGCAGGCAAAAACTATCATACACGGGAGGAGTAAATTACAGGGAAACCAGAGCTCTGCATAGAAGAGTGTCACAAAACAAACAATACCTCACAATGATGGATGCAAAGAACTGAACTAAATAGTGTGTGATAATGACACAAAGGTGTGTGAACAGGTTATCAGAATTCAAGTGATTGGGATCTGGAGAGTGAGCTGCGTTCAGGGGATCTACTGTTTGAGAGTGTGAGTTGGAAGCAGACGTTACATGCAGTTGAAGTTGGAAGTTTACATACACTTAGGTTGGAGTCATTAAAACTTGTTTTTCAACCACTTCACAAATTTGTTGTTAGCAAACTACAGTTTTGGTAAGTCGATTAGTACATCTACTTTGTGCATGACACAAGTAACTTTTCCAGCAATTGTTTACAGACAGATTTTTTCACTTATAATTCACTGTATCACAATTCCAGTGGGTCAGAAGTTTGCATACACTAAGTTGACTGTGCCTGTAACCAGTATGGAAAATTCTAAAAAATGATGTCTTCTGATAGGCTAATTGACATAATTTGAGTCAGTTGGAGGTGTACCTGTGGATGTATTTCAAGGCCTACCTTCAAACTCAGTGCCTCTTTGCTTGACATCACGGGGAAATCAAAAGAAATCAGATAAGACCTCAGAAATAAATTGTAGACCTCCACATGTCTGATTCATCCTTGGAAGCAATTTCCAAACTCCTTATACAGACATCATACACACTCTCATTATATCATATCCAATATCATACACATCAACCTACGCAGATTTGTTACACACACAATTGGTCTCAATCTTGTAACATCTGTGGCATTGGCTCACAGGCAAACAGGCAAGGGAATAAAAAGTTATTTCTGGAAACTATTTCTTGAATTGTAAATATCAGATATTTGAAAGCTCTAGTTTTGACCTTCATAATACCTCTGATGGCAGTAACTTTACAAGCACTAAATATGGTCAATTTAGCCTGAGAATATTATCTAGTTATGGTAAGGGGTGAAATAAGTATAGCTAGTTATAATTGCAACGGTTTGGCAGATTATAAAACAAGAAGATCCGTTCTTACATGGCTAAAAGAAAAGGAATATAACATATACTGTTTACAGGAAACTCACTCTACATCCTTAGATGAAGTTACGAGGAAAAAGGAATGGGGTGGTGAAATCATTTTCTGTCATGGACAAAGGAACTCAAAGGGTGTGATGATATTAATGAACAAAAATTTTGATCTGAATGTGCAAACAATTAGGAAGGATTCGCAAGGAAGGTGGATTCTATTGAATATGAAAGTGGACGAAAAAGAGATTTGGCTCATTAATCTATATGGTTCAAATCAGGATGACCAACACTTCTTCAAAAACATTTATACCAATTTATTGAACTTACAGGCAACAAATGTTCTAATCATTATGGTAGGAGACTATAACACAGTGTTAAGTACCTTAATGGGCCGTAAAGGTAATCACTCTACAAACTATCATCACTGTGCCCTTAAGGAAATCACAAATATTATGGACACATTAGAAATAGTGGATATTTGGAGACTAAAAAAACCTGACCTAGTGAGATATACATGGTGGAGACTTAATCAAGCTAGTCGTCTTGACTACTTTCTTGTCTCTTTCTCTCTTGCATCAAAGGTTTAAAAAGTTTTAATAGGAGACAGAATACGATCGGATCATCATCTAATTGGCATTCACATAACTCTTATAGATTTTCCACATGGACGGGGATATTGGAAATTTTATCAAAGGTTAGTGGTGGACAACTTATTTTTAATTAAGACAAAATAATTCAAACTGAATTTTTCCAGTATAATATTGGTTCAGCAAATCCCCTTATTGTTTGGGATACCTTTAAATGTACCTTCAGGGGTCATTCAATTCAATATTCATCAATAATAAAAAAGCAGGGAAATACATGAACTAATAGTACAGGTAGATAGCAATAAAACAATACTACAGGGATACAAAATAAGGTAAAGGAAAAACAAAAAGAACTTGAGGAACTTATTTACGAACGATCTAATGTAATCTATTACAAAAATAAAGCAAACTGGGTGGAATATGGAGAAAAATGCACAAAATTCTTCCTGAATCTCCAATACAGGAACTCTAAGATAAATAATTTGCAGAAACTCGTTACTGAAGACAGAGTCATCTATGATTCTCCGAATGATATTTTAAAAGAGGAAGCTAATTATTTTGGCAGATGTTCTCTGTTCCGTCTCATCCTCTCCCGCTGAATGAAGATTACGGTTAGGAATTCTTTCCAAATAATATAAAAAATGGAAAATTAACAAATCTACAGAAAGATCAGGGCGAAGGCCAAATTACAGAAGAATAACTTTTTGAGGCTATTAAATCCTTTCAGTCTGGAAAAACCCCAGGGCTTGATGGCATACCGGTAGAGGTATATCATATTTTTTGATATACTAAAAGCTCCATTGTTAGATTGTTTTAACTACTCCTATAGAAATGGTAGTCTGTCAGGTACTCAGCAGGAAGGTCTGATTTCTTTATTATTAAAACAAGACCCAGATGGCAAATATAAAGACCCGGTCTATCTAAAAAACTGGAGGCCCCTTACACTTCAATGTTGTGATGCAAAAATACTAGCAAAATGCATAGCACTCAGAATTAAAAGGGTTTTACCAGGTATTGTTCATCCTGATCAGACAGGTTTTTTTACATGGGACGATACATTGGAGATAATATAAGACAACTACTAGAAATAATAGAACATCATGAAACATATAAGATGCCAGGAATGGTATTTATAGCGGATTTTGAAAAGGCATTTGATAAAGTAAGACTGGATTTTATTTATAAATGCCTGGATTTTTTTTCAATTTCGGGGCGGCAGGGTAGCCTAGTGGTTAGAGCGTTGGACTAGTAACCGGATGGTTGCGAGTTCAAACCTCCGAGCTGACAATGTACAAATCTGTCAATCTGCCCCTGAACAGGCAGTTAACCCACTGTTCCTAGGCCATCATTGAAAATAAGAATTTGTTCTTAACTGACTTGCCTAGTTAAATAAAGGTGGGTAAAAATAATGTATAGCAACCCCAGGTGTAAAATAGTAAATAACGGCTACTTCTCAGAGAGTTTTGAATTGTCAAGAGGAGTTAAACAAGGGTGTCTGCTGTCACCATATCTATTTCGTTATGGCCATCGAAATGCTAGCTACTAAAATCAGATCCAATAACAACATTAGAGGATTAGAAATCCAAGGCTTAAAAACAGAGGTGTCCATGTATGCTGATGACTCAAGTTTTATATTAAGTCCGCAAGCTAGATCCCTGCAATGTCTCATTAAATATAACTTTTCTGTACTCTCTGGACTAAAACCTAAAAAAAAACTCTCTGGACTAAAGTGTGCATATAGGATCCTTAAAAAATACAACTTTTACATTACCTTGCAGCTTACCTATAAAATGGGCTGATGTTGAAGTAGACATACTCGGTATTCATATCACAAAATATATAAATAAGCTCTGCACAATGAATTTCAGTAGAAAACTTGTAAAAATAGACAAGATCCTGCAATCATGGAGAGCCTGTCTATTTATGGAAAAATATCTCAGTTTACTCACTTACTTATGGCGCTGCCTACTACTGATTCGTTTTTCAAATCATATGAGCAAAAATTATTTTGCTTTATCTGGGACGCTAAACCAGACAAAATAAAATGAGTCTATCTATATAATGAATATGAATTGGGTGGGTTGAGATGATTAAATATAAAAGCATAAATCCTCTCTCTAAAAGCTTCACTCATTCAAAAGTTTTATTTGAACCCTAAATGGTTCTCAAGTAGATTAACAAGAAAAGCTCATCCATTGTTTAAAAATGGTATTTTTGCCTTTGTGCAGATTGCCATGTCTCATTTTTTATTAATTGAAAATGTTACTTTTTTCAAAGTATCTGTCTTTTTCAAACAAGCATTGCAGAGCTGGCTACAATTTCAATTTCATCCCGCTGAAAAGATAGAACAAATATTATGGCTGAACTCAAATGTGCTGGTTGATAAAATACCTGTATTTATGGGAAAGATGTTTGAAAAGGGTATTTGTTCTTAAATTATATGGTAAAGTGTAATGGTAGAGTTATGTCCTTGGAGTTGTCATGGAGTTACCAAAATTGGACGGGAAGGTCTTCTCATTCCAAGAGTACAACCAATTGATTACAGCATTGCCCCAAAAATGGAGGAGGCAGGTGGCAGCAGGGGGAGATAGGGAACTGGTCTGTCTGCCCAATACAAAGGTTCAAAACTGGTGGAGGAATAAAAATAGCATAAATAGGAAAGTATACCAGTTTAATTTGAGGACCAGGATGTTGACAACTGTGCCATTCAGATTGCAAAATAGTTGGGAAGAGATTTTTAATGTACCGATTCCATGGTACAGGGTGTATAAGTTGATATATAAAACAACGCAAGATTCAAGACTTTGTGCTTTTCAGCTAAAATTATTATATAGAATTCTTGCCACCAACAAAATGTTCAATATTTGGGGCATAAAATCATCGAAGCTTTGCAGATTTTGTTGTGAGGATACAGAATCAATAGACCATTTATTTTGGTTTTGCCCTCAGGTAGCCTGTTTCTGGTCTCAGGTTCAGGAATGGCTACAATGCATAGCATTGATCTAAAATTGACCCTAGAAATAGTACTGTTAGGAGATCTGGAGATAAAGTGAAAATAAAGTGGTGATCCTAACTGACCTAAGACAGGGAATTTTGACTAGGATTAAATGTCAGGAATTGTGAAAAACTGATATCGTGGACATCATGGACATCGGCAAACCACTTGCTCACATGACGCCATACATGCTGTCTGCAATCTGCCCAATACAGTTGAACCCGGGATTCATCCGTAAAGAGCACACTCATCCAGAGTGCCAGTGGCCATCAAAGGTGAGTATTTTTCCACTGAAGTCAGCTACGATGCCAAATTGCAGTCAGGTCAAGACCCTGGTGAGGACGATGAGCACGCAGATGAGCTTCCCTGAGATGTTTCTGACAGTTTGTACAGAATTTCTTCAGATGTGCAAACCCACAGTTTTGTCAGATAACCTGGTGGCTGGTCTCAGACGATCCTGCAGGTGAAGATGCCGGATGTGGAGGTTCTGCGCTGGCATGGTTACATGTGATCTGCTGTTGTGTGGCCGGTTGGACGTACTGTCAAAATCTCGTAATTGACTTTATGCAAGAGGCTTATGGTAGAGAAATGAACATTAATTATCTGGCAACAGCTCTGGTGGAGATTCCTGCAGTTAGAATGCCAATTGCACACTCCCTCAAACCTTGAGACATCTGTGGCAAAACTGCACATTTTAGAGTGGCCTTTTATTGTACCCAGCACAAGGTGCGTCTGTGTAATGATCATGCTCTTACATCTTTTAAATGTAACCTTTCTTTAAACGATGCAAGTCAGTTATTAAGAACAAATTCTTATTTACAATGATGGCCTACCCCAGCCAAACCCTAACCTGGATGACACTGGGCCAATTGTACGCCGCCCTTAGGACTCCCAATCAGAGCCGGTTGTGATACAGGGGCATAAATGGAATCAAACCAGGGTCTGTAGTGACGCCTCTAGCACTGAGATGCAGTGCCTTAGAGCACTGCGCCACTCAGGAGCCCAATCAGCTGTCAGGTGGATGGATTATGTTGTCAAAGGAGAAATGCTCACTAACAGGGAGATAAGCAAATTGTACAAAATGTGAGAGAAGTAAGCTTTTTGTGCGTGTGGAAAATGTTGGGGATCTTTTGTTTCAGCTCATGAAACATGGGACCAATGTTTTACATGTTGCGTTTATATTTTTGTTCAGTACAAGTTATGGGTCAAAAAATATTTTTTTATTTTTATTGTATCTCATGAGATTCAATGGTTGAACAGAGGTTGAAAAACAAAGATTAAAGGATGTTTGGCATGTAAGTCCCCTGCTGATGTAGCATATATCTACCCTCTCTGGGATCTGATAAACTACTTACAACAGTACTCTGTACCCCCCAAGTCAACCATAACGCAAGCTGGCCTGTTCACCTGCTATCATCCAGAAGGCGAGGTCGGTACAGGTGCATCAAAGCTTGGACCAAAATAATTAAAAACAGCTTCTATCTTAAGGCCATCAGACTGTTAAATAGCCATCACTAGCCAGCTTCCACCCGGTTACGTAACCTTGCACTTTAGAGGCTGCTACCATATATACATAGACTTGGAATCACTGGTCACTTTAATAATGGAACACTAATAATGTTTACATACTGCTTTACTCATCTCATATGTATATACTGTATTCTATTCAACTTCATTTTAGTCAATGCCACTCTGACATTGATCAACCTAATATTTCTTAATTCCATTCTTTTACTTTTAGATTTGTGTGTATTGTTGATAATTGCTCTTAGATACTACTGCACTGTTAGAGCTAAGAACACAAGCATTTTGCTACACGCGCAATAACATCTGCTAAATATGTGTATATGATCAATAAGTAGTTCAGAAATGACACAGGTTGAACTGACAGTGACGTGCAATTCTAGGCCATCTGCTACACCAAGATGGTTCAGTTCATTCTGTGTAATTGGAATGTAATAAGACTATTATGATAGTGTGATGAGCGTGTAAGGGTGTAACAAGGGTAGAACGAGAGTTTGGTCTGATGTCCACTATATTGAGAAATAGGGCGGGAATCAGTGATAACTGTAACAGGATTCTTCTGTTGAAGGAGAGGCGGACCAAAACGCAGCGTCGTTATTGTGATACATCTTTAATAAAGATGAAAATAGAACAATATACAAAAAAACAAGAAACCGTGAAAAGCCGAAAACAGCCCTATCTGGTGTAACAAACACAAAGACAGGAACAATCACCCACAAACCCCAACACCAAACAGGCTACCTAAATATGGTTCCCAATCAGAGACAATGACTAACACCTGCCTCTGATTGAGAACCATATCAGGCCCAAACACAGAAACAGACAAACTAGACACACAACATAGAATGCCCACTCAGATCCCACCCTGACCAAACAAAACATAGAACATACAAAGCAAACTATGGTCAGGGTGTGACAATAACTCACTAAAACATCGCCTCTCTCGATTTTCCTCTCCCATCAATGGACACTCAGAGGCAGAGATGCTTTCAAACTGACATTAATAAATGCTTTATTGATATTGTCCTGCCCATGCTCAATCTGTGTGTGTGACTACCCTTCTGGCTCTCTCTCCTCCTTCTCTCTTAATATAGCATCAGGGGAGCTATTGCATGCTGGGAACACCAACCATTTGCACAATCTACGGTGAAACTGAGACATTCCATGAACACACGCACCCAAACACACTGCACGTTCCCTGACATATACCATCTCGAGGAAACAGATCGGATTCTTCCAGGGTGATTTTTTCTCTTTCTTTGCTTTGATTACGTCTGCCAAAATGTACCAGTTTTCACGTAAACAGGTTTCTAGATAGATAAAGTAGAATGTTTATCACTGATTCCAATGTGTCTTAGAGCCAGACAGGAAGTTATTCACGCTTCTTCTTTAGGCTCTCTGACGTACAGTTTTCTTCAAGTTATGGAGGTGGAAGTCAGATATTTGTTGCTTGTTGTCAACAATCACAAACGCAATACACTTTTTTATTGGATTCCACCTCCTGTCCCCTCCTTCCTTCATCTTTAAGGGCCCGATTCCGACCTCTGTTAAACACAAGTTAATGCACTTTTCTCTCAATGCGTATTCTGACCTTGAACTTAAGCATGAGAATAGCATACTATTCACCCACTATTCGTTTTAGGTGAGATCGAGTAAATGAAGGTGTGGCGGATGTGTCTACAGATACCCGTATTCTGACCTTTACTTATTTCTCTAATATTGCCACTAAGGTCTAGTGAACCTACCAGTGCCACGTGGGAAAAGTATCTACTTTATTTTCCGATAGAAATAACACCATTCTCCATGCACTGTAATTTACAACGTGATAAGAGCTAGGTAAATGAGTAATCCATTTGAATAAGGGAATTGAAATGATAAATTAACCTTGTTTCAGATCTATTTTACCTTATAATCACTGGAGATACATGTGAAACAAGTCATATGACAGCAAACTGAAGTATATCGACATATCAACGTTCTCACAGTAAAGTTCATGAAATGCTGTGCCATTATCAAATTTGATTGGTCACATACACATGGTTAGCAGATGTTTATGCAAATATAGCGAAATGCTTGTGCTTCTAGTTCTGACAGTGGAGTAATATCTAACAAGTAATCTAACAAATTCACAACGACTACCTTATACACACAAATGTAAAGGGATGTTTAAGAATATGTACATATAAATATATGGATCAAAGATGGCTAGGGTTAGGGTTAGGGTTAGGGTTAGGGTTAGGGTTAGATGCAGTACATGGTATAGAATACAGTATATACATATGAGATGAGTAATGTAGGATATGTAGACATGATTAAATTGTGGTTATTTAAAGTGACTAGTGATACCTTTATTAAATCAATTTATTAAATGTACTGTATTAAAGTGGCCAGAGATTTGAGTCTGTATGTTGGCAGTAGCCACTCTATGCTAGTGTTGGCTGTTTAACAGTCTGATGGCCTTGAGATAAAAGCTGTTTTTCAGTCTCTCGGTCCCAGCTTTGATGCACCTGTACTAACCTTGCCTTCTAGATGATAGCGGGGTGAACAGACAGTGGCTTGGGTGGTTATTGTCGTTAATGATCTTTTCTTCTTCTTCTGTGACTTCGGGTGCTGTAGGGGTCCTAGAGGGCAGGTAGTTTGCCCCCGGTAATGCTTGGTGCAAACCGCACTACTGTCACGCCCTGACCATAGAGATCCTTTATTCTCTATTTTGGTTAGGTCGGGATGTGACTACGGTGGGCATTCTAGTTTCTTTATTTCTAGGTTGGCTTGGTATGGTTCCCAATCATATTTAGGCAGCCTTTTCCCACCTGTTTGTTGTGGGATCTTGTTTTTGTATTGTTGCCTTTGAGCACGACAAATCTGTACATTAGTTTCTTTGCTCTTTATTGTTTATGTGCCGGTCCTCATAATAAAAGATGATGAACCCAAACCGCGCTGCATTTTGGTCCGATTCTTATAACAACGTTTGTGACAGAAGATCCCACCACAACAAGACCAAGCAGCGTGCCCAGGTGGAGAAAGTATCATGGACTTGGGAGGAGATTTTGGATGGGAAGGGATCCTGGACTTGGGCCCAAATTCTTTTTTGGGGGGTGGGGCACACGGGGTGGTCGGCGGAGCCGAGGAATGAGCCAGAGACCGTCAGAGAGTCGAAGGAGGAACTCTACGAAAGATTCTGGAGAGAGGTGGTGGCGATGAGAGTGCTGCAGAGCGGGCGCGCTGAGGAGCGTGACTCCTGTCCGGTGTCATCTGCACCCGTTTCATGCATCTGGCCCTCCAGTGTGCTTCCCCAGTCCTGTACGTCCTGTGTCTCCTCCATGTACCATTTGTGCCGGTTCTACGCACCAGGTCTCCAGTGCGCCTCCACAGCGCAGTACGTCCTGTGTCTCCTCCATGTACAATTTGTGCCGGGTGCTACTCACCAGGTCTCCAGTGCGCCTCCACAGCGCAGTACGTCCTGTGCCAGCTACCCTGTGCGAAATGTGTCATTGTTCCGGTACAATTTGTGCCGGTTCTACGCACCAGGTCTCCAGTAGGCCTCCACAGCCCAGTACGTCCTGTGCCAGCTCCCCACACTCACCGTGCGGAGTAGGTCATTGTTCCGGCACCATCGGCACCACTGTCACGCCCTGACCTTAGAGATCCTTTATTCTCTATTTTGGTTAGGTCGGGATGTGACTACGGTGGGCATTCTAGTTTCTTTATTTCTAGGTTGGCTTGGTACGGTTCCCAATCAGAGGCAGCTGTCTATTGTTGTCTCTGATTGGGAATCATCCCACCTGTTTGTTGTGGGATCTTGTTTTCTTTGAGCACGACAAAGCTGCCTTTGAGCACGACAAAGTTGCATGTTTGTTTCTTTGCTCTTTATTGTTTTTGTTTCGATTCTCATAATAAAACATGATGAACCCAAACCACGCTGCATTTTGGTCCGATTCTTATAACAATGTTTGTGACAACTACCCTCTGGAGAGCCTTGCAGTTGTGGGTGGAGCAGTTGCCCTACTAGTTGCCGTACCAGGCGGTGATACAACCCGACAGGATGCTCTCGATTGTGCATCTGTAAAAGTTTGTGAGTGTTTTAAGTGACAAGACAAATTTCTTCAGCCTTCTGAGGTTGAGAGGCGCTGTCTGTGTGGGTGGGCCATTTCAGTTTGTCTGTGATGTGTATGCCGAGGAACTTAAATCTTTCCACCTTCTCAACTACTGTCCCGCCGATGTGGATGGGGGGATGCTCCCTCTGCTGTTTCCTGAAGTCCACAATCATCTCCTTCGTTTTGTTGACGTTGAGGAGAGGTTATTTTCCTGAAACCACACCCCGAGGGCCTTCACCTCCTCCCTGTAGGCTGTCTCGTTGTTGTTGGTAATCAAGCCTATCACTGTAGTGTCGTCTGCAAACTTGATGATTGAGTTGGAGGTGTGCATGGCCATGCAGTCATGGGTGAACAGGGAGTACAGAAGAGGGCTGAGAACGCACCCTTGTGGGGCCCCAGTGTTGAGGATCAGCGGGGTGGAGATGTTGTTTTCCTACTCTCACCACCTGGGGGCGGCCCATCAGAAAGTCCAGGACCCAGTTGCACAGGGCGGGTTTGGAAGGTACTATGGTGTTAAATGCTGAGCTGTAGTCAATGAACAGCATTCTTACATATGTATTCCTCTTGTCCAGATGGGACAGGGCATTGTGAAGTGTGATGGCGATTGTGATGGCGATTGCCTCATCTGTGGACTTACTGGGGCGGTAAGCAAATTGGAGTGGGTCTAGGGTGACAGGTAGGGTGGAGGTGATATTATCTTTGACTTATCTCTCAAAGCACTTCATGATGACAGAAGTGAGTGCTCCGGGATGATAGTCATTTAGTTCAGTTACTTTAGCTTTCTTGGGAACAGGAACAATGGTGGCCATCTTGAAGCATATGGGGACAGCAAACTGGGATATGGATTGATTGAATGTGTCCGTAAACACATGTTTTGAGGACATAGCTAGGGATGCCGTCCGGGCCGGCAGCCTTGCGAGGGTTAACACACTTAAATGTTTTACTCACGTTGGCCACGGTGAAGGAGAGCCCACAAGCTTTGGTAGCGGGCTGTGTCAGTGGCACTGTATTGTAGTCAAAGCGAGCAAAGAAGTTGTTTAATTTGTCTGAGAGCAAGATGTCGTCTTTTTGTAATCCGTGATTGATTGTAGGCCCTGCCACATACATCTCATGTTTGAGCCGTTGAATTGTGACTACTTTGTCTCTATACTGACGCTTTGCTTGCTTGATTGCCTTGCGGAGGGAATAGCTACACTGTTTGCATTTGGTCATGTTTCCAGTCACCTGGCCATGATTCCACTGCCAATGTTTGTCTATAGAGATTGCATGGCTGTGTGCTTGATTTTATACACCTGTCAGCAACGGGTGTGGCTGAAATAGCCAAATCCACTAATTTGGAAGGGTGTCCACATACTTTTGGCCATGGAGTGTATTCAACTGGCAGTTTACTGTTGGTTCCATCCAGTTGGTATAGCTGACGTTGTAATTCCATTTAATTATATTGTTTCGTTTACCTTCATTTGCTTCCTCTGTAAAAGCTGTCACAGCCGTGTGGTTGTTGCTGAGGAACATTACTAATAGTTGAAAATATATAAGAAACATGTAGGCTAATTAAATTGTTATGGAGTGGCGCACAGACCAAGCCTTAACAGTTTGAAACTGATGCATGGAGCAATACTTGGCGGTGTCATCACACAGTTCCTTGGTTAGTATAGGCAATAGATGAGGGTATAGTCTACTCCCTATTATAATTCTATGCACGCTAATCTTCATTACCACGGGTTGAAGAACTGAAGAACTGAATGTGGCAATTTGAATCAAACCACCATTTGACTTATTTCGTCTGTAAAGGCTCTCCAAACCTGTTTTTTTAGTGATTCATACATACTATCCTAAACCTAAATAATCTACAGGAATAGTATTTTTAAATCGACCAATTGGTGCTGAAACAGAGAAGAAAATGCATATATTTAGATGGTTTTCTTTCATTGATCCCTAATATTCTGAACCTGTTATTTTGGGTCTGTTGACAAAACCAAAAAAATACACCGTATTTACTTAAAACCATATTAAAACAAACCTCCAGAAGAAAACATTTTGGCCAGCAAATGTGAGGATTTCCAGCTGTTGAATGAAATGTATTCAGAGTGCGCAAATGATCCACACCTGAAGATCGTGTTACGCGACTGAATAAGGTAACACCAATTCACATTAACCAGAAGCACTTTGTTACATTGCGCCGAATGTCATTCATTTGAATGGGGACCGTCCACACCTAAGTGGCCTCCTAGCAGTTGAAGACTTCGTTGAGAGACAGACACAGCATACTTAGAATACTTCCAACCTCTGCGTCTTCGACAGTCCAGCCAGAGTCTATCTAAGAACAAGAAGTTACCAAACCAAAGAAGATGAAAATATCAAAGTTGGGTTTATGGTATAGCTAGTAACTTGTAAACAAGTAACGTTACCCTTTCATAAGTGAGTACTATTTTAATAGTATATTAAAATATAATACACATTTATACTTTGACTGCTTCCCGATTTAGTTTATTGTGATGGTAATGACATTTGTTTTTGATGATACTTGTTAGGTGGAGGCCGCTAGCTACAGTATAGCCTAGCTTTTAGCTAGCTAGATAGCTGCTCCGTAAGCTAGCTTGACTTGCTAGAAAGTTATAGAAACAAGTTGAGTTTAAAGTAAATAAATGAAACATGTTTTATCCTCAACTGAAACAGTATTTATCCTGTCTTGGAACAAAAATGTCATATTTTACTATCTCATAAATAAATGCGATCACCAGACACTAGGCGTCCCTCCTTCTTGTCTCGTGAAACCCTCCCCATGCTCTCCGTCCAGTAGTGGAACGAGATTGCATGAAGATGACATACAGCAAAAAAAAATATGTCTGTATACCAGATACTGAGATGTGGTAGGAACGTCTTAAATTCCTAAATCAGTATTGGCCTCTAGCTGCCATGCAGCAACACTATTCAGTTCCAATGAAGATTCCCTACCTTTTACAGTACATTCAGTAAGAGATAAATCCTAACTCTAAATCTGCAGTTTATTGAATGTGAAAGTCTGAGTACATACTTAAAGTTTCAAGAGGAGAGAGCGGAAGAGAAGAGGAGGGAGAGGATGGAGGGAAGGTAAAACAAGTCCAAAAAGCTTCTACCTCCCCCTCCTCACCCGTCTCTCTGAGCCCGTTAGGGCGACATGCCCACGCTGCTGAAAGAGAATCGGGTTTCTGATTAAGCCCCGTGAAGTTTAATCTGCGGTCAGGGTCTGTTTGTGTGTGATGAACATAGTAATCCACAAAAAGGAGCCTTTTCTTTTCCATGTTCCCTTCTCATCCCCACCTCTCCACCCTGCCCCTCCCCTTCTCATCCCCACCTCTCCACCCTGCCCCTCCCCTTCTCATCCCCACCTCTCCACCCTGCCCCTCCCCTTCTCATCCCCACCTCTCCATCCTGCCCCTCCCCTTCTCATCCCCACCTCTCCACCCTGCCCCTCCCCTTCTTATCCCCACCTCTCCATCCTGCCCCTCCCCTTATCATCCCCACCTCTCCACCCTGCCCCTCCCCTTCTCATCCCCACCTCTCCACCCTGCCCCTCCCCTTCTCATCCCCACCTCTCCACCCTGCCCCTCCCCTTCTCATCCCCACCTCTCCACCCTGCCCCTCCCCTTCTCATCCCCACCTCTCCACCCTGCCCCTCCCCTTCTCATCCCCACCTCTCCACCCTGCCCCTCCCCTTGTCATCCCCACCTCTCCATCCTGCCCCTCCCCTTCTCATCCCCATCTCTCCACCCTGCCCCTCCCCTTCTCATCCCCACCTCTCCACCCTGCCCCTCCCCTTCTCATCCCCACCTCTCCACCCTGCCCCTCCCCTTCTCATCCCCACCTCTCCACCCTGCCCCTCCCCTTCTCATCCCCACCTCTCCACCCTGCCCCTCCCCTTCTCATCCCCACCTCTCCACCCTGCCCCTCCCCTTGTCATCCCCTCTCTCTATCCTGCCCCTCCCCTTCTCATCTCCACCCTGCCCCTCTCCTTCTCATCCCCACCTCTCCATCCTGCCCCTCCCCTTCTCATCCCCACCTCTCCACCCTGCCCCTCCCCTTCTCATTCCCACCTCTCCATCCTGCCTCTCCCCTTCTCATCCCCACCTCTCCATCCTGCCCCTCCCCTTCTCATCCCCACCTCTCCACCCTGCCCCTCCCCTTCTCATTCCCACCTCTCCATCCTGCCTCTCCCCTTCTCATCCCCACCTCTCCACCCTGCCCCTCTCCTTCTCATCCCCACCTCTCCATCCTGCCTCTCCCCTTATCATCCCCACCTCTCCATCCTGCCCCTCCCCTTCTCATCCCCACCTCTCCATCCTGCCCCTCCCCTTCTCATCCCCACCTCTCCATCCTGCCCCTCCTAGTCGCCCAATTGTCTCACCCCTCCTCCCTATTCCTCTATTCCATCACTTCTTTACAGCCAATGACCTCCTCTTCTCGCTCCTTCATTCCCACTCACCCCCCACCTCCTATCCATCCTCCCCATCTCTCCTCCCCCTCTTTCTCTGATTCAGCATTGCCCCTTGGCTGGTTTATCCTCCTTATTATCATCATGTTCACTTTAGACTCTTATCTCCTTAAAGAGTGTGTTTTGGTTCTGTGTGCTCATAACCCCGGGGTGTGATCAATGTAACACTGAGTAGAGTGACGCTAGCTTGTGTTTAGCGTTTGCTTGCGTCAGCCCTGTGCTGCACTGAACTATGCTGAGTGTAGGATAGCATAGCTTGCATCAGCCCAGTGTTGCTCCGAACTATGCTGAGTGAGGGGTGGCTTAGCATAGCTTGCATCAGCCCAGTGCTAGCTAATAAGGGCGTCGGTGGCAGGCTGCAAGGGGGAATATCAAAGCGATCGTCCCCCCTCCCAGAATGGAAAGTGAATGGAAAGTTGGGTGCACATTGCACACAGCGGGGACACACACAAACTGAACACGTGCTGAGTGCATACAGCGGGCACGCGGGGAGTGGTGGCTGCTCACAACCACACAGCATTTACATTTATGGAAATGATTCCTGATTAAACTAGAGAAACAGACGGTGTTGTTATTAAGTCATGAGGTATGGTTGCAGGCTCAGAGAGAAATGGGGAGATCCACACTGGAGAGGGGCAGGGAAATGGGTCACCCTCAGAGGAACACACGCAGGCAGAGTGATTGCTGAATCTTCTTTAAGTCATTGATTTACACGTCCCAACCTGCATGAATGTACATAATGTTGGCACACATGCACATACACACACACACACACACACACACAATTGATTTTCTGCTAGTGCCCGTGTTTACACTGATATGAATGATGGCTTTGATATGTTAGGATCTTGGTCGGTTCTTTGATGTGTGTGAAAGCACATGATTACCCTGTGAACATCTTATTAATGTGATGTCTCTTCTTAAACCTTGGCAAATGCGACATGAATTATGAGATGTTCAAAGAGTCACACTCAAGTTGGATTAATAGTTTATTTGAAACAATGCCGCTTTTGACCAGATATTGATCTCCTTTAGTGTCTGTGAAGAATCATTTGTCTTGCCTATGGCGTGCTGTGACAAAAACAGCACATTTATGCTATCAAAGCAATCACATTTTGGGAGATATTTGCTCTGAACAAGGACATGGAGGAGAGAGAGAAACGGTACAGCTTATTGACATGTTAATAATTCATAATGCAGTGCTGTTTTGGTAATATGTTTGATAAGGGACTTAGAAACCATGACTCCTCTCCAGGGGGTTCATTCAGCACAAATACTTATTTAAATGGATCAATAAATAAGTAAGCAAATAAAAGGAGAAAAGTGTCTTGTGCCATACTCTTGTCGTATCTTATTTAGAGCATTATTGAAAGTCATACTAAAGGTCTTACTGATGGACCTCCTGGTCTAAAGCAGCCGTTATGGTTCCTCAAATAGAGGAAAGAAAGCGGTCAACAAGGTTAACACCATTTCAATCTCATGCGCATGAATACCGAAAGCTACGACTAGAATGGAATGGAGTAAAATAGATGACCTTAAAGCAATTTAGCAATTTCCCTTTTAGACACAATCCCTACTGCTAGAGATGGCAGCTGACAGAATGACGAAGCCCATTCGTTTTTAATGGAAGAAAAGGGTCTCGTGCCGAACTGAGCAAATCATCAGTGGCATTTGACCAACTGAGAAAACAACGTAGAGTGTCGTAATAAACTTAAAGGTAATCTGAATGAGTTCATGCGATTTTGTTCTGCACAAATATTAGAATGATTGGACATGGCCAACTGGTTAGCGCTTCAGTCGCTTATCATAGAGTAAATATTTAGAGAGCAATTGCTATTTATTTCAGGGCAAGCATCATGTACTAGGTAGACACAGTAACCTACAGCTTACATCCTAGCCGTCAAAAGCGTGTTTACATTATAGGCTGTTACAGGGAGGATGAGTGACAGAAAGTATTTGTGTATGGAACTTGGTGCTAAAAAGACATCTGCTTTTGAATGAAGCTTGTCTTGAGAAAGTCCTTGCAGCATCTAACATTGACAGTATAAAGTCTCCTTTCAATCTCCTTGCTATTTGATCTTCTATATGGTATTGACTGATACTGTACGACAACCCTGATCACACCTCGTCTCCTGTACCTAGGCCACTGTCAGGAAATACAAAGGCCTCACCACTGTGTACATACAAATGTTTATGTATTCACTTTTATATTTAAATGTAAATTTATATATGTATATTTACACTGTCAGGCTCTGTGTACCTCATGCATATACCATTAGGTCATGAATCCATAATATTTCTGTTTGTGTATAATGGTGCATATCTGTTTTCCTTCTGTCCTGCGAAACTGTTAGTCCTGTTAGTGGGTAGAAGTTGTCTATAGGCACAGATCTAGGATCAGTTTATCTTCCCAGATCACTAAACTTAACCGTTATGCCTGGAGATTCGCAAAACTGATTTTAGTTCATTATTTTAGGGCAACTACTTCTTCTGAGAGAGCGAAATCGAGCGAGTGAGAGAAACAAGCGGAGAGAGGAGAGAGAGAGCAGACTTCTCCTTGATGGGCGTCCCTTCATTGGGTTGTTTACTATGCAGAGAAAACAGCTTTAAAAAACTATTTTGAAGAGGAGAGGATGATATGAGGAACTAAAACTGAACTGGTGGAGGGCTTTAACAATATGTGAGTTATTTTTACATCTCCCCTTTGCTCTGTTTGTGTATCAATCCCATTCTGAATGTGGTGACTATTCAGTTCAATCTAGCATTGCAGGTTTTTAACAGTGCCACTGATGAAGCCAGCAAAGTCTCTCGTAGTCATTTAGGTATTTAAAAATAGAAGGTATACAGTATTCTTTCAATTTTCAAAATAAGACTGATGGAGGAGCATCCCGAGTGGCGCAGCGGTCTAAGGCACTGCATCGCTGTGCTTGAGGCGTCACTGCAGACCGAGGTTCGATCCCGGGCTCTGTCGCAGCCGGCCGCAACCGGGAGACCCATGGCCCAGCGTTGTCCGGGTTAGGGAAGGGTTTGGCCGGGCGGGATGTCCTTATTCCATCACGCATGCACGCTGTATGTGTTTTCCCTGATACGTTGGTGCGTCTGTGTTGGTGCGTCTGGTTAAGGTTAAGCGAGCAGTGTGTCAAGAAGCAGTGCGGCTTGACAGGGGGACAGCTCTCGACCTTCGCCTCTCCCGAGTCCGCACTGGAGTTGCAGCAATGGGACAAGACTGTAACTACCAATTGGATACCACAAAGTTGGGGAGAAATGGAATGAAAAAAAAAATCTAGACTGAGAAGGAGGCATCAGTAGGAGATGAGCGCAGTTATTGAAGTGGTAGGAGATTCACACCCTGACCTTGTACATTTCTAAGCCTTCCAGCACTCTATCATATACTGAACTGTCTCAATCTCCCCATTTGTCTTCAGATGTCAGACGAGGCTAGTGCAGCAGCCAATTAACACAACAGCTAACCCACACACACCCTGCTGCCAAAGATACATACCTTGACAATAACATCTGAAACAACCAGCTAACAATACACAGTATTGTACAGTCCCTTCTGACTCTGTGTCTTGGCAAACATAATTGTTTCTTGATGCATTGACAGCAGCGCATTAGGATACACGGTAATCTATATTTAGAGTTGCATTGTTCCAAGGTTGTTCACAAAGACTTCATTATATAGTGGATTAAATTTACATTGAATGCTTGCGCATTTTAATGAATCTGCATTGTTGATGGGCAGTTTTACATTAAATGCTTGAGGATTATAATGAATCTCTATTGTTGGCGGTTTCGTTTGCGATGAGAACCTGGGTATTAGCGATAACAAACAGCAAACACTCCCGTCATGACTCATGGCCCACTCTGTGTGTCGCCCCTCCGAGAAGTCAACCAGGGGACAGTGTAGAACACTCACAGTCATAATGAGTGGGAGGGGCACTGCGTCGTCATGGGGATGGGTCAGCGACTGATAATTGGGTGTGGGACTCCGTGGTAACAAAGCACATGGCCGTATTAATGAGATTAATAGTGTTCTGTTCAGTCTCGTTTCACCAATGAGAGGATTAGCTCCATACAGCTCTCCCGAAGGTAAACGAGAGGACAATTACTCAGACACCCTGACCAAGATTCAACACTGATTTTTTAAAACATTTTCTGTGGTTGAAATGAAGTTTAAGGGCAAAAGGAAGCACAGACACACTAAGCAACAACAATTCAAGCAGTATTGTTTCCGACCTGCAAACAGAGTTTTGTTCCAGCAGTCCCAGTCAGATCAAAGCATTTAGAACCACAATGTTGTGATTTTGCCACAGTGCAGGGGCTCGATTCAATCCGTATCACAGTTCCAAATTATACTGTAGTGCAATTGAAATGTAAAGGTAATTTCTGATAGAGCCGATCTAAGCAGCGTGTAAAGGGAATGCAGTCTCCGCCATCGTGGGAACATTACCTTTAATATTTCTACCACGCTATAAGGCGGAACTTTGGTGATAGGTATTGAATCGTGCCCTAAAATATGCCAGACCTCTAATTAGTGTCAATGTTGACATTTACCCTAGCCCTAGGTTCAAGTGAAATGGTTTTAAACGTACCTCAATCCAGGGATGGGAGGTGTAACTTCAAGGCCACATCCCGGATCAACCCTAACCCTATTCAGTACCCTAACCCTAGCCATTACTGTAACCCTAACCCTATTCATAACTCTAACCCTAACCCTATTCATGACCCTAACCCTATTCATTACTCTAACCCTAACCCTATTCATAACTCTAACCCTAACCCTATTCATTACCCTAGCCATTACTGTAACCCTAACCCTATTCATTACCCTAACCCTATTCATTACCCTAACCCTATTCATTACCCTAACCCTATTCATTACCCTAACCCTATTCATTACTCTAACCCTATTCAGTACCCTAACCCTATTCATTACTCTAACCCTAACCCTATTCATTACTCTAACCCTAACCCTATTCATTACCCTAACCCTATTCATTACTCTAACCCTAACCCTATTCATTACCCTAACCCTATTCATTACCCTAACCCTAACCCTATTCATTACCCTAATCCTATTCATTACCCTAACCCTATTCATTACCCTAACCCTATTCATTACCCTAACCCTATTCATTACCCTAACCCTATTCATTACCCTAATCCTATCCATTACCCTAATCCTATTCATTATCCTAACCCTATTCATTACCCTAACCCTATTCATTACCCTAACCCTATTCATTACCCTAATCCTATTCATTACCCTAATCCTATTCATTACCCTAACCGTATTCATTACCCTAACCCTATTCATTACCCTAACCCTATTCATTACCCTAACCCTATTCATTACTCTAACCCTAACCCTATTCATTACCCTAACCCTATTCATTACCCTAATCCTATTCATTATCCTAACCCTATTCATTACCCTAACCCTATTCATTACCCTAACCCTATTCATTACCCTAATCCTATTCATTACCCTAACCCTATTCATTACCCTAACCCTATTCATTACCCTAATCCTATTCATTACCCTAACCCTATTCATTACCCTAACCCTATTCATTACCCTAACCCTATTCATTACCCTAACCCTATTCATTACTCTAACCCTAACCCTATTCATTACCCTAATCCTATTCATTACCCTAATCCTATTCATTATCCTAACCCTATTCATTACCCTAACCCTATTCATTACCCTAATCCTATTCATTACCCTAACCCTATTCATTACCCTAACCCTATTCATTACCCTAATCCTATTCATTACCCTAATCCTATTCATTATCCTAACCCTATTCATTACCCTAACCCTATTCATTACCCTAACCCTATTCATTACCCTAACCCTATTCATTACCCTAACCCTATTCATTACCCTAACCCTATTCATTACCCTAACCCTATTCATTACCCTAACCCTATTCATTACCCTAACCCTATTCATTACCCTAACCCTATTCATTACCCTAACCCTATTCATTACCCTAACCCTATTCATTACTCTAACCCTAACCCTATTCATTACCCTAATCCTATTCATTACCCTAACCCTATTCATTACCCTAACCCTATTCATTACCCTAATCCTAAGGCCGTGATTCAATACGATCGCAGGTTATAGTCATTGCAGCTTTTAGAGGCAATGTTGGGGAGATCCCTTTCATGGTAAACGCTGCATATGTCAGATCAATTGGAAATTGCCCTTAAAAGCTGCAATAACCCATGATCGGATTTAATCTTGGCCTAACCGCTTCATGTCTACATCGTGGATATACCCTAACCCTATCCATTACCGTAACCCTATTCATTACCCTAACCCTATCCATTACCCTAACCCTATCCATTACCCTAACCCTATCCATTACCCTAACCCTATCCATTACCGTAACCCCAACCCTGTTGTGTTAAATCTATTCATTCTTAGATTAGTCATGGTGTTGTGTTCTGAATCGCAATGTGTCAAATTCTGCAACATCCCAGGCGAGACAGGTCAGTTGTTGTGTTAAACCCGTTTTATTCATTCCCAGATCAGTCATGGTTGTGGACTCTATCAGCATTGAGCTATGTATACAGAAGTGTACCGCTGTTTCAGTCACACACACACACACACACACACACGCACGCACGCGCACGCGCACGCGCACGCGCACACGCACACGCACACACACACACACACACACACACACACACACACACACACACACACACACACACACACACACACACACACACACACACACACACACACACAATTGTTTTTCTTTATTGTGTTATCATGGACTATTTGCACATTTTATGATTCAACATTAGAAACAAGGATGATCCATCAATCTTTGCAAAAAGCCCGTGTCTTTTGAATTTAGTTTGACAGCAAATAGACCTAATTTCAGACAGAGGTGAGTAAATCCAGTTGTATTGCTGTGACTGTAGGTATGTAATGGTATAGACAAACTGAAGGATGTTTGTCAATTAATTCATCTAATAAAACATACTTTTATAAAATATGGAATTCAATATATATTTTTTAAGCATCTCGATAAAGATCCGGAAACATTATTAAAATGACACCATAGTTATGCAATGCATATTCAGGGAATATGAGGTTCTTCTCTAATAAAAAGAGACACAACCACCTATTAAGTCCTACAGAGTTGCACAAGAAAAGCATTCTCTTGTTTGCACAGAGAAACTAGGACCATAAAGTATATTGTTTTCAGGGTATTTAGATAAAAACATTCCACATACAGAACTTTTCCTATTCTTAGTTTTCCCCTTCTAACGACCACAGAGTCAAAATAGTGACACATCACATTAAGTCATCATCCATACATCTTCTCTACAGTAGTTGTGCGCTATGCAGCTGTAACAGGGAGAGAACACAATGCTTCTCTCCCATGGTCATTCAAAGGTTTACTGTGTGGGTTTGTCTCTCTTGTTGAAACTGGTCTCCTCCTCGATGGAGGAGACTTGGGACTTCTGAGTTTTTTTTATGTTTGTCCATTGTCAGGTGCAGGGTCTTCTTGTGCCATGTCAGTTTTGGAGTCGGGGGCCGGTTCTCAGGGGAACCATAAGAGAAGCTGTGTGTTCGGGGACACAGCTGAATGCTCCAGCCCCTGTCAGTCTCTCTCTTACTGTATGCTAAGCTATCACTCAGAACCATTATAACATATTCTTCTAATTAATTCATATTCATAAAATCTCTCTTTGTATACAACAAAATTAAAATTGTCTGTGGAGATTAAGGCAGTCCATCCATTTTTACAAACAAGACACAGAACTCACAAAACATATCTGAATAGGAAAAACAATGATGAAAATGTCCCATGGACTTGATAGGCTACTGTACTCGAGTCCCTTCATATCCGTCCTCTGGAAGTTTCAACCTCTCAAAGAAGAAGTCTTGAAAAGTTCACCAAAATGTCACCCAGACAATCTTATAGTAGTCATAGATCTATTCCAATGAAGTTCCACTAGGCCTCAGAAGCCTGGGGCTAGATTTGACATTCGGCTGGCTGGAGAAGCCTGGAGGCTGAAGTTACACATGCACTGAGGGCACACTCCTGTTGAGCACCTGAACACGCATCAGCTGTACACTGGTCATGATCTTCTTCTGGTGGCCCATCAGTGTCACCCCCAGTCTGTGTATATCCCTGTAGGACACAGAGATGGAACAAAGTCACACACACATCAGTGATCACATGCATTAACACACATTAGATATGATAGAACAAGTTACTGTTAAGCACATTATGGCAACTGCATCCATGACATTTGGATAATGTGATTAGAGTGTGATGTTGTGAGAGTAGGACTGTAGTGTGGTGTCAGCGTGGAGCTGTGGCCTGGCCCCTTACCCTTGGTTCATGCTTATGACATGGCCCAAGGTCTGGTAGCCTCCTACAGCAAAGTGGTCCTTATATCGGCCCATCTTGATGGTATCCAGCCACTCATCCACGGAACTACAGCTGCTGAAGTCTGGGATACTTCTGTCCATCATGGGAGGTGTGCCTAACCTGGGGGATAGAGAGAGACAGAGAGAAAAGAGGGCGAGGGAGAGCGAGAGACCGCGAGAGACAAAATGGAGGGAAAAAAAGTGAGAGGGAGGAGGAAGAAAAGGTGGTAGGAAAAAGATAGAGAAAAGGGAGAGCGGAGGCATGAGGAAAGAGAGAGATGAAAAAAAGGGTCTTGAAATGCAATAGCAGCTAAGGCAGAAAATCAATAGCAGTTAAAATGATAGAGAAGAGGTGGCTGCTCTGATTGCAGGATGGCTGGTTTGGCTAGATTAATACAGGGAGAAATCCTTAACACCCCCCCTTCCCTGCTCATTCCTCTATCTCCCCTTCTTCCTCCTGACATGCACCAGGGATCCGGGACCCGGGATCTGAACGGAGCGATTTAACACGGGTCCAACTCTAGCTTCAGCCGCTATTCTCTCTGCTCTCTGATTCCCAAACGATCAATGTCAATATCACAGGCTCTTATTTAACCGAGAGCGCGTCAATCAGAGATGAGTTTATTGGAAAACGAACACGGCCGTTCCTTGCTCCCCTAAGGCAACCCGTCTCCCTCGCGTCAGCCGGGGAAGTTTGGGGGAAACTTTGGGCTGTAACTTTATCCCACAGCTTATGTATGACAGATGAGCTGAGAGTGGATTTGCAGCCCTTTGTCCAGACAATGGCTCCCAAGCAATCTGTATTGCCCAGGCGATGGTGGCCTAGCAGCCTGCTCACCTGCACAGCGTGTCCACGGACTTAAGGTTCTCCGGGTTCCGGATAAGCTTGTCTAGAACCGTAACAATCTGGCAGAAGCGAGGCCTCTCGTTCCGGTCCTTCTGCCAGCAGTCCAGCATGAGAGTGTGTAGAGCACCTGGACAGCTCATTGGAGCAGGCAGCCTGTAGCCCTCCTCTACTGATTTTATCACCTACACACGCACGCACGCACGCACGCACGCACGCACGCACGCACGCACGCACGCACACACACACACACACACACACACACACACACACACACACACACACACACACACACACACACACACACACACACATAGATATGCAGGTATCATTACACACACATACAGTACATGTGTTTTGCGTGTGTGTGTGTCCACTCTACTCACATCTCGGTTGGTGAGGTTCCAGTATGGCCTCTCCCCGTATGACATCACCTCCCACATGACCACGCCGTAGCTCCACACGTCACTGGATGAGGAGAACTTCCTGTAGGCGATGGCCTCCGGTGCTGTCCAGCGGATCGGAATCTTACCACCCTGAAGGGAACAGCACCAGACTAGAGCCGACACTGGCATTTCACCACGGAATAGAAAACAGAACCTGAACTAGAGAACTAGGGCTACAACAGTATTAGAACCTAGTGCATATTAGAGTTTTAGAATGTAGCTATCATGAGAGTGTGAACTCACGCTGGTGGTGTATGCTGCATCAGGATCGTCCTCCAGGACTCTAGACAGGCCGAAGTCAGACACCTTACACACCAAGTTGCTGTTGACCAGGATGTTACGAGCTGCCAGGTCGCGGTGGATGTAGCCCAGGTCTGCCAGGTAGGTCATACCCGCAGCGATGCCACGCAGCACGCCCACCAACTGGATTATAGTGAACTGACCATCATGTCTCTGAGAGGAGGAAGGGGAGAGAGGAGAAGAACTGGGTTGAGATGTAGAGAAAGATTGTAGTATTCGTTACAGGCATATGGATTGAGATCTCTGATGTCAAGTCTTTCAAAAACAATTTTGAAATGTGTTCACAAGAGAAAGAAAGTGAGTGAATCTGATAGAAAGAGGGAAACTGGATGTGAAAAAGAGATGAAATCCAAATAAAGCGTTGATTTATTTATACAGCACATTTCAGACATGGAATGCAACGCAATGTGCTTCACAGGAAAATATACTGAACAAAAATATAAACGCAACATGCAACAATTTCAAAGATTTTACTGAGTTACAGCTCATTTGAGGAAATCAGTCAATTGAAATGAATTCATTTGGCCTTAATTTATGGATTTCACATGACTGGGAATACAGATATGCATCTGTTGGTCACAGATACCTTAAAAAAATGGGCTTCAGGAATTCGTCATGGAATTTTTGTGCATTCAAATCGCTAAAATGCAATTGTGCTCATTGTCTCTAGTTTATGCCTGCCCATACCATAATCCCACCGCCACCATGGGGCACTCTGTTCACAACGTTGACATCAGAAAACCTCTCGCCCACATGACGCCATACACATGGTCTGCGTTTGTGAGGCCGGTGGGACGTACTGCCAAATTCTCTAAAACAATGTTGGAGGCGTCTTATGTTAGAGAAATTAACATTCAATTCTCTGGCAACAGCTCTGGTGGACCTTCCTGCAGTCAGCATGCCAATTGCATGCCAACTTGAGACCTCTGTGGCATTGTATTGTGTGACAAAACTGCACATTTTAGAGTGGCCTTTTATTGTCCCCAACACAAGGTGCACCTGTGTAATGATCATGCTGTTTAATCAGCTTCTTGATAAGCCACACCTGTCAGGTGAATTGATGATTATCTTAGCAAAGGAGAAATGTTCACTAACGGATGTAAATACACGTGTGCGCAACATTTTAGAGAAATACGTTTTTTGTGCGTAAGGAACATTTTGGGGATCTTTTATTTCAGCTCATGAGACATGGGACCAACACTTTACATGTTGCATTTAGATTTTTGTTCAGTATATATAAAAACAGAAAATCAACAAACCCTCAGGAAAGAGTCTAGAGATCCATTCTCCATGTACTCAGTGATGATCATGACTGGTTTACCTGGAGGAATGCAGGGATGGGAGTAAGGGTGTGTGGGGGAGGGAGTGAGGCAGGAACCACAGTAACTAAACAGGAGTAACTTACACCAGATAACTTACTTATTGCATTTAATTGAATTTAGCTGAAAAGAAATGTAATTGCACCAAACTGAAAATGGAGTTGAATCAAATCAAAACAAATGGAATCTTACTGCGTGTTACCACTCCCTCCAGGTGGATGATGTTAGGGTGGTCAAACTGGGCCATGATTGATGCCTCAGCCAGAAATTCTCTCCTCTGCTTGTCACTGTATCCTGCCTTCAGCGTCTTCAGAGCCACCGGGATGTCTCTCTTCCCTGGGAGACGCATCCGCCCGTAACACACCTCCCCAAACTCACCTGGAGACACACACAAACACACACACACACACACAGAATTCAGGTTGAGATATAGTATATGGCTCCCTGACAACACTATAGACGGATGTATCCATTGATTGAAAAATGTATTCAAACAAAAAATATATATATACACTACTGTTCAAAAGTTTGGGGTCACTTAGAAATGTCCTTGTTTTTGAATGAAAAGCAATTGTTTTGTCCATTAAAATAACATAACATTTATCAGAAATATAGTGTAGACGTTGTTAATGTGGTAAATGACTGTTGTAGCTGGAAATGGCTGATTTTTAATGGAATATCTACATAGGCGTACAGAGGCCCATTATTAGCAACCATCACTTCTGTGTTCCAATGGCACGTTGTGTTAGCTAATCCAAGTTTAGCATTTTAAAAGGCTAATTGATCATTAGAAAACCCTGAAAACTGTTCTGATTAAAGAAGCAACAAAACTGGACTTCTTTAGACTAGTTGAATATCTGGAGCATCAGCTTTTGTGGGTTCAATTACAGGCTCAAAATGGCCAGAAACAAAGAACTTTCTTCTGAAACTCGTCAGTCTATTCTTGTTCTGAGAAATGAAGAAACTGAAGATCTCGTTCAATGCTGTGTACTACGAAATACTGTCTACACTGTATTTCGGATCAATTCCATGTTATTTTAATGGACAAAAAAAATCATTTTCTTTCAAAATCAAGGACATTTCTAAGTCACCCCAAACTTTTGAATGGTAGTGTATGTACGGTATATTTGTCCTTTGTGCTCTGAAAAGTCCTGGAACATGTCTTTCCCTTTCCTCTTCTGTGTCTTATCAACAACTGCCATTCTAAAGGTCAATGTTAACAGACGTGATTATGACGCCTGTGTGTTGCCATTTCCTGCTGTGCCAATATGATGTTAGTATTCCCTGTGTGTTTGATTGATAGCCCCATGCGACGCTCTGATTCCACTGTGCCATCCCTCTCCACTGCACACCTCAGCATTTACGTCAGCCAATGATTTTCAGTTTACCTGAGCCAATGATTTTCTCCAGTTTGATCCTAGAAGCTTCAATTTCTCTGGCAAACTCATGGACGGCCTGGCAGGGGTCCTCGTAGGTGTGTGGGTCGATGTAGAAACGTGCGTCGGGGAATGACACTAAAATAAACAACATTAGCATCTGGTCACATACCACTGGATGGAAACAATATGTTTCACGTGAGTGAGTGAGAGAGAGAGAGAGAGAGACAGAGAGGGGGGAGAGAGAGAGGGGGGAGAGAGAAAGAGAGAGAGAGGGGGGCAAGGGAGAGAGAGAGGGGGGAGGGGGAGAGGGAGAGAGAGAGAGGGGGAGAGAGGCGGGGGGAGAGAGAGAGAGAGAGAGAGAGAGAGAGAGAGAGAGAGAGAGAGAGAGAGAGAGAGAGAGAGAGAGAGAGAATATGCCATTTAAAAGTATGAACTTGGATACCCACATAAGCTTTGCAAGCATCTCTCAGAGAGAGAGAGAGATAATTTCTACCTGAACAAATCTGAATCAAAAGGGAAGTGAACTGTGTACATTGAGGATGAACATTGTTACCACTTGAGTGAAGACTAGGAAGGGAAATTTAATAATAGACTAGTAATAATAATACAAACGCACCATGGCCATTCTGGTAGTGCATCTTCTCCTCATCAGAGTCCTGGAAGGCCTTGCTATAGCCACAGTGTCTGTATCACAAACACAAAGAAACATGCAAATGTCACTATGTTGTGATGCTGTTTTCTACTTTGTATTTCCAAATCTTCTCTTTCTGTCTTCCAGCTCCAAACGAACTTGGCTTGAAAATGTTAACAAGTTGGAAATAGTTAAACACAATTAAATCAATTATTTGTGGAAGAGTTGTAGAACTCAGAAGAGGGAATTGAAGGAGACGGATATATATGTAAAACACATTTGCACGGTTACTTAACCAAAATGAATTGCCATTATAATTAAACTCACTGTTTAGAACACTGAGGTATAATAAGAACTGGAGACTGTGTCCAAAATGTCTGCCCGTTGTTTTCAAGGTAATCTACTCACTTTCACATATGCCGATTCACGCACCGTCTACTGTAAATCCGAGTTGCGTCCTGTCTCTACTACCAACATCACATGTGCACTAGCGCACAGGGAGCAGCATGAGCAGCGACAACATCATTACGTCATCCAAACATATGGCAGACATTGGATGAATTAAGTATCTTCGGCTGTGAGTGATGATTTTATTTTTTGCCTCAATTATTATGTTAATAATTAAATGGATATTTGGTGCACAAAGGTGATGACGAAAGTGACTTACTAGGAATTTTCTAATCTGACTTCTTTCTCTATGTGGCCGTGTATGGAAATGGTCTTTCTGGGGCGGGCGTCAGTTAAACTGCAGTACTGAGGCAAAACTGTAGGTGCAGTCGAAACCTTGCTTCTCGACAGGAACCCTGGCCCCTTGGTTTAGAATGACAAAACTCAACTGGGTCTGAACATTTCCTGTGCAGAAACTCTGTGAGATGACTTGACTTTCCACTGTAAACGCAGGCTGTAATCTAGAGTGAGAACTACTCTGTACTAATTAAAACCATTAGTGGAACAACGTTAGAGAGATTATCTCCTCACGTTTCCTGTTTGATGGACATATCACAGTGCTGTTGGGGTTTGAGGTTGCAGACAGACACACCATGGAAACAGTTACCGTAGCATAAGAGCCTATGGGGTTGAGAGGTGATCATATGGATTTCAATGCATAAGGTTAGTGGACATCACAGGCAGATAAAGAACAACAAAGTAATGCTAATATAAACATTTACCCTACTATAAATGAATCCTATGGAGATGATGGTAACATTTACTTGAACCCTCCTTGAGGTAGTGTAAAAAGATATCACACATACATATGTGAATGACGTAGAGTCAGAGAGGACTCGTCCACATCACGGGTAGTGGTGTAGTGTAAGAAAGGGTTGCCTTGCCGTTTCCTGCAGATGACGATGGCCAGGAAGGTGACGAGGCCAGAGACCAGGACCATACAGATCCAGATGATGGTCATAGTGTCGTAGCGCAGAGGAACTGGACACACAACAACACAACCAGTTAGTGTCAGAGTGAGAGACAAAGACAGTGTGTGTGTGTTAAAACGTGTAATGTGTGTGTGAGACTTCATGCGTGTGTGTGTGTGTGTGTGTGTTCTATGCTCTTTGAGGCTTGGATCAGCAGCAGGTTTCCTGACAGGGGTGACCCTCACACAAATCACAGATCAATAACATTAAGGGATTGTCTGAAGACTTCCTGGTCCCACTGACACTGACGGCTCTTTAACCAGTAGCATGCTGTGCTGTCTGGGTTAACATAAACTAACTCCCCTGTGGCTGACAGGTTTACACAGTAGTCCACATATCTACCAACAGACACTTCTATCAAGCCTCTCTATAGTTACTAGGAATGTGTACAAATACTTGTGCATCGCTGGGTGGGCCCGGGTGGGTCGTGCATCGCTGGGTGGGTCCAGGTGGGTCGTGCATCACTCAAATAGGTGGTGTTGGGTGAGGTGCGTTTTCACCCATAGAAATCAATGTACTTTGAAACCTCAGTGTTTTGTTGTTTTATTGATGGTCACTGCTCCATGGCTCCTTCTCTGATTATCTTACTTGCTTTCCCGGTCTGGATCTCCACGTTCTGGCTGAAGCGTCCGCAGCCTGCCGAGGTTCTGGCCCGGACCTGGAAGATGTACCTGGTACCGGGCTTCAGACCAGACACCCGGGCCGTAGTCCCCTTGGCCTTCAGGGTGGAGTAACTCTGCTGCTCCTTATCCTGGTGGAGGAGAGAGGTTAGGGAGGAGGAGAGGAGGGTAGGAAGGGGTGGAGCACAGGAGAGATGATAAAGGCTGTCTATACAAAGCTGTGTTTACATTTCTGACTAACATCCACCTTAGCAGTAAACCCGGGAGCTTGGCCAAATTAAGACATTAACACAGCAGCCACACTAATCTGTCTGTACTATCAAGATGTGTGTGTTCATGACATTATTACTTCACTCTATACACACTCCCCTGTCTCCAGGGACCACTCCGCTGTGGGATGTGATGTGGTATTTACATATGCCCTGGTCTGGTGTGTGTGCCTCCTGTGCTGGTCAGATCACTCATACCCCATTAGCTGTGTATCAGAGCATGCAGAACCCTCCGCTTTCAGGCTTACCCACACGCTCACTGTCACTTTCACCTATCAGCCCCAATCAGCCCCACCCACACACAGTATTTATCTACTGTACCTTCTCGTAGTATTTGACGTCATACTCCAGTATTACTCCGTTGGGCTGGTCTGGTTCGTGCCACAGCAGAGTGACACTATTCTGACTTGCGTTCTCTTGACGAATCGCAATTACCTGGGATGGGGCTGAACGGGAAGCAAGAAAAATGAAGTACACAACACATAAATTAATAGAGAACCAGAACAGACAGGGCAGCCCTACATGTAAACAGCAATACAATCCAATAGAGATCATAACGGATAATGTAACCTACTGTAGCTGTTGAGATGTTGAATTAATTCTAGGTAAACTGTATTTCTTTTCTATGTAAATTGACCTTCATGAGTAAAATGTTATGTAATAAATCCATACAGGGAGCCCCTACCTGCCTGGTTCGTAGTGATGTTGACAGAGGCGAAGGGAGGCGGCTCGTTGCTCAGATGGGTCACTGCATTCATCGCTAGGATGCGGAAGGTGTAGTTGGCGTGGGCAACCAGGTTTAGAACAGTCACCCAGGGTTCGGTCAGAGAGCTCTGTTGGGGAACGAACCGCACCGGTACCACACCGGCACGGTCCACTGTCCCTCCACCCCCTCCTCCCATCCCCCCTCCACCACTGGTTGACCCTGCTGTACAGTCCTCACACTGCCCCCCCTCCCCAGAACACTTCTGACAGAGCACACTGTACAGCAGGTCACTGCGACCCCCAGAGTCCAGCGGTCGCCCCCACTCCAGATTCACTGACGTCCCATTAACTGATGATATCACGTTTACTGGAGCTGTTGGGGGGCCTGAGGAGAGGAGAGATAGAAAAAGAGAGGGAAGAGAAGAATTAGAAGGGAGGAGAGAAAGTTACATTTTTTTTGCCTATCACCTGAAAAGTTGGAGGTGCTTCTATTATCTCGTTCAGAAATCAAAATAGTTATTACAGATAATTATGTCTAAATCACCCAGGGCATTCAGAGAGATAGGTGCAGGATGCAGCATGTAGGGGTGTTGTGTGTGTGTGTGTGTGACGTACGTGTGCAGGGTGCAGCAAGGGTGTCGGTGGGGGCTCTGTAATGACTGGAGTCACAGGGGCAGGCGAGGGCAGCTCTAGTCTCTGAGTGGCTTTGTAGAGGACACTTCCCACACAACCCATCACCTGCTACTGGCTTATAGAAACCCACCTCACACGCTGCATGGGGAGAGAGGAGGAGGGGAGAGGGGTGGAAAGAGGGGAGGAGAGAGAGAGAGAGGATATGCCATTTTAAAATATGCTTTGAAAATATCAGCTTTGGTCTACCACACTACTTCTAGAGCAACCCCAACAGTCAATATGTAATTGGAACTCTGCATAAAAGCACTGACTTGAGAGGAGGGGGAGAAGAAAGTTAAGACTTTTTCACACACACATTTGGGCCAAAGAGGCTGTGCACTGTTGATACTCCCGTAGGGAACATTAGAATCTAGACCATGTTTCAACCTTATTCAGCACACGTACTACATATTCACTTTCAACTCTGCACTGATGAATAATACAGGCTCCTCTGATAAATATATTCTCTTTAGAATGCAGAAACAGGGTGTATGGAGCTGTGGAAACAGAAACGTTCTAATATATCTGGCAACATCATGGGTTCATCTTAACTGCCTCAGTAAAAATTTAAAAAGGTTTGGAAAAATGTCTCTTATAGGTTAAGGATGACCTTCGTATAACCTTCTTTTGACCATTGGCTCCAATAAATAAATAGATCAAAACATGTGTATTACACATCAAAATGTAAAAACTTTGGTAGTGTAGTTGTATTGTTCAGCACTTAATGTTATTGATGATATTTCTTTATGCCTTTCCATAATTTATGAGTCTCTAAATACGTCTTCAATTTCCAATGAACCCTGACATGTAAGAGTGTCAGTAGAATATTGATAGTGTATACCATCTGGATTACACACACACATACACACACGGACGCACGCACACGCACACACACACACACATGGACGCACGCACATACACATTCAGACACACACACATACAGAGACACACACACTGTCTGGATCACAACCAGATTAAAAGGCAGGGGCTGATATCGCACCTCTCTTTCACCGTCAGTGTCCCCCAAGGAACCAGAAACTACTTCTATTTGCAATATTTATCCCAGACTGCTTTCTCTCCTCCCTTTTATCCCGTTAATCCCACCATCCCTTGATGTTTTTTGTGAAGCTCCTGAGTTGAAAAGCAGGTCAGGATAAACATCGGAACAGCTCGCTCATCAAGGAGGGAGGCTGCTGACACTTTGAAGTCTCTGACAGATTTACCAGCTAGCACACTCAGCAACACACACTGACTCTCACACACACACACACACACACACACACACACACACACACACACACACACACACACACACACACACACACACACACACACACACACACACACACACACACACACACACACACACATGCATACACAGTTAGCAAAAACGATAATGCTATACACATGACACACAGCACATGCACCCAATAACACAAATAATTCAACAAGTACAATTATAAACTTGGTAACACACACACAGATAAAGTAGAATTGAAAGGAGGGCTGGTGTGGATGACCCCTGATGACCTGTCAAACCTGACTTACATTGGTCTGGCACTTTGAATAAAGTGAAGAAATGAGAGAGAGAAGAGAATGGAGAGACTAGAGACAGCGCACTGTGTGTGTGTGTGTGTGTGTGTGTGTGTGTGTGTGTGTGTGTGTGTGTGTGTGTGTGTGTGTGTGTGTGTGTGTGTGTGTGTGTGTGTGTGTGTGTGTGTGCGTGTGTGTGCACGTGTGTGTATTGTGTGTGTGTGTGTGTTGTTTGGCACATCAGAGCCTGTCAGCCCAGTGCTGCCGATGCAGGAGTATTTGCATTACAATGAATCTTAATGGCTGTGTGCTGGCTTTGTGTGCTGACCTTGATTTATTCTCAGTATAAGTGGGTAAATAAACAACACGGTATAGAAAGAGGAGTTGGGAAAGAAAATCACAGACTTGAGGAGACTGAGGGGGAACGGGACTGGAGGAGAGTCTTCAGTGCCACCTGGTCTTCTGGCAAATGGTCATAAAGTGCTTACTGACATACTGTACATAGCTTTAAACAACATTGAGTTAGTCAAAAGCTGGTGTGGCCAAACAAATTTAGCCAGGCACATGTACATGCACACTTTCTAGTTCTCTTCTGGGAACAAACAGCGGTAACTAATAAGCAGGTAATACTGCCATGCTGGTAGGAGTGATGGATGATTGTGTCAGTAAAATCATGTGGAAATGGGCCACTGGTGTCTGGTGTGAATCTCTCCACACTCCAAACTCCTAGATGAGGCCTGTGTCCCACTCTCTGAGTTACTAATCTGACCCCATAGTGGAGGCTTTAGAATGATACACTACACCCTCTATACAAGTACTGTATTGCACTATATAGAATGGAGAGTCATTTAAAATACAGACATAGTCTCGAATGAGATGTCCCGCTTTCAATTTAGATAAGCCTTATTGATTCAATGACTGAATCTGTATTGCTCAGAGCCAAATGACTGTGGACAGCGGAATGGATGGAGGGATGGATGGATTGTTGGGGAGTGATAGAGAATGGATGGATGGGATTGTTTTCCCTCAATGGGGGTCAGTAAAGGACAAAGAAGCTGTGATCATGTCATTAAAACACAACCATTTCACTCATACATTAATATAACAGGCGGCAGCACAAAAACATTCTGAAGATATTATATTTGAAGGTAGACTGGACCATAAAAAATGATTTGGGAGTCTTATTGAACTGGGGTGACAGGTAGCCTTGTGGTTAGAGTGTTGGGCCAGTAACCGAAAGGTTGCTAAATCGAATCCCTGAGCTGACAATGTAAAAATCTGTCATTTTGCCCCTGAACAAGGCAGTTAACACACTGTTCCTAGACCGTCATTGTAAATAATAATTTGTTCTTATCTGACTTTCCTAGTTGAATAAAGGTCAAAAATAAGATAATCTCTGTCAATTTGATCATTATTTCAATGCTTTATCATTGTGGAATAAACATTAGATCAGGTAGAATTACAGTATATACTGAACATGCAGGTGTTAAAATTGCATTGTGGGTGGAAAACAAAACCAACACTATTCAAACAGTCCATTAATAACGTATACTATACGCTGGTGTTAGAAGCAATCGTGGCAGCAGTACTCTGACATCAGAGCATGACTTCATTTCACCAAGAGCTTTGCATTCCCTTGAAGAGAAATGACACATCTGAAATTGTCCAAGTGGAAAATATTTGTTTATCCCAGAGGCTGAAATATGACCAGAATATATCTGTAGAATCATTTCCCCAGCTAATTAAATGTCCTAAGTATAATAAACAGAAACACAATAAAACCAACCACTTAGAAAAAGGAGGAAAGAGAGAAACCTTTTTCTTTAAATGGCAACACAATTTTCAAAGAGTGAGAAAATGTACAGACATAATCTGATGCACAGGCCAGGAGAGAAGGCTACAGTAATTGCTGATAATAACCCATCCGATAACTCCTGCTTTCCCAGTAGGTTTAAATCAATGGCATTGATGAAGCCATCACAAAAAGACGGCTACACAGATCTAAACGTGTTTTCCTTTGAAAACGCCTCGCAATTACAAATCAAACTAGACCAATGCATGGTGGGTAATGAGCATTAAACTGGTGTTAATTATCCGATTGAATGGCTGTCACCATTCAACCGTGCCTGATGGAACAGAGTGGAGAGAGAGAGATGGGAGAGGGGTAACAGGAGAGGAAGAGAGAGAGAGAGAGAGAAAGGGGTAGAAGAACGAGAGAGCGATACAAAGAGAGAGGTGAGGACAGTCAGAAAGAAAGGAGCGAGGAGGTTGAGGTGGAGAAAGAGAGAGAGAAACTGGCTAGTTTCAATAACTCACAAACAAAAGGAGACTTTCAAAGAAATGTAGGGAGAGAGAGTAGACGAATGCCTGAGGCACACAGCAGGCAAATAAGTGAGGGAGAAAGAGAGAAGAAGTGAGAGAGAAGCCTTTGTCTCCTCTTTTGAGTCTGTTTCATGACTCGCTGTGAAGCATCAGAGAGGAAGTTAATCAAGTGTTTTTGATTATTAATTTAATTCAAAAGGACAAAGTGGGCTGTGAGAGATGGAACAAAGACAAGAAGCATGTACGTGTCACAGCTGCCTCTACTGAGCATAAAAACCTATATTCTATATATTAAGTCATATTCATTCAACATGACAGTCTTTGATAAACAGTCTGAGTCCAGAGCAGTCCAGTCTAAATAGAAATTCAGGGTGAAATGGATGCTGTGTCGCATTGTCTAGCTATTATCTATCTATTGCACACAGCTACTCCCCGTATATTAGTTTGACAGCCTCAAAAGTGAGCGTAGTACAGGAGTGGATGCAGTACAGCACAACCATGTACAATTGAAGTCGGAAGTTTACATACACTTAGGTTGGAGTCATTAAAACTCATTTTTCAGCCACTCCACTCATTTCTTGTTAACAAAGTATAGTTTTGGCAAGTCGGTTAGGACATCTACTTTGTGCATGACACAAGTCATTTTTACAGCAATTGTTTACAGACAGATTATTTCACTTATAATTCACTGTATCACAATTCCAGTGGGTCAGAAGTTTAAAAACACTAAGTTGACTGTGCCATTAAACAGCTTGGAACATTCAAGAAAATTATGTCATGGCTTTAGAAGCTTCTGATAGGCTAACTGACATCATTTGAGACAATTGGAGGTGTACCTGTGGATGTATTTCAAGGCCTACCTTCAAACTCAGTGCCTCTTTGCATGACATCATGGTAAAATCAAAAGCAATCAGACAAGACCTCAGAAAAAAATTGTAGACCTCTACAAGTCTGATTCATCCTTGGGAGCAATTTCCAAACACCTGAAGGTACCACGTTCATCTGTACAAACAATAGTATGCAAGTATAAACACCATGGGACCACGCAGCCGTCATACTGCTCAGGAAGGAGACACGTTCTGTCTCCTAGAGATGAACGTACTTTGGTGCGAAAAGTGCAAATCAATCCCAGAACAACAGCAAAGAACCTTGTGAAGATCCTGGAGAAAACATGTACAAAAGTATCTATATCCACAGTAAAACGAGTCCTATATCGACCTACCCTGATAGTCCGCTCAGCAAGGTAGAAGCCACTGCTCCAAAATCGCCATAAAAAAGCCAGACTACAGTTTGCAACTGCATATGGGGACAAAGATCGTACTTTTTGGAGAAATTTCCTCTGGTCTGATGAAACAAAACTAGAACTGTTTGGCCATAATGACCATCATTATGTTTGGAGGAAAAAGGGGAAGGCTTGCAAGCCGAAGAATACCATCCCAACCGTGAAGCACGAGGGTGGCAGCATCAGGTTGTGGGGATGCTTTGCTGCAGGAGGGACTGGTGCACTTCGCAAAATAGATTGTATCATGAGTAAGGAAAATTATGTGGATATAATGAAGCAACATCTCAAGACATCAGTCAGGAAGTTAAAGCTTGGTCGCAAATGGGTCTTCCAAATGGACAATGACCCCAAGCATACTTCCAAAGTTGTGGCAAAATGGCTTAAGGACAACAAAGTCAAGGTATTGGAGTGGCCATCAGAAAGCCAAGCGTGTGCGATCAAGGAGGCCTACAAACCTGACTCAGTTAAACAAGTTAAACAATTTAAAGGCAATGCTACCAAATACTAATTGAGTGTATATCAACTTCTGACCCTCCGGGAATGTGATGAAAGAAATAAAAGCTTCTCTCTACTATTATTCTGACATTTCACATTCTTAAAATAAAGTGGTGATCCTAACTGACCTAAGACAGGGTATTGTTACTAGGCTTAAATGTCAGGAATTGTGAAAAAACGAGTTTAAATGTATTTGGCTAAGGTGTATAATCTTCTGACTTCAACTGTATTTTAAAACCTCTCAGTAAACGGCATCTTTGGTGAACCGTAATTATTCATGCAGGTTTGAAATCATTAATTCCACTCAACACATATTTCAATGTCCATAAAGAGCAATGTGTACCTGTTGCAACCCAACTTTGTTTTGAAATAGAGATACAGAGAATATTCAAGGTGATAGAGTGACAGTGACTGTCAAAATGTCACCCTCTATTTCTGTGATGATAGTGGGTGACTCACTTGTCCCCTGCCCTCCAAGTGTGATACAAAATACAGCTCCATCGATCACATTTCAGCACACGCTCACACAGGCCATTTCAACAGGCAGGGGTCTGAAAGAGGAGACAGCTCCTGTGCTCCCATCAGTTTAACTCAACACAGTAAAGTCAGGGCAGGAAATCATTTCATAAAGTTCTCTAACTCCCCCTAGACCCAGGCTGGCTGGCAGTGCCTCAGTGATGTCTTGTATCATGTTTTAGTACTGTCATCTTTAATAGCTGTTAGATTCAGGGCTGGACTTGGGTGGGCAGTATTGTTTAGGCCAGAGGTGGCACACACTCCATTAATAATTGACCCACTACCAACCACTCTTTATGACCAGTGTGTGCATGCTCATCCTTTAATACGAGATATATTGAATCCAAACAGACAGAGACCTAGACCGACAGAGTATTAAACATTAATAACATGGACTTCACTGTCAGAGAACAACGGGGCTTTGTGTGTGTCTGCGCTCTGAGTAAGCCCTGTTGCTTTGTGCCATGATCTGAAAGCCTATAGCTGTCCGTACCTGCTGTGGAGATACGTGCCTGACCAATCAGAATGGAAATTGGGGGAAAGTTTAAGTGACACGACGTTGCCTCCTCTGGTCCAGTTAGGATTAATTATGTTATTGCTGCTCTCTCTCTCTCTCTCTCTCTCTCTCTCCATCTCCCTCTCGCCCACTCTCCCTCTCTCCCCCCCCTCTCTCTCTCCATCTCCCTCTCGCCCTCTCTCCCTCTCTTCCTCTCCCCCCTCTCTCTCCCCTCTCTCTCTCTTGCCCTCTCTCCCTCTCTCTCTCTGTCTCTCTCTTTCTCTCTCTCTCTTTCTCTCTCTCTCTCCCCCCCTCTCTCGCTCTCTCTCCCTCTCTCCCTCTCCCTCTCTTCTCCTCCTCACTCACACTGCTTATGTCACAATGGCCCAGCAGTGAGAATCTTTTAATCTCCTCATCCCAGTTTAAAATGTTGGCCATAAAATAAGCGTCACACTTCTAACAATGAGGACCAGACTAACAAACAAAGACGGCTAATTAGTCCTGGCAAAATAACAACATTCCCAACCATGACACACACAAGCACACACACAAACACACAGACACACACCCTCCCAATGCCCCCTTCTCTCCTCTCGCTGCTAGCAGCTGCTGTGGTTATCAGTGAGAATGGTGATTGTGTTGCTGTTTTTGTTTTCTTGTTGTTTTGTTTTGCACAACCCAATCTGTCTAATGGGGGACTACACAAATTGCTATTGGCATGTCTGTGATATGTGTTCGTGTGCATGTGTGTATTTGAGAGTGTATTTGAGAGAGGGTGAGAGGGTGTGTTTGTTTGGGTGTTTGTTTGCATGAGTGAGTTTAGAGTTGAGGG